>NW_018742969.1:0-1409813 GCF_001683475.1 Chenopodium quinoa
TTAAGAACTTTATAGGAAGGGTTGTGAACCATCATCGTTTGAGTCATTTTCCAATGACATCAAGGTCCCCGTAAGGACACACTATGTTTTTAGTGGTGTTCTTTATGAAACTTTCCATTCATAACTTTGAGATGGTCACGCTTGGCTCAAGCAAACATTGCTCGATCTAATCTAGAAGTTTTGATATCTTGCCAAGTCGATTATGTACTTCACTGGACTCTTGAGCTACTCAGGTCAAGTTTGTTTACATTTTATGAATATAGCCATATCCTTTCAAATTCTTTGTGAAACGTTGAAGTAATTGATTCCTCTTTAGCCTTCGGAGTCAATTGTCTATATAAGAACAATAGCTCTCTGCTTTGTCGGTTTCAACAACTAAGACTTGCTTGTCTTAGAATGATTCCAAAATTGAGCAACTATCAAGAGCCTATCTAATAGAATCTTGAGTTACGTTCTTGTCGATATGACATTGCTAAAGATGTTTGGAATGCAAATCAAGCCATGACTTGAACTTAGTGAGTTAATCATGTTAGGGAAAATGTTTGTTTATAATCAAGCATTCTTGACTCAACGCTTGGATAGCCATGCCATTCAAATAAATCTCGCAACTATTGCTCATTACTTTGAATGTGAGTCTTTTCGTGTGTAAACGGATCAATTGCTGATTATGGAACATAATAACCATTATTTGTTCCAGCCTTTGCTTAAAAGGTCTTTAAACAAAACATACGACGTTACAACTGATGTAGCTCTTCTTGCTTCATTCTAAGCTTGTAAGTCGATAACTTAACTTCACTTCAATAGTTTGAGGTCACTATCATAGTGGAACACTCAAGCAGTATCCAATACTTGTGAAGATAACGAATTGCTAAGTTAACTACAATAACATGAACTCATGAGTTGAAATGGAATCTAATTCCTTTTCTTTGTTCCTTATTTTCCTATATTTCTTATCATACAATATCTCATAATCTCACTTTAAGAATTATTTCTTTAAGTACCTTGACTCTTATACTTTGTTAGGCATAATCAAGAACCTAGTGCGCTGTAAAACAAAGTTCCATCTTTTCCATTAATTCTTACTCGAATTACTACATCAATGAGTCCTACTCAATTATGTATGATGCGAAAAGATAAATTGGTTGTCAAACATTGACAATCTTGAGTTTGCAACTCAATACCTCATGTTTTATAAAAAATACCTAGTATTTTGAATACATGATGTCCAACCGTCCTTTCGGACTTAATTATAAAAGTCATTCATGAGAATTGTATTTTAGAAATGCTTTTCCTGTCTTTGAGAACTATTCTCAAGGATTTCCTTTACCAATCATGGAAACAATGTTATTTGATTTAGAATACTATAAATATAAGTGCAAAGTATAACCATTTATCAAGAACATAATAAGTTTGAAATTTAATAGCATTCATGCAAACTTCAATCTTAATAAACGTCTTATTTACGCATAAAAATTGTCCCTATTTGGCGAAAATAAGGCGATTCCAAGATCCGAAGAAACAAAGAGTGGTTAAGCATGCTTTGGCTTGTCTTAACACTCAATCTTCTAAGGTAAACATTGCCTTGCTAATAGCTCTAAGCCACTCTTGGTTAGATAATCGTCGCATCTAATGCATCTTTGACGATGTATCTCTTTTGCCACAGTATGTGAGGACTCCTCACTCATACCGATGAGTTCAACCAAAACCAACATGCACACCTGGTTTGCCTTATGAGCCTTGGAGTAGTGATGGCACCTCGCTTTGGCGTAGCCTACCATCACCCTCGTTCGGTTGGTAAGTGTTGTTTTGGAAAGGCAAATTTGACTCAATATTATTAGGGACCTAGGATTTCTATGTTGGTTGATTTAAGTGAACGTAACTAATCATCGCAACATAAAGAAAACCTAAACATGCATCTAACGAATAATTCACATGTATATAAGCATAAAATATAAAGCGAAATAATAAATGCATATTGGCAACTAGCATGACCCCTTGAATTCTTCAAGTCTTCAAAAGGTCTTCATTTGCAATTCAAGGCTTTGTCTTCCAAGATCCGCCGTCTTCAAGACTTACCCAAACTATGCAAATACTAGTGTCTACAACTAGGAGTAATCTAAATATTAAGGTACAAAAATACTTAACGGTGCGTAGACCGTATTTAGATTTACAAAAATACATAACGGCACGTAGTCCGTATTTTCTATCCTAATCGGGTCTCACTAGTTGCCATTTCATAAAACCTGTGAGAGAGAATATATATTCCATTCATCCATTCACTATTTGTGAATGGCCCATGCAATTTACAATATCAAACAAGTAAAATGCATTTAAACAACACGCGCACTAGTAACTAATCTAGGTGGTTAATCCGATTAACACGCCTAATTAAAACTAGTCAAAGTTGTTTAACCGATTATGTAATTGACGTCATTAATAATTGAAGCTCCCACTAAATTTTTCATTTCCCCTAATTAATCCAATTAATTAAGTCGGTAGCACCCAAACTTGTCAAAATAAAATTTTGTCAATGCCGCTCAAAACCGAGGCCTAGCCTCCCAAAATTTTAATTAAAATAAACAAAATTAATTAAAATAAATAAAACGGCAAAGTAAGCAAATATTATGCCAACCGCATTTCAAGTGGCTTTCGCTTTAAGCGTTTTGCCAAAGAAACTCGAATAATTGCGGCTCGTGCAAATCAAGCACATTACAACCATTCACCTCACCGCACCAAGCACATACACACACAAAAGCTCCGCACACACGGCCCGCGGCAAGCAGCCTTGAGCTGCTGCCACTGCCGCACGCATTGCCATGGCTGCTACTGCGTGGCTGCTGTGGCCGTGTGCTGCTGCCGCGCATATGGCTGCACGCAAGGTGGGGCAGCAACCTTGGCAGCCACATGCGGGCTGCTATGCAGCCCAGCTAGCCAAGTGTGGTTCTTTGCCTCGTTTTGCGTGCCATGGCCTCGAAATTTGATTTCATTTCGCGAGACATAATTAATTAATTCTAAATTAATTTTAGAAATAACTTAATGAGCAAAAATGAACAATTTTAAACAAGTCCAACTTAATAAAATTTCAAAGTGCAAATAACCAAAATAATTCCAAGAACCATTCTTAATTAAATTGGTTTAGCTTAGTGCAATAACAAAGTTGAGGCAATTTCTCACTTTTAATTTAATCAATTTAAATTAAACTTGAGAATTTGAAAAAGTAAGGGGAAGTTGGAAAAATATGAACTTTAATGTTCAAATGAAAATTCAAACATCTATATTTTGTGAATCCTTGAAAATTATATCTTCCAACATGAAGATAACCAAATTTCTATCACAAAAATTGAAACTTTATGTTTCCAATCAACTCAAAATGATTAAAACAACATAGCTTAACACAAAATAACATAGAATTTAGTGGTTTTTAAAGTTTCAATCACTTATCACAAATAAAGATTGAATCTTTAACACTTAGGAAGCCTCAAAACAAATATTTTCACACTAAAAAGCAATTAGTTTGCAATTATGTGAAAATAAATCAACCTTTAAGCATCAAATACTACCAAGTAAGTGTGCTTTAAGGGGACTTAAAAATGCAGAAAATAATGCAAATAATCAACCACATAATCAACAAGTTATGTCATTAATTTCAAGGTTAGAAAAGACTTAAAAATTTTCGTCAAAAACGAAAAATGCCTCGAAAAAGGCATTTCTGGTCTGAATTTGGCTAAAATCACAGTGCCAAAGGGGTAAAAAACTTTCCAGAACGCCTTTTCCACCCAAAATTCACTATTTTTGGGCGAAAATCTGGGTTCTGGGCCAAATTCGACATTAAAAACGGGATTAAAATTAATAAAACCGAGCTACTAATCTAATTAAACTTAAACCAGAAAAATAAGCCAAAATAAACCTTGAAAAACATGATTATAAAAATAAACGAGCGGGGCTCCGATACCGCTGTTGCGGTTTGGTGAGTCCGACTCACCGCGGAAACAACCCCGACCCAAGGAACCACTCGTAATTAATAAAACCATAAAGCATAAATAAATAAACACAAGAAAAGGAAGAACGAATAATACCCTTGAAGTGAGCTTCGCCCTCTCAAAACGGGCTCTTACTTGAAAGCCTTGAGCACCGCAAATGCCGTGCCTCCAACAGTATCCACCCACAAAGGACGAACACGACTTTTTAGGTCCGCTACCTTGGAGGTAGCAAGGTCCGACCAAAACCCAAGTGTTAATGGAGTTTAAGTGTTTTTCCAAAATATGGAATGCTCTTTCTAACTCCCACTCAAGCACTTTACTCCAATTCCCAAGGTTGGTATTTATAGAGGAAAGTATGAATGGGAATTTCTATCCCATCAATGTGGGATTCATAAAATTCAACAAATTAATTTAAAGCTAAATTAAATTAAATATATAAGCAAGTAATAAATCAACAAGTGTCCTAGTCATATGTAAAGAGGAGTATGGACCACTTGGAGAGGAGGGGACCATACTTGCTCCCCACTCCTTTCTCTCCTTGTGACACTTGTCCACACCAAAAAGCAAGCATACTTACTAGCTTCCCCTTTCTACCCGACCTAGGCCCATGGCCCAGCTAGCCTCGCACCGTGCGGGCTGCTAGCTGCTGCCAGCTCGGCCCAGCACACCCACGGACATCATTGCGGGCTGCTGATGCCGAGGGCACTGCTAACTAGCCACGCACATGTGCGGGCTGCTAGCGGCAGCGCACGCCAGCACACCACGCACTGCTAGCCACGCACATGGTGCGGGCTGCTAGCTCGGCTAATCCCCTAGCACTCGGGATTCCGATGCTAGGGGTATATTGGTCATTGTTGATTTATTACTAATTTGTCATCTCGACTTTTAATTGTTTTTGACTCGACTTCCGACGCTCGGTTTCGACGCTCTAAGCTCGAATTTCCGACGTCTAAATATTTAACACTCGGGCGATGAATTAATTTCTTCCGAATTAATTCGTCGAGTCGGTTCGTATATTTTGCTTGGGTGTGACCCGAAGGGTTCAGTCAAGATTAAGCTGTAATATTAATTATATTAATATTAGTGATCGGAAGCGGCCTCCACCTAGGCATTCCGATCACTTGACCTTACTGAATATATTAGCTTTCTAATAATTCTGAACCCGCTATCAGAATAATACACTTGTTCGAAGGACACCATTCCTTTTATTCTTATCCAATTTGTCCCAATAGTTATCATAATATTGTAAGAAATTGTTTGATTGCTTGAAAAATGCCATATATGCTTGAATTGAAATCATGCTCTGTTTTAGTACTACGTACTCTAGTTTTTGCGAACATAGTATCATGAGGCTAGGAGAATCTTAGCTTAGATACTATATAACCTTAATTTTTGTTAATTTTGCATAATGTAGTATGGCTAGACAGCGGGGTTCTGGTTCCCAGTCTGGAGACACGCAACGAGAGCACGAGCCCGTACAGAAGGAATGGGATCCGTCCACTTCTCTTAGTCCCTTCCCTGAGTGGGATGAGCTGACGTTGTTTTTCGCTCCCGAGCACCACATTTCTAAGAGGGTGCTTCACAAAATTATTAGTGGGAGGACGCATAGCTATGGTTCGGGCAACGAGTCCATCGGCAAGCTGTACGACAAGTATTTTCGCGACGATGAGGAGCTGCGACGGCTTTGGGAGTCCTGTGGGCTGACTGCCCTGTTTCGGGCTACTCAGGCCATGTACTCGTTTGATGATGGCCACCATGTGGTTCGCGCTTTGGTGGAGTTCTTCTGGGACACCACCAACACCTTTCACTTTCCCTGGGTGAGATGATTGTCACTCCAGCCGACTTCTGTCTCATCTCGGGATAGGATTTTCGCTCGACTGCTTTGCCATTCGACAGTACTATTACTGCCTTTTCTCCGATAGTCGAGGAGTTGTTGGGTCCGATCGCTGTTTGGGCCAGTGCCGAGGTGGAGCAAGCACGACTTAGCTCTCGGTGCATTTGCCGGTCGACTCTGGCGATGGCTTTTGAGGATAATGCGATTACCAGCGAGCAACAGGTGCGCATCTTTGTTCTTAAC
Source organism: Chenopodium quinoa (assembly GCF_001683475.1). Lineage (NCBI taxonomy): Eukaryota > Viridiplantae > Streptophyta > Magnoliopsida > Caryophyllales > Amaranthaceae > Chenopodium > Chenopodium quinoa. The sequence goes on from NW_018742969.1 coordinate 6,058, forward strand.
TTGCTGTCAGGGACCATTTCCCCTGACAAAGGTAGTCGGGTGCTTCTCTACTACCTTCATGCTCTCCGCGATCTTCAGCGGATTGGGACTTATGATTGGGCCAGCTTGGCCTATGCTGACTTCTTGCGGGGCTTGCGAGAATCTTGTTGCCATAGAGCTTTCACAGGAAACAACACACTCTCTAGCTTCATGAGAGTCATAGAGGTACACTTTATCTCTTTAAAAGTTAGCTATAAATTCTTATTAGCCTTTGCTGACATTCTTCTGTCTTTGTAGCTCTGGTTCTACGAGCACTTTCCATCGCTTGCGCTGGTGAGACCATCTCCTCATGAGCTCCCTGTTAGCGTCTGTTGAGGAGGTCGCATCAATGATCGGGTGGCCACTGCCCATGTCCGAGAGCTGATCCTCTCGGTATGTTCTTTTTGAATAGTTGTCGTCTTTGCATTGCCTTTTAATAGAATTTTACCTTACCGACATATTTTGCAGGAGCCTAACATAGTATACCGGCCATGGGGAAGTCTGGTTATCCCTGTGCTGGCTGTGCAGTACACCACTGAGCGTCGCTACTTTCAGGGGACATATGAGGCGGCGGTGTACCTTGGTGAGAGAGTTGCTATTCAGTACTCTTCGAAGATCTTCGTCGTCCTTGCTGCTCCGCCTCGCCACATGTTCCATGATGCAATGCTATTCAACTTGGCGGAGAGGTCGCCTGCTGGTACCCCTTGGCGATCTCATGCTAGCTCTAGGCGGTGTTAAGAGGAGGACTTGCTGTCGTTATTAGCTTCGGCCCCTGTTTTGTCTGAGGAGGCGGCGGTATGCTTTTTGTCTTTTAGTTCTTTGCTAAGTAGCCCCCAAGTGGCATTTTAATCACCTAAGTTTGCTTTTTGCCAGGCCGAGCCTGCTGAGTTTGTTCCTCCTCGGATGTCCATAAGCTATTAGGGGACATATGGCCCTGTTTAGGAGATGATTCCTCCGACTCCTAAGGACTAGCGCTTCGTAGAGCGATCCATCCCTCGTCACCAGACTTGGGTGAGTTATTTGCTTGTTGTTTGTTTATACTTGTCTTGTATTGTTACTGATTTTGTTTCTTGACAGTTCTTGCGCGAGGTGGTGACGACGATGGCGAGGTGCATAGACGCCTTTCGGAGACAACTGGTGCAGATGAAACACGTGGCTTCCTGCCGTGTTGACGACGCTGCTCAGGAGGTATCCTTTTTCCTCTTTATTTTTGGATTTTTGACTTTTCAGTTTTCTTTGTATCTTATTTGATTAAATTTTGCAGGGACAGCCTATCCCTTCACGTACCTGGACAAGACCCGAGGTTAGAAAGGAGTCGTCTAGGTCTGGCTCAAAGCGTCACCGTACTATTTCTGGTGGCCAAGGCGGCCGATCCGATGTTGCTCAAACCGAGGCAGTGGAGGGCTCGGGTTCTTCATCTGAGGGTGCACGGACTAGGCCGATGAGCCAAGGAGAGGCGACATCGGCTCATCCGGTAGGTGGTGGGACGTACGAGGTCAGCTCGTCGACGCAACAACCTCTAGAGCCTCAGCCTTTTTTGATTCATCACCAGGGTGAGCCTGGGCGGACTTTTCCTGTGTTGAGGTTTCCGACTCCTGGCGAGTCCGGAGCAGGTGAGGAGCATACTCCTCGGTCTGCGATGTTCTTTGACATGATGAATATCCTTCATCATTTGCGCCCTCATCAATTTTGCACATAAATAGCCCCCTAGTCTTCCGATAATCTGTATAATTCGATCATATTAATTATAATCTTAGCTTCTCAACAAATAATCATGTCTTTAGTCACTAAAAGCTTTAGCGATTTTACTCGTGAATGGTGTCGGTCTTTAACTGCTAAAGAGAGAAAAGAACTCGACTTTTTCACATGGGAGGTATTTATGGTAGTAAGGGGGTATATCATGACATAGATTTTATTCATACCGCCTTAGAATATTGGGATACAGATACACATTGCTTTAGAATAGGGTGTGATAAAATTAGCCCTTTACTAGAAGAATTTGGTGCCATCCTAGGCTTCCCTTCATTAGATCTTGCAGTAATTCCTAGAGTGAATGAGTATTATTATAAAGATTTTGAGCTCTTCTTTAATTTAAAAGACAGGGATCTAACAAATATTGTTGATGGTAGCGTAGTCAATCTAAAAGAATTTGCACGCCACTACTTTGATACACCTTATTTTGAGTCTTTTCATGTTTATAGAAGAAGGGCTTTTCTCTTTTGCATGCTTAACCAATATCTTCTCACTACTGGTAGAAATAATGAGGGTCAAGCAATCATATTATCTGTCTTGGAGCAAATTGAATCTGGAAGAAATCCAATGCCATTAATTGTTTGAGAGACTATGCTCAGTCTAGATGAATGAAAGAAAAATCCAAAAAGCACCTTTTTGGGGCTCTCCAATTTTATTACAGGTAGAAAAATAATATTTTTAATTACAGAAATCAAAAACATATTTTTGTATTGTAATATTAATTATTTGCATTGAATTTTTTTGCATATATGGCTAATGGAGAGACTAGAATTAATAGTCCTCCTGATAACATTGAAAAATACACTCCAAATTGCTTTGTGAGGTGAAAGAAGCGTTTCTCTAAGACGGGTCGCCATGAGTGGAGTAAAATCTTTGCCTCGTGTAACTTTGCTATCAAGTGGATCGTTCCATGGTGGAAAATTGAGAAGATGGTTGGTGTCAACAAGCAACCCTTCTGCCGTCTTCCAAGCTTAACCAAGATAACTTTTATTATCCCTGCAGGGTAAAAAGGTTGTACAGTCTACTTTAAACAATTCCTTTAGAGGATCTCCGTCGTCCCTATGAATTCTCTGTTTAACAAGAAGTAGAGAAGTTTGACACATATTGGAGTGCTAGGCCTTTATGGGAAGTGATTACCCAAAAGGATCCTACTTCCTTGCCCAATAATGTGAAGAATTGGCTTCCTAATAAGACTTCAAGGGACATGAAGAAAAATAAGAGTAGAACCAATGTGAAGAACCGTCTAGGTGACAAAGTGATTCCTGTTAAGGAACGCTTGGGTGTAAAAGTTGAATTTAAAACACCTGTGATGCCTAAGAAGAAAGACACTAGGAAGGGCAAAGAGAAAAGAAAAGCTGACACTTCAGAAAAGAAGGTTTGGGTAGAAAAGAAATATGGAAACCTAGCTAAGGGAGAAACCATTTACTCTAAAATTGAATGTTGGTCCTCTAAAGGATGCCTACTAGCTAAAGTCATGGATGATGAAGAGGATGCAGATAAAAATTAGAAGAGAGCAAAGAAAGAGATTAAAGATTGAAGCATTGCTTAACTTCCAATTTATTAGACTAGTTTGAATTTTTTTTTTAAGCTTTTATTCAAATTCCATCAATAATGTAATTTTTTTTTACTTTATTTTATTAATGCAATTTTAGCTTTTTAATTAAATCAACTTTTAAATTTAATTTATTAAAGCAATGAAAACAACTTAAATTATTTTCCAAAAATTTTCTCGAGTACGGAAGTCGAAATTTTTTCGAAATACACCAAATTTTGTCTAGATATTCGCAGAAAATCGATGCCGCTATTTTGTGTCTGTTGCCAGATGTTGCTGTTTTTCGCCAGGCGACAGGCTTTGTCGCCTTGCGCTGCAGTCTGTCGTCCGGCGATAGACTTCTTTTTGTGGCACTGTCATTGCGTCGAATTGTTACTGATGATGGGATGCGAGGTTTGCGAAAATTAAAGTGGCCGCAACCTGTAAAGGATTGTCTACGTATCCCAACCTAAGGAATCAGGCCAAACGTAGCTCTCTTGAGTGTCCTACTCAAGTAATTATGGGTAGTACTTTTTAAGTTGGTCAAGATTCGTCATATTTGAGAATTCATTGCCATCCATATCAATTAGTTTTGCTGCAGTCCTGACAGGATGGTTTGACAATATATGGTCCGGACCAATTAGGCCTAAATTTGCCTCTTGGATACAAAACATTTTTCCTTAATGCTTTTAACACCAAGTCTTCTAATTTGATGTTTCTTGTCTTGACCTTCTTATTAAAGTGTCTAGCCATATAGTTTTGATAGCATTGGGTATGATGTAGAGCTTCTAGTCGCTTTTCGTCGAGTAGAAATAGCTCTTCATACCTTACCCTAGTCCGTTCGACTTCATCGAGTTTGCTTTCTAATGCAATGCGTAGAGACGGTATCTCTAGCTCTACAAGCTGTACGACATCCATTCCATAAACCAAGGAGAATGGCTTATTTCCTGTTGATGTGAGAATTGACGTGCGATAACCCCAAAGTGCGAAATGGAGTTTGTCAGGCCAATCCTTGTAATTTTCAGTCATTTTCTCGATAATAGTCTTTAAATTTTTGTTAGCCGCCTCGACTGCTCCATTTTCTTAAGGTCTATAAGGGGAAGAGTGATGGTGTTAAATACCATATTTTTGTAACAATTCTTCACATTCTGCTTGAAAGTGAGTTCCATTGTCACTTATCATCTCTTGTGGGACTCCGTATCGACAAATAATATTCCTTTCGATAAAGAGTGCTACATGTTTTGCGGTGAGTTTAGCATATGACTGTGCTTCAACCCACTTCGTGAAGTAATCAATTGCTACTAGAATGTATGTGTGACCTCTTGTCCCAGGAGGGGTAATTTTACCAATGATATCAATTCCCCATGTAGAGAATCGCCATGGTGAAGTATAGGTGTAGAGTAGAGATGGAGGAACATGTTTCAAGTTGGCGTATATTTGGCATTTAGGGCATCTTTTTACATATTCATGACAATCCCTATTCATGGTAGTCTAATAATACCCTTCTCTCATTATCTTTTGGACTAGCATTTTTCCATTCACATGAGTTCCATAAATACCTTCGTGGACTATTCTCATAGCTCATTAGGCTTCCTTTTTCCCTACACATAAGAGAGATCGACCCTTAGGTAACCTTTTGTGTAACTCGTTGTCTATGAGTACATATTAGGAAGCCAAGAGTCTTAACGCTCGTTTTGCTCTTTTGTCAGCATGAAGAGGATATTCTCCTTTGGTGACATAATTGAGTATATCCGTATACCATGGTTCTTCTTCTTCTTCTTCATCTTGGACCACTTTGTCATCTTCTATGGCTTGAATTTATGTCGGTTTATGTCTTTTTCTATGGTTAAAGGCATTTGCTCAATTTCCGTGGGAATCCTAACCATTGAGGCTAGTTTTGCCAAGGCATCAGCAAATTGGTTTTCCTCTCTAGGAGATAGGTGTATTTTACCTTTTCCAACTGGTTGGTGAGAGTTTCCAGATAAGTTTGGTAAGGGGCTAGACTTTCACTCCTTACTTTCCATCTTTTAGATATTTAATTGATGATCAAAGAAGAGTTTCCGAATATTCGTAATTTCTTTACTCTTAATGCCAAAGCTGTTTCGAGGCCTACCACGCATGCTTCGGATTCAGCAGCGTTGTTGGTAACGTCGAAATCTAACTTTATGGAGATTGGAACATGCTCTTCTTTAGGTGATACTAATAGTACTCAAACGCCATATCCCTTTTGGTTTGAGGCTCCGTCGAAGTATAAAGTCCAAGCATCATCTTTTGTGACCATCAAGTCTTCATCTTGAAATTTGTTGTCATGTACTGGCGTCGAATCTTCTATTGGGAAATCCGCTAAGAAGTCCGAGACCACAGATCCTTTAATACCCTTTTGAGGCATGAATCTTACATCGAATTGGGCTAAGTTGACTATCCACCTTGATATGCGCCCATTGAGTGCAGACTTTTTGAACAAATACTTAAGTGGATCCATTTGAGAAACTACAAAGACTGTATGCAAGAGCATGTAATGTCTTAGCTTGGTTGTGGTCCATACTAATACGAGGCACAATTTTTCAAGCGGTGTGTAGCGTACTTAATACTCGAACATTTTCTTGCTTAGGTAGTAGATCGCATTTTCTTTTCCTTCTACTTCTTGTGTAAGAATAGCCCCCATTGTCTCCTTGGTGACTGTTAAGTACAACCTAAGAGGAATTCCTTGAAGCGCTGGTGCTAATACGGTAGGATTTGCGAGATAGGCTTTGATCTTCTCAAAGGCTTTTTGACACCCGTCGTCCCATATTACTGGCACGTTCTTTTTGAGCATCTTGAATATTGGTTCACATATCGTTGTTAGCTTTGATATGAACCTACTTATATATTGCAACTGGCCAATAAATCCTCGAATTTTCTCGGTTTTGGGGGCAGTGGCATTGACATAATCGCCTTGATCTTGGTTGGGTCTATCTCTATTCCTCTAGAGCTTATGACATATCCCAAGAGCTTGCTAGAGGTGACTCTGAAAGCAAACTTGGATGGATTTAGCCTCATGTTGTATTTTCTTAGCCTTTCAAAGAATTTTATTAAGGCTACTTGATGTCCTGGGCGATCCATCGATTTCACAATCATATCGTCCACATATAGTTCGACCTCTTTGTGCATCATATCATGGAGTAGGGAAGTTGCTGCTCGTTGGTAAGTGGCGCCCGCGTTTTTCTACCCGAATGGCATTACTGTGTAACAGTAAGTACCCAAAGGTGTTATGAACGTCGTTTTCTCCATTCTTACCCTTCTATCCTTCTTTGGAACTGAGACCACATTTGCTACCCATTCGGGGTATTTGGATACCTTGATAAAACCTGAAGTTATTTGCTTTTGAACTTCTTCTTTTATTTTAAGAGCTACGTCGGGTTTCATTCGATGCATCTTTTGTTTTACAGGTTTCATTCCTAGAATTAGTGGTATAGTGTGTTGAGCTATTTCTCTATTAATGCTTGGCATATGTTCATATGACCAAGAAAATACATCAATAAATTCTTTAAGTAAATTAATTAAATCGGTTCTTTCTTCTTTATTAAGTGTTAATCCGATTTTAACTTCTCTTTAATGTTTGAATCATTTGAGATGTCAACCGTTTTAGTATCCTCAATTACCGGTGTTTTCTTTCAAGTGTTTCTATTGCTTTAATAATTTCTTTGTCATTTTGATTGTTAGTTAAGCAATGCTCGTCATCTTGGGTTAAGGAAAAACACGAGGTGTAAGAGGAAGAAGACATGTTATTAAATTTAGAAATCATTACATTGAATTATGTCCTCAGGGACTTAATTGCTAAAATAGAAGAAGGAGAAGAAGAAGAAAGAGGTGCTTCAGCTAAGGATTTAGAAGATTCTACAGGAAAAGACTCTAACTCAGACTCTAACTCAGACGACTCTTCAAACATTGGTCCTTGTCCTGTTGTTATTGAGATTTTTCTTCCACTCGGAGTAGTCACTTTGACTATCTTGCGGCATCCATGGATTAAGCCTTGTGCTGGAGTGATGAGCTTCGAAGGGTCAAAACTCTCACTTTGTAGAACCGTTTGAATGAGCAAGGAGTTATCCTCTATATACTTTGGCTCATCCTTCTCGCGCCCAAAGAGGAGTCCCATGACGTTAAAGTCAAATCATAGGGGGTGCTTTCTCCTTGTAAATAGGAGTCGGGATCTCATCTAGAAAGTAACAATCCAGAAAGATTTCAAACCCAGGTTGCCTTATGCCATTTACAACGAAAGGTTTGGGAAATTCGTAGCATGGATATTCCTCTCCTTCTCTTATAAACTGTCCATTGAGAGTAAGAGGATATTGGTCCATTGGGATTGCTTTCTTTTGGGTGCGAGCGTTCCTACGCGCTTTAGACTTTTCCTGGGCTCGCTTTAATTTTCTAGAGTCAGTTCAAAACCAAGTCCGAAAGTATCCAACTTAGAGAGGCCAGGTAATTCCATTTGTTTTGCTATCTCCTTTTTCGTTCCAAGAGTCATTCCCGAAAAGTGTCCCTGCCTTTTGAGAATAGAATTTACCGTCATATTAGAGTGGGGGTCATGGCAAAGAAGGGTCCTTTCATCTTCCTCGCTTAAGGAGACCTCTTCATTAAAGCCCAATAAATCTTCATCATTTTCATCGTGCTCCACATTAATAATTTGATTTTCAACGGCTTTAATCCACATAGGTGAAGCATCGATTGTAATAGGGATCCCTCCAACTACAGCTTTTACTTGCTAATGAAGGGATGAAGACACAATCTTAAGGTCATGAAGCCAAGGCCTCCCAATAATAAGTTGAAGGAAGCTTTAATATCCACTACTTGGAAAGTAGTAGCATGTGTTGGGGTTTGGTGAGTCCGACTCACCGCGGAAATAACCTCGACCCAAGGAACCACTCGTAATTAATAAAACCATAAAGCATAAATAAACACAAGAAAAGGAAGAACGAATCATACCCTTGAAGCGAGCTTCGTCCTCTCAAAACGGGCTCTTACTTGAAAGCCTTGAGCACCGCAAATGTCGTGCCTCCAACAGTATCCACCCACAAAGGTTGGTATTTATAGAGGAAAGTATGAGTGGGAATTTCTATCCCATCAATGTGGGATCATGAAATTCCACAAATTAATTTAAAGCTAAATTAAATTAGAATTGCAAACTAATAATAAATCTACAAGTGGCATTACCATGTGAAATGGGTTGGTAAGGACAACATGGAGAGTAGGGGACCATACTTGCTCCCCACTCAATACTCTCCTTGTGCCACATGTCCTTACCCACTTGCTCCCATATTCCTCAATCTTCCCCATAGTGACCGGCCCTATGGCCCAGCCACGAGCCCAGCCCCGCACTAAGATGCGGGCTGCTGCTGTGCGCGCAAGCCACGTACTTGGTGCGGGCTTGCTGCTGTGCGTGGCTGCTAGTGCGTGCACTGCTAGCACGCCTAGCTTGCGGCAGCTAGCTGGTGCACGCACCACGTGCACGCGGCTGCTAGCTGCTACTGTGCGTGGCTGCTAGCATGGTGCGCTAGCACGCACCTAGCCAGCCATGCTAGGCTCGACTTGGTGCGCTTGCTAGCCACCTATGCTTGGACATTTTAGCCCCTTGCATTCGGAAGCTCGGGGCATTCCGATGCTAGGGGTATTTTGGGAATATGGTCGATTTATTATTATTTTGCGTGTCTCGTCTTTTATTATTTTTGACTCGACTTCCAACGATCAGTTTCGACGCTCCAAGCTCGAATTACCGACGTCTAAATATTTAACACTCGGGCGACGAATTAATTTCTTCCGAATTAATTCGTCGAGTCGGTTCGTATATTTTGCTTGGGTGTGACCCGAAGGGTTTAGTTAAGATTAAGCTGTAATATTAATTATATTAATAATATTACTGATCGGAAGCGGCCTCCACCCAGGCATTCCGATCACTTGACCTTACTGAATATATTAGCTTTCTAATAATTCTGAACCCGCTATCACTATAATACACTTGTTCGAAGGACACCATTTCTTTCAATCTCCCACTTGTCCTTCCGGACAAGTGTGTATTTAGTGTATAGCCCCTTTCCTATGTCTCTTCATGAACTACAGAGTAAGATTACTCGTCATCTCTGTTACGTCTAGAAGTGTTTCTCGAAATCCGAGTTTGACTGTCAATAAGAAGATGATTTCTAAAATCCATCTAAGCACGGCCATGCATTTTCAGTCTCGCTCTTCGAGAGGCCTTGTAAACAACAAGACATGTTCCCTATTGTTAATAGGGGGACATTTCTTGTAATGTAGCTTCTCTTACTAAGAGGACCTAGCCGCCCGATATCTGTCGTTATAATCCCTAGTTACGGCAGACGTTTGGCGGATACCAAAGCGGACTAGTACTCAAACAAGAGACCTCCCACTACTCATGGTCAAGGAAAAGAGTTCCGATAGTAATAATGAGAAAAATACTTATGACGATTTTTAAATCTCTTAAAGTATTCTCATAGGTCGATCCAGTATGGTTCTAAACAAATACCTGTGCAAATGATTTATATCCTCGTAGCAGAAGAAACGGTGCTATAAATCATACTACACACTAATCTCTAATGGTCATTAATCGTCCACAAAAAATATGACCTTGATTAGGGATAATTTTCGATTAAAATATTCAATGTTCATTTAATAGTCGTTTCTTTATCCAAGACATTGACTTGATACCCTATTTTGAATATTTATTAAAATCGAATGGACTCATTATTTAATTCTAAACCAGAGTTAAATAGAGACGGAGTGTTTTAAATTGCATGAAAAATTTTATTACTCCAAAAACTGAATGGTTCATCATAGTGCTTTACATTAACATTGTCCAAAATTTAATTAAAACACTATAATATGGAAATCAAAGCCAGTTCGCGACATTCTTGATTCCCATTGCCTCAATGTGTTTGTTTTGCTTCACTTGAGACAAGGGTTTAGTAAGTGGATCGGCTACATTGTCATCCGTTCCCACTTTGCGAATTCCGATTTCACCCTCTGTCTTCCATTCTTGAATCATGTGAAATCACCTCTTGACATGTTTGATCTTCTGATGTTCTCGTGGCTCTCTAGCCTGAGCAATAGCTCCATTGTTGTCACAATGGAGGTCTACTGGACCCTTGATGGAGGGTACAACACCAAGTTCATCAATGAACTAGGGAATCCAAACTGCCTCCTTGGCTGCCTCAGACGCTGCCAAGTACTCGGCTTCAGTTGTAGAATCAGCGGTTGTGCTTTTCTTTGCACTCTTCCAACTAAACGCTCCTCCATTGAGACAAAATATGTATCCGGATTGTGACTTAGAGTCGTCTCTGTCTGTCTGGAAGCTTGCGTCGGTATATCCCTCAACAACCAATTCATCTTTACCCTCATAGACCAGGAATTTATCCTTGTTCCTTTTCAGGTACTTCAGAATATTCTTGTAACACCCCAATAATTCTCTCTTTAAACCTGTGAGGACCCTGAACAATATTCAAGAGAATTACTGGCGTGCTACCGCCACGTGTTCAAACGTTAAGGCTTTATCAGAAAATAGCAGCGGAAAAACTAAATCAGTTATAAATAAGTTTCGAAACCAATGAATGAAACCAAATTAAGTCATACAACTTGGAACCATTAAGGCCCTTATTCAAAACCCAATAAAAGTAGTAAGTGATTAAATTCAGTGTTCAAATAAATTCAAACCCAAAAGAAATAGTGTCGAATAAAATCGAATTAAAATAAATTCAAACTTGCAAAAGAAATAAAATGCAAACAACCAACTCTCTACTCAAGATCCCACAACCCTGATGAATGCTGCATGTGTAAGAACCTGTGGTAATTCTGCTCCCCAATATTACAAGTGTAAAAATTGGATCGTCACAGGGTCATTGAAAGGAGAAGGCCATGACCAAAGAAAGACACACAAAGCACGCAATCAGCAAAGCTGAGTACATACAAGCTGCAAAATAAATTAAGAAATCCATAACATGCTACTAATAATCAATCATCATGCATCATTAAATTATAGACTCAACACACGACTCAACTATTATATTACTAAGACTCCATCAATTAATAATATTATTTTTATTCATTGGATTACACAATAGACAAGGTTGTCCAACCCATGCTCAATTTGGAACATCAATAAAAGAAAAACCCCATGCCTCCTTTCGAAAACATCAATAAACATCCAACGACCACGGGCGCGACTCCATGACCGTAGTTAGTATGAGATCTCACCTAACTCCTAGTTTTGAAAAATATTTGAAATAAGAGACTCGTAGATCAGACGGCCTCGAGAAAAGTACACGGCTAATACCCCATGTACCCCAACCCCTGATTGTCATTACTCCAGAAGTGCACCAATCCAGAGTTTTATTGCTCATCCATCTTGCACTTTACGTGATTTACAGGTTTAGACTTGGTGATGACTCATATACATAACAATACAATCAATCCAATATCAATTCAATCAAGTAAAACAACTTTTCAATTTCAATTCTTTATTTATTAGTGGCAAGCAACATTTATTATTTATTCCTTTACTACCTCGGTGTATAAACACCTTAAGTGCATAAGGCACCCCAAAACCTTAACCTCGTCTTAGAAGACTCAAATTCTTCCTTTACTCATCCAGCTTGCATAATCATGAATGAGTAATAAATTAATCATTACACCAATCATATACCTTTGCCTCTAAGTGCACCTTGCATAATTAGAGCACAAATAATACTTGCAATATAAAATAGTGCAAGTCATACGAAATTCACAATGTATAACCAAACAATTTAACTCAGTCATCCCTATACATGATACTAAGTTCTCGATCCGTCGTCCTTAAACATCCACCTAAAAGAAAGGTTTCGTAACTTGTACGTACCTTGAGTAAACGAATTGGTATGCCAGTTTACTAACTATAAATCACCTTCAATAAACTCCTCTCCTAAACCAAATAATAACATCTCAATTAATACCCAATCAATCAAATTTACAGCAATACTAACTTACTTTAAAACCTTCAAAATCCAAATAAAAAAACAATTTAAAACCTTCCCTTTAGTTAAAATTAAAGGCTTATATATAGTTCTTTAAATTTTCTTCATAAAAACCTTAAAATACACTCTTATACATGAAATCACAGCAAGTTTAAAGTCTAATAAAAATCTGAAATTTATTTAAAAACCCCTTTTAATCTCCCTTTTTAATGGGTGATTAAACCCTCTTTATAAAACATCAAAAGTAGTACTTAGAAACTATTTCCAACACTTAAAAATTCAATAAAAACATATATTTATGCTTAATTAACTTTAAACAAAATTAATTTTATTAATCAAACTCAAGGATAATGTTTTAGGTATGAAAAAAACTTCGTTAAAATCAAAAACTGCCCGAAAATCATATTTAGAGGCTGAATTTGGCCACGAGAGGGTGGTGCTCACTACCAAAGGTAGTAAGTCTTTCTTAAAACGTTGTTTTCACATGAAAAACACTTCTTTTTCATAAAAATCGGATGATTTCAGAACCTGACCGGGATTCAAACGGGATTAATATTAATGAACGAAAATCTTAAAATTAAAACACGAATTTAAGTGTTCAAAATAATCTGGTATTAATTTAAACCAATCATTAGTTATAATCACCAAAATTTCAAAACATCATTACTATAAAAGCCCTAAATCAATTGTTCATAAAAACCCTAAAATCATGATTTTCAATAATTAAAAACCCTAGGTTATAAAATTTACAAAATCTGAAAATTATGACACTTATAAAATCTGAAATTATAAAGTTTAATCATCAAAATACAACTTGATACTAATTAAATTACTTTCAAACAATAAAATCAAAATCCATAAATCAATAATTATATTTATACAAATTAATAAAACAAAGGAGAGAGAAAATAAGACTAACCTTTTTGTGTGGGAAATTTTTGGAGATTCATGGGGTATTTATAGGAGAGAATTATTTTAGGGTAAAAAGGAAGATTGGGCCTCATAAAAATAATGGGTCAATTAAATATACAAATGGGTTAGGCTTGTTTGATTGGACATAAATTGTAGAATAAAAGTGCATAAAATAATTTGTTCAAATAATTTTCGACCCAGATTAATAATTTGAAACTTTTGAAATTAAATTATGAAAAATAACAAATAAATATTATAAATAAAATAAATTTTCATTATAAAATATTTAAAAATACGGGGGATTACAATTCTAAGCCGCAGTCCAATGCGCCTCTCCTGGGTCTGATTGGTATCGGCTCGTAGCACTCAAGGCATACGATACATCCGGCCTAGTACATATCATGGCATACATGATCGATCCAATAAGAGAAGAATATGGAATACGACTCATCCTTTCTCGCTCATCAGGTGTCTTTGGACACTGCTTCTTGCTTAAGGTTATGCCATGTGACATGGGTAGGTGCCCTCTCTTGGCTCCTTCCATTATGAATCGAGCTAGTACCTTATCGATGTAAGTACTTTGACTCATTCCTATCATCCTCTTTGATCTATTCCTATAGATCTTGATGCCTAGTATGTACTGAGCCTCTCCCAAGTCTTTCATTGAAAAATATTTCCCGAGCCAAGCCTTTACAGACTCTAACAACGGAATGCTATTTCCAATGAGCAAAATGTCATCGACATATAAGACTAGGAAGGCGATGTCACTCCCACTGACCTTCTTGTAAACACAAGACTTCTCTGGATTCTTGATAAAACCAAACTTACTGATGGCTTCATCAAATTGCAGATTCCAACTTCTGCTTGCTTGCTTTAATCCATAAATGGACTTCTTAAGCTTGCATACCTTCTTAGGATTGTTCTGGTCTACAAAACCTTCAGGCTGTGTCATGTACACAGTTTCTTCCAAAATTCCATTGAGGAAGGCGGTTTTGACGTCCATCTGCCATATTTCATAATTGTAATATGCAGCAATCGCTAGAAGAATTCGAACGGACTTAAGCATAGCTATTGGAGAAAAGGTTTCATCATAATCAACGCCGTGAATTTGCCTGTAACCTTTTGCTACCAGCCTTGCTTTGTAAATGAATACATTTCTATCTTTGTCGGATTTCATCTTGAAAATCCATTTACACCCGATAGGTTTGTAACCTACGGGTAAATCAACCAAGTCCCATACCTGATTTTCAAACATGGAGTCCATTTCGGATTTCATGGCCTCTTGCCATTTTGCAGATTCGGGGCTCGTCATAGGTTGCTTGTAGGTTGCCGGCTCATCTCCATCCACTACTAGGATGTCCTGATCTTCGGTTAATACAACACCGAGATATCTGTCAGGTTGAGATCTTGGCCGAGTTGACCTACGTAGGGTAATGGACTGAGCATTTGCATTGTCGGTTTGACTTTGCATATTTTGACTTTTACCAATGTCAACAGATGCTTTGTGAGCACTTTGATTGTCAACTTGTCCTTGTTGCTCGTCCTCTCGAACTTCGTCAAGTTCTATTTTCCTCCCACTTGTCATTTTGGAGAGATGATCCTTCTCCAAAAAGACACCATCAAGAGCAACAAACACTTTGTTCTTGGATTTGTTGTAGAAGTAATACCCTTTGGTTTATTTTGGATAACCCACAAAGTAAACCTTATCAGATTTCGGGTGAAGTTTGTCAAAAATGAGTTTCTTGACATATGCTTCGCATCCCCAAATCTTGAGAAAAGACAACCTTGGAGGTTTATTTGTCCATAATTCATATGGAGTCTTTTCCACTGCCTTTGACGGAGCACGATTCAGTGTAAGTGCCGCAGTTAAAAATGCATGTCCCTAGAAAGAGATTAAAAGTTCACTAAGACCCATAGTCGATCGGACCATGTCTAACAGGGTTCGATTTCTCCTTTCAGATACTCCATTCCATTGAGGAGTTCCCTGAGGTGTCAACTCTGAAAGTATTCCATGTTCTTTCGGATGGTCATCGAATTCTTGGCTCAAATATTCGCCACCTCGATCCGATCGAAGCGCTTTGATTTTCTTGCTGTAGACACCCATTCGTGTCTCCCTAAAACCAAACCCGGTGATGAGTGCCTTTCACGTCGAATCATAATCGAATGAAACGAAAGTGTGGAAAGGTCTGGTGTTGCGGAAAGTTTTTAATTCTTTTCTCTTCTTCCTGTTTTTGAAAACTTTATTTTAAGAAAACAGCCAATCCAGTTTGGTTGATCCATGATATGGGTCCAATAGTGGTGTAGTTGGATGGGGCTTGCAAAGACCTTTCCAACGATATATTATAAGCCCAATTCCGATGAATATTGAGGAATTTATGGCAAATTTACTAAGATGGGCCCGGTTTGAGCTTTAAGTACGGCCCAATGATCTAGGGGAGGGCCTAATATGATTTATCATTCCTAATGTAATTAGGAATGGTTTTGGTCTTCTAGAACATTCTAGAAGGTCTTATCATTCTTAATTCAATTAGGATTCTTCAGAGTTTTAATTAGATCAAATAGCATTTTCGACTGAAATTATATTATTTTATCTTCCAGTACGGGAAATTTATCAGATTTTCGAAAAAGCGCTGAAATCCAATTTGGCGTCCAACCCAAGGCCTTGGAGCCTGGAATCAGGATTGGCGCCAGACGCCAGCCATTGGCACCTGGCGCTAGCCACTGGTCTTGGCGCCAATGAGCCAGGGTTGGCGCCAATGTGTTTTTGTGGTCTTCAGACTCTGTTTTGATAAATTATCTTTTTTGGATGATTTTCTCTATAAATATCGTATCAAAAACTCCGTTTTGATTCACCAAGAGTCACCAATTCTCTTTATTCTTAAGTTTTCACCAATGATCAATATTCATTGACCAATTATCAACTCTCTTCATTCACAAAATTATTCATTAATTCAATTCTTTTCATCATCTTCATCTCTTTCATCATTAATTCTTTAGCATTCATTCTTCCTTTAATACTTTGTTTTTTAACACAAAATTCCGTATTCGCAAGATCTAGAAACACCTAGCCATATTCGAAGTTGCCTTTGGCCTAGACGTGAAAGGTTTTAATTTCTGAGGGTTTGGTCTCTAATCTCTCTTTCAATTATTTAATTTAATTGTTTTGATTATTATTTTCCTTGAAGTTACTAACGTGTGTATTTTGTAATTAGAAAGAGGTACGAGGCATCCAAGTAAGTACTTTAATGGTTTAATTGATTTTATGATGTAGAAATCATGCTTAGCTTGTTATTTTGATTCTTAGTATCATGTCTAGGGTAACTTTAATATCAAGTATGATTAAAAGTATGATGCTTCCTATATTCTCCCTAATATTTATGATTATTATTATTATTATTAATGATGTTTATTATTTATTATGTTGCTTGGTTTTTATATTATTTATTGCTTGATCACCTTTTTATTGCATGTTAAAGGGAATTTGTATTTGCAAACACGCTTAATAAGATAATTAATAATCTTGTTAGGTTAATTGTGATTATAATTCAAGTGATCGCCAATAATAGTTTATTTGTGCATTAAATCCAACCAACATAGATTAAACAAGTTTAGGGTTAATCCTATTGATTGTATGTTAGTCAGAAAGCACACATGAATACGAGCAGAATAAAGTAAAAGCCTATTATTAGGGCAGGTTCAATCTCTTTTAGGTTGGATTTGTACCTTCATCCTCGAACGCTTATTTGGTTCATGACCTTATGGAGTTGACGATCTCTTGGATCGTTAAGGGGTGTAACCTTCATCCTATGAACGGTTTACAAGTTCCTTAAAAACTTGTTGGCGACTCTTTTGCTCTATCTTTTTCCCTTTTGGACGCCACCGTACTTTAGTGTATGATCACAGTGGGGTTCGAGCTAGTGGGATTTAAAGGCTTGAAATTATTCCCTACACTTGCCGAGTTGGTTTTCAACTTCGTTCTGAAATTCCTTGAATTTATCAAACGATTCAGATTTGTGCGACATTAGATAGACATAACCATATCTACTTTAGTCGTTCGTGAAGGTTATGAAATACCGATAACCACTCCTTGCGGGTGTACTCATTTGTCCACATACATCGGTGTGTATTAGTTCCAACAAGTCACCAGCCCTTTCTCCCAACTTGGAGAATGGTTTCTTTATCATCTTTCCTAATAAATATCCTTCACAATTCTCAAAGGATTCTAAATCAAATGAGTCAAGAATACCTTCTTGAAGAAGCTTCTTGATGCGTTTGATGTTAATGTGGCCAAGACGACAATGCCACAAGTAAGTTTGACTAGACGGTGTAGTCATAGATTTTTTTTTGCATTGGTATCAAACATTTTGTCTAAAAACACGTGAAAGTGTCATTCCATAAATATATTCAAGACATCAAAACAAAAGTCTTGGTTGATGAAAACGACGTCCAACGTCGGAAATACATCAAAAGTATGGTGCATAAAACTAAATAAGTTCTACTTCTTTAGACAAAACATGAGATTACAAGTTTTCTTGGATAGATCACCTTAATCCTACTTGTGTACTCATTTCCACATGAAAAAGCACCGCTCACTTGGTTCCTGAAAAAGGAGTGTATTGTGAGTCAATTTTCCGGTATCTAATACCTTTTAAAATTGCTTATATTCAAGTGTTTAAGATGATACCTGAGGATGAGGTTACTTTTTTTTTCGCCTCATCATCTAGATACTTGCTGCATTCTCTTTTGTAGTGTCCAGGGTTACCACAATAGAAGCAGCGCATCTTCCTGTTGTCTTTGAACTCCTTCTTCCTTGGTCTAAGGGCAAAGTTAGCCTTCTTGCAAGAATAGGTCTTGTGGAGCTCTTGGATGACTTCCCTTAAGGACAGTGTATCCCTATTGGCGGTGAGACGCATTTTAAGCCCCACATATCCCGAGTGAAGAGAGCTAAGAAGCATGTGAGCCGCTTGCTCATTTTCCAATGGTTTGCCAATCAGCTCCAGATGGTTGAATAGCCTTGTCATGTTAATTACATGAGCTTGAAGTGGCATTCCGGGCCTAAGTCTCGCATTGTCGACTTTTCCCCACACCTCTTGTCTTTCTTTCGAGAGACAACCATCTTGCGGTGGCTTGATCCTCATTTTGGAGAGTGACCCAGTCACATCCTCCACGTGACCATCTTAATTGCCCCTAGCACTTTTGGTGACCCTCAAATTGACTACATCCTAAAGAGCTTTGAGCATCATGTCCGGAAAATAGCCAGAGAAAATCTCCTTCCATTGAACCGGGATGGAGTTTGCCATGAGTTTCGGAACTCTCTTGCAATCCATGCTCCATTCTTCATGAGTTTCATCACTCATGATCCCTTTTGAGTAGAAACTGGGGGTCGGAGTGTCTAAGATATGCTCTAGGTAGCAATTTCTGAGTGTCTTTCGGAGTTCATCTTCCCATTCCTTAAAGTTCACCAAATTGAGCAAAAATGGTAACTTTTCGGGAAGTTCCGGGTACATAAGGTCGTTGTCATTAGTTGAAGACATGATTCTACAATTAAAAGAATTTTAATGAAAAACCATTCAAAATTACTTAAATAAGATTGAATTTTATTCATGCAAATTTTCAATACTTATTTAGCGTCTTATTTACACGTAAAATTGTCCCTATTTTGTGAAAATAAGGCGATTCCAAGATCCGAAGAAGCAAAGAGTGGTTAAGCATGCTTTGGCTTGTCTTACCACTCAATCTTCTAGGGTAAGCATTGCCTTTCTAATGGCTCTAAGCCACTCTTGGTTAGACAATCGTCGCATCTAATGCATCTTTGACGATGTATTTCTTTTGCCACGGTATGTGAGGACTCCTCACTCATACCAATAAGTTAAACCAAAACCAACGTGCACACCCGGTGTGCCTTATGAGCCTTGGAGAAGTGATGGCACCTCGCTTTGGCGTAGCCTACCATCACCCTCGTTCGGTTGGTAAGTGTTGTTTTGGAAAGGCAAGTTTGACTCAATATTATTAGGGACCTAGGATTTCTATGTTGGTTGATTTAAGTGAACTTAACTAATCATCGCAACATAAAGAAAACCTAAACATGCATCGAACGAATAATTCACATGTATATATAAGCATAAAATATAAAGCGAAATTATAGATGCATAATGGCAACTAGCATGACCCCTTGAATTCTTCAAATCTTCAAAAGGTCTTCATTTGCAATTCAAGGCTTTGTCTTCCAAGATACGCCGTCTTCAAGACTTAACCAAACTATGCAAATACTAGTGTCTACGACTAGGAATAATCTAAATATTAAGGTACAAAAATACTTAACGGTGCGTAGACCGTATTTAGATTTACAAAAATACATAGCGGCACTTAGTCTGTATTTTCTATCCTAATCAGGTCCCACTAGTTGTTATTTCATAAAACCTGTGAGAGAGAATATATATTCCATTCATCCATTCACTATTTGTGAATGGCCCATGCAATTTACAATATCAAACAAGTAAAATGCATTTAAACAACGCGCGCACTAGTAACTAATATAGGTGGTTAATCCGATTAACATGCCTAATTAAAACTAGTCAAAGTTGTTTAACCGATTATGTAATTGACGTCATTAATAATTGAAGCTCCCACTAAATTCCGCATTTCCCTTAATTAATCCAATTAATTAAGTCGATAGCACCCAAACTTGTCAAAATAAAATTTTGCCAATGCCGCTCAAAACCGAGGCCTAGCCTCCCAAAATTTTAATTAAAATAAACAAAATTAATTAAAATAAATAAAACGGAAAAATATGCAATATTAAGCAAACCGCATTTCAAGTGGTTTTCGCTTTAAGCATTTTTCCAAGGAAACTCGAATAATCGCGGCTCATGCGAACCAAGCATACTACGGCTATTCACCTCACCGCACCAAGCATATGCACACACAAAAAACTCCGCACACACGATCCGCAGCAAGCAGCCATGGGCTACTGCCACTGCCGCACGCACGCGCACGCACAGCCATGGCTGCTGGTGCGTGGCTGCTGCGGCCGTGTGCTGCTGCCGCTCGTGTGGCCCCGTACAAGGCGGGGCAGCCACATGCGGGCTGCTATGCAGCCCGGCTAGCCAAGGGTGGTTCTTTGCCTCGTTTTGCGTGCCATGGCCTCGGGATTTGATCCCATTTTGTGGGACATAATTAATTAATTCTAAATTAATTTTAGAACTAACTTAATGAGCAAAAAAATAAAAATTTTAAACAAGTCTAACTTAATAAAATTTCAAAGTGCAAATAACCAAAATTATTCAAAGAACCATTCTTAATTAAATTGGTTTAGCTTGGTGCAATAACAAAGTTGAGGCAATTTCTCACTTTTAATTTAATTAATTTAAATTAAACTTGAGAATTTGACAAATTAGTGTTCAAATGAAAATTCCAACATCTAAATTTTGTGAATCCTTGGAAATTATATCTTCCAACATGTAGATAACCAAATTTCTGTCACAAAAATTGAAACTTTATGTTTCCAATCAACTCAAAATGATTAAAACAACAAAGTTTAACACAAAATAACATGGAATTTAGTGGTTTTAAAGTTTCAATCACTTATCACAAATAAAGATTGAATCTTTAACACTTAGGAAGCCTCAAAACAAAAAATTTCACACTAAAAAGCAATTAGTTTGCAATTACGTGAAAGTAAATCAACCTTTAAGCATCAAATACTACCAAGTAAGTGTGCTTAAAGGGGACTTAAAAATGCAGAAAATAATGCAAATAATCAACCACATAATCAACAAGTTATGCCATTAATTTCAAGGTTAGAAAAGACTTAAAACTTTTCGTCAAAAACGAAAAATCCCTCGAAAAAGGCATTTCTGGTCAGAATTTGGCTAAAATCACAGCCCCAAAGGGATAAAAAACCTTTCCAGGACACCTTTTCCACCCAAAATTCACTATTTTTGGGCGAAAATCTAGGTTCGGGGCCAAATTCGACATTAAAAACGGGATTAAAGCTGCTAATCTAATTAGCAACTTAAATAAGAAAAATAAGCCAAAATAAACCTTGAAAAACATGATTATAAAAATAAACAAGCGGGGCTCCGATACCGCTTTTGGGGTTTGGTGACTCCGACTCACCGCGGAAACAACCCCGACCCAAGGAACCACTCGTAATTAATAAAACCATAAAGCATAAATAAACACAAGAAAAGGAAGCACAAATCATACCCTTGAAGCGAGCTTCGCCCTTTCAAAACGGGCTCTTACTTTAAAGCCTTGAGCACCGCAAATGTCGTGCCTCCAACGGTATCCACCTACAAAGGACGAACACGACTTTTTAGATCCGCTACCTTGGAGTTAGCAAGGTCCGACCAAAACCCAAGTGTTAATGGAGTTTAAGAGTTTTTCCCAAAATATGGAATGCACTTTCTAACTCCCACTCAAGCACTTTACTCCAAATCCCAAGGTTGGTATTTATAGAGGAAAGTATGAGTGGGAATTTCTATCCCATCAATGTGGGATCATGAAATTCCACAAATTAATTTAAAGCTGAATTAAATTAAAATTGCAAACTAATAATAAATCTACAAGTGGCATTACCATGTGAAATGGGTTGGTGAGGACCACATGGAGAGTAGGGGACCATACTTGCTCCCCACTCAATACTCTCCTTGTGCCACATGTCCTTACCCACTCAAGCTTCCCCATAGTGACCGACCCTATGGCCCAGCCACGAGCCCTGCCCCACACCAAGATGCGGGCTGCTGCTGTGCGCGCAAGCAACGCACTTGGTGCGGGCTTGCTGCTGTGCGTGGCTGCTAGTGCTTGCGCTGCTAGCACGCCTAGCTTACGGCAGCTAGCTGCTGCACGCACCACGTGCACGCGGCTGCTAGCTGCTGTTGTGCGTGGCTGCTAGCATGGTGCGCTAGCACGCACCTAGCAAGCCATGCTAGGCTCGGACATTTTTTCCCCTAGCATTTGGATGCTCGGGGCATTCCGATGCTAGGGGTATTTTGGGAATATGGTCGATTTATTATTATTTTGCGCGTCTCGTCTTTTATTATTTTTGACTCGAATTACCGACATCTAAATATTTAACACTCGGGCGACGAATTAATTTCTTCTGAATTAATTTCTTCTGAATTAATTCGTCGAGTCGGTTCGTATATTTTGCTTGGGTGTGACTCGAAGGGTTCAGTCAAGATTAAGCTGTAATATTAATTATATTAATATTACTGATCGGAAGCGGCCTCCATCCAGGCATTCCGATCACTTGACCTTACTGAATATATTAGCTTTCTAATAATTATGAACCCGCTATCAGAATAATACACTTGTTCAAAGGACACCATTCCTTTCAGCATGCTCTATTGCTCCCGCCGTTCCGTTCATGGTGATTTTTCTAAGAGCTTGGCAAGTACTGTCATAGGCTCTTATTCTTTGTGTTGACGGGGTTAAGTCTTCATCCCTTAATCCTAAAATTCTCGCAGTTCTAAGTGGGCAAATATTGATTGCTGATCCATTATCTACAAGAGTCATTGGGACATTCATCCTCTTGCAGATTACTGTGAGGTTTAGAGCCTTGTAATGCTTGTGACCTTCTAGAGGTAAATCCTTGTTAGAAAAGGTGGTTAGATTGATAG
The DNA here is from genome assembly GCF_001683475.1 of Chenopodium quinoa. Taxonomy (NCBI): domain Eukaryota; kingdom Viridiplantae; phylum Streptophyta; class Magnoliopsida; order Caryophyllales; family Amaranthaceae; genus Chenopodium; species Chenopodium quinoa. The sequence goes on from NW_018742969.1 coordinate 28,887, forward strand.
GACTAAGGAGATCACTTGTAAGGAAGTTAGCCAACCCCTCGGGAGTGGTTTCGGAGTCTATCCATATGTTATCCAAGGTGTTCATTACCGCCAACCTATATTCCCGTGATGTAGCTAGAAGTTTCCATAAATTCATTTCGACCTTGGTCTTCTTGAATTGTTTGACAACATCATTGTCCTCTATAATTGGTATGGGAACTTGTTGCATGGTAGCAATAGGTTGTGTACAGATGGGAGGTTGCTTTTTCCCAGATATTTTGAGGACGTCTATGGGTGAATCTTCTTCATCCCAAAAATCGCTTATTGGATATATGACTGAAAGTGGAGGTTCTTCCATATCCTTAAGATAGACATCCTCGTCATCGCTGTCCCAAACCCCATTGGTACTAATATCTTGTTCTTGTGGAATTTGGACTAGCTTCTTGTTATCAATCAGTTTCTGAATTAAATCTTTGAATTTAAAACAATTCTCAATAGTGTGTCCCCCTGATTGATGATATGGACAGTTAAACCTATTTGTCCTCTTCAATGACTCAAATGGTCTCGGTTCAAGAGGTTTGACTTTACCATTCTCGGAGAGCATTTTGAACATTTTAGCATAGGAAGTCCCAATTGGAGTGTAGGGCTTATTACTCCTCTTGGGTGTTTCAATTACTTGGAGAGAAAATTGCTTCTTCTCCATAGGTGGGATTTTAACATGCTTGCTTTGAACCACCTTTTCTTGTTTCTTCGCGAATTCAATAACTTCACGTAACAAGTCTATTCCATCCCAGATCAATCGTATGAGAATCCATACTTCTTCCTTAGTTGCAAGTTCTTGTCATGAAGGGAGATCACTCATGGCATCAAAAAAGGTTTCCTCCTCTTCTTCGATAGCATGAATTTCTTTAACAGGCTTGATGAGGAATGAAGGGTCGACATGGTTTTCCTCATCAGAGATAACCAAAGAATCAGAGAGGGGTGCATTGTTAATGCTTGGCTTCTTGCTTGCAGGGGGCAATGGAAGGTTATTGCTGTCAATCAAGTCTTGGATAGCTTCCTTAAACTTCCAATAGTATTCAGTGAGATGGCCTCTACCTTGGTGATACTTGCAATTTGCTTTGCGATTCCAGTTAGCTGTCCTTTTTTCAATAGGTGGATCCCCGAATGGTCCAATAGGAGTTATAAGACCTTTTGCATTCAGTCGGTCAAATGCGGTGTCATACCTCATACCAATAGGAGTAAAGTTCCTCCTAAATGGTTTCTTTTGTCCTTGGTTATTCATAGCAAGGACTTCACTCAAATTAAAGGTGCTAACATTATTTGAATGGGAGGTTTTAGAAGAATAAGGATTGCCGTTCTTCTTACCTTTCAAGCCACTATTAGAGTTATTATTAATAGTAGATTTTTGTTTAGCAAGGTCGTCTTCAATGTTAATTCCAATAACATAGACAACCTTAAAAGTATGTAAGTTATTTTGGTATTTAAGATGTTTGGAGTACTTTTCTTGGAGGTTCTTAATGAACATCCTCACAGATTCCTTTTCACTTGGTACTTCAATTATCCTAGCAGATGTTTCTCTCCATTTATAGAAGAAAGAAGTAAAACCTTCATTCTCTTTCTGTTTAAGTATTTCAAGTTCCCTATTGTAGGCGTCGTTTGAAATGCGCCTACGTTAAAAGCATGTTGTGAATATGCTTGGCACTCATAAGAAGTGAGATTTGACATAATATGATTAGGGACAAATAAAGTAGGGAGCCGCCAACAAGTTTTTAAGGAACTTGTAAACCGTTCACGGATCATAAAAAGGCAACCACGATAAAGGGACAACGAAGGCAACAACGATTGACCCGTGAAGGTTACACCCCATTCATAATCCATGAGATTACTAACTCCATATGGTTCGGAACCACGAAAGGAGGATCGGGAATGATGGTACGAAGTGAGTCATGGAGCCACATTCACCCGTATTAGCCTCTACTCGATTCTTATAGTGAAAAATGATTCCTGCGATCTCAAAGGCATACAAACAAAAATTCAATTTGCTCCAATCTATTATTAAGCTAAATTGGTTTAATATTAATGCAACACATAATTTTAAAATATTGTGATAACTTGATATAATAACAAGATTAAAAAGGAACTTAAACCGGTTGTCCAAATTACCTTATTAGGCGTGATTTTCAATTATGTATTCCCTTTAAACATGCAATATAGTGATCATAAAAATAATAGAATAACATCTATATTGGATGAAATTTAACAATAATTCTAACAATACAAAATCGTTAGAAAAATAATAGAAATAAAAGGAACATAATTCTTACTTCGATTCTTTTTGTTTGCAACTACAATATAATAAACGAGTTAGTAACTTCAAGAAAATAATAATAAAATAATAATTAAATTAAATTAAATAGAATTGATTTTGGGCCAAACCCTAAAACAGTTCTACCTTTCACGCCTTGGCTTAAGGACAGAACCACGAGTAAAGTATGGACTCCTTGGAGTACTTGAAGAAGAAATTTTGAAAAAAGAAGGGTAGGCTAGTGTTTAGGCTAGAGCATAGAAGAGAGAAAAATAGAGAATTAATTGTTGCCCCGTACATCAGAAATGAGGGGGTATTTATAGAAAAAATGTGCTGAGGGAACACACGGAACCCTAAAATGATAAAAACCCTAAAAAAGTATCTCGTGACACGGCAAACTGTACCGTGACATGGGAAATCCCACCGTCAGACGGGAAACATTCCCGTGACACGGTGCAAATTTGTGTGACGCGGGAAATATTTAGTAAACGGGGGAAAAAACGCGTTACGGGTTTACGCGGAAAGGACACGGAAATTCCCGTGTCACAGCAGGTTTCTCGTGTCACGGGAAATCCCACCATCAGACGGGAAAGTTTCCCATGACACGGTGGACAGCTGTCGTGGCGCGGGAATTTTCAGTCCGCTTTTCCGTCTAAATTCATTTTTAACCCTAATTTCGTTCAGCATTTTAAGTGCCGATTGATAATTTCTGGCCTTTTTCTGATTTATTGTTATTTAGGCTAAAATAAGAAAACAAGTAAATAAAATAAATAAAAGGTTTGGGCCAAAAATAAATAATAAAACAATAAAAAAAAGGTTTAAGCTAAAATTAAATAATAAATTTGGGCTGAAATTAAAACTATGCTTTTACCAAACATCAAGACTAATCCATGGACTATTTAAAAATATTAATTTAATCAAATACAATTTTTAAGCACTCTCGAGATTAAATACTGAACCCGACCAATAGTGGCGGTGAAAGGTTGTTCATCATCGGGTTTAGTTTTGGGGAGACATTTTTAGGTGTCTACAGAAGCCCCCACTTTGACTGAGTTTGTAGAAACGTCAGTTTCGAAAACGATAGTCAAAGTAGTCGATAGGGACGGAGAATGATTTAAGACGTTCTGCGATCCTAAATCATTGTGTATACGCCGATACCTGCAGAAAAATGTTAATTCCACAGATAAAAGAGTAAAAGGATAGAATACGTATCTGGCACCAGTGTATCGGTGACAAATGAGTTTGGCAGCTTCCTATGCTTGAAGGAATCCACCGGATAATGTTCGTTGAAACGCTTTCCATGCCTGAGGAAAGCCGACTGAGGAGTTTGGTAGTTTTCTAAGCCTGAAGAAACCTACCGGATGATACTTTCCATGCCTGAGGAAAATCGACGTATGAATTTGGTGTCATTCTATGCTTGAAGAAATCCACCGATGATGATTTCCATGCTTGAGGAAAGCCGACTTGGCGGTTTTCTATACTTGAAGAAAAATCCACTAATAATGCTTTCCACGCTTGAGGAAAGCCGACTTGGCGGTTTTCTATACTTGAAGAAAAATCCATCAATAACGCTTTCCATGCTTGAGGAAAGTCGACTTGGCGGTTTTCTATACTTGAAGAAAAATCCACCGATAACGCTTTCCATGCTTGAGGAAAGCCGACAACTACTGTAATCGCTGAAATTTGCAAGTGCATGATGGTTCGATTATCCCCGAACGTGGGCCGCAGATGATTCACACCTTCAAGTCGATTATCCGACCATATTAGTTGTTTAAAATATCGACAAAATTGATTTTGACGCTTCCTAGGGGCAAAATAGTAATTTTGATACCCTTCAACCATTAGTTAGAATTTTCCGCGTAATTTTACTGAAAAATTAACTATCCAATTTGCGCGAAAAATCATGCAATTTTGGTCAAAATGCCAAGAATATTCGCTAATAGCTTCAAGGGACATGCAGGGCACGCGCAGGACCACCGTGTCACGAAACAAGAATCCTGTGACACGGCAGGGATCCCCGTCACGCGGCATAAATTCTCGTGACACGGGAAATCTGTTGGCTGCAAATCAGTCAACTGGCATCTTTGACTAGTCCAAACCACGTGCGCCATGTCAATATGTTACCGTTACATGGTAATGGAAACCGTCGCACGGGAAACGGGATGTAACAGATGCTTTTTTTTTTGCTTTAAATTCGAGCTACTCTTTAGCATTTCTGCCATTTTCTTGTTATTTTCGCACTTCCTCTTCTCCATTTTTTTTACATCTGCTCAAATCACCGAGCCACGGCAAGGGTTCACCGGCGCTCGGATTTTTTTTCCGTCAAACGGAGATCCGTCCCGTGACGCAGCGTTTCAGCTTGGTTTTTGTTTCCTTTTTTTATTTTTTATTTATTTTTTGCTACTGCTCGTTGCTGCTGCTACTGACGCCGTCACCTGAGGTCGCCGCTGCTACTGCCAGAGTTCCGTTACGACCCAAGCTCACCATGACACGGGCTGTTTTCACCGTGTCACGGCAGCTGCTGACCGTGTCACGACGGTTGTGCTGCGGTCTTCACGGTTGTTCGAGCTTTTGGAGCTCAAATCTTCATCAATTCTGCTCTAATTTTTTGCTACTTTCCTCATTTTTAATTCTCCACAAGGATCCATGTAAGTTTCCTTTGATTTTTGTCTCGAATTTTCTTCAAACGAATAATTTCATGTAAAAACCCTTAAAAATCAATTTGGGGATTTTTTGATTTTGAGGTTTATGTTGAAATTCTTGTTATGAATTTACTTGCATATGTGTGTATGTGTGTTTGTGAGTGATTTGAGACAAAAATTGCATGATTTGGTGAAGAATTGAGCAAATCACCATTTTTGGTACTACTTGTGGTAAATGGTGTTCCTTGTTGTTCATGTTGTTCTTTTGCACTTGAAATGATGACCTATTGGTTGTAGATCTTTGTAAAATATGCCATGATGCGTCGATCTATTGTTTTTGTGCAATTTTAAAACATGTTTTGTCTATGTACTACATTGTCATGGAGAACATAGTATCATGAAATTAGGAGAACATAGTATTAGTTCGTCACGGAGAAACTAAATACTATAAATAATTCCATTATTTTGCCAATTTTTAGCCTTGAGGTAAAAATTTAGCGTATAATGCTATTAAATAACTTAGGAAGTGATGCTAAGCATTTAGATTTTTTATTAAAATGCAACTCGATGTAAATAACTAAATGTCTTAGGAAATTATGCTAAGCATTTAGATTTTTATTTTTATAATAGCATGCCTAGACGACGAGATCACGATCTTTCTACCATGGCTGACGTCAGGCTTTTCGGGAGGACACTCTCACGATTCTCGAGGGTATGGATGACGACGCCTTAGAGTCTGAGCCTTGGGCCTCTACGGGTAGAGGTAGGTGGGTTCCACCCCCGTGGACCTTAGACCAGTTGGTTTTCTGTCGTGAGAACCACATTTCTCATCGCCCACTTGTCGGCATAGTTGACGGCACGCTTCGCCACCACGGTTCTGGAGCCGGAGATTTGATTCCTCGACTTCACCGGATTATCACGAGGGATCCTGCTACGAAAGCCTTATGGGAATCAGCTTGTTTAGTGGACTTTTATTCGGCGGTCGTAGGGTTTTGCAACCCTCGGGGTTGTGGTGCGACATTCGTTCGCACGTTGTTGGAGTATTTTTGGGATACTACCAACACCTTTCACTTTGCTTGGGGGGAGATGACAGTGAACCCTTTAGACTTTAGCATGATTAGCGGTCTATGCTTCACTGATCGGGCCGTAGCACAGATGTCTAATCTTTCTAGGGGAGCGGTTGAGGCAGCTGATTTGTTAGGTCCGATCGTTCAGCATATCGAGACCCAGCCTGTGTCTCGAGGTGGTCCTAGGAGCGGGCGATCAGAGCTGGCTTCGGTTCTAGCCCGTAATTTTGATTTGGAGGAGTCAACAGCTGAGCAGCGAGTGCATATCTTCATTTTGATTCTCATTTCCATGACTCTTTCTCTAGATAGGAGTTCACGTGCACTCCTTTGCTACCTTCCTTCTTTAGTCAAGATCAGTGAGATATGATCCTTCAGCTGGGTCAGCCTCGAATATGCCGACCTTCTCTTGTCGTTACGTCATGGTTATACGCAGCTGAACGACGAGTCCCCTGTCACTGTCTACGGTTTATGGAGAGTCGTAGAGGTGACGATCCTTTCCTCTTCTTGTTTTACTTTAATTTGTTCGACTCATGTGCTCAAAGATTACTTTTCATTGCAGCTATGGTTTTACGAGTACTTCCCAGGATTGGCTCCTCGACGGCTTCGTGGAGCGGCTCATGACTTCCCTATCGGGGCCAGCTGGCGTGACCGAGGAGAGCCACAGATGGAGTCTGTCTCTGCGCTGCGCGGGCTGCTACGCCGAGGCACCTCTTCTGTTGGCGTAAGAATTACTTTTGTAACTTGTTATTTTCTCTCTTGACGTTATTTCTGGTGCTTCATTGCACCTTTTTATGGTTTTTAGGTTGTTATTGATGTCCAGTATCGTCCTTGGGCTTGGATGACTAATCTTCCCGAGGCCTTGCAGCTTTCAGCGTACCACACTGTTTTGGTTGGTACCGGACGCTTTTTCTGGTATCTGGGGGAGCGTGTCGTTCGTCAGCACAGTGGTGATCTCTTTGTCGTGCCCTTATCTCCACCGGAGTCGATGCTGGACTCGCGCTTTCTTAGGGAGTTGATAAATAGGGGAGAGCGCTACACTTTTCCTTAGCAGGAGCTTGTGCGCATGGAGGATGATTATGCGCAGGACTTGCTTCCCTCTCTGGCTCCTCCACCCCGTCTTCCTGAGGTATGATTTCTTTTGAGAAGTTTTGTCGCTAGTCTCTGTTTAAATAGTCGAATAACTAGATTATTCGATCGTATTTTCAGACGATTGTTCACCGTGTGGGGAGGATTGAGATTCTGCCTCAATCTGTCTGCTACCCAGGGCCGATTGGTATTACCGAGGACCATATTGCTAACGCGCCAGAGAGTTTCAGACAGGCACAGGAGTCTCTTCCTGAGATTTTTGAGCCGGTAAGTTTTTGATGCGTTATTCATCCCTTTTAACACTGCTTGTTACTGATTTTTATCTGTTTAGCTATCAGCCTACCCGCCCAGAGATGATGGGATTCATGAAGCTGGTTGACGCTCTGAAGTACTACATCATCAAGCTTTGGCGTGGTGCGAGTTGTCGGAGCAGAACTGGCAATGTTCTTGAGGTATGCTCATTTTTTCCCATTTCTACCATTTGTTTTATTTTGCATTGTTGACGTCTTTTGATTTTGTATCTTTCATGAGCAACGGAGGTCCCGCTCGCGCTCGAGGCATAGAGGCTCCGACGAGGGGGAGCCTAGTCGTGGTAAACGATCTCCTGAGGTTCATCGGCATTCTCAGTCTCCGCAGGATCCTCAAATTTCTTAGCCGTTTCAAGAGGCTCAATGGCAGCAGCCTCAGTCTTCCCAGCGCTTTCAGGGTCAGGGTTAGAGGCAGCGACAGTCGTTTTCACAGCCTGAGTTTAGGCCAGTTTTGACTCCCGTGGATCCTGGTTTATTTTCAGCTCCATCGTCTGGGGTTCCTCCACCGGTGTCGGGCTTGTTTTCAGTTCAAGTGTATGGGACGATGCCTCCACCGACGATTCCCATTTCTTTGAGTCAGTCTACACCGTTTGCCAGTTGGACGGGTCCTACTTTGAGTTTGATTGCTGCTGGAGTTACAAGGACTAGTAGGGACACTACTCCTCGTACTCGGATGATGGTGGGACTCTTTGGCTCATCGTTCCCATATTCACAGGCTGGGGATGACAATGATCCTAACTCTTCTAATTCTGCAGATTTTTTACCGAGGGTCTTTATTTGTACATATTGTGATGACACTGGACGCTGCTTATTTATTATGACTCATTTTGTACATTATTCACAGTTTATGTATTTATTAGTGTGTGTTAGTGTGTGCTTGAGACTCATTGTGTATGGTTGTGTATTTATTAATGACGAGACAAAAACCGTAAGTGGAGTAAGTGGAGGGTACCGACCTTCCCCAAAAGAAAAAGAGATAAAAAGAAAAGAAAAATCTGAATAAGTTTTACAACTACTCCAAAAATAAATATGTTTGGAAATGGGACGAGGTGTATAACTTCCTCAAAGAAAAATAAAATAATAATAGAAATAAAATAATAAATAATAACGATGAATAAAATAATAAAAAATAATAAATAAATAAATAAAAATAAAATGATAAAAATAAAAAAAATAAAATATAAAAATAAAAGTTTAGAATTTTATTAGGAATGAAACTCTCGAAAAACAGAAAAATAAACGGTGAAGATAAAATACTAAAAAAAATCCAGATAGATACAAGAAAAGATAAAAAAAGAAAACGCGTGGGCGCCACGACACGGCACTGTACACCGTGTCACAGCAAGATCTGCCGTGTCGCGGCACAAATTCCCGTGACACGGTGGGACTTTTTCGTGTCACGGTGCGCATATTCTACAACGGTGTGGTTTACGCGTATAGAAAGATAATTTCTGAGTAGTTCCGAGCATTTTTGCTATAAAATAGCACCAGTACATTCGTGATATGCATAATTACGAAACACAAAATAATTAGAATTTCATATTTCAATAATAATGTCTCAGAATTTTGATAATACATTGTGCGACTGGTCTTATTCTTTGACCAACGCTGACAAAAGAGAGTAGAAATTGTTTCATGTCAGGGGTTTACTAGCCCTGAGGCATGTAGCAATTGAACATGATTTTCTTAGGGCAGCATTAGACTATTGGAGTCCAGAAATACATTGTTTTAAATTTGATTACGATGAAATCTGTCCCCTGCCGGAGGAATTCGGTGCCATCTTTGGATTTCCTGTCAGAAATCTTATTGCCATGCCTACCTTACGGGAGTACTATTACCAAGACTTTGAACGTCATCTGAATCTAACAGATCCAGATTTAAATAGAATTGTGTGTGGTAATGAGGTAGACTTAGAAAAACTTACAAATTTATATTTCAATCGCTCTATCTCTGAGTTTTATCATGTATACCCTAGAAGGGCATATATTTTTTGCATGTTTAGTAAGCTTTTATTTGCAAACGGTAGGGAAGGACATGCTTGTCTAGCATCCGTGCTTGAACATGTAGAATCTGGGAGGTCTCCTATGCCTACGTGCCTTGGAGAAACATTTCGTGGCCTTGACGAAGCAAAAGCTGACCGGAAAGCCATCAGGAAGGGCTCTCTAGTACTGCTATAGGTAAAAACACGCTCTGAGTAGCCCCCGTGGCACAAAACAGGCACTTGTCACGGTGGCCTCTTGCCGTGACACGGTGGACTTTGCCGTGTCACGGTGGAATCTGCAATTTTTTTTTTTTTTTTTTTTTTGCAGATTTGGTTGATGGAGCGTTCAGAACTATTTGAAGCCCCCGACGATATTGAAAAATATGGCCCTAACGATCTAGTCCGCAGGAAGAAGAATTACTCTATGAACATGTCGTATGAAGACTGGAAAAATTTCTTTGCAAAGAGAGAATTTTCCATTCATTGGGTAGTGCCTTAGTGGAGGCTTACTAGGATGGTTGATACGAATGATACTCCGTATTGTCGTGTTCCTAGTATCTCAAGACTGACTTTTATTGTCCTTTTCGACTGATGCGGTAGTATGGACTTGAACAAGTAGTTCCACGCTATAACGATAGTCCTCGTGAAGTATCGTTGCACTCGTGAAGTATCGTTGCATGAAAGTAACGTTCACAAATACGAGACTTATTGGATTGGAAGACCTTTGTGGACCGTTTCTGCGAGTAACCAAGCTCCTCCTCCCTTATCTAGTGCATACAAGGCATGGTTGAATCTTAAAAGTAGGAGGGAACGAGTCGGATCACGCAAATCTGATGTGAAGAGCCGTCTTGGAAATAAGAAAGCGCCTCCTAAAGATCGTCTAGGTCCAAGAACACAAGGGATTGAGTTTAAGACTCCTATAATGCCGATAAGGAAGAATTATGTGAAAGGGAAGGGTAAGGAGAATATGGTTTATAGAGAGAAACAACCAAAGAATTTTAAGAAAGGTGAAAGGGGTGAAAGTTCAACTAGGGGTGTGATGGTTCGGCTACAAAAGACACAGTAATGGTGAAGGCCGACCTAGTTGAAAAAGAGAAGGAGGTTCCTAAAGTGAAGAGGGATTAGATCAGTATTGCTTTGCTTTTATGATTTATAATTTTTTAAAATAAGGCGCATGATGCCAATAATTGTAGTCACATTTATTTCAATAATAATAGCATATTTATTTTCGCCTTAACAAAAAAATTACAATGACTTTTTTTTTATTTTTTGTTAATATCCGAGTCAAGGAGTCGGACGCAATGGAAGAATGAAAATAAAAAGACATCGAACAAATAACTGAATTCGCAAAGACTACGTCACTAAAAAAAATCGGAAAATTTGAAATTCCACCGTGCCACGGTAAAAAATTCCGTTACACGTTAGAAATTCCCGCTTCATGGCATTTTTTTTTGCAGGTCCACCGCGCTACGGTGAAAATTTGTCGTGACATGGTACAGTTTCCCGTGGCGCGGCAAACTCTTTTTTTTTATTGCAATTTAACCGTGCCACGGTGGACTGTGCCATGACACTGTGGATTGTCCCGTGACGCGGCAACCCTTCCCTTTTTTTAGCTCTGTTTTGTTGTGACGCAATGCTGAACTTGCGCGTATACTTGATCGACGGAGGGAGGATTTTATTTTTTTTAAAGTGGTCGGGCCCCCTTGAGGGGTTTCCTACGTATCCTTAAAAAGGAATCAGGCCAAACGTAGCTCTATTGGGTCATGAACCCATGCAACTAGGCATTAAATATCTTGAGTTGATCTAAGTTGGTTAAATTGTGAAAACCATTACCGTCCATGTCTACCAATTGTGCCGCTCCGCCAAACAAGATGGCTTTAACAATGTACGGACCTGACCAATTTGGTCTGAATTTTCCTCTTGGATCCAACACATTTTTGCGGAGTGCTTTAAGCACCAGGTCACCTTCTTTAATGTTCTTAGTCTTAACTTTTTTATTGAAATGTCACGCCATACGTTGTTGGTAGGTTTGGACATGATGCAAAGCTGCCAAGTGTTTTTCATCAAGTAAGACTAGGTCATCATATCTTGCTCTAATCCAGTTGACTTCATCTAGTTGGCTTTCCAACGCGATTCGAAGAGAAGGGATTTTGAGCTTTATTGGTTGTACAGCTTCCACTCCATATACCAAAGAAAAAGGGGTAGCCCTCGTTGATGTACGAACAGAGGTTCGATAACCCCAAAGGGAGAAATGTAGCTTACTAGGCCAATCCTTGTAATTTTCTGTCATCTTTTCGATGATAGTTTTCACAATTTTGTTGGCCGATTCGACCACACCATTTGTTTGTGGTCTGTAGGGTGATGATCTGTGATGTTTGATATGATATTTTTGTAATAATTCCGCGCATTCGGCTTCGAAATGCGTTCCATTATCGCTGATCATCTTATGAGGTACCCCATAGCGGAATATGATATTTTTCTCAATGAATTGAGCTACGTGTTTCGCCGTTAGCTTATCATATGAGGCAGCTTCGACCCATTTGGTGAAATAGTCGATCGCTACGAGGATGAATTCATGCCCCCCCCCCCCTTGTCGTGGTGGCGTTATTTTTCCAATGATGTCGATGCCCCAAGTGGAGAAAGGCCATGGAGAAGTATATGTGTAGAGAAGCGAAGGTGGAACGTGCTGTAAATTTGCGTAGACTTGACACTTCATACATTTCTTGACATATTTGTGACAATCTCTCTCCATAGTAGTCCAATAATAACCTTGTTGTTAAATCTTTTGGACTAACATCTTCGCATTCATGTGTGTTCCACATATACCGGCATGAAGGTTTTCCATGGTTCTGTGTGCTTCTTTCTTGGCTATGCATAAGAGATTTCTCCCCATTGCAGTCCTCTTGTGTAGTTCTCCCCTGATGAGCACATAATGTGAGGCCAGGAGCCTCAAAGCACGACGTGCCCTTTTATCAGTATTAGGAGGGTATTCTCCTCTTGTCACATAATTAAGGATATATGTATACCATGGCTCTTCATCTTCTTCTTGTGATTCATGTTCATCGTCTAGTGCGTAAACGTAAGCCGGTTCATATCTTCTTTCTATGGTCAACGTCATTCCAATTATATGCGTTGGAATTCGCACCATTGATGCTAATTTAGCTAGTGCGTCGGCGAACTGGTTTTCTTCTTTAGGCAAGTACGTATATTCCACTTCATCTAGTTGCTCCGTGAGAGTTTCTAAATGAGCTTGATACGTAGCGAGACTTTCACTTCTCACCTTCCATCTCTTGGAGATTTGGTTAATGATTAGTGAAGAATCACAGTAGATTCTGAGCTTCTTAATTCCCAAGGCGACAGCTGTTTCTAACGCCAAAATACATGCTTCATATTTTGCGGCATTGTTGGTGACATCAAAGTCGAGCTTCATGGAAATTAGGATATGTTCTTCATTGGGTGATACAAGCAAGACTCCTACACCATAACCTTTTTGGTTTGAAGCTCCATCAAAATAGAGCGTCCAACTACATCTTCGGTCATGAGTAAATCTTCGTCAGGGAAATCGTACTCATCTTCTTCTTTCTCAACTTCTTCTAGCGGAAAGTCTGCTAAGAAGTCAGAAACCGCAGAACCTTTGATGGCTTTTTGTGGTACAAATTTCAAGTCGAACTGAGCAAGATTGACTATCCACCTTGATAATCTGCCATTGAGTGTTGCTTTTTCAAACAAGTATTTGAGAGGATCCATCTTGGACACGACATGCACTGTATGAGTGAGCATGTAATGTCTTAGTTTCTGCGCAGCCCACACAAGTGCGAGACATAACTTTTCAAGTGGTGTGTATCGTGTCTCGTATCCTTGAAGCTTCTTGCTCAAGTAGTAAATTGCATTCTCCTTGCTTTCGAATTCTTGTGCTAGCATTGCCCCCATCGTTTCTCTTGTGACCGTAAGGTAGAGTCGAAGAGGAAAGTCAGGTATTGCTGGCGCTAGCACGGGTGGGTTTGCCAGGTACTCTTTGATTTTTTCGAAAGCTTTTTGGCAATCGTCATCCCATGTGACTGGGACATTTTTCTTAAGCTTCTTGAATATAGGTTCACATATTGCTGTGAGTTTTGATATGAACCTACTTATATATTGCAACCTTCCAATGAAACCTCGAATCTCCTTCTCATTCTTGGGCAGTGGCATGGCCATGATCGCTTTTACTTTTGTGGGATCTATTTCAATCCCTCGAGAACTGATCACATATCCAAGTAATTTTCCGAACGTTACTCCGAATGCACACTTTGCTGGATTTAATCTCATGTTGTACTTGCGGAGTCTTTCAAATAACTTGCGAAGTGCAATGATGTGGCCTGGTCGATGTTTAGACTTAACGATCATATCATCGACATAGACCTCCACCTCTTTGTGCATCATATCATGTAACAATGCTGTAGCTGCTCTTTGGTAGGTGGCACCCGCGTTTTTTTAACCCGAATGGCATTACCTTATAGCAATATGTACCCCATTGTGTGATGAATGTGGTTTTCTCCATATCTTCTTCAACCATTAATACTTGATTATATCCGGCGTAGCCGTCCATGAACGATAGGACTGCATGGTTTGCTGTGTTATCGACCAGAATGTCAATGTGAGGTAGAGGGAGCCCATCTTTCGGGCTTGCTTTATTGAGGTCCGTGTAATCAACACATATTCTGACCCTTTCATCCTTCTTTGGAACTGGAACCACATTTGCTATCCATTTTGGATACTTGGATACTTTGATGAAACCTGCGGCCAACTGCTTTCTGATTTCTTCTTTGATTTTGAGAGCCACATCCGGTTTCATACGACGCAACTTTTTTTTAACAGGCTTCATACCTGGGATGAGCGGTATCGTATGCTGAGCTATATCCCTGTCAATTCCTGGCATATTTTGGTATGACCAAACAAATACATCTACAAATTCACTAAGTAAGTTAATTAGCTCTTTGCGTTCATCTTGACTTAGTGTTAATCTAATTTTTACTTCTTTAACAGTCGTATCATTGGAAATATTAATTGTTTCTGTATCTTCGATAAATGCCGTTTTATTTTTGTGTTCTTCCATTGCTTTTATTATTTCTTTGTCATTTTTATCATTAGCAAAGCAATATTGATCAGGGCTAGGGGAATGACACGCATCGTAAGCAAAGGTACTCATTTTATTGAATTCATCGGTTATTACATCAAGAGGGGCAAGGTCAGCTGCGACCTCACCGGAAAGAGAAGACTCAACAAGAGACTCAGGATTGGACTCTATAGCAGAAAGAGGGTCGGCCTCACACTCTAAGGACTCGTCTACAGACTTAAACTCAAACTCAGACTAGGACCCAAACGACTCAGACTCATCAAACATAGGACCTTCGCCAGCGGTTATTTCCAACTTCTCTCCGTTTGGCGTAGTGATCCTCGATGTCTTGCGCCATCCCTTTAAAATATTATCAGCTTGGACGATTAACTCGGAGGGGTCAAAATCCTTGTTTGCTATAACAGCTTAAAGGAGATCGGAATTATCATTGCAGACGGTCTTAGATTCATTCTTCTCCATTCTAAAAAGAAGGTTAATGCCTAGATCATCAGAGCTTGGGCTAGCTGGTTTCTCAGTTGTGAAGAGCTCTTCGTCTTCATCAACAAAGTCACGATTGAGGAACATCTCGAATCCTGGTTCACGCTTCCCATCGTGGACGAATAGCTCAGGGAATTCAAAGCATGGGAAGTCTTCCCCTTCTTTGATGTACTGGCCATTGAGGGTTAATGGATATGGATCCATGGCCATTTCCGTCTTCATGATTCAAGCGTTATTGCAAGCCTTCATTTTCAAGAGGGCTTGTTTCACATCTTCTTTTGTTGGCTTCACTAGTGGAAACATTGCTATTAGCTGCACCCTATTAGCAACTGGCGTTATATGCGCTAGTTACAAATGCAATAATTGCAACTGGCTTAACTAATGTCAGTTACAAATACCATGTCATTAGCAGCTGGCGTAATAATGAACGCTGCTAATAATAATGAATTTAAAATTACAATATTTAATCGCAATTGACTAGTTAACTGCCCGCTACTATTACCAGGTCAAATAAAAATTGACCAAAGTAATTGTAACCGACCCTATAGCGCCAGCTGCTAAAAGATAATCCAGTTTTTTTGTTTTTATTTTGGCAAAATAAAAAATATAACTTTTTCACTTGGGCTTAACATTCAATCAACCTGCCTCTAGCCCCCTTCCTCAGCTTCTTTCTCCTCCATTTTCGCCTGCACAAACCTTAGCTTTCCTCATGTTCACTCTCCATCATCCATTTTTGCATAAGTTCATCACTTCCCTTCTCCCATGTTTCACCGACAACAACTCTTTGCACAAAATACTCTTTAACACTTTGTTTGGATAGGAAGAAATGGAAGGAAAAGAAGAGAAGAGAAATGGAGGGGGACAAAATCTCTTGTTTGGGTAAAAGATTTGGGGAAGGAGAGGGAGGGATCCATTTTTTCTCTCTCTTTAATAACAACCATAATCTCTCCAAAATTGGAGAGATTTGGAGGGAAAATGGAGCTCACCTCCCCTTCCCTTTCTTTTCCCTTCCCTTCCTTTATTTTCCCTCCCCTTCTTTTCTTTCCTTCTTTGCTATCCAAACAAAGCGTAAATAAATAATCATGCAACCAAATCATCAACACAACCCCTCTTAATATAAAACCCAGAAATCTCCATTTTGGGAGAGAGAAAACACCGCCAATCGTCCTTGACAGGGCAGAAAAAACAAAACCCTTAAACTATCATTGGGGCATTTTCACAAACATGTGGTGGGCAAAACTCAAAGGTGCAATAAGCCAACGATTTAATCTCGAGGGCATAATTTCTTCGTCAAAAGTCCTAACAAACGACCCCCATTTACTCCTCCAGCATCTCAAAATCCCGAATACTTGGTACATCAATTGGGAAAAACTCCATAGAAGAGGGTTCAAAGTTGTATTCGACAAAGATAACACTAAATTGCCTTATTCATTGAAACTTTAGGACCCACTTAAGGGTTCAATGGAGAGCTGCAAAGTCGTGTTCGGTAAAGGGAAAGTCGTCGTGTTTGGTCCGCCATTGAAGTTGCTTCTTAGGTAATTTCGATCTTAGCCCTAACTTCCAATCATTCGTTGTGGATTAAATCTACTGTATATTAATATTTCATTCTCAAATATTTTCAATAAGAAATTTTGATGTTTCTTAGTTGTCTATTGGGTACTTTTTGTGGTTTCTATAATAATCATTAATCATAACTTTATTTGCTCATATCCTTTATACTTTTTTTACTAATCGGGTGATTTTTCTGAAGATTTGGAGTATATTGTTGAAATTTATAGCATTTGAGGGCTGATTTTCGGCTTGTTTCAAGCAATTCCATTTAAAATTTTAAGCTGAAATTGTTCTAATTTTGAATTCTAGAATGTAATTTTTCTTCACAAATTTTTTTAAAAAAACGGTGTTCATTAATTTAATGAATGGCGGAATTTTTGGACAAGCATTAAATGCCAATTTAGTGGGTTTGGCACGTGCTTCCTAATGATTGCCAAAATAAAGAAAGAAATAGAACTTTTCTCTCTTCATTCATTCACTATAGCTTTCTCTCTCTTCTTTTTCTCTCTCTAAAAAGCAAGTAACTGGCGATTTCGAGCGTTTTCTCTGTCCTCCATTGTTGATTTTCGAGCTTTTTCTTTCTTCTTTTTCACTGGTGAAGTTGTTATTTGCTTAATTCAGGTTCGTTTACTTATTTTTTTGAGATTTTTGTTAGTTTAAATTGTTTTGATTCTTCGATTTTTAGGTTTTTTGATTTTGATTTTGTTTTCGATTTTCGTAGTGTTGATTCTGCAATGGTGAAGAAGAAGATTACAAAGAAGGTTGTAGATGTTGAAGAAGGTGTGTTTACTTAAATTTTTCATCATTTTTTCAAATTTTTCAATTGAAATTTCGCTTATATATGTCGAATTACTAGTGCATGTTATTTTTTTATAGTTTTCAGTTGATTTTTTATGCATATTATGATAATTGAATTTTAATTATGAAGTTATTATGTTTAATTTTGCTTTATTTTATTGTTCATTGTATATAATTGATTCAAAATTTTGCTTATTATTCTTCAAATTTTGTATGTTAGGTTTTAGTCAGAGAATGCTAATTAAACTGATTATTTGTTTAGGTTTTATGTTTTAGTTAGATTATGTGTATAATAGGCATATTCGCATTGTGTTTGTGCATCTGTGTTTGATTAACATGCATATATGTATTGCTCATTGTGTTTGAGTAATAGACATGTGTGTCATTTATATGTTTTGACAATGTTCACTTTATGATGTTAAAAGGGTGACTTTATGCTGTTAAAAGAGTCACTATATGTTGTTAAATGATTAACTTTTTCAGTTAAAAGGGTCACTTTTTGCAAAAAAAGGGTCACTTTTTGCATATAAAAGGGTCACTTTATGCATACAAAAGGGTCACTTTATGCATAAAAAAGGGTCACTTTAAGCTGTTAAAAGGGTCTCTTTATGCTGTTAAAAGGGTCACTTTATGCTGTTAAAAGGGTCACTTTATACTGTTAAAAGGGTCACTTTGTGCTGTTAAAAGGGTTACTTTGTGCTGTTAAAAGGGTCACTTTATGCATTTAAAAGTGTCATTTGTGCACATTATTCTATATTTTTCCATGAGTAATTTCTGAATTTGTATTTATATTACTTTAATAATTAAATACAGGTGGTTCAATAGGTGGTTATCGTTATAAAAAGCCTACAAAAGGAAAAGGAAAGCCTAAAGAGCCTGCTAAGCCTAAACCAGTACCAAAAAAGACCCAGATAGCTCCTGAGAAGAGCAAAGCAGTATCTAAAAAGGCTGGGAAAATTCCTGAGAGTGACAAACCAGAGTCTGAGAAGGCCAAAATAGTTCCTAAGAAGGGCAAAATTGTACCTAAGAAAGCTAATACAGTGGAAGATTCTGATTATGAAATGCTTTCTGAATCTGATTCTGAATCTGTTATGTAAGTATACATATTTTTTATTACATTTTTAATTATATTTTGTTTTTATTTTATATTGTTTTAGTTACATTTTCTTTCTTTTTTTTTTCTATTTAGGGAGCAAAGAAGAATCATTGCAAGATGTAGACCCTATTCATTGGAAATATTGCTGCAGAACTTTAGTCCTGAGCAAAAACAGGTTGTTAAAGAAATTGGTTTTGGAGGTTTATTACATCTTAAATTGAAAACTCTTAATCGTCAAATGCTACCTTGGCTTGTTGAAAACTTCAATGCTGGTAGCTGCATGTTTACCATCGCTACCGGTAAAGAATTTGTTGTTACTAGAAATGATATTTGCGATGTGTTTTGCTTGCCTTTGAGTGATATTTGTGTTCCTGAACTTAATAAAAATTCTGAAGATGAAAGTGTAGATAAACGTATCATTCAGGCATGGAGATCTGATTATGGTCTTTCTGGTAAGCAACCTCTTCATTTGTCAAAATTGGAGTCTAGGATGGTTGATTTGGTTGATGGAGGGGAAGAATTTAAGAGGTGTTTTGTTCTTCAAGCTATGTCTAGCTTTTTAGCTCCTACTACTAATAGGACTGTTTCATTGAAGTTGCTTAAAGCTGTTGAAAAAGTTGATGAAATTAAAACTTTTGATTGGTGTTCATATGTTTTAAAAAAGTTAAAGAAGGCTGTTCAGAAGTATAAGGATGATGAAAATGCTCAAAATGTTAGTGGTTGTTTGCTGGCTTTGCAAATTATGTATTTTCATCGTCTAAATTTTCAAGGTGAAAAGGAAAGTAGTACTCTTCCTTTAATTCAACATTGGACGGATGTAAAGATTAAGAAGCGAATTAAGTTAGAGATCAAAGCTGGTGGTTATGGGCAGGGACCATTGGATACTATTACATATCCTGTGTCACAGCTTAATTTTAGGGGAACTGTTTTTAAGCCAGCTCCTACTTTGGGTTATGATAAGGGTCCTTCTACAAGTGGTACCACTGGTCGCATTGTTTCATTTGAGCTTCCAGAAGGTATTATGACCGATGAAGAATTAAAAAAATTTCAACTGATGTAAGTGTTCTGTTTTCTTATATGTTTAGTTTAATGGAATTAGATTTCCTACTTATTTTATTATTTTTATTTGTAACATTTTTTTTTCATTGTTCATATGTTTGTAGGTTGTTCATGAAAAGTTTCTTTTGTTTAAAAGAAATATGGATGTTTTATTATTTGTTCAGTCAACTGGTTTTCAAACCTTGAATGATCTGATTACTTCTCGCAGAAGTGTTTCATTATCTTCTGCTGATTTTGTTTCAGTTTCTCAAACTGAACTGCTACTCTCTGATCCTCATTATTTGAAGATTTTAGATGGTTTAATTGATGAGTGTAATAAAATGAAGTCTGTACATGATATGTTTCGCGGTTTTTATGAACCTACAGAAGGTAACAAAGATTTTGTTCCTGAAAAAGAACCTGCACAAGATTTCAATGAAAATATTCCCAAGGATGATGACAATGGTCATGGAAAAATAGTTAATGAAGGCCTTAATGGTTCTGGACCTTCTGCTATCATTCCTGGTCCTACTCAAAATATTCCTGTCGGGCATATTGATCAAAATGAACCTCCTCGACTCAGAGCAAATAAATCTTTATGCTCTCTGGACTGTGGACATGTAGGTGTGCAGGTGCCTTTTGTTTCGGGGTTTTCTGATGTCCTGCGGGAGAGTTACAATTCCGAGACTGGAACCGGACGCCTGTACCTGCAAAATAACGGAGACTCCTGAGAGCTCCGCCTCCAACGGTCAAGTTAGTACCTGATTAAGGAGTAATTAATGCGGAAATTAAAGTAATAAGGTCTCTCTAGGTGAGAGAGTTTAATGTTGGTAATCTGCTTTGTTAGCGAGACCAGCCGGTTATTAGTGTGTTCCGTAACGTTTCTGTTCTGTTCCGTTCTTCAGGTGAGATTGATTGCTTGATCCCCTTTAATGAGGATTAATTAAGTATTTATAGTCTTGAGAAGCGTGCCACTCTCTAGGTTTAGGGTAAACCTAGGGCTGACCGGGCCTCTAAACAGGATTGGGCCTTGTTGGCCGGTTTTCCCATTTGGCATGGGTGGACACGTGGCGTGTCTCAATTGGTCCGTAGAGGACGTATCTGTGATTGACACGTGGCAGGCTCCTATTGGCCTACGTGAAGGACACGTGGCGGAACCTGGTTGGTCCACTTGTCAGACGGTGATTGGTGGATAAAAAATCCCCTAATCATTTGCCCCTCACAGGTGGCACGTGACTGGTCACGTGTCACCTGTGACAGGTGCCGCACGGTGACAGGCGACGGCCTGCTACAGGTGTCACCTTGCAAATGACCGAGAGATTTTCCCGCCCAAATTTTGAATTTGGAAGCGACCCTTCGCCTTCTCACTTTGCCTATATAAGGAAGTGCTGACTTCGGTCATTTTCACATTTGAGAACTTTGCGAGAACATTCGGACCCCTGAACTTGCTCTGACATTTCGGACCTTTTCTGCCTACCGCCTGTTCTGACAAGCCGACTGCACCGGATTTCCAGAACTTCATCAACCGTCACTCGTTCAGGTAACTCAGTTCTCTTACTCTTAATTTTCTTTTTATTTTTTGAAATGGCACCACGGAAGCACACGACACGACCTAAGTTAGTGATCAGCCGGTCACCGGGGACGGCTGAATCTAGGACTAGGAGTGCCGCCTGCCCTTTTCTGGACCCATCTTTGCCCTTTATACAAAGTCCGACTGTATCTGTGTCTATGCAGAACGTGATGGCCAGAACAAAAAAGACTGCTATGATCTCAAACTCGGACGGCTCCTCCCAAAGGGTGCTCATTAGTGAAACATCTGGCCAGGCGCCAGATGTAGAAGTGAAACGAGGCGGCTGCCAAGCTGACAGTTCTGAGGGAGGGGTCAAGGTGGTCCCTTCCCATTTCACCGTTGATATGTCTACTTTTCCTCCTGCTCCTTCTAAGGGAGAGGAGGCGGGCCCCTCTGGGAGAGGGGAGGAGTCGTCCTCTTCGGACTCGTCAGAGGACGAGTCCGAGTCCAGCTCTTCTGGCCACGCTTCTCCAGGCTCAGAAGAAAGACACAGCCGCCTACAAGAGGCGAGGCTTTCTCATGCAGTTGAGAAGGGGGACAATTGGGCGGAGCCGTCCGCCTCTTGCAGAGAGGAAAACACCCCCTACTACTGCACGGTACCCCGGGGCCGGATCGCAGCCATGCAAGACAAAGTGGAGAGCTTTATAGCTAACCACAGAATGGGCCCCGAATTTTTACTGTTCGTGCCGGATCCAGAAGACACTGTCATCTGGCCGGCTGGTACCAGCTATGATGACGGCTGCTTTGGCTGCTATGTGGCGGCCATCAAAGCTGGACTGCGCTTCCCATTACATCCGGCTGTTCAGCGGATTTTAGATGGGTATGATTTGGGGTTATGGCAGTTAGCCCCCAACTCTTGGGTAAACGTACTCGGCTATGTGGCCGGGTGCGAAATGTACGGGGTGGAGCCAAGCTTTGAGGCTTTCGCCCACATGAACTATCTCAGCCGGACCCCTAAGTCGGGAGGTACCGGCTGGTATCAATTAACAAGCCATAGGGGCTACCTCATGACGAGAGGTAAGGCGAACAAATGGAAGGATTGGCGGAACACCTTCCTTATCATCGAGGGTTCAGACATAGAGCTGAACAAACGCTTAAACAAGTGGAATAGGGATCCGCCTCTTCTCGCAGGCGGCCGCAGCATGCCGCCTGTTTCCCCAAAGGCTAAAAAAGAGATCCTAGACAAAGGACTCTTCAAAGTAGAGACTAGGGTGAACTCTACTTCAGGGGTACGAGAGCAAGTACCCCTAAATTGCGTCCCGAGCTTCAAGTGGCTCTATGACGAGTACTTTTTGGCCGCCTGTGGCCTCAGCAGTCGGTGCTCTAGAGGTAGCCGGCCTGACAAATACTCTGTTTTTTAACGCTTTGTTTACTTGGGATCTTTACTAACTTTGCTGTTTATTTTTTTTTTTTTTTTTTTTTTTTTTTTTTTTTTTTTTTTTTTCAGTCGGGCACTCCAAGAGCTTCTTCCTCGCAACAGCCGGACCCCAAGGCCCGGAGGACGACTGTTGCAAGCTCTCCTAGGTCTTCCAGGAAAACAGTGGCGGCTGAGAAGCAGCCGGCCACTTCTTCTAAAACCCCGGCGGGGCCGCCTAGAAGTATGGACAATTACTTGTAAAAACTTTTACACTTACTTCCTTCTTGACTAGGTCTAACTTGCTTTTTTACGCTTGATGCAGCCGGCCCTCAGGGGCTTGACTTGGTAGAGGTAGCCAAGTCCATGATCAAAGTAGTTCCTCCATCTGAAAGGGAGGCGGTCAGGGGTGCCGGCACCCTTGACCTTGATGGGATTGCAGGGGTCCTTGCTGAGGTATACTTTTTGAGTATTTGAATTCCAGGACGCCTGTTATCTTTTTTGTTTGGAAACTGACGCCTGTTTTTTTTTTTTATACTTAGGCCCTGCTCCGAGTTAACAGCCTTCGCAAGCCGCTTGATCGGAAAAACAAAGAGGTAAAGGCTGCAAAAGCTATGGCCGCCTCTAACTGTGATAAGGCAATGTTTCAAATTGCCCAAAATGAAGTACTGACCATTGATATTCTTTATTATCAGGCGCAGGCTACCGCCGCTGTTCGGGCTCAGTTAGAGGCGGCCCAGAAGAAGAATGACGAGCTGGAGGCGACCATCACAAATCTTAAGGCCGAGCTGAAACCTCTTCGCCAAAAAATGTACTCTTACGAAGCCATGGAGAAATCCTTGGCCAGCGTAAAAGATCGCCTGGTGAGCCAAGAGAAAAGTCTTACCCAAGAGCTCTCGGAAAAGGCCGAGCAAGAGAAGAAAGAGCTCGTCCGGGAGATGATGGAAGACTCCGCTCAAATCCAGCGCATGACCTGGGGCCGCCTGTTCCCCAATGCCGACTTTGCCTCTTGGGAAAGAACGTACCGCCAGTGTTCGGAAACATATAATCAAGAGATCCTGGCGGCTGCTGAAGAAGAGGCGTTGGGAGAAGCGTTGGAGGAGGAGGAGCCGGTTGTGGCGCTTGTGCCACTTGGGGGTAAGGCATCAAAAGAGGATGCAGCTGAAGCCGAGTCCAGCAAGAAGAGTGCTTATCAGGCGGTAGCTGCTAATACTGAACTGCCCCCTTCTTAAGCTTAATGTATTCTTTCCACGGCCTGCGTGCCGTTTGTTTTGTATTTACCCGGCCAGGGGGCCGGGGCTTTGAATATTTTGCTGACCGGCTTATTTTTAATGAATTTTTATTTTGCTTCAAATTTGTCCAAGTATTCCATATCTAATATCCCATTGTTTACTAGACCAACTGTTGTACATGGCCGAACATTGCAGACAGGTACGGATAGTTAGTACGCCGCCTATGCCCCTGGACGACTGGTTGTCTGTTTCCAGGATAGACGATCAGTCGGCCATTTATTCAATCGGTGTTCGAACTATTTTGTCTGGATCCTTTTTAGGCAGGCGTGCCTGTCTTTTTGTAATTTTAACCAAGTAGGAAAGTGGTCTGACCAAGTAAATAGAGTATTACCTAGTCGCCAAGGAATTTAGTAAAGATAACAAGCGGCGGGTACCGGTTGTTTCCCTTTATTGCCAATGTTGTTGGCTTTTAACTCATAATTTGTTAACTTAGCCAGAGTAGTGGTTGAGAGCCCCTGTTTGTTAAGAAACAGGCGGACGACTCATACCCTTTAGGCTCCATACTAAGTCTGAGTGACTATTAAGTTAACATAGGAGTTACTTAGTCTTCGTCACAATCTAGATTGAGTAGTAGAGGTACCAGGCGGCGGAGGCCGGCTGATCCTCTTGATTTGCCAATGTTTGTTGGCTATTAACTCAATAGGTTACCTAGTAGGAATAGGGGTTTGAGTGCCCTTGTTTGTTAAAAACAGGCGGACGACTCAAACCTCTTAGGTTCCATACCAAATTTGAGGGAGTGACTATGAGTTAACGTTGGAGTTACTCAGTCGCCGTCACTTTTGTTTGAGAAGTAGAGGTACCAGGCGGCGTAGGCCGGCTAGACCCCTTGATTCGCCAATGTTTGTTGGCTATTAACTCAATAGGTACCCCCTGCATTTATCCCAAGTAATACAGGCGGTCATCTGACTCAGATGTCAACTGCTACCACTGGTTTGGTTAGTGATAGAGTTATCCTTGTCTCAAAAACGGCTACGTGGTTGCCCTTGGGGACAGTCGTATAGGTGTCGTGTAATTAGTTTATAGAACAATGTTCCACCTAAAAGGGAGCTTCTCTCTGCGACGAATTTCATCCGGAGGGATGTCGTCGGACGCCTGCTATGATGTTGGGACAGGTCGTATTAGTTTTGTAGATTTGATCAGTTGGCTTGGCGCCTGGTCTGATCATTCGGCCGGTGGCCTTGGTAAGTTCTTGGTGAACGTAGGTGCTAAGTAAAAGAAGGGTAGCCGCCTGTTAGGCACAGGGTCGGCCAGGCCCTAATCTTTTTAGCTAAGTATTGTGAGTGAAATACTCAATGGAGAGTAGCCGACTCTAAAGGTACAGACGGCATGCCCCTCTGAAGATAGAGTGAAAAACTCAATGGAGAGTAGCCGACTGTAAAGGTACAGACGGCATGCCCCTCTGAAGATAGAGTGAAAAACTCAATGGAGAGTAGCCGACTGTAAAGGTACAGACGACATGCCCCTCGTAATACAAAATTGAATAGTAAGTGCAAACTTTTATTAAGTAGCTCTTTACTTTACATCATTCAGAAGAAATATTTTTTAAGATTATCTACATTCCAAGTTCGAGGCAACGGTTGTCCGTCTGGTGTTTCCAGACGGTAGGTACCGTCCCTGACTTCCTCATAGATTCGGTAGGGTCCTTCCCAGTTGGGAGTTAGTTTTCCAGACTCATTAGCCCTACCAACTGCTTCCATTTTTCTAAGTACAAAGTCCCCTACTTTGAGTGGACGCCTGTGTACTTTTTTGTTGTATGATCTAGTCATTCTCAGGCGATAGATCTCATGGCGCAAAACAGCATTGCTCCTCTTTTCAGGAAGTGAGTCTAATGCCTGGCGCATGGCTTCCCAGTTTGCCTCTTCGTCATATAGCATTACTCGAAGAGTCGGCTCGTAGTGTTCTATTGGAAGAACAGCTTCCGCACCGTAAGTTAGGAGGAATGGAGTTTCTCCAGTCGCCCCTTTTTCAGTCGTCCTAATGGCCCAGAGAACATGTGGTAGTTCATCCGCCCATAGGCCGCCTGCTCGTTCAATCTTTTTCTTGAGACCGTCTGAGATGATTTTATTAAAGGCTTCTACCTGGCCGTTTGCTTGTGGACGGCCGACAGATGCAAAGTAGTTTGCAATTCCTTGGTCTCCCAACCAGCTTTTGAGAACAGGCGTCTCAAATTGGGGACCATTATCAAAAACCATAGACATGGGAACCCCGAACCGAGTGATGACATTTTTCCAAATGAATGAAATTACATCTTTCGTCTTGATTCCCTTTACCGCCTCCGCCTCTACCCATTTAGTGAAGTAGTCAACGGCAACAAGTATGTACCTCCTTCCGCCTGTAGCAGGCGTATATGGACCCAGAATGTCCATGCCCCACTTAGCAAACAGTAGTGGGCTGTGAATGGTAGTGAGGTCAGTAGCCGGACGGTGAATTAGTTTGCCAAACCTTTGGCACTTGTCACATTTTTTCACCATCTCCATTGCATCTGCTTCCAAAGTAGGCCAAAAGTAGCCCTGCCGCCTTGCCTTTTGAGCAAGCATCCTACCACCTATATGAGAAGCACAGTAACCAGAGTGAAGATCATCTAGTATCTCTCGTCCCTTTTCAGGAGTAACACACTTTAAGAAGGGTTGAAGGTACCCCCTCTTGTGAAGTTCTCCCTTAATCATTTCAAAACAAGTGGCTCGTTTTTTCAGTGCCGCCGCCTGTTGAGGATCATCCGGCAGTGTACCGTTTGTCAGATATGCCCTGATTGAATCCATCCACGTTGAGCTTCTGTCTAGGATTCCAATAGGGCTTTCCTCGATGCTTCTCTTCTCCATTACTTCCCAAAAAACAGTTCGAGGAGTATCAGAGGAGGCGGATGATGCTAATTTTGACAGTGCATCCGCCTGGTTGTTTTCTGATCTCGGCACTTGGATCAGATGGAAATCCTCAAGGGAGCCGACTGCTTGTCGGACCGCCTGTAAATACTTGATCATGGCTGGATGGGTTGCTTCGTATTCGCCATTGTACTGACTCACTATCAATTGTGAATCGGAACAGGCGTCTATTTTTCTTGCCCCTGCCGCCTTGGACATGCGGATCCCGGCTAGTAAAGCTTCATATTCTGCCTCATTGTTTGAAGCCTGAAAACTGAAGCGTAGAGCATACTCGAACCTGTCGCCCTCTGGCGACTGACATATGACGCCTGCTCCACAACCATTTGAAGTAGAGCTTCCGTCCACATATACCTTCCATACTTGGTCTGAAACTTGAGAGTAAGGAGGACGAGTCATCTCTACAATAAAGTCAGCAAAGGCTTGCCCCTTCACTGCTTTTCTAGGCTCGAAAGTAACTTCGAGGCTCTGTATTTCTATGGCCCATTTGATCATTCGGCCTGACGACTCCATGATGGTCAGTGGCCGCTTGATAGGTTGGTCTGTATACACGACGACTGTATGTGCCAAAAAGTAGGGCTTCAATTTTTTAACAGCCATGAAGAGTGCAAGACCAAATTTCTCCACTAGGGGATACCTCAACTCGGCATTTTTCAGTACGTGACTGACAAAGTAGACCGGGAGCTGACAGCCGTCCCTTTCAGCAAGGAGACCAGCGCTTAACGCATGATCAGAGACGGCTAGGTACATGTAGAGAACCTCTTTGGGCAAAGGGCTGACCAGCCTCGGCAAGGAATGCAAGTGAACTTTTAATTTCTGGAAGGCGGCCTCAGCATCCGGCCCGCATTCAAACCTTGCCTTTTTCTTAATTGCCTGGAAAAAGTATAGGCATTTGTCGCCTGATCGGCTTAGAAATCTTCCCAAGGCCGCTAGACAACCTGTTAACTTCTGAACCTCTCGGATGGTACGAGGCGACTGCATGTCAATGACCGCCTGCACCTTCTCAGGGTTCGCTTCTATTCCTCTCTGATTGATAAGGAATCCGAGAAATTTCCCAGACTCAACTCCAAATACACATTTCTTGGGATTGAGCATGACATGGTGCCGCCTGAGTGTGGCGAAAGTTTCTCGGAGGTCCGTCAGATGATCTTTCTGAAGTTTAGTCTTGACAATAATATCATCAATATATGCCTCGACGTTTCTCCCAATCTGATCAAAGAACACAGTGTTTATCATTCGTTGGAAGGTAGCCGGGGCATTCTTAAGACCAAACGGCATGACCGTGTAACAGTATAACCCCTGATCAGTGACGAAAGCCGTCTTCTCCTGATCTTTCTTCCATAAGGGAATTTGATGGAAACCAGAATAGGCGTCCATGAAGCTCATCAAGGCATGGCCGGCTGTTGAGTCGACCAGGTTATCAATTTTAGGCAGAGGGTAACTGTCTTTGGGGCACGCCTTGTTTAAGTCTGTGTAGTCTACACACATTCGCCAGGTGCCATTCGGCTTTTTAACAAGCACCACATTTGCAACCCAGTCTGGGAAGTAACATTGCCGAATGAACCCTGCATCAAGTAATTTTTTAACTTCGGCGGCTGCCGCCTGACTTCTTTCTTCGCCATGGTTCCGCTTCTTTTGCCGTACCGGCTTCTTTTTCGGATCCACAGCGAGTTTATGTACCGCCAGATCAGGACTAATGCCTGGCATTTCATGGACTTCAAATGCAAAGATGTCCTTGTATTCTTTCAATAGGTTGTGAAAGTCGTCACCAAGGTTTCTCAGAGCAGTCGTCCCAACTTTGACTGTTCGGTCAGGACGTGAGTCGTCTAAAATGAGGTCCGCATGCTCACCAGTCGCCTGAGGGCGGAACTCATCCGGCCGCTCCTCTGCCAATGATTGCTATTTTCTCGCTTTTCTTGCGGACTCTGTCTGGGACGCCTTTCTCTTTTTGCCGCCTGCTTCTTGAACAGGCGCACTCTCCTTGACATTGTCAAGGTCTGTTTTTTCTCCACTTGACCCAATGGCCATAACAGTGGGCTTGACATCCGAGAGATAGCACTCTCGGGCCATCCTCTGATCTCCCCTTAGGGAGCCGACTGTTCCATTATCCCTCTCAAACTTGAGCAACATAAGAGACGGGATTATAACAGCCTTGGAATTATTCAGGGTTGGTCGACCCAGAATCATGTTGTAGGCCGAGAGTTCCTCTACTACTAGGAACCGGACTACCATGTGTCGTCCTTCCCCTTTTTCGCCCAGGCGAATGGGTAAATCTACTCGTCCCAGTGGGTGAACGACTCCTCCTCCAAACCCTATTAAAGGGTGGGAGGCCGGATGTATGCAGTCCGTCTAATTTTTCAGTTTCGACAGACATTTGCTGCTGATGAGATCTGAGGAGCTCCCGGTATCTATGAGGATTTGGCCAACTCTCTGGTTGGCCACTTTACATTCAATAACGAGAGGGTCGTCATGCGGCCCCCTTACCCCTCCTAGATCCTCTTCAGTGATGACAATCTCAGGAAATGTATATTTGGACGGCCGTTCTTGGTGAACGGAATTTACATCTAACCGCCTTATATTATCTTTGTTGCCCCTAATAGTGGGGCCGCCTCCTGAGAAGCCGCCTGCAATGGTGTAGACGGCTGCATCATCTGTATCGGAGCTGTCGGCCTGTTGATTCTTTTTGGCCGACAGCTTTCTTGAGGAAGTTTTCCCCGTAGATTTTTTGACATAAGTGTCAAGATCACCTTGCTCAGCCAGGCGGTCTAGGTACCGCATGAGACTGATGCAGTCATTGGTGTGATGACCAACGTCATCATGATAAGCACAGATTTTATCTTGGTTCCGGTTGTTTGCAGAACCCTTCATGGGGACCGGCTTCTCAATTGAGATCCGTCCCTTTATTTCTTTTAGGATAAACTGGTTATCCTTGTTAAACACATACTTTGGGGAGTATGGTTTGAATTCTTTTTTCTTTTTCTGGGCCGGCTGTTTAGAGGAATCAGCCGCCCAGACCTCTTTTCTTTTCTTATCTTTGTTAGACGACTGTTTCTGTCGTCCTTCTCTTTTGTCGAACCTTTTCCCGTCCGACTGTTTTATCGTACACAGATCAGTCGCCTGTATATAGGCTTCTGCTTCAATCAAGGCCTCTTGAAGAGTCGCCACCCTTTTTCGAACCAAATCAATTAGGTAGACCCGTCTTTGAGACCTCTAAAAAAGTCGGTATAAGCTACCTCATCCGGTAACCCTTGAATCTGTATTCTCATCAGGTTGAACCGCCTGATGTAAGAACGAAGCCCCTCCTTCTCGCCCTGCTGAATTGTTCCCAAATCAAGGGTCGTTTTCTTCGCAGGGATGTTCATGGCGAAGTTGGAGGCAAATAAGTAAGCAAGCGTCCTGAAGCTATTTACACAACCAGTCGGCAGGTTGCCGAACCATTGCTGTGCGATTCCAAATGTTTCGGGGTTTTCTGATGTCCTGCGGGAGAGTTACAATTCCGAGACTGGAACCGGACGCCTGTACCTGCAAAATAACGGAATTTTGTGAAATCAAGGGCAGGTGGCTCCCGCTTCCTAGATTTAGGATGAGGAGTCGCCTCTCGCCCTTGAACTGGCTTCCTCTTCAGTGAAGTGGAAGGTTTCTTGGCCGACTGCTCCTTGACTGAAGCAGGCGGCTTCTTGTTGATCAACTCTTGAATCTCTCCCTTGAAGTCCCTCATGAAGGTCATGAGTTCGTTCCTTGTGATGGGAGCAGACCCATCAGTCGGCTGTTGCTGAGCAGGCGGTGCGCCTGCTGGCTCGCTTCCTGTTTGAAGATGCTCCCGTTCCCTCCTTTCGGTATGACGGGTACGTCGGGCCCTTAGGGTCCCGTCTGGAGCTGTATGAGTTTCAACTTCAAATTCACTTTCGGTGTCATGGTCCGACTGAACTTGAGGGTCGTCTAGGGGACGCCTCTCTTCAGGAGTCGCTACAGACTTGGATGCCATCTCTGAAGTACTCTCCCCACAGACGGCGCCAAATGTTTCGGGGTTCACTGATGTCCTGCGGGAGAGTTACAATTCCGAGACTGGAACCGGACGCCTGTACCTACAAAATAACGGAGACTCCTGAGAGCTCCGCCTCCAACGGTCAAGTTAGTACCTGATTAAGGAGTAATTAATGCGGAAATTAAAGTAATAAGGTCTTTCTAGGTGAGAGAGTTTAATGTTGGTAATCTGCTTTGTTAGCGAGATCAGCCGGTTATTAGTGTGTTCCGTAACGTTTCTGTTCTGTTCCGTTCTTCAGGTGAGATTAATTGCTTGATCCCCTTTAATGAGGATTAATTAAGTATTTATAGTCTTGAGAAGCGTGCCACTCTCTAGGTTTAGGGTAAACCTAGGGCTGACCGGGCCTCTAAACAGGATTGGGCCTTGTTGGCCGGTTTTCCCATTTGGCATGGGTGAACACGTGGCGTGTCTCAATTGGTCCGTAGAGGACGTATCTGTGATTGACACGTGGCAGGCTCCTATTGGCCTACGTGAAGGACACGTGGCGGAACCTGGTTGGTCCACTTGTCAGACGGTGATTGGTGGATAAAAAATCCCCTAATCACCTTTTGTAACTCTTTTTGTAAAGAGCAATGCTCGGATTTTCAAGAATTTGCCTCAGTTACATTTGGAAATTCTCGATCATTGTTTGCTGAAGGATGTTTCAATGGATAAGAAGTTAAGTGTCCTTTTTTATTATAATTATTTTTTTATCTGTTTTTTTTTTTATATTTTTTTTTTAATGTTGATCTTATTTTTTATTGTTTCAGTGAGAGCCTTGTTACTTTTGGAATGAACTTTTTGATTCCAAGAGAAGACATGGTGTCCCTTGTTGCTCCACTCAGGATTCAATGGTGCGTTATTGATTGCTTCTGTCTGTATTTGAATGAGAAAGCATGTTTTCAGGCTACTGGTCCTCGGAAATTCTTCTTCGGTGTTAGGCAAAGTGTAAGTTATTTCATTCCTTTTTTTATATCTTAACACATTTACTTTATATATATATTATTGAGATCTTATACTTTAATAGTTTTCATTCTTGCATGTTTGTGACAATATTGGCAAAGGTAACATATCTAGTGCTGTTAAGGATTTGCACGACATATGGGAAGGTTGGGTTAGCTATGAGAATCCAGAATGTAATATAATGGATGCTGATCTGGTATTTTTATTCTAAACTTAATGTAATAAATTTAAAAGAGTTCTCTTTATGATATGCTCTGTTTAAATCTCTTTAATTTTGCTGTTTCAGATCTATTTTCCTGTTCTTATTGAGAATCACTACATTTTGTATGTTATTGATCATACAAAAGAGTTGGTATATTATCTTGACAACATTATCTGGACTGATTCTGCTCTTGTTTATACAAAAGAATTGTGTTCAAAGATGGTATGTTTATGTTTGTTTTTTTTTGTTATGTTACTGTTGATTTATTGTTTCCATTTTAACTTTTTTGATTTTAATGTATTCTAAACTTTTATATTTTATGTCAGTGTGTTCAAATGGGTGCTTTTCTTGGCAAAAGAAATCATCCAAAGAGTTCTCAGCTACCTTCTTATGGTTTTGAAGTTGTTGAGTTGGAATGGAGAAAAGAAAAAGTTGACAATTTGGACTGTGGGGTCTTTGTCATGTATCACATGCTCCATTTTGTTGGTGAATCGTTCAAATTCAATGATCTCAAAACAGTAATTATCTATATAGTTTCTGTAGTTTTTTCCTTTCTATTGCTTTTATTAATTACATATTGATAATTTTTATTTTTTTTGCTGATTTGAGATTAATGGAAGGAAATTTTTACAAGGAGAGATCTGTACCACACTGGTACTGTGTGATTTGAATGAATCTAGGAATGATGTGTTGTTAGAATTACACAAGTTCAATGAGAAGAAGAAATATCCTGCTTATGTCAATGGAATTGAAGAAAGATTAAAGGCTGCAATTGCTGCAAAGAAGAAGAGAGAAACAGAAGAAAGAAAAATGGCAGCAGAAGCAGAAGCAAAGGCAGAGGGAGAAGAGGAAAAGAACAAAGGAAAAAGGGCAAAAAAGTTTACTCCTTCTAAATGGTGAAATAATTGATAGTTGTTAGCTGATTAGTTCAGGGGGTTTTTTTTAACAATGAAAAAACTTAATGTATGTGCATACATTAAGTTTAATGATGTAATTAAACTTAGTTTAAAGTCCTTAGTTGTTTTTTGAATACTGATGTATGTGAATACATAAAGTAATTAAAAGTTTTATTTTTATGTTTTTTATGGGGTAACTTTTATGCAGAAAAGGGTAACTTTTATTTATAGAAAGGGGTAACTTTTAAGCAAGAAAAAGGTAGATTTTATTGTTAGAAATGGTAATTTTAGCAATGAAAAGGGTCACTTTTATGTAGAAAAAGGGTCACTTCTATTCATGAAAAGGGACACTTTAATCTGTAAAATAAAAGGGTCTGGGTTTTATGCATGAAAAGGATAACTTTTAGTGATAAAAAAGGTAACTTTTATTAACAGAAAGGGTAACTATTAGAAAAGAAAAGGTTGATTTAGTGGATAGAAAGGATAAAAAGGGTTACTTTTGTGGGTAGAAATAATAAGTTTATACATGATAAGGTATACTTTTGTGGGTAGATAGTGTAACTTTTATGCATGGAAAGGGTAACTTTTATTGATAAAAGGGTTAACTTTTATTAACAGAAAGGGTAACTATTGCAAAAGAAAAGGTTGATTTAGTGGATAGAAAGGATAACTTTTATGCATGAAAAGGGTCACTTTTATGCATGAAAAGGGTTACTTTTATACGTTAAAAGGGTAACATAAGTTGATGTGTTCCAATAATTAAACATGTGCTAATAAAAGTGTCAATCACATTTTCATTAAACTAGTCATAGAGTAAAAAAACAAAAGAAAAATAGTTTAACAATACAAGGTATATTAATTTCGAAAAAAAAATGTTCTAAAAAAGATCTTAAAAGAGTCGTAAGTTAGGTGTCTTTGATCCAAATTCTGAATTTGGAGGTGGCAGTGCTGGTTTTCTTTTTCTCTTGCTTTTTTCAAGTCCTCCTTTTGCTCTCTTGCTTCTTCCTTTTGTTACAGCCTTTTTAGGATCAAGAATTATTGGTACACATGTGCTTGTACTCGATGTTGAAGAAGCGTTAGTATTGCTTTGAGTGTTGTCTGCCACATCAGGAATGTTAGAAGCAGCTTCTGCACTTTCTTCTGAGCAGCACTAGCAAGTAAGTCTTCCACCATTTTAAGACTGTTTCTGAAGCTTTCTTCCATAAATGCTCTTGTCTCTTCATTTTCTTGACTTTTTAAGATTAGATTGTAGTATTTCCTCATCATTGTTTGCCTCCATGGAATATATTGCTGTTTAGGATCCTGATTCTTCAACCTATCCCATGCCTCTGTTTTTGCAAACTTAGTCCATCTTTTTGAAACATACTTGTCTGGTATTCTTGTTACTGAATGCAAATGTAGAATTCTGATGCAATGATAACATAACCATCCAGATGCTTCAAAGTTTTTGCAAGTACACCATACAGTTTGGCTCTCTTGTATATAGTTTACTTGATGTGCAGACCATGGCTTGTCTTCTAGTGTTACTTGATAAAGTAGGCATTCTTCATTACTGCCTAACATCTGAACAGTTGTTGCCATAGAGTATCCAAACTCCTCTTCAAAATTTCTAAAGAGTGATAAAGTGAAAACCTGTACATCAAAATCATGTAGCTTCATTTAAATTGCCATATATTAGGTGTAATTTATGTACTTGACAGTTAACTTTTTACCTGTGCAGCATGCTTTAGCATTCCAGATAGAGGCAATGAAGTGAATGCTATTGACTTGATACAGGTAAACTCATCATATTTCTCTATGCTTCTCCAACGATTAGTTGTCTTCTTAAATATGGTATAAAATTCTGTCAAAGTAGTTGCTTTACTTGCTCTGAATCCTATGGCATGATTAGTGCTTTCACTCCTTTGTGACGATAAGATCCCTGTTGAAAAGAAATCTCTACAAAGGGCAGGACACCATTTGTGTTTCAACTCATACACTCTTTTGTACCAAAAGTGTTCTGTCAACTAATATTTTTGCAACATTGCTTGCCACTTTGCTTCGAATTCTTGTTCTGTCACACACATCTTTAAGCACTGGTTGAATGCAAATTTGAATTCTTTGTCTTTTTTAAGAGCTCCAAATCTGGTTATGGCATTTTGCTCCAAATGCCATATACAAAGTCTATGTCTTGTATTAGGAATCACCTGCATTGAAAATAAAGGGGTCCCTTTATGCTGTTAAAAGGGTTACTTTATGCACTAAAAAGGGTAACTTTATGCAGCTAAAAGGGTAACTTTATGTGAAAAAGGAAAACTTTATTGTCATAGCTCAAATCTGTAAGATGTCAATATAAATATTTTACCTCCAGTATAGCATTTTCCATTGCTTGGTCCTGGTCAGTGAATATTGAAGTTGGTTTTCTATCCTCCATAGCTTTGAAGAAGGTTTGTAGTAACCACACAAATGAATCTGTCGTTTCATCCCCAATAAAAGCACAAGCAAACATACAATTATGCCAGTGGTTATTTATGCCAACAAATGGAGCACATATAAGATTATATATGTTGGTTCTGTATGTTGTATCAAAGACAAGAACATCTCCATATATCCTATAGTCTTCTAGCATCATTGAATCTCTCCAAAAGATATTGCAAATTCTTCCTTCCTTGTCAAACTTCACTCTAAAAAAGAAGTTTGGATCCTCTGATTGTTCCTGACTTAAAATATTCACTAAAGTTTGAGCATCTCCAGCCTCAATTTGTTCCATTCTTAACCTTGAGCAGAAATTCAGGTGATCTACAACACTATGGCCTATATTCTGTTCTCCTCCAGCCTCTGTAGCCATGTAATTGTAAGTGTCCATTGTAGTTAGACCTGAAGATTTCATTGTTTTGATTGTTACAACTTTTTCCTCTGTCATTTTTCTTTCAGAACGATGCAAATAATGCCACTGTGGCTTTGTTAGCTCGTGGTTATGCTCAATAACATGAGCCACCACCTCAAACTGTCCTTCTTTATTCACTTTTGCTCTTATGCATGCCTTGCAATTTGATCTTGTAATGGATACTTGTCTTGGCTTTCTTGTTTTTACATTTACATCCTCTTCATCAACCATTTCAACTAACTTTGTTTTCTTCTGACCTGAATGTCTCTTTCCCTCAGCAGAACACACATAGTTTTTCTCAGTTACTATTTTTGTGTGTTGTTTGAATCTAGTTGTATGTTTTCTTATTGAAAACCCCAGTATAGCAGCATGTTTTTCATACAATTCCAAAATTTCTACAAAAGTTTCTCTTACCACACCAACAAATGATCCTCTAAGATCTAAACCATAAGCATCAATTGGATTTGTATCTGTTATTTAATACAAACAAATCAGATAATAACCACAGACAGCATAAAAAAAAGGGTAACATTCGTTTGAAAATACGGTAACTTTTATGCATGAAAAAGGTAACATTTAGGCATTGAAAGGGTTACTTTTTGCATACAATCTGAATTTTCAGCATACAATCTGAGTGTAACATTTGAGCATAAATAGGATAACTTTTATGCATGAAAAAGGTAACATTTAGGCATTCAAAGGGTTACTTTTTGCATACAATCTGAATTTTCAGCATACAATCTGAGTGTAACATTTGAGCATAAATAGGGTCACTTTTAAGCATGAAAAGGGTAACATTTAGGCATTCAAAGGGTTACTTTTTGCATGCAATCTAAAAAGTTCTGCATTCAATCTGAGGGTAACATTTAAACATAAGTATGGTCACGTTTATGCATGAAAAGGGTAACAATTATGTATGCAAAGGGTTACTTTCTGCATACAATCTCAAAAATTCATAGAAATTACCTTTAGTTGCATCTGATTTGGTTGTTTGTTCTGAATTTGAATCAATTGATTTATCAGGAACCACTTGATTTTCTGCATTATGAATTGGGTCTTCTGCATTCTCAATTGCTTCATCTGCATTATCGATTGCTTCATCTGCATTGTCTGGATTGTTGAATATTGGTACGAATTCATCTCCAAAACAATTAGTTTCTTCTTCTTCTATAATCGATCGATTTAAATCGATTTCAAATTCAGTCTCAATTTGCCTCTGTTTTTGTAGCAATTCGTGAATGAGATTGCTGCAATTTGTTGTATCGAAAGTCGAATTCTCCATTGATGATCGAATTCTGCAATTTGTAAGTTTTCTCACTTTCTTTGTCCTTAATTGATGATCGAATTCTTCTATTTGTGTGTTTTCTCACCTTTTTTCTCCTCGATTGATGATTGATTTCTGCAATTTTTGCGTTTTCTAACCTTTTATCTCCTCGATTGATGTTCGTTTTCTGCAATTTTTGTGATTTCTCACTTTCCCTCTCCTCAATGGATGATTGATAGCTGCGTTTTCTCACTTTCTCTCTCCTCCATTGTTGTTCTGCGTTTTTTTTATTTTTAGGTATTTGAAATTCTGCGAATTTTTTTTATTTAAAAAAAGCACGTGTGAAAACCCGATGTACAGTAAAAATACTGTACACCGGGTACATGCAAATGGGTTTGATTTTTCTTTTTTGTCAACATTCTGTAGATTCTCAAAACTGTAGTGCCCGATCTCATGACTTAGATTTGTCGATAAAGGTTGGTGGTCTATGAGACCTTATAATCAATTTCATAAGCTGATAATTGAGATCAATTCTCCAAGGTATTTCTTTCTCATTTTAGGTTACAATGTAAGTTTTTTGATGGTCTAAATTAAGATTAAATTATGTTCCTTTTTTACTGTTTACCCACGATATATTTTCAGATTGAACAGGGACAAAGGGTGTAATTGCCTTTCTGGCTTGCTCATGAGCTACATTCAAGACAAGCAGTGGTTATGAACATTCCACCCTGCTTCAATCAAATGTAAATGAAGTTTGCATTATTACATTATTGAGTTAATAAGTGCTGCATTGTGTCTCATCATCTATTGACATTTTGTGTTATTGCTTTATCGAGTTAGCTAGTGCTTGGTATATAAATTCTGCATGACTTACCTGTAGATTGTACTATTCTGGTGCTTGCAAATCAATCTAATTTAGAATCTTGTTATCTGTTTCATTCTTATTTTAGGATAAGGAAGGAAATTCAGGCTGATACCGGATCTGTTGATCTTCGAAATCGATGTCAATATTTTTATAAATCAGGATGCAAGATAGCACCTATGTAAGCTCTTCATCCTTTTGTTTGCACGTGTGTATGATTTCTATTCCTTGCTAATTTTGTAAAAGATTGCATATCTGTATGTACTTCCTACTTAGTATCTCTATGATGTAAGTCTTGCAATTTGGTCAAAGTTGCCCTAAGAGAATAACTTTGATTCATGCTTTATAGGGTATAAAACTACAAATCCTCACCTCATTATTTTTGGCTTATTTGTGGTTTCAAATAGCTTTGTAGAGTTTTTACATAAACAGCATAGTACGAATCCTTTGCTCACTTGTTCCTAGGAAAACATATGGCAAAAAAAGCCCAATCGAGCATTCATGCATTAGTATATTGAATGGATCGCTATGAGGATTGGCTATAAGATCCCTGAAGGATTATGATATTGTATTGTTTCTGTTTGTTGTCAAGAGTCAAACTTTTGTCAGGATAGATACTTTGATTTATGTGATTGTGTATTATTTAGTTGTGTTACATGGAATTAGGTAAAGGTTTCCTGTAGAGTAAACTACCCAAGGGTCGTTGCTTTTTTGTAATTCTTCTTTGGCAATTAAGTTAAGAAGATCATTTTGACCACTTTTAGAGTAGGAGTAGTAAAGTTAGGTCTGCACTGTGATATATAGTGAGGGATTACATATATTTGTTCACATTTTGCAATAGGTATTGAAAGGTCATTAATTATCAGACCAATTCCCATATACAGTTTTTAGATTGAAGTCTTAGTTGGTAGTTTAGTACCGTATGTGGAACCAAGTTATCAATTTATTACTTTCATGTAAGTTAGATGAGCTGTTTTTTTAAGGTTGCTTCAATAATAGTAAACTCGCTGGCTGCATTTGATGAAATTTCCGGACCTCATTTTTCTTTCACATAGAAAATAAATGTAATCGACTCGCAAACATGACAACCTTCTGTACTGTTTTTGGGTTGTTGGCTGGAAGTAAAGTTAATTTTATTTGGAATTTTTTTTGTATTGTGCTGATGTGATAAACTGGGATTAGTCTATAACATTTAAAGTGTGGCTGCATGTATTGATGTTGTGTTAGTTGTTGGGTTGTGTTTCGGGGTTTTCTGATGTCCTGCGGGAGAGTTACAATTCCGAGACTGGAACCGGACGCCTGTACCTGCAAAATAACGGAGACTCCTGAGAGCTCCGCCTCCAACGGTCAAGTTAGTACCTGATTAAGGAGTAATTAATACGGAAATTAAAGTAATAAGACCTCTCTAGGTGAGAGTGTTTAATGTTGGTAATCTGCTTTGTTAGCGAGATTAGCCGGTTATTAGTGTTCCGTAATGTTTCTGTTCTTCTCTGTTCTTCAGGTGAGATTAATTGCTTGATCAATTGCCTCTCAATTGCTTGATGTTTTCTTCACTCCTTAATTAACGAGGATTAATTAAGTATTTATAGTCTTGAGAAGCGTGCCACTCTCTAGGTTTAGGGTAAACCTAGGGCTGACCGGGCCTCTAGACAGGATTGGGCCTTGTTGGCCGGTTTTCCCATTTGGCATGGGTGGACACGTGGCGTGCCTCGATTGGTCCGTAGAGGACGTATCTGTGATTGACACGTGGCAGGCTCCTATTGGCCTTCGTGAAGGACACGTGGCGGAACCTGGTTGGTCCACTTGTCAGACGGTGATTGGTGGATAAAAATCCCCTAATCATTTGCCCCTCACAGGTGGCACGTGACTGGTCACGTGTCGCCTGTGACAGGTGTCGCACGGTGACAGGCGACGGCCTGCTACAGGTGTCACCTTGCAAACGGCCGAGAGATTTTCCCGCCCAAATTTTGAATTTGGAAGCGACCCTTCGCCTTCTCACTTTGCCTATATAAGGAAGTGCTGACTTCGGTCATTTTCACATTTGAGAACTTTGCGAGAACACTCGGACCCCTGAACTTGCTATGACATTTCGGACCTTTTCTGCCTACCGCCTGTTCTGACAAGCCGACTGCACCGGATTTCCAAAACTTCATTAACCGTCACTCGTTCAGGTAACTCAGTTCTCTTACTCTTATTTTTCTTTTTATTTTTTGAAATGGCACCACGGAAGCACACGACACGACCTAAGTTAGTGATCAGCCGGTCACCGAGGACGGCTGAATCTAGGACTAGGAGTGCCGCCTGCCCTTTTCTGGACCCATCTTTGCCCTTTATACAAAGTCCGACTGTATCTGTGTCTATGCAGAACGTGATGGCCAGAACAAAAAAGACTGCTATGATATCAAACTCAGACGGCTCCTCCCAAAGGGTGCTCATTAGTGAAACATCTGACCAGGCGCCAGATGTAGAATTGAAACGAGGCGGCTGCCAAGCCGACAGTTCTAAGAGAGGGGCCAAGGTGGTCCCGTCCCATCTTACCGTTGATATGTCTAATTTTCCTCCTGCTCCTTCTAAGGGAGAGGAGGCGGGCCCCTCTGGGAGAGGGGAGGAGTCGTCCTCTTCGGACTCGTCAGAGGACGAGTCCGAGTCCAGCTCTTCTGGCCACAGTTCTCCAGGCTCAGAAGAAAGACATAGCCGCCTACAAGAGGCGAGACTTTCTCATGCAGTTGAGAAGGGGGACAATTGGGCGGAGCCGTCCGCCTCTTACAGAGAGGAAAACGCCCCCTACTACTGCATGGTACCCCGGGGCCGGATCGCAACCATGCAAGACAAAGTGGAGAGCTTTATTGCTAACCACAGAATGGGCCCGGAATTTTTACTGTTCGTGCCGGATCCAGAAGACACTGTCGTCTGGCCGGCTGGTACCAGCTATGACGACGGCTGCTTTGGCTGCTATGTGGCGGCCATCAAAGCTGGACTGCGCTTCCCATTACATCCGGCTGTTCAGCGGATTTTAGATGGGTATGATTTGGGGTTATGGCAGTTAGCCCCCAACTCTTGGGTAAACGTACTCGGCTATGTGGCCGGGTGCGAAATGTACGGGGTGGAGCCAAGCTTTGAGGCTTTCGCCCACATGAACTATCTCAGCCGGACCCCTAAGTCGGGAGGTACCGGCTGGTATCAATTAACAAGCCATAGGGGTTACCTCATGACGAGAGGTAAGGCGAACAAATGGAAGGATTGGCGGAACACCTTCCTTATCATTGAGGGTTTAGACACGGAGCTGAACCAACGTTTTAACAAGTGGAATAGGGATCCGCCTCTTCTCGCAGGCGGCCGCAGCATGCCGCATGTTCCCCCAAAGGCTAAAAGAGAGATCCTAGACAAAGGACTCTTCAAAGTAGAGACTAGGGTGAACTCTACTTCAGGGGTACGAGAGCAAGTACCCCTAAACTGCGTCCCGAGCTTCAAGTGGCTCTATGACGAGTACTTTTTGGCCGCCTGTGGCCTCAGCAGTCGGTGCTCTAGAGGTAGCCGGCCTGACAAATACTCTGTTTTTTTCACGCCTTGTTTACTTGGGATCTTTACTAACTTTGCTGTTTATTTTTTGCAGCTGACGCCATGAGTAAAATAACAGCATCCAAGACTGCGGCGGCCATGTTGCGGGCCTCTCTCATGCAACAGTCTTGTGCCGACTCCCCCAACAAGGGGGCACCCTTGGTAGGCTTCGAAAACTCTTCCTCTTTTAGGAGTTGTCTTATGCATATACTAACTCTTTTTGTTTTCAGTCTGGCACTCCAAGAGCTTCTTCCTCGCAACAGCCGGACCCCAAGGCCCGGAGGACGACTGTTGCAAGCTCTCCTGGGTCTTCCAGGAAAACAGTGGCGGCTGAGAAGCAGCCGGCCACTTCTTCTAAAACCCCGGCGGGGCCGCCTAGAAGTATGGACAATCACTTGTAAAAACTCACACTTGCTTCCTTCTTGACTAGGTCTAACTTGCTTTTTTTTACGCTTGATGCAGCCGGCCCTCAGGGGCTTGACTTGGTTGAGGTAGCCAAGTCCATGATCAAAGTAGTTCCTCCATCTGAAAGGGAGGCGGTCAGGGGTGCCGGCACCCTTGACCTTGATGGGATTTCAGGGGTCCTTGCTGAGGTATACTTAGCATATTTTTGAGTATTTGAGTTACAGGACGCCTGTTATCTTTTTTGTTTGGAAACTGACGCCTGTTTTTTTTTGTACTTAGGCCCTGCTCCGAGTCAACAGCCTTCGCAAGCCGATTGATCGGAAAAACAAAGAGGTAAAGGCCGCAAAAGCTATGGCCGCCTCCAACTGTGATAAGGCAATGTTTCAAATTGCCCAAAATGAAGTACTGACCATTGATATTCTTTATTATCAGGCGCAGGCTACCGCCGCTGTTCGGGCTCAGTTAGAGGCGGCCCAGAAGAAGAATGACGAGCTGGAGGCGACCGTCACAAATCTTAAGGCCGAGCTGAAACCTCTTCGCCAAAAAATGCACTCTTACGAAGCCATGGAGAAATCTTTGGCCAACGTAAAAGAACGCCTGGTGAGCCAAGAGAAGAGTCTTACCCAAGAGCTCTCGGAAAAGGCCGAGCAAGAGAAGAAAGAGCTCGTCCGGGAGATGGTGGAAGACTCCGCTCAAATCCAGCGATGACCTGGGGCCGCCTGTTCCCCAATGCCGACTTTGCCTCATGGGAAAGAACGTACCGCCAGTGTTCGGAAACATATAATCAAGAGATCCTGGCGGCTGCTGAAGAAGAGGCGTTGGGAGATACGTTGGAGGAGGAGGAAGAGCCGGTTGTGGCGCTTGTGCCACTTGGGGGTAAGGCATCAAAAGAGGGTGCAGCTGAAGCCGAGTCCAGCAAGAAGAATGCTGACCAGGCGGCAGCTGCTAATACTGAACTGCCCCCTTCTTAAGCTTAATGTATTTTTTCCACGGCCTGCGTGCCGTTTGCTTTGTATTTACCCGGCCAGGGGGCCGGGGCTTTGAATATTTTGCTGGTCTTCAATGACCGGCTTATTTTTAATCAAATTTTTGTTTTGATTCAAATTTGTCTAAGTATTCCATATCTAATATTCCTTTGTTCACTAGACCGACTGTTGTACATGGCCGAACGTTGCAGACAGGTACAAATAGTAAGTACGCCGCCTATGCCCCTGGACGACTGGTTGTCTGTTTCCACGATAGACGATCAGTCGGCCATTTTTTCAATCGGTATTCGAACTATTTATTCAATCGGTCTGACCAAGTAAATAGTATTACCTAGTCGCCAAGGAATTAAGTAGGATAACAAGCGGCGGGTACCGGTTGTTTCCCTTTATTGCCAATGTTGGCTTTTAACTCGTAATTTGTTAACCTAGCAAGAGTAGTGGTTGAGAGCCCCTGTTTATTAAAAACAGGCGGACGACTCATACCTTTTAGGCTCCATACTAAGTTTGAGTGACTATTAAGTTAACATAGGAGTTACTTAGTCTTCGTCACAATCTAGATTGAGTAGTAGAGGTACCAGGCGGCGTAGGCCGGCTAGACCCCTTGATTCGCCAATGTTTGTTGGCTATTAACTCAATAGGTACCCCCTGCAATTATCCCAAGTAATACAGGCGGTCATCTGACTCAGATGTCAACTGCTACCACTGGCTTGGTTAGTGATAGAGTTATCCTTGTCTCAAAAACGGCTACGTGGTTGCCCTTGGGGACAGTCGTATAGGTGCCGTGTAATTAG
Organism: Chenopodium quinoa; assembly: GCF_001683475.1. Lineage (NCBI taxonomy): Eukaryota > Viridiplantae > Streptophyta > Magnoliopsida > Caryophyllales > Amaranthaceae > Chenopodium > Chenopodium quinoa. Next base: position 72,240 of record NW_018742969.1, read on the forward strand.
TTTATAGAACAATGTTCCACCCAAAAGGGAGCTGCTCTCTGCGACGAATTTCATTCGGAGGGATGCCGTCGGACGCCTGCTATGATGTTGGGACAGGTCGTATTAGTTTTGTAGATTTGATCAGGTGGCTTGGCGCCGGGTCTGATCATTCGGCCGGTGGCCTTGGTAAGTTCTTGGTGAACGTAGGTGCTAAGTAAAAGAAGGGTAGCCGCCTGTTAGGTACAGGGTCGGCCAGGCCCTAATCTTTTTAGCTAAGTATTGTGAGTAAAATACTCAATGGAGAGTAGCCGACTGTAAAGGTACAGACGGCATGCCCCTCTGAAGATAGAGTGAAAAACTCAATGGAGAGTAGCCGACTGTAAAGGTACAGACGGCATGCCCCTCTGAGGATAGAGTGAAAAACTCAATGGAGAGTAGCCGACTGTAAAGGTACAGACGGCATGCCCCTCGTAATACAAAATTGAATAGTAAGTGCAAACTTTATTAAGTAGCTCTTTACTTTACATCATTCAGAAGAAATATTTTTTAAGGTTATCTACATTCCAAGTTCGAGGCAACGGTTGTCCGTCTGGTGTTTCCAGACGGTAGGTACCGTCCCTGACTTCCTCATAGATTCGGTAGGGTCCTTCCCAGTTGGGAGTTAGTTTGCCAGACTCATTAGCCCTACCAACTGCTTCCATTTTTCTAAGTACAAAGTCCCCTACTTTGAGTGGACGCCTGTGTACTTTTTTGTTGTATGATCTAGTCATTCTCAGGCGATAGATCTCATGGCGCAAAACAGCATTGCCCCTCTTTTCAGGAAGTGAGTCTAATGCCAGGCGCATGGCTTCCCAGTTTGCCTCTTCGTCATATAGCATTACTCGAAGAGTCGGCTCGTAGTGTTCTATTGGAAGAACAGCTTCCGCACCATAAGTTAGGAGGAATGGAGTTTCTCCAGTCGCCCCTTTTTCAGTCGTCCTAATGGCCCAGAGAACATGTGGTAGTTCATCCGCCCATAGGCCGCCTGCTCGTTCAATCTTTTTCTTGAGACCGTCTGAGATGATTTTATTAAAGGCTTCTACCTGGCCGTTTGCTTGTGGACGGCCGACAGATGCAAAGTAGTGTGCAATTCCTTGGTCTCCCAACCAGCTTTTGAGAACAGGCGTCTCAAATTGGGGACCATTATCAAAAACCATAGACATGGGAACCCCGAACCGAGTGATGACGTTTTTCTAAATGAATGAAATTACATCTTTCGTCTTGATTCCCTTTACAGCCTCCGCCTCTACCCATTTAGTGAAGTAGTCAACGGCAACAAGTATATACCTTCTGCCGCCTGTAGCAGGCGTATATGGACCCAGAATGTCCATGCCCCACTTAGCAAACGGTAGTGGGCTGTGAATGGTAGTGAGGTCAGTAGCCGGACGGTGAATTAATTTGCCAAACCTTTGGCACTTGTCACATTTTTTCACCATCTCCATTGCATCTGCTTCCAAAGTAGGCCAAAAGTAGCCCTGCCGCCTTGCCCTTTGAGCAAGCATCCTACCACCTATATGAGAAGCACAGAAACCAGAGTGAAGATCATCTAGTATCTCTCGTCCCTTTTCAGGAGTAACACACTTTAAGAAGGGTTGAAGGTACCCCCTCTTGTGAAGTTCTCCCTGTATCATTTCAAAACAGGAGGCTCGTTTTTTCAGTGCTGCCGCCTGTTGAGGATCATCCGGCAGTGTACCGTTTGTCAGATATGCCCTGATTGAATCCATCCAGGTTGAGCTTCTGTCTAGGATTCCAATAGGGTTTTCCTCGATGCTTCTCTTCTCCATTACTTCCCAAAAAACAGTTCGAGGAGTATCGGAGGAGGCGGATGATGCTAATTTTGACAGTGCATCTGCCTGGTTGTTTTCTGATCTCGGCACTTGGATCAGATGGAAATCCTCAAGGGAGCCGACTGCTTGTCGGACCGCCTGTAAATACTTGATCATGGCCGGATGGGTTGCTTCGTATTCGCCATTGTACTGACTCACTATAAATTGTGAATCGGAACAGGCGTCTATTTTTCTTGCCCCTGCCGCCTTGCACATGCGGATCCCGGCTAGTAAAGCTTCATATTCTGCCTCATTGTTTGAAGCCTGAAAACTGAAGCGTAGAGCATACTCGAACCTGTCGCCCTCTGGAGATTGACATACGACGCCTGCTCCACAACCATTTGAAGTAGAGCTTCAGTCCACATATACCTTCCAGACTTGGTCTGGAACTTGAGAGTCAGGAGGACGAGTCATCTCTACAATAAAGTCAGCAAAGGCTTGCCACTTCACTGCTTTTCTAGGCTCGAAAGTAACTTCGAGGCTCTGTATTTCTATGGCCCATTTGATCATTCGTCCTGACGACTCCATGATGGTAAGGGGCCGCTTGATTGGTTGGTCGGTATACACGATGACTGCATGTGTTAAAAAGTAGGGCTTCAATTTTTTAACAGCCATGAAGAGTGCAAGACCAAATTTCTCCACTAGGGGATACCTCAACTCGGCATTTTTCAGTACGTGACTGACAAAGTAGACCGGGAGCTGACAGCCGTCCCTTTCAGCAAGGAGCACAGCGCTTATTGCATGATTAGAGACGGCCAGGTACATGTAGAGATCCTCTTTGGGCAAAGGGCTGACCAGCCTCGGCAAGGAATGCAAGTGAACTTTTGATTTCTGGAAGGCGGCCTCAGCATCCGGCCCCCATTCAAACCTTGCCTTTTTCTTAATTGCCTGGAAAAAGTATAGGCATTTGTCGCCTGATCGGCTTAGGAATCTCCCCAAGGCCGCCAGACAACCTGTTAACTTCTGAACCTCTCGGATGGTACGAGGCGACTGCATGTCAATGACCGCCTGCACCTTCTCAGGGTTCGCCTCTATTCCTCTCTGATTGATAAGGAATCCGAGAAATTTCCCAGACTCAACTCCAAATACACATTTCTTGGGATTGAGCATGACATGGTGCCGCCTGAGTGTGGCGAAAGTTTCTCGGAGGTCCGTCAGATGATCTTTCTGATGTTTAGTCTTGACAATCATATCATCAATATATGCCTCGACGTTTCTCCCAATCTGATCAAAGAACACTGTGTTTATCATTCGTTGGAAGGTAGCCGGGGCATTCTTAAGACCAAACGGCATGACCGTGTAACAGTATAACCCCTGATCAGTGACGAAGGCCGTCTTCTCCTGATCTTTCTTCCATAAGGGAATTTGATGGAAACCAGAATAGGCGTCCATAAAACTCATCAAGGCATGACCCGCTGTTGAGTCGACCAGGTTATCAATTTTAGGCAGAGGGTAACTGTCTTTGGGGCACGCCTTGTTTAAGTCTGTGTAGTCTACACACATTCGCCAGGTGCCATTCGGCTTTTTAACAAGCACCACATTTGCAACCCAGTCTGGGAAGTAACATTGCCGAATGAACCCTGCATCAAGTAATTTTTTAACTTCGGCGGCTGCCGCCTGACTTCTTTCTTCGCCATGGTTCCGCTTCTTTTGCCGTACCGGCTTCTTTTTCGGATCCACAGCGAGTTTATGTACTGCCAGATCAGGACTAATGCCTGGCATTTCATGGACTTCAAATGCAAAGATGTCCTTGTATTCTTTCAATAGGTTGTGAAAGTCGTCACCAAGGTTTCTCAGAGCAGTCGTCCAAACTTTGACTGTTCGGTCAGGACGTGAGTCGTCTAAGATCAGTATTCACTAAAGTTTGAGCATCTCCAGCCTCAATTTGTTCCATTCTTAACCTTGAGCAGAAATTCAGGTGATCTACAACACTATGGCCTATATTCTGTTCTCCTCCAGCCTCTGTAGCCATGTAATTGTAAGTGTCCATTGTAGTTAGACCTGAAGATTTCATTGTTTTGATTGTTACAACTTTTTCCTCTGTCATTTTTCTTTCAGAACGATGCAAATAATGCCACTGTGGCTTTGTTAGCTCGTGGTTATGCTCAATAACATGAGCCACCACCTCAAACTGTCCTTCTTTATTCACTTTTGCTCTTATGCATGCCTTGCAATTTGATCTTGTAATGGATACTTGTCTTGGCTTTCTTGTTTTTACATTTACATCCTCTTCATCAACCATTTCAACTAACTTTGTTTTCTTCTGACCTGAATGTCTCTTTCCCTCAGCAGAACACACATAGTTTTTCTCAGTTACTATTTTTGTGTGTTGTTTGAATCTAGTTGTATGTTTTCTTATTGAAAACCCCAGTATAGCAGCATGTTTTTCATACAATTCCAAAATTTCTACAAAAGTTTCTCTTACCACACCAACAAATGATCCTCTAAGATCTAAACCATAAGCATCAATTGGATTTGTATCTGTTATTTAATACAAACAAATCAGATAATAACCACAGACAGCATAAAAAAAAGGGTAACATTCGTTTGAAAATACGGTAACTTTTATGCATGAAAAAGGTAACATTTAGGCATTGAAAGGGTTACTTTTTGCATACAATCTGAATTTTCAGCATACAATCTGAGTGTAACATTTGAGCATAAATAGGATAACTTTTATGCATGAAAAAGGTAACATTTAGGCATTCAAAGGGTTACTTTTTGCATACAATCTGAATTTTCAGCATACAATCTGAGTGTAACATTTGAGCATAAATAGGGTCACTTTTAAGCATGAAAAGGGTAACATTTAGGCATTCAAAGGGTTACTTTTTGCATGCAATCTAAAAAGTTCTGCATTCAATCTGAGGGTAACATTTAAACATAAGTATGGTCACGTTTATGCATGAAAAGGGTAACAATTATGTATGCAAAGGGTTACTTTCTGCATACAATCTCAAAAATTCATAGAAATTACCTTTAGTTGCATCTGATTTGGTTGTTTGTTCTGAATTTGAATCAATTGATTTATCAGGAACCACTTGATTTTCTGCATTATGAATTGGGTCTTCTGCATTCTCAATTGCTTCATCTGCATTATCGATTGCTTCATCTGCATTGTCTGGATTGTTGAATATTGGTACGAATTCATCTCCAAAACAATTAGTTTCTTCTTCTTCTATAATCGATCGATTTAAATCGATTTCAAATTCAGTCTCAATTTGCCTCTGTTTTTGTAGCAATTCGTGAATGAGATTGCTGCAATTTGTTGTATCGAAAGTCGAATTCTCCATTGATGATCGAATTCTGCAATTTGTAAGTTTTCTCACTTTCTTTGTCCTTAATTGATGATCGAATTCTTCTATTTGTGTGTTTTCTCACCTTTTTTCTCCTCGATTGATGATTGATTTCTGCAATTTTTGCGTTTTCTAACCTTTTATCTCCTCGATTGATGTTCGTTTTCTGCAATTTTTGTGATTTCTCACTTTCCCTCTCCTCAATGGATGATTGATAGCTGCGTTTTCTCACTTTCTCTCTCCTCCATTGTTGTTCTGCGTTTTTTTTATTTTTAGGTATTTGAAATTCTGCGAATTTTTTTTATTTAAAAAAAGCACGTGCGAAAACCCGATGTACAGTAAAAATACTGTACACCGGGTACATGCAAATGGGTTTGATTTTTCTTTTTTGTCAACATTCTGTAGATTCTCAAAACTGTAGTGCCCGATCTCATGACTTAGATTTGTCGATAAAGGTTGGTGGTCTATGAGACCTTATAATCAATTTCATAAGCTGATAATTGAGATCAATTCTCCAAGGTATTTCTTTCTCATTTTAGGTTACAATGTAAGTTTTTTGATGGTCTAAATTAAGATTAAATTATGTTCCTTTTTTACTGTTTACCCACGATATATTTTCAGATTGAACAGGGACAAAGGGTGTAATTGCCTTTCTGGCTTGCTCATGAGCTACATTCAAGACAAGCAGTGGTTATGAACATTCCACCCTGCTTCAATCAAATGTAAATGAAGTTTGCATTATTACATTATTGAGTTAATAAGTGCTGCATTGTGTCTCATCATCTATTGACATTTTGTGTTATTGCTTTATCGAGTTAGCTAGTGCTTGGTATATAAATTCTGCATGACTTACCTGTAGATTGTACTATTCTGGTGCTTGCAAATCAATCTAATTTAGAATCTTGTTATCTGTTTCATTCTTATTTTAGGATAAGGAAGGAAATTCAGGCTGATACCGGATCTGTTGATCTTCGAAATCGATGTCAATATTTTTATAAATCAGGATGCAAGATAGCACCTATGTAAGCTCTTCATCCTTTTGTTTGCACGTGTGTATGATTTCTATTCCTTGCTAATTTTGTAAAAGATTGCATATCTGTATGTACTTCCTACTTAGTATCTCTATGATGTAAGTCTTGCAATTTGGTCAAAGTTGCCCTAAGAGAATAACTTTGATTCATGCTTTATAGGGTATAAAACTACAAATCCTCACCTCATTATTTTTGGCTTATTTGTGGTTTCAAATAGCTTTGTAGAGTTTTTACATAAACAGCATAGTACGAATCCTTTGCTCACTTGTTCCTAGGAAAACATATGGCAAAAAAAGCCCAATCGAGCATTCATGCATTAGTATATTGAATGGATCGCTATGAGGATTGGCTATAAGATCCCTGAAGGATTATGATATTGTATTGTTTCTGTTTGTTGTCAAGAGTCAAACTTTTGTCAGGATAGATACTTTGATTTATGTGATTGTGTATTATTTAGTTGTGTTACATGGAATTAGGTAAAGGTTTCCTGTAGAGTAAACTACCCAAGGGTCGTTGCTTTTTTGTAATTCTTCTTTGGCAATTAAGTTAAGAAGATCATTTTGACCACTTTTAGAGTAGGAGTAGTAAAGTTAGGTCTGCACTGTGATATATAGTGAGGGATTACATATATTTGTTCACATTTTGCAATAGGTATTGAAAGGTCATTAATTATCAGACCAATTCCCATATACAGTTTTTAGATTGAAGTCTTAGTTGGTAGTTTAGTACCGTATGTGGAACCAAGTTATCAATTTATTACTTTCATGTAAGTTAGATGAGCTGTTTTTTTAAGGTTGCTTCAATAATAGTAAACTCGCTGGCTGCATTTGATGAAATTTCCGGACCTCATTTTTCTTTCACATAGAAAATAAATGTAATCGACTCGCAAACATGACAACCTTCTGTACTGTTTTTGGGTTGTTGGCTGGAAGTAAAGTTAATTTTATTTGGAATTTTTTTTGTATTGTGCTGATGTGATAAACTGGGATTAGTCTATAACATTTAAAGTGTGGCTGCATGTATTGATGTTGTGTTAGTTGTTGGGTTGTGTTTCGGGGTTTTCTGATGTCCTGCGGGAGAGTTACAATTCCGAGACTGGAACCGGACGCCTGTACCTGCAAAATAACGGAGACTCCTGAGAGCTCCGCCTCCAACGGTCAAGTTAGTACCTGATTAAGGAGTAATTAATACGGAAATTAAAGTAATAAGACCTCTCTAGGTGAGAGTGTTTAATGTTGGTAATCTGCTTTGTTAGCGAGATTAGCCGGTTATTAGTGTTCCGTAATGTTTCTGTTCTTCTCTGTTCTTCAGGTGAGATTAATTGCTTGATCAATTGCCTCTCAATTGCTTGATGTTTTCTTCACTCCTTAATTAACGAGGATTAATTAAGTATTTATAGTCTTGAGAAGCGTGCCACTCTCTAGGTTTAGGGTAAACCTAGGGCTGACCGGGCCTCTAGACAGGATTGGGCCTTGTTGGCCGGTTTTCCCATTTGGCATGGGTGGACACGTGGCGTGCCTCGATTGGTCCGTAGAGGACGTATCTGTGATTGACACGTGGCAGGCTCCTATTGGCCTTCGTGAAGGACACGTGGCGGAACCTGGTTGGTCCACTTGTCAGACGGTGATTGGTGGATAAAAATCCCCTAATCATTTGCCCCTCACAGGTGGCACGTGACTGGTCACGTGTCGCCTGTGACAGGTGTCGCACGGTGACAGGCGACGGCCTGCTACAGGTGTCACCTTGCAAACGGCCGAGAGATTTTCCCGCCCAAATTTTGAATTTGGAAGCGACCCTTCGCCTTCTCACTTTGCCTATATAAGGAAGTGCTGACTTCGGTCATTTTCACATTTGAGAACTTTGCGAGAACACTCGGACCCCTGAACTTGCTATGACATTTCGGACCTTTTCTGCCTACCGCCTGTTCTGACAAGCCGACTGCACCGGATTTCCAGAACTTCATTAACCGTCACTCGTTCAGGTAACTCAGTTCTCTTACTCTTATTTTTCTTTTTATTTTTTGAAATGGCACCACGGAAGCACACGACACGACCTAAGTTAGTGATCAGCCGGTCACCGAGGACGGCTGAATCTAGGACTAGGAGTGCCGCCTGCCCTTTTCTGGACCCATCTTTGCCCTTTATACAAAGTCCGACTGTATCTGTGTCTATGCAGAACGTGATGGCCAGAACAAAAAAGACTGCTATGATATCAAACTCAGACGGCTCCTCCCAAAGGGTGCTCATTAGTGAAACATCTGACCAGGCGCCAGATGTAGAATTGAAACGAGGCGGCTGCCAAGCCGACAGTTCTAAGAGAGGGGCCAAGGTGGTCCCGTCCCATCTTACCGTTGATATGTCTAATTTTCCTCCTGCTCCTTCTAAGGGAGAGGAGGCGGGCCCCTCTGGGAGAGGGGAGGAGTCGTCCTCTTCGGACTCGTCAGAGGACGAGTCCGAGTCCAGCTCTTCTGGCCACAGTTCTCCAGGCTCAGAAGAAAGACATAGCCGCCTACAAGAGGCGAGACTTTCTCATGCAGTTGAGAAGGGGGACAATTGGGCGGAGCCGTCCGCCTCTTACAGAGAGGAAAACGCCCCCTACTACTGCATGGTACCCCGGGGCCGGATCGCAACCATGCAAGACAAAGTGGAGAGCTTTATTGCTAACCACAGAATGGGCCCGGAATTTTTACTGTTCGTGCCGGATCCAGAAGACACTGTCGTCTGGCCGGCTGGTACCAGCTATGACGACGGCTGCTTTGGCTGCTATGTGGCGGCCATCAAAGCTGGACTGCGCTTCCCATTACATCCGGCTGTTCAGCGGATTTTAGATGGGTATGATTTGGGGTTATGGCAGTTAGCCCCCAACTCTTGGGTAAACGTACTCGGCTATGTGGCCGGGTGCGAAATGTACGGGGTGGAGCCAAGCTTTGAGGCTTTCGCCCACATGAACTATCTCAGCCGGACCCCTAAGTCGGGAGGTACCGGCTGGTATCAATTAACAAGCCATAGGGGTTACCTCATGACGAGAGGTAAGGCGAACAAATGGAAGGATTGGCGGAACACCTTCCTTATCATTGAGGGTTTAGACACGGAGCTGAACCAACGTTTTAACAAGTGGAATAGGGATCCGCCTCTTCTCGCAGGCGGCCGCAGCATGCCGCATGTTCCCCCAAAGGCTAAAAGAGAGATCCTAGACAAAGGACTCTTCAAAGTAGAGACTAGGGTGAACTCTACTTCAGGGGTACGAGAGCAAGTACCCCTAAACTGCGTCCCGAGCTTCAAGTGGCTCTATGACGAGTACTTTTTGGCCGCCTGTGGCCTCAGCAGTCGGTGCTCTAGAGGTAGCCGGCCTGACAAATACTCTGTTTTTTTCACGCCTTGTTTACTTGGGATCTTTACTAACTTTGCTGTTTATTTTTTACAGCTGACGCCATGAGTAAAATAACAGCATCCAAGACTGCGGCGGCCATGTTGCGGGCCTCTCTCATGCAACAGTCTTGTGCCGACTCCCCCAACAAGGGGGCACCCTTGGTAGGCTTCGAAAACTCTTCCTCTTTTAGGAGTTGTCTTATGCATATACTAACTCTTTTTGTTTTCAGTCTGGCACTCCAAGAGCTTCTTCCTCGCAACAGCCGGACCCCAAGGCCCGGAGGACGACTGTTGCAAGCTCTCCTGGGTCTTCCAGGAAAACAGTGGCGGCTGAGAAGCAGCCGGCCACTTCTTCTAAAACCCCGGCGGGGCCGCCTAGAAGTATGGACAATCACTTGTAAAAACTCACACTTGCTTCCTTCTTGACTAGGTCTAACTTGCTTTTTTTTTACGCTTGATGCAGCCGGCCCTCAGGGGCTTGACTTGGTTGAGGTAGCCAAGTCCATGATCAAAGTAGTTCCTCCATCTGAAAGGGAGGCGGTCAGGGGTGCCGGCACCCTTGACCTTGATGGGATTTCAGGGGTCCTTGCTGAGGTATACTTAGCATATTTTTGAGTATTTGAGTTACAGGACGCCTGTTATCTTTTTTGTTTGGAAACTGACGCCTGTTTTTTTTTGTACTTAGGCCCTGCTCCGAGTCAACAGCCTTCGCAAGCCGATTGATCGGAAAAACAAAGAGGTAAAGGCCGCAAAAGCTATGGCCGCCTCCAACTGTGATAAGGCAATGTTTCAAATTGCCCAAAATGAAGTACTGACCATTGATATTCTTTATTATCAGGCGCAGGCTACCGCCGCTGTTCGGGCTCAGTTAGAGGCGGCCCAGAAGAAGAATGACGAGCTGGAGGCGACCGTCACAAATCTTAAGGCCGAGCTGAAACCTCTTCGCCAAAAAATGCACTCTTACGAAGCCATGGAGAAATCTTTGGCCAACGTAAAAGAACGCCTGGTGAGCCAAGAGAAGAGTCTTACCCAAGAGCTCTCGGAAAAGGCCGAGCAAGAGAAGAAAGAGCTCGTCCGGGAGATGGTGGAAGACTCCGCTCAAATCCAGCGATGACCTGGGGCCGCCTGTTCCCCAATGCCGACTTTGCCTCATGGGAAAGAACGTACCGCCAGTGTTCGGAAACATATAATCAAGAGATCCTGGCGGCTGCTGAAGAAGAGGCGTTGGGAGATACGTTGGAGGAGGAGGAAGAGCCGGTTGTGGCGCTTGTGCCACTTGGGGGTAAGGCATCAAAAGAGGGTGCAGCTGAAGCCGAGTCCAGCAAGAAGAATGCTGACCAGGCGGCAGCTGCTAATACTGAACTGCCCCCTTCTTAAGCTTAATGTATTTTTTCCACGGCCTGCGTGCCGTTTGCTTTGTATTTACCCGGCCAGGGGGCCGGGGCTTTGAATATTTTGCTGGTCTTCAATGACCGGCTTATTTTTAATCAAATTTTTGTTTTGATTCAAATTTGTCTAAGTATTCCATATCTAATATTCCTTTGTTCACTAGACCGACTGTTGTACATGGCCGAACGTTGCAGACAGGTACAAATAGTAAGTACGCCGCCTATGCCCCTGGACGACTGGTTGTCTGTTTCCACGATAGACGATCAGTCGGCCATTTTTTCAATCGGTATTCGAACTATTTATTCAATCGGTCTGACCAAGTAAATAGTATTACCTAGTCGCCAAGGAATTAAGTAGGATAACAAGCGGCGGGTACCGGTTGTTTCCCTTTATTGCCAATGTTGGCTTTTAACTCGTAATTTGTTAACCTAGCAAGAGTAGTGGTTGAGAGCCCCTGTTTATTAAAAACAGGCGGACGACTCATACCTTTTAGGCTCCATACTAAGTTTGAGTGACTATTAAGTTAACATAGGAGTTACTTAGTCTTCGTCACAATCTAGATTGAGTAGTAGAGGTACCAGGCGGCGTAGGCCGGCTAGACCCCTTGATTCGCCAATGTTTGTTGGCTATTAACTCAATAGGTACCCCCTGCAATTATCCCAAGTAATACAGGCGGTCATCTGACTCAGATGTCAACTGCTACCACTGGCTTGGTTAGTGATAGAGTTATCCTTGTCTCAAAAACGGCTACGTGGTTGCCCTTGGGGACAGTCGTATAGGTGCCGTGTAATTAGTTTATAGAACAATGTTCCACCCAAAAGGGAGCTGCTCTCTGCGACGAATTTCATCCGGAGGGATGCCGTCGGACGCCTGCTATGATGTTGGTACAGGTCGTATTAGTTTTGTAGATTTGATCAGGTGGCTTGGCGCCGGGTCTGATCATTCGGCCGGTGGCCTTGGTAAGTTCTTGGTGAACGTAGGTGTTAAGTAAAAGAAGGGTAGCCGCCTGTTAGGCACAGGGTCGGCCAGGCCCTAATCTTTTTAGCTAAGTATTGTGAGTAAAATACTCAATGGAGAGTAGCCGACTGTAAAGGTACAGACGGCATGCCCCTCTGAAGATAGAGTGAAAAACTCAATGGAGAGTAGCCGACTGTAAAGGTACAGACGGCATGCCCCTCTGAGGATAGAGTGAAAAACTCAATGGAGAGTAGCCGACTGTAAAGGTACAGACGGCATGCCCCTCGTAATACAAAATTGAATAGTAAGTGCAAACTTTATTAAGTAGCTCTTTACTTTACATCATTCAGAAGAAATATTTTTTAAGGTTATCTACATTCCAAGTTCGAGGCAACGGTTGTCCGTCTGGTGTTTCCAGACGGTAGGTACCGTCCCTGACTTCCTCATAGATTCGGTAGGGTCCTTCCCAGTTGGGAGTTAGTTTGCCAGACTCATTAGCCCTACCAACTGCTTCCATTTTTCTAAGTACAAAGTCCCCTACTTTGAGTGGACGCCTGTGTACTTTTTTTGTTGTATGATCTAGTCATTCTCAGGCGATAGATCTCATGGCGCAAAACAGCATTGCCCCTCTTTTCAGGAAGTGAGTCTAATGCCAGGCGCATGGCTTCCCAGTTTGCCTCTTCGTCATATAGCATTACTCGAAGAGTCGGCTCGTAGTGTTCTATTGGAAGAACAGCTTCCGCACCATAAGTTAGGAGGAATGGAGTTTCTCCAGTCGCCCCTTTTTCAGTCGTCCTAATGGCCCAGAGAACATGTGGTAGTTCATCCGCCCATAGGCCGCCTGCTCGTTCAATCTTTTTCTTGAGACCGTCTGAGATGATTTTATTAAAGGCTTCTACCTGGCCGTTTGCTTGTGGACGGCCGACAGATGCAAAGTAGTGTGCAATTCCTTGGTCTCCCAACCAGCTTTTGAGAACAGGCGTCTCAAATTGGGGACCATTATCAAAAACCATAGACATGGGAACCCCGAACCGAGTGATGACGTTTTTCTAAATGAATGAAATTACATCTTTCGTCTTGATTCCCTTTACAGCCTCCGCCTCTACCCATTTAGTGAAGTAGTCAACGGCAACAAGTATATACCTTCTGCCGCCTGTAGCAGGCGTATATGGACCCAGAATGTCCATGCCCCACTTAGCAAACGGTAGTGGGCTGTGAATGGTAGTGAGGTCAGTAGCCGGACGGTGAATTAATTTGCCAAACCTTTGGCACTTGTCACATTTTTTCACCATCTCCATTGCATCTGCTTCCAAAGTAGGCCAAAAGTAGCCCTGCCGCCTTGCCCTTTGAGCAAGCATCCTACCACCTATATGAGAAGCACAGAAACCAGAGTGAAGATCATCTAGTATCTCTCGTCCCTTTTCAGGAGTAACACACTTTAAGAAGGGTTGAAGGTACCCCCTCTTGTGAAGTTCTCCCTGTATCATTTCAAAACAGGAGGCTCGTTTTTTCAGTGCTGCCGCCTGTTGAGGATCATCCGGCAGTGTACCGTTTGTCAGATATGCCCTGATTGAATCCATCCAGGTTGAGCTTCTGTCTAGGATTCCAATAGGGTTTTCCTCGATGCTTCTCTTCTCCATTACTTCCCAAAAAACAGTTCGAGGAGTATCGGAGGAGGCGGATGATGCTAATTTTGACAGTGCATCTGCCTGGTTGTTTTCTGATCTCGGCACTTGGATCAGATGGAAATCCTCAAGGGAGCCGACTGCTTGTCGGACCGCCTGTAAATACTTGATCATGGCCGGATGGGTTGCTTCGTATTCGCCATTGTACTGACTCACTATAAATTGTGAATCGGAACAGGCGTCTATTTTTCTTGCCCCTGCCGCCTTGCACATGCGGATCCCGGCTAGTAAAGCTTCATATTCTGCCTCATTGTTTGAAGCCTGAAAACTGAAGCGTAGAGCATACTCGAACCTGTCGCCCTCTGGAGATTGACATACGACGCCTGCTCCACAACCATTTGAAGTAGAGCTTCAGTCCACATATACCTTCCAGACTTGGTCTGGAACTTGAGAGTCAGGAGGACGAGTCATCTCTACAATAAAGTCAGCAAAGGCTTGCCCCTTCACTGCTTTTCTAGGCTCGAAAGTAACTTCGAGGCTCTGTATTTCTATGGCCCATTTGATCATTCGTCCTGACGACTCCATGATGGTAAGGGGCCGCTTGATTGGTTGGTCGGTATACACGATGACTGCATGTGTTAAAAAGTAGGGCTTCAATTTTTTAACAGCCATGAAGAGTGCAAGACCAAATTTCTCCACTAGGGGATACCTCAACTCGGCATTTTTCAGTACGTGACTGACAAAGTAGACCGGGAGCTGACAGCCGTCCCTTTCAGCAAGGAGCACAGCGCTTATTGCATGATTAGAGACGGCCAGGTACATGTAGAGATCCTCTTTGGGCAAAGGGCTGACCAGCCTCGGCAAGGAATGCAAGTGAACTTTTAATTTCTGGAAGGCGGCCTCAGCATCCGGCCCCCATTCAAACCTTGCCTTTTTCTTAATTGCCTGGAAAAAGTATAGGCATTTGTCGCCTGATCGGCTTAGGAATCTCCCCAAGGCCGCCAGACAACCTGTTAACTTCTGAACCTCTCGGATGGTACGAGGCGACTGCATGTCAATGACCGCCTGCACCTTCTCAGGGTTCGCCTCTATTCCTCTCTGATTGATAAGGAATCCGAGAAATTTCCCAGACTCAACTCCAAATACACATTTCTTGGGATTGAGCATGACATGGTGCCGCCTGAGTGTGGCGAAAGTTTCTCGGAGGTCCGTCAGATGATCTTTCTGATGTTTAGTCTTGACAATCATATCATCAATATATGCCTCGACGTTTCTCCCAATCTGATCAAAGAACACTGTGTTTATCATTCGTTTGAAGGTAGCCGGGGCATTCTTAAGACCAAACGGCATGACCGTGTAACAGTATAACCCCTGATCAGTGACGAAGGCCGTCTTCTCCTGATCTTTCTTCCATAAGGGAATTTGATGGAAACCAGAATAGGCGTCCATAAAACTCATCAAGGCATGACCCGCTGTTGAGTCGACCAGGTTATCAATTTTAGGCAGAGGGTAACTGTCTTTGGGGCACGCCTTGTTTAAGTCTGTGTAGTCTACACACATTCGCCAGGTGCCATTCGGCTTTTTAACAAGCACCACATTTGCAACCCAGTCTGGGAAGTAACATTGCCGAATGAACCCTGCATCAAGTAATTTTTTAACTTCGGCGGCTGCCGCCTGACTTCTTTCTTCGCCATGGTTCCGCTTCTTTTGCCGTACCAGCTTCTTTTTCGGATCCACAGCGAGTTTATGTACTTCCAGATCAGGACTAATGCCTGGCATTTCATGGACTTCAAATGCAAAGATGTCCTTGTATTCTTTCAATAGGTTTTGAAAGTCGTCACCAAGGTTTCTCAGAGCAGTCGTCCCAACTTTGACTGTTCGGTCAGGACGTGAGTCGTCTAAGATCAGGTCCGCATGCTCACCAGCCGGCTGGGGGCGGAACTCATCCGGCCGCTCCTCTGCCAATGATTACTATTTTCTTGCTTTTCTTGCGGACTCTGTCTGGGACGCCTTTCTCTTTTTGTCGCCTGTTTTTTGAACAGGCGCACTCTCCTTGACATTGTCAAGGTCTGTTTTTTCTCCACTTGCCTTAACAGTGGGCTTGACATCCGAGAGATAGCACTCTCGGGCCATCCTCTGATCTCCCCTTAGGGAGCCGACTGTTCCATTATCCCTCTCAAACTTAAGCAGCATAAGAGACGGGATTATAACAGCCTTGGAATTATTCAGGGTTGGTCGACCCAGAATCATGTTATAGGCCGAGAGTTCCTCTACTACTAGGAACCGGACTACCATGTGTCGTCCTTCCCCTTTTTCGCTCAGGCGAATGGGTAAATCTACTTGTCCTAGTGGGTGGACGACACCTCCTCCAAACCCTATTAAAGGGTGGGAGGCCGGATGTATGCAGTCCGTCTGATATTTCAGTTTTGACAGACATTTGCTGCTGATGAGATCTGAGGAGCTCCCGGTATCTATGAGGATTCGGCCAACTCTCTGGTTGGCCACTTTACATTCAATAACGAGAGGGTCGTCATGCGGCCCCCTTACCCCTCCTAGATCCTCTTCAGTGATGACAATCTCAGGAAATGTATATTTGGACGGCCGTTCTTGGTGAACGGAATTTACATCTAACCGCCTTATATTATCTTTGTTGCCCCTAATAGTGGGGCCGCCTCCTGAGAAGCCGCCTGCAATGGTGTAGACGACTGCATCATCTGTATCGGAACTGTCGGCCTGTTGATTCTTTTTGGCCGACTGCTTTTTTGAGGAAGTGTTCCCCGTAGATTTCTTGACATAAGTGTCAAGATCACCTTGCTCAGCCAAGCGGTCTAGGTACCGCATGAGACTGATGCAGTCATTGGTGTGATGACCAACGTCATCATGATAAGCACAGATTTTGTCTTGGTTCCGGTTGTTTGCAGAACCCTTCATGGGGATCGGCTTCTCAATTGAGAACCGTCCCTTTATTTCTTTTAGGATAAACTGGTTATCCTTGTTAAACACATACTTTGGGGAGTATGGTTTGAATTCTTTTTTCTTTTTCTGGGCCGGCTGTTTAGAGGAATCAACCGCCCAGACCTCTTTTCTTTTCTCATCTTTGTTAGACGACTGTTTCTGTCGTCCTTCTCTTTTGTCGAACCTTTTCCCGTCCGACTGTTTTATTGTACACAGATCAGTCGCCTGTATATAGGCTTCTGCTTCAATCAAGGCCTCTTGAAGAGTCGCCACCCTTTTTCGAACTAAATCAAATTTGAAGGTAGACCCGTCTTTGAGACCTCTAAAAAAGTCAGTATAGGCTACCTCATCCGGTAACCCTTGAATCTGTATTCTCATCAGGTTGAACCGCCTGATGTAAGAACGAAGCCCCTCCTTCTCGCCCTGCTGAATTGTTCCCAAATCAAGGGTCGTTTTCTTCGCAGGGATGTTCATGGCGAAGTTGGAGGAAAATAAGTAAGCAAGCGTCCTGAAGCTGTTTACACAACCAGTCGGCAGGTTGCCGAACCATTGCTGTGCGATTCCCTTGAGAGTCGCTGGGAAACACTTGCACCAAGTGGGATCATCCAACCCTTGAAGGTACATCAGGTTGGTGAATGCCATCAGATGGTCTTCTGGGTTAGTAGTGCCGTCATAGGCGCCTACTAGTACATTTTTTATTTTGGCCGGCTGAGCGGCTTCAGTAATTTCCTTGGAGAAGGCCGACGGCTGTTCACCAAGTCTAAGCAACCGTAGCTGCCAGTCCATAGGTTGGACGTTTTTTGCTGCAGGTCCACCAAATGGAGGTGGCTACATAAAATACTGTTGTTGCGGCACAAATGGTAAGTTTGGTACCGCCAGGGCACTATGAAAGCCGGACTGACGGGAGGTGCCGCCTGACTGACTCTCATGGTACGACTGAGTATGCCTCATCGAGGCATTTCGCAAACTGTCTTGAAAATTTGAAGTAGAAGCCGACTCTGACAATCAGTCACTCTTCTTCTGCTCTAGCAGTAGCCGAGCATCTGTGAACGTTTGCTTTGACCCGTCCGCCTGAATATGATGAACCGGTTTCCTATTTCCCGTAGGATAACGGAATTTTGTGAAATCAAGAGCAGGTGGCTCCCGCTTCTTGGATTTAGGATGAGGAGTCGCCTCTCGCCCTTGAACTGGCTTCCTCTTCAGTGAAGTGGAAGGTTTTTTGGCCGACTGCTCTTTGACTGAAGCAGGCGGCTTTTTGTTGATCAACTCTTGAATCTCTCCCTTGAAGTCCCTCATGAAGGTCATGAGTTCGTTCCTTGTGATGGGAGCAGACCCATCAGTCGGCTGTTGCCGAGCAGGCGGTGCGCCTGCTGGCTCGCTTCCTGTTTGAAGATGCTCCCGTTCCCTCCTTTCGGTATGACGGGTACGTCGGGCCCTTAGGGTCCCGTCTGGAGCTGTATGAGTTTCCACTTCAAATTCACTTTCGGTGTCATGGTCCGACTGAACTTGAGGGTCGTTTAGGGGACGCCTCTCTTCAGGAGTCGGTACAGACTTGGATGCCATCTCTGAAGTACTCTCCCCACAGACGGCGCCAAATGTTTCGGGGTTTTCTGATGTCCTGCGGGAGAGTTACAATTCCGAGACTGGAACCGGACGCCTGTACCTGCAAAATAACGGAGACTCCTGAGAGCTCCGCCTCCAACGGTCAAGTTAGTACCTGATTAAGGAGTAATTAATACGGAAATTAAAGTAATAAGACCTCTCTAGGTGAGAGTGTTTAATGTTGGTAATCTGCTTTGTTAGCGAGATTAGCCGGTTATTAGTGTTCCGTAATGTTTCTGTTCTTCTCTGTTCTTCAGGTGAGATTAATTGCTTGATCAATTGCCTCTCAATTGCTTGATGTTTTCTTCACTCCTTAATTAATGAGGATTAATTAAGTATTTATAGTCTTGAGAAGTGTGCCACTCTCTAGGTTTAGGGTAAACCTAGGGCTGACCGGGCCTCTAGACAGGATTGGGCCTTGTTGGCCGGTTTTCCCATTTGGCATGGGTGGACACGTGGCGTGCCTCGATTGGTCCGTAGAGGACGTATCTGTGATTGACACGTGGCAGGCTCCTATTGGCCTTCGTGAAGGACACGTGGCGGAACCTGGTTGGTCCACTTGTCAGACGGTGATTGGTGGATAAAAATCCCCTAATCAGGTTGTATAGTAAAAATAAGTGTGTATTTCTCTCATTAAAATCCGAAACTCAAGCATCTAAGTTCTTTCTCCTTTGATTTTTGTTGATATGTAATTATGTTTAAATGAATCTCTAATCTATTTTTGTTTCTTGTAGGTTTTTTTTGGAGGGAAATGCATGGCTTATCTAGTCGATTTATGTCGTTCGTGCTAGTGCTCTTTGCTGTTCATAAATGTCGTTCTTGGACGCTTTTGATGATGTGTTTATTTAGAAGGCTTGTAATTAGTTTATTTGAATTTGTAATTAATGTTTATTCCACAATTAACATAAATATTGTAGCAATAGTATACAATATAGTTTGTATATCAATTTGGCAAAATTGCATTTTTTTTTATTTAAATAAATGATTATTTGCAACTGGCATAATCCTTGGCCAGTTGCTAATATTACTTTTTTTAATAAAAAAAATAGACTATTAGCAGCTTGCCTTGTACTACGCCAGCTACGAATAAGTACTATTAGCAGCTGGCATACCATTATGCCAGTTGCAAATAAGTATAATTAGCAGCTGGCACACCACTATGCCAGTTGCGAATAAGTACTATTAGCAACTAACAAGTGCCCGTTGCTAATGATATTCACTATTAGTAGCCCCCGCAATAGCAGCCTTACATGCCAGTTGCTAAAAGACGCTTTTTGCCAGTTGCTAATAGCATTTTTTCCACTAGTGCTTGAATCCCAAGCTAAAAGTATCTTTCTTGAGTGCACCAGGATGGCTCCAAAGTTCAGCCATTTTCTTTTTGAGTTCGAGGGTCATTCCAGGGAAATGCCCTTGCTTCTTCAAAATGGCATTAATATTGGTGTTTGAATAGGGATCGAAGTCGAGATGGCACTTCTCCTCTTCTTCGATCATGAGAACATCATCGAGTGAAAACCCCCTAAGATCTTCATCTTCTTCGTCATGTTTTACATGGACGATAGGAGTGTCGATAACTTGAATGCGCATGGGAGAGGCATCAATGGTAATTGGAACACCTCCAACTATGGCTTTTACTTTCTGGTGCAACAATGATGGGATCGCCTTTAGCTCATGAAGCCAAGGGCGTCCTTACAACAGATTGAAAGAGGCCTTAATGTCTACCACCTGAAACTTGGTGAGACGTTCAATGGCCCCAGTAGTTATGTTTAGTGTGATAGTACCCACGGCTTGACGACGAGTATTATCATAGGCGCGAATCCCTTGAGTAGAGGGAGTCAGTTCTTCATTCTTTATGCCCAACTTCTTTGCAGTGCGAAGTGGGCATACATTGATTGCAGAGCCATTATCAACCAGGCTCATAGGAACATTCATCTGCCTACACACCACAGCGAGGTATAAGGCCTTATTATGTTGGTCCCCTTCCGGGGGCAGATCCTTCTCAGATAACGAAATCAGATTGCTAGTACTTGGCAATTCAGTAGTGAGAAAGTTGACCAGTCCTCGAGGAGTCATATCGTCATCAACTCCTATTTTCACCAGAGCATTCATCACGGCCTTTCGATGCTCGTTGGAGGTAGCCAAAAGCTTCCATACATTCATCTCCACCTTGATCTTTTGCAATTGTTTGACCACATCGTTGTTCACAGGGTCGATGGGATCAACTATCGGATGTGATTGTGGTGGAGGTGGAGGTGGACTAGGTTGTTGCAATCGTCCAATTTTGGTGAGAACCTTGACCTCAAGGTCTCCCCAAACATCTTCACTTGTGCCAAGAGATGAACATGCTATATCCTTGAGATAGACGTCTTCATCATCACTATCCCAAATTCCATTAACTTCTTCAGAACTTGAGACAAATACAACTTCCGACCGAGGTTCATTCCCAGGTTGAATGAGTATTGACGGATCAAAGGAGACTTCATCTCCCATGATAGCCAAAGCATCGGATAGAGGATCTATTTGAATGTTAGGCTTCTTGCCCCCTGGAGGGACAGGAAGTTGATTAACATCAATTAGGTCTTGGATCGCATCCTTCAACCTCCAACACTTCTCAGTATTATGACCCTTGCCTTGATGAAACTTGTAATAAGCATTGGGATCATAGCTAGCGGTCCTATTCTCTGGTCGAGGTTCTGGAAATGTTCCAATTGGCATAATCAGTCCTTGACCATGCAAACGGTCAAAAGCAGCATCATAAGTCATTCCCAAAGGCGTGTAAACTCTCCTTTGCCTTTGGAATCTTTGATGAGGAGCATTAAGGGCCAGCACATCATTGATATTGATATTGTTTGTAGCATTATTGGGCTTGGAAGACGAAGAAGAAGGAGTGTCGTTCTTCTTGTTTTTCCAAGTGTTGTTATTATTGTTGCTACCAGCAGTCTTCATTAGTTCGTCCTCGATATTGATTCCAGTATCGTATACAGCTTCAAAGGTACCCACAGGCAGAAACTTCAAGTTTTGCTTATACTTATGAGTCAGATTGGCAATGAACAAGCGAACCTTCTCTTTTTCCTTGGGGGGATCCACCAAGAGCGTGGCTGTTTCCCTTCACCTGCTTAAGTAAGTGGTGAAGCCTTCATCTCTTTCTGTTTGAGAATGGAGAGTTCATGTTCAGAAATCTTGGCCTGAATGTTACACTTGTAACGATTCATGAAGCTTTCAGCAACATCCTCCCAGGTCGCGACATGTTTGGATTCCAAAGAGTAGAACCACTGTTGACAGGCATGCTCCAAGGAAAGAGGGAACACTGTAGGGAAGAGTGTCACATCTACATTAAGAGCCATGGTTGCAGAAAAAGCCTTCAAATGGAAAAGCGGATTATCAGTAGGCTTGAATTTGGGAATGTCAGTAGTGGAAAACTTCTCAGGAAGCTTGTCCCTTATGGACGAAGAGGTGACAGGTTGTTCCACATAAGTGAATTTTTCAGAAATCTTACTCATCTGTTCCTTAATCTTGTCCATTGCAGCGGTAGTGACATTGTTTTGATTATCTTGCTCTACCGTGTTGACTCTAGTGGTGAGTGTTTGCATCATGTTAGACAACATTTCAATTGTCTTGTTGATGTTCTCGATATCTTCCTTAGTAGCCATTGGTTGATAGTAGACTGGAGATGGATCTTGTGGAGATGATTGTGGTGGTTTCTTGTACGCCTCTTTGGTATAAGAGGTTGTTGAGGTATTGACTCGAACCGTAACAATCTACCTCTGCTTCTTGACAAAGTGTTGTGACACCGAAACAAACACACCTTTAATGACCAAACTTAACCTTAACCCATCCGGATAAAAAAAAATTGAATTTTAAAAATCTATAATTTTGAAATTCTATTTATTTATTATTTTTTTTTAAAAAAATATATGGGAAAAAAAACGACACAAAAAAGACTACCCTAAAATACAGTAAAAAAGTGATGTACGACTAAAAAAAAGTGTGAGTGATTAAGTGAGGTTATGGACGCGTGTTTTGACCGTACAGCTAGACATGACACCAAATGGACATATAAACCACATACGTACGCACAATAACCGAAAAAAGACTGACGGGACACTTTTCCTGGGCACCGTGTCACGATGCTGACTGTTGTGACACGATGCAGTCTACCGTCATACGGTAGAAAGAGCCATGTCACGACACTGTTCACCGTGGCGCGGCAGCACTTGCCGTGACACGGTGCACAGTTCCAGGTCTTTTTCGTGATTTTTCCAGATTTTAGTCGATTTTAGGTCCGTACTAGTTACTATGTGAAAATAAAAACCCTCGGTCATGGGTTAAACAAAAAGAGTAAACACATGAAGGTTAGCACCAAACAACCATGTAGCATTTAGTCACGATGATGTAAAAAAAGTTCGCAACCTAGAGTCAAGATCTATGTTCAACTATTGGTCAAGCTTTGGGTGTCAAAAGGGTACCATGGTTAAGAGTTTGGACGCGTTAGCAAGGCAGCCTCCCTTGAGGGTGTATGCCAACGGGCGGCTCCGCGAGTTCGATGAAATCGAACTCGACTCCATGGTTTGGGTGGATTTAATAACTCGGATGAACCCTTATTGCCATGAGCGTTTTGGGTTGATAGAGCTTAAATCCCCCGGGGCTAAGACGCATGTAGAACACACACGTTTTTTCAGAAAAATCGAAGGAAATTGACTGTGAGAAGAGAAAATAAGCCACCGGACTTATTTTAGGATTGCCATGACACGGAAAAGATTCCCGTGCCACGGTACGGAACACCGTCAGACGGTGCACTGTACCGCGACACGGCAGATTTTGTCGTGGCACGGTAGTCAGAAAATCTGACTGGTGCCCTGTTTTCCTTCGTACGCAATCAAGTTATTCAATTTTTCCTACGGGACAGACCTAAATGCGACGTTAAAACGTCTATGCATATGCAAAAATGCCAAATTAATCACAGGAATATTTTTCAAGAATCTTTTAAGTCTCATCCACTCATCTTAATTAAATATCGATCACTCAAATCGATAAATAACCAAGAATCCTCCCCAATGGAGTCGCCAACTTGTAGGCGTCGTTTGAAATGCTCCTACGTTAAAAGCATGTTGTGAATATGTTTGGCATTCATAGGAAGTGAGATTTGACATAATACGATTAGGGACAAATAAAGTAGGGAGCCGCCAACAAGTTTTTAAGGAACTTGTAAACCGTTCACGGATCATAAAAAGGCAACCACGATAAAGGGACAACAAAGGCAACAACGATTGACCCGTGAAGGTTACACCCCATTCGTAATCCATGAGATTACTAATTCCATATTGTTCGGAACCATGAAAGGAGGATCGGGGATGATGGTACGAAGTGAGTCATGGAGCCACATTCGCCCGTATTGGCCTATACTCGATTCTTATAGTGAAAAATGATTCATGCGATCTCAAAGGCATACAAACAAAAATTCAATTTTCTCCAATCTATTATTAAGCTAAATTGGTTTAACCGGTTGTCCAAATTATCTTATTAGGCATGATTTTCAATTACATATTCCCCTTAAACATGCAATATAGTGATCATAAAAATAGTAGAATAACATCAATATTGGAAGTGATTTAACAATAATTCTAACAATACAAAGTCCTTAGAAAAATAATAGAAATAAAAGGAACATAATTCTTACTTTGATTCTGTTTGTTTGCAACTACAAAATAATAAACGAGTTAGTAACTTCAAGAAAACAATAATAACACAATAATTAAATTAAATTAAATAGAATTGATTTGGGGCCAAACCCTCAAACAGTTCTACCTTTCAAGCCTTGGCTTAAGGACAGATGCACGAGTAAAGTATGGACTCCTTGGAGTACTTGAAGAAGGAATTTTGAAAAAAGAAGGGTAGGCTAGTTTTTAGGCTAGAGCATAGAAGAGAGAAAAATAGAGAGTTAATTGATGCCCCGTACATCAGAAATGAGGGGGTATTTATAGAAAAAATGTGCTGAGGGAACACAAAGAACCCTAAAATGATAAAAACCCTAAAAAAGTATCCTGTGATACGACAAATTGTACCGTGACACAGGAAATCCCACCGTTATACGGGAAACATTCCCGTGACACGGTGCAAATTTGTGTGACGCGGGAAATATTTAGTAAACGGGGGAGAAAACACGTTAAGGGTTTACGCGGAAAGGACACGGAAATTCTCGTGTCACAGCAGGTTTCCCTTGTCACGGGAAATATCACCCTCAGACGGGAAAGTTTCCCGTAACACGGTGGACAGCTGTCGTGGCGCGGGAATTTTCAGTTCGCTTTTTCGTCTAAATTCATTTTTAACCCTAATTTTGTTCAAAATTTTAAGTGCCGATTAATAATTTCGGGCCTTTTTCTGATTTATTGTTATTTGGGCTAAAATAAGAAAATAAGAAAATAAAATAAATAAAAGGTTTGGGCCAAAAATAAATAATAAAATAATAAAATAAAAAAAAGGTTTGGGCTAAAATTAAGTAATAAATTTGGGCTGAAATTAAAACTATGCTTTTACCAAACATGAAGACTAATCCATGGACTATTCAAAAATATGAATTTAATCAAATACAATTTTTTAAGCACTCTCGGGATTAAATACTGAACCTAACCAATAGTGGGGGTGAAAGGTTGTTCATCGTCAGGTTTGGTTTTGGGGAGACATTTTTAGGTTTCTACACCTATGATCCGTTTCAACTTGAATATTGCATTTATATCTATCAATGAAAGCGTTTACAATTGATTCCCATGTAGAGGTTTTCTCTTTGTCAAGGGAAAAGAACCATTGTTAGCAAACGGTTTCAAGAGATGGAGAAAATGAAGAATGAAAGACCTTCCTATCAATCCCCTTAATATTCATTATAGTTTCAAAGGCTCTTAAATGAAAATAAGGGTTATCTTGCTCAAGCTCTTTGCATGAGCTCCATTTGTTGTTTCTTCACAGGGTCATTGATTTGGATGGTTAAGGTCTTTAGCATCTCAGTAACACCAACCATTTGCTTCTTGAGCTCATTGACTTCTTCTTTACTCGCCATTATCTTCTTAGCTTTTCTTTTCCGACTGACTGGTTTATCAAAAGTTGTACTTGAACAAAAAGGTTGTCTCTGATTAAAAGCCCTTCCTTTCTTGACCACGCGCTGTAAATTAAACCATTTTATTTGTTTTAATGACTTGACTCAAATTGACTTTGACTTTACTTGTTTATAAAGAAAAAGAAAAAAGAAAAAATAGGGTGCATATTTTTAAGAATCAAATATATGGGTACAAACAAGTGGTTTAATTGGAGGATTAATATCCAACTTACCCACCTAAAAAAAATGACGGAAAACATGCGCATACAAGACTCTCTAGACAAGGTCAAAGTGTACATACATATTAGTGTGTGCTTTATTTGTGAGTGTAAGTGACATGCTTTGACTCTTTTGTAAGACCATGGGACTAAGTGTTTAGACTCAAATAATGACTAAATAAGGTTACTGCCATTGAAATAATAACCAAACTGATTCATAAACTGTTTAATTAGACTCGTCGTGATGACTCGAGCAAAAATATGAACTGTCGTCAAAACAACAGGACTGTCGCCGCACACTGCAGTGCAGCGCCAGACGACAGAGTTGTCAATCGGCGTTGCACAGTAGCGTTTTGCGCTGTAGCCCAAATTTTTGCGCCATTACTGGAACATTAATCTGGGACTGCTTTCAGTATTTTTACTCTACAGGACAGGCCTAAAGTCGTACTAAGTCAGTTCTAATTAATTTATTAGACTTTAATTAATTAATTAATTAATTAGGCAAAGTCCTTTTAGTCATTAATTAGTTTATTAAAGCTTAAACACAAGTCAAACAAACGGTTAGGAAAAACATAAAGTATGCACAACAAATAATGCACAAGTAGTCAAGTAGGCACAATATTATGCAATGAGTTTTCAACCTAACCATGGCTCTAGTTCTTTAAAATCCGGGATATGGGTTAGTCAAAGAGAGTCCATGGTTATGAGTCAAGATGCACCGTGCAGAAGCCTTACCTTTGGAAGGGTTGGCGCGTGTGGATGGGACCCCACGATTAAAATTGCTTCCATGTTTTGGTGAATTCAACATTCTCGGATGTACCCTTAGTTGCTCAAAGCGTTCAATCAAGTAGATGGAGCATGAATTGAAAGGAATGGTGTCCTTCGAACAAGTGTATTATTTTGATAGCGGGTTCAAAATTATTAAAAAGCTAATATATTCAGTAAGGTCAAGTGATCGGAATGCTTGGGTGGAGGCCGCTTCCGATCAGTAATATTAATATAATTAATAATACAGCTTAATCTTGACTGAACCCTTCGGGTCACACCCAAGCAAAATATACGAACCAACTCGACGAATTAATTCGGAAGAAATTAATTCGTCGCTCGAGTGTTAAATATTTAGACGTCGGTAATTCGAGCTTAGAGCGTCGAAACCGATCGTCGGATGTCGAGTCGAAGATAATAAGAAGACGAGACGAGAAAACAGTAATAAATCAACAATGACCAAAATACCCCTAGCATTGGAACATCGAGTGCTAAGGGGTATAGCCGAGCAAGCAGCCCACACCAAGTACGGGGCTTGCCAGCAAGCTGCGGCTAGCAGCCCGCACCTAGTGCGTGGCGTGCTAGCATGCTGCAGCTAGCAACCCGCACTAGGTGCGAGGCAAGGTAGCAGCAGCCCTCGGCAGCAGCAGCACGCACGCAAGTGCAGGGGCATACTGGCCGAAGGTGCTAGCAAGCAGCCCGCACTTTGTGGTGCGTGGATAGCTAGGCCGAGGCTAGGGGCAGCAGCAAAAGGAGAAGCCCACTTGGGTGCCTTGGTGCCCAAGTGGGGGTTGCCATGTGGCGCAAGGTGAGGGAGAGAGTGGGGAGCAAGTTTGGTCCCCATCTCCAAGTGGTCCTCACCTACTCCCTCATGTATGCTTGACACTTGTTGATTTATTACTAGTTTGCTTAATAATTTTATTTTAGCTTTAAAATAAAATGTGAAAATCTCATTGTCCCACATTGATGGGAGAGATTTTCATACTCTCATCATTCCCTATAAATACCCAACTTGGGGCATTGGAAATGATGCTTGAGTGGGAGTTAAAAAGAGCATTCCATAATTTTGGGAAAACTCTTAATCTCATATAACACTCGGGTTTTGGTCGGACCTTGCTAACCCCAAGGTAGCGGACCTTAAAGTTGTGTTCGCCTTTTGTGGGTGGATACCGTCGAGGGCGCGGCGCTTGACGTGCTCGTAGCTTTCAAGTAAGAGCCCCGGTTTTTGGGCGAAGGTCGCTTTGAGGGTAAGATTCGTTATCTTTTCTTAGTGATTATCTATTTATGCTTTATGATTTTAATTATTGCGAGTGGTTCCTCGGGTAGGGGTTTGTTTCCGCAGTGAGTCGGACTCACTAAACCTCAACAGCGGTATTGGAGCCCCACTCGTTTATTTTTATAATCATGTTTTTCAAGGTTTATTTTGGCTTAATTTTCTGGTTTAAGTTGCTAATTAGATTAGTAGCTCGGTTTTATTTTAATCCCGTTTTTAATGTCGAGTTTGGCCCAGAACCCAGATTTTCGCCCAAGACTAGTGAATTTTGGGTGGAAAACGTGTTCTGGAAAGGGGATTGTGATTTTAGCCAAATTCTGACCAGAAATGCCTTTTTCGAGGGGTTTTTCGTTTTTGACGTAAAATTTTAAGTCTTTTCTAACCTTGAAATTAATGGCATAAATTGTTGATTATATGGTTGATTATTTGCATTATTTTTTGCATTTTTATGTCCCCTTAAAGCACACTTACTTGTTAGTATTTGATGCTTAAAGGTTGATTTATTTTCACATAATTGCAAACTAATTGGTTTTTAGTGTGAAAGTTTTATTTTTGAGGTTTCCTAAGTGTTAAAGATTCAATCTTTATTTGTGATAAGTGATTGAAACTTTAAAAACCACTAAATTCCATGTTATTTTGTGTTAAACTTTGATGTTTTAATCATTTTGAGTTGATTGGAAACATAAAGTTTCGATTTTTGTGATAGAAATTTGGTTATCTTCATGTTGGAAGATATAATATTCAAGGATTCAGAAAAAATTTAAATGTTGGAATTTTCATTATAAGCATTAAAGTTCAAATTTTTCCAATTTCCCTTTACTTTGTCAAATTCTCAAGTTTAATTTAAATTGATTAAATTGAAAGTGAGAAATTGCCTCAATTTTATGTTGCACCAAGCTAAACCAATTTAATTAAGAATGGTTCTTGGAATTATTTTGGTTATTTGCACTTTGAAAATTTTATTAAGTTAGACTTGTTTAAAATTTTATTTTTCTCTCTAAATTAGTTCTAAAATTAATTTAGAATTAATTATTGTTGTCTCGCGAAAAGGGATCATATCCCGAGTCCGTGGCACGTAAAACGAGTCAATGCATCACCTTGGCGAGCCAGGCTGCATACCAGCCCATATGTGGTTTCCAAGGTGGCTGCGCCGCCTTGCTTGCGGCCACACAGGCGGCAGCAGCCACGCACGGCAGCAGCACACGCGCGGCAGCAGCACACGCGCGGCAGTAGCACGCGGGCTGCAGCAGCCACGCGCGGCTGTGCCGTGGCAGCAGCTCCCGGGCGTGTGCCATGGGTCGTGTGTTCGTGTTTTTTGGCATGTGCGTATGCTTGGTGTGGTGAGGTGACTAGCCGTAATATTGCTTATTTTGCCGTTTTATTTATTTTAATTAACTTTTTTTTATTTTAATTAAAATTTTGGGAGGCTAGGCCTCTGTTTTGAGCGGCATTGGCAAAATTTCATTTTGACAAGTTTGGGTGCTACCGACTTAATTAATTAGATTAATTAAGGAAATGCAGAATTTAGTGGGAGCTTCAATTATTAATGACGTAAATTATATAATCGGTTAAACAACTTTGACTAGTTTTAATTAGGCGTGTTAATCGGATTAACCACCTAGAGTAGTTACTAGTGTGCGCGTTGTTTAAATGCATTTTAATTTGTTTTAATTTGTAAATTGCATGGGCCATTCACAAATAGTGAATGGATGAATGGAATATATATATTCTCTCTCACAGGTTTTATGAAATGGCAACTAGTGGGACCCGACTAGGATAGAAAATACGGACTACGTGCCGTTATGTATTTTTGTAAATCTAAATACGGTCTACGCACCGTTAAGTATTTTTGTACTTTAATATTTAGATCATTCCTAGTTGTAGACACTAGTTTTTGCATAGTTTGGTTAAGTCTTGAAGACGGCGTATCTTGGAAGACAAAGCCTTGAATTGCAAATAAAGACCTTTTGAAGATATGAAGATCTCAAGGGGTCATGCTAGTTGCCAATATGCATCTATAATTTCGCTTTATATTTTATGCTTATATATATATGTGTGAATTATTCGTTAGATGCATGTTTAGGTTATCTTGATGTTGCGATGATTAGTTAAGTTCACTTAAATCAACCAACATAGAAATCCTAGGTCCCTAATAATATTGAGTCAAACTTGCCCTTCCAAAACAACACTTACTAACCGAACGAGAGTGATGGTAGGCTACGCCAAAGCGAGGTGCCATCATTTCTCCAAGGGGCATAAGGCACACCGAGTGTGCACGTTGGTTTTGGTTTAACTCATCGGTATGAGTGAGGAGTCCTCACATACCGTGGCAAAAGAGATACATCGTCAAAGATGCATTAGATGCGACGATTGTCTAACCAAGAGTGGCTTAGAGCCATTAGCAAGGCAATGCTTACCCTAGAAGATTGAGTGTTTAAGACAAGCCAAAGCATGCTTAACCACTCTTTGTTTCTTCGGATCTTAGAATCGCCTTATTTTCTCCATATAGGGACAATTATTATGCGTAAATAAGACGTTTAATAAGATTGAAGTTTGCATGAATGTTATTAAATTTCAAACTTATTATGTTCTTGATAAATGGTTATACTTAGCACTTATATTTATAGTATTCTAAATCAAATAATATTGTTTCCATGATTGGTAAAGGAAATCCTTGAGAATAGTTCTCAAAGAAAGGAAAAGCATTTCTAAAATACAATTCTCATGAATGACTTTTATAATTAAGTCCGAAAGGACGGTTGGACATCATGTATTCAAAATACTAGGTATTTTTTATAAAACATGAGGTATTGAGTTGCAAACTCAAGATTGTCAAAATTTGACAACCAACGTATCTTTTTGCATCACAATTGAGTAGGACTCATTGATGTAGTTATTCGAGTAAGAATTGAAAGGAATGGTGTCCTTCGAACAAGTGTATTACTCTGATAGCGGGTTCAGAATTATTAGAAAGCTAATATATTCAGTAAGGTCAAGTGATCGGAATGCCTGGGAGGAGGCCGCTTCCGATCAGTAATATTAATATAATTAATATTACAGCTTAATCTTGACTGAACCCTTCGGGTCACACCCAAGCAAATATATGCGAACCAACTCGACGAATTAATTCGGAAGAAATTAATTTGTCGCCCGAGTGTTAAATAATTAGACATTGGTAATTCGAGCTTAGAGCGTCGAAACCGATCGTCGGAAGTCGAGTCTAAATGATAAAAGACGAGACACGCAAAATAATAATAAATCAAAAATATTCCCGAAAATACCCCTAGCATCGGAGTGCCCCGAGCATCCGAATGCTAGGGGCAAGAGGAGCTGGCGCATCGTGGTGGCAGCCACGGCCAGCCGCGGCTAGGCATAGCAGCAGCCGCGCCGCGCCACCAGCAGCCGCACTACGGCAGCAGCCGTAGCCGCACCACGCCACCAGCCGTAGCCGCACCACGCCACAGCAGCAGCCGCAGCCGCACCACGCTATAGCAGCAGCCGCGCCACAGAAGCAGCAGGTGCAGGCTGGGCTCGGGCCAGGTGTGGGCTGGGCTCGGGCTAGGCTCAGGCTTGGCTCGTGGCTTGGCTCGGGCCATAGGGCCGTGAATAAGGGGAAGGATGGAATATGGGAGTAAGTGGGATTGCCATATGGCACAAGGTGAGCGAGAGAGTGGGGAGCAAGTTTGGTCCCCATCTCCAAGTGGTCCTCACCTACTCTCTCATGTATGCTTGACACTTGTTGATTTATTACTAGTTTGCTTAATAATTTTATTTTAGCTTTAAAATAAAATGAGAAAATCTCATTGTCCCACATTGATGCGAAAGATTTTCATACACCATAATTCCCTATAAATACCCAACTTTGGGCATTGGAAATGATGCTTGAGTGGGAGTTAAAAAGAGCATTCCATAATATTGGGAAAACTCTTAAACTCATATAACACTTGGGTTTTGGTCGGACCTCGCTAACCCCCAGGTAGTAGACCTTAAAGTTGTGTTCGCCTTTTTGTGGGTGGATACCGTCGGAGGCGCGGCGCTTGACGTGCTCGTAGCTTTCAAGTAAGAGCCCCGGTTTTTGGGCGAAGCTCGCTTCGAGGGTAAGATTCGTTATCTTTTCTTAGTGATTATTTATTTATGCTTTATGATTTTAATTATTGCGAGTGGTTCCTTGGGTCGGGGTTTGTTTCCGCGGTGAGTCGGACTCACCAAACCCCAACAGCGGTATCGGAGCCCCGCTCGTTTATTTTTATAATCCTGTTTTTCAAGGTTTATTTTGGCATAATTTTCCGGTTTAAGTTGCTAATTAGATTAGTAGCTCGGTTTTATTTATTTTAATCCCGTTTTTAATGTCGATTTTGGCCCAGAACCCAGATTATCGCCCAAGACTAGTGAATTTTGGGTGGAAAACGTATTCTGGAAAGGTTTTTACCCCAAAGGGCCAGTGAGTTTAGCCAAATTCTTACCAGAAATGCCTTTTTCGAGGGGTTTTTCATTTTTGACGAAAAATTTTAAGTCTTTTCTAACCTTGAAATTAATGGCATAAATTGTTGATTATATGGTTGATTATTTGCATTATTTTCTGCAATTTTATGTCCCCTTAAAGCACACTTGGTAGTATTTGATGCTGAAAGGTTGATTTATTTTCACATAATTGCAAAACTAATTGCTTTTTAGTGTGAAAGTTTTATTTTGAGGCTTCCATAAGTGTTTAAGATTCAATCTTTATTTGTGATAAGTGATTGAAACTTTAAAAACCACTAAATTCCATGTTATTTTGTGTTAAACTTTGATGTTTTAATATTTTTGAGTTGATTGGAAACATAAAGTTTCGATTTTTGTGATAGAAATTTGGTTATCTTCATATTGGAAGATATAATTTTCAAGGATTAACAAAATTTAGATGTTGGAATTTTCATTTGAACATTAAAGTTCATATTTTTTCCAACTTCCCTTTACTTTGTCAAATTCTCAAGTTTAATTTAAATTGATTAAATTGAAAGTGAGAAATTGCCTCAATTTTATGTTGCACCAAGCTAAACCAATTTAATTAAGAATGGTTCTTGGAATTATTTTGGTTACTTGCACTTTGAATTTTTTTTTAAGTTAGACTTGTTTAAAATTTTATTTTGCTCTCTAAATTAGTTCTAAAATTAATTTAGAATTAATTATTGTTGTCTCGCGAAAAGGGATCAAATCCTGAGGCCGTGGCGCGCAAAACGAGGCATTACATCACCTTGGCGAGCCGGGCTGCATAGCAGCCCATATGTGGCTACCAAGGTGGCAGCACCGCCTTACTTGTGGCCACACGCACGGCAGCAGCCACGCAAGGCGGCAGCACACGCGCGGCAGCAGGTGCGGGCTGCAGCAGCCACACGCAGCTGTGCCGTGGCAGCAGCTCACGGCCGTTTGCCGTGGGTCGTGTGTTCGTGGTCTTGGCGTGTGTGTATGCTTGGTGCGGTGAGGTGGCTAGCCGTAGTAGGCTTGATGTTGCTTATTTTTCCGTTTTATTTATTTTAATTAATTTTGTTTATTTTAATTAAAATTTTGGGAGGCTAGGCCTCGGTTTTGAGCGGCATTGGCAAAATTTCATTTTGACAAGTTTGGGTGCTACCGACTTAATTAATTAGATTAATTAAGGAAATGCGGAATTTAGTGGGAGCTTCAATTATTAATGACGTAAATTATATAATCGGTTAAACAACTTTGACTAGTTTTAATTAGGCGTGTTAATCGGATTAACCACATAGATTAGTTACTAGTGCGCGCGTTGTTCAAATGCATTTTACTTTGTTTTAATTTGTAAATTGCATGGGCCATTCACAAATAGTGAATGGATGAATGGAATATATATATATTCTCTCTCACAGGTTTTATGAAATGACAACTAGTGGGACCCGACTAGGATAGAAAATACAGACTACGTGCCGTTATGTATTTTTGTAAATCTAAATATGGTCTACGCACCGTTAAGTATTTTTGTACTTTAATAGTTAGATCATTCCTAGTTGTAGACACTAGTTTTTGCATAGTTTGGTTAAGTCTTGAAGACGGCGTATCTTGGAAGACAAAGCCTTGAATTGCAAATGAAGACCTTTTGAAGATGTGAAGATCTCAAGCGGTCATGCTAGTTGCCAATATGCATCTATAATTTCTCTTTATATTTTATGCTTATATATATATATGTGTGAATTATTCGTTAGATGCATGTTTAGGTTTTCTTGATGTTGCGATGATTAGTTAAGTTCACTTAAATCAACCAACATAGAAATCCTAGGTCCCTAATAATATTGAGTCAAACTTGCCTTTCCAAAACAACACTTACTAACCGAACGAGAGAGATGGTAGGCTATGCCAAAGCGAGGTGCCATCACTTCTTCAAGGGGCATAAGGCACACCGGGTGTGCACGTTGGTTTTGGTTTAACTCATCGGTATGAGTGAGGAGTCCTCACATACCGTGACAAAAGAGATACATCGTCAAAGATGCATTAGATGCGACGATTATCTAACCAAGAGTGGCTTAGAGCTATTAGCAAGGCAATGCTTACCCAAGAAGATTGAGTGTTTAAGGCAAGCCAAAGCATGCTTAACCACTCTTTGTTTTTTCGGATCTTGGAATCGCCTTATTTTCACAAAATAGGGACAAATTTTACGTGTGAATAAGACGTTAAATAAGTATTGAAAATTTGCATGAATAAAATTCAATCTTATTTAAGTATTTTTTGAATGGTTTTTCATTAAAATTCTTTCAATTGTAGAATCATGTCTTCAACCCCAAACAATCAGTTTTCATCACGCTCAATTCTCGACAAAGAGAAGTTGAGTGGTACCAATTTCCTTGATTGGAAAAGGAATTTGCGCATCGTTCTTATGCAAGAACAGAAAGAATATGTCCTTGATGAGGAAATGCCCGACGCTCCCAATGAGGATGTAACTCAAGCGGCCCTTAACCGATGGCAAGTAGCCGATCGGGATGTCAAGTGCGTAATGCTAGCCACTATGTCTCCTGAATTTCAGAAAACCTTCTTCGAGAAGGAATCGGCCTATGAGATCATTTCTGAGTTACAGAATATGTTTCAAGAGCAGGCTCGAACTGAAAGGTTTGAAACCCACAGGCAGATCCTTGAGACTAAGCTCAAGAAAGGAGATCCAGCCAGCCCACATGTGCTCAAAATGATCGGATTATTTGAGAACATGGGAAGGCTTGATGCGGGGTATTCAACTGAAATGGCTATTGACATCATTCTCCATTCCCTTCACAAATGCTATGACCAGTTCAGGATGAACTACAACATGCATAGCATGGAGAAAACCCTCACCGAGCTTCATGGGATGTTGAAGCAAGCTGAGCAGACGCTCAAGGATGAGAGAAAGCATGATATGCTCATGAATAAGAAGGGTAAGCCGTTCAAAAGGGCAGGCAAAAGGAAGAAGGGCTTCAAGGGGAAAGGGAAGAAGAACTTTTCGCCTAAGCCGAAATCTAACAAAGACAACAAGGAGAAAAAGGTAGCATCTTCTAAGTCTGATTCCGAATGCTTCTATTGCAAGAAGAAGGGACATTGGAAGAGAGACTGCCTCAAATTCAAGGAAGATAAGAAGAACGGAACCGTTGCTTCTACATCAGGTATTTACATTATAGACTTTAACTTCACTAGCTCGGCTTCATGGGTATTAGATACCGGATGTGGCTCACACCTTTGTTCCAATTCACAGGCACTAAGGAACACTAGGAAGCTAGCGAAGGGAGAGATCGAGCTCCGGGTAGGAAATGGAGCAAGGATTGGTGCTATTTCCATAGGATCTCTTAGTTTGTCTTTGCCCACGGGGCTAGTTTTGGAACTTGACAATGTTTATTGTGTTCCCAACATTACCAAAAACATCATTTCAATTTCGGCGTTGGACGCCAAAGGTTTTGAATTTCGAGTTAAAGACCAATCATGTTCATTTTATCTCGATAATGTTTTATATGGTACGGCACATTCAGAAAATGGTCTTTATGTGTTATCACTAGACAAGGAAATTTATAACGTTAATAATCCCGCAAAGAAAGCTAAGACTACACAGTCTAGTCAAACTTACTTGTGGCATTGTCGCCTTGGCCACATTAACATCAAACGCATCAAGAAACTTCTACAAGAAGGCATTCTTGACTCATTTGATTTAGAATCCTTTGAGAATTGCGAAAGATGTTTATTAGGCAAGATGATAAAGCAACCATTCTCCAAGTTAGGAGAAAGGGCCAGTGACTTATTGGGACTAATACACACCGATGTATGTGGACCAATGAGTACACCGGCAAGGAGTGGTTTATCTCATAACCTTCACGGACGACTTTAGTAGATATGGTTATGTCTATCTAATGTCGCACAAATCTGAATCGTTTGATAAATTCAAAGAATTTCAGAAAGAAGTTGAAAACCAACTCGGCAAGAAAATCAAAGCTCTTTGATCGGATCGAGGTGGCGAATATTTGAGCCAAGAGTTCGATGACCATCTGAAAGAACATGGAATACTTTAAGAGTTGACACCTCCGGGAACTCCTCAATGGAATGGAGTATCTGAAAGGAGGAATCGAACCCTGTTAGACATGCTCCGATCTACTATGGGTCTTAGTGAACTTCCAATCTCTTTCTAGGGACATGCACTTTTAACTGCGACACTCACTCTAAATCGTGCTCCGTCAAAAGCAGTGGAAAAGACTCCATATGAATTATGGACAAGCAAACCGCCAAGGTTGTCTTTTCTCAAGATTTGGGGATGCGAAGCTTATGTCAAGAAACTCATTTATGATAAACTTCATCCGAAATCTGACAAGGTTTACTTTGTGGGTTACCCAAAAGAAACCAAAGGGTATTACTTCTACAACAAATCCGAGAACAAAGTGTTTGTTGCTCGTGATGGTGTCTTCTTGGAGAAGGAGCATCTCTCCAAAATGACAAGTGGGAGGAAAATCGAACTCGACGAAGTTCGAGAGGACGAGCAACAAGGAGAAGTTGACAATCAAAGTGCTTACCAAGCAGCTGTTGACATTGGTCAAAGTCAAAATATGCAAAGTCAACCCGACAATGCAAATGCTCAGTCCATTACCCTACGTAGGTCGACTCGGCCAAGATCTCAACCTGACAGATATCTCGGTGTTGTATTAACCAAAGATCTGGATATCCTAATAGTGGATGGAGATGAGCCGGCAACCTACAAGCAAGCTATGATGAGCCCCGACTCTACAAAATGGCAATAGTACATGAAATACAAAATGGACTCCATGTTTGAAAATCAAGTATGGGACTTGGTTGATTTACCCGCAGGTTATATACCTATCGGATGTAAATGGATCTTCAAGATGAAAACCGATAAAGATAAAATGTATTTATTTACAAAGCAAGGCTGGTAGCAAAAGGTTACAGGCAAATTCACGGCGTTGATTATGATGAAACCTTTTCTCCAGTTGCTATGCTTAAGTCCGTTCGAATTCTTCTAGTGATTGCTGCATATTTCAATTATGAAGTATGGAAGATGGACGTCAAAACCGCCTTCCTCAATGGGATTTTGGAAGAAACTGTGTATATGACACAGCCTGAAGGTTTTGTCGACCAAAATAATCTTAAGAAGGTATGAAAGCTTAAGAAATCCATTTATGGATTAAAGCAAGCAAGCAGAAGTTGGAATCTGCGATTTGATGAAGCCATAAGTGAGTTTGGTTTTATCAAGAATCCAGATGAGTCTTGTGTCTACAAGAAGGTCGGTGGGAGTGACATCGCCTTCCTAGTCTTATATGTCGATGAAATTTTGCTCATTGGAAATAGCGTTCCATTGCTAGAGTATGTAAAGACTTGGCTCGGGAAATGTTTTTCAATGAAAGACTTGGGTGAGGCTCAGTACATATTAGGCATTAAGATCTATAGGGATAGATCAAAAAGGATGATTGGAATGAGTCAGAGTACTTACATCAATAAGGTACTAGCTCGATTCCAAATGGAAGGAGCCAAGAGAGGGCACCTACCCATGCCACATGGCATAACCTTAAGCAAGAAGCAGTGTCCAAAGACACCTGATGAGCGAGAAAGGATGAGTCGAATTCCATATGCTTCGCTTATTGGATCGATCATGTATGCCATGATATGTACTAGGCCTGATGTATCGTATGCCTTAAGTGCTACGAGCCGATACCAATCAGATCCAGGAGAGGCGCATTGGACTGCGGCCAAGAATATTCTAAAGTACCTGAAAAGGAACAAGGATAAATTCCTGGTTTATGGTGGTAAAGATGAATTGGTTGTTGAGGGATATACCGACGCAAGCTTCCAGACAGACAGAGACGAATTTAAGTCACAATCAGGATACAAATTCTGTCTCAATGGAGGAGCGTTTAGTTGGAAGAGTGCAAAGCAAAGCACAACCGCTGATTCTTCAACTGAAGCCGAGTACTTGGCAGCATCTGAGGCAGCCAAGGAGGCAGTTTGGATTCGCAAGTTCATTGATGAACTTGGTGTTGTACCCTCCATCAAGGGTCCAATTTGACCTCTATTGTGACAACAATGGAGCTAGTACTCAGGCTAGAGAGCCACGAGAACATCAGAAGGTCAAACATGTCCAGAGGCGATTTCACATGATCCGAGAATGGAAGTCAGAAGGTGAAATCAGAATTTGCAAAGTTGGAACGGATGACAATGTAGCTGATCCACTTACTAAACCTCAGCCTCAAGTGAAGCACAACAAACACATTGAGGCAATGGGAATCAAGCATGTCGTGAACTGGCTTTGAATTCCATTTTATAGTGTTTTAATCAAATTTTGAACAATGTTGATGTAAAGCACTATGATGAACCATTTAGTTTTGGAGTAATTAAAATTTTTCATGCAATTTAAATCACTCCGTCTCTAACTAATTGTGGTTTAGAATTAAATAATGAGTCCATTCGATTTTAATAAATATTCAAAATAGGGTATCAAGTCAATGGCTTGGATAAAGAAACACCTATTAAAGTGAACATTGAATATTTTAATCGAAAATTATCCCTAATTAAGGTCATATTTTGTGGACGATTGATGACCATAAGAGATTAGTGTGTAGTATGATTTATAGCACCGTTTCTTGTGCTATGAGGATATAAATCATTTGCATAGGTATTGGTTTAGAACCATACTGGATCGACCTATGAGGATACTTTAAGAGATTTAAAAAATCGTCATAAGTATTTTCTCATTATTACTATCGGAACTCTTTACCTTTGACTATTAGTAGTGGGAGATCTCTTGTTTGAGTACTGGTCCGCTTTGGTATCCGCCAAACGTCCGCCGTAACTGGGGATTATAAAGACAGATATTGGGCGGGTGAGTCCTCTTAGTAAGAGAAGCTACATTACAAAACTGGAAATGTCCTCCTACTAACAATAGGGAACATGTCTTGTTGTTTACAAGGCCTCTCGAAGAGCGAGACTGTGAAAAATGCATGGTCGTGCTCAGATGGATTTTAGAAATCATCTGCTTATTGACAGTCAAACTCGGATTTCGAGAAACACTTCTGGTCGTAACAGAGATGACTAGTAATCTTACTCTGTAGTTCATGAAGAGACATGAAGAGACATAGGATAAGGGCTATACACTAAATGCACACTTGTCCGGAAGGACAAGTGGGAGATTGAAAGGAATGGTGTCCTTCGAACAAGTGTATTATTCTGATAGCGGTTCAAAATTATTAGAAAGCTAATATATTCAGTAAGGTCAAGTGATCGGAATGCCTGGGTGGAGGCCGCTTCCGATCAGTAATATTACAGCTTAATCTTGACTGAACCCTTCGGGTCACACCCAAGCAAAAATATGCGAACCAACTCGACGAATTAATTCGGAAGAAATTAATTCGTCGCCTGAGTGTTAAATAATTAGACATCGGTAATTCGAGCTTAGAGCGTCGAAACCGATCGTCGGAAGTCGAGTCTAAATGATAAAAGACGAAACGCGCAAAATAATAATAAATCAACAATATTCCCGAAAATACCCCTAGCATCAGAGTGCCCCGAGCATCCCAATGCTAGGGGCAAGACGAGCTGGCGCACCATGGTGGCAGCCATGGTTAGGCACAGCAGCAGCCGCGCCACGCCACGGCAGCAGCCGCACCACGGCAGCAGCTGCAGCCGCACCACGCCACAGCAGCAGCCGCGCCACAGAAGTAGCAGGTGCGGGCTGGGCTCGGGCCAGGTGCGGGCTAGTGCGCGCTGGGCTCGGGCCGGGCTCGGGCTTGGCTCGTGGCTTGGCTCGGGCCATAGGGCCGTGAATAAGGGGAAGGTTGGAATATGGGAGTAAGTGGGATTGCCATGTGGCACAAGGTGAAGGAGAGAGTGGGGAGCAAGTTTGGTCCCCATCTCCAAGTGGTCCTCACCTACTCTCTCATGTATGCTTGACACTTGTTGATTTATTACTAGTTTGCTTAATAATTTTATTTTTGCTTTAAAATAAAATGAGAAAATCTCATTGTCCGACATTGATGGGAGAGATTTTCATACTCCATCATTCCCTATAAATACCTAACTTTGGGCATTGGAAATGATGCTTGAGTGGGAGTTAAAAAGAGCATTCCATAATATTGGGAAAACTCTTAAACTCATATAACACTCGGGTTTGGTCGGACCTCGCTAACCCCCAGGTAGTAGACCTTAAAGTTGTGTTCAACTTTTTGTGGGTGGATACCGTCGGTGGCGCGGCGCTTGACGTGCTCGTAGCTTTCAAGTAAGAGCCCCGATTTTTGGGCGAAGCTCGCTTTGAGGGTAAGATTCGTTATCTTTTCTTAGTGA
Source organism: Chenopodium quinoa (assembly GCF_001683475.1). Classification (NCBI taxonomy): domain Eukaryota; kingdom Viridiplantae; phylum Streptophyta; class Magnoliopsida; order Caryophyllales; family Amaranthaceae; genus Chenopodium; species Chenopodium quinoa. Next base: position 112,433 of record NW_018742969.1, read on the forward strand.
TTATTTATTTATGCTTTATGATTTTAATTATTGCGAGTGGTTCCTTGGGTCGGTGTTTGTTTCCGCGGTGAGTCGGACTCACCAAACCCCAACAAGAATTAATGGAAAAGATGAAACTTTGTTTAACGGCGCACTAGGTGCTTGATTATGCCTAACAAAGTATAAGAGTCAAGGTACTTAAAGAAATGATTCTTAAAGTAAGATTATGAGATATTGTATGATAAGAAATAAAGGAAAGAAGGAACGAAGAAAAGGAATTAGATTTCATTTCAACTCATGAGTTCATGTTATTGTAGTTAACTTGGCAATTCGTTATCTTCACAAGTATCGGATACTGCTTGAGTATTCCACTATGATAGTGACCTCAAACTATTGAAGTTAAGCTAAGTTATCGACTTACAAGCTTAGAATGAAGCAAGAAAAGCTACATCAGTTGTAAGGTCGTATGTTTTGTTTAAAGACCTTTTAAAGCCAAAGGCTGGAACAAGTAATGGTTATTATGTTCCATAATCAGCAACTGATCCGTTTACATACGGAAAGACTCACATTCAAAGTAATGAGAAATAGTTGCGAGATTTATTTGAATGGGATGGTTATCCAAGCGTTGAGTTAAGAATGCTTGATTATAAACAAACATTTCTCTAACATGATAAACTCACTAAGTTCAAGTCATGGGCTTGATTTGCGTTCCAAACATCTTTAGAAATGTCACATCGACAAGAACGTACTCAAGGCTCTATTAAATAAGCTCTTGATAGTAGCTTGAATTGGAATCGTTCTAAGACAAGAAAGTCTTACTTGTTGAAACCGACAAAGCAGAGAGAGCTATTGTTCTTGGTATAGACAATTGACTCCGAAGGCTAAAGAGGATTCAATTACTTCAACGTTTCACAAAGAATTTGAAAGGATATGGCTTGATGTAAATCTAAATACCCCCTCCCGAATATGGGTTGATGGATTTAAAAAATACTTATAGTTAGAATACTCAGATATCATGGAACAAGATAAAAGGGCCAAAACTCAAGGACACACTCAAAGTTTTGGTGTTTTAGGCCAGAGATAAGACTCACTCAATCTCTCCTAAGCTTATCACTCAAGACTCACTCAAAGCAATAAGGGAACACTTGAACTTGAGACAAACTCTAAGTTAAAATGCTATAAACACAAGGTTTTTTATCAAATCTCAAAACTGCCTTTTAATTTCTGTTTTGCTCTCCCTTTTATAGAAGAAAGGAGCAGCAAAAGCACACCAAAAGCCAAGGAAAACCGTCCAAGAATGAAAGGCCAACAGCCAATGGTTTCCTCCTTGATTTAAGCCTTGATTTAAGCTAAGTAATGAAAGCATAATAAAGCCTATTGATAACCCCCCCATTACAACCGGCCAAGAGCTAGATTCTGGGCATTATTTCAGCAACATTAACTAGCACATAAGTTAATAATAGATAGTAAATGGCCTAGGATCCACACGCCCAAAATAGTCATGAAATGCGTCCAAAATGTGATGCTAGCCACTTGTGTACCAATCTTCAATCTTCCCATGAAATGCAGCATAGAATTTCACCCTTCTTTGTGAATGGGAAAAACCCAAGAGTCTCTAAGACTAAAGCAACAGGTTCATTAGATGTCCACTTTGGATCATTCCCCCCTTCTTCAAAAGAGTTTGCCCTCAAACTTGAATCATCAAAGTATGGTGATAAATCCCCTACATTGAAAGTCGCACTAACACCCATCAATTTGTCTGGTAGCTCAATTTTGTAAGCACTATCGTTCACCCTCTCAAGAACCTTAAAAGGACCATCAGAACGAGGCATAAGCTTGTTTTTGCGAAGCTTAGGGAACCTCTCCTTCCTCAAATGCACCCAAACCAAGTCCCCGGGATGAAAAATAGGTTGTTTGCGTTTCTTATTGGCTCGCTCTTGGTATTTTTTATTCATCTCCTCAATTCTTTTCTTCACTTGCTCACATGTTTTTTGAAAGGTTTCCACCCTCTTTTTAGCATCTTTCTCTACCATGTCACTCTTAACCATAGGAACAAGATCAATCGGCACAAATGGGTTCACTCCATAAACTACTTCAAATGGAGAACGGGAAGTAGTTAGGGAATGAGCTCTATTGTAAGCAAACTCCGCATGGGCTAATTTCATGTCCCAATCTTTTTGCGTTTTGCTCACAAGACCTCGTAACAAAGTACCCAAAGTTCTATTAGTGACCTCGGTTTGCCCATCGGTTTGGGGATGATGCGAGGTACTAAATAGTAACTTGGTACCCACAAGTTTCCATAGGGTTCTCCAAAAGTGACTAAGGAATTTGGAGTCCCTATCAGATACTATACTTCGAGGAATGCCATGGAGTTTGACAATTTCCTTGAAGTACAGCTCGGCCACTTTCACGGCATCATCAGTTTTATTACAAGCTACAAAGTGTGCCATTTTAGAGAATCTATCTACAACAACCATGATGCTATCTCTTCCCCTTTGAGTGCGAGGCAATCCAACAATGAAATCCATGCTAACACTTTCCCATGGAGCATCCGGAACTGGCAACGGAGTATAAAGACCCTTTGTGAAGTGTCCCTTAGCCTTTTGACAAGTAGCACATCTCTCCACAACATGAGTAACATCCTTGATCATTCTAGGCCAATAGAAGTGTTCACCTAGAATATCAAGAGTCTTTTGTATCCCAAAATGACCGGCTAAACCTCCACCATGCACTTCTCTCACTAATAACTCCCTAACCCCACTCTTCGGAACACATAGCTTGTTACCTTTAAAGAGGTAGCCATCTTGTCTCACAAACTCTTTGGTAGGATTCTCTATCTCGCTAGCAAAGTCGGGATCATTTATGTAACCATTCCTTGAGTTGTTCAAAACCAAAGATCTTAGCATCCACCATGAAAAGTAAGTAGCTCCGACGAGACAATGCATCGGCCACAGCATTACTCTTTCCATCCTTGTACTTGGAGCTAAAGGTAAATGATTGGAGAAACTCCACCCATTTAGCATGTCTCTTGTTGAGTTTTTGTTGCCCATGAATAAATTTCAGAGCCTCATGATCGGAATGAAGAACAAATGGTTTTGGTCTAAGGTAGTGAGACCAATGATCAAGTGCTCTAACTATGCATAGAACTCACGGTCATAAGTGGAATAGTTCAACTTAGCCCCATTCAACTTCTCACTAAAGTAACTCACGGGCTTCTTCTCTTGAATCAAAACAGCACCTATTCCAATCCCACTTGCATCACACTCTACCTCAAACACTTTGTTGAAATCAAGTAGCACAAGTATAGGAGCGTTGCAAAGCATATGTTTAACCTTCTCAAAGGCTCGTTGAGCATTTTCTTCCCATACGAACTCACCCTTTTTGGTCAACTCGGTGATTGGAGCCATGATGGTAGAGAAGTTTTTGATGAACCGCCTATAGAAGGAGGCAAGTCCATGAAAACTTCTAACTTCGTGCACATTGGTTGGAGCCAACCAAGACTGGACTGCTTTTACCTTCTCCGGATCTACATGAACCCCCTCTCCTGTTACAATGTATCCTAAGAATACAACACTAGGAGTCATGAATACACATTTTTCAAGCTTACCATACAACTTCACCTCCCTCAATTTTTCAAACAATCTCCTCAAATGAATTACATGATCATCATTGTTTTTATTATACACAAGAATGTCATCTAAGTAAACAACAACAAAATCATTAAGAAAAGGACGGAGAACTTCATTCATCAATCTCATGAAGGAGCTTGGGGCGTTGCAAAGCCCAAATGGCATCACTAACCACTCATACAACCCTTGTTTTGTTTTGAAAGCCGTCTTCCAGTCATTGGGGAACACATCTTGGTACTCTTCTAATAACTCATTTAGCATGGATGAGTTAATACAAGTAGTACCATTATCATCTTTGGTCCTTACCACCAAAGCATACCCTCCCCCCATTTCTTTCATTATTCGTTCATATTCATTACAAGTTACAAGATAGTTGCTTTTCTCTTTTTCTTTCTTAGCAACTTTAGGAGGTAAAGGCACTAACTTAACTTTTCTACCATTTTTGGTAGTTACAATATACACATTAGTTTTCCCTTTATGCTCCGAATCATGATCAAACTGCCACGGTCTTCCAAGCAACAAATGACACGCATCCATAGGAAGAATATCACACCAACGCTCATCTTCGAACCCTCTAATGGAATAAGACACCAATGCTTGCTTCTTGACTCTAATGCTTGTGCCATCATTCAACCAATTGAGCTTGTAAGGTTCACCATGGTCTCTAGTGGGTAGCTTCAATTTACTCACAGCCTCGGATGAAACAACATCTGTTTGGGCACCACTATCAACAATCACATTGCAAGTCTTCTCTCCTATCTTGCATCTAGTGTGGAACAAGTTGTTTCGTTGTTTAAGATCAATTTCGGGTTCATTATACAAGATTCTACGAACCACCATCATGTTGAACTCATCTTCGGGTTGAATCTCTTCCTCATACTCTTCATCAAACTCGCAACCCTCCTCATGAGCCACAAAGTTATAGACCTTTTATTCCTCATCCATGAGAGCACATTGAGAGGCTGTTAACACACTCTTGCTAGGACATTCCGATGCAATATGTCCTCTCCCATGACACTTGAAGCATTTTCTCCTAGTTGAAAGCTCACTAGGCGAAACTACTTGTTTTTCTTTCCCTTTTGATGAGCTAGGTGAAAAGGTTTTACTTTGAAAAGTACTCCCTTTAGAGTTGAAAGGAGTAAATTTCGAAGTATTCTTGAAAGAAGAAGTTTTGGGCTTCTCTTTCTCCCTTTCTTCTTTAAGTTGAGACTCATACTTCAAAGCTAGTTTGCATACATCACTAAAAGTGGCATAATGAGTAACTTCCACTTTCCTATTAATTTCTTTGGTCAACCCCTTGACAAATCTATCAATTTTGTAAGCCTCCTTTTCTTGCAAGTCGCAAGTCAAGCCTAACCTTTCAAATTCTTTTATGTAATCCTCCACACTCATGTTTTCTTGTGATAGGTGGGTTAATTTTAAGTATTGATCTTGTTCATACTCTTTACTTACCCATTTTTCCCTCATTTTCTTTTTTAATTTTTCCCACGAGTCTATCTTATCTTTCCCTTCTCTTCTTCTATTTGACTTGAGGTTTTCATACCACAATGCAGCTAGTTTAGTGAGTTTAAGGACAGCCAACTTGAACCGTTTCCTATCATCATACCCCTTGTAATCAAAAACGGTTTCAATTTGCCTAACCCAATCTAAGAAAGCCTCACAATCATGCCCTCCATCAAATTCATGCATATCAATTTTTAGACCCCTATCTTCATCAAATTGTCTAAAATTGTTACCACTATTTTCATCCTCCTCCTCTAATTCATTTATTTTCCTAGTGGCTTTAAGGAGCATATCATATATGGCATCCATCCTAGTATCTTGTTGTGCCCTAGAGACTTCACTCTCTTCTGTTTTTTTCTCCAAATTCTCCAATTTTCAGTGATTACTTGCAACATTCTAGCAAGCTCCTCACTAGACATGATTTCCACTATTTTTGCTTGGATATTACAAGTACAATGAAAACTGCCGAAATTAGAGACAAAATGAAAAACGAAAATTGCCTCTAGACTCTCAAAGGCTTACAAATTCAGAATATTCAGATCAAAACAACCAATTTGCACAAAAGAAATTCCTCAAAAGCTTTTCGGATGAGGGAGAAATCTTCAATTGAATTCTGCCTTCCCGGTTTTGCCTCTTTTCTGCGCTGCTGCGAAAAACCTGCCCAGTTTATTAGCAGAAAGATTCCAAAATATCTGAAAATTTTTGTGAGTAATCTAAGCAAAAAAATATCCAGATTCAAAAAAGAAAAAACTCGATTTGGACAGAAAACGAAGGAGATATGTCCTTCTCAAACCGCAACTCCAAACTGATTGAATTCTGCCGTTTTGCTCCAAACGCCTTCAAACTCGATTTTCTTTAAGAAAACCCTTAACTAGGCTCTGATACCAGATGATGTAAATCTAAATACCCCCTCCCGAATATGGGTTGATGGATTTAAAAAATACTTATAGTTAGAATACTCAGATATCATGGAACAAGATAAAAGGGCCAAAACTCAAGGACACACTCAAGGTTTTGGGGTTTTAGGCCAGAGATAAGACTCACTCAATCTATCCTAAGCTTATCACTCAAGACTCACTCAAAGCAATAAGGGAACACTTGAACTTGAGACAAACTCTAAGTTAAAATGCTATAAACACAAGGTTTTTTATCAAATCTCAAAACTGCCTTTTAATTTCTGTTTTGCTCTCCCTTTTATAGAAGAAAGGAGCAGCAAAAGCACACCAAAAGCCAAGGAAAACCGGCCAAGAATGAAAGGCCAACAGCCAATGGTTTCCTCCTTGATTTAAGCCTTGATTTAAGCTAAGTAATGAAAGCATAATAAAGCCTATTGATAACCCCCCCATTACAACCGGCCAAGAGCTAGATTCTTGGCATTATTTCAGCAACATTAACTAGCACATAAGTTAATAATAGATAGTAAATGGCCTAGGATCCACACGCCCAAAATAGTCATGAAATGCGTCCAAAATGTGATGCTAGCCACTTGTGTACCAATCTTCAATCTTCCCATGAAATGCAGCATAGAATTTCACCCTTCTTTGTGAATGGGAAAAACCCAAGAGTCTCTAAGACTAAAGCAATAGGTTCATTAGATGTCCAATTTGGATCATGGCTATATTCATCAAATGTGAACAAACTTGACTTGAGTAGCTCAAGAGTTCGGTGAAGTACATAATCGACTTGGCAAGATATCAAAATGTCTAGATTAGATCGAGCGATGTTTGCTTGAGCCAAGCGTGACTATCTCAAAGTTATGAATGGAAATTTTCATAAATAATTCTACAAAGAACATGGTGTGTCTTCACAAAGACCTCGGTGTCATTTGAAAATGACTCGAACGATGATGGTTCACAACCCTTCCTATAAAGTTCTTAAAGATTTGCACAAATGACTAATGTTACACTAAACAATGTGTCGAAGCTAAGAAAGGACGCCATATTCAGTTATGGATAGAAATAACTTCTAAAAGTCTTTTCAAGTATATGTCTAAGGCTCTTAGTCTCAATGGGAGTTCACTAGCTCAGCGGGAGCAAAGTGGCTCAGTGGGAGCTAGGTGACTCAGTGGGAGCTGAATGGCTCAATAAAGACTAAGATAGCTCAAGTAGGAGCTAACTGTTTGTTTCACAACGAACTTTTACCCAAAGACAATATACATGTCTCTTTGTAAGCATTCAAGTGAGACTACGGGTATTACCGCCACATCCTATCGTTATTGAATGTAAAGTGGCCAACCAGAGAGTTGGCCGAATCCTTATAGATACCGGAAGCTCCTCAGATCTTATCAGTAGCAAATTTCTTTCAAAACTCAAATATCAGACTGATTGCATACATCCGGCATCTCACCCTTTAGTAGGGTTTGGAGGAGGAGTCGTCCACCCAGTGGGACGAGTGGATTTACCCATCCGCCTGGGTAAAAAAGGGGAAGGACGACACATGGTAGTCCGGTTCCTGGTAGTAGAAGAACTCTCGGCCTACAACATGATTCTGGGACGACCAACCATGAATAATTCCAAGGCTGTTATAATCCCATCTTTTATGTTGCTCAAGTTTGAGAGGGATGATGGAATAGTCGGGTCCCTAAGGGGAGATCAGAGGATGGCCCGAGAGTGCTATCTCTCGGATATCAAGCTCACTGTTATGGCCGCTGGATCAAGTGGTGGAAAAACAGACCTTGACAATGTCAAGAACAGTGCGCCTGTTCAAGAAGCAGGCGGCAAGAAGAGAAAGGCAGCCCAGACGGGGGCCGCAAGAAAAGACAGAAAATAGCAATCATTGGCAGAGGAGCAGTCGGATGAATTCCGCCCTCAGCCGGCTGGTGAGCATACGTCCTGAGCGAACAGTCAAAGTTGGGACGACTGCTCTGAGAGTCCTGGGTGACGACTTTCACAAACTATTGAAAGAATACAAGGACATCTTTGCATTCGAAGTCCACGAAATGCCAGGCATTAGTCCTGACCTGGCGGTACATAAACTGGTTGTGGATCCGAAAAAGAAGCCGGTAAAGCAGAAGAAGCGGAACCTTAGCGAAGAAAGAAGTCAGGCGGCAGCCGCCGAATGTAAAAAATTACTTGATGCAGGGTTCAATCGGCAATGTTACTTCCCAGACTGGGTTGCAAATGTGGTGCTTGTTAAAAAGCCGAATGGCACCTGGCGAATGTGTGTAGACTACACAGACTTAAACAAGGCGTGCCCCAAAGACAGTTACCCTCTGCCTAAAATTGATAACCTGGTCGACTCAACAGCCGGCCATGCTTTGATGAGTTTTATGGACGCCTACTCTGGTTTCCATCAAATTCCTTTATGGAAGAAAGATCAGGAGAAGACGGCCTTTGTCACTGATCAAGGGTTATACTGTTACACGGTCATGCCTTTTGGTCTTAAGAATGCTCCGGCCACCTTCCAGCGAATGATAAACACTGTGTTCTTTGATCAGATTGGGAGAAACGTCGAGGCATACATTGATGATATGATTGTCAAGTCTAAGCTTCAGATAGATCATCTGTCGAACCTCCGAGAAACTTTCGCCACACTCAGGCAGCACCATGTCATGCTCAATCCAAAGAAATGTGTATTTGGAGTTGAGTCTGGGAAATTTCTCGGATTCCTTATCAATTAGAGAGGATTAGAGGCGAATCCTGAGAAGGTGCAGGCGGTCATCGACATGCAGTCGCCTCGTACCATCCGAGAGGTTCAGAAGTTAACAGGTTGTCTGGCGGCCTTGGGAAGATTTCTAAGCCGATCAGGCGACAAATGCTTATACTTCTTCCAAGCCATTAAGAAGAAGGCAAGGTTTGAATGGGGGTCGGATGTTGAGGTGGCCTTCCAGAAATTGAAAGTTCACTTGCATTCCTTGCCGAGGCTGGTCAGCCCTTTGCCCAAAGAAGTACTCTACATGTACCTGGCCGTCTCTGATCATGCGTTGAGCGCTGTTCTTCTTGCTGAAAGAGACGGCTGTCAGCTCCTGGTCTACTTTGTCAGTCATGTACTAAAAAATGCCGAGTTGAGGTATCCCTTAGTGGAGAAATTTGGTCTTGCACTCTTCATGGCTGTTAAAAAATTAAAGCCCTACTATTTGGCACATGCAGTCGTCGTGTATATAGATCAACCTATCAAGCGGCCACTGACCACCATGGAGTCGTCAGGCCGGATGATCAAATGGGCCATAGAAATACAGAGCCTCGAAGTTACCTTCGAGCTTAGAAAAGTAGTGAACGGGCAAGCCTTTGCTGACTTTATTGTTGAGATGACTCGTCCCCCTGATTCTCGAGATCCAGACCAAGTCTGGAAGGTATATGTGGGCGGAAGCTCTACTTCAAATGGTTGTGGTGATGGCGTCAGATGTCAGTCGCCAGAGGGCGACAGGTACGAGTATGCTCTACGCTTCAGTTTTCAGGCCTCAAACAATGAGGCCGAATATGAAGCTTTACTAGCCGGAATCCGCATGTGCAAGGCGGCAGGGGCACGAAAAGTAGACGCCTGTTCCGATTCACAATTGATAGTGAGTCAGTATAATGGCGAATACGAAGCATCCCATCCGGCCATGATCAAGTATTTACAGGCGGTACGACAAGCAGTCGGATCCCTTGATTTTCATCTGACTCAAGTGCCGAGAGTAGAAAACATCCAGGCGGATGCACTTTCAAAATTAGCATCATCCGCCTCTTGTGATACTCCTCGAACTATTTTTTGGGAAGTAATGGAGAAGAGAAGCATCGAGGAAGACCCTATTGGAATCCTAGACAGAAGCTCAACCTGGATGGATCCAATCAGGGCATATCTGACAGACGGTACCCTGCCGGATGATCATCACCAGGCGGCAGCGCTGAAAAAACGGGCAACCAGTTTTGAAATGATAAGGGAAGAACTTCACAAAAGAGGGTACCTTTAACCCTACTTAAAGTGTGTCACTCCAGAAAAGGGACGAGAGATACTAGACGATCTTCACTCTGGTTACTGCGCTTCCCATATAGGCGGTAGGTCGCTTGCTCAACGGACAAGGCGGCAGGGCTACTTTTGGCCTACTTTAGAAGCAGATGCAATGGAGATGGTGAAAAAATGTGACAAGTGCCAAAGGTTTGGCAAACTAATTCACCGTCCGGCTACTGACCTCACTACCATTCATAGCCCACTACCGTTTGCTAAGTGGGGCATGGATATTCTGGGTCCCTATATGCCTGCTACAGGCGGAAGGAGGTACATACTTGTTGCAGTCGACTACTTCACTAAATGGGTGGAGGCGGAGGCTGTAAAGGGAATCAAGACGAAGGATGTAATTTCATTCATTTGGAAAAATGTCATCACTCGGTTCGGGGTTCCCATGTCTATGGTTTTTGATAATGGTCCCCAATTTGAGACGCCTGTTCTCAAAAGCTGGTTGGGTGACCAAGGAATTGCACACCACTTTGCATCAGTCGGCCGTCCACAAGCAAACGGCCAGGTAGAAGCCTTTAATAAAATCATCTCAGACGGTCTCAAGAAAAAGATTGAACGAGCAGGCGGCCTATGGGCGGATGAATTACCACATGTTCTCTGGGCCATTAGGACGACTGAAAAAGGGGCGACTGGAGAAACTCCATTCCTCCTAACTTATGGTGCGGAAGCTGTTCTTCCAATTGAACACTACGAGCCGACTCTTCGAGTAATGCTATATGACGAAGAGGCAAACTGGGAAGCCATGCGCATGGCATTAGACTCACTCCCAGAAAGGAGGGGCAATGCTGTCTTGCGCCATGAAATTTACCGCCTGAGAATGACTAGATCATACAACAAAAAAGTACACAGGCGTCCACTCAAAGTGGGGGACTTTGTACTTAGAAAAATGGAAGCAGTTGGTAGGGCTAATGAGTCTGCAAATTAACTCCCAACTGGGAAGGACCCTACCGAATCTATGAAGAGGTCAGGGACGGTACCTACCATCTGGAAACACCAGACGGCCAACCGTTGCCTCGAACCTGGAATGTAGATAATCTTAAGAAATATTTCTTTTGAATGATGTAAATAGTCGAGGGCTACTTAATAAAAGTTTGATGTTTCATTCAATTTTGTACTAAGAGGGGCATGCCTACTGTCAAACAGTCGGCTACTCTCCATGTTTAATTTTCATTTTTACCTAAGAGGGGCATGCCTACTGACAAACAGTCGGCTACTCTCCATGTTTAATTTTTATTCTTACTTAAGAGGGGCACGCCGCTTGTTTCACACAACCGGCTACTCTCCCATAACACAGTTCACCAAGAACTATCAAAGGCTCATGGCTAAAATGATTAGACTAGACGCCAAGCCAACTGATCCAAATATAAGTTCAATTCGACCTGTCCCAACATTATAGCAGGCGTCCGACGGCATCCATCCGGATGAAATTCGTCGCAGAGAGCAGCTCCCTTTTGGGTGGAACATTGTTCTATAAAATCATTACACGGCACCTATACGACTGTCTAACCAAGACAACCACGTAGCCGTTTCCCGGACAAGGATACCTCACAATTAACTGACTAATCAGGTCAAACAAGTGTTCGCAATAACCATCCGTGTCAACCAACCGACTGAACTACTTGGGATAAGAACAGTCGATATCTTATGAGTTAATAGCCAACAAACATTGGCAAATAAAGGGGAACAACCGGTACCCACCGCTTGAAACCTCTACTACTCAGTCACTCGGCGACTAGGTAACAATCATGTTTACTTGGTCACTCCTTAAAAATTTAGTATGAGACTAAAAAGGTGTTCATACGACGCCTGTTCACACTAGATTAAATGTGGCGGGGAACAGTCGGCCTGGACCGACTAGAGTCTCTAGACTTTAAAAAAAAAAAAAAAAAAAACAAACAAACAAACAAGGCAGATAGGAAACCACCTTCCTACTTGGTTGAAGGGGATCCAGTCTTTAAAGTGGCCGACTGATCGCTTAGCCTGGAAACAGACAACCAGTCGTCTAGGGGCATAGGTGGCGTGACTAACTACCTCGTACCTGTCCGCAACTATCGGCCATGCAAAACAGTCGGTATAGTATGCAATTGGACATCAGAAAACCCCGAAACAGGGAGAAAGTTTGGTCCCCATCTCCAAGTGGTCCTCACCTACTCCCTCATGTATGCTTGACACTTGTTGATTTATTACTAGTTTGCTTAATAATTTTATTTTAGCTTTAAAATAAAATGTGAAAATCTCATTGTCCCACATTGATGGGAGAGATTTTCATACTCCCATCATTCCCTATAAATACCCAACTTGGGGCATTGGAAATGATGCTTCTGTGGGTTTTGGTCATATATCACTCGGGTTTTGGGAAAACTCTTAAACTCTTAAACTCATATATCACTCGGGTTTTGGTCGGACCTTGTTAACCCCAAGGTAGCGAACCTTAAAGTTGTGTTCGCCTTTTGTGGGTGGATACCGTCGGAGGCGCGGCGCTTGACGTGCTCGTAGCTTTCAAGTAAGAGCCCTGGTTTTTGGGTGAAGCTCGCTTCGAGGGTAAGATTTGTTATCTTTTCTTTGTGATTATCTATTTATGCTTTATGATTTTAATTATTGCGAGTGGTTCCTCGAGTAGAGGTTTGTTTCCGTGGTGAGTCGGACTCACTGGTCGAAACTCAATCAGGTTATATCCATATGTAGAACACATATGGGTTTCAGAAAAGTGACAAAAACTCAATCAGGAAGTAGATATGAGCCAACAGTGCTAGAACTGGTCGAAACAAGAACGCATATTTCTGGCTCGGTATTGGACGAACGCATCGCTAGACAACAGGGACTGTCGTCGGGATATGAGCCCTGTGGCCTGGCTACCAAATTATTGCTCGGCGATAGAGCCATATCTTCGGCGACAGGCTCTGTTTTCTAGACGCCAATTCCTACATGCCTCAGCAGCTGTCTGTGTTCTTAGAATTTTCCAGTTTTTCGCAGCATTATTTCGATTCTAGTTGTCAAAGATATTCCTCAAATTTCCTACGTGTAAAAATCCTATGTTTTTTACTCATTACGGATGGTCTTTCTAATGATAACCTTTTTTGCATATGACAATAATGTTAATCAAAATTAAGCACATGATGTACTTAGAACTTTTCGAGTCTCATCCACTCACTCCCAATCATTGCCAAAATAAATTTTAGGAATTAAAATAGAAATCCTCCCCAGTGGAGTCGCCAAAAACTGTAGGGAATATTTCAAGCATCACCCCAAACTTGAACCCCACTATGATCATACACTTAAGCATGGTGGCGTCCAAAGGGAAGGGAGATAGAGAAAAACAATCGCCAAAAAGTTTTAAGAACTTGTAAACCATTCACAGGGTGAAGGTTACACCCCTTAACAATCCAGGAGATTGTAAACTCCAATAGGTCTGGAACCAAGACTGGAAGTTCAGGGATGAAGGCACAAATCCAATCCAAAAGAGAAAGAACCTGCCCTAATAATAGGCCTCTACTTTATTCTTCTCGTATTCATGTGCGCTTTCTGACTAACATGCAATCATTAGATTTACCCTAAACCTGTTTATCTAGGTTTGTTGAATATTAATGCACAAATAAATCTATTATTGACGATCACTTGAATTATAATCATATTAACCCTAAACAAGATTATTAATTATCTTATTAAGCATGATTACAAATTTCCTTTAAACATGCATAAAAGGCGTGATCAAGCAATAATAATAAATATAAATATCAACATCAAACAACATGATATTCATAATAATAATCATAATAATCAAAATCATCATAATCATGTTAAAGCATAATAATAGCAAGATCCTAGGCATGATACTAACAAGATTAATAACAAACCCTAGCATGTCACTAAACAATAAAAATCAAAGCTTTAACCCTAACATGATACTAACATGATATTAAGAAAGAAAATAGGAAGCATCCTTTTAATCATACTTGATATTCGGAATTTTTAGTTATTACCCTAAACATGATAATAGGAAGCAATAAAAAACATCCTAACATGACACTAGGAATCAAAATAACAATCTAAACATGATTTCTATATCATAATATCAATTAAACAATTAAAGTACTTACTTGGATTCCTCGTATCTCTTTCTAATAACAAAATACACGTATTAGTAACTTCAAGGAAAATAAAATCAAACAATTAAATTAAATAATTGAAAAAAAGATTTGGGACCAAACCCTCAGAAATACCAAATCTTTCACGTCTAGGGCGAAGGCTACTTCAAATTATGCTAGGTGTGTCTAGATCTTGTGAATTAGGAATTTTGTTTGTAAAAAGGTTGGTTTAGAAAGAGATAGAGAGAGTATCAAGAATTTCTTGATGAGAGTTGGTGAGAATTAGATTAGAAATTGATGATTATTTGATGATTAAAAACCGAGGTCAAAGGACGTTATTTATAATGAAAATAGTCAAGATATGATAAAAAAGAATCGGAGTTTTCAAAGGAATAAAACATGTCGCGCGACAGGGTCTGTCGCTGGGCGACAGCCTGGCGTTCGGTGCTACAAGCGATTTTCCACACGTGTTCTATTTTTTTTGATAAAATCAAACGTAAAAGTCCGTACGAGGGGTAAAATCATAATTTCATTCCAAACAGTTCTTTTTATTCCAAATAAAGCTCATAAAACTTAATTATCAATCCTAATCACATTAGGATTCAAAAGAACTATCTAGAAGATTCTAGAAGACTATAATCAATCCTAATTGCATTAGGAAGATAATTCATAATAGGCCCTCCCCTAGATAATTGGGCCGCAAATAAAGATCAAACCGGGCCTGTTTTGGGTGTTTTTGTCCATCGGGAGAGTTACGTCACAAAGATTGGTCCGCCTCCGAAAATCAAGTTAGTAACTTGAAAGGGAATAAAGAGTACGGAAATTTAGGTGGGAATCTGCTTGGATTCCAAACTCAGGTGTTTCTCTGATGAGAGAGAGTGTAGGTGTAATAAATGATTGAACGTGTCCCCAAAATGGGGAAATATCCCCCTATTTATAGGGTCGTTGGAGAATGTGCCCTTATCTAGGTCACTTGACCTAGATTTTAGTGGGCTGCGCCGCTTTACGGCGCTCCTAGGGATTTGGGCCCTTGAAGGCCGCCATTTCAGAGGCTTATCTAAGGGGGGCCACGTGTCAAGAGGATATTGGGCCACTTGGGCCATCCGGAGCTCACCACGTGGCCTCCTCTCATTGGTCCACGTGTCTTGGGTATTTTTACCCTAAACATTTGCCCCTCACAGGGGTCACGTACATGTCACGTGGGGCCTGTGACACGTGTCCACCTATCAAAGGTGAACAGTAACAACAGATAGTAAAATTTGAATTTCAAACGGGAATGCCCCCGTTTTCACCTTCTATAAATAGAAGTTTACCTTCCCCTTTTTCTCTCACTTTATTTTCATTTGACTTTTTAGAGAGAGAAAGAGAGATTTTTAGAGAGAGATCCTCTGCCTCCGTCTGCGTTAAAGTTTTTTCGGGTTTCCGCGTGCTAGCGCTGCAACACTTGGTTTACCGGCTGTAGCTGTTTTCAGATTAATAAGAGCTAAAGTAAGGTAACCGCCTATACCATTTTTAGCTTTTCTCTTTTTCAACTTGTATACATTCTTTCTCCACCTGTATACATAGTTTAGAAATAAAAATGATTTCTAAATCCACACACTCGACACTGCCTAGGACACTCAGCCGGTCCCCCGGAACGGCTGAGTCTAGAACAGGGGGTGCCTTTTCTGGACTATTACAACCGATGTGCTCATCTACGAATTCCTCCCTCTATGTGTCTGTGCAGGACACAATGGCCAGAATGAAACAGACGGCCAGAAGGTCTAGGATCTGGCGCACTATATCAGTGCCAGCCGATGAGGTTGTTCCGGACGGGGAACAGGAGGATTTGGAGGAGAGCGGTTCTCATGAAGAGGCTCCCTCTACTTGCGGGAGCTTGGGTGTACGAGAGGAAGGAGGTGAGGAAGCCGCCTCCTCTAATGGAACCGACGATGATGAGGCCGGTGAAGGTTCAAGGGCCGAATCTTCTGGCTCTGACCAGGGTAACTTGGCGGCTGACTATCAGTAGCCGCCTAAAGTCGCTGACAACCCTAACTCTAAAAGGACTAGAATGCTGCCGGGTGACATTGCCCTATTAAAGAGCGGCTTTAGGGCTTTCAAAGAGAAGCACCCCTTTGGAAAGGGGTGGGATATCATCGTCCCATTTGCTGACGCAGTAATGGCATGGGACGATGACATTGATAATGCAGACCATTACTTTGTCTGATACGAGGCGGTCATAGAAGCCGACCTCCGGTTCCCCCTCCATACCAGGATTATAAAAAACCTGAAGGGGTATTATCTAGGAGTTTGGCAGCTCACCCCCAACTAGTGGGTGAACATTTTGAGTTACATCGCCGCCTGCGAGATCCTGAACATAAATCTCAGCTTCTCTTCCTCCACTCATATGCATTATTTGAGCAAGGCACCAGGCGGTCATGGGGCATGGTACACTCTTTCCACCTTGCTCCAGTATTTGATGAGTTTGGACAAGGTGTCCAAATGGTCCGGGTGGAAAGATAAGTTTTATTTGATTTCTTCTCCAACTCTGAGACACAGCCAGACACTGCGCTGGTACAACACAGAACCATCTCTTCTGGGAAGGAAATTCCCTCTCTTAGAGCTATCTACTAAGGCCCGAGAGAAAATAATAGAGTCGGGTTTCTTTGAGACCATAACTAAGCCTATGGGGGATGGGACTCATATTATAGTTCCCAAAAACGGGATCCCCCATCCGGACTATTTCAAGGACGAATGCTTCTTGTCCGCCTGTGGGTTAAGTCCCATGTTTCCCAAGGGTAGATCCACTTACATCCGGAGTGTTTGTTATTTTATTCTTCTATTACAAACTTTCCATAATTTCTTCTAACTTAAGTTATATTCATGCAGCCGACGCTTTGAAAATGGTCGATCCGGCAAAAACTCCGGCTAATTCGGCGGCGCTGCTGCGCAAGGACGCTTCTATTGCCAAGAAAGTAGTCGTTGACGCTAAAGAGTCCAAGAAAGAAGGGGTAAGACCGCCTGACTTTGTATTTTTTTATTATATTTTTTTACTAAGACAGTTTGCCGATTTGGTATTGTAGACACCCAAATTTGTCTCCCCAAAACCAAACCCAGTGATGAGTACCTTTCATGTCATTTGATTTTGGAACAAAGCGAAAGTGTGAAAAGTCTAGTGATGAGGATGTTTTTATTAAAATATCTCTTCTTTCTGTTTTTGAAAATATTTCTTTTCTTACCTTATTTTTGAAAAACGTGCACTATAGTTTATTTTAGTCCATGATAAGGGTCCAATAATTGTGTAGTTGGATGGGGTTTGAAAATACCTTTCCAACAATATATTATAAGCCCAATTCCGATGAATAATGAGGAAGTTATGGCCAAGATACTAAACTAGGCCCGATTTGGTTTTTTATATGCGGCCCAATGATCTAGAGGAGGGCTTATTATTAATTATCATTCCTAAAACTATTAGGATTGATTATAGTCTTTTAGAATACTCTAGAAGGTTCCACGAAATGCCAGGCATTAGTCCTGACCTGGCGGTACATAAACTGGTTGTGGATCCGAAAAAGAAGCCGGTAAAGCAGAAGAAGCGGAACCTTAGCGAAGAAAGAAGTCAGGCGGCAGCCGCCGAATGTAAAAAATTACTTGATGCAGGGTTCAATCGGCAATGTTACTTCCCAGACTGGGTTGCAAATGTGGTGCTTGTTAAAAAGCCGAATGGCACCTGGCGAATGTGTGTAGACTACACAGACTTAAACAAGGCGTGCCCCAAAGACAGTTACCCTCTGCCTAAAATTGATAACCTGGTCGACTCAACAGCCGGCCATGCTTTGATGAGTTTTATGGACGCCTACTCTGGTTTCCATCAAATTCCTTTATGGAAGAAAGATCAGGAGAAGACGGCCTTTGTCACTGATCAAGGGTTATACTGTTACACGGTCATGCCTTTTGGTCTTAAGAATGCTCCGGCCACCTTCCAGCGAATGATAAACACTGTGTTCTTTGATCAGATTGGGAGAAACGTCGAGGCATACATTGATGATATGATTGTCAAGTCTAAGCTTCAGATAGATCATCTGTCGAACCTCCGAGAAACTTTCGCCACACTCAGGCAGCACCATGTCATGCTCAATCCAAAGAAATGTGTATTTGGAGTTGAGTCTGGGAAATTTCTCGGATTCCTTATCAATTAGAGAGGATTAGAGGCGAATCCTGAGAAGGTGCAGGCGGTCATCGACATGCAGTCGCCTCGTACCATCCGAGAGGTTCAGAAGTTAACAGGTTGTCTGGCGGCCTTGGGAAGATTTCTAAGCCGATCAGGCGACAAATGCTTATACTTCTTCCAAGCCATTAAGAAGAAGGCAAGGTTTGAATGGGGGTCGGATGTTGAGGTGGCCTTCCAGAAATTGAAAGTTCACTTGCATTCCTTGCCGAGGCTGGTCAGCCCTTTGCCCAAAGAAGTACTCTACATGTACCTGGCCGTCTCTGATCATGCGTTGAGCGCTGTTCTTCTTGCTGAAAGAGACGGCTGTCAGCTCCTGGTCTACTTTGTCAGTCATGTACTAAAAAATGCCGAGTTGAGGTATCCCTTAGTGGAGAAATTTGGTCTTGCACTCTTCATGGCTGTTAAAAAATTAAAGCCCTACTATTTGGCACATGCAGTCGTCGTGTATATAGATCAACCTATCAAGCGGCCACTGACCACCATGGAGTCGTCAGGCCGGATGATCAAATGGGCCATAGAAATACAGAGCCTCGAAGTTACCTTCGAGCTTAGAAAAGTAGTGAACGGGCAAGCCTTTGCTGACTTTATTGTTGAGATGACTCGTCCCCCTGATTCTCGAGATCCAGACCAAGTCTGGAAGGTATATGTGGGCGGAAGCTCTACTTCAAATGGTTGTGGTGATGGCGTCAGATGTCAGTCGCCAGAGGGCGACAGGTACGAGTATGCTCTACGCTTCAGTTTTCAGGCCTCAAACAATGAGGCCGAATATGAAGCTTTACTAGCCGGAATCCGCATGTGCAAGGCGGCAGGGGCACGAAAAGTAGACGCCTGTTCCGATTCACAATTGATAGTGAGTCAGTATAATGGCGAATACGAAGCATCCCATCCGGCCATGATCAAGTATTTACAGGCGGTACGACAAGCAGTCGGATCCCTTGATTTTCATCTGACTCAAGTGCCGAGAGTAGAAAACATCCAGGCGGATGCACTTTCAAAATTAGCATCATCCGCCTCTTGTGATACTCCTCGAACTATTTTTTGGGAAGTAATGGAGAAGAGAAGCATCGAGGAAGACCCTATTGGAATCCTAGACAGAAGCTCAACCTGGATGGATCCAATCAGGGCATATCTGACAGACGGTACCCTGCCGGATGATCATCACCAGGCGGCAGCGCTGAAAAAACGGGCAACCAGTTTTGAAATGATAAGGGAAGAACTTCACAAAAGAGGGTACCTTTAACCCTACTTAAAGTGTGTCACTCCAGAAAAGGGACGAGAGATACTAGACGATCTTCACTCTGGTTACTGCGCTTCCCATATAGGCGGTAGGTCGCTTGCTCAACGGACAAGGCGGCAGGGCTACTTTTGGCCTACTTTAGAAGCAGATGCAATGGAGATGGTGAAAAAATGTGACAAGTGCCAAAGGTTTGGCAAACTAATTCACCGTCCGGCTACTGACCTCACTACCATTCATAGCCCACTACCGTTTGCTAAGTGGGGCATGGATATTCTGGGTCCCTATATGCCTGCTACAGGCGGAAGGAGGTACATACTTGTTGCAGTCGACTACTTCACTAAATGGGTGGAGGCGGAGGCTGTAAAGGGAATCAAGACGAAGGATGTAATTTCATTCATTTGGAAAAATGTCATCACTCGGTTCGGGGTTCCCATGTCTATGGTTTTTGATAATGGTCCCCAATTTGAGACGCCTGTTCTCAAAAGCTGGTTGGGTGACCAAGGAATTGCACACCACTTTGCATCAGTCGGCCGTCCACAAGCAAACGGCCAGGTAGAAGCCTTTAATAAAATCATCTCAGACGGTCTCAAGAAAAAGATTGAACGAGCAGGCGGCCTATGGGCGGATGAATTACCACATGTTCTCTGGGCCATTAGGACGACTGAAAAAGGGGCGACTGGAGAAACTCCATTCCTCCTAACTTATGGTGCGGAAGCTGTTCTTCCAATTGAACACTACGAGCCGACTCTTCGAGTAATGCTATATGACGAAGAGGCAAACTGGGAAGCCATGCGCATGGCATTAGACTCACTCCCAGAAAGGAGGGGCAATGCTGTCTTGCGCCATGAAATTTACCGCCTGAGAATGACTAGATCATACAACAAAAAAGTACACAGGCGTCCACTCAAAGTGGGGGACTTTGTACTTAGAAAAATGGAAGCAGTTGGTAGGGCTAATGAGTCTGCAAATTAACTCCCAACTGGGAAGGACCCTACCGAATCTATGAAGAGGTCAGGGACGGTACCTACCATCTGGAAACACCAGACGGCCAACCGTTGCCTCGAACCTGGAATGTAGATAATCTTAAGAAATATTTCTTTTGAATGATGTAAATAGTCGAGGGCTACTTAATAAAAGTTTGATGTTTCATTCAATTTTGTACTAAGAGGGGCATGCCTACTGTCAAACAGTCGGCTACTCTCCATGTTTAATTTTCATTTTTACCTAAGAGGGGCATGCCTACTGACAAACAGTCGGCTACTCTCCATGTTTAATTTTTATTCTTACTTAAGAGGGGCACGCCGCTTGTTTCACACAACCGGCTACTCTCCCATAACACAGTTCACCAAGAACTATCAAAGGCTCATGGCTAAAATGATTAGACTAGACGCCAAGCCAACTGATCCAAATATAAGTTCAATTCGACCTGTCCCAACATTATAGCAGGCGTCCGACGGCATCCATCCGGATGAAATTCGTCGCAGAGAGCAGCTCCCTTTTGGGTGGAACATTGTTCTATAAAATCATTACACGGCACCTATACGACTGTCTAACCAAGACAACCACGTAGCCGTTTCCCGGACAAGGTTACCTCACAATTAACTGACTAATCAGGTCAAACAAGTGTTCGCAATAACCATCCGTGTCAACCAACCGACTGAACTACTTGGGATAAGAACAGTCGATATCTTATGAGTTAATAGCCAACAAACATTGGCAAATAAAGGGGAACAACCGGTACCCACCGCTTGAAACCTCTACTACTCAGTCACTCGGCGACTAGGTAACAATCATGTTTACTTGGTCACTCCTTAAAAATTTAGTATGAGACTAAAAAGGTGTTCATACGACGCCTGTTCACACTAGATTAAATGTGGCGGGGAACAGTCGGCCTGGACCGACTAGAGTCTCTAGACTTTAAAAAAAAAAAAAAAAAACAAACAAACAAACAAGGCAGATAGGAAACCACCTTCCTACTTGGTTGAAGGGGATCCAGTCTTTAAAGTGGCCGACTGATCGCTTAGCCTGGAAACAGACAACCAGTCGTCTAGGGGCATAGGTGGCGTGACTAACTACCTCGTACCTGTCCGCAACTATCGGCCATGCAAAACAGTCGGTATAGTATGCAATTGGACATCAGAAAACCCCGAAACAGGGAGAAAGTTTGGTCCCCATCTCCAAGTGGTCCTCACCTACTCCCTCATGTATGCTTGACACTTGTTGATTTATTACTAGTTTGCTTAATAATTTTATTTTAGCTTTAAAATAAAATGTGAAAATCTCATTGTCCCACATTGATGGGAGAGATTTTCATACTCCCATCATTCCCTATAAATACCCAACTTGGGGCATTGGAAATGATGCTTCTGTGGGTTTTGGTCATATATCACTCGGGTTTTGGGAAAACTCTTAAACTCTTAAACTCATATATCACTCGGGTTTTGGTCGGACCTTGTTAACCCCAAGGTAGCGAACCTTAAAGTTGTGTTCGCCTTTTGTGGGTGGATACCGTCGGAGGCGCGGCGCTTGACGTGCTCGTAGCTTTCAAGTAAGAGCCCTGGTTTTTGGGTGAAGCTCGCTTCGAGGGTAAGATTTGTTATCTTTTCTTTGTGATTATCTATTTATGCTTTATGATTTTAATTATTGCGAGTGGTTCCTCGAGTAGAGGTTTGTTTCCGTGGTGAGTCGGACTCACTGGTCGAAACTCAATCAGGTTATATCCATATGTAGAACACATATGGGTTTCAGAAAAGTGACAAAAACTCAATCAGGAAGTAGATATGAGCCAACAGTGCTAGAACTGGTCGAAACAAGAACGCATATTTCTGGCTCGGTATTGGACGAACGCATCGCTAGACAACAGGGACTGTCGTCGGGATATGAGCCCTGTGGCCTGGCTACCAAATTATTGCTCGGCGATAGAGCCATATCTTCGGCGACAGGCTCTGTTTTCTAGACGCCAATTCCTACATGCCTCAGCAGCTGTCTGTGTTCTTAGAATTTTCCAGTTTTTCGCAGCATTATTTCGATTCTAGTTGTCAAAGATATTCCTCAAATTTCCTACGTGTAAAAATCCTATGTTTTTTACTCATTACGGATGGTCTTTCTAATGATAACCTTTTTTGCATATGACAATAATGTTAATCAAAATTAAGCACATGATGTACTTAGAACTTTTCGAGTCTCATCCACTCACTCCCAATCATTGCCAAAATAAATTTTAGGAATTAAAATAGAAATCCTCCCCAGTGGAGTCGCCAAAAACTGTAGGGAATATTTCAAGCATCACCCCAAACTTGAACCCCACTATGATCATACACTTAAGCATGGTGGCGTCCAAAGGGAAGGGAGATAGAGAAAAACAATCGCCAAAAAGTTTTAAGAACTTGTAAACCATTCACAGGGTGAAGGTTACACCCCTTAACAATCCAGGAGATTGTAAACTCCAATAGGTCTGGAACCAAGACTGGAAGTTCAGGGATGAAGGCACAAATCCAATCCAAAAGAGAAAGAACCTGCCCTAATAATAGGCCTCTACTTTATTCTTCTCGTATTCATGTGCGCTTTCTGACTAACATGCAATCATTAGATTTACCCTAAACCTGTTTATCTAGGTTTGTTGAATATTAATGCACAAATAAATCTATTATTGACGATCACTTGAATTATAATCATATTAACCCTAAACAAGATTATTAATTATCTTATTAAGCATGATTACAAATTTCCTTTAAACATGCATAAAAGGCGTGATCAAGCAATAATAATAAATATAAATATCAACATCAAACAACATGATATTCATAATAATAATCATAATAATCAAAATCATCATAATCATGTTAAAGCATAATAATAGCAAGATCCTAGGCATGATACTAACAAGATTAATAACAAACCCTAGCATGTCACTAAACAATAAAAATCAAAGCTTTAACCCTAACATGATACTAACATGATATTAAGAAAGAAAATAGGAAGCATCCTTTTAATCATACTTGATATTCGGAATTTTTAGTTATTACCCTAAACATGATAATAGGAAGCAATAAAAAACATCCTAACATGACACTAGGAATCAAAATAACAATCTAAACATGATTTCTATATCATAATATCAATTAAACAATTAAAGTACTTACTTGGATTCCTCGTATCTCTTTCTAATAACAAAATACACGTATTAGTAACTTCAAGGAAAATAAAATCAAACAATTAAATTAAATAATTGAAAAAAAGATTTGGGACCAAACCCTCAGAAATACCAAATCTTTCACGTCTAGGGCGAAGGCTACTTCAAATTATGCTAGGTGTGTCTAGATCTTGTGAATTAGGAATTTTGTTTGTAAAAAGGTTGGTTTAGAAAGAGATAGAGAGAGTATCAAGAATTTCTTGATGAGAGTTGGTGAGAATTAGATTAGAAATTGATGATTATTTGATGATTAAAAACCGAGGTCAAAGGACGTTATTTATAATGAAAATAGTCAAGATATGATAAAAAAGAATCGGAGTTTTCAAAGGAATAAAACATGTCGCGCGACAGGGTCTGTCGCTGGGCGACAGCCTGGCGTTCGGTGCTACAAGCGATTTTCCACACGTGTTCTATTTTTTTGATAAAATCAAACGTAAAAGTCCGTACGAGGGGTAAAATCATAATTTCATTCCAAACAGTTCTTTTTATTCCAAATAAAGCTCATAAAACTTAATTATCAATCCTAATCACATTAGGATTCAAAAGAACTATCTAGAAGATTCTAGAAGACTATAATCAATCCTAATTGCATTAGGAAGATAATTCATAATAGGCCCTCCCCTAGATAATTGGGCCGCAAATAAAGATCAAACCGGGCCTGTTTTGGGTGTTTTTGTCCATCGGGAGAGTTACGTCACAAAGATTGGTCCGCCTCCGAAAATCAAGTTAGTAACTTGAAAGGGAATAAAGAGTACGGAAATTTAGGTGGGAATCTGCTTGGATTCCAAACTCAGGTGTTTCTCTGATGAGAGAGAGTGTAGGTGTAATAAATGATTGAACGTGTCCCCAAAATGGGGAAATATCCCCCTATTTATAGGGTCGTTGGAGAATGTGCCCTTATCTAGGTCACTTGACCTAGATTTTAGTGGGTTGCGCCGCTTTACGGCGCTCCTAGGGATTTGGGCCCTTGAAGGCCGCCATTTCAGAGGCTTATCTAAGGGGGGCCACGTGTCAAGAGGATATTGGGCCACTTGGGCCATCCGGAGCTCACCACGTGGCCTCCTCTCATTGGTCCACGTGTCTTGGGTATTTTTACCCTAAACATTTGCCCCTCACAGGGGTCACGTACATGTCACGTGGGGCCTGTGACACGTGTCCACCTATCAAAGGTGAACAGTAACAACAGATAGTAAAATTTGAATTTCAAACGGGAATGCCCCCGTTTTCACCTTCTATAAATAGAAGTTTACCTTCCCCTTTTTCTCTCACTTTATTTTCATTTGACTTTTTAGAGAGAGAAAGAGAGATTTTTAGAGAGAGATCCTCTGCCTCCGTCTGCGTTAAAGTTTTTTCGGGTTTCCGCGTGCTAGCGCTGCAACACTTGGTTTACCGGCTGTAGCTGTTTTCAGATTAATAAGAGCTAAAGTAAGGTAACCGCCTATACCATTTTTAGATTTTCTCTTTTTCAACTTGTATACATTCTTTCTCCACCTGTATACATAGTTTAGAAATAAAAATGATTTCTAAATCCACACACTCGACACTGCCTAGGACACTCAGCCGGTCCCCCGGAACGGCTGAGTCTAGAACAGGGGGTGCCTTTTCTGGACTATTACAACCGATGTGCTCATCTACGAATTCCTCCCTCTATGTGTCTGTGCAGGACACAATGGCCAGAATGAAACAGACGGCCAGAAGGTCTAGGATCTGGCGCACTATATCAGTGCCAGCCGATGAGGTTGTTCCGGACGGGGAACAGGAGGATTTGGAGGAGAGCGGTTCTCATGAAGAGGCTCCCTCTACTTCCGGGAGCTTGGGTGTACGAGAGGAAGGAGGTGAGGAAGCCGCCTCCTCTAATGGAACCGACGATGATGAGGCCGGTGAAGGTTCAAGGGCCGAATCTTCTGGCTCTGACCAGGGTAACTTGGCGGCTGACTATCAGTAGCCGCCTAAAGTCGCTGACAACCCTAACTCTAAAAGGACTAGAATGCTGCCGGGTGACATTGCCCTATTAAAGAGCGGCTTTAGGGCTTTCAAAGAGAAGCACCCCTTTGGAAAGGGGTGGGATATCATCGTCCCATTTGCTGACGCAGTAATGGCATGGGACGATGACATTGATAATGCAGACCATTACTTTGTCTGATACGAGGCGGTCATAGAAGCCGACCTCCGGTTCCCCCTCCATACCGGGATTATAAAAAACCTGAAGGGGTATTATCTAGGAGTTTGGCAGCTCACCCCCAACTAGTGGGTGAACATTTTGAGTTACATCGCCGCCTGCGAGATCCTGAACATAAATCTCAGCTTCTCTTCCTCCACTCATATGCATTATTTGAGCAAGGCACCAGGCGGTCATGGGGCATGGTACACTCTTTCCACCTTGCTCCAGTATTTGATGAGTTTGGACAAGGTGTCCAAATGGTCCGGGTGGAAAGATAAGTTTTATTTGATTTCTTCTCCAACTCTGAGACACAGCCAGACACTGCGCTGGTACAACACAGAACCATCTCTTCTGGGAAGGAAATTCCCTCTCTTAGAGCTATCTACTAAGGCCCGAGAGAAAATAATAGAGTCGGGTTTCTTTGAGACCATAACTAAGCCTATGGGGGATGGGACTCATATTATAGTTCCCAAAAACGGGATCCCCCATCCGGACTATTTCAAGGACGAATGCTTCTTGTCCGCCTGTGGGTTAAGTCCCATGTTTCCCAAGGGTAGATCCACTTACATCCGGAGTGTTTGTTATTTTATTCTTCTATTACAAACTTTCCATAATTTCTTCTAACTTAAGTTATATTCATGCAGCCGACGCTTTGAAAATGGTCGATCCGGCAAAAACTCCGGCTAATTCGGCGGCGCTGCTGCGCAAGGACGCTTCTATTGCCAAGAAAGTAGTCGTTGACGCTAAAGAGTCCAAGAAAGAAGGGGTAAGACCGCCTGACTTTGTATTTTTTTATTATATTTTTTTACTAAGACAGTTTGCCGATTTGGTATTGTAGACACCCAAATTTGTCTCCCCAAAACCAAACCCAGTGATGAGTACCTTTCATGTCATTTGATTTTGGAACAAAGCGAAAGTGTGAAAAGTCTAGTGATGAGGATGTTTTTATTAAAATATCTCTTCTTTCTGTTTTTGAAAATATTTCTTTTCTTACCTTATTTTTGAAAAACGTGCACTATAGTTTATTTTAGTCCATGATAAGGGTCCAATAATTGTGTAGTTGGATGGGGTTTGAAAATACCTTTCCAACAATATATTATAAGCCCAATTCCGATGAATAATGAGGAAGTTATGGCCAAGATACTAAACTAGGCCCGATTTGGTTTTTTATATGCGGCCCAATGATCTAGAGGAGGGCTTATTATTAATTATCATTCCTAAAACTATTAGGATTGATTATAGTCTTTTAGAATACTCTAGAAGGTTCTTTTAAATTCTAATGGAGTTAGGATTGATAATTATTTTTTAATGAGTTTGAAATTGAATAAAACTACTCCTTTTAAGAATCCTTGTTTTGTACGAAGTGGAATATATTCAGATTTTATTTTCGTGACTCATAATCTTTATTCAAATTTTATATTATTGGATAGATCTTTAAATTATCTTTCTAATGATATATTATAATATTAAATCCGAGTTATAACGAAAAAGATATGAATGAGATATGAAACTTTATCCAAAACTGACACCCTTCCACTATTTTGGCTATATCTTTTTATCTACAAAATATTTTAATCTTCTTTTAATTGGGTTGGAAATTAGACTTCAAGATCTTTCTGGATCAAAAGATATGATAAAAACAAAATCCGCAAAAATTGTTTCCAACGCCTGGCCCCACGCCTAGCATCTGGCGCCAAAGTGTAGCGTCTGGCGCCAATCCTGGCGTCTGACGCCACGCGCGTGTTTGACGCTGCGATTGAGTTTTATTCTCGTCAAAACTCTGATTCGTTTTTCTATATTTTTGGCTGATTTTTTCTATAAATAGCTTCCTAAAAACTCCATTTTCCATCATCAATTCTCATCAATTCTTATTCTTTCTAATTCTCATCAAGAATTTCTTGATTCTCGTTCTTTCTAGCCTAGATTTTTTCAAACACAATTTCTAATACATTAGCACTAGAAACACCTAGCATAATTCGAAGTTGTCTTCGCCCTAGACGTGAAAGGTTTGAATTTCTGAGGGTTTGGTCCCAAATATCTCTTTCAATTATTATTTAATTTAATTCTTTGTTCTATTATTTTCCTTGAAGTTACTAACGTGTGTATTTTGTTATTAGAAAGAGGTACGAGACATCCAAGTAAGTGCTTTAATTGTTTGCATTGGTATTATGATATAGAAATCATGTCTAGGTTATTATTATGATTCCTAGTATCATGTTAGGATGCTTGATGTTTTGAATGACAACAATGATTCCTAGTATCATGTTTAGGGAAAAGGTTATAATATCAAATATGCTTATTATGATTCCTGCGATGCTTCCTACTCTTCCTAATATTATGTTAGTATCATGTTAGGGTAAGAATTTTAATTTTTATTGTTTAATGACATGCTAGGGTTTATTATTAATCTTATCATGCCTAGGATCTTACTATTTTTATGCTTTAACATGATTAGTTTAATTATTATGATTATTATTTCAATTATGATTATAATTATTGTTATGATGTTTATTATGTTGCTTGATATTTATTGTTATTGCTTGATCACGCTTTTTATGCATGATTAAAGGGAATTTGTACTTGTAATCTTGCTTAATAAGATAATAAATAATCTTGTTTAGGGTTAATTTGATTATAATTCAAGTGATCGCCAATAATAGATTTATTTGTGCATTAAATTCAACCAACATATTGATTGCATTCGACTTGAATGTTGCATTTGTACCTATCAACGAAAGCGTTTGCTATGGATTCCCAGGTAGAGGTCTTTTCTTTTTCGAGAGAAAAGAATCATTGTTGGCAAACGGTCTCGAGAGATAGTGAGAACAGAGAAGGGAAGACTTTCTTATCGATACCCTTGATACTCATTATTGTTTCAAATGCTCTTAAATGGAAGTAAGGGTTGTCAATTGCCCTAAATTTTGGGATGTTGTTGGCACTGAACTTCTGCGGA
This sequence comes from Chenopodium quinoa, assembly GCF_001683475.1. Lineage (NCBI taxonomy): Eukaryota > Viridiplantae > Streptophyta > Magnoliopsida > Caryophyllales > Amaranthaceae > Chenopodium > Chenopodium quinoa. Next base: position 141,317 of record NW_018742969.1, read on the forward strand.
AGAAGATCTTTATCCACCGAGACCCCTTTGGATGTGAGTTCTTGAAACTTGTAGTCGCTGGACAACTTGCTTAGGCTCTCTTGCATGAGGTCCATTTGTTGTTGTTTCACGGGATCATCGATCTTAAGTGCGAGAAGCTTCAGTGTCTCAGTTACAGTAGCAAGTTGGTTCTTGAGGTCATTGACTTCTTCTTGAGTTGCCATTATAACTCTTGCTTTTCTCTTGCGGGCTATAGGTTTGTCGAAAAGTTGGACTTGTACGAAGAGGTTATCTTTGATTAATCGTCCTTCCTTTCTTGACCACGCACTGTAAATTAAACCAATTTGCGTTTTAATTACTTGACTCGAATCAACTTGACTTTATGGTTTTGTTTTTTTTTTTTTAAATAATCATCATCAAAATACTTATAAATTATAATCATAATCATGTTCGTGTTAATATTAAAGCATAATAAAAATAGCAAGATCCTAGGCATGATACTAACAAGATTAATAACAAACCCAAGCATGTCACTAAGCAATAAAAATCAAATCTTTAACATGATACTAACAATCATAAATATTAGGAAGAACGTAGGAAGCATCACAACAATCATATTTGATATTAAAAAATACCCTAGACATGATACTAGGAATATCATAACAACAATATAAACATGATTTCTACATCATAATATCAATTAATTAATTAAGGAACTTACTTTGATGCCTCGTACCTCTTTCTAATAACAAAATACACACGTTAGTAACTTCAAGGAAAATAATAATCAAAGCAATTAAATTAAATAATTGAAAGAGAGATTTGGGACCAAACCCTCAGAAATTAAAACCTTTCACGTCTAGGGCGAAGGCAACTTCGAATATGGCTAGGTGTTTCTAGATCTTGTGAATGCGGAATTTTGTATGAAAAAGCAAGAAAGAATTAAATGCTAAAGAACTAATGTTTGTTGAGAATTGATGAATGTAGATGATGAAATCATCCATGAAAACAGAGTTTTTGATACGATATTTATAGAGAAAATCAGCCAAAAAAGATAATTTAACAAAACAGAGTCTGAAGATCGCAAAACAAGATTGGCGCCAACCCTAGCTAGCTGGCGCCAGGCACCAGTGGCTAGCGCCGCCAATGGCTAGCGCCTGGCGCCAAGCCTGGTTCCAGGTGCCAAGTCCTGGGGTTGGACGCCAGTCTTAATTCTAACGCGTTTTCGAAAATCTGATAAGTTTACTGTACTGGAAGATAAAATAATATAATTTCTTCGAAAATACTATTTGATCTTGATTAAAACTCTGAAAAGTCAACAAAGTCAACTTATCAATGCTAATTGAATTAGAAATGAAAAGAACCTTCTAGAAGATTCTAGAAGACTAAAACCATTCCTAATTGCATTAGGAATGATAAATCATATTAGGCCCTCCCCAAGATCATTGGGCCGTACATAAAGCTCAAACCGGGCCCAGTTTAGTAAATTGGCCATAACTTCCTCAATATTCATCGGAATTGGGCTTATAATATATCGTTGAAAAGGTCTTTGCAAGCCCCATCCAACTACACCACTATTGGACCCATATCATGGACCAACCAAACTGGATTGGCTGTTTTCTTAAAATAAAGTTTTCCAAAACAGGTAGAAAAGAAAAGAAATAAAACTTTCCGCAACACTAGACCTTTCCACACTTTCGTTTCATTCGATTATGATTCGACGTGAAAGGTGCTCATGACCGGGTTTGGTTTTTGGGAGACACAAATGGGTGTCTACAACTTGTCCGCCTGGGTAATACTCAGCCGGACTCTTTGATAACTAACTAAGTTTGATACTAAGTATAATTTAATGTTATAATTTCTTGTCCTAGTCCTCCTGGGTAAAACTCATACGGACTCTTTGTTTAAAAAACTAAGTTTGATACTTAGTGTAATTTAATAATTGCTTGTCCACCTGGGTAATACTCAGACGGACTATTCGTTCAACCAACTAAGTTCGACATTTAGTGTAAATTCAACATTGTAAAAACACTCGGCCAATGGTCCGATTAAAAACTGAGCACAAAAACGCTTAGTGGCTATACAACCGGTCTCAAACAAGACCAAAGGCCAAAATGGTCGGATGGTTGCATATTTTATAAAACCGCCTGTCCCAACATGGACAAAGGCGTCCGGAGACACCCCTTCGGGTGCAATCGTCGCAGAGAGTGGACTATTCGTCGGTTCTACTTACCTATGCAGATGGCGAAAATTGAACGACCGAATTGGTCAACTCATAGCCGTCTGACCAGAATAATCTATGAAGAACGATTAAGTCACCGAATACCGGATGCCCTGAGGCATCAGTCGATCATCGGCGGAAGTTCTCACTTAGGTTATTTATTCCAAAGTTGCACTCACTCTCCCTATTGGGGCAAAAGATTTTGTGTAATGGCTATGTGTTAACCCTAGACGAAATATAACCGCCTGGGTAAGAAGCTCAAAGCACCCGCTCTAATGGCCGGCTGTGCACTTGGTTTGGGGCAATCACCATTGTGATTGATTGGCCTAAAAACACTCCATACTTCTCCTAGTATCAAGTGTTTTCAAGCTTATCAATCAACTTGAAAGAAAACCAACCACACAACCACCCGGGGGCAAGAGCACTCGGATTGCAAATTGCCGCATGCTTTTTTAAGTTAGGCAAAATATTAAAGAATTGCAAACAGATGAAAAATTCAAATTAAAAACTCAAACACAAACAAGTATAAACAACCGACTAAATCGGAATACTTCATTAATATTGTATATGGCACAAAGGCCAGAATAAATGTTAGCCAGAATTACATCAGGTGAAGAAACCAAAAATAAATTGTTAACCAAACCCCATGGTTGGTAAAGATACAATAATACACGGCATACAAGCCGATAGAGAAATTGGTTGGCATACTGTCGCAGAAGTTGGGGAGGCTCGCCTAAGGCTGAGGTGAATGTTGCTGCTCCGGCTAAGTCTGGCTGGTTTGGCCCTCATCATGCTCATCCGCCACCGGCTCCTCATTATCAGAGACGTCATATCCCTGCTCAGCAGCCTAATCTTTGAAGCGAGGCGGTGGAGCATCACCCAGTAGCTGGGCATCATACACCTTAGTGGCGTAATCATACCTTAGCTTATAGACCTCAAAGTGTATGTCTGGGTAGAGGAGGCTCCAAGTGATCTTCATCCGGGCCAAGTTATTGCGCTCATTCTCCTCCGTCAGTCGTTTTTACTCTTAGGCCAGCTCGTCCGACTACTTGTTTCGCAGATTGAAAAGCTCAACCCCCAGGCGAGAAACGTCAGCTCGGAGTTGGGCGTTTTCCTTATCAGCATCTTCTAATGCCTTGAGGTCTGACTTGGTATCCTTCATTTGCTTATCAAGGTCATCAGCCCGGTTGTTAGCTTCGTCGTTCGCAGCCGTCAAACTTCGGATCAGCTCCTCCTGTTTTAACTCTACTACTTTAATCTTTAAATCACACATATAATTAGCATATTCAGCAGAGTTGAGGTTTTCAAGGGCCCTCCGTTTGGCGTCATTTACCTCTTTTTGTTTCCGCCTGAAGGGGCCCCGGAGGCCATCCACTCTCAGCATCACCTGAGAAAAGAGCAACCGGATTATGAGTTACTTAATAGGATTAAAGGTAAAAGATATCAAGGTTGTGGGATTCATTACCTCAGCCAGTTGGCCCATTATCCGGTCGAAGTCCACTACCTGCAGATCAGGTATGGAGTTCTTCTCTGACCGGGTGAGGGTCCTCACCATCCGGCTCGTCAGAAGTCAGATCTGCATCAAAAGTAGTACTCTGTTGAAAAGAGGTAGCGTAGTTGGCATTCATCCGTTGCCGGCTGCTGACTTACCCCCCAGAGGGATCAACCTTAGTCTTGATTCTCATGAAATCAAGTGGCCAAGGTATTTCAATCCGTCCCTTACCTTGGGTATCCGGATGTGGCTCAGGCTTCTGCTCCTCCCCAGGTGTTTCTTCACCGGCTGCAACATTAGGTGGCTCGCCACCCTTCGATGCCGTAGAGGCATCCGGCGCTTTCTGCTGTGAGCGCTCTGAGCTTTCGCTCAGAATTTTCATCGCAGCAGGCAATTTTCCCTCGGTCGTTGGACGACTGGATTGGGCAGAAGATTGTTTCTAGGGAGGAGGGTCCTTCCTGGCGGCCTTCGCAGCCGGAGTTTTCTCCAGATCGTCTCCTTGCCTTTTGAGCAGCTTGGAGAAGGATCGTGGAATTCTCTTGGCGGAGTCCTGAGAAACAAACAAGGGTAAGTATACCTAACCACCAAGTAAAAAATTATGTAAACGCATAAAAAGTCAGGCGGTCTTACCCATCCTTTCTTAGATTCCTTGGCTTCAACCGGCTGCCTTCTTGGCAAGTGAAGCCTCTTTGCTCAGCAGCGCCGCCGACTTAGCCGGAATCTTCGCCGGAGTTTTTGCCGGGTCGACCGTTCTCAAGGCGTCGGCTGCATGAACAGAATTCATGGTTAGAGGAAATTATGACAAGTTTTCAAAATAAAAATAACAAGCATTCCGGATGTAAAGTATTCTACCCTTGGGGAACATGGTACTCAGCCCGCAGGCGGACAAGAAGCACTCGTTCTTGATGAAGTCCGGATGGGGGATCTAGTTCTTGGGAACTATGATGTGAGTCCCATCCCCAATGGGTTCAGTTGTTGTTTCAAAAAATCCTGGCTCTATTATTTTCTCCCGGGCCTTAGTAGATAGCACCGGGAGAGGACACTTCCTGCCTAGAAGAGCCGGCTCAGTGTTGTACCGGCGCAGTGTCCGGTTATGTCTCAAAGTTGGGGAAGAAATCAAGTAAAACTTGTCCTTCCACCCGCACCATTTTGACACTTTGTCCAAAGTCATCAAATATTGGGGCAAGGTAGTCAGAGTATACCATGCCCCATGGCCGCCTGGGGCCTTACTCAAGTAGTGCATGTGAGCGAAGGCGGAAAAGTTGGGGTTTATATTTTAGAACTCGCAGGCGGCGATGTAGCTAAGAATGTTCACCCACGAATTGGGGGTGAGCTGCCAAACCGTTACATCATACCCCTTTATGATTTTCCTAATCCCGGGGTGGAGGGGGAACCGGAGGCCGGCTTCGATGACCGCCTCGTAGCAGACGAAGTAATGGTCTCCATTTTCAATATCATCGTTCCAAGCCATTACAGCGTCAGCCGGAGGAACGATGATGTCCCAGCCCCTTCCAAAGGGGTGCTTTTCTTTGAAGGCCCTAAAGTCGCTTTTGAGAAGGGCGATGTTACCCGGCAACATCCAGGTTCGTTTAGGATTGGGGTTGTCAGCGACCTTAGGCGGCTGCTGATAGTCAGCCGCAAAATTATCTTGGTCAGAGTCGGCTTCATTAGAGGAGGCGGCTCCCTCGCCGTCTACCTCGCGTACTCCCGAGCTCCCGGAAGTAGAGGGAGCCTCTTCATCGGAACCACTCTCTTCCAAATCCCTCTGTTCCCCGTCGGGAACAACCTCATCGGCTGGCACTTCCATAGTGCGCCGGCTCCTAGACCGTTTGGCCGTTTGTTTCGTTCTGGCCATTGAGTCCTGCACATACACAGAGAGGGAGGAATTCGGAGATGAGCATATCGGTTCCGACAGTCCAGAAAAGGCACCCCCTGTTCTAGACTCAGCCATTCCGAGGGACCGACTGAGTGTCCTAGGCAGTGCCGAGTGAGTGGATTGAGAACTCATTTATATTTTCTAAAAACTAGGTATACAGGCGGAGAAAAAACATGGTATGCAAGTTGAAAGGGAGAAAAGCTAAAATGGTACAAGCGGTTATCTTACTTTTACTCTGAAAAATCTGAAAACCGCTACAGCCGATAAACCGGGTGTTGAACTGCTAGCACACGGAAACTTGAACTTGTTGTGATGCAGACGAAGGCAGAGAATCTCTCTCTAAAAAGGTCTCTCTTTCTCTCTCTAAAAATTCAAATGAACGTAAGGTGAGAGAAAAAGGGGGGGTAACTTTCTATTTATAGAAGGTGAAAGCGGGGGAAAAAACTTTGGTTTGAAATTCAAATTTTTACCCGTTACTATTCACCTTTGAAAGGTGGACACGTGTCACAGGCCCCACATGATATGCACGTGTGTCCTGTGAGGGGAAAATGTTTAGGGTAAAAATACCCTAGACACGTGGACCAATGAGAGGAGGCCACGTGTCGAGTTGAGGATGGCTCATGTGGCTTAATATCCTCTTGACACGTGGCACCCTTAGATTTTTCAATGAAATGGCGGCCTTCAAGGGCCCAAATCCCAAGAAGAGCCGTAAAACGGCGCATCCCACTAAAATCTAGATGGGGGCACATTCTCCAATGACCCTATAAATAGGGAGATATTTCCCCATTTTGGGGACACATTCAATCATTTATTACACCTACATTCTCTCACATCAGAGAAAGACCTGAGCCTGGAATCCAAGCAGATCCCCACCTAAATTTCCGTACTCTTTAATCCCTTTCGAGTTTCTAACTTGATTGTCGGAGGCGGAGCTCCTACCACCCGAAGTCTCCGTTGTTTTGCAGTACAACTCAGCCGGATCAAACTTCGTGACGTAACTCTCCCGAGGGACAAAAACACCGAAAACATTCATCACTAGGTTTGGTTTTGGGGAGACACATTTGGGTGTCTACAGTGCTCCCTCTAGACTTATGAGTAACACTCCTACGCCACATCCTTTTTTATTGGACGCACCGTTGAAGTACATTACCCATTTGTCATCTTGTGTCATGTGAATCTCTTCATCCGAATGATGAGTAGTTTCTGCATGACTTGTTTAAATTGGATGTTGGGCCAGAAAATCGGAAATTACTTTCCCTTTTATTGATTTTTTAGGAATATATTTTAGCTCAAATTCGGCCAACATTACCAACCACTTGGATATTCTTCTTTGTATAGGTGGTTGTTCAAACAAATACTTTATCGGATTTTATTGAGAAATCACATGAGTAGTGTGTGGTAGCATATAATGTCGTAGTTTATTAGTTGCCCACACTAATGCTAAACTTGTTTTTTCCAAGGTATTATATTTGTTTCATATTGAATGAATTTTTTACTTATGTAATATATTACACACTCGACTTTTTCTACCTCTTGTGCTAACATGGTGCGTGTGGCCATGTTTGTAACTGTGATGTATATTGCCTAAGAGGTAGTTTGGGTACTGGTGGTGCTAAAATTGGTGGACTTTGAGATAATCTTTGATTTTCTCAAAGGCCTTTTGGCATTGATCGTCCCATTCAGATTTTTCTTCTTTTTTCAACTTATTAAATATTGGCTCACAAGTCATAGTCAATTTGTTGATAAACCAACTAATGTACTGTAGTTTGCCAAGGAACCACCTAATTTCTTTTTCTGGTTGAGGGGGAGGCATATCAATGATTGCCTTTATTTTAGGGGGATCGATCTCAATACCACGTGTGCTTACTACGTATTTGAGTAACTTACGTAAGTTACTCTGAAGGCGCATTTTTGTGGATTCAATCACATTTTGTATTCTTTTATGCGAGTGAAAATTTTGCGTAAAGCTTTTATATGTCCTATTCTATCTTTGGACTTTACGATCATATCATCCACATACACTTCTATTTCTTTATGCATCATATCATGCAAGAGAGTCGTAGCCGTTCTTTGGTATGTAGCTCCTGCATTTATTAAACCAAATGGCATGACGGTGTAGATTATACGTATCCCAAGGGGTGATAAAGCATGTCTTTTCTTCTACTTCTCTTTCCATTAAAATTTGGTTGTAACCTGCGTATCAATCCATAAAGGATAACATCGCATGTTCATCCGTGTTATCTACCAATATATCGATATATATGAGGTAGTGGAAAATCGTCTTTAGGGCTAGCTAGCCTTGTAAAGTTTCCTAAAGTCGACACACATGCGAACTCGTCCATCCTTTTTAGGGACTGGTAGATGTTCTCTACACCCATTCTGGGTAATTACATACGCGAATGAAACCTGCGTCTAATTGCTTTTGTACTTCTTCTTTTATTTTCAAAGAGACATCAAGTTTCATTCGTCGAAGTTTTTGTTTTACTGGTTTAGAGGTAGGGTTCAAGGGAATGGTATGTTCCGCAATTTCCTTATCTATTCCAGGCATATCCTTGTATGACCAAGCGAACACGTCTTCAAATTCTTTGAGCGTCGTTATGAGGGTCGATCGCTCTTCTTGGCTTAAAGATAAGCAAATTTTGACTCCTCTTTTGTTTTCATTAGTTCCTATATTGACTGTTTCAGTTTCTTCAATTATAGGGTTCTTTTGTTCTCGTTCATTTATTAGTTCAACCAATTTATAAATATTATCATCTTCGTTAGGTTGATTGTTATAGCATTTGAAAGACTCGAGAGAAGGCATATACTCGGAAATAGAGCTCATATTATTGAATTCAAAAGATAGTACATCAAGAGTCTATACTAGATTCGTCGTCCTTAGAACTAGAAAATAAAGATTCAGTAATGGCCACAAGGCCTAAATTTTTAGCTTCCCTAGAGTCTATACTAGATTCGTCGTCCAATTCTTCAAACATCTTCCCTTCGCCTGTGACAATTTCCAGCTTATCGCCTTTGTGATTGGTCCATTTAAAAGACTTATTCCATCCATGCTCAAAGGTTTCATTAGAAGGGGTGATCAACGAGGTTGGGTTAAAAGCTTCATCTTGAATGACATTTTGATTAGTCATTGTAACGACGTGATTTTGCTCTAGTCCAAGTAGCAAGTTGAATGCTTGCCCATCATAGCACCCTGGAGTTGGGTGTTTTGATTCAACGGTTTTAAGATCGTCATTCAAGAAGTAGCAATCGTGAAATATTTCAAATCTTGACTTCTTGATTCCTTCCAAAACTAGTGGTTCTAGAAAGTCATAGCAAGGGTAATCTTCTCCCTCCCTAATGAATTGTCCATTAAGGGTTTGTTGGTAAGATGGGAGCAAAGTAATTATCCCCTTTTTATTGTTGTCTCTACGTGCTTTGTTTTTAGCATCGTGAGACTCTAGTTCTTCCTTGATTAGTTTGTATCCCAACCCAAAGGAGAGACTTTTCTTTGGGATAGGGAGTAAAAGAGATTTTTTTTTTCATTCCTATCCCCAAAGGCATCCCAGGAAAGTAACTACTCTTAAACAAGATGTTGTTTACTATCCAGGTGGAGTATGGATCAAGCTTGAATGATTCTTCAAGGCTCTCTTCCATTTCAATTGTGTAGATTGGCTCGGCGGCAAATCCCCACATGTCCTCTTCATCCTTATCATGGTTTATTTCTAGAAGTGATTGGTCATTTATAGCTAATTTGAGAGGAGAAGCATGTATATTCATAGGAATCCCTTGATAGTTCAACCTAATCATTTGATAAAGTGAGGATGGTATTGCACCAAGCTCATGTATCCAAGGACGTCCAAGTAGAAGGTTTAATGTGGGTTTAATATCCATGACATGGAATTCAACCGTCTTTTGAATTGGGCCTGTGGTGACTTGTAGCTTAATAGTTCTACACACCGATCTTCTTAAGTTGTCGTAGGCCCTAATGCTTTGTGTTGTTGAATGAAATTATTTTTCTAGATTAAGGCCTAGATATTTTTGTGTTCGTAATGGGCACACGTTTACAGCCGACCATTGTTTACCAAAGTAAGAGAGATATTGTATCCCTTGCACCCCACATAATGCATTGTTGTGGGTAGTGTCTTTTGAAGGCAAATCATCATTAGTGAAAATGATTGATTTTTCGGATTTCTCACTAGTAAGAAAGTTAACGAGATCTTGAGGGGTTGTGTCTGTGCTTACAGACAAAGCCGTTAGAGCGTTCATAAGAGAATTCCTATGTTCTTTAGAAGTACTTAGGAGTTCCCAAATGCTAATATTCGCCTTGTATTGGCGAAGTTATTTAACCAATGGATCTTCCACCTCAAGTGGAGGTGGTATTGGATTTTGTACTTGACCTTGAGTTAGATGATCTATCTCATTTGGATTATTTATAGGACTCATGAACCAACTTTCTTCTAGAGGCTTTGAATGTGCCTCCATTTCAAGATGTTCCATGAGTTGTGCTTGATGCCATTTTTCATCCAAGGAGAGATTTGATAAGTCTTGTGACTTCCCCAAGAAATGATCCTAATCAAGCAATCCATTTGTCTCATTTTGTAAACAAGATGGAGGTGGGACAGCAGCATACTTAGAGACATATAAGTCTTGAAAGTCATCGCCCCATAGTCCACATACTTCATTAGTTACCCCTATGAGTATTGTGGCTAGAGGTTCTCCTATAGGTGTGATATAGTCCAAAGGATTGAGCGTATCACTTCTCATATGGTCCTCATCAATATGAAACACCACTAATGGGGATGCATTATTGTTAGTTTTAGGCGTGGGAATTCTCCCATCGTCTACTAAATCTTTATTTTGTGTTTTAAGACGTAGCAACGTTCAGTATCGTGCTCAATGCCTCTATAGTAAGCACAATAAGCATTACCATCCCATTGAGAAAACCTTCTTTTTGGTGGAGTGGGTGGTGTTGGCCCTGTTGGTGCAATTAAGCCTTTTTCGCTCAATTTTTCCAATAATTCTTTATAGCTTACAGGAAATGGTGTGAATTTTCTTTCTTTTGTCCATCTTCTTCATGGATCATTACTATTATTATATTATATGGAAGTTGCAAATACATAAATAGAGGATTTATCATTCCCCTTTTTGTAGTTATTCCTAGGTTGGTGATGATAAGATTTGTTTGCTTTTTCTTTAGCAAGATCATCTTCAATCCCAGTAGCCACAAAATAGGCCTTTTGAAAAGTGTCTAAACCGAGGTAATGTAGATGCTTGTTGTACTTTTCATGACAATTGTTAATGAACTTTTGTATAAACTCGAGTTCAGGTGGCCTTTGGACAAGGTGAGCCGCCTTTTCTCGCCATCTACCATAGAAAGCAAGGAAACCTTCGTCGTCGCCTTGCTTAAGCATTCCAAGTTCACGTAGAGTCGATTTGAACTCTACGTTACTCTCATATTGGGTAATGAAAGCCGAAACTATATCTTCCCATGTTGTTTTGAATTTCGGATCTAACCCATAGTAACACCCTCTCGCGGTTGGGTCTAGAGATAAAGGCAAAGTCAAAGCATAAAGCTTAGGATCAACTCCCTTTAATGTCATGGTGCCAGTAAAACACATTAAGTGGTTTTGTGGATTATTGATCACCTTAAATATTGTCAAGTCCATAGCTACGAACTTTTCCGGTAAAGCAAGTCATGGGGGAGGAGCAAACTTTTCTGCATCGAAGTACTTATTCCCCATGGTGGAACAAAGAACAAGCTTCTCCAAAGACTTTTCTTTAACGGATAATTGTTCCACCTTTGTTGCAAGGCTAGAGTCTTGGCATTTTTCTTTTCAGCCTTTTCAAGTTTCTTAATTCTTCTTTCCTTGGCCTCTTAAGCCTTTTTTTCTCTCAAGCGAACAATCTCTTCTTGGAGTTGTTCGATGGTTGACATTGTTGTTGGACTAGGACTAGTTGTCGAGGGAAGGTGGTTTGAAAGGGGTGGATTGTTTGATGGTAAACGTAGAATACGAGCGCCCAAGAGTCTTCGTTCCCAAGCTTGAAAACCGGCCCTAATGGAAGTACGAAAGGATAAGTAAATCGATATGCTTGTTTAGAAGAAAGAAAAAAAAGAAATGACTCAAGATGTATTCGAAAGGATAACATCACCCTTAAACAATTCTCAATGAAGATATTGTTTGCATGAGTCAATTTGTCTTTAGAGAAATCAAATACGTAACAGTGGGCGCGCGCATCAAAATCACTTGCACTGGTAGGGGTCACGCAACTCATTAGTTCCGCGCGCCACTTGCTCGTAAGATTTTTTTTTAATTCGAGCGCTTTTTTTTTGTCATCGTTTTTTTATTTTTTTATGGTACCCTTTGAATACGACTCAAAATTACGAAGAGACAACTTCGTAATTGGGAACCTAGACCAAACTAAAAAGAAAAAGAAGACTATCCTAACACGTTGCATATAGTCACATAATCACATAAAGCATGTCATAAGCCAAGATTCATACAATGCCAATCTAAGGTCAAAAGGCTTGTGTCCAAAGGTACCATATCTTAAGAAACGACGCATAAATCAATCACTCAACGTGTTGACTCATGGCATTGCTCTCCCAACATTTTGTTGGTGATATGGGTGGGATGATTGTTATTGATTTCGGGATAGAAGCCTAGTGTTGGCGACCCCTAATCAATGAGCCAATCCCCAAAGGTTGAAGTGTGGTATGATTATGCATAATGCAATGTTGCTTGTTTGGTTTTTACTTTTGTGCAAAAGAAAGATATTGTGTGTTCAAGTCTCGCTCTCTAACTAGAGATTATCCAAGTTAATTCCCGTTACAACCCATAGGCAACCTAGTGTTGGAAACCTTGGAACATAACTAAGAACTAATCATGTAACCTCTAAGTCCCCAACGGAGTCGCCACTCTAAGGAGGGTGATCCCACCGTAAGGGGTCCTTCCTTAGATGCCCATGGCCATTTAAAAGCCTAGGACTTTACATTTGTTAGGGTGTAGTAGGATTTGAATTCCTAACTGTTTGGGGACCTTGAATTAGAATTGATTCTATCATTACGCTTTTTTATAAGAAACAAGTAGGAGTCGCCAATGAGTTTTAGGAAAACTCATAAACCTCGTTCATGCCTTTCTTCCATGTGGAGTTCATGGAATAATTATCACAAATCGTAAGTTTAACCATGCCCAAATTGGTCTACATAAACTAAAATAATGTTCCCTTTGGGGGGAAATCGTTATCCTAGCCCTAGTACGGCCTCTACTAGCTCTTCCTTTTTTACAATTTCGTCACCAAACAATATATGCAACGCGATACCTAAAACTAAGTTAGTTGATTTTATTTACACACATCAATTCACTTAGGAATTACATTGCAACGTCGTTATTCTTTATTTAATCAAATCCGTGATTATGACAAGAAATATACAATATTTGCCTTGGCTTAAGTGATAAACCAACAATTAATTATTTAATTCTAATCTTATTTAACGCAAGATACTATGTGGAATTGATTAATGAAGCCTTTTAAAGTGATTAAGCAATACTAATTAATTAATTAAAGTTCTTTTATACAAGAAAATAAAAGTGATTTATCTAATTGATCGGGAATTTACCACTTCTCTTTGCTAGATCTCCGTTTAGAACACTAACCTCCACCGTAGTAACAAAATATCAAAGGGGTGAGTGTTTAGGACAAGAGATGTTAGGTAGCACAAGTTCACAAGTTTCGCCAGAGTTTAAGGTTAATTTCTGTCTGTTTAAGCCTCGGATTAAGCCTCTATTTATAGGGAATGGGTAGGTTTAGGGTTTTAAACATTCTGCCGCAGCAAGTGTCGCGCACAACTGGTTGAGTTGCACGCGGAAACCCAGCGCAAGTGATTGAGCAGCGCTACTATAGGCAGCACAACTAATTGTCTTGCGCGCGACTTTATGGTAAGATTCGATTTTCCAATTTTTTGAAATTCTGAATCTTTCACGAGCGCAACTCTAGCAGTTGCGCTGTTCCGCTGAGTGTCACGCGCAACCAAATTAGTTGCGCGCGCCTGCCTGCACGACTCCTTGAGATGCGCGCAATATTTTCTACGGGAGCACTTATTTTAACCTAGGCGCTCCTAAAACCGTCATTATTGGGTTTTAAGCACGGGCTTAAGCCTAATTATGATCGACTTTAGTTAATTGGACTTTGTTTGGATTTGTTTCTTGGTTTAGGCTAGTCTTTTGTGTTTTGTGGCTTAACTAGTTATCCATAAGGATTCTTCACTTTGACCCAACACGAATATGGTTTTATTTATCGTCATTGCACTTCCTGTCGGGACAGGAGGCCAAAAGTAGATGTCTACAAAGTTTAGACTGGATTTGGGACCAAACCCTCAGAAATTATCAACCTTGAACGTCTAGGGAAAAGGTAATTTCGAACTTGTCTAGGTGTGGCTAGAACTAATGTATGAGGAATTTTGTAAAAGGGAAGGTTTATAAAAAGAATAGAGAGAGAGAAAGAATAAGCTTCTAGCTTTTAGAGAGAGAGAGATGATGATGGATTGTTGTTTGTGAATGATGAAAAACGGGGAGATACGACCCCTATTTATAGAAAAAAATAGCACAAAAATAGAAAGAAAAGAGTTTGAGTCCTATTTTGAATAAAAGACCTCCTGTCGCCAACGACAGGATCAGTGCCAGACGACAAGCTCGTCGCCAGGCGACAGACCTGTTGTTTGGCGCTGGGCTGGGATCACTTTTTTGCGGATTTTGTTTTTATCATATCTTTTGATCCAGAAGTCTAAATAAGTATATAATATGTCGTTGGAAAGATATTGAAGTTTACTTTCAAACCCAATTAAAATCAGATTAAAATATTATGTATATAAAAAGATATGTATGAAATAGTGGAAGGGTGTCAGTTTTGGATAGAGTTTCGTATTCCATTCATATCTTTTTCGTTATAGCTCGGAATTAGTATTAAAATATATCATTGGAAATATAATTTCAAGATCTATACAACCATATAAGATTTGGATAAAGATTATGAGGCAAAAAAATAATATATGATTGTCTTTGGACATCTTTAATTTCGAATAGAATTAGGATTTTAAAAAAAAAGAAAGTTTTATTCAATTTCCAACTCTTTGATTTTATCTTTTCAAAAAGGATAATTAAGATCTTTTAGAAACTTATAGAAGCTTCTAATAAATCCTAATTAGTTTAGGAATAGGATTAAACCTTTGGACCCTCCACATGATCATTGGGCTATAGGTAAAATCCGGTTTGAGCCCAGTTTTGGCCATAACTTCCTCATTATTCATCGGAATTAGGCTTATAATATATCGTTGGAAAGGTTTTTTCAAGCCCCATTCAACTACACTATTATTGGACCCATATCATAGATCAAACTAAACTTGAATGCACGTTTTTCATAAATAGGGTAAGAAAAGAAATATTTTCAAAAACAGAAAGAAGAGATATTTTAATAAAATCATCCTCATCACTTGACTTTTCACACTTTCGCTTTGTTCGATAATAAATGACATGAAAGGTATTCATCACTAGGTTTGTTTTTGGGGAGACACATTTGGGTGTCTACAATAGGCATAATTGAACTATACACAGTGTCGGCCACAATATCCCATTTCTTTTGATAGAACAAAGCTTGAAAGCAATCCGGACCCGGGGCTTTTAACGCCCCCATTTCCTTCACTACTTTTCCACTTCTAGTTTGGAATAAGGGATAGTGAGAGTCGACCAATCTTGGGAGGAATGCTCAAGAAAGATATCTTGAAGGAGATTTATTTGATCAGGTTCACCCTCTTCTTCAAATAATTTCGAGAAGTAATGCACAACATGATCTCTAATCTTAATTTTGTCTTGCAACCACTGGTCATTATCCCCCTTCAAAGTTTCGATCTTGTTTTTCCATCTCTTGACAATTTTGCTTAAGTGTAAAAAGCTTGTGTTTCGATCTCCATTTTTTCTCTTCCCTTTCAAGAATTTCATTAAGAGCACGCCTTAGTTTAGCCTTGAGTTTTATAAGGCCTCTATCCACCTTAATGGATAGTTTTGCTTGAACACCAGCAATACATGCAAGTAGCCTTCTTTTTTGTTTAAATATATTACCAAACACATCTCGATTCCATAACTGTAATTCAAAGGAAAGCTTAGACAGAGAGTTCATAAGATTACCTTGATTATCCCATTTTTCAGCAACGAAATCCTTAAAATTCTCATAGGTTAACCAAGAACCTGAAGGGACGGTGTACTGCTGTAACGGAGCGAAACCATTAGGGGATATGAATATGGGGCTGTGATCTGAGTGGACGGCTGCTAAATTTCTCATTGAAGATTTGTCAAATCTGACTAGCCATTGATCATTACACAGGGCACGGTCTAATCTAGCATTCTGCCTAGTCTCGATAAACTTCCCTCGAGCCCAGGTGTGAGATGCCCGTGAAAATTCTACCTTTAAGAGATCCATATCTTCTACCCATTCGTTAAACAAAGCAGATCTTTTGTTGGTTTCATGACAAGACTTGTTTCTTTCATAAGGAAATCGAGTATCATTGAAGTCACCCGCCAAGAGCCATGGTTTATTGTGAGTTTCAACAAATTTTTCTAACTCACTCCATAATTCCTTTCTTTTAGCAGGATCCGAGTTGCATACATAGTAGAGAAGTACCAAGGTATAGCTCCAGGTCGAGATATCTCCATGGTAATATGTTGATGATGTTTTGAAATCGTGCTCAATATAACAACATTAGTTCTCCAACAAACCCAAATTTCTCAACTGAATCCAGTCGCGTCTACTCTTGTGTGACCATCGTACCTAAGAATAGTTGAAATTTTTATTACTTGGTCACCTCCCATATGCGTTTCAACTAGGGTGAGTACATTTGGTTGGTTAATTTTTATTAAATCTTTCAAAGTAGCAATGAAGTCTTTGCTTCCCGCTCCTTGCACATTCTACACCATACAAGTAACTAGTAACAAATCCGGATTTAAATTGGGAATACTATCTTCTATATCAAGAGGTATAGAGGGTAGAGAAGACACATATGCATGCCTTATTAGATTCAACAAACGCTGAAATTCAATTGGAATTTTGGCTGTTATCACCAATTCGGGGGGGGTTTCGAGATTGGTGGTAACATCGATTCCATCTGCATCTCCATTACATAGAGTAGTGGACGCATAGTTGCTAGTTACGGTTGATCCATTGGCATACCCACACATAATATTTTCTCCGGAGGTATTGCTACCTTGATTGGGGAGGGAGTTCGAAACATGGGTTTGCTCTAGAGAGTGCTTGATATGGCTTAGCGATTGCTTCTCTGTCTCCTCTTTTGTCATGGGTGTAGCATCTGTAGCTTCTGTGTTGCTTATGGGTGCATCAAAATTAAAGTCAAAATTTTATTTTCCTTGCACACTTTGACTTTTATTTTTGGCAATGAGGGGTGTCAAGATATTTGTGCTTTCTGTCAAAGGAGTAGAGATCTTCTGAGTAGCTACTTTCTTCTTTTCTTGATAAATCTATTTGGGAATATTTTTTTGATTTTAAATTTTGTTGACTTAAGGTGGAGGTATTAACATTAAAAATAATGGGAATATCCTCCCTTTGCATAACTTGCTGTGAAATATCTCCCAAATTGATAGCATTTGAGTACCTTCCAAAATTATCCTTCGAAATCTTAGCACAATCTTCCAGCTCACAATTACTATCCTTTTCTGGTATCAAGTTTTCCTCTTCTTATGTTTGCAAAATACCGAATCTCGATCCTCCCCCTTGAAAACCTCCAAAAATTACGGGAGCTTTTTTCTTTCCAAGATTTTCGCCCTCCCCCCCCCCTGCTGCCTCCAGTGTTGGTTTTGTAGCCACCTTGGCACCACCAGCTCTGTCTCTAGCCACCTCTGGCATTGACTTTTCTGTCTTTGAATTCCTTTTTCTCACTAGCTTTTTGACAAGCATCCAAGAGCCAAAATCCTCTATTTCTTCAGGTTTATTAATTTGGCCATGTAAAGGATTATCATGTACAGTCATGGATGAGTTCTCTCCTGCCATAGATGATACAAGACAATCATCTCCAACGTGCCTAAAGCTTACCACACTTAAAACACACCATTCAAATACCTTTATATTGGATCCTCCGTATGCGTCCTTTGAGCTAGAAATTAGACGATAAAGGTTTTGGTAGATCGATTTCCACACTAAGCCATGTGAATTGACCCCTCTCAGCTTGGGCAGTTGTCTTGTTCACTCTAAGGACCTTCCCTATATTTGTACCAACCTTATTTAGAAAATTTATGTTAAAATATTCCACATAGGTTTGGTATTCGCACCCAAGCTGTGAGTACTTTGATTGGGGCTTCATCAGGGACAAAATTGTGTATCCATTTTTTGATTATGAGGTAATTATCATCAAGGAGCCAAGGTCCTTGAGTCAAAACATAATTGTAATCTGCAGAATTTGTGAATCTAGCAATGTAGAAATCACACCCAATATCAGTAAGAGCAAGTTCTCCTTTTATGTTCCATTTCTTCTATAATCGTCTCATCAGCCCCATAAATCCTATCTTTCCGCTGAACATCTTGATGATCAAAGAACCTTTCCATGGCTTTCTTAGCATTTTTTTCTCCTCTTTTGATAATTGGATAACAGGACATCTTTCATCCTTCAAGATTTCCTCCGGAATTTCTTCATCATTAGATACTGTAGACACCCAAATTTATCTCCACAAAAACCAAACCCGGTGATGAATACCTTTCACGTCGAATCATAATCAAATGAAATGAATGTGTGGAAAGTCTAGTGTTGCGGTTAGTTTTTCATTAAAATTCTCTTCTCTCTATTTTTTAAAAACCTATTTTATGAAAATAGTCAATACAGTTTAGTTTGATCCATAAAAATGGTCCAATAATAGTGTAGTTGGATTGGGCTCAAAAAGACCTTTCCAACAATATATTATAAGCCCAATTCCGATGAACAATGAGGAAGTTATGGCCAAAATACTAAACTGGACCCGGTTTGGTTCTTATATGCGGCCCAATGATCTAGAGGAGGGCCTATTATTAATTATCATTCATAAAGCTATTAGGATTGATTATAGTCTTCTAGAATAATCTAGAATGTTCTCTTAGATCCTAATGGAGTTAGGATTGATAATTATGTTTCAAAGAGTTTGAAATTGAATGAAACTACTTCTTTTGAGAATCCTTGTTTTGTACGAAATGAAATATATTCAGATGTCATTTTTTCACCTCATAATCTTTATCCAAATCTTATATGGCTGGATAGATCTTGAAATTATCTTTCCAATGATATATTATAATATTAAATCCGAGCTATAAGGAAAAAGATATGAATGGAATATGAAACTCAATCCAAAACTGACACTCTTCCACTATTTTGGCCATATATTTTTATCTACAAAAGATTTTAATATGCTTCTAATTGGGTTGGAAAGTAGACTTCAAGAGCTTTCGAACGACAAGTATATGCCTTATTTGGACTTCTGGATAAAAAGATATGATAAAAACAAAATCCGTAAAAACTGTCTTGCAGCGCCGGACGACAGACCTGTCGCGCGGCGACAGCGGCTGTTGTGGCGACAACGTCGTGTTTTATTCCTCTTCAAACTCTGATTCTTTTTTTATCTATTGCGGACTGTTTTCATTATAAATAGCGTCCTTAGTCCTCTGTTTTTAATCACCAACTCTCATAAAGAAATTCTTGATTTTCTCTCTCTCTCTCTTATTTTAAAACCAACCTTTTCACAAACAAAATTAAGCATTTACAAGATCTAGATACACCTATCCAAATTCAAAGTTGTCTTCGCCCTAGACGTGAAAGGTTTGATATTTCTAAGGGTTTGGCAAATCTAGTCTAAACTTTCTTAATTCTTTATTTCAATTATATAATTTAATTGTTTAATTTTGTATTTTCCTTGAAGTTACTAAAGTGTGTATTTTGTTATTACAAAGAGATACAAGACATCCGAGTAAGTACTTAAATTGTTCAATTGATATTATGATATAGAAATCATGTTTAGGTTGTTATTTTGATTCATAGTATCATGTTAGGATGCTTTTAGTATGATGCTTAGGATAAAAATAAGTTAGTTATATCAATTATGATTTCTGTGATGCTTCCTATTTTCTTTCCTAATAACATGTTAGTATCATGTTAGGGCTAAAGCTTTGTTTTTTTATATGTTTAGTGACATGCTAGGGTTTGTTATTAATGTTGTTAGTATCATGCCTAGGATCTTGCTATTATTATGCTTTAACATGATTATTTTAATTATGATTGTTATTTTTATAATTGCTATTATGATTTATAATTATGATTATTATTATGTTGCTTGATGATTATTTTTATTGCTTGATCACACCTTTTATGCATGTTTAAAGGGTATTGGTACTTGTAATCACGCTTAATAAGATAATTAATAATCTTGTTTAGGGTTAATTTGATTATAATTCAAGTAATCGCCAATAATAGTTTTATTTGTGCATTAATATTCAACCAACATAGATTAAACAGGTTTAGGGTAAACCTAATGATTGCATGTAAGTCAGAAAGCGCACATGAATACGAGCAGAATAAAGTAGAGGCCTATTATTAGGGCAGGTTCAATCTCTTTTAGGTTGGATTTGAACCTTCATCCCCGAACTTCCAATCATGGTTCCAGACCTATTGGAGTTGACGATCTCTTGGATCGTTAAGGGGTGTAACCTTCTTTACAAGTTCCTAAAACTTGTTGGCGACTCTTTTGCTCTAGCTTCCTTCCCTTTGGACGCCACCGTACTTTAGTGTATCAGTGGGGTTCAGGTTTGGGGTAATGGTTGAAATATTCCCTACAGATACATCATCATCTTCTTCATCTTCAATGGAAATCATCGAATGAGAATTGATTTTCTTATTTGATAATCCTCTTATCATGTCTCCGAAAGATTTTTCATTCCCTTGTTGATTAGGCTGAAAAATGGATGAATTGTTCCTTTCAGGCTGGGACTCTTTCTCTGCCTCTTCCATATTTTCATCTTCCATCACAACTGACAGGGTAAAGTCGTATCCCCTAATCAAAAGTAAATACCTAAGTCCTCTAACTAAAGTAGATAGGGAAGTAGGGTTGAATTCCACAGGGAAACAAGTCTTTTTACTCCTAATTATTTATTATAATCTAGATTATCTAAGTAACCAATATTTTTGGGAATAAATTCTATACTACGAAGAATAAGTTTAGGGTGAAAAGGAACAATAATATGAAAGCCTAGGGTCACAGGTTCACCAATAATTAATATTCCGGGATAAAACATAATAATTAATAATTAACATTGCACAAATAACATGATTAACAGGCTCTTGCAATTTATTAATCAACATAGATCTAACAGGCTCTAGCAATTTACTAGATCTAAGTTCCTATTAAAAATAGTCTTTAATATTAAATTAACATCTGCTCGATTCATCAATTCAATATTGCTAAACATTCACAATCAAATTACATCTGCTCGATTCATAATCTAATTGCAAAGAATTAAAACAATTCAATAAGAAATTATCATGCAATACCAATAATCAATAATAACAAATTATCCCTTCATATTAATTATGGATCCCCATAAACCCTAGAATGAAACTACTCAGACATAATCATAACTAAACTAATCAAATAAATAAAACAAAATATAATCAAATAAGTAAATGAAATAGCTGAAATTAAAGGAGAAGAAATTGTTACCAAAGGAAATCTGAATTAATGGAAGTAATTAAGAACAAGAGTTGAGAGAGAAATATCCTAAGTAGAGAGAGAAAATCTAAAAAAGAAGATAAACCAAAATTACGTACATAATTCGTACTTAAACATTCCCCAAAACAAAAATTAAAACTAAACTAATCAGGTCTGAGAAAAACACGCGCCCGATCGGGCTAGAGGCCGCCCGATCGGGCGCGCCTTTTTCCTTGCGCTTCTTCTCAGCAGCGTCGCCCGATCGTGCTAGATTCTTGCACGATCGGGCGCGCCTTAGGCCACGCACCAGCACCATGCATGCCGCGCCCGATCGTGTTAATCCTTGCCCGATTGGGCCCTTGCTTCACTTCGAGGACCGGACTTCGATTGGGCTTGATTCCTCGGCCCAATCCGGATTTCCTCTTCGGGTCTTGAATACTCGGTCCAAGTACCTCGGTATCCCGATTACCGCCCTTAATCACCGGCTCAATGACTCTAACCGGCCTTGGGCTTCAAAGATGGTCGTGCTCTTCTAATTCCCGTAGTCGCTCCATGAAAAACCCGAGAAAATGCTCCAAAGGTGTAATTCCCTACAAAACTCAACAAAGACTACGAAAACACTAGAAAACACCAATTAGCAATAAAAGTGGCTCAAAAGAGCCAAAAACACTACTAATTATGACCAAGGGACAGGGGTAAATTAATATATAAAATGGACATATCAAACTCCCCCAAGCCAAACCTTTGCTTTTCCCTAAGCAAAGAGCTCATCAATGAACATATAAAACATGCCTCACCCCAATAATCAAATCAAGCACAAACAATTCAGGGCAAATCTAATGAACATGCTTCAACATCAATCAATCTTATTCATCTAATCACCCTTCCTCCCCAACAATTGTCAAATAGAGCAAACCACAAGAGCATATAGAATTCAAGACTAGTGCTCACACACTCAACTCTCATTTATGTGGCGAGTAAAAGATGTACTCGATCACTCTCCAACCAACCCCTTTACTTGTGAACAATGCCCACCCATCTCACACTCTCGTGTGTTTAAAACAATGAACGCTCAACCTACTAGTCGACTCGAAATATGTCAAATCATAACTTGCATTGATAAACAACACTTTCACATTTACACAACTCTATACACAAGGTCGGAAGGTCTTTAAAGCTTGTAATGTAAGGCTAGGGTAAAGGGTAGGATAAATTTGGGAATATGTGAGAGAAAAGCTATGTGATTTAGGTATTTTATACCCTGCCAAGTGGCCCAATCAGAGCATGACACCTGTCACTGGAAGGGGCACCTACTTGGACCTTCCAGAAAGTGACACGTGTCACGCAAATATTGCCCCCTGGGAATGGCAGCTTTCAAGGCCCAAATCCCAAAGGGCCCTTAAAAAACGGCGTGCCCTAATCCCTAGGTCACCAGATCCTAGGGAGGGCACACTTTCCAAAAGGACCCTATAAATAGAGACATTCCTGCATTTATGACAAGATAGAGAAATATACACAGAAAAAGAGAGATAATATTCACGCACCACGAGACAATACGTCACTTACTACAGAGTTGTCATTCTCAAAGAACAGACAGCACTTTACCTGAGCTTGGAATCCAAGCAGATAACTTTACTTCAGCACGTTTTATTACTGAACATTTACTAACTTAATCTTCGGAGGCGGACCACTGACCATTCGGCGGTCCGTTTGCTTTGCAGGTACAGGCGTCCGTTGTTGAACCCAGTTTCAGTGTTGTAACTCTCCCAAGGGACAAAAACCCCCAAAACATTTGGCACCGTCTGTGGGGAGAGTACCTCTGAAATGGCTTCACAAGAACCTGTACCAAATCTAGATGCCATTCGGCCTCCAGATGATATACTGGTCCAAACGGACCATGACTCAGGTGACGACGCTCATCTCTAAACGCATCCGCCGTAAGGAGAGGCGGGAGCGTCATCATGACCAGGCAGGGCCAAGCAAAACTGCTGGTCAGCCAAAGAAGCCCTCGGTGCGGCCGGTTGATCCTTGCCAGGAGGCAGGATCAACTTCCGTCACTCGAGATGAACTAATGAGACTCTTGAGCAGCCTCAGGGGTGAAATAAAACAACTCGCTTCAAAGAAGTCGCCTACTCCTAGAAAGGAGCAGTCGGCCAAGAAGCCAGCCCAAGCTGGCAAACATAAGTCGGTCAGGGACCGTCAGCCGACTCCTCATCCTACCCCTACGGAGAAGGCCCGGCCTCAATTTGACCTTACTTGGCTCCGTTTCCCGGAAGCGAGCACAAGAAAAGCCATCCGGCACATTCAGCCGGATGGTAGCAAGAGAACATTCTCTGATGCTCGGCAATACATTGAGCAGAAGAAGACCCAGCTATCAAAGTCGGCTTCAACGTCGACTTATCATGATAACTTTGTGAATACCTCTGTGAGGTGTTCCTAGTCTGTACATGAGACTCCAGCTAGCAGCCCACGGGTTCAATCTGGTCCTCATATGATTCAGTCGGCCCAGTACATGGCACAGCCATTGTACCAGGCGCCGATCTTACCTTACATGCAGCCTGCCCTCTTTGGAGGACAGGCGGCATACGGCTATCAGCCGATGGACTGGCAGCTTAGGCTGCAACACCTTGGGGATCAACCCTCTGCTTTCTCCAAGGAAATAACTGAAGTTTTACAACCGGCTAAAGTTAAAAATGTTCTGGTTGGAGCCTATGACGGGACCTCCAACCCAGAAGACCACCTGCTAGCATACACCCACCTCATGTATCTACAGGGTTGGATGATGCCGTATGGTGTCGTTGCTTTCCAGCCACCCTGAAGGGCATAGCCCAGCAGTGGTTTGGCAATCTGCCGGCTGGTTGCATAAATAGCTTCAAGACGCTTGCGTTCTTGTTTGCTTAAAACTTCTCTATGAATATCCCTGCTAAAAAGATAAGTCTTGATTTGGGCAATGTTCAGCAGGGAGATAGAGAAGGTTTTCGTTCCTATGTTAGGCGATTCAATCTGGTCTGAATCCAGATTCATAGGTTGTCTGATGAGGTCGCTTTTACAAACTTCTTTAAGGGTCTGAAGGATGGGTCTACTTTTAAGTATGAACTCGTCCGCAAGCAGATCTTTACTCTGCAAGGAGCCTTGCGAGAGGCGAAAGCCTATATAACGGCGACCGAACTCTGCTCCTCCAATAAGTAGTCGGACCATAAGAAGTCCGACCGGCAGAAAGAGAGTCGGCCTGCTCAGCCGGCTCCTAAGCCAGAAGAGATTAAAAAGAAAAAGCAAGTCTAGGCCATTGATAACTCTGATCAACCGGCCTAGAAGAAGAAAAAAGAGTGGAAACCGTATGTCCTAAGGTACGAGTTCCACAAGGACTGCTGCTCCATCCTCTTGGAAATTAAGGATCGGCTAACTCTTGAGAAGTCGACTCCTATGAAAGGATCCGCTGAAAATCAGAACAAGAATAAGCATTGCTATTTCCATGAGGATGTTGGCCATGACACGAACGACTGCTTTAGTCTAAAGCGGGAGCTCGATCGTCTGGCCGACAAAGGATAGCTGAAGTCCTATGTGAAGTCCAAAGTGACTTCAAAGGCAAATCCGGGGCAATCCAAGAAAAAGACTCCCCAGCCTGTTGTGAGTGCCGAAACTGATGAAGAACCGATATACACCATAGCAGGCGGCTTTGCCGGTGGTGGCCCAACCATTCGGGGCACCAAGGACCATCTAAGGAAGATGGTCAACTCTGTTGAGGAAGGGGATGCGGCAGGCACATCCGCCTTCCCTAAAGTTGTCATCACCGAGCAGGATAGAGGCAAAGTCCGTCGGCCGCATGATGAGCCTGTTTTCATTGAATGCAAGGTCGCCAACCAGTTGGTTAGCCAAATCCTTATTGACACAGGAAGCTCCTCTGACCTCATCAACCTCAAATGCTTATCCAATCTCAAGTACAAACGGGATTGCATGATGAAGGTCTCCTGCACCCTTGTTGGGTTTGGGGGAGGACTTGTGCACCCAGTCGGACGCATTGACTTACCTGTCTGCCTGGGAAGCAGGAGAAACGGTCGGCACATGACCATCCGTTTCCTCGTGGTTGAAGAGCTCACATCTTACAACCTCATCTTTGGTCGTCCAACCCTTAACGAGTGTAAGGCCGTCATCATCCCTGCACTCATGCTCCTCAAGTATGAGAAGGATGATGGAACAGTCGGTTCCCTTAATGGGGACCAAAAGATGGCTCGAGAGTGTTACCTCTCGGACGTTAAGCCCGCGGCCGTAGCATCCAGTCGGGGCAAGCAAACGATCGACCTCGATGATGTCGAGGAAGAACAGTCGGCCCTACCAGCCGAAAAGAAAAGAAAGACTGATCAGCTGGTGGTGGTCAAAAAAGAAAAACAATAGCAATCACTGACCGGGGAACGGTCGGATGATCTCCGTCCCCAGCCTGCTGGTGAGCACATCGATATCCCTCTGGACGACAGCCGCCCAGAGCGGACGGTTAAGGTGGGGACGGTTGCACTTGCAGAGTTGGGTGAAAGCCTTCATCGGCTGCTGAGAGAATTCAAAGACATCTTTTCCTTTCAAGTGGAGGAGATTTCAGGCATCAGCCCGGATCTTGTTGTCCACAAACTCGCCGTGGATCCTAAAAAGAAGCCCATCCGGCAAAAGAAAAGAAACCATGGCAAGGAGAGAAGTCAGGCGGCAGCTACCGAAGTAAAAAAGCTGTTGGATGCCAAGTTCATTCGGCCATGCAATTTCCTTGAATGGGTAGCTAACGTTGTGTTAGTAAAAAAGCCGAATGGAACTTAGCGGATGTGTGTTGACTACACATACCTCAACAAGGCATGTCCAAAGGATAGTTATCCATTGCCCAAGATCGACAGTCTGGTCGACTCAACAGCCGGACATGCCTTGATGAGCTTTATAGACGCCTATTCAGGTTTCCATCAGATCCCCCTGTGGAAAAAAGATCAAGAAAAGACGGCATTCATCACTGATCAGGGGTTGTTCTGTTATACGGTGATGCCGTTTGGTTTGAAGAATGCGCCTGCTACTTTCCAACGAATGATTAATACGGTCTTCATTAATCAAATCGGAAGGAATGTAGAGGCGTACATTGATGACATGATAGTCAAATCCAAACAAAAGGCGGATCATCTTGCTGATCTCCGAGAAACATTCGCCACACTCAGGCGGCACAAGGTCATGCTAAACCTAAAAAAGTGTGTCTTTGGTGTTGAGTCTGGGAAGTTTCTCGGATTTTTGATTGACCAAAGGGGAATAGAGGCCAACCCTGAGAAAATACAGGCGGTAATCGACATGCAGTTACCCCGTACTGTGAAGGAAGTGCAAAAGCTAACAGGTTGTCTGGCGACCTTGGGGAGATTCCTCAGTCAGTCAGGCGACAAGTGTCTCTACTTCTTCCAGGCAATCAAAAAGAAGACCAACTTTGAACGGGGGGGTGATGCAGAGGCGGCCTTTCAAAAACTGAAAACTCATTTGCACTCTTTGCCAAGGCTTGTCATCCCCTTGCCCAAAGAGAAGCTCTTCATGTACTTAGCCATCTCTAACCATGCCCTCAGTGTCGTTCTCTTAGCTGAAAGAGACGGCACTCAGCTCCCGGTATATTTCATTAGCCATGTTCTGAGGAACGCAGAGCTTCGGTACCCCATGGTTGAGAAATTCGGCCTTGCCCTATACATGGCCATCAAGAAGCTAAAACCCTACTTCTTGGCGCATGCGGTAGAAGTCTATACTGACCAACCGATCAAACAGCCACCCACAACCTTGGAGTCTTCCGGACGAATGCTTAAATGGGCTATTAAAATGCAAGGATTAGAAATCACTTTCGAACCAAGGAAGGCAATAAAGGGGCAAGCATTCGCCGACTTTATTGTCGAAATGACAAGGCCGGCTGTACCGGACAATACAGACCAGGTTTGGAAAGTGTATGTGGAGGGGAGCTCCACTGTGAACGGCTGTGGTGCAAGGATTATCTGTCAATATCCTGAGGGAGATAAGTACGAATACGCACTACGGTTCAAGTTCCAGGTCTCTAACAATGAGGCCGAGTATGAGGCCCTGCTGGCTGGCATTCGGTACTGCAAGGCGGCAGGGGCAAAGAAGATAGCCGCCTGCTCTGATTCTCAGCTGGTCGTACTCCAGGTTAATGGAACGTACGAGGCCACTCATCCGGCCATGATAAAATATTTGCAGGCGGTCAAGAGTGAAGTTTAACACTTGAAGAATTCCATCTAACTCAAGTGCCCAAGTCTTCAAATAATCAGGCGGATGCTCTGTCAAAACTAGATCATCCGCCTCATGTGAAACGCCTCGGTCGGTCTTCTGGGAGGTCATGGAAAAGAGAAGTATATCTCATGAAGACCCCATTGGAATTCTTGACCGAAGCTCTACCTGGATGGATAGCATCCGGGCTTATCTTGTAGACGGCACGCTACCTGATTCACCCCAGGAGGCGGCTGCTCTAAAAAAGAAAGCGGAAAACTTCGAGCTGAGACAAGGAGAACTCTTCAAGGCTGGATTCTTGAAACCCCTATTGAAGTGTGTTTCCCCGGAAAAGGGTAGAGAGGTCCTCGAAGATTTGCATGCGGGTTTCTGCGCCTCCCATATTGGCGGCAGGTCTTTAGCTGCCAAGGCCAGGCGGCTCTATTTCTGGCCAACTCTGGAGTCGGACGCTATGGAAATGGTCAAAAAATGTGACAAGTGTCAAAGGTTTGGCAAGCTCATCCATCGTCCGGCCACAGACCTAACGGCTATCCACAGCCCCATTATCTTTGCCAAATGGGGCATGGACATACTTGGGCCTTACACCGCGGCCCCAGGCGGCAAGTGCTACATATTGGTAGCTGTGGATTATTTTACCAAGTGGGTAGAGGCGGAGGCGGTCAAAAACATCAAGACAAATGATGTCATTTCCTTCATCTGGAGGAATATTATCACTCGTTTCGGGGTGCCCATGTCTATGGTTTTTGACAATGGTCCTCAATTTGAGACGCCTCAACTCAAGACTTGGCTGGGAGAGCAAGGGGTCTCAAGCCTCTTTGCATCAGTCGGTCGGCCTCAAGCAAACGGCCAGGTTGAAGCCTTCAATAAGCTAATCTCAGACGGGATTAAAAAGAAAATTGAACAGGCTGGTGGCCTTTGGGCGGATGAACTACCACACGTCCTCTAGTCCATCAGAACGACTGCTAAAGGGGCGACTGGAGAAACCCCGTTCCTCATGGTGTATGGCGCAGAAGCTGTCCTGCCCATTGAACATTATGAGCCGACTCCTCGAGTCATGTTATATGACGAAGAAGCTAACTAGGAGGCCATGCGGCTAGCATTGGACTCACTTCCAGAGCGCAGGGGCAATGCCACCTTGCGCCATGAGATTTACCGTCTGAGTATGACACGGGCTTACAACAAAAGAGTACACAAGCGTCCTCTCAAAGTGGGGGACTTTGTGCTACGGAAAATGGAGGCAATCGGTAGGGCGAATGAGCAGGGAAAGTTGACCCCAAATTGGGATGGTCCCTACCGAATATATGAGGAAGTAAGAGACGGCACCTCCCACCTGGAAGAACCAGACGGCAGGCAGCTGCCTAGAACTTGGAATTTGGACAACTTAAAAAGTACCATTTCTAAGTACAAATGTAAATACCTCAAATTTTGTCATTTCAAACTTTGCTAATGAGAATATGCCTTCATTTTCCAACTTTGTCTTTTTATTTTTAATGTCGCCTGTACAACATAGAGACGGCCAATGTATTTGGGTAAAGTCTGTCCCAATAACAGACGCCCCAACTGTTTCGGGGTTTTCTGATGTCCTGCGGGAGAGTTACAATTCCGAGACTGGAACCGGACGCCTGTACCTGCAAAACAAACGGATGCTCCGGATGATTGGAGATCCGCCTCCGACGGTCAAGTTAGTACTTGATTAAGGAGTAATTAATGCGGAAATTAAAGTGATTGGGTCTCTCTAGGTGAGAGTGTTTAATGTGTGTAATCTGCGTTTTTAGCGTCATCTCCCTTAATGAGGATTAAGGGAGGTATTTATAACCTCGGGAAACGTGTCAATCTAGGTTTAGGTTAACCTTGGACTGATTGGGCTTCCCTCGGAAGTTGGGCCTAGGTGACCGGTTATCCCAGGTGTCATGGGAAGGACACGTGTCGTGTCGTAATTGGTCCATAGTGGACGGATCATTGCTTGACACGTGGCAGGCTCCTATTGGCCCATGTGACGGACACATGGCGGAACCTGATTGGTCCACTTGTCAGATGGTGATTGGTGGGGAAAAATCCCCTAATCATTTGCCCCTCACAGGTGGCACGTGACTGGTCACGTGCTACCTGTGACAGGTATCACCCTGTAACAGGCGACGGCCTGCTACAGGTGTCACTCGGCGAGAGGCCGAGAGATTCTCCCTCCAAAATTTTGAATTCTGGAAGTGACCCTTCGCCTTCTCACTTCGCCTATATAAAGGAGTGTTGACTTCGGTCATTTTCACACTTGAAAACTTTGTGAGAGAACATTCGGACCCCTGAACTTGCTCTGAAATTTTGGACCCTTTCTGCCTACCGCCTGCTCTGACAAGCCGACTGCAAAGGATTTTCAGAACTTCATCAATCTTCACTCGTTCAGGTAACCGTCGGTTCTCTTACTCTTAATTTTCTCTTTACTTTATTCTTTTTTGAAATGGCACCACGGAAGCACACGACACGACCTAGGTTAGTGATCAGCCGGTCACCGGGGACGGCTGAATCTAGGACTAGGAGTGCCGCCTGCCCTTTTCTGGACCCATCTTTGCCCTTTATACAAAGTCCGACTGTATCTGTGTCTATGCAGAGCATGATGGCCAGAACAAAAAAGACTGCCAGGATCTCAAACTCAGACGGCTCCTCCCACAGGGTGCCGATTAGTGAAACATCTGACCAGGCGCCAGATGTGGAAGTGAAACAAAGCGGCTTGAAAGCCGGCAATTCTGAGGGGGGAGTCAAAGTGACCCCTTCCCAGTTTACAGTTGACAATTCTACATTCTCTCCTGCTCCTTTTAAAGGAGAGGAGGCGGGCCCCTCCGGGAGAGGGGAGGAGTCGTCCTCTTCGGACTCGTCAGAGGACAAATCCGAGTCTAGCTCTTCTGGCCATGCTTCTCTGGACACAGAAGAGAAAAACAGTCGCCTACAAGAGGCGAGGCTTTCTCACGCAGTTGAGAAGGGGGACGATTGGGCGGAGCCATCCGCCTCTCACCGAGAGCAAAATACCCCCTACTACTGCACGGTACCTCGGGGCCGGATCACGGCCATGCAAGAGAAAGTGGAGAGCTTTATCGCAAACCACACAATGGGCCCCGGCTTTTTAGTGTTCGTGCCAGATCCAGAAGACACAGTCGTATGGCCGGCTGGTACCAGTTATGATGGCGCCTGCTTTGGCTGCTACGAGGCGGCCATCAAGGCTGGGCTGCGCTTCCCACTACATCCAGCTGTTCAGCGGATCTTGGATGGGTATGAGTTGGGGTTATGGCAGTTAGCCCCGAACTCCTGGGTCAACGTACTCGGCTATGTGGCCGGGTGCGAACTGCACGGGGTGGAGCCGAGCTTCGAGGCTTTCGCCCACATCAACTACCTCAGCCGGACCCCTAAGGCAGGCGGTACCGACTGGTATCAATTGACGAGCCACAGGGGCTACCTCATGACGAGAGGTAAAGCAAACAAATGGAAGGACTGGCGGAGCACCTTCCTCATCATTGAGAGTTCAGACACAGAGCTGAACAAGCGCTTCAACAGGTGGAACAGGAATCCGCCCCTTCTTGCAGGCGGCCGCAGCATGCCGCCTGTTCCCCCCAAGGCTAAGAAAGAGATCCTAGATAAAGGACTCTTCAAAGTAGAGTCGAAGGTGAACTCTACTTCAGGGGTACGAGAGCAAGTACCCCTGCACTGCGTCCCGAGCTTCAAATGGCTCTACGACGAGTACTTTTTGGCCGCCTGTGGCCTCAGCAGTCGGTGCTCAAGATGTAGCCGGCCTGTCGAATACTCTGTTGTTCCGTGCATTTCTTGTTATGACTTTTATTAACTTTGCTATTTGTTTTTGCAGCGGACGCCATGAGCAAAATTACCGCCTCCAAGACTGCGGCGGCCATGTTGCGGGCCTCCATCATGCAACAGTCTTCAACTGACTCCCCCAACAAGGGGGCACCCTTGGTGGGCTTCGAACCTTTCACCCTCTTTTTGGAGTTGTGTTTATGCATATACTGACTCTTTTCTTCTTTTTTAGACGGGCGCTCCAAGAGCTTCTTCTTCCCAATAGCCGGACCCCAAGGCCCGGAGGACGACTGTTGCGAGCTCTCCTGGTTCTGCCAAGAAACATGCGGCGGCTAAGAAACAGCCGGCCACTTCTTCTAAAACTCCAGCTGGGCCACCTAGAATTATGAAATTGTCCTTGTAAATTTTAGACTTGCTCCCTTCTTTACTAGGTCTAATCCGTTTGTTTATGCTTGATGCAGCCGGCCCTCAGGAGCCTGAATTGGTCGAGGTGGCCAAGTCTATGATCAAGGTCGTTCCTCCAGCTGAAAGGGAGGCGGTCAGGGGTGTCGGCACCCTTGACCTAGACGGGATTGCAGGGGTCCTTGCTGAGGTATACTTAGCATATTTTTGAGTATTTGAATTCCAGGACGCCTGTTTTCTTTTTGTTTGGAAACTGACGCTTGTTCCCCTTTTTACTTAGGCCCTGCTCCGAGTGAACGGCCTTCGCAAGCCGCTTGACCGGAAGAAAAAAGAGGTAAAGGCTGCAAAAGCTATGGCCGCCTCTGACTGTGATAAGGCAATGTTTCAAATTGCCCAAAATGAAGTTCTGACCATTGATATTCTTTATTATCAGGCGCAGGCTACCGCCGCTATCCGGGCTCAGTTAGAGGCGGCCCAGAAGAGGAATAGCGAGCTGGAGGCGACCATCAACAACCTCAAGGCCGAGCTGAGACCTCTTCGCCAAAAGATGTCCTCATACGAAACCTTGGAGAAATCCTTGGCGAGCGTAAAGGAACGCCTGGTGACCTAGGAGAAGAGTCTTACTCAGGAGCTCTTGGAAAAGGCCGAGTAAGAAAAGAAAGAGCTGGTCCGGGAGATGATGGAAGACTCTGCTCAAATCCAGCGCATGACTTGGGGCCGCCTCTTCCCCAATGCCGACTTTGCCTCATGGGAAAAAAACGTACCGCCAGTGTTCTGATAGATATAATCAAGAGATCTTGGCGGCTGCTGAGGAAGAGGCGTTGGAGGAGGAGGAGCAGCCGGTAGTGGCGCTTGTGCCGCTTGGGGGTAATGCATCAAAGAAGGATGCAGCTGAAGCCGAGTCCAGCAAGAAGAGTGCTGACCAAGCGGCAGCTGCTGATATTGAAGATCTGCCCCCTTCTTAAGCTTTATGTCTTCTTCCCACGGCCTGCGTGCCGTTTGTTTGTATTTACCCGGCCAGGCCCTATGAGTTAACTTTGGTGTTACTCAGTCGCCGTCATTCCTGCTTGAGTAGTAAAGGTACCAGGCGGCGGAGGCCGGCTGAACCTTTTGATTCGCCAATGTTTGTTGGCTATTAACTCAAGAGGTACCCCCTGCATTTATCCCAAGTAATACAGGCGGTCATCTGACTCAGATGTCAACTGCTACCACTGGTTTGGTTAGTGATAGAGTTATCCTTGTCTCAAAAACGGCTACGAGGTTGCCCTTGGGGACAGTCGTATAGGTGCCGTGTAATTAGTTTATAGAGCAATGTTCCACCCAAAAGGGAGCTGCTCTCTGCGACGAATTTCATCCGGAGGGATGCCGCCGGACGCCTGCTATGATGTTGGGACAGGTCGTATTAGTTTTGAAGATTGGATCAGTTGGCTTGGCGCCTGGTCTGATCATTCGGCCTGTGGCCTTGGTTAGTTCTTGGTGAACGTAGGTGCTAAGTAAAAGGAGGGTAGCCACCTGTTTAGGCACAGGGTCGGCCAGGCCCTGATCATTTTTAGTTAAGTATAAGGGGGGTGGCTGTGTGTTTGGAACCAGTCGGCCCTCTTCTATGGAGAGTAGCCGACTATATGTCCAGACAGCATGCCCCTATGGTGATAGAGTAAAATATTCAATGGAGAGTAGCCGACTGTAAAGGTACAGGCGGCATGCCCCTCTGAAGATAGAGTAAAATACTCAATGGAGAGTAGCCGACTGTAAAGGTACAGACGGCATGCCCCTTTGAAGATAGAGTAAAATACTCAATGGAGAGTAGCCGACTGTAAATGTATAGGCGGCCTGCCCCTCTTAAGTAAGAATAAAAATTAAACATGGAGAGTAGCCGACTGTTTGTCAGCAGGCATGCCCCTCTTAAGTAAGAATAAAAACTGAGTATGGAGAGTAGCCGACTGTTTGTTAGTAGGCGTGCCCCTCTTAGTACAAAATTGAATATTAAGTATGCAAACTTTTATTAAGTAGCCCTTGACTATTTACATCATTCAAAAGAAATATTTCTTAAGATTATCTACATTCCAAGTTCGAGGCAACGGTTGTCCGTCTGGTGTTCCCAGACGATAGGTACCGTCCCTGACCTCTTCACAGATTTGGTAGGGTCCTTCCCAGTTGGGAGTTAGTTTTCCAGACTCATTAGCCCTACCAACTGCTTCCATTTTTCTAAGTACAAAGTCCCCCACTTTGAGTGGACGCCTGTGTACTTTTTTGTTGTATGATCTAGTCATTCTCAGGCGGTAAATTTCATGGCGCAAGACAGCATTGCCCCTCCTTTTAGGAAGTGAGTCTAATTCCAGGCGCATGGCTTCCCAGTTTGCCTCTTTGTCATATAGCATTACTCGAAGAGTCGGCTCGTAGTGTTCTATTGGAAGAACAGCTTCCGCACCATAGGTTAGGAGGAATGGAGTTTCTCCAGTCGCCCCTTTTTCAGCCCCTTTTTCAGTCGTCCTAATGGCCCAGAGAACATGTGGTAATTCATCCGCCCATAGGCCGCCTGCTCGTTCAATCTTTTTCTTGAGACCGTCTGAGATGATTTTATTAAAGGCTTCTACCTGGCCGTTTGCTTGTGGACGGCCGACAGATGCAAAGTAGTGTGCAATTCCTTGGTCACCCAACCAGCTTTTGAGAACAGACGTCTCAAATTGGGGACCATTATCAAAAACCATAGACATGGGAACCCCGAACCGAGTGATGACATTTTTCCAAATGAATGAAATTACATCCTTC
This sequence comes from Chenopodium quinoa, assembly GCF_001683475.1. NCBI lineage: Eukaryota > Viridiplantae > Streptophyta > Magnoliopsida > Caryophyllales > Amaranthaceae > Chenopodium > Chenopodium quinoa. The sequence continues at coordinate 175,789 of NW_018742969.1, forward strand.
GTCTTGATTCCCTTTACAGCCTCCGCCTCTACCCATTTAGTGAAGTAGTCGACGGCAACAAGTATGTACCTCCTTCCGCCTGTAGCAGGCGTATATGGACCCAGAATATCCATGCCCCACTTAGCAAACGGTAGTGGGCTATGATTGGTAGTGAGGTCAGTAGCCGGACGGTGAATTAGTTTGCCAAACCTTTGGCACTTGTCACATTTTTTCACCATCACCATCGCATCTGCTTCTAAAGTAGGCCAAAAGTAGCCCTGCCGCCTTGCCCGTTGAGCAAGCGTCCTACCGCCTATATGGGAAGTACAGTAACCAGAGTGAAGATCGTCCAGTATCTCTCGCCCCTTTTCTGGAGTAACACACTTTAAGAAGGGTTGAAGGTACCCCCTTTTGTGAAGTTCTCCCTTTATTATTTAAAAACTGGTAGCTCGTTTTTTCAGTGCTGCCGCCTATTGATGATCATCCGGCAGGGTACCATTTGTGATGTAAAAACTAATAGATGAAATTAGTTTAAACAAGTTAATGAATCAAGCTTAAGCAAAGGATTGATTTTAGGTTGGTGTTTAGGTACGTTTATGTAGAATTTAAGTGTAGGTTTGTAAGGATTACTCACTTAACAAACAAGGATATGAAGGCAAGGATTTCTCACTCAACCTACTAAGTTCAAATTGTATGGAAGGATTACTCACTTGACCACTCAATCTCTTCAAGTCTAACTTGGTACAAAAAACCGGTTATTTCACAAACAAATAATCAGTTTTTAAGTTCAAGCAAAAGCTCTTTTTCATTGATCAAAATCTGATTACAAACTACAATTACATGCCTTTTATAAGCAACTAAAAGAACTAACAATCATTGCTTAACTTAAAGAAGCAAACTGATTTATTAAAGCTTTAAACAACGAAAATGAAACTAAGCCTATATTACGTCTAAGTGCAGCAGCCTCTTAGTCTTCCAATGCCCCTTAACGTCCTTATTAAACGCATGTAAATGAGCTAAACAAACAGCCACAAATTCAGCAAGAAAACCGTTGGAGGTGCATTTGTAACCCCCCCTTGATTCACGCCCCTTTCATTATTCAAGCATTGAAGTTTCTCCTTGAGTTCCTCTCAACTGAAATGCTGTTCAAAATGCTCCAATTAACGTGCTTAATGAGAAATTAAGCAAGTAAATCCATGAGTAAAACCAAACGGACCATGGGCAGCAAAAGAATCCAAGGTTTGGTCTTCAAATGATTTCGCAAGTATCACTTCTTTGGATGAACCGTAACTTGGACTTGTGCTTGGACTTGGATGAAAATTTTGACTAGGACTAATAGGACTTTCGTGATTTGCATTATCCTCCCCTTGATTTGAAAAGGACCCTCTGCCCTTGGCATCAACTTGTGCTTTCGTTGCTTAGGGAACCTTTCTTTTCGAAGAAAAATCCAAACAAGATCACCCACTTCGAATTTTCTCACATTGCTCAAGTGTTTGTTTGCTTGCTTCTTGTAGGACTCGTTAGCTTTCTCAATGTTCTTCCTAACTTCTTTATGAATATTCAACATGAACTCAACATGCTCCTTGGCTGTCCCATGAACAAATTTGTCCTTACGAATTGCAGTGTAATCAATAGGAACATAAGGATTGACCCCATAAACAATTTCGAATGGTGAGTATTTCGTGGTTTTACTTGGAGTTCTATTGTAAGCAAATTCAGCATGAGCTAGCTTTAGATCCCAATCTTTCCCTCCTTTGTTCACTAAGGCACGAAGCAACGTTCCAAGAATTCTATTCACCACCTCAGTTTGACCATCCGTTTGTGGATGATGGCTAGTTGAGAAGAGTAGCTTGGTACCCACAAGCCTCCATAATGATTTCCAAAAATGGCTCACGAACTTTGTATCACGATCTGAAACAATGGTTCTAGGCAAACCATGTAACTTAGCCACCTCCTTGAAAAAAAGCTGAGCCACGTTATAAGCATCATCCACTTTTTTACAAGCAATGAAATGGGCCATCTTCGAAAACCGATCAATAACCACCATGATTGAATCTTTTCCACGAGCTGTTCTAGGCAAGGCCATGATGAAATCTGTTTCGGGGTTTTCTGATGTCCTGCGGGAGAGTTACAATTCCGAGACTGGAACCGGACGCCTGTACCTGCAAAATAACGGAGACTCCTGAGAGCTCCGCCTCCAACGGTCAAGTTAGTACCTGATTAAGGAGTAATCAATACAGAAATTAAAGTAATGAGATCTCTCTAGGTGAGAGTGCTTAGTGTTGGTAATCTGCGTTGTTAGCGAGATTAGCCGGTTGTTAATAACTCTGTTCTTCTCTGCTTGATTTCTTGATTATCTGATTATCTAATTACCCAACTAATGAGGATTAATTGAGTATTTATAGCCTTGAGAAGCGTGTCACTCTCTAGGTTTAAGGTAAACCTAGGGCTGATCGGGCCTCTAGACTGAATTGGGCCTTGATGGCCGGTTTTCCCATTTGGCATGGGTGGACACGTGGCGTGTCTGAATTGGTCCGTAGAGGACGTATCTGTGATTGACACGTGGCAGGCTCCTGTTGGCCTTCGTGAAGGACACGTGGCGAAACCTGGTTGGTCCACTTGTCAGACGGTGATTGGTGGATAAAAATCCCCTAATCATTTGCCCCTCACAGGTGGCACGTGACTGGTCACGTGTCGCCTGTGACAGGTGTCGCACGGTGACAGGCGACGGCCCGCTACAGGTGTCACCTTGCAAACGGCCGAGAGATTTTCCCGCCCAAATTTTGAATTTGGAAGCGACCCTTCGCCTTCTCACTTCGCCTATATAAGGAAGTGCTGACTTCGGTCTTTTTCACATTTGAGAACTTTGCGAGAACATTCGGACCCCTGAACTTGCTCTGACATTTCGGACTTTTTCTGCATACCGCCTGTTCTGACAAGCCGACTGACCCGAACTTCCAGGACTTCATCAACCGTCACTCGTTCAGGTAACTCAGTTCTCTTACCCTTAATTTTATTTTTATTTTTTTGAAATGGCACCATGGAAGCACACGACACGACCTAAGTTAGTGATCAGCCGGTCACCGGGGACGGCTGAATCTAGGACTAGGAGTGCCGCCTGCCCTTTTCTGGACCCATCTTTGCCCTTTATACAAAGTCCGACTGTATCTGTGTCTATGCAGAACGTGATGGCCAGAACGAAAAAGACTGCTATGATATCAAACTCAGACGGCTCTTCCCAAAGGGTGCTCCTTAGTGAAACATCTGACCAGGCGCCAGATGTAGAACGAGGCGACTGTCAAGCCGACAGTTCTGAGAGAGGGGCCAAGGTGTTCCCTTCCCATCTTACTGTTGATATGTCTAATTTTCCTCCTGCTCCTTCTAAGGGAGAGGAGGCGGGCCCCTCTAGGAGAGGGGAGGAGTCGTCCTCCTCGGACTCGTCAGAGGACGAGTCTGAATCCAGCTCTTCTGGCCACAAATCTCCAGGCTCAGAAGAAAAACATAGCCGTCTACAAGAGGCGAGACTTTCTCATGCAGTTGAGAAGGGGGACAATTGGGCGGAGCCATCCGCCTCTTACAGAGAGGAAAACGCCCCCTACTACTGCAGGGTACCCCGGGGCCGGATTGCAACCATGCAAGACAACGTGGCGAGCTTTATTGCTAACCACAAAATGGGCCCGGAATTTTTACTGTTTGTGCCGGATCCGGAAGACACTGTCGTCTGGCCGGCTGGTACCAGCTATGGTGACGGCTGCTTTGGCTGCTATGTGGCGGCCATTAAAGCTGGACTGCGCTTCCCATTACATCCGGCTGTTCAGCTGATTTTAGATGGGTATGATCTGGGGTTATGGCAGTTAGCCCCCAACTCTTGGGTAAACGTACTCGGCTATGTGGCCGGGTGCGAAATGTACGGGGTGGAGCCAAGCTTTGAGGCTTTCGCCCACATGAACTATCTCAGTCGGACCCCTAAGTCGGGAGGTACCGGCTGGTACCAATTAACAAGCCATAGGGGTTACCTCATGACGAGAGGTAAGGCGAACAAATGGAAGGATTGGCGGAACACCTTCCTTATCATTGAGAGTTCAGACACGGAACTGAACAAACGTTTTAACAAGTGGAATAGGGATCCGCCTCTCCTCGCAGGCGGCCGCAGCATGCCGCCTGTTCCCCCAAAGGCTAAAAAAGAGATCCTAGACAAAGGACTCTTCAAAGTAGAGACTAGGGTGAACTCTACTTCAGGGGTACGAGAGCAAGTACCCCTAAACTGCGTCCCGAGCTTCAAGTGGCTCTATGACGAGTACTTTTTGGCCGCCTGTGGCCTCAGCAGTCGGTGCTCTAGAGGTAGCCGGCCTGACAAATACTCTGTTTTTTCACGCCTTGTTTACTTGGGATTTTTACTAACTTTGCTGTTTATTTCTTGCAGCTGACGCCATGAGTAAAATAACAGCATCCAAGACTGCAGCGGCCATATTGCGGGCCTCGCTCATGAAGCAGTCGTATGCCGACTCCCCCAACAAAGAGGCACCCTTGGTAAACTTCGAAAACTCTTCCTCTTTTAGTTGTCTTATGCATATACTAACTCTTTTTGTTTTCAGTCTGGCACTCCAAGGGCTTCTTCTTCGCAACAGCCGGACCCCAAGGCCCGGAGGACGACTGTTGCAAGCTCTCCTGGGTCTTCCAGGAAAACAGTGGCGGCTGAGAAGCAGCCGGCCACTTCTTCAAAAACCCAGGCGGGGCCGCCTAGATGTATGAATACCCACTTGTAAAAAAACTCACCCTTGCTTCCTCCTTGACTAGGTATAACTTGTTTTTTCCTTTCACTTAATGCAGCCGGCCCCCAAGGGCTTGACTTGGTTGAGGTAGCCAAGTCAATGGTTAAAGTAGTTCCTCCATCTGACAGGGAGGCGGTCAGGGGTGCCGGCACCCTTGACCTTGATGGGATTTCAGGGGTCCTGGCTGAGGTACACTTAGCATATTTTTGAGCTTTTGAGTTCCAGGACGCCTGTTAACTTTTCTGTTTGGAAACTGACGCCTGTTTTTCTTTGTACTTAGGCCCTGCTCCGAGTCAACAGCCTTCGCAAGCCGATTGATCGGAAAAACAAAGAGGTAAAGGCCGCAAAGGCTATGGCCGCCTCGAGCTGTGATAAGGCAATGTTTCAAATTGCCCAAAATGAAGTACTGACCCTTGATCTTCTTTATTATCAGGCGCAGGCTACCGCCGCTGTTGGGGCCCAGTTAGAGGCGGCCCAAAAGAAGGTTGACGAGCTGGAGGGGACCGTCACCAACCTTAAGGCCGAGCTGAAACCTCTTCGCCAAAAAATGCACTCTTACGAAGCCATGGAGAAATCTTTGGCCAACGTAAAAGAACGCCTGGTGAACCAAGAGAAGAGTCTTACCCAAGAGCTCTCGGATAAGGCCGAGCAAGAGAAACAAGAGCTCGTCCGGGAGATGGTGGAAGACTCCGCTCAAATCCAGCGCATGACCTGGGAACGACTGTTCCCCAGTGCCGACTTTGCCTCATGGGAAAGAACGTACCGCCAGTGTTCGGAAATATATAATCAACAGATCCTGGCGGCTGCTGAAGAAGAGGCGTTGGACGGTGCGTTGGAGGAGGAAGAGCCGGTCGTGGCGCTTGTGCCACTTGGGGGTAAGGCATCAAAAGAGGGTGCAGCTAAGGCCGAGTCCAGCAAGAAGAGTGCTGACCAGGCGGCAGCTGCTGATACTGAACTGCCCCCTTCTTAAGCTTTAAGTATTATTTCTTTTTTTTTTTCCACGGCCTGCGTGCCGTTTGCTTTATAATTACCCGGCCAGGGGGCCGGGGTTTTTGAATATTCTGCTGGTCTTTAATGGCCGGCTCATTTATCAAATTTTTGTTTTGGTTCAAATTTGTCTAAGTATTTTTAATTTGTTCACTAGACCGACTGTTGTGTATGGCCGAACGTTAAGACAAGTACAAATAGTAAGTATGCCGCTTATGCCCCTGGACGACTGGTTGTCTGTTTCCAGGATAGATGATCAGTCGGCCATTTATTCAATCGGTATTCGAACTATTTATTCAATTTGTCTGACCAAGTAAATAGAATTTCCTAGTCGCCAAGGAATTAAGTAGGATAACAAGCGGCTGGTGCCGGTTGTTTCCCTTTATTGCCAATGTTGGCTTTTAACTCGTAATTTGTTAATCTAGCAAGAGTATTGGTTGAGAGCCCTTGTTTATAAAAACAGGTGGACGACTCATACCTTTTAGGCTCCATACTAAGTTTGAGTGACTATTAAGTTAACATAGGAGTTACTTAGTCTTTCGTCACAATAAAGATTGAGTAGTAGAGGTACCAGGCGGCGTAGGCCGGCTAGACCCTTTGATTAGCCAATGTTGGTTGGCTATTAACTCAATAGGTTACTTAGTAGGAATAGGGGTTCGAGTGCCCTTGTTGTTTAACAGCGACGACTCAAACTTTTAGATTCCATACCAAATTTGAAGGAGTGACTATGAGTTAACGTTGGAGTTACTCAGTCGCCGTCACTTTTGTTTGAGAAGTAGAGGTACCAGGCGGCGTAGGCCGGCTAGACCCCTTGATTCGCCAATGTTTGTTGGCTATCATCTTAATAGGTACCCCCTGCATCTATCCCAAGTAATACAGGCGGTCATCTGACTCAGATGTCAACTGCTACCACTGATTTGGTTAGTGATAGAGTTATCCTTGTCTCAAAAACGGCTACGTGGTTGCCCTTGGGGACAGTCGTATAGGTGCCGTGTAATTAGTTTATAGAACAATGTTCCACCCAAAAGGGAGCTGCTCTCTGCGACGAATTTCATCCGGAGGGATGCCGTCGGACGCCTGCTATGATGTTGGGACAGGTCGAATTAGTTTTGTAGATTTGATCAGTTGGCTTGGCGCCTGGTCTGATCATTCGGCCGGTGGCCTTTGTAAGTTCTTGGTGAACGTAAGTGCTAAGTGAGAGAAGGGTAGCCGCCTGTTAGGCACAGGGTCGGCCAGGCCCTAATCTTTTTAGCTAAGTGTTTTGAGTAAAATACTCAATGGAGAGTAGCCGACTGTAAAGGAACAGACGGCATGCCCCTCAGAAGATAGAGTGAAAAACTCAATGGAGAGTAGCCGACTGTAAAGGTACAGACGGCATGCCCCTCGTAATACAATTAAATAGTAAGTGCAAACTTATTAAGTAGCTCTTTACTTTACATCTCTCAGAAGAAATATTTTTTAAGGTTATCTACATTCCAAGTTCGAGGCAACGGTTGTCCGTCTGGTGTTTCCAGACGGTAGGTACCGTCCCTGACTTCCTCATAGATTCGGTAGGGTCCTTCCCAGTTGGGAGTTAGTTTGCCAGACTCATTAGCCCTACCTACTGCTTCCATTTTTCTAAGTACAAAGTCCCCTACTTTGAGTGGACGCCTGTGTACTTTTTTGTTGTATGATCTAGTCATTCTCAGGCGGATAGATCTCATGGCGCAAAACAGCATTGCCCCTCTTTTCAGGAAGTGAGTCTAATGCCAAGCGCATGGCTTCCCAGTTTGCCTCTTCGTCATATAGCATTACTCGAAGAGTCGGCTCGTAGTGTTCTATTGGAAGAACAGCTTCCGCACCATAAGTTAGGAGGAATGGAGTTTCTCCAGTCGCCCCTTTTTCAGTCGTCCTAATGGCCCAGAGAACATGTGGTAGTTCATCCGCCCATAGGCCGCCTGCTCGTTCAATCTTTTTCTTGAGACCGTCTGAGATGATTTTATTAAAGGCTTCTACCTGGCCGTTTGCTTGTGGACGGCCAACAGATGCAAAGTAGTGTGCAATTCCTTGGTCTCCCAACCAGCTTTTGAGAACAGGCGTCTCAAATTGGGGACCATTATCAAAAACCATAGACATGGGAACCCCGAACCGAGTGATGACGTTTTTCCAAATGAATGAAATTACATCTTTCGTCTTGATTCCCTTTACAGCCTCCGCCTCTACCCATTTAGTGAAGTAGTCAACGGCAACAAGTATATACCTTCTGCCGCCTGTAGCAGGCGTATATGGACCCAGAATGTCCATGCCCCACTTAGCAAACGGTAGTGGGCTGTGAATGGTAGTGAGGTCAGTAGCCGGACGGTGAATTAATTTGCCAAACCTTTGGCACTTGTCACATTTTTTCACCATCTCCATTGCATCTGCTTCCAAAGTAGGCCAAAAGTAGCCCTGGCGCCTTGCCCTTTGAGCAAGCATCCTACCACCTATATGGGAAGCACAGAAACCAGAGTGAAGATCATCTAGTATCTCTCGTCCCTTTTCAGGAGTAACACACTTTAAGAAGGGTTGAAGGTACCCCCTCTTGTGAAGTTCTCCCTGTATCATTTCAAAACAGGAGGCTCGTTTTTTTAGTGCTGCCGCCTGTTGAGGATCATCCGGCAGTGTACCGTTTGTCAGATATGCCCTGATTGAATCCATCCAGGTTGAGCTTCTGTCTAGGATTCCAATAGGGTTTTCCTCGATGCTTCTCTTCTCCATCACTTCCCAAAAAACAGTTCGAGGAGTATCGGAGGAGGCGGATGATGCTAATTTTGACAGTGCATCTGCCTGGTTGTTTTCTGACCTCGGCACTTGGATTAGGTGGAAATCCTCAAGGGAGCCGACTGCTTGTCGAACCGCCTGTAAATACTTGATCATGGCCGGATGGGTTGCTTCGTATTCGCCATTGTACTGACTCACTATCAATTGTGAATCAGAACAGGCGTCTATTTTTCTTGCCCCTGCCGCCTTACACATGCGGATCCCGGCTAGTAAAGCTTCATATTCTGCCTCATTGTTTGAAGCCTGAAAACTGAAGCGTAGGGCATACTCGAACCTGTCGCCCTCTGGAGATTGACATACGACGCCTGCTCCACAACCATTTGAAGTAGAGCTTCCGTCCACATATACCTTCCAGACTTGGTCTGGAACTTGAGAGTCAGGAGGACGAGTCATCTCTACAATAAAATCAGCAAAGGCTTGCCCCTTCACTGCTTTTCTAGGCTCGAAAGTAATTTCGAGGCTCTGTATTTCTATGGCCCATTTGATCATTCGTCCTGACGACTCCATGATGGTAAGGGGCCGCTTGATTGGTTGGTCGGTATACACGACGACTGCATGTGCCAAAAAGTAGGGCTTCAATTTTTTAACAGCCGTGAAGAGTTCAAGACCAAATTTCTCCACTAGGGGATACCTCAACTCGGCATTTTTCAGTACGTGACTGACAAAGTAGACCGGGAGCTGACAGCCGTCCCTTTCAGCAAGAAGCACAGCGCTTAACGCATGATCAGAGACGGCCAGGTACATGTAGAGATCTTCTTTGGGCAAAGGGCTGACCAGCCTCGGCAAGGAATGCAAGTGAACCTTTAATTTCTGGAAGGCGGCCTCAGCATCCGGCCCCCATTCGAACCTTGCCTTTTTCTTAATTGCCTGGAAAAAGTATAGGCATTTGTCGCCTGATCGGCTTAGGAATCTCCCCAAGGCCGCCAGACAACCTGTTAACTTCTGAACCTCTCGAACGGTACGAGGCGACTGCATGTCAATGACCGCCTGTACCTTCTCCGGGTTCGCCTCTATTCCTCTCTGATTGATAAGGAATCCGAGAAATTTCCCAGACTCAACTCCAAATACACATTTCTTGGGATTGAGCATGACATGGTGCCGCCTGAGTGTGGCGAAAGTTTCTCGGAGGTCCGTCAGATGATCTTTCTGAAGTTTAGTCTTGACAATCATATCATCAATATATGCCTCGACGTTTCTCCCAATCTGATCAAAGAACACTGTGTTTATCATTCGTTGGAAGGTAGCCGGGGCATTCTTAAGACCAAACGGCATGACCGTGTAACAGTACAATCCCTGATCAGTGACGAAGGCCGTCTTCTCCTGATCTTTCTTCCATAAAGGAATTTGATGGAAACCAGAATAAGCGTCCATAAAACTCATCAAGGCATGGCCGGCTGTTGAGTCGACCAGGTTATCAATTTTAGGCAGAGGGTAACTGTCTTTGGGGCACGCCTTGTTCAAGTCTGTGTAGTCTACACACATTCGCCAGGTGCCATTCGGCTTTTTAACAAGCACCACATTTGCAACCCAATCTGGGAAGTAACATTGCCGAATGAACCCTGCATCAAGTAATTTTTTGACTTCGGCGGCTGCCGCCTGACCTCTTTCTTCACCATGGTTCCGCTTCTTTTGCCGTACCGGCTTCTTTTTCGGATCCACAGCGAGTTTATGTACTGCCAGATCAGGACTAATGCCTGGCATTTCATGGACTTCAAATGCAAAGATGTCCTTGTATTCTTTCAACAGATTGTGAAAGTCGTCACCAAGGTTTCTCAGAGCAGTCGTCCCAACTTTGACTGTTCGGTCAGGACGTGAGTCGTCTAAGATCAGGTCCGCATGCTCCCCAGCCGGCTGAGGGCGGAACTCATCCGGCCGCTCCTCTGCCAATGATTGCTATTTTCTTGCTTTTCTTGCGGACTCTGTCTGGGACGCCTTTCTCTTTTTGTCGCCTGTTTCTTGAACAGGCGTACTCTCCTTGACATTGTCAAGGCCTGTTTTTTCTCCACTTGACCCAGTGGCCATAACAGTGGGCTTGACATCCGAGAGATAGCACTCTCGGGCCATCCTCTGATCTCCCCTCAGGGAGCCGACTGTTCCATTATCCCTTTCAAACTTAAGCAGCATAAGTGACGGGATTATAACAGCCTTGGAATTATTCAGGGTTGGTCGACCCAGAATCATGTTGTAGGCCGAGAGTTCCTCTACTACTAGGAACCGGACTACCATGTGTCGTCCTTCCCCTTTTTCGCCCAGGCGAATGGGTAGATCTACTCGTCCCAGTGGATGGACGACTCCTCCCCCAAACCCTATTAAAGGGTGGGAGGCCGGATGTATGCAGTCCGTCTGATATTTCAGTTTTGACAGACATTTGCTGCTGATGAGATCTGAGGAGCTCCCGGTATCTATGAGGATTCGGCCAACTCTCTGGTTGGCCACTTTACATTCAATAACGAGAGGGTCGTCATGCGGCCCCCTTATTCCTCCTAGATCCTCCTCAGTGATGACAATCTCAGGAAATGTATATTTGGACGGCCGTTCTTGGTGAACGGAGTTTACATCTAACCGCCTTATATTATCTTTGTTGCCCCTAATAGTGGGGCCGCCTCCTGAGAAGCCGCCTGCAATGGTGTAGACGACTGCATCATCTGTATCGGAACTGTCGGCCTGTTGATTCTTTTTGGCCGACTGCTTTTTTGAGGAAGTGTTCCCCGTAGATTTCTTGATATAAGTGTCAAGATCACCTTGATCAGCCAAGCGGTCTAGGTACCGCATGAGACTGATGCAGTCATTGGTGTGATGACCAACGTCATCATGATAAGCACAGATTTTGTCTTGGTTCCGGTTGCTCGCAGAACCCTTCATGGGGAGCGGCTTCTCAATTGAGAACCGTCCCTTTATTTCTTTTAGGATAAACTGGTTATCCTTGTTAAACACATACTTTGGGGAGTATGGTTTGAATGCTTTTTTCTTTTTCTGGGCCGGCTGTTTAGAGGAGTCAGCCGCCCATACCTCTTTTCTTTTCTCATCTTTGTTGGACGACTGTTTCTGTCGGCCCTCTCTTTTGTCGAACCTCTTCCCGTCCGACTGTTTTATCGTACACAGATCAGTCGCCTGTATATAGGCTTCTGCTTCAATCAAGGCCTCTTGAAGAGTCGCCACCCTTTTTCGAACTAAATCAAATTTGAAGGTAGACCCATCTTTGAGACCTCTAAAAAAGTCAGTATAAGCTACCTCATCCGGTAACCCTTGAATCTGTATTCTCATCAGGTTGAACCGCCTGATGTAAGAACGAAGCCCCTCCTTCTCGCCCTGCTGAATTGTTCCCAAATCAAGGGTCGTTTTCTTCGCAGGGATGTTCATAGCGAAGTTGGAGGCAAATAAGTAAGCAAGCGTCCTGAAGCTGTTTACACAACCAGTCGGCAGGTTGCCGAACCATTGCTGTGCAATTCCCTTGAGAGTCGCTGGGAAACACTTGCACCAAGTGGGATCATCCAACCCTTGAAGGTACATCAGGTTGGTGAATGCCATCAGATGGTCTTCTGGGTTAGTAGTGCCGTCATAGGCGCCTACTAGTACATTTTTCACTTTGGCCGGCTGAGCGGCTTCAGTAATTTCCTTGGAGAAGGCCGACGGCTGTTCACCAAGTCTAAGCAACCGTAGCTGCCAGTCCATAGGTTGGACGTTTTTTGCTGCAGGTCCACCAAATGGGGGTGGCTGCATAAAATACTGTTGTTGCGGCACAAATGGTAAGTTTGGTACCGCCTGGGCACTATGAAAGCCGGACTGACGGGAGGTGCCGCCTGACTGACTCTCATGGTACGACTGAGTATGCCTCATCGAGGCATTTCGCAAACTGTCCTGAAAATTTGAAGTAGAAGCCGACTCTGATAATCGGTCACTCTTCTTCTGCTCTAGCAGGTGCCGAGCATCTGTGAACGTTTGTTTAGACCCGTCCGCCTGAATATGACGAACCGGCTTCCTATTTCCCGTAGGATAACGGAGTTTTGTGAAATCAAGAGCAGGTGGCTCCCGCTTCTTGGATTTAGGATGGGGAGTCGCCTCTCGCCCTTGAACTGGCTTCCTCTTCAGTGAAGTGGAATGTTTCTTGGCCGACTGCTCTTTGACTGAAGCAGGCGGTTTTTTGTTGATCAACTCTTGAATCTCTCCCTTGAAGTCCCTCATGAAGGTCATGAGTTCGTTCCTTGTGATGGGAGCAGACCCATCAGTCGGCTGTTGCCGAGCAAGCGGTGCGCCTGCTGGCTCGCTTCCTGTTTGAAGATGCTCCCGTTCCCTCATTTCGGTATGACGGGTACGTCGGGCCCTTAGGGTCCCGTCTGGAGCTGTATGAGTTTCAACTTCAAATTCACTTTCGGTATCATGGTCCGACTGAACTTGAGGGTCGTCTAGGGGACGCCTCTCTTCTGGAGTCGGTACAGACTTGGATGCCATCTCTGAAGTACTCTCCCCACAGACGGCGCCAAATGTTTCGGGGTTTTCTGATGTCCTGCGGGAGAGTTACAATTCCGAGACTGGAACCGGACGCCTGTACCTGCAAAATAACGGAGACTCCTGAGAGCTCCGCCTCCAACGGTCAAGTTAGTACCTGATTAAGGAGTAATTAATACGGAAATTAAAGTAATAAGATCTCTCTAGGTGAGAGTGCTTAGTGTTGGTAATCTGCGTCGTTAGCGAGATTAGCCGGTTGTCGATGTTCCGTAATAACTCTGTTCTTCTCTGCTTGAGTTCTTTTGATTTGTTCAATTACCTAACTAATGAGGATTAATTAAGTATTTATAGCCTTGAGAAGCGTGCAACTCTCTAGGTTTAAAGTAAACCTAGGGCTGATCGGGCCTCTAAACTGGATTGGGCCTTGATGGCCGGTTTTCCCATTTGGCATGGGTGGACACGTGGCGTGTCTTAATTGGTCCGTAGAGGACGTATCTGTGACTGACACGTGGCAGGCTCCCGTTGGCCTTCGTGAAGGACACGTGGCGGAACCTGGTTGGTCCACTTGTCTAACGGTGATTGGTGGATAAAAATCCCCTAATCACTCAGTGTCTAATGCAGCAGTGTCCTTAAAATCCATATTCAAGTCCATCAAATTACATCTATCTAAGTCAACATCAATATCAACATGTTTATCCCAGTAATGAAACCTTATCACAACATCACCCATTCTGCAAAATAAGGTAAATAATGCACACACTTACAACATGCAAATTAATTCCAATTCAATTATCCAACAATCAATCAAACATGATCATGGCATTTCATTCAATTTAATTCCATATTCTAAACCAATAATTGAACAAACATAAGCCCCCACCTAATATACATGAAAGAATCCTAAAATCGCACAAATATACATCATTAAAATCATGAATTAAACCTAAAATCGCATATAAAAACAGAACATCAAACAAGTGCACCAAATCATGGATAAATGAACAGTAGTAGTGCTAAAGTACCTGAATTATGCAAGATTTCCCTCTAATGGCTTTGTAGACCAACAAAATTAGCAAATTTTCCCTTGCAAACCCTTCGTGAATTCAACAGAGAGCAGAGGAGAAAGAGATGAAATTTGAAAGTGAGTTTGGTTTATGTCAAATCGACATAAATGGAAGGGGAAAGGGTTTTGATCGTTGGAGGGAAGGGTTTAAAAGGGGGTAAATTAGTCTTTTTCTTTTGTTTTTTTACAAAATTATATTTTAACCTAAATTTACTAACTTATTAACGTCTGATTAACAGACTTAATCACGTGAGTTAGTAAGTCATAAACTTGGGTGTATCATTAGGAAGTCAAAAAAAAAAAATGTGGCACCGCTGGGAAAAGTCAAAACCTGAAGTGTATTAATGAGAATTTCTCAAAAAAAAATGTGTATTAAAATTTACGGAGTAATTTTTCCATTTAGGTATATTTTTAATGCGTAAAACGAGGAAGTACAAAACTTAACTGAAAATATATGACCGTTGATACTACTGCTTATATAGATCCGACGGTTGACATAAATTATAAATTTAAGCGTGTCATTAATTTTCTCGTACGTATTTATTTAATTTCCTTTTAGAGCTTTTCACTTTTACGCTGAACCCTTTCTCTCCCTTTCTCTCTCCTCCATTGAAGCGCGAACTCTTAATGCTCCATTGAAGCAGCTTCGGAGCTTCCTCTCCTCCATTGAAGCAGCTTCTGAGGTAACTTATTTATCAATTTTAATTTATCGAATATCAATTTCACAATCTAGGGTTTATCGTTGATTTAATTGCTAGTATAGTCAATTTAGGGATCTTTTATGCTGGAATATTGAAATTTTGGTTGTAATTACTCAATTTATGAAAGATTTTACGATTCGGTTTGTTGCTAGAGTCTTGTTATGTGCAATTTACGTTAATAATGTGAAGCGAGATGGAATTAATGTTATTCATGGAGCCTAATTTGGCAATTCAGTCAAATTTGATTGCTAATGTGTTAAAGGGTGTTTTTTATAACCCTGTATTATATGATGGAAGTATGATAATGGACCTTTTTTTCCCGGACCCAGTGCGGCTGCCCGGCTCCGGGTATGGGTCTTAAGAGTTTAAGAATTAAGGTTACTGTGTGAGATTGTGTCCAAATTGAATTGGGGTTGTGCATTGTTTGGTTGTGTCTTGATTTCAGGAGTCCTGTGTTTCCATATTTGACCTGTGTTAGTGGCAAGGAAAAGCTTGAATTTATAGCCTTATGTTTATTTTGTAGCATGAAATTATATTGTTAGCATGTATGTTTATTACTTATGGAGGTGCATTGGGACGAAGCTTATTTTGTTTCAATTATTGCAATAAATGTTTCCAAGAGACTGCTTTTGCTTGCGAACTCTGGTTCAGCTTGATTTGTTTCTAAATTAGTCTTTGGATTAATAGCATGATCATGTGATGTCTTGAATTGAAGGGTTAGGTCCAGTAATTTAAAAGGATCTGTACATTTTTATTAGATATTTATTGATCCTGCTTTTGACTGTAGATAATTCTAGAGAAAGGAAGGTAGGGGGTTAGTTATTTCTCCTTCTCCGAGATTGAAATTCAAGGGACATGGGAATTTAATGAAATGTTTCCTTTAACTATTTTATTCTTTAAGTGATTTTTTCCATTTCACACTTCTATTTTGAGAACCAGAAACATGTATTCAATGTCTTTTCTCTCGAATCTGAATTGGTGTGTTTTGGGAGTGTCTGATTAATATGTTGGACTTCAATATTTACAGAGTTTGCTCTTTACTTGTCTAATTTTTAGGGAAATGCTTAACCCATTGTAGCTAATGCATGTTTATGAATATTTTAATTGGGAAATATAATAAATTCGTGTTCTTTGCTCCCTATGTTTGTCTTTGCTACTTGCTGGATCAATATGCAGGCTGTTTTATCATAGTTCTTTCTTTCTAATTAGAATCTCTCCTGATTTAAATTCTTGGATTTAGGTTTAGTTCTTGTGTGGTATCGCCTTAACACAGTTTTCCATTCTTGTAGTAAAGAGGAGGAAGGAAAGGAAAAAGAAAGAAGGAATGACTATTGAAGGATATCAAACAGATCCATTATTCAATGGATGGGTATTAGTTGGAGTTGAGAACTTGAAGTCTAGAGCATGAGATTGGAAGATCAATTCCCTACTCTAGGTACAATGCCTCATAGTTTTGCTTCATATGATATATGAATTATGAATTTATGATTGATTTGATAGGATGAAGCCATAAAGTAATTTTTAGTTTGTTTTGGTATCTATAGTCTAGACTCAAGAGATTTGAAAGCACCAACAGGAACAATAAAATGATAAGACGATACTCTTGTTTCTCAAATATCTTGTTCTGATAGGGTTGTTTGGAGAAGAGCAGAAGGGGGGGTGGGGGAGGTAGTTGGTCACCGAGGGAAAGGAGATGTTGCCACTTATGATTGGAATTCAGTAGGCATGCCTGTATCGGCCTTGTTCTTCTAACATTTAAAAAAAAAAAAAAATCCTTCTATGTTTGTGTGCTCGGATTAGGGTTTCAACTTTTTAATTCATAGGTAAGATAAGCAAGTCTTGACAAGGGTAAATAAGTTCAGCGTAGAAATGTTAAGGTAAGGAGTTTCATTTTATAAAATGAATTCTTAGGCCTTGTTTAGTCACCTTATTACATAGTATTTATTTTAGACTTTGTTAGAAAAGATAAGAATAAAAAACTTATGTTTACAAAATAGTACTCCCTCTATCCCACAATAATTAACACATTCAAATTTTGCACCCATGTCTAGGAATGTCAGTAGGGCGGGTCAAGTAGGAGACCCGGGATGGGTCTTGGTTTGGTGGGTGGTAGGGTGGGGATGGGGATAAAAATCATACCCTCCATGGGTGCTGGTCGGGGGTGGATTTTACATTGAACCCGCCCCATCCCCATCTCGCTCCACTTGCCCCACTTTATATCCGCCTCATCCCCACGTCTATATATTTTTAAATGCAAAATTATATATTTTTATACTATTTTTTTTTTGAATTTTTTAAAAAAATGTAAAATAAAATAGTAAATATAATAATTTGTAATACACTAATCTTTTAACTAAAAAAGTGTGTAATACGGAGTATTAACATTTTTTTTTAAGTAATCTATATCCATTATATTGGATGGTTTTGGAATTGTATCCTACGAGGTGGTGATGGGGATGAATTTTGAACCCGCCGCAGGGATGAGGATGAAAATTTTTGGTGGGGATGGGAAGGCTAACACCCGCCCCGCCCCATTGACATCCCTACCCATGTCAATGAATTATTTTGACCTTATTTTTCAAATATTTATTTATATATAATCGAAAATAATTGAAAAATACAAAATAATTGAAGATTTTTGGGCTATAATTCATTTTCTACTTGCAAACACGAAAACAATAGAAATGGGATTGACCCGAATAAAATGCGTTAAAAACTTGTTGAATAATGTAATTTAGGCTAGCTGGTTCATTTGGGACAAGGTTTAGAAGATTTAGTAAAGTGCTTCATACGCTATTTGAATTTTTTCTTTCGGCAAATTTTGCTTGTAAACTTTAGACTAAATTTCTCATAAGTTGGAATAATGTTTTTAAATTGAAATAGGTTCGAAGGTTCATACACACAGTTGAACAAGGTTCACACCATTTGACTTAATTCACGGGAAAAATAATTTGCTTATGAACCTCGACTTTGCGACCACTACTATGTGTAACCTTCAAACCTATTTAAATTAAGTAACATTGTTCAAACTTATGAGAATTTTAGATTCTAATTTCTTGAAAAAAAATAATTCAAATGGTACGGGGAGCACTTTACTAATACTTTAGCGTGTTCCAAATGAACCAGCCATCCTTCAAACTGCATTATTCGACAAGTCTTTGATCCGGGTCAATCTCGCACTAGATTTCTATTGGTTTCGTGTTTGCGGTGAGAACTTGAATGTTTGAGGACGTTTTGGTTTCGACCAACTTTTGCCTAGTTATTATTATCCAAAATTTTTAGCTTATACTCCCACTGATTATTTTTAAGTGCGATGTTTCCTTAAGTTGGACTATTTTTTGTAAGTACATCACTTAGAAAAAATATATTCCACAAAAATTTTAATTATATCTCTCCACTCACTTGTCCTCACTCTTACGGTTTTTTTTTTCCTACATCTCATCCCTTTACTTTTGGATAAACTATTCACTCACTTTCATTATTCTATAGTTTTTAATTTCCCAATTACCCCACTTATATACAAGTACTTAATGTTTTTATAAATTCAACTTAAAGTCTTAAGTTTCGTGTCGGTGAAACTCTAACACTTAAATAAATGAAGGAGTGCTAAAAACATTGCACTATCCTTACACGTACTTTGACTATATATTTTTTTTTACCAATTTATAAATACGTATGTTATTATGTATTATATATATTTTTTATTATTCAATATATATATTTTAGTTGTATCAACCTTAAATTACTCATTAATATGTAGTTAAGGTTGTGCATTGACACGTAAGTCAGTCGGTTGCTAATATTATGAAATGGAGAAAATATTTCGTAATTCTAAGATCACTTTTAAGAGTCATGGTAAGCGTGTGACCCATATCGATTTCTCTTTCCACCCTTCCACAAACTAGTCTTGTGATAGCAAGGCAGTTTTATTAAAAAATTATACTCCCTCCATTCTATAATTTCGTGCCTACTTTTTAAAAAAACACGGTAATTAAGGAAAATGTTGGAAGTAGGGAAATATTCTATTGAAAAGATAAAAAATAGAGAATATTGTATGGGAATAATAAAAAGTAAAGAATATTGTATGAAAAAAAATAATAAGTAATGACTTTTTAGGTAAATGTGTGTCTTGTATGGGAAAGATAATAAGTACAGTAAGTAATAATTATGTGCTAACTTTAGAAACAGTCTCAACATTTTGGGACAACCAAAAAGGAATACAGACACGAAATAATGGGACGAGGGAGTATATTTTTAATTTTGTGCACTAGAGTCACTTTTGCATAAGCCAGTCACCAATTTTGTTGTCAAAAAGTCAAATGTCTTAAAACCGCTTTTATTCTTTTAAATTTGGATCACTTTATTGTTGGTTGTCTACCAAAATACGAAGTATAAATTTGTCACTTTATTCTTTTACCCTAACATGGTGCACAAACATACAAGTTGCACGAAATTATCATTTTTTTAAAAAAATTTATTTAAATTGTTTTTTTTTTTTTTTTTTTTTTTTTTTTTTTTTTTTTTTTTTTGGAACTTATGATTTTATATAAGTGTGAATCATGTGATGTAACATTGATGACATGTTGCTTCTACCTTTCCGCAACTGTTATTGTGGTCACGCCTTCTACCATTCCCTCGCTCTTTTGCCCAATTCTCGTGTTTGGATTCATTGGAGGTTACAAGAGGTTTACAATGAGCTGTCAATTGATTATCTTTAAGATGTTTCAGTGTATATATCCTAACTTGTCCAGCCATTTATGCTATACCGATATTACCAAATCGTCCATTTTGAGTAATGTTGCCTCTTAATTTGATAGTTTCAATTTTTACATGATTTCTCTCTCTCTCTTTCCTTTAAAAAAAAAAAACTCTCTTTTTCATCATTTGTCGCATAGAAACATTATTTTTCTTGCAAATTTCGTGATTTACAATTTTGATTGCTGTAAGGTACATTGTACATATCCTGCAAAACATAGGAGCATATTTCTTGCTTTTTTAAAAAAAGATATTAGCTAATCATAATAATCGCGACGCTTCAGCTTCTTTGGAGTGTCTATAAGAGCCTCGTTTCCTCCGCTATTGCTACCCTGTCAAGAACTTCCATTTTTTAGTGCCTTCTCTGGGGTTGTTTGGTTACTGTAATTTTTCTAAATTGGCAGTGGATCTCTTTTAGAGTTTCAGGTACACTTTGCTTGTTTTGATTATTTTTTCACCTTCCCCCCCCCCCCCCTTTGCTTTTTATTCCTGCCTCGCTGAATATGCATATGTAATCTCTGTTTTTTTGGTTTCCTTTCACTTTTGCTAGATATGCATATGTAAAATTCTTCTTGTCCTTCCATCCTGTGTAATCTGTTTGTTTTTTCATACTTGTTGCTACCCCCACACCCCCTCTCTGCTTTTGGTTTGAGCATAAATACACCGTTAACAGATTTAAAAACGTCAAATTACATTAATCGGAAAATCTCTTTTTCTTGAGAAGAATTGGATCTGTTTGTGTACCAAAAAGGTGTGCTATTGTTCTTGAATTTTCATATATATATTTTTAATTTTTATATATTCTGAACCAATGACTGAGATTTGCAGGAGCATGTTGGCTTGGTTTTAATGGTTCATTGGTCTTTTGGCTTGGAACTTTGTGGGTACCACTTGAGTTTATTACTCTTTGTTTATCAAAATTATGCAAGGGTTCCCTTTTCTTTGTGATTTTTAGGGGTGTGCATTCGGTTTTTGATTTTCAAGTCCAATCCGATCCAATCGGAATTAAAATTTTGGTTATTTGGATCCGATCCAAAGATCCAAATTAAAATACGTTGTAAATTTTTAGAGCCTAATGCGATTATAAAAATTCAAGTTTTGAAAACATAGTTGTACATAATTAATACAAGTATTGAAAACATAGTTTTAGATTATTATAAACATTCTTTGTTTTAAAATCAGTGTTTCATATTTGGTTTTTTGGATCCAAACTTGGTCAATTTGACCCGATCCGAATTTTCAAAAAAAAAAAAAAAAATTCAGTCTGATCCGATTAAGTTCGGATCCGATCCAAATTAGTAATTTTGTTTAGATTGGATTGGATTTTGGTTTCTATCCGAATATTGGACACCCCTAGCGACTCCTATGCTTCTTATTTGTGTTTTGACCAAATGTTTCTAATAGGATGAACTGTTACGCCTGTATATTAGCAGAGAGATGGATTCATCAGTTGGATCCTAAATTCTTTAAGTTCCCGATGCATGATGATCATTTGTTTATCTGCTAATTGAGTTTGCTGGAAAATTTTCTTGGTTGTGCTTCATGTCTTTTCGCTACTTGTCTTTCTGTGATGGTCATCTGAAATATATTATATGAAGATTAAGAGGGGAGGTAAAAATGGGAGGAAAAAAAAATTTCAGGGTGCCTTATATATTTTATTTTAATACCGATGCTTTGAAATTAACTTAGCATTGCAAGCCTAGACCTCAGAGTGGCTGGTTACGATACAGAAGAAAAGACTATGTTAGTCTTTGCCCAATACAATTTTATTTATTTACAAAACCTTCCCTGTTTATACTTCTCTCTTTGCATCATCCTCTCCAGTACAAAACCTTCCCTATTTACTTCATATTTTGCATGATTACTTAAGTACGTAGTACTTGCACAGTGCAGTGCCTTACTAATTATAAAGTGCCTTGGGCTGGGTGGGTTGATATATAAATTGTCTCCTCGCTTACTCAGGAATGGCTTGCCCTGATAAATAGTACAAGTCACATAGGAATGAGGATGCCACATCTGCATATCTTTCTGTTTATGGGAGGATTTATGCATATTGAATTTTCATTTGTT
Organism: Chenopodium quinoa; assembly: GCF_001683475.1. Taxonomy (NCBI): domain Eukaryota; kingdom Viridiplantae; phylum Streptophyta; class Magnoliopsida; order Caryophyllales; family Amaranthaceae; genus Chenopodium; species Chenopodium quinoa. Next base: position 197,361 of record NW_018742969.1, read on the forward strand.
CCTGTTGCTATTGTTTAAGTTCAAGGCTTCATTTTCCTTTTTTGCTTTTAGGTATTAGTCATTCCTCTAGTGTGCAAAACACTCCGGTGAAGAAGGGAATTACATGTTATGCTTCTAGAGGCCTAGAACTTCGAAAAGAATATTTGAAACCTGGTTTAAAGAGAGCTATTGAAGACCTTCTTTGGCAAAGAATAGAAGCTAAGATCCTCTTTGAAAAGAAGTATGATTGAGCAGCAGCTGAAAGCATGCACAAAAAATGTGAAAAATCCAGAGAGCAGGAAGACTGCTTCCTCTTCCTATAACTCTGCTTCTAGGAAGCAAAGTAGGAAGGGAGAAAATCCTACTCGATTCATGCCGAAAACAGAGCAATCTTTTGAATTTGGGTGTTCTAGTACTTGGATATGTAAAAATTCTGCGTGTAGAGCTATTTTGTCCATAGATGATGCGTTCTGTCGGAGGTGCTCTTGTTGCATTTGTCACCAATTTGATGATAATAAAGATCCTAGCCTTTGGTTGGTTTGCGAAACTGAGTCTGGGCAGGGTGATTCTTGTGGATTATCATGCCACATTGAGTGTGCATTTCAACAAGAAAAACTGGGAGTTGTGAATCTTGGGCAATACATGCATTTGGATGGGAGTTACTGCTGTGCTTCTTGCGGCAAAGTCTCTGGGGTACTTGGGTAGGTACTTTGCTTCATTAAGTGAACTTTTAGCCTCAGATTATACTTTATATTCTTTATATATTTGTAATTATTAAACGGCAGCTAAGAGTACCTTGAGATAAATTAATTATTGTTTGCTGGGCTCAGCTCAATTGATATGCTTGAATTTTACTGTTGGCAGATGTTGGAAAAAGCAATTGGCTATAGCAAAGGATGCTCGACGTGTCGATGTGCTTTGTTATAGAATATTTTTGAGCTACAGGCTCCTTAATGGCACAGCTAAGTTTAAGGACCTCCATGATATTGTTGCAGAAGCTAAGTCAAAGTTGGAGGCAGAAGTGGGTCCCATGAATGGAGACTCCGTCAAAATGGCTAGAGGCATAGTTAGCAGGCTTGCTGTTGCTGTGGATGTACAAAAGCTCTGTTCACATGCAATCGATAAGGCTAATGAACGCCTTTCGAATGTTTCCAATATGAGTCCAAATTACGAAGGTCAGAACCCATAAAACCTTCATTGTTTTCCAATTCCTTGGCCGAGGAATGTCCAAGGTCTATCATAATGAATTATTAACTTTTGTTTTTTTTGGGACATAAACTTGGCAGTGGATTCACTTCCAGCTGCATGCAGGTTCCTTTTTGAAGAAGTTGCTTCTTCTTCACTTGTAATAGTTTTGATTGATATCCCCACACCAATAACTGAGTCCATCAAAGGCTACAAGCTATGGTACTGCAAAAGCAGGCAGGGGACATTTTCGAAGGAGCCTCAATCCATCTTTACAAGGGAGAAAAGAAGGATTTCTGTAACACATCTCGAGCCTTGCACTGAGTACACCTTCAGAATAATTTCCTACACGGAAGCTGGCGATCTAGGTCACTCTGAGGCTAAGTGTTTTACCAAGAGTGTAGAGATACTTAATAACAATAAGAATCCCACCACAGGAGGCTGTAAGAAGGAAAACCCCACTGTTGAGGGGAGCTCCTCAACTGCAAAGGAGCATTCCAACCAAAATTTGGCTCGGTCATCTTCTGGATTTAAGGTGCGGGACCTTGGGAAAGTCTTGCAACTAGCTTGGGCTCAAGAACAGGGCTATCTTGAAGGCTTCTGCAGTGCTGATGTAGAACAATGCTGTCAAGTGACAAGTTGTGAATCTCCTAAAGATCACCAGTCACCTGCACCCGTCTCTCGTGAGCTTGACCTAAATGTTGTTTCAGTTCCTGATTTAAATGAAGACCTTACCCCACCTCTTGAGTCTTCAAGGGATGAAGATAATGGGTGTACACTGGAGCGTGGTACTGGGCCTGACGATGATGCTGCTTCTCATGATGTTGAAAAGAATGGGCTTGGGCTGGCTAGGTCAAATGGTAGTGGGCCAAGTGATGATTCTCAGGCTTGGGCTACCATTCGAAACGGAGATGTGTGTGCTGTTGATTCCTTGACAGACAATCACCGGAAGAGGGCCTCAAGTTCAAATGAAGAGATCCATGATTGTGACAGCACTCTGATAAATGGGTCGCCATTTCGGGCCTCCGGAGGGCCCGGTCCCCTGGATGGTAATTTTGAGTTTTGCATAAAGACGATGCGGTTTTTGGAGTGCCATGGTTACATAAAACCGGAACATAGATTGAAATTATTGACTTGGTTTAGCTTAAGATCTACCGAACAAGACCGTCGGGTTGTTCACACCTATATTCAAACCATAGTAGATGATCCAAAGAGCTTAGCGGGGCAGCTGTTTGACAGCTTTGGAGATGTCATATTTAGCAAGAAGCCCAGGAATAGTTAAACTAGTAAGTTTATGTGCGTCGTTATTCAACTTAAGATGTTTGAAGCTGTTTTTATTCTTTTAAATTCTCGTTACCCTTGCCTTCATTTGGACTTCTGACTGATTTTTTCTCGCTCTTTGCAGGCATTCCTCCTTAAATCTTAATTTTATGGACCGGAGAATATCTTGGATACATTTCAGATGTTTAGGATACAGTTCTTAGGAAGCAGTTTCTGATTTTCCTCCAGAAGCGGATTCCATTTCAGTGGATAATCGATAATTGCATATTTTTAGGAGTTATTTGTTAGATTCTCCTTGACCTCATTTGTAGAAAAATTCACATTGAGACAATTATTGTTGCCTTCTCTCATTGAAGGAAGGATGGTTTAATGGATGCGTTAATTCTTGTTCAATTTACTAATTAATTAGTCTGTTTTCACAAGTATCAGAGGATATTTTTTTTTTTTTTTTCATTTGCTGGGTTTTGTGAGTTTCAGTTTTAGATTGTACCAAAACCCATAATCTTTCTTTCTGCTCTTTGATATTAAAAATTGTTGACAAATATTGCTTGCAACGTAGAATAATCGGTCTTTTCAGCTCACATATTTTGGTCATTAGTTTTATTTAGATGGTAGACATGTAAATAGAACTAAAAGCAGCAAGAATGTGTGGCAGCCAAGGAGCAATTCCTATTTAGAGTATGCCCTATACAATTTTTTAGCTCATTTGGAAGAGATCCAAATGATCAAAGCTCGTGTGGGTGTACCGTGTGGGGTACATCTGACCATCTGCTCGGAAAAAGGTGAAGGCCACCAGTCACCTAGCTCAGTGAGCAGTATCTTTGGCAATAACACTTGCCTCCTTTGCTTGGGCCAGGAGCTAAATTTCTCTGATTCTGTTCATGCTTTCCCACATGCTCCTGTATTGAGTTTTGGTATTCATCCCAGTCATCCATTGTTCGTTAAGCTGGTTCTCATAGCTTGCGAATTGTTGATGTTGTTCATAAATTTCTAAAGGAGAGTGTTATCTATTTAGTCTACGCGCCTATGTTGGAAGCATCATGCTTTGTGCGCGATCAAACAATTAGTGTGACATTATTTGGGATAGCCAATATAACTTAGATGACTAGTAGAATAAGTTAAAGCTTCTTTGGTATCTTTGGTGATTGATGCTTCATGTTTTAACATAAGAAATTACAAACATTTTTCTTTTTATAAATTTGTCATCATACATAATATACGAATTTGAAGTGTAAAAACGGTTTATAATTTGATTGACATTAACACACTTCAATCATTATCAATATAGCATGCTCTTTATATTAAGCTTCTGCATTACATTATTTTTAACCATCATAATTTTTGCATATGATATATTTGTATGATAATCTCGGTATAGCCTTCCGCCTTTGATAAGCAATATAAACTTCTAATCATAGTCTGCAAATAGTTAGACAAAACAGAATTAATCACAAGATAATAACTATGTATATTCCCAAAATTCAATACATATATAAATTGGTTAAGCTGATTGTGTATGTGTATGCTTACGGGTCGTATCGAACACGAACTTTGCCAGCTCTAAGATCAGCAATTGCAATGAAAGCCTCTTGAGAAAGATTAAGATCACCAGCACAACTAGAGCACAAGTCAGTAACTTTTACAGTAACACTGCCTCGTTTGCAAGGGTGAGGAGCTAGATTTGCTCCTCCTATGCAAGTAACCTTGAAATACCTTCCACATGCTCCTCTATTTTTCCAATGACCATTACTTACTCCTGTTATCCATGGTCCATTGTCCTGGCTTCCGTAACATGCCGAGGCTGTTTGTACACATTTCGAACATTATAAAAATATGTTTAAGTTTCACGCTTGCATAACTTTAACTATTAATATTTTTCAGTCAGTCTTGTAATTGTGAACTAATTCGTATTACTTATTGATAAATATATATTTAGAGTTTGAGATGAGTCTAACTCACAAGGCTACGTTTTTTTTGTATAAATTACTAAGGATAGTCTAACATTCAAATTAGACTACGCACGTATGTGAATAGTGTAAAATACTTACGAGTACGGTGATTATGATAAACAGCAAACCCGGTATCAGCATTCGCGACATAGAAGATAAGGCTAATCACAAAGCTCACGAATAAAACTGCCCTCATACTCATTTTCTTTGTTGTGTTTGTTCACTTAATTCTAATGCTTTGCAATTTGTCAATGGTTCATCCTCTATTTATAGGCATATAGCAAAGTTTGTTTCTTTAGCAAGTCAATGCGCACTATATTACGACCCTCAATAAATTGGACACAATTTTCTCACAAATTAATAGTCATTGGAAAATAGTTATGCCATTTTGCCAAACATCTATTGCATAAATGAAATTGTCGGTCTTTTGGGTTCTTAATTTCCATTGACCTTCCTTATTGTAACTGTGTTGTGGAATAAGAAGCACTAGAGTCACCAAAAGCATTTCAATATTTCTACTATGTGAATAGTAAACACATTTAACTTTGTCACATAAATAGTAATTTTGACTTTTGAGAAGTTTTCATTTTTCTCAGAAAAGCGAAAATTTATACGGTGATCATTAATAATGGGGGATTCTGGAGGGTTTCAAGAGAGAAATTTTAAAAGATACTCTCTCTATCCCTATTTGTTTGCTCCATATTTTTATTTGGAATGTCCTTAAATATTGTGTCTTTTTCTAATATAGTAACATGCCCTCACCACTAAACTCACTTGCATACACTTATCAAAGTGAAAAAGATAAATACATCATCATTCACTTGCAATGTTTTATTTCAATCCTTAATAAAACATATTTTGTCTATGGAGCAAACAAATAGGGATAGAGGGAGTAACACTTATTATCTTATGTAAGAAATGAAAGTGCCTAATTTGAAGTTTGCAAATGGGAGTGACTTCTAAAATAAGAGATGACTTCTCTACTAAGAGCGAGTGATGTGTCACCCAAAAATTCATATGGACTTCACATGTGTCCATTGCTTTAATTTAAAAAAAAAAAGGAGAAAGATTAAGAGAAATGGCTTAACCGATAGTACATTTCTTTGATTATATGAATTATTAGCTAATAAGTTGGTCGTTTTGCTTGCATTGCATAATTTTTCACCTAACATGTTTATTTTTTCGTACTTGTTTTCTTACGTAAAGAAAATACCTCTTATACAATATCGTTATAAAAAACCCGAATAAGTATATCTTAAGTTATGAACATGCCGAGCCTTTTCAACCCGACTCATGATTAACTCTATAAACAAGATGAGCCCGTTATCTTAAACGAAATTAAAAAGGGGATCCGTTCTTTGATTAGAAGATGCAAGAAATGTTAGCCACAATTCTATCCCCGAAGGCCAAAACCTAAATATGTTAGCCACAAGAAAAAGGCGCCGTGGGGCCAACAATATTAACGGCCGATAATACAAAACAAAAACAAGCCAAACCCAACGACGTCGTTTTATTTGGAACAAAGATTAGATTTTCAGATGATGATTTTCTGACATTTTTAAGCTTTAAACTTCATACTTTCTCTTTCCTCTTTATTCTGCATTATTTTTTTCCTGGAAAATAAAAAATGCATTTACTTCATGCACCCATTCCTCCTAATCTTTCCTTTCAACCCTCCAAAAATCTTCAGCACAAAAATGGTAATTATTTAAATCCCACTTCAATTTTCAGTCTTAATTTTATTTCTGCTAAATAAAGTTGCAAACTTTTTGATGATTTTTTTTGCAGGATTAGTATTTAATGGTTTAATTCATCAGCAAAGGCAGATAAAATCTACATGGGTTTTGCATAATCAAGTTAATTTTAGCTCTATTACAGCTAAAGCTTCTTCTGTTGAAGGTATATATGATTCTATTATGTTTAGTATTTGATTAATTTCTTGAAATTGGCATTGCAATTTTGAGTTGACAAGTAATAGAAATAATGCATTAATATTATTGGTGATGGATGGTGTGGAAAAATGAAAAGCATTAGTTAAGTGGTCAAATAATGTGGAATAGACTATAGAGGGAATAATACATAAGAAGATACAACTAACCTTTTATTTGAGTAGTGTTAAGTATGGAACTATCAACTATGGATGATGGTTTTTGTTGGGTGAAACCTTGTTGATACTTGATAGTATGATATGATGTTTGGATACTTCATCTGTATTACACTTGAAAATTGAAATAGGAAAAGAAAATTTATTACTATTTAAAATACATGTACATGTACAACAAAGGAATCCATCATTGTCCATGAGTCCTGACAATGGCAATGGCGTTCATAACGGAATTTTCACTTTAAGTTAAGAATTTTTTTTGTTAGATTTTTGGATCTAAATCCGAGATTGGCGATCTTGTCCTAGTGCAAGCATCATGGATAGAATGTGTATTGAATGTAGATGGACAATCCTTGTTGAGGTTGGCATAGAGGCCTTGATTTCAGCTCACAATTTGAAGATATATGAGTTCAATTCCTACACTATCAAAGGGATAACACCAAGCTCCAAGAGCTTATGTTCGAGTAATACTTGTTCTATGGGACTACACGACATTGATATGGTCTATTAACCTAGAGGTTGCTCCAAAATTTAAAACTTAATAGTATAATTATTAGGGAGCAGGTCCTGTGGAAAAGCAATGGGTGAATAATTAATTTCTCATTCCTAGTATGCTGCTTCGAAAATTTGTGTAGGGATAAATGATTTTGGAAGCAGTGCTTGTACCTTGATGATATATGTTGACAGAAAATTTTATTGGTATTTTAGATAGTTATTTTTTTGTAGTTGTCGTAGTATGTGCAGCAGATGGATTGTGTAGTTCAAATAATTTAAAAAGGTATTGGCGAAGGGAACGGGTTATCAAAATGTTGTTGGTGTTTAGAGATTGAGGTGCCTGGGACAGCAACCTCTGACATTTGGAGGAAGCTTTGGCATGGTAATGACATGGGTTAGATCTAGTGTTTGTAGAAATTTTATTTCTCCCTTGTGTATTGGCTATTTCTTTCAGGTTGTAGGTGTAATATGTGGTTCTTGGTTTGACTATATATTATGGCTATTATGGGGATTGAAGGCTTTTTCCACAATTTGCCATGTTCTTGGATTTGCCCTGCATACTTTTCAGTGAATTGATAGTTTCTTTTGGGTTATTAGGTACTATGTTACTCGGACTCGGGTACCCATGTCCGACACGGGTATGTGTCCAAGTGTCCGACTCGGCTATTTTGTGAAAAAAATCTATGATTTTGAACTAAAATGAAGTGTTCGAGTGTCATACCCATGTCCGAGTGTCGAGGGTCTGACATGGGTACTTGAGGTAAAACAAAGAGTCCGAGTAACATATTTAGGTATCTTGAGTCTTGGCTTCTAGGTGTTGTGGCATTTTTCAGCATCAATTTCTAAGGTTGTATTGACTGCAGGTTGTCGTACATGTGTCTTTGAGTTTTGTGATTTTGTCTCCTATGGATGTACGAGGCTTGTTGTCCTCATGGTGTCTTTGAAGTTTAAACACTGGCTGGTTTGGGTGTTTTAGGATTTTTACTCTATTTTTCTTGCTACCTGGTATTAGAGCTTTGATCTCTGGTTCAGTATATGATGAAATAGATATCAATTATTTATAAGACAAAGGTGTCCTGTTAGTGAACAGCCGAGCTTGAGCTAACCTGCAAGATAATTTCAATTCCCATTTTCAAATCAGAATTAATAGAACTTTCTGTAATTGTCGAGATCATAAACTTGTGCCTAATAATAGTCGATTTTTGTAAGTAAGCATTACCTCTCTGTCTCGTCACTCATGTAGTCATGTTTGTCAACATGTCTTTATTTTTTGACACTCAGTGGGCGCTTCAACATCTTCAATTAAAGAAGCTGAGAGTGATGTCCTCAAAGCGTTGTCTCAAATCATTGATCCAGACTTTGGAACCGACATTGTTTCTTGTGGCTTCGTGAAGGATCTACAAATTGATGAAGCTTCAGGAGAGGTCATTTAAATAATATTGTGCTCTTGTATCTTTGTAATTTATCATTACTCCCTGAGCTCTGAACCTCTAATTTCAGGTGTCATTTCGCTTGGAGCTTACAACCCCTGCCTGTCCAGTCAAGGACATGGTAAATTAGTTCTAAGTTACAAATTTGATTGTTGCTAATGTATGTTCTGGTGTCATATTTTCCCTTGGAGCATTGTGTTAAATGTTTGATATGTCATGTAGAACTATCATAATTTATTTCCTTAATTCCATACACTGACCTCTGACTGACTCTATACCGCCTATTCCTTTGCAATGTGTATCTGGGCTACAATCATAATGCATTAATATGGGGTATATAATTGTCGTGTTTTTTGCAGTTTGAGCAGAAAGCAAATGAGGTGGTGGCAGCACTTCCTTGGGTTAGAAAAGTGAATGTCACGATGTCTGCTCAACCTGCTAAACCAATTTTTGGGGCAGATCTTCCAAAGGGCTTGCAGACAATTTCAAACATTGTGGCTGTTTCTAGCTGTAAAGTAAGAGCCTTGTTTTAGACTAGAAGATGCTGTTTCATGGGAAGTTGGATCAAGTTATAAAATTGTTTGACAGATATTTTGGCTATCATTTTGGGTTGCTGTAAAATTCATTTTGTTCAACAAATTATGATGGCCGCTATTATATCAAAATTTGTTGTATCTCCTGGGATTCAATTTATTCAACATATTTCTCTTTTCTTGCAATATACAGGGAGGTGTAGGAAAATCAACTGTTGCTGTTAATCTTGCTTATACTCTTGCTGGGATGGGAGCTAGAGTTGGTATTTTCGATGCTGATGTCTATGGTCCCAGTTTGCCAACAATGGTTTCACCAGAGAGCAGGCTACTAGAAATGGTGATAGAAATGCCTTTAAACTCATTTTTAGCTGTGCTTTTTGAAATGCTTGTTTATGTTATTTGATTGTCCAGATTGCAGAGACGAAAAGCATCATCCCAACTGAATACTTGGGTGTCAAACTGGTATCATTTGGATTTGCTGGGCAAGGTCGTGCAATTATGCGGGGCCCAATGGTCTCTGGTGTTATTAATCAGCTGCTTACAACAACTGAATGGTATAGTTTTCTCCTAAAGTATCTAACTATTTTGCTAAATATTAACCAGCTGTTTGCAACAACTGAATCGTATAGTCTTCCGGTCTTCCCATAAGTATCTAACTATTTTGCTGAACTAATTTTAAGACGATGACTCTTTACTCTAGCTAGTTGTAAAAATTAAGTATATGACAAGTTTCATGTCTTGCAGGGGGGAACTCGACTACCTTGTGATTGACATGCCACCGGGGACTGGTGACATTCAGCTAACTTTGTGTCAGGTTATTATTGCCTGTGCTTATTTTAGGTTTTAAAAGTGGAAAAAAAAAATGGAACTATAGTTCTTTTCCCTATCATTTGCTGAATTTTGTAGAATATCTATGTCAGGTTGTTCCATTAACAGCAGCAGTTATCGTTACAACTCCTCAAAAGCTGGCATTTATTGATGTCGCTAAAGGAGTTCGCATGTTCTCAAAGCTCAAGGTTTGTTTCTTCAGAGCAGAAACCTATTGTACAATTATTTACCTTCTGCTTTTCAGTTACAACCTGTGATAGGAAATTTTTTAGAACTTCTTGCAAATAACTTTAGTATTTAGTGACTCATTGCATGAATGTCCAGGTACCATGCGTTGCTGTTGTGGAAAATATGTGTCACTTTGATGCTGATGGAAAGCGCTTCTATCCTTTCGGCAGAGGTTCAGGCTCTCAGGCATGCAGCTGATTTCCAGACTTTATTGATTTCAATGGTTGATCATTGAGCTTCCTTATATGCTGCCTCGATCCTTCAGCATGTCTGGGGAGGAGCTAACACAATCATTGTGGCTATTGTCCTTTCAGGTCGTTCAGCAGTTTGGAATCCCGCATCTATTCGAACTTCCAATCAAGCCAGCTGTATGTGCTCTGAGTTTGATAATAACATTTTTTATCATAAAAATGCCATGGATATTCATTTATGAACCAGAAAATCCTGATATCTGCTTTCTAGATCAATTACTGCCATGGATATTATAGGGACTTGGATCACATTTCGGGTCTATGTTAAATAAGCTTCTTGTGAAAATTAGTCAATATTAGTTATGTTATTTTTCTTAAGTCGAGTTGATATTTGTTCAGGTCAAATATATTCATGTACAGGCCCAGTTTAAGTCAGTTACAGTCAGTATTTCTTGGTATAAACATTATCCTAAATTCCTAATTACATATGCAGTTGTCTGCTTCTGGAGATAGTGGACAACCAGAAGTTGTAGCTGATCCTTTGGGAGAGGTTGCAAAGACATTTCAAGACCTTGGAGTTTGTGTTGTACAGCAATGTGCCAAGATTCGCCAACAAGGTTTGTACATCATTGGTTTACAGCATTACGGAGTATAAAAGATCCTTGTAGTTATTGAATCAATAGAAGCCTTGGTTTTGTAAATTAATCTCAATGGATTTATAATTAAGCTACTTCAAATTTTTTTGTATATTGCTAGTGTCAACTGCTGTCAGCTATGACAAATCAATGAAAGCAATAAGGGTGAAGGTACCTGATTCATCTGAAGAGTTTCTTTTACATCCTGCAACTGTGAGGCGGAATGATCGGTCTGCGCAGAGTGTGGTAAGCCAAAATAAACCATGTCCTACCGTTTTGAACAACTGAGTGACATCATTCACCCATGGTTCAAAGAATTCTGCATCTAACTGAACTACTGAAGGGTGATATGATGAAGTTGTGTATCTTGTTGTGCGAGCCATTTTAATGAAAGTTCTTATAACAAAAGAAATTCTCAGTCTTTTGATCAAGTATAATTTGATAAAATGGTTGTGTTTCCTTTAACAGGATGAATGGACTGGGGAGCAAATGTTGCAGTATTCTGATATTTCAGAAGATATTGAGCCAGAAGAAATCCGACCAATGGGTAATTATGCTGTGCAAATAACATGGCCAGATGGGTTTAACCAGGTAATTTTGCTTCATCCTTTAACATTTAAATTTGTTACTGTAACTGAGCTTACATCCCACAAAGTTACTCGTCTGACAGACTGACAACTCTCAGCGTTGAAGCTTGTCTAAAGCTCAGTTCATTTGGCCTTTATTTGTTCTTAACTTTGGAAATAATTAGTTCAATGATTTTTTCAACATTGAACATTAGCTATATTCTTTTAATTGACTGTTTCTCTCATGGTACAGATTGCACCATATGATCAACTTCAGACCATGGAGCGATTAGTTGATGTTCCTCAGCCAACACCCGCCTAAGGACACACGTCACACAAGGTTGAAGTATTATATAGTCACCCTATCGAAAACAACACTTTGAACGGATTTGCTTAAAATTCTTTTCCTTTCTGCTTACTGGCAGACTAGTAGGAGATGTACAAATGAATCAGGCATATTCCAGCACAAGTATATGAGAGCATGATTATATTTGAGAAAAGAATTATGTGCAGTACCTAATTCTACAACCATTTGAAGACCAAATTCCTGGGAGACTCTAATATTGTGCAACAATACGGAACACTGCAGGGGGTGTTCAGGATCTCTTTGATAGAAATATATATTATATCCCAGAGGGGCTATAGTTGGAGATTTTTCACAGAATAGTGATTGAGTTTTCTTAATGAAGTTAAGATTAACAACATGAGATAGTCTTGTAATAACTAGAATTTTAATGTAGATATGAGTATTCAAAAATTATTTTGTATATTATTGAGTATTCAAGTCGCAACAGTCACCTTTGGTTCATTCTTTCTCCGCGAAGTACACCAAGCCCTGACAATTGTAATGCAGAAAAAATGCAGATCAAAGATGGTTTTGGGACAGTGATACAAGATGGATTTATCCCAACAAAAAATAATCTATTAATCTTAGATAAACAAAAGCTATCTGTTGGATCTGATGAATTATATACTATTGTAATGTACAAATCTTGATTTCAGAAATTCATTGATGCCCTATTTGTGTTTCTACAGCATCCTCTTCATGCAACCAACCTATTCTTCAAGCCCTTATTCCAGTATACACATGCAAGGATGTTAACTTCAAGCAAACCTCTTACACCAGCTTGCATAGTTGCATCTCTTATTATTCTGTCTCTGATTCTAGAAGCTTTCCATGCAACTTTGTGCCACCATGCTTTTGTGCTCACTAAATCACTTCAAATTATGCTCCGATTCCAGCTGATTATACAAAGACAGCCTGCGTATTTAAAATAAAAAATAAAAAATGAGTGAATTTAGAAGGAACAGTTCTGGAACTGCCAACTCAACAATTTGCAAGATATTAGGATTACGCATCCATCCAAGTTTGGATTAACTTAATTTTAACAGCTCAAACCAGAACATCAAAGTAAAGTAAGTCGGAGAATTTACCTCCATAATGGAACAAGCTGCAAAGAAGATTCCTCCAAGCTTTGAACGGAATGCATAAGTTGAAGCTGACACCACAAATGGCATACACATAGCTGAGTATCTTCAAAAAAACCACAAATGGTATTCTCATTGAGGCATAGCAGCATATCTGCTACAGGGCTATGCTTAGCAGCTATAAATACTTAACATACTGCCATCAATTTCCCAGAATGAACATCGGCATTGGATAGTTTCCAACTGGGTTTCCTAAATGACTGCAACTACCTAACTTCATTCAAACTCTTGCTCTATGTCCCTAGCTTCCCGATACAAACCCCGACTCCTATCCAAGAATCCTTGTTTCATCATTTCAGCATACCGTCTCCTAATCTCTACTAGTGGATGCTTCTCAAGGAGCTCAGATCCACAGTAGGCCTCCCTAAGGACAACTGTTTGTGTATCAATTTTCTTTGAAATATAAAAGATGCTAGGATGGCGTTCAAACACCTTAGTAAATTTTTGAGGCAAGCGCAATGGACTTCGAAGGTTGCTCACATTTTTACGTTCAGTTTGTTTAAGGATTGTGAGGTGTAGAAGCTCATGAAACACCCCAACTATCCGTTTCTCGGATATATCTGTACGGGGATCCAAGTGAGAAGGATCACAGTAAGGCGAAGTATAAGGAAGTCCCTGCCACTCTTCTAACCATTCCATACACTTCCTTTTCAATCCATAACCTCGAGGGAATCCAATAGGAAAGGCTAGACAATCACCAGATGCACCCTCATTGTTTTTCTGCAAATGAGAAACTGCGAGGTGACTATCCCATGACAACAGCTTCAATCCAACACGATCATCTTTAAGGTTGACGAAAGAGAAAAGTTCAGGAAAGCAGGGAATCAATGACTGATGGTAATCATGTGGCAAACCAAGATCCCATTTTAACTGGTTAATTGTCTGTAAAGGAAGAGTAATATCCTTAACAAGCATCAACAGCTTTTGTAGCCGAATCACTGTATCCATCTGATTCTGCTGAAGTATTCTAAGTTCTTCCTGATGCAAACTAAATGCTTCAGGGGTCAAGCTAAATAAGGGGACAGGCGTGCCCCCACTATCGAGAAAAGAAGACTCATGAAAGATACTTGGGTATCTCCTTACAAAGCTAGATAGCTTAAGTTCATCAGGAATCCCAAGCTGTCTACGCTGGCGCCTAAGACGGTATATTGGAACACAGTCCTCGGAATCAGAGAAGATGATGGACACAAGGGTGCAAGCCGCCTTGAGGTCCCTCTGACCCGCCACGGCTTCATCAAGGGTCCTATCTTTAACCCATTTCAGCTTAATGTTTACAAGAGTAAGTTTCTGCAAGTAATCATACCCCTTCTGACTCCTGCAGGATTGCCCAAAACCTCTAACCAGCCACCAAACCATCCTTCATAGATGACAATGAAAAGGATATATTACTCATTGTCCAAATTTCTTTACAAGAAACATATTATGTTGTGTACAAGGTTTATGAGACAGTTTTGTGAATTAAAGTTGCAACATTGAATTCTCAAAGAGGCAATACATCAAACACCTGGTGTGCACATTCATAAACAAATTCATTCAGCTTAAACTAACCCCAATAATATTTCAATCAAAGAACAACAACCCAACAACATCAATCAACAATTACATCAACCCAAATAAAATCCCACAAATTATTACAATTGAAAGCATCAATTTTTAACAAAATGCAAGCAACCCACTTTGATAAAATGAAGTAATTATCTAAACAATGATAAAATCTTGACAGAATTGTGGAAATTCAGAAAAAATCAAAGTAATCCACAGGAAAGGGAGTAAGAGGAAGAAACAGAAACCAACCTGTTGGAAGTGTGTGATGCAAACGAAATTCGAAATCAAGCCTTAGACGAAGAACGCAAGCCTATACTGCTGTGTCTAGTTCTGGTACTTTTGGGATGAATTTGGGCTATGACAATTGACTAATTGATAAGGGCTCAATACATGCTATTTTAACCTAGTTCATATGGTTTTTGGTTACATTGGCCTCTTTGGTAATCTAAAATCCTAAAGAGTCTCGCAAGCGTTATTAACTTGTAATTACTACACCCGTTTCATATTATTTGCAACGATTAAATAATTATATGCGAAGTATTATTTATATGTAAAATAAACCTGATTTGATGGAATGAATAGAGTACCTATGATTTTATTGTAAAATTGAAAGAAATATAAAGGTGATCATGGAGTAGAATTTTGGCAAAAAAAACATGGTTTGATTTTGCAAACGAAATAGAACACATAGTATGAGCAATGGCGGATCTTCTAAGGGGCAAGGTTGGGCTTGGCCCCCCTTAGATTTTGATCCAAAATTTATTATCTATTTTGACTACTTTACTTATAATTAGTGATTTAGTGTCTTCAATGTAAACTTGTCGGACAATTACATCACAAGCAAATAAAAATACTTGCATATCTAAATGGTTAATGGCATTTTCTTCTTACTTTACTTACTTGCAATTAGAGATTTCATACTTGCTAATGTAACTTTTATATTGTTAATTTTTTTAGTTATAGTTTATCATATACACCGTATCTAAGGGCCTGTTCTCATACGTTCATTTCAGTTCAGCTCAGTTCAGTTCAGCTCCTAATTTCCATCTCTTATAAAATATTCGTTTCATAATTTCCTTCTCTTATAAAATATTCATTTCAGTTCAGTTCAATTTAGCTGAGTTCAGTCTATGAGAACAGGCCCTAAGTCATGCTAAATTAAATTGTTTTCATACAAGTCAAAATCTGAATATGTTTAGGGTAATTTTACCCCGCCACGTGGTCCAATCAGAGGATGACACGTGTCAGCCTCAGGATGGCCCAAAAGTGAACCAATCCCTGCTTGACACGTGTCACTCCAGAAAATAAGGGAAAAATAGATGTTGGTGTTCTCTTGATCATCCCCCCAAGCGATGGTGCCCAGCTCAGACGGCACCCGGATCTTATACCCGTCTCCAAGCGGGTGCATTTTCTAAAAGTTCTCTAAGTTCTCCCCCATCTGGATTCGATCCTTAGAGGAGACGTGGATGCTGAAGGGATCGTCCTTCTCATTCCACTTTTTCCTTTCTTCCTCCTCGCTCTCCAGAAGATGGGGCAAGTCATCGCTGCTCTCGGGGTAGAGGCGGAGCTGTCGCTCTCCGTCTCCCCCTCGCTTTGGTCCATGGGGGAAGAGTCGGCCTCGTCGCCGCCTTGGTCACACTTTTCCAAGAAAGAGTCAGCAAGGGTTGAAGGGGCGCGCGGAGGGGATCTCTCCAGAGCCGTCTGGTCTCCCTGACCAGACGATTCTCCCTCAGGCGTTTGGCCGCCTGAGCCTTCGCTTCTATAATTCGGATCAGTGGCCGTCTGCATTGTCCGAGCCATGGTGTCCTGCACAGACACATAACTGGTCGGAATCCATGGCAAAGGGTGGTCCCAACACCCCGAGCCGGCACTCCCAG
Source organism: Chenopodium quinoa (assembly GCF_001683475.1). Classification (NCBI taxonomy): domain Eukaryota; kingdom Viridiplantae; phylum Streptophyta; class Magnoliopsida; order Caryophyllales; family Amaranthaceae; genus Chenopodium; species Chenopodium quinoa. Next base: position 213,675 of record NW_018742969.1, read on the forward strand.
TCCTAGACTCAGCCGTCCCTGGTGACCGGCTGGACTCTAACCTAGGTTGTGCCGTGTGTGTTGGTGATGCATCCATTTATTGCAAGAAATATGTACAAACGGTGAAAAAAGAAAAGAGCTGAGAGAGACAGAGACGGTACATTTGGATTTGATATCTGAAGGAAGGCGGGTCCGGCTGGGTTGCGGAAGAACAAAGTTTCTTGCTCGCGCCTGACTAAAACGGATGTCTTCTGCTCTCTCGAAGTTTCTCTCTAGAAAATTTTTGTAAACGTGCAAAATTATGAGGGTAAAACGGCTATATATAGAGGGTAAATTTGGGGGCATTTCCGTAATTTACCCGGAAGATGAACGGTTACTCTTTAATGGTAAAATTACCGCCAATCGGAGCTTGACACATGTCACAGATGCCACATGGCGTGCCACGTCACATCTGTGAGGGGCAAATGTTTAGGGTAATTTTACCCCGCCACGTGGTCCAATCAGAGGATGACACGTGTCAGCCTCAGGATGGCCCAAAAGTGGACCAATCCCTGCTTGACACATGTCACTCCAGAAAATAAGGGAAAAAGGCGGCCTTCAGGCCCAAATCCCGAGAAAGCCACAAAGCGGCGCAGCCCACCAATGATTAGGGTTCAGTGACCTAATCAGGGGCACAATTCCCAAAGACCCTATAAATAGGGAGATGTCCCTCATTTTGAGGACACGTTTTTACCATTTATTACACATTTCACTCTTTGATAGAGACATTCTGAACTTGGAATCCGAGCGGATCCCCACTTAAATTTCCGCACCTTTTTTCTCCCTTCAAGTTTCTAACTTGTGCGTCGGAGGCGGAGCACCACCCAACTGGTGTCTCCGTTTGTTTTGCAGGTACAGCTCACTCCGGATCAGTCTTCGTGTTGTAACTCTCCCGAGGGACAAAAACACTCAAAACAGAATATGTTTTTTTTTTTTTGGGTTGGTTGACAGGTTGCTTTATAACACTTATCCAACATGTTATGATAACATTTATATATTAGTAAATCCAATACGTCATGGTAATACATGAATAGTGTAAAATTGTAGATAGTTATCAAGATCCACCAATGTATGTGAGTGTGATCTGATCTAATTCTTACCATTACATTTGCACATAATTATTGTCTTACATTTACATTCTTGGGTGTGTTAGGCAAACTACTCATAGCTAGAGTTGTCAATTCGGGTAAACGGGTCGGGTAAGACTGGGTCAGTCAACTCAGGTCGGGTTTGGGTCTGGTAAGAGTGGGTCAGTTAAGTCGGGTCGGGTTAATTCGAATTAATTCCATAACCTATGCAGGTCGGGTTTAGGTTGGGTCATGCTTGAGTCGGGTCATACTATCGGGTTTGGGTCGGGTTAATAACAGGTCGGGTTACATTCGGGTCGATTGAACAATAAGTCAGGTTTAATTCGGGTTAAAACGGGTTTGAGTAATTCTCGGGTTCGAGTCAAGTTCGGTTCAAGTCAATAATTTGGGGGTTAGAATCAGGTCGGGTCATTCTCGGGTTTGAGTCGGGTTCGTTTTAAGTCAATAATTTGCAGGTTATAATCAGGTCGGGTTATTTTCAAGTCGGGTCATTCTCGGGTTCAAGTCGGGTTCAGTACAAGTCAATAATTTGCGGGTTATAATCAGGTTGGGTCATTTCCAAGTCGGGTCATTTTCGGATTCAAGTCGGGTTATGTTCAAGTCAATTATTTGCAGGTTACAATCAGGTTGGGTCATTTTCCAACTCAGGTCATATTCTGGTTCAACTAACTATAAATAGATAATTGTCATTTTTATCAAGCTAATTATTTTCTTTGACTATAATATATATGGAAATATACTAGGGAACTATAGTCTATAAATTAGGAAGATAATTATCTCCTTTGACCATACAACAAATATATACTATATTTAACTCTTAAATTTAAGGATATATGATGCTCCTTTTTTTTTGCTGGCCTGGACCGACTTGGTCTCTTTAGACAAAATGCTTTGATCAACAATAATAATGTGGTCTAAATTGCATTCAAGGTGATTTGAAATCGGCTCGGGAACAATTTGGGTTGAATTTAGGTTAGGTCAATAACAAGTCTTGTTGATTTCGAGTCAAGATAGCAACAGATCGGGTTGAAATTTTGGGCCGGGTAAGTAATAGGTCAGGTAAAATTCGGGTCGGGTCAATTACAAGTCGTGTTTAATTTGGGTCGGGTCAATAACAAGTAGGGTTGATTTCGGGTCGGGTTTGTAATAGGTTGGGGTAAATTTGGCTCAGGTTAGGAATGGGTCAGGTTGAATTCAGGTCAGGTTAATAACAACTAACAAGTCGGGTTAAATTCGGGTTTTGACGGGTTAAAAGGAGTTTGGGTCAATTTCGGTTCAAGTCGGGTTAAATTCGGGTTTTGACGGGTTATAACGAGTTTGGGTCAATTTCGGTTCAAGTCGGGTTCGGTACAAGTTAATTAAATTGGCCGTTGTAAACCGGTAAATTGGTCGTTTGAAGGGAAATTGGATGGTCCCACCCACCCAATTGGACTCCCGGATGATATTAGGGAGCATGATTAAAATTTCGGCAATTTTTATTCAGGGCGAAAAAAGTTAAAAATTTCCAAAATTAAAGGCTAATGTCCACGATTTTTGAGAAATTTTGGAGGTTTCAAGGCCCGGTGTCACAAAGTCTTGAGATTTTAGGGAATACATCTGGGTATCATATAATTTTGTTTGGAATTATATATGATCATTATATTTTGTCATAGATGTTCGTGATAGGCTTAAGTTAATGAAATCAGTGCAAGTTGTAAAACCGGTAAATTGGTCGTTTAAAGGCAAATTGGATGGTTCCAACCACTTAATTGGACTCCCAGAGGGAATTAGGGACCATGGTAAACATTTTAGCAATTTTTATTTTCGAGCGATAAAAAGTTAAAAAAAATTCCAAAATTAAAGGCTCAGATCCAAACTTTTTGAGAAATTTTGGACGTTTCATGACCCGGTGTCGAAAAGCCTTGAAATTTTAGGAGATACATCTCGGGGTCAAATAATGCCGTTTGGAACCATTTATGATCATTATATGTTGTCATAAATGTTCGTGGTAGTCTTGATTTAATGGAATCGGTGCAAGTTGTAAACCGGTAAATTGGCCGTTTAAAGTCAAATTGGATGGATACACCCACTCGATTGGACTTAGGGACCATGGTAAAAATTTCGGCAATTTTTATTTACGGGCGAAAAAAATTCAAAAATTTCCAAAATTGAAGACTTATATCCACGCTTTTTGAGAAATTTTGGAGGTTTCAGTACACGGTGTCAAAAAGCCTTGAGATTTTAGAAAATACATCTCGGGGTCATATTATACCGTTTGGAACCATATATGATCATTATATGTTGTCATAAATGTCCGTGGTAGGCTTGAGTTAATGAAATCAGTGCAAGTTGTAAACTGTTAAATTGGTCGTTTAAAGGAAAATTGGATGGTTCCACCCACTTAATTGGACTCCCGGAGGGAATTAGGGACCATGGTAAATATTTCGGCAATTTTTATTTTCAGGCGATAAAAAGTCAAAAAATTCCAAAATTAAAGGCTAAGATCCACGCTTTTTGAGAAATTTTAGACGTTTCGTGGCCCGGTGTCGAAAAGCCTTGAAATTTTAGGGATACATCTCGGGGTCAAATAATTCCATTTAGAACCATTTATGATCATTATATGTTGTCATAAATGTTAGTCGTAGATTTGATTTAATGGAATCGGTGCAAGTTGTAAACCGGTAATTTGGCCGTATAAAGTCAAATTGGATGGATACACCCACCCGATTGGACTCCTGGAGGATATTAGGGACCATGGTAAAAATTTCGGCAATTTTTATATACGGGCGAAAAAAAATTCAAAAAATTCCAAAATTGAAGGCTTATATCCACGCTGTTTGAGAAATTTTGGGGGTTTCAGGACACGGTGTCAAAAAGCCTGGAGATTTTAGGGAATACATCTCGGGGTCATATTATGCCGTTTGGAACCATATATGATCATTATATGTTGTCATAAATGTCCGTGGTAGGCTTGAATTAATGAAATCGGTGCAAGTTGTAAACTGTTAAATTGGTCGTTTAAAGGCCATTTGGATGGTTCCACTAGCCAATTGTACTCCCGGAGAGGCGGAGAGTATTAGGGAACATGGTAAAAATTTCGGCAATTTTTATATACGGGCGAAAAAAATTCAAAAAATTCCAAAATTGAAGGCTTATATCCACGCTGTTTGAGAAATTTTGGAGGTTTCAGGACACGGTGTCAAAAAGCCTGGAAATTTTAGGGAATACATTTCGGGGTCATATTATGCCGTTTGGAACCATATATGATCATTATATGTTGTCATAAATGTCCGTGGTAGACTTGAGTTAATGAAATCGGTGCAAGTTGTAAACTGTTAAATTGGTCGTTTAAAGGCCAATTGGATGGTTCCACTAGCCAATTGGATTCCCGGAGAGGCGGAGAGTATTAGGGAACATGGTAAACATTTCAACAATTTTTTTTACGGGCGAAAAAAAGTTAAAAATTCCAAAATTGATTGCTAATATCCATGCTTTGTGAGAAATTTTGTAAGTCTCAGGGCCCAGTGTCGAAAAGACTTGAGATTTTAGGGGATACATCTCAAGGTTATATAATTCCGTTTGGAACCATATATGATCAATATATGTTGTCATAAATGTTTGTGGCAGGCTTGATTTAATGAAATCGGTGCAAGTATTAAACCGGTAAATTGGCTGTTTAAAGGCAAATTGGATGGTTACACCCACCCAATTGGACTCCCGGAGAGTATTAGGGACCATAGTAAAAATTTCGGCAATTTTTATTTACGGGCAAAAAAATGTCAAAAAATTCCTAAATTGAAGGCTAATATCCACACTTGTTGAGAAATTTTAGAGTTTTCGAGGCCCGGTGTCGAAAATATTTGAGATTTTAGGGGATAAATCTCGGGGTCATAAAATGCCGTGTGGAACCATATATGATCATTATATGTTGTCCTAAATGTTCGTGGTAAGCTTGAGTTAATAAAATCGGTACAAGATGTAAACCAGTAAATTGGCTGTTCAAAGGCAAATTGGATGATTCCACCCACCCAATTGGACTCCCGAAGGCTATTAGAGACCATGGTAAACATTTTGACAATTTTTATTTAAGGGCAAAAACAAGTCAAAAAATTCCAAAATTGAAGGCTAATATCCATGCATTTTTGAGAAAATTTGGAGATTTCGGGGCCGAGTGTCGAAAAGCCTTGATATTTTCGGGGATACATCTCGGGGTCATATAAAGCCATTTGGAACCATATATGATTATTATATGTTGTCATAAATGTTTGTGGTAGACTTGAGTTAATGAAATCAGTGTAAGTAGTAAATCGGTAAATTGGCCGTTAGAAGGCAAGTTGGGATCTGATGGTTCCCCCCACCCAATTGGAATCCTGAAAGGTATTAGGGACCATGGTAAACATTTCAGTAATTTTTATTTTCAGGTGAAAAAAAAGTCAAAAATTTCCAAAATTGAAGACTAATCCCACACATTTTGCGAAATTTTGAAAGTGTCAGGACTCGGTGTCGAAAAGTCTTGAAATTCTAGGGAATAAATCTCAGGGTCATATAATGCAGTTTAGAACCATATATGATCATTATATGTTGTCATTAATGTTCGTGGTAGACTTGAGTTAATGAAGTCGGTGCAAGTTGTAAACTGGTAAATTGGCCATTTAAATGCAAATTGGATGGTTCCACCAGCCAATTGGACTCCCGGAGGGTATTAGGAACCATGGTAAACATTTCGGCAATTTTTATTTTCGGGTGAAAAAAAAGTCAAAAAAATTCCAAAATTGAAGGCTAATAACCACACTTTTTGAGAAATTTTGGAGGTTTCTGGTAGAGCCGTCAATTCGGTTTAACGGGTTGGGTTTGGGTCAATAAGAGTGAGTCGGGTCAACTCGGGTTGGGTCAATTCGGATTAACTCCATAACCTATGCGGTCGGGTTTTTTTTGGGTCATGCTTGAGTCGGGTTACGTCGGGTCATATTTCTTATCGGGTTTAGGTCGTGTTATATTCGTGTCGGTTGAATAATAGGCCAGGTTTAATTTGGGTTAAAACGGGTTAGGGTAATTCTCGGGTTTAAGTCGGTTTCGGTTCAAGACAATAATTTGCGGGTTAGAATCAGGTCGAGTCATTCTCGGGTTTGAGTTGGGTTCGGTTCAAGTCAAGTCAATAATTTGCTGGTTATAATCAGGTCGGTCATTTTCAAGTCGGGTCATTCTCAGGTTCAAGTCGAGTTCGGTTCAAGTCAATAATTTGCGAGTTATAATCAGGTTGGGTCATTTCCAAGTCGGGTCATTCTCGGATTCAAGTCGGATTATGTTAAAGTTAATAATTTGTAGGTTACAATCAGGTCGGGTCATTTTCAAGTCAGGTCATATTTAGGAAACTAACTATAACTAGATGATTATCATTTTTATCAAGCTAATTATGTCCTTTGACTATAATATATATGGCAATATATTAGGGAACTATAGTCTATAATTTAGAAAGATAATTATCTCCTTTCACCATACAACAAATATATACCATATTTTACTCTTAAATTTGAGGATGATGCTCCTTTCTTTTGCTGGCCTGGACCGACTTGGTCTCCCTAGACAAAATGCTTTGATAAACAATAATAAGGTGGTATAAAGATAATTATCTCCTTTCACCATACAACAAATATATACCATATTTAACTCTTAAATTTGAGGATGATGCTCCTTTCTTTTGCTGGCCTGGACCGACTTGGTCTCCCTAGACAAAATGCTTTGATAAACAATAATAAGGTGGTATAAATTGCATTTAAGGTGATTTGAAATCGGGTCAGGAACAATTTGGGTTGAATTTAGGTCGGGTCAATAACAAGTCGTGTTGATTTCGAGTCGGGTTAGTAACAGATCAGATTGAATTTTTTGGTCAGGTTAGTAATAGGTCTCGTAAAATTCGGGTCGGGTCAATAACAAGTCGTGTTGAATTTGGGTCAGGTTAATAACAAGTCAGGTTGATTTCGGTCGCGTTTGTAACAGGTTGGGTTAAATTCGGGTCGGGTTAGGTACGGGTCGGGTTGAATTTAGGTCAGGTTAGTAACAAATTGGGTTAAATTCAGGTTTTGACAAGTTAAAACGGGTTTGGGTCAATTTCGGTTCAAGTCGGGTTCGGTTCAGGTCAATAATTTACGGGTTACATTCGGGTCGGGTCATCTCCAGGTCAGCTCATGTTCGGGTTCAGGTCAACTCGGGTCTAGGGTTGGTTTCAGGTCGGGTCAGGTCACCATTTTTTCGAGTTCAAATGATTTGGTTAATAATCGGGTTTGAGTCGGTATTTCTGATCGGGTCAACTTTTGACAGCTCTACTCATAGCTATCATGACAAGGAGGGAATATTTCTGGCAATACATGTGTGTGTTTTGTGGAGTGTTAAACAAAGTACACATACAGTCATACACTATTTGATTCGATATATATCATGGTACATTGGTACGCATACACTATTTGGACTCCAAGAATCCCTAGAGAATTGTTTTAAAGCTAGGAAGAGCCCCTACAATTTTTTTTGAAGTAGCTATAAGATTTTTTACTGACTTTTGAATGAGATGTTTCAAATTAATGAATTAAGTTTTTTATATCATCAATTTTTGCACTTGACATGAAATTCCAATATACTCCTACAATTGCTAGACTTTAGAAAATTATTTTGATTATATACTCCTACAATTGCCAGAAAAAGGTTTATTGCTTTGAGCCATGACCTTTACGATGAACATTATATCAATCTGGTTTACGTATTTTAATGATTAAGGGTGAAGCCAAAATTTTAAAATTAGGTGTGCTCTCTTTGTTTATAAAATTTCTAATGTCTGAATGAGCATGTTTGTCATCAACATTCAATACACATCTTCAACCATTAATATATTACTATGTTTGATTTTCCTCATATATAGCTAATTGTACATAGAATATTCACTCATTTATCTGTAAGTGTAATATTCTAAACAGATTGGAAACAAACATTAAGAGACGGAGAGAGTATTAAATAATTGACTGTACATATATATTTGAGATTGTTGAAAATAGATCTCCTGGCCAAAGTATTACTACATGTAACTATGTAAGTGTCCCATCACATTGGTTGAAGAAGAGAGTTAATTAATCACTTTATAAGGCTTAGGGGTTACTCCTCCTATTGCCATATAATTTTAGGATGAAACCTCGCTCATTTGGTCTTGTGAAGTGAACTCTCACTCTTAGTTTACGGGTGTGGCCTAAACCCGTATTTTGCAGAGATGTATGAACATACATGAGTAACATGACACCTGAAAATGTCACCATGCATGCATCTTATGATATGCATTAAAGTTGGAAAGATGAAAGTTGTCTGAAATATAATCAAAGAGGGAGACAAAGTTGGATAAGTCATTAAAAACCTTAGCTAATTAATAACTTGTACATCTACTTAGTTAAAAGGGCACATCAAACATTTACTGAGATTTTGAGTTTAGAAAGTAGAAACCGACCTTTAAATGAACACACCTAACAAACTGTACACATAAATTCAAGCTCCATCAAAAGGGTATTGCTTTCTTCCACTATTTTGCCGTGTGTATTTTTGCCTTCTTTTTTTTTGGCTATCAATTTATTTTACATGCTTTCTTCTATCCCAAGTATTTAATTTTCTTCGAACCACCTTTTTGGACCTTTTCATTTTCATGAATATCAGAATTATCTTTAATGTAATTAGTGGTGGAGGTGGATTTTTAATCATGAGGGTTCAAGTAGTCCATATTGATTATCTAAAGTTTTTTTTATAGAATCTTAGCATATGGTAGTATTACACGTGTACGTACGTGCTCTTATTTTACAAGTGTTATGGAATTAGATAAATTAAAAAAAAAATATTAAGAAAAAAGTTTTTCCTAATCTCACGTCAAAGGTTTCAATTGAGGTCTTTATTTTCCACATATATAAATTACACTGTATTATATAGTTAGGTCAAAATATGGTAGATATACAGTGTTAAATTTTAATAAGAGAAAACATTATAATTAGTTGTCTATTTAAATTAAGAGGTTACTTCGTCGAGTCAATTTGAATCGTTCGAATCGAGTTTAGTTGATTTTTATACAAGTTAGGCTTTTATAAGCTTAGTTGGAGTCGTACGGTGTGTAGGTCTAGTGAGAAGTGAAGATATATATATATATATATATATATATATATATATATATATATATATATATATATATATATATATATATATATATATATATATATTGTTAAATAGATTTATCAGTTAGTAGATGCAATCGTACTTCAATTCTAAGCATGTAGCTTAGCTAGGTTCATGCATCATTTGACTTTTAAATAAACTTAGTGGTATTTTATATCATGTTATTTTACGGCATCACTTTCATGGTCTGATTTTTAAATATCAATCTTTTAGTCACTATCTCAAAGAAAGTTGATTGTTTATTTCCAAGTGTATTTGGCTACTAACTACTACTATTATTATAAATTACATTTCTTTTAACCATCGTTGGTCATCACATATTCACATCATCCTAGCTAGTTTTTTTTTTTTTTTCGAATAGCTTGCATTAGATTTAATTACCACATATATATGTGATATATTTTTATTAATTAAAGAGGATGTGACATGCTTACTATTATAAATCATTATTCAAATTAGTTATTATGAGCAGATAACAAAATCTCTTTAATTTCATTTTATAATGCATTATCTTAAAATTTCTTAATTGTATGTACCTATGTATGTTCCTGCTCCAACTAATTTCTGTCTTTTAACAAATTCGGTCCGATTGATATATAATTAATTAATTATCTATTCAAGCACCGTTTTATCTTTTCGTTTAAGGATGTTTTGTTTAGTTGTTTAGATACAATGACTATTGAATAAGAATATTCCTTTTTTACAAGTACAAATATGGAAAAGGATGATTTTGTTTTCTTATTGCTCCAATCCACATGCTCATGCATGCACAACTCATGTGTGGGAAAAACACTTCATTCACATGCAATTTTTCACAGCAAGTCCAATCAGAGGCGAATCTAGGAATAAAAAATTATTTGGGGCCGAGGTTGCCTTCTCCCTTAATTTATTGGCAAGCTAAGGTAATAGAATACCAACTTTTGCATCCTTCCTTAATTAACTACGGAGTAATAAAAATAAAATATAGAGCAACTTGCTCCCTCTTAATTTTGTTATGGATAAAAATTGTCTCTCTCGATCAATTTATTGTCTCCATATATATTCTTCAATAATTTGGAGGATCTCATGGTGAACAAGTATAACTTGGTATAGACAATGTTTTCTTGTCTTAGTGATTCACTGATTTGGTCGTTGAAATGTCCTAGCAATATAAAGTTATGTGTCTTGTTATGTCTGTTTCTTACCTACCTAAAAGAACAAATAAATTTTGCTAAATTATATTACATGTTTGGTTTGTGCAAATTTTACAAAAAAGCTTACATCACACGTTCATTGGCACCACACATGGTTTAGACTTTTAGCCATGCCCTTTTGAGGCTTTTCCCTCCAAGAAAGGGCAAACGCGGCTAATCGATACATAAGGACATAAAATATGTATTCACGTTCAAATATACTTTGTACTACATACTCTTTCTATCTCTATTTGTACATCCTTCGATAGGGTTGTACAGTTTTAGCTTGATGAGTATGGAGAGCTAACAAATATGGATCGGAAGGACGACTATACAATTGTACATTAGAGGGCTTCAATTCTATCCTTATCTTTTACAACATCAAATCCATAACCATCATTAAATATAGGCTTAATACATGGCCAAATATAGTTGGTCAAAAATATCTAAGACTACAACAATAATCTAACGGTTTCGACTATAAAGCATTACTAGTGGTCCGTTTTACTTACCAAATGAATAATTATATTCGTAGTACTCGATATGATTTCCAAAATCAAATTCTAATTTATTAGAAATGGTCGAAGAATATTGACTTGTGTGGTCCTCTAATAAAAAGAGAAGAGTTTCGGACACATTCATAGTAGGATTAAAAGGTGAAGAAAAATGTCTAAAATAATACTGTAAAATTAAAATTAAATAAATTAGTTTCATACGGTGAAGCTTCAATCATCTTTTGTCATTAGTACGTATAATTTAAGTAACAAGTAGCCACACATCCAACTTTTTTAATTTTTTTGTACGAAGACTTTCTATATATTGTATTTTATTTCTTTTTGTTGTTTGTGCCTTAATTTTTTTTTTTTCCATTTTATATCTCATAATTTTTTTATTTTATTTGTTTTGAAAGAATATCTCACAAAAAATTCTAAGTGAGAGAATATTTGTTGTACCTTTCTCATTGATTAAACATCAATATATACAAGAGAGCATACTAGGTAGGGTTAGGGTTAAGGATACATTAATAAATTACAAACTAAACTAATAATATACACTAGATTATTTACATAATCTAACACACCCCGCAGTCAAAACGAGAGGATTGCGAGGGCTGAGACCGTCGCGAAAATCATCAAATAAACCTTAGGTAGACCTTTGGTGAAGATGTCTGCAATCTGGTATCAGAAAGGCACATGTAATATACAAACTTCACCCCGTTGAACTTATTCACGGACAAGGTAAATGTCCAACTCAAAATGTTTAGTGCGCAGTGCGCTGATGTTCATCTCAATATGTCATGCTTTTCTCATGGATTAAAGATCAATATATACAAGAGAGTAAACTAGGGTTAGGGCTAAGGATATATTACAAAATTTAAGAAAGTTTTTCTTTGCTTTTAATATGAGATTTAATTTACTAACCATCATTTTTAGATTAAGTTGTATAGAGTAGCTATTAATGTGTGCGACCAACTAACAGATTGATGATGATGACTAGCAAATTGCACCATCATGCCTTAAATTTCATTCTTTAATTGAACAGCAATTACCCCTAAAAAGTACCCTTCTTCCTATTATTTATAGGGCGGTGAGGCGAGAAATGACTTGATGAAGCGTTCCGTTCGCCACGCACTGGCCCCATTCACTTGCTTCTCGTAAAAGTTGTAAGTAATGGGATTTGTTATTCAAAACTAGCTTCTCCCATACTTCCGTTTAAGGTTCTTTAACTTTCTTCGAACAGTCTTGTCCACGAGCAAATCAATGTGCGATAGCGGAAAATCCTCTTTGGGAACATGCTTTTTTGATATTTTTAAAATCGATGCATACGCGAACACGTCCATCCTTCTTGGGCACGAGGACGATCGAAACATAAGGATTATATATGATTCTTGAATGCAATGTTTTGTTGAAGATAGAGGGTACTCCGTAATTGGCGTTAGGGTGGATTATTTATTGGTGTACATACTCCCATTTACAAATGGAAGTATAAGCTTTGTCGAATAAGGTCCCGTTCACTTCACCTTATTTTAGCTAAACTGAAATTATTTATACTGAACTGAAATTAATTTTGTCGAACTTAAATTATATTTACTAAACTGAAATTATTTTAACTGAACTGAAATTAATTTTATCGATTCTCTTTTATATTTCTTTATTAAAATTTCTTATTTTTATTGAACTAAAATTAATATTACTAAACTGAACCTATTTTTAGTGAACTTAAATTATTTTTACTAAACTTATTATATTGAAAAATGTAGAGGTCAAAGTGTAACCACAACAAGAGGGATTGTACTCAGTTGTCAATAATTAAATTGTGGTAATTAATTAATTAATCAAGTAATTGAAGGGAAATTATCAATCAATTTAGTCCGTCATATCATAGAGTGAAGTTGCGCTACAATGTTGAACGTGGTGGCTCCCATCACTTTAAATGGAGAAAAAGGTGGACCTTGGAAGCATCTCAATTTTTGAAAAAAAAAAAACTGTATTTCGTAGAAAAGGCCAATATTAATAGGACAAAAAGGCTCTTTATGTCATTAAACTCTTATGTCTGCCAAACGTCACTTTACCTTCTTATAAACCACATTTATGTGATTTTGTGTATTTGTGATCCAACTTGTGTTGAACTTAGATTTCTCTAGCTAGCTCTCCAAAATGAGTTGATTATTTTGGTTGCCTTACTCCAAGGGCAACTCTTATTTTTATGGTTTTTCTCTATAAAATAATACGAGGTAATTAATTGTCGTGGAAAGCAATCGGTTTAGCACGCATAATTAGAATAGATTATAAAATAACTACTCTTACATACATATTAGTGTACTACTCCCTCTGTTTTGCTAAGTGTTACTCGTACTCACTTGTATTTTACGCGATCAATAAGATCCAATCAACTTGATAAATTTTTTTCTTATTAGTATACAATTAGACACGATAACATTAAACTTTGACCTTGTGAATAGTAAATGGATAGAACTCGGAAAACTGGGGGTAATACATAGTAATGATTTGAATTTTTCATCATTGAAAAACACAACTATGTACTAGTCAAGCATACTTGCTAGTTTTCATCATAAACCTAATTGATAATATGTGATTTAACTAATTTGTTCTACATCCTTTGCTTTACAATGGCAAATGCATCATGTTAACTAATCCGCTTGACTGTTACAACATACAACTTTGACTATATATGGATGTTAAATCAATTGTATTTTGTTTATTACTTGTCTACTATTCTCCATACAAAGGTTAATACTCCCTCCGTCCCTAAATTACATTCATATAAAAGAAGGTGCTAGAGGACCAACTCAACCAAAAGCTTAAGCTGATGGTTGAGGCCTAGGAATATGTTTTATACGCTATCAGAAGGCAATATATACGTACGACCATTATTTCGAAACCAATTAGTCCCTTCATCTCTCTCAAGTGATTGGGGTTCGATTCCTCATAGCCCTCATTCCTATGATAAAGTGGGGCCCCTTCTCGTAGTTTATCTTTAAAAAAATAATTTGAAATCGAAGGGAGTATACAATTGTACTTGAAGCAAGCTAAGCTAAGAGCCTAAGAGGTAAAAGAGGTGGTAGCTTTGAAGAGCATAAAGGCAAAATCGGTCATTAAATAGCGTTAGTTGGTGAAGATGACTTGAATCCCTTATTTCGGATGTTCATAATATTCATCAGAAAACCAGCGGATCAGATTGGTGTAAAATAAAGAAAGAAGATAGAAATAAAGTTTGTACTACATACACATTTTGTGTGTGTGTGTAAGTGAGCTAGCTACAGTGGGCCTTCTGAAACAAATACTATTAAATCTAAAAAGTCTAAAATAAAAAGGGATGATTTATGACTTCCAACGGTTTTTGAGATTATTATGACCTTTCAATTTTCATGATCATCTATAATATCTAACTTTGCTACTCTTTTTCTCTCTCTTGTTTTAGTTTGTGCCGAGATTGGCTCCTTCCATCTCTAATATCCTATAGCATTCAACAAATAAAAACTTTATCCTATGTCAACTCTTATAAAAAGTCCTAATTTCATACAATTTTCGTCATTTTATGTTCTTTTTACGTAGGATTAAGTTGTACCTTAAAAAAATTTTAAATAGGAAGAAGATTGCTCGAAAAGTGATGGACTGATTTGATGGAGGGATAGTATGCATACTATATAGTCGAGTGTATCTTAATTAGCTAGCTAGGTCTAAATAAGTATTTCCTCACCGCTTTATATTAAGTGATGTATTGTGTGTGTATGTTTAAGTAACTATTTTAATTTTATTAATTACAATTGCTCTTTTATTTTGAAGTGGTGAAATCAAATGAACAATAATAATAGTATGAACACGAGACAACATCAATATTACCCCAATATTTGTGACAGTGTTTCCATTTTAGGTATATTTATTCTGTACTTTTTTAGGCATGATACATGCCAAAAGGTGAATGCAAGCAACCTTTGACAATATGCTACTACTGACCATGACTTCATTCTAGATTATAAAGAAACATATATCAGTGGCGTATCCAGGATTCTAAGTTAGTCGGTTCGGATTTTTTTTTTTTAAAACTAGAGTAACTAACACGTGCGATGTATGTACAATAGCTAGCTAGCTAGGTTCGGGGAGCTTCAGTTTGGTCATGTGTTACAACTTTAATCTTGAAGGTGTAAATACATTTAAGAAAATAACTTTAGTAATTCCAATGATATTTCTAGAAAAAATAAATTCATTTTTACCATATGTGAATGAACCTCTTAATATTAGCTTTGAAAAAGGATGGAATAGTAATCCCTCAAAAAAAAAAAAAAAAAAAAAAGAAAAAAAAAAGAGGATGTAATAGTAAAGAATAATAATAAATCTAAAAAGATTAACTTTTTTTTAAAATTAAAAAAAAAGGCACTAGCAAGAGTCGAACTGCTGACCTCAAGGGATTGAAGGAGTTAGGTTTAACACGGTGACCACCAGGCAAGTTCAATTTAAGAGTAATATGTTGCATGTGCTTTATTTATAACATAGTTTTATTTTTTCTTTTAAACTACCAGATTTTTGGGGCGGATCCAGTAGGTTCAATGAACCCACTTGAACCCAACGTGGATCCGCCACTACATATATATGCTCCATATTATATTATACTAATGAGAAATTTGTTTTAGTCCATGTAAAAGCCTTTAATTTTCTTCATAACTTATATATAACACCTTTTACTTCATTTTGTTTGATATTATTTGACTTTCAATTGCTATTTCATATAATTAAATCAAGATTTTGAAACCCAAAAAGTAAAGTTTACAGAGTAACTTTTAGATAAATTATTCATACAGTATTATATCAAATTTCAAATCAGAAAATTCATAATATCGAACATACACTAGCTTTTAAAGTTTTAAACTAATGAAGTCTATGTAGTATTGTGTATATATTGATTAAAAAATAAGTTTTTTTTTTTTTTTTTTTCATTTTATTAAATCTACTGCATGATTAGTTGAACTGGACATTTTGTTGGTGTATGCATATATCTTTGTAGCTTGTAAATTAAAATGCATGTCTTTAGTTAAAGTTGTATGTATTATACTTCATATATTATACAAAATAATAAACTACTCAGCATTCTATCACAATTATCCAATAAACGACACATTTTATTTTATCATGAAAAATATCAATCTATTACATGATATATTTATTCATAAAATAATAATATTATATAAAAAAAATGGTAGCTTTAAGTGGCCTATATAACCCAAGTGTTCCATTTAGGGGCCGTTTGGTTCGCTGGTTTTAGGAAAGGGAATGGGAATCATTCCCTTTTAACATGTTTGTTTGCCACTTTTTCCCTCAATCATTCCCCCATTTCATTTTTCAAAATACCCCAAAACCCCTCTTCCCCATTCCCCACCCCCCCCCCTTTCCCATTCCATTCCCCACCCACCCTAACCCTAACCCTAACCCTAACACTAACACCCATATACGCCGGTGGTGGTCGGATGGCGACTGTCGGCGAGCACCGGGGAGTGGTCGGGGAGGCTCGGCGAGCACCGGGGAGTGGTCGGCGATGTGGTGTTGTGGTGGAGGAGGGAGATCGAGCGTCGGGGAGCGGGGCTGGAGCATCGGGGAGGGAATTCGAGGTGGTGCTGTGGTCGGTGGTGGTCAGCGACCGTCGGCGAGGGGGACTGGAGGGTCGGCGAGGGGTCAGCGACCGTCGGTGAGGGGGGCGCGACTGTCGGCGAGGGAGTTCGAGCATCGGGGAGGGGGCTGGAGCATCGGGGAGGGAGTTTGACGGTCGGCGATGGGGGCTGGATGGTCGGCGATGCTCGGGGATGGGTCGGCGACGGTCGGCGGAGGTCTGTGAGGGTTCGGCGGCGGTCGGGGCTGCGCTGTGGTGGTGGTGCTGTGGTGGAGGGAATGATTCCCTGGTTTTTGTAACAAACAACCTTCCAAATTTTCCACTTTGCCATTCCATTCCATTTCATTCCCTTTGTTCATTCCATTCCGATTCCCTTCTGTCAACCAAACGGCCCCTTAATTTAATGAATGACTTCAATCACCTTTCCTATATAAAGACAACCCAAACCCCTTTCTCCCATCCTCAACTCATTGCCCTACACATACAACTTCTCTACTTCAGCCCCCCCCCCCCCCCCCCCAAAATTTTATTTTATAAAAAAAAAAAAAAAAAAATTCTAAAAAATATTTTTTCTTAGTTTCAACAATATAATGGTGATGTTAAAGGGTTTATCAACATCCATGAATGCAAAAATCCTCGGTACCGGGGGCGAAGACGAGGTGATTGTTCTAGGACATGGATATGGTGGAGAACAATCTATATGGGAAAAGATTGTTCCTGGCTTACAGGAAAAGCACCAAGTTGTTCTTTTTGATTGGAACTTTTCTGGTGCTTTTAATAATCATGAGAATAATAGTCATGGTTTTGATCCTTTACAGTATAATTCTCTTGATGTTTTGCTGATGATTTGGTGAATTTATTGGATGAAATGAACATTAAATCATGTGTTTTTGTTGGTCATTCAATGTCTGGTATGATTGGTTGTATTGCTTCCATCAAGAGGCCTCATCTTTTTACCAAGCTTATACTCATTGGAGCATCTCCCAGGTAATTTAATTAATTTATTCTACATATATACTTATTTAAGAAATTTTAATTTGATGTTTAATTAATAATTAGTGTGTTTTATTTGGTTTAATGTGGATTAATTTCATGCATGGGTGGATTACACATATTTAATTTTCTACCTGAATTTAATGCCTAATTATTGGAGTATTATGTTTTGATTTCTTTGTGAGTTGGCTAAGCTTGCTTGGTTTTAGGCTAAATATAATAAAATGAAAACCTCTCATTCATATATTTATTTTAGAAAAGCTATAATTAGCTATCCATATTTGCTAATTTAGTACATATTCATTATAATTTATTTCTATTTTTCTGTAAAATAAATCTGATTTCTTTCCATTATGATTCAGTTTTCATGCTAAATAGAGTATTTGGAAGTATACATTTTTTTTTGTTTATTTGGATATGGACAATATTTATAGATAATCATACTAAGCTATAAATATCAACCTTAGCTTTCACATAATTGTTGTGGTGTGTACAAAAAAATCAATATTTAATCTTAATAATAAAATCCTATATGACACTCATATGCTTGAGTTTGACATGTCTAGATTATGTATACTATTAAAAAAATAATAAAAAATTCCTAGACTTCTTATTCATGTGGAGCTTTGTCTTTATTAGACGGAGGAGTTGTTTGGTTAATGTTAAATGACAGCTATTGAGTATTCATACTCTGATAGTCTGATGTGAGCTTTTGGCCCATTTAAGCCCAAGAGTTTGTTCAGACTTCAAGTCTTCAATCTATACATCTATACTAACATAACAACCGCTGATGTCATCATTGTCTACGAATAATATGTTATAATAATCCATACCATCTTATTTATGCACTACGTAAAAGTTATCAAGTCGTCTAATTCAATTCATAAAATCGTCAATACGATCTAACGCATGCTAAATTAATAAAAATAGGTACATAAATTCAGAAGATTATGAAGGAGGATTTGAGGCAACACAAATTGAGCAACTCATCTCAACAATAGAATCAAATTTCCAACCTTGGGCCGCAGCATTTGCTCCTTTAGCCGTAGGAGGAAAAGAGCCTCAACTAAGTGAGAAATTTGAGAAGAGTTTAAAGAAAATGAAGCCAGAAGTTGCCCTAGCTGTTGCTAAGATCATCTTCCTCGGCGACTACCGCCATGTTCTTGAGAAAGTTGACACACCTTGCACCATCATTAGCACCACCAATGACCTTGTAGTCCCCTCATCCGTGCCTTACTATATGCAGAAGAAGATGATCAATGCTAAATCGAGGGTCGAAATCATCGATGTTGATGGTCATTTCCCACACTTGACTGCTCATGATGAGGTCCTTAATGTCATTACTAAGGTGCTGGATTCTTAATAGTAATTAAGGACTTCTATATATATGTACCAAAATTAATTAATTAAATTATATATGTCTAGTATATGCATGCATGCATATTTTCCTGCCCCTTGGTTAGGTTAGTGGGAAAAAAGGGTTTGTGAAATATATAAGTACTTAAGTAGTTAAGTGTATTTTTATTTGCTATAATCAAGCAAATTATTAAGCCAAATTAGGATTAGTGCTAGCTAGCTAGGTTTGGGTTTGCGAGATTTGGTTGGAATATTAATTACATTCCTAAATTTTTTCCTATGTTCAAGTCTTTAAGAGGATGAAATTGGTTTTGGTTGGATATGTAAGGTTATTTTATAAGTATGTTGTGTATATTAAATGTAAGCCTATGGACTATTTGAAATGAATTTATTCTCTTTGGATACTTATCCCATGAAAGCTAACAAAAACACATACATGGACAACCTTTATAGGTTATAGCTTCTTTTTTTTTTTTAGCAGATTTATAGGTTCTAACTTTTATAGTATAGAGTACAACATTTTTTTTTTTTTTGAGAAACATTATAGTATAACATTATTTTAGCCTATATTAAATGTAAATGTAACTATGTAAGCCTATATTATAGTATTTGAAATGTTAGCCTATGGCTATGGTTGGTTTTTGTATTTTCTTATTAGTTTAGCCTATTGAGGATATCAAAACCCAAAGTTTCTATTATATATCGCCCGATAGGCCCAGCTATATGCATTTGTATGTGGCCCAATGGGCTCAGCTTAAGCATATAAATTTTCTTTATAGCAAAAGGGTGAGATGATAATGTCAGCTTTAAAAAAGCAAAACACCCATCTTTCTGAAAATTACAACAGCCTATACCTCGTTTGGTACAAACAAAAAACGCGGAAAAATATGTAACTACGGAGTATTTTGTAAAGAACATACCGTTGTTTTGTAATGAGCATCCAATTTTATTTTATTTTTAATTTTTTTTTATCTAAAGAACATCTTTAATATTAATGAAAAACATCGAATTTTAATGAAAATTATATGTATATATCTACCATAATTTAAGACAAAATTCAAAGAATATTTCACAATAAGCAATGGACATTATATCACAAATAAAAGTACATTACACTATATTCAAATAACATGGACACATGTTCTTTTCACTCTTTCTTAGTGCAAATAATATGCTATTTTCAATTTGGGTATATGTTTGTTACATTTTAATAGTAATTCTTTTCACTCTAGGTATATGTTCATTATATTGTAATAGTATGTTCTTTTCACTCTAGGTAAATGCTCATTACATTTTAATAGTATGTTCTTTCCGCAAAATGTCTGTACATTGCAACGTACCCACACCTATAAGAAATAAGAACCTCACACTGCCTTCTTTCTTTAAAAGTAGAATAATTACTACATACATAAGATACAAGTTAATCATTAAATATATAGGGGAAAAAAATCAAGCATCAAAGATTGCATTGAGTTTTAGGATGACTCATATACCACCTCCGTCCATATTTGTTTGCCGTATTTGCATTTTCATAATTACTAACATTTTAAAACATAAATATCTTCAACTTGAAGGTTGTTCTCTTCAGCTTAATTTCAGTTTATCTTTAATCAGTTCAGTATAACTATTGAGAAAATAATTTATTATTTTTTTAAAAAAAAAAAACCGTTGAAAACTTATTGACCTCCAAAATTCCATTCTACCATCTACCCTTTTGCTTGATCCCCAAGAGACCTCCCCAAAATAGTAAAAACCCAGCCCACAAAAATCCCACCTTCTAGACTTTCCACTACCTAGAACCTTCTACCATCCTCTATATCCATGAAAAAATCTCCCCCCATTTCTCCAAGAACATTCCAGACACCCTTCTCTTTATAAGTACCCATCATCTTTTTCTCTTACCACCTTCAAAATCATTTCAAAAATATCATCAAAAAAATAATACTCAAAATCAAATTCTCTCTCCTCTCTAGAATCCTCCACAACAATGCCAACCCGATCATCCGGCCCGATCTCTCAAGACTGGGAACCCGTCGTCATCCACAAAACCCGACCCAAAACCCAAGACCTTCGCGACCCGAAGGCAGTCAACCAAGCTCTACGCTCCGGTAAACCCGTCGAAACCGTCAAGAAAGCCGTCGCAGGAACTAACAAGAAGGCCACTGCAACGGCTGTCAATGCGCGGAAGCTCGACGAGGAGACCGAACCAGCTGCGCTTGCTAAGGTGGGGACAGAGGTGAGATTGGCGATTCAGAAGGCGAGGATTGAGAAGAAGATGAGTCAAGCTGAGTTAGCGAAGCAGATCAATGAAAGACCTCAGGTTGTTCAGGAGTATGAGAATGGTAAAGCTGTTCCTAATCATATGGTTCTTGCGAAAATGGAGAGAGTTCTTGGTGTTAAACTTAGGGGAAAATCTGGGAAATGATGTGATTGTTGTTGGTGTTTTTTAGGTGATGATGAT
Organism: Chenopodium quinoa; assembly: GCF_001683475.1. Classification (NCBI taxonomy): domain Eukaryota; kingdom Viridiplantae; phylum Streptophyta; class Magnoliopsida; order Caryophyllales; family Amaranthaceae; genus Chenopodium; species Chenopodium quinoa. Next base: position 235,058 of record NW_018742969.1, read on the forward strand.
TTGTGGTTTATGTGATTAAAAGAGTTTAGGGTTTGTGTATGGTGTAATCTTTGATCAATGAAAAGTAAATAATTTCGTAATTTGTTGTTTCTGTTATAATTTTGAATTGATTAATTCATTTTATTTTCTTATCCGATTTGAATTGACGTAATAATTTGGGGAGTTAAAACATAGATTATGATTTATGACGTGAAAAATGACCAAATTAGAACAACTGAAAATAGATGATGAAATCCGATCAAATCGAATTTAATATGGGGTATTAAACATGGATTATGACTTGAAAATGGACCAAATTAGAACAAATGAAAATAAATGATCAAATCTGAATTTGATTTGATCATTTAAGTAACCATAACACGACCCAATTGTATAGGTAACCAAATCACCCTAAGACAGTTCGACTCATCTATATATGTGAACAATTTGGGGTTGACTTATTTTTAAATCGATAATGACCTGATTTAACTCGATTTGAACAAAACAATAGGACATTTAGAGTTTAGATTACTAATTTGATTATGTTTATTAATGTCCTCGTAGTCTAATTTTGGGCTTATTGCTTCTAAATTGAGTTGGGTAAAAATATGAACTTAAACAAATAAAAATGTTTATAGTTTGTTCGCTTAATTATGAATATCTATAATGGTATTGTATTAAAAATGCTTATTATTGCAATTCGAACTTAAAATGATAAAGAAGTAAGACTAGTGGAATGACCCATGACCAATGTGGTCTATTACTCGCGTTTAGCTTTTAGTTACTGTTTCGGGTGAAAACAATGGGACCTCGTCGAAGGTCCAATGAAGTGGATGAAGACTAGTCCGGTCCAAATGATGCTGGGCCGAAGGTTTCCTGCACAGCAAACACACGTAAAACTGGCCCCGGGGGTGGATTTGAGGAAGACCCATCTGATGCCGAAGTCAAACAGTGTTTAGAGAAAGTTATGCAAGAGAATTAATGCTTGAGGCTTTTATGTGAATGAATGATAAATGGTGCAATTGAAGGCTTTTATACCTTAGCTTGGCAAAGAGAGGAGGCGGGTCGGACATCATCATGGGCTGACCATGACTATTTGGGCCGCTGAATTTATATTGACTTGGCTAAATGGAGGCTTGGGCCTTGACCTTGGCATATTGAATCATTTAATGACTAGGCCACCAATCTGATATGCAACTAGCTGAGAGTCTGTCTTCAGACAAACATGTTCGGCTTCCAGCGAGATGCACAATTCTTGGCCAGCAATTGCCGCCTCATATTCGGCTTCGTTGTTCGAAGCTTTGAATGAAAATTTTAGTGCATACTCGAAGGACTTGCCTTCAGGAGAGGTTATGACCACCCCTGCCCCTGAACCATTTACGGTGGAGGATCCATCCGTGAAAACGGTCCAGGTTTTCTTTTCATCGTCTAGCGTCTCCTGGTATGAGCATTCGGCCAGGAAGTCCGCTAGAGCTTGAGCCTTTATGGCCGCCCTCGGCTGGTAGCTGATGCTGAATTCCGTGAGCTCAAAAGCCCATTTGGCCAGCCTACCAGATTTTTCAACATTGCCGAGAACTTTTTCCAGCGGCTGATCAGTTAAGACCACTATCTGATGGCAATCGAAATAGGGTCTTAACTTCCGAGCAACTACCACCACTGCATAAGTAACTTTTTCGAGTAAGGGGTAGCAGGTCTCTACATCCGTCAGAGTGTGGCTGACGAAGTAGATCGGCTGCTGAACTTTGTTTTCTTCCCTCAGCAGCACTGCACTGATGGTGGCTGGGCTGACAGCCACGTATAAGTACAAGGACTCTCCCTCTACTGGGCTAGCCAGTGTCAGAAGTTGAGTAAATGCTCCCGAAGCTGCTTAAAGGCTTCCCTTTGCTCGTCCTCCCAAACGAGCTCTTTTGTTTTCGGGAGTTTCAGGGCTTTGAAGAAAGGTAACCCCTTGTCCGAGGCCCTGGAGATGAACCTCGAGAGGGCTGCCATTCTTCCGGTGAGCCGCTGAACACCCCTCTTTGTTTTCGGCTCGAGAAGATCGAGCGCTGCCCGCACCTTAGCGGGATTGGCATCAATCCCTCTTTTGCTGACCATGAACCCAAGGAATATCACTCCGAAGACACACTTCTTCGGATTCAGCTTCATCTGGTGCTTTCTTAGAGTGGCGAAAGTTTCCGCCAGGTCCTTAACATGGTCTTCATCTTTTTTGCTTTTGACGATGGAATCGTCGACATAGACTTCCATGTTTCGGCCTTTTTGATCGGCAAAAACTTGGTCCACCAGCCTTTGATATGTTAGTTGCCCCCGCATTTTTCAATCCGAAGGGCATCATTTTGTAATTGTACACCCCGGCGTTCGTGAGGAATGCCGTCTTTTCTCGGTCGTCGGGGTGCATGAAGATCTGATGATACCCAGAAAATGCGTCCATGAAACTAAGCAAAGCATGGCCACTTGTTGAATCGACTAGCTGATCGATCCTCGACAAGGGATAGAAATCCTTCGGACATGCCTTATTTAGGTCCGTGAAGTCAACGCACATTCTCCAGGTGTCATTCGCCTTCTGAACCATCACCACATTAGCCAGCCATTTCGGATACTGACATGGTTCGATGAAGCCTGCATCCAGCAACTTTTTGACCTCGGCTGCGATGTCTCGGTTCTTATTTGCAGAGTAATTCCGCTTGTTTTGCTTAACTGGCCGACATGTTGGGTCGACGTTAAGCTTATGAGAGATGAGGTCTGGACTTATCCCGAGCATGTCAGTTGCCGAGAAAGCAAACACATCTCGGTTGTCCCAAAGTATTTGGATGAGCTCAACGCGGACTTTCGGATCAAGATCCAGCCCGATTGTAACGCATTTTTTGGTGTCTCCTTCGGTTAACTCGACTGTTTTGGTCTGCTGGTCCAGCTCCATTATTGTGCAGCTGGACTCTTCGCTTTCTGTCCTGCTGTCTATGTCAGCAGGAGTTCTAGATTTTTTCTTTTTCGGCTGGCTCTCTGAGTCTTTCGGCTCAGATGATGAGCTAGCCTTTTCTTTTCCTAGCCCTTTTTCTTTGGCCAGGTCTCCTTGAGTCGAAGCACTTAGGCCCTTCGGCTTCTTTGCGCTCGGCTGCCTATCTTTCTCCTCCTCATCCTCGTTGTCATCTTTTGTACGACTGGTGGATGGCTTGAGGTAGTTGCACCTTCGGGCCTCCTTTTGGCTGCCCTCGATCCTTTCGGGGTAGCCAGCATCCGAGACATAGATCATCAGCTGGTGGTATGTCGAGACTACCCCTTGGATCTCGTGAATGATGGGTCTCCCCATGATCACGTTGTACACAGAAGAAGCGTCGATGACCAAGAATTCGGTCATGACGTTCCTGGCTGCCTTATCACAGCCGATGGTGACAGGAAGTGTTACCTTCCCGTCTGGATAAGTTGAAGCCCCATTAAATCCGGATACCGGGTAGGGTACCGGCGTGAGGTGCTTGGGCTTCAGCTTGATTTGGTTTTAGACCTTTCGGAACAAAATGTTTGCTCCGCTGCCACCATCAACAAGAACCTTGCTGACGTCGTGGTTGGCCACCGTGGCGATAATCACCAACGGATCCTCATGAGGGTACGTCACCCCCCGACAGTCGGCGGATGTGAACGTCATGTTCGGCACCGGTGATTGGGGCGGCTGAATACTAGCATTATTCACCTGGTGGGTCAGATCCCTAAGGTGACGCTTGTGCTCCCTCCGAGAACATATTCCTCCCGAGATAACGTTGATTGGAGGAAATTTTCCCTCCGCATTTTTGCTGTTCTTTCGGGGGAAATAAAGCTCTTGCCGAGAGTCCCTCTCAGACTTCTCGGCCTCTTTTTTTCTCGCGGTGATCCGCGATGTATTTTTTCAAGTATCCCTTCCGGACCATATCCTCGATTTGGTCCTTCAGCTGGATACATTCTTCAGTGTTGTGTCCCGGTGATTCGTGGAACTCACACCACTGATTTTTTATTTTTGCGCTGATACCACTCTGGGAGCGGTCTCGGCTTCTTGTAGCTCTGCTCTTCCTTCGTCACGCTGTAAATTTTAGCGCGCGGGAGGGCCAACGGAGTATAGGATTCGTATCTCCCCGTGAAGGGAGCAGACTTTTCCTTCTTCGGCTCGTTAGCCGAAGATTGTTCGGAGGCTTTTGCCTTACCCTTCGCCTTCTGGCCTTGGCCTTCGGACGATTGTTTTTGCTTCCCACCCCCAGACTGGGGTTGGGATTTTGTTTTGTTCCATTCTTCGGCTCGGATAAATTTATCCAAAGCGTTCAGAGCCTCCTCCAGGGTCTGCGGAGGATGCATTACCATGGAGTCAATGAACTTTTCTGGCTGAAGGCCGTTCTGCATTGCAAAGACGGCCAGCCCTTGGTCCAGTTGGGAAACGAGTCAGGTAGTCCCGGAGACTCTCGGTCTCCCCTTGCTGCAGGCCCATGAGCTCTGCAGTGGTTTTCTCTCGGCGGTTTGCCGTGGAGAATTTGCTCTTGAACTTGGTAGACAGGTCGTCCCACCCCGTTATAGAGCCTTCCTTCACTCCCTTGGAGATCCACGCTTGCGCGACCCCCTTGAGAGTAGTGGGAAAATATTTGCACCAGGTCGTAAGAGGCAATATGGTCCTTCGGATCCGAAGTTCCATCGTATGTAATGTGCGACGGGATTTTAACCGTCGGCACATGCTCTTCCAGAATCCATTGCTCAAATGGAGAACTGGTAGGAAGCATCACGACCTTGCCCTTGTTCCTAGCCGAAGGGACCGCGCTCTGCCCTCTTAGAGAGGTAAGATTGGTTTCGTCCCTAGCTGGGAAGTTCGGGCCTCGGCTACAGGGAATGAGAGGCGGCTATGCACACTCGGCTCCCTGCCGCCGAGCAGGTCGAGGGCGCTTCGGCGAACAGTCTCTAGCCGAGAGGCAGAGCTGCTGCTTTTGTGAGTTTCTAGCCGAGAGGTAGAGGATCCTTTGAAAAAGTGGGGGTTCTTTTTCCTCTCTTTTTCAGTTCTCCAAGTGTCCTCTTCCCACTCTTCCAGCTCCATGAAGGAGGGAGGTTTCTCCCAATCCTGGTCGAGCTTCCTCCACTGATGTCAGGTATGCGGAGGAGTTCGGTCACGAAGAGGAGGCATATTCTGAGCCTTCATTGCCTCCATGAGCACCGCCAGCGCTCTCGCCACCTCTTCCGAGCTAGGCCCCGTTAAAGGGGTCCTCGGCTGAGTGTGAGAGTGAGAGTGGATACTCAAAGGTCTGCTTTGAGGCACTGATTGAGTCCTACGATCGGACTGACTTTTGTTAGAACGAGGAAGACTCGGTCTATGATGAGATTGGTGAATTATGGGAGAAAGAGAGTTCTCCCGGTATGCTTCTCCTGAACTGGCACCCTTAGAGGAGTTCCGGTCCGGAGAAGGCGATGGTGTAGGAGTCTTAGGCCTTTCGCCTGCTCCTTGACTTACTCGCTTTTTCTTGCGATTCTTAGCCATTGTTACTAAGATTTTTGCAAGATGATTTTGATTGGCTTAAAGATTTTTTGAAAGTCTTCCCCACAGACGGCGCCAAATTGTTTCGGGTGAAAAAAATGGGATCTCGTCGAAGATCCAATGAAGTGGATGAAAACTGGTCCGGTCCAAATGATGTTGGGCCGAAGATTTCCTGCACAGCAAACACACGTAAAACTGGCCCCGGGGTGGATTCGAGGAAGACCCCTCCAATGCCGAAGTCAAACAGTGTTTAGAGAGAGAAAGCTATGCAATAGAATTAATGATTGAGGCTTTTATGTGAATGAATGATAAATGGTGCAAAGAGAGGAGGCGGGCCGGACATCATCATGGGCTGACCATGACTATTTGGGCCGCTGACTTTATATTGACTTGGCTAAATGGAGGCTTGAGCCTTGACCTTGGCATATGGAATCATTTAATGGCTAGGCCCAATTGGTATAATTGGACCCAAACAGTTACTAAAACAAATGGGTAAAAATTGTCATATTTAGCAAAGAATAAACACCTAATTAAAAATTATCATTAAAAAAAAGAGTTAAAAAAAATTACAGAACATAATTTCCACAAATTACTAAATTACATAACACTCAATAACGTTAAACAAAAATATATTTATGCAAATAAACAAAATAAAACATGTAACTTCTTCGAGTTCGAAATTGGTTCACATTGATAATTTAGAGGCTTAGAGCCAAGGGGAGTTGTAAATAGGAGTGACAACAGACTTAACTTGGGTGTACATATAGAGGCCATCAAGTCCATGTTCCCTCCCAAACCCACTCATTTTGTACCCACCAAAAGGTGCATCATAATCAAAACCAAAGTAGCAATTGATCCAAATGGTTCCGGCCCGAATCGACCTTGAGACTGTGTTAGCAATGTCTATGTTCTTGGTTACTATTCCAGCTGCTAATCCATACCTTGTTGCATTTGCTCTTTGTATCCCCTCTTCTACGGTTCTGCCATTGGCCACAAAGAAGACGTAAAAATTAGATGAATTAATAGTCGTTCCAAATTTAATATTACTCGTATTTTATTTTTTTAAAAAGCCAATCAAATATACACGTTACACGTATTTTTAAATGAACACCTACAATTTAAATATATTATGTGTCTAAACGGGGATAGATAAAACTTACTTGAACTTCATCAAAGACATGACAGGGCCAAAAATTTCATCCTTTGCTATTTGCATATCATCCTGAAGAAATTGAAGGTAGAATTAGAAACTAAACTCTAATATAATTATGCTAAATTATTCTATTAATTTAATAATTATTACTAAATTAATTAAGAATGCAAAAACCTCAAAATGTTACCTTGACATCAGAGAATATGGTTGGGCAAATATAATACCCCTTTTCACCATGACGATCACCACCAACTAGTAACTCAGCTCCTTCTTCTTTGCCTTTTTTAATGTAAGAAAGTACTCTCTCAAATTGCTTCTTATCAACCTACATCATAAAAAAAATCTTAATCACTATAATAACATTAATTTATTAATGAATACAATAAATTATGATTTCTTGAACATAATCATCAAAACTACAAATGAAACAAGAAAATGTTTGATCATGCAACTAATCACTCACAAATCACAATATGATATGTTACTCGATTTTCTCTATTATCGCAATGAATTAGTTGTTTCACTAGTTCAAAAGTTCATAATTTGTTCAAAGATCATATTATAGTACAATAATACAAATTACAAAGCAATGCAATATATAGTACTAAAATTACCTGAGGTCCTTGTTGGACTTTAGGATCAAAGGGATCACCAACAACCCAAGATTTAGCCTTTTCTGTTAATTTCTTTGCAACCTCGTCGTAAATTCCTTCTTGTACAAGAATTCGAGTACTAGCCACACAAATTTCTCCCTGAAATAATTATTACAATTTACAATTAGGACTTTTAATAACTAACAACAATGTAACATTTTTGTAACTCCTACTTATTTGAGACGATAAGTTGTTCATCGATTAATTAATTACAATGTTTATTTAAATTAATTAGGTGAATGTGGTACCTTATTAAACATGCAGCCTTGAAGAGCAAGCGCAGCTGCAACATCAACATCAGCATCATCAAAAATGATTAGAGGGGATTTTCCTCCGAGTTCTAACGAGACTGGTTTTAAATTGCTTGTCGCGGCTGCTTGCATTATAAGGCGTCCTACCTCTGCTGATCCTGTGAAGCTTATCTGCATTATTACGAAAATATTTACACTTTGTATCAATCGTTTCAAACATTATACGACTAGTTACAATTCAATACCACGTACATATATTGCTCATGGAACGTAATATTAAAACAATAAAACCAATCACAAATCATTACTGTGTGGAAATACAACACATTTTTATCCATTTAGACCATTTTATCAATAAAATTATATTGTGTGACATTTAAAGTTATTAATCATCAAAAAAAGGTAGAATTAATTAAAAACTCGAACATTACCTAAGGAATTATTAGTACATGAATGAGTAAAGAGTACGAAAAAGAAATATTTACATACTTTGTCAATGTCCATATGAGAGGCAACCGCAGCACCAGCAGTTTCTCCATAGCCATTCACAACATTTAGCACTCCATCAGGAACACCAGCCTGTTTAATTACCATTTATAATTACCACCCATTAAAAAGGACCAATACAAAAAAAAAAAAAAAAAAAAAAAAAAAAAAAAAAAAAAAAAAATTATATATCCTGTTATAAATCTAACTGATAGAGACAAATTTTAACATTTAAAATAAAAATTCTAAAGGGCAGAATATTTTGTACAAATTATGAATAACAAATTACATTGTGTCAATATCCGAGAATACAATATGTTTAAGTAAACAACATTACGTAACAATGGTGTAACTTTAGGATATTTTAATTTGGAATTGCTATTATTTAAAGTTATTAATTTGATCATATTGTTTTAGATTCTTACGTGTAAGATAGAAACTTTAGTCAACAATAAAATAGGAACTTCCTTATAAAATTCCCTACCTTACTCCTACAATCCTACAAGTATACGACTACGACAACAAATTGTTTACCATACTATTAGCCTAGTAGCATTTTTTATTTGAAGCATATTCTTTTAATTTAATTTTAGTTGAATCTTGTCAAAAAAAAAAACAAAAATTAGTTGAAATGTATTCATTATTCATGTGATCAACTTACAACTTATTAGAAATTTGCTAAAAACAATTCAACCACCATATTTTATTTTCAGTTTGCACAAATAAACCTCCACATTTCCTACTTTTTCCGCGTCAAAACCACTTTTACAAATTAAGCAAAATTATTAAAACTAGAAATACCTTGAATTCCTTAAACGATCGTTTTTTTATAAGTTAAAGTACTATTTCTACATACGGTCTTAATATATAGAGTCCTATAACTAGGAGATATAGTATAAACGGTTTAACCATACCACAACACAGATCTCTAAAGGCGAACAAAGTAGTAGCAATAATAATCAAACTAGAACGTAGTGTTATATGGGATTGGCTTACCAACTTGGAAAGATGAGCATAATAAAGAGCCGAAAGTGGGGTTTGCTCCGCCGGCTTAACCACCATGGTGCACCCGGCCGCTAAGGCTGGAGCCACCTTTAAGAAAAACATAGTGGTTGGGTAATTCCATGGTATGATGTGGCCCACCACCCCAATTGGCTCTCTTAGGGTGTACCCCTGCATTGCACGTGCCAATTTCAACGTCTCTCCATGGATTTTATCTGCTGCTCCTGCGTAGTACCGTAGGCAGTGAGATGCACCTGGGATGTCCAATACCTTCCCCATTGTAAAGAGTTTCCCTGCATCTATTGAATCCAACGCTGCTAGTTCTTCCACGTGTTCCTCGATTAGGTCCGCAAATTTCATCATCACCCTTCCCCTTTCCTGAAAAGATTAAAACTTAGATCGAGCTGATAGTCTCTAGCTAACATGACATGATAATACAATTAAAATCAACATAATATGAACACAAAGTTATCGAAAGATTATTTTTTAATTGGCGTGACAAGACATGAAACAAAAACCTAAACACGAGTATTGTTCAATTCAAATCATCATATTATGCTAAATCTTTAAATAATTTGATGAACATGAAACTCTAGAGTAAACACGAACATGACATAACAAGACACGTTTATATACTCCGGGAAATATGTCATGACAAAATCAAACCACATAACATAATTTCGTAGTGCTATAGCCTATAGGTCTAACTTTTGAATAATAATTTAGGCCACCGTAATTAAAACTATGAGGTACAAAATTAAATAAGCAGAGTATAAAGGTTATAACTTAAAAGTCAACCTATTTAAACAAGCACTTTATTATGTTGTATTATCAAAAGTCAATCATAAATTTTAGCACTTACATATCCAGACATACGAGGCCATGGTCCATGGTCGAAGGCTTCACGAGCAACCTTAACAGCCAAATCAATATCTTCCTTATCTCCCTCTGCAACACTCGCTATCACTTCACCATTCCTCGGATCAATCGTCTCGAAACTTTTTCCTACATAACATCATTTAATTATTAGTCCATGACTAACATTCTTGGACCGACCTATACCCTTTTTTATTTTAGGTGTACAAACTACAGAGAGTCGTAAAAGGTAAATAACAAATCGAATTGAACAGAAAAATTATAGACATACTAACCAGAAATTGCATCGATAAATTCTCCATTAATGAAAAGTTTTGTAAATTTGATCTCTGGAATTTTGAAGTAGCATGAATTGGAACTTTCTTTTGATATATCACCCATAATTATTTCTTTGTGTTTTTACGTGCAGGCTAATAACTTTGCTTGTTTATGATCTATTAATTCTACCACTTTAGTTTATTTATATAATGTATATATCCAAACTACTAATAATTCAAGCAGGAAGCTAAGCTGGCGTAAAATCAGTCAACACCGCCCTTCCTTAAATTTAAAAACTATCATAAAAAATAATGTCACAATTTGCATGATAAGGTCACCACAAATTATTCCTAATTTCGATATTTTGGTTGCAATGCTTCGGCTTCTGTTACGAAATTATATTATTATTAATTAGGATTTGTTGAGCGTCCTAGTCCCTAGAAAGTTAGGGGGACCCATGACTAAATTTAAGCAATCATATCATATCATATACTAGTAACTAATATTTAAACCTAAACTTTTAGCCAGGGTACAAGTGTCGCGCCACGTTGAATAGATTTAAATAGACCTCATAAGATAAAAATAGTTAATTTAGAATTCTATTTGGATAAAATTTTAGAATAAAATTAGTTTTATTTTCAATAAAATACCAAAATTTCAAATGTACAAATTCAATTATAATTTTAATAAAAAAATTATTAGATTATACTCCGCAATTCTTAAAAATTAATAAATTATTTTTTGTATCATAATATTTTTTGGGCAAAGGGGAAATAGTTCAAAGCGTAAAACATACATTTATAATATATACTAATCGGTTAAAATAATATAGAATAATATTCCGTTTAGAAAATACTCATAACTCATAAACAGTACATACTAGGTGTGAAGCCCGTGCGACGCACGGGTTTATTTTTAAAATTATTTAAGATTTGTGTCTTATTAAATACTAATACTAATACTAATACTAATAATAATAATAATAATAATAATAATAATAATAATAATAATAATAATAATAATAATAATAATAATAATAAAAGGATTTGAAGACATTAGGATAGTTGGTAAGTGTTTCGGTGTGTGTTCATTTTGGATTTGGATTGCAAAAGATGTAATTTGTTAAGAGAAAAGAATGCTTTAATTTACATGTGTGTTACAATTGATTTGAACCGTAGGAACATATTAGTTTCATGCATGCCAACGCAACTACACAAGTCACAACTCTATTACTTTCATTAATGGACCGATGACCAATTACCAAAAACAAGGAATATATAGTCCACAGAGCTACCAGAAATTATCAGCATATAATAATAATGATGTCAAAAATCAAAAAGAATAATAAAAATATTTCAATATTAAAAAATTATTATTATTATTATTATTATTATTATTATTATTATATTATCAAAAAAAAATTTAAAAAAAAAAACAATTTGTGATGTTCAAATAGAATGATCTCTTGTACACCTCTATATAGAGTACTCTATTCTTTTTTTGTAGTTTTGATTTAGGTATCTTGGGTCTCCTGTGACAGGATTATCCTATTCCCTTTTGTAGCCCTAAATATGTAGTGTGTAGAGTATATTGTTTCTTTGTAATTCTGGTACATATTTTTTGTGCCTCCGATCAATGACGGTGATAAGATTAATTTTTTTTCCATCTTCATCTCCAAAAATAAAAATAAGATTAATATTTAATCAAATATAAATCTTAGTAAATTGTAATTGATAAAATAATAATAATATATACAAATATATTAAAATAATAATTACCATTTATCTTCTATTTCAATTGAATCTCCAATTTCGTTAACAACCATGCCAACCACATCTTGTAGGACAAAGTGATGTACGAAACAAAAAAAAATAATTATAAAAAATAGTTAAGCAAAAGATAACACTATAGAAATTTTTTAAAAATAAAAATAGAAAATCTGTAAAATATTTACCGGGGAGTGTAGCATTACTACGGAACTTATCTAAATGTTGCAATTGAACAAAATCAAATCTATGCAACGAAATTTTATTATTATCTGCAACGCCCTTGACAGTTGTATTTTGAAAAAATTGTATCATTATCTTGTTATCGCTCACAACACAATATTCATTCTTGTTGGGTACAACAGAAAAATATCGAATTGTGTAAACTTTGCCTTCATCCAGTTTAGAACGAAATTGTTGGACAAATTTTCCTTTGATTGAAGCATGGACATAATCACCCTACATATGCAAAAAATATTGTAAGTTAAAATAATATGGTAAGTTACACAATAAATTTTCAAAAAAAGAATTATATATTATTATTAAAAAAAATAAAATAAAAGGCATACCTCTTCGTCAATTAAAACCATGTCCAAACTAATCAAACTATTATGTTTCCGAAAGTTCAATATATCAAAAAGCCTTGATACGCGTACTTTAATTTTTCCAATCATTTTTGAAAGAATTAAGTTCTCGAATCAACGAAGTAGACCTAAGAAAACAATGCAATGAAAAAAAATACGGAGTAGTTAAAAATAATATTATTTGTGAATACCTCATCATATTCATTGTTAATTCATAAAAAAAATTTGAGTTTAAGGAATTAGACGTACATTTTCTTAAACCACAATATAAAGTCGTAAATTGCTTTGTATGAAGTATTGCGTGATTCTTTGGTGACGCGTGGATTAAATTAATGCCTATTTTTAATAATAAGTTAATAACAAATCATAAGCTAATTAAAACAATTCATATCTTTTTCCTAACTTAAATTTTATCATTATTAAAATTGTAATCATTATTATCTTTTTCCTAATTAATTTTTTTTTCCTTAGAAATAATAATATTTGAAACATATTGACTAATAATATATCAACTATGAGCAAACTAACTTACGTTAAATTTGCTTATCATAATTAAAGGAACAAAGTCAGTAATGTTTGTTAAAAGATAATGCATGTAGGTGAAAAGGATTAATTTTTTAAGTTTTTTTTTTTTTTTTTTTAGTACATAAAGATAGATGATAATTATCAATACTTTTATTTCTTTCTTTATTTTCTTGGTGAGATATATGATCGATTGCTTGGGCCAGTGAAACGTATAGCACATAATTTTTTAAGTTTTTTTTTTTTTTTTAGTACATAAAGATAGATGATATATATTGTTATTTTTCACCTTGACTTTTATAATTTTAATATTTTTTTAACCTATGTGGCACACATTAAATCCCAACCCTACATCGCACATTTATGTGGCGCTCTATAATTTTTTTAAATTAACAAAATCCTACGTGGCTCTCTACAAACGCGGGAAAAAACTCCCCTTTATATATATATATTAGATTTGTATACAACAAATTAAATAACGTGTGATCTTGTCTTTAAATTATCAAATTTAATGTTTATAATATTGGTACATTATGCTAAGAAATATGAAAACATAATCGTATGATTGTATGAATACATAAGGCTTATTTGATTGGAAAGGGATATATTAGTTACTTAGTCAAAATTAATGAAGTTGATGCCTATGATATGATCTCCTTGAAGAGAATAAAAAACTTTTTTTTTTTTCAGTATGATCATATATATATATTAGAATATAATCAAATTAATAAATTTAATAGGTAGTACTACATAATTACTTATTGTGTATTTGTGTAAGCTAAGATACAAACAGTCAATTAGTTGACTTTTACATTTATACGTCCAAAAATCAACTATAGATCATGTGTTTTATTCACCTTATTAATTCTATTTATTTGAACTTATATTTTTTTTTTGAACGGTTATTTGAACTTATATTATCATAATTTATTAGACCTTATCGGAAATTATTTAAATTGTAAATTCAATTTTTTTTTTGAAACAAATTGTAAATTCAATTTGATTAATAATCTTTACAATTTTTTAATTTATCTCTATTTCCTAAATTTATCTTAGCTAAACTTATATTTAAAGTAAGCAGAATAGGTTAGCCATTTACAACCTCAATTTAAGCTTATTTTCTCCCTCAATTCATTACTTGTTTTCTGTAAAAAAGTTATTAATCTTTTCTAGTGACAACGAACAACAAAAATATAATGATTATAGTAACATATAATGTATATAGTGACAATTTATATACATTATACAGATTACTGTTATGACGATAGATATATACACTTATGAGGCCATGTGTAACAAACATCACTACAATACATATTCCCAGCACTTCATTCTGGATGGTAGCTAATTTTAATGAATGAAAAGGACAAATTACCAAACTATATTCTTGTAATAATTTGTGCTAGTAGATCCAAATATACATAATAATGTTTGATTCTCCTCAACGCCATGCAGCCCCTGCTAAAAAGTCTTAAAACTATATACAAAGTATATTTTTTATGTGCGAAACGACCAACAACCATGGTCAGTGATGAGACAATTTAATTAGCCTGTCTATAGGTACGAGTTTATTAGACCTAAATTTTTTTTAGAAACTCCATGTAAATTTATCTTTTCAATATACTTTTACTTCTTTTTATTTAACTTTCTTAATACCCGCGTAATCAACCTAAATGAGTCGTTCTTTCGGGGACGGAGGTAGTACATAATATTAAAATGGGTTCAATCTGATGATGTAGACGTTTAACCTGGCCCAATTTATAAAAAACCCAATTCCAAGTTATCTCTTCGCTTTTGTCATTTAGGACTCTTTTGAGTCTTTTCCATGTGAATATACAATTTAGTAAAGCACGCAATTGACTTGAACCGGAAATTTATATTTTGGTGACGCACGTGTCACCCATGCCCCTAGTTACACCATTGATTATATTTCACAAATCTTTTAACGTATACAATGATGAAATAACCAATAAAAAAAATAAATAAAAACACAAGCTCTTCAATTGTCATTGATAAACTCATAAACCTTAATTATTGTTCATGTTGTTTTATAACCAAGGGGAGTTGTGAAGAGGGGTGACAACCGATTTGACTTGAGTGTACATACATAAGCCATCGAGTCCTGATTCTCTCCCAAACCCACTCATTTTATACCCGCCTGTCGGAGCATCACAATCGAAACCAAAGAAGCAATTGATCCAAATGGTACCAGCACGAATGGACCGTGACACGGTGTTAGCAATGTCTATATTCTTTGTCATGATCCCAGCTGCTAACCCATACCTTGTAGCATTTGCTCTTTGTATTGCATCATCTACAGTCCTGAAATTATTCACAAGAAAACAATGATATTTGGGTGTCACCTTTTTAATTAAGATGTATAAAACCTTTGGAAATTCATTTACTAAACTCACTTGAACTTCATCAAAGACATTACAGGCCCGAAAATTTCATCCTTTGCTATCTGCATACCGTCCTGCAAAAATTGTGATTCAATTAGAGACTAAACTCATAAATTTATGTACTAATAAATAAGGTAAGGCCTTGTCAACAAAAATTTGCTCATCACAACATATTGGAATGGACCCTATAAGTAATACTTTAGTGTACGTGTATGTTTGGTTCGCGACAAAGCTAGCTTAGCAAAGTTACCTTGACATCTGAGAATATTGTTGGGGCAATATAGTATCCCTTTTCACCACATGGCTCGCCTCCAACTAATAAATCAGCGCCTTCTTCTTTACCTCTCTTGATATATGAAAGTACTCTCTCAAATTGCTTCTTGTCAACCTACAAAGTGGTATAAAGTACCTTATTGGTATGTAATCAAAATTTCCATAGGAAATCGAGTATATGGCAACACGGAGCTAGTAATAGTGTAGCAATGATCGATGCAAAACAAGTCACCTGAGGTCCTTGTTGAACATTAGGGTGAAATGGATCACCAACAACCCAAGATTTAGCCTTTTCTGCTAGTTTTCTTTTCATTTCCTCATATATTCCCTCTTGAACAAGAACACGGGATCCTGCCACGCAAATTTCACCCTAAACAAAGATGAAAACATACTTAAAATCATTGCTAAGAAAAGCAGGACAACCACTTTCAGAAATCAACATTTCTTAGAATATTATGCCTTATTGTAGAGGCAGCCCTGAAGAGCAAGGTCAGTTGCAGCATCAATATCAGCATCATCGAAAATGATGAGAGGCGATTTCCCTCCAAGTTCCAGGGTAACAGGTTTT
This sequence comes from Chenopodium quinoa, assembly GCF_001683475.1. NCBI lineage: Eukaryota > Viridiplantae > Streptophyta > Magnoliopsida > Caryophyllales > Amaranthaceae > Chenopodium > Chenopodium quinoa. The sequence goes on from NW_018742969.1 coordinate 251,304, forward strand.
AAGTTGCTTGTTGCAGCAGCTTGCATTACAAGGCGCCCTACTTCTGGAGATCCTGTAAAACTTAACTGAACATAGTAAAATCAAAATCAGCCATTTTCTCACAATTTGACATATATGCATCATAAGTATCTAATAATCAAATTGTACATACTACATACTTTATCGACGTCCATATGTGATGATATTGCAGCTCCGGCAGTATGTCCATATCCATTTACAACATTTAGCACTCCCTCCGGTACACCAGCCTACTCATCAACATACCATATAAACACAAAACAGAGAAAATTAACAGAATACTAGCTCATCATCAAGTATTAATTCAGTTAAAGTTGTTTCGTTTTGTAAACATCACCGAGCTTAGTTGGTAATGTCTCAAGACCTCAGTATGTCCTAAATCAAATTCCGTTTACATTACTACCTTTTTATTTGTGACTGTTTGTACTCCAATTAAAAAGTAGTCTGTAGTCTCATACATGATACATAATACGAACTGAAGTATATGCTCATGGCTTACCAACTTCGAAAGATGAGCATAGTAAAGAGCGGAAAGTGGAGTTTTCTCAGAAGGCTTAACCACCATAGTACAACCAGCAGCTAACGAAGGAGCCACTTTGAGAAAAAACATAGTAGTCGGAAAATTCCATGGAATGATATGGCCAACAACACCTATAGGCTCCCTTAGGGTGTAGCCCTGCATTGAACGCGACATCTTTAATGTCTCACCATGGATTTTATCCGCGGCTCCTGCATAGTATCGTAGGCAGCGAGCTGCTCCAGGGATGTCCTGGGCCTTCCCTGCTCCAAAGAGCTTTCCTGCATCAATTGTATCTAATATAGCAAGTTCTTCCACATGCTCCTCGATTAAGTCCGCGAATTTCATCATCACCCTTCCCCTTTCCTAAATCAAATGATCATGTATGTTACATTGTTACATATATATAAGATTAGAAGCAATTAACTACTGTATGTTCTGTAAGCATACTAACATATCCGGACATACGAGGCCAAAGCCCGTGATCGAAGGCTTTTCGAGCTGCCTTGACAGCCAAATCAACATCTTCTTTATCTCCTTCAGCCACTTTTGCTATCATTTCACCATTTCTTGGATCAATTGTCTCTAAAGTTTTTCCTGTATACTTTATTAATCAGTGTTATAGGCTTACAGATTACAGCCATATATTGCATTCTAATGTTTATAATTATCTGAAAAAAGAAAATCAAGAATAATTTTCAAGACTCTAATTCATTAGGTAATGGTTATAATATTACTACCTCCGTTTCATATTATTTGCAACGATTTGATATAAATATATTATTTGCAACGTTTCATATAAAGTAGTGCTATAGATATTGAAGATTCAATAATTATCTACTGGTTTTTACTGATTCACAACTAATTAATTAGCTCCTCATATTTTTGTGTCCAAGATCAGGTCACTATAAGAAGAACGACCCTACTAAACCAGTTACTCTCAAAAGTAAGCCCACTACACAAGTCAAGTTTGAGGATGCATGAACCATGTGTTAGAGATATGAGATATCGGAAAATATTATGCAGAGGAGGAAGGTACAATTCACAAACAGGGCCCAAGGAGATTTCAATTCATACCAAAACCAATTAGCGATAGTAGGAGTAATTCCTCTATCATATATAAAGTGGATTAATCTCTCGTCTTTCTCTAATGTGTGACATTCACAAGTGAGACTAATATGATTTTCAACAAATTCATTGATTGAAAAACTAACTAAAGATTGATAATCAATCATAGATAACTGAAAACCAAAATATGGTATGTAGAAAACTAGGAATTAATTGACCTGAAAAGGAATCCACAAATTCTCCATTGATGAAGAGCTTGGTAAACTTAATTTCTGGGATTTTAACGCACGAATTTGAGCTTCCATTTGATACATAATCTTCCATTTTCTCACTTTCTAACGTCTAATTCTTCACCACTATATTTTGATCTTAGCCGTTTTTTTTAGTTGTACATATAATATGATCAATGAAATAAATATTACATAGTATGTGAAAGTGTGAAACAAAATAGAGCGAAAAGATAAGCTTTTTTGCATGTAATGCAAGTGTGTGTTTCTGTTTTTTACCCGTAAGTCGTAACACATATTAAAGGATAGATTATACTAGTGGCTTAAAGGCCTTGTCCCATTTATAAGTAAGGCTGGTAGTAGTTGTAGTACATATCATAACATTACCCATAATAAACATCTAGTCGTCATATTCTTGTACGGAGTACAAAATTAGACAAACATGATTTCCGAGGTTGTCTTTTTCAAAAATGAAGTTACTGTCGGAAATTGCAACAAATGAATTTATTATTATACTACTATCCTTTTGTTGTAACTAATAAGAAACGAAAGTACTCTGTAGAAAAACTTTGAGTGGTGAGTGGTGACTGATGGTTTATGAACGTTTGACCTTCTTTATTTTTTGGGTGTTTATCTTTATATTAATCTAATCCAACCTGAATTATGCTTCAATTAATGACTTGAATCAAACTTGGTTAGATCACGTATTGTTTGACAAATCAACTTATAATAAGTGCGTCATGCCACCGTAGTATGTCATTTCAAATGGTTTCAATTCATAATCGATACATTTGTTAGTTACGGAGAAAGAGAAACAAGTACATAAACTTATATGGATGAACTACGATACAATTATCAATTATGTAGTATTCATACATTATACATATATAACTACAAGCACAAATGCACAAACTTGTTGATATTGCATTACACAAGAAATTAATTCACCATTATTTGTGTATCATAACTCTCTCAAGAACAAACTTTAAAAAGCCTATAACTTTTTTTTTTACCCTAATAAGCCAAGTATTACAAAGAAGCTAAAGTTTTATTAGTCAATCCCTGAATTTATCCCCCCGTTGTACATAAAAGGTGTTCATTTTTCGTCGTATAAATTTATAGCCAAGGAGAGTTGTAAAGAGGGGTTACAACAGCCTTGACATTGGTATACTTGTACAAAGCTTCCATCCCTAAATCTCTGCCAAATCCACTCATTTTGTACCCACCATAAGGACAATCAAGATCAAATGCAAAATAACAGTTGATCCATATTACTCCGGCTCTGATCGATCTTGACACTGTATTTGCTATGTCGATGTTTTTAGTCACTATCCCTGCTGCTAGCCCGTATTGTGTGCTATTTGCTCTCTCTATTGCCTCCTCAATAGTCCTGCAGTTTGGTAGTATAGGCCACAAGGATATATGTTCAGTCGCGATAGCTTATGACCTTGTTCATTTAGCTATTATTATCAAATGCCTAATATCAACACTTAAGAAGGGTCTAATTGTGTAAGGACTTCAATAAGTAACATAATACTTACTTGAATTTCAACAATGACATGACAGGCCCGAATATTTCCTCTTTAGCTATCACCATATCGTCCTAAAGACATTCAAACACAAATTATGAGAGTTCGTAGAACTATATTTAGGCAGCAATATATGCATTAAGTTGTTTATAAGGTTAATAAGCTCGAGTAAGGTTAATAAGTTACCTGAACATTTGTAAATATGGTAGGCTGAATGAAGTAACCCTTGTCTCCATGTCGATTACCACCACATAACAAGTTAGCACCTTCTCGCTTGCCATGCTCTATGTACGAAAGTATTTTCTCAAATTGCTTCTTGTCAACCTATACGACGATACATTATAAGCATCAAACGAATAGTACACTAACACAAAATTTGACATTGAACTAATTGATCAAAGAACTGATGCATATGAACAAAATTTTATGTAAATTGCACCTGTGGTCCTTGATGAACATTGTCATCAAAGGGATCTCCCACAATCCAATTCTTAGTCTTTTCTGCTAATTTCTGGACTACTGCATCATGAATCCCTTCTTGAACGAAAACTCGAGAGCCAGCTACACAAATTTCTCCCTGCAAGATCAGAGTAACAAAAATAGGATCAAGTTAAGGATAGGTTATCTAAGAGTTGATCATGAACAAAAAAAGGATACGAGTACAAAACACATGTACCTTGTTATAGCATATGCCGCGGAGGGCAAGATCAGCAGCAACATCAACATCAGCATCATCGAAAATCATAACAGGGGATTTTCCTCCTAATTCAAGGGAAACTTGCTTTAAGTTGCTCATTGCTGCTGCTTGCATTACTAGTCTTCCCACTTCAGTAGACCCTGTAAAACTAACCTGTATAAACATTCAAAATAACATTATTTTTTTTTTTACCATGAAATAAGATTTTAGACAATGGTAACTTCATCAAAACTTAACTTACTTTGTCAATGTCCATATGGGATGCTATGGCTGCACCAGCAGTCGGTCCAAATCCGGTGACCACATTAATGACTCCATCAGGAATACCAGCCTATTTCAAGAAATATTTATAAGTAATCAGTTTATTAGTGCACACAAGAACGTATGTCAAAGATGATATGCAAAAGGCAAAACATACTTATAAAAAATCTCTTAATACAACATAATATGTCTTATAAAAACGTACCAACTTGGAGAGGTGAGCATAGAACAAAGCCGAGAGGGGGGTTTGCTCAGCCGGTTTGACCACCATGGTGCAGCCAGCAGCCAAGGAAGGAGCCACCTTCATGAAATACATACTTGTAGGAAAATTCCATGGTATAATGTGGCCTACAACTCCTACAGGCTCGCGTAGAGTGTACCCCTGCAACTCGCGTGACATCTTCAACGTCTCACCATGGATTTTATCGGCTGCTCCTGCATAGTACCTTAGATTACTTGCACCACTAGGGATGTCTATCAATTTTCCCATGCCAAATAGCTTCCCTGCATCAATTGCATCCAATGCTGCCAATTCTTCGGCATGTTGCTCTACTAACTCTGCATATTTTATCATCAATCTTCCCCTTGCCTTCATTTAAGCACCAAGTATTAGTGAATGTCTTAAAGCCAGAGTATGAAATTAATTGTACATTAATTATTACATGGATTTCGTCCATATATGATACGTTGTAATGTTGTATATGTGACTATGTGACTATGTGAGCATACATGCTAATAAAAAGTCTAAAAAAAAAAATTATACCAAACATGCTCTAAAAGTATTGACATGTAAATTGTTGCATCATTAAGTAAGTTTAAATGATTAATGATTTGAGGGGCCAAAAAGCCTAATAGGTCGTCTTATTCTCTTCTTTAATCACATTTCATGTCTTTAACCTTTACTTTATGAGGGGCTTAATCCTTTACTTCAATGTCACGTATCTTATACTGTATTATTGTCAATTTGACGAAAGTTGTTGAAAAAATAAATCTTACTTAACTTAATTGAACCCTAGGGACCTATTATTAGACTATCATTTAGCCATTTCCATGTAAAAATACTTATTGGGGGAAGGGGGTGGCCGGTGGGGCATGAGAGATTATGGTATCCAATTACAATTTACAGCCGTGCATTTATACTCACTATCTTTTGGAATATGCGCAACAGTTTGAATTTTACATTATTTATACACTAAGGCTCTGTTCTTTTCACCTTAAAAAAATAATATTAAGTAAAAATAATTTCAGTTCAGTAAAAATAAGTTCAGTTCATTAAATTACTTTCAGTTTAGTAAAAATAATTTCAGTTCAGTAAAAATAAGTTCAGTTCAGTAAAATTCAGTTTTCTTAAAGAAGAATTATAATAGAAAATCAGTAAAAATAATTTCAATTCAGTAAAAATAATTTAAGTTCAGTAAAAATAAGTTCAGTTCAGTAAAAATAAGTTCAGTTCAGTAAAAATAATTTCAATTCAGCAAAATTAAGGTGAATCAAATAGGGCCTAATTTTAACTTTTTTTTTTTGTTAGTAATAACAATTAAAAATATTAACAATAAATGTTGTACATTAACAAACGTCTTGTCACTAAAACCAAAATCGTGGTTATTTTAAAACCTCATCAAAGGAAATACTCTATAGTTCCAAGATAGAATCCTGTAGGAGAAAGGTTAACAATTATAGGAGTATATATGATAATTTAGGAGGTGCGACAAAAGAAATTATTGGAATATGATAAATTAGGAGGTGTGACAAAATAAATAATTTAGGAGGACAGTATTTTTGTATGTATATTATTACTATATGATCAGATGTTATTACTATATGATCAGTGTTATATATGTATGGTAGGACTTACATGACCAGACATACGAGGCCAGGGACCATGGTCGAATGCATCACGGGCAGCCTTGACAGCTAAATCTATGTCTTCCTTGTCTCCTTCGGCTATCTTCGCTACCACTTCTCCATTTCTTGGATCTATCGTTTCAAACGTTTTTCCTGCATTTTTTCACATTTGTACATACATCTTCGATTATTTATCAAACATGTCACATGAACGCGATTTTAAAATAAACAACCAAATTGTCACTTCCACCTTATCACATTGGTAAAATTTAATTTGTCAATGCTACCAACTAGCAATAGTAGACTTGATTTGAATTGTACAATTCTGACTTTTGAATTTTATCTTCAAGGTTTTACCATATTTTTGTTGGATTCTTTATAAAAGCTAAAGTCTTTGTTATTTGAAGAAAACGATGGTTGAATAGAAGAGATATACATTGGGACCAAGGTGTTAAGGGAGCTTTTTATCCCAAAGTCAAGTCAATTTTTAATCAATTCAATCTTGTTATCATCACTTGCACGGTACACCATATCAAATAAGAGCCCAGAACTGTGTTAATGAAACCTAATCTAAAAAGTCACCAAAGACCCTGACCCAAACCTTACTTCGTATTATTTTTTGGTTTAATATTCACGAGTTTGTTGAGTTAGACACTTAGACTTAGAAGATAAACATCTAGATTCAAACCTGTTAAATACGAGTCTGGGCCGCACCCGTCACGGGAGAGTGCAAGTCCATCACTTTACAAGACCAAGGAGGTTCTACCTCAAAACCATATGGCAATGAGGGGAGTAGCCCCATAGCCTTATATTGTGGTGGTAACTCTTAAATTCTTTCAATGTGGGATTTCATTACCACTACACTCCCTCTATAGTGTTTAGTGTTTTAGTGTGGGACAAGATAATGTTCACATGTGGGTTGTTCATGGGCTCAACAAAACCTCAAACCTCTGTATACAAAGTGGACGCCTTAAATTAATTAGTAATTGGAATAATTGCACGCTCCAAAGCCTTTCCCTTTCAAGACCTAATATAAATTCATAATTGGGGCAGATCAGCTAAACCACTTCTAGCTACTACTACTACTAGCTAGTTTTAACGATAATTGGTAACTCTATTAATTTATGCAAAAATCAATGTCATTTTTAGTAGTAGGTTAAAATCTAATTATATTTAACGTCATCGTTAATTGTGTGGGTGTGGGTCTATAAATACCACATGCATCTATTTACATTTTTTTTAATAATTAATAAACCATATACAAAAAGAGATAACCTTAAGTATGATATATTTTACGTATTATAGGAAATAAATAAAATTAGATTTGTCCACTCTATTTGTCTACTATGACAAGTATTATGCTCATTTTTCTCAATGGTCCACCTTTGAATTTACTCCGTCTTTAATTGGTTGGTTTTAATTTTCTTCCTACTCCGTATCATTTAAGGATCCAATAAATTTTTCTCCAAAAATAGAGATCTAATAATTTTGAAATTGATTGATTTATTTAGCTTGAAATCTAAAGACATTTCAAATTATTATTGTCATACGGCATCTACCACAATAATTAACCCTTCTTAAAGAATAATCTTCTTTATTTATTTATATTTTATAATAGATTTCAAGTAAGATGATATATTTAATATAAAAAAAATCCTAAAAGTAAACAAAAGTAGAATTATTAAAAGGTCATTCCAAGGCTATACAATGATATAATAATATAATCTAACTTGTATTATTGTGTATTTGTGTGAATTCTCAACTCATTGAAGGGCGAAACGAATTTGGCATCTCAATGAATAATTAAAGAGATTAAGAACCATTCTTTCAAAAATTAAATAAGATTAAGAACTAATCCCCGAATTGTTAATCATCTATAATTTAAAGAAAAAAATATTCCTCGAATAAATATTGATACAAGTTGGAGATGTGAGGTTGTGACATATATGTTTACCAAATTCCAACATACAAAAAAATGCATATTCCGTACAAAATTAACAACGAATAATACTTCCTCCGTTTTTTTTAATGAGATATGGAAAAGAACTTCTAGAGACGAACTAAGTAAAAAGATGAACCTGAAATGGCGTCGATGAATTCTCCATTGATGAAGAGCTTAGTAAACTTAATATCAGGGATTTTAAAGGAGGATGATTTTAAGCTTCCATTAGTTTTAGTACTCATCTTTCTTTCTCTCTCTATGTTTTTGTTTCTCTCTCTAAATACTCTGTTTTTTCCTCTGTTTTGGAATACTACTAGTTAATGTGAACTCTTATAAGCTTCACTAATTTTGATTTTGGTTAATAATGTTACATCATTATATACGTGTGCCCTTTGTACACCGTATCTGATGCTTACTAATTTTACTATAAAAATGCTATATTATTGATGTTTTTTTAATTATTAAAAACAATATCATAGTGAATTGATTACTAACAAACAAGATTTCCTTAACTCATTTTGTCTTTATTTTTCAAACACAAAACAATACATTTAATAAGATTTGTTAGTCTGTTAGATCTTAGATGGACCTGCCTCACAAGAGTCACAACTTCACAATTGTTACAATTTTTTTTTTTTTTTTTGTTTATATTGTACCTGCCTCACAACTTGTCAAAGTCTTAATATTTGTTTCACTTTTATAAAATATGTCACACTACCAATGAAGTGTTGGACTGATGGGTTTGGGCGGCCTGTGGTAGAAATTGTGAGTCTGTCTACTTCACATGATTGTCACGTTGGCTCTTAATGTTATGTTGAATAATCAACTAAATCAAAAGCTTAACATGATAGTTGAAGTCCAAGATCGATTTATATACTTTATTAACGTCCTTGTAGCTCATCCATAATGTGGAATTGTGGACTTGTAAAATGTACGTTTGTGCAAATGTGCAATTATCCATAATGTGCAGTGATGACCATTGATGGAGCTGAAAATGAGGCATGTCACTGGGAACATGAATATAGTGAGCGAGAAAATTCGACGGAAGCTACACTTGTTTGAATAAGTGTGATGCCTTAATAATGCAACCGTTTATTTTTAAGCCATCTCTTTAGGAAAAATACTAATACAACTTTCAATGCATGTAACTCGATTTGGTTAAATGATTATCCTACACTTGATCATGGGCCGGGCCTACACTTGGAAAAATTGTGGGCCCATTTTCAACTATTGCTTTGGGCTTAAAAATCATCGAGAGAGATATGGAAAAAAAAAGTCACTTACATCCCTAAATTGCCTACTATATATACAGTTTAAATCGTTACAAAAGTATATCAATTCCTAAGTAATTTTGTATCAGAGATATATTTTTGGAAATTTGAATGTAGATTTAAAATTTATCTCAAAATTTAAAAAACAACCCGAGCATCGCACGGGGCACAAAACTAGTAAATAAACCTATTCATAAACTTTTTTTTTATTCTCTTGTCCAATCTAGAGCTGAGCAAAACCACCCGAAAAACTGATCCGAAATCATTTCAAAAATTAGGATATCCGATCCGATAACCATAACGGTTCGGGTTCCCGTTCTGATAATTTGTTATCGAGTATGGTTATTGGGTATCATTTTAAAATTAACGGTTACCCGATCCGATTCAATAAACATTTTTTTGCTATTTTTCCCTACTTAAATCTATTTTTTTTAAAATCTAAAATCTTAATTTACATCATAATTACTTTATAATATCAATTATTAGTAATATTATTAATAATTTGGTCAAAATCATATGATATTGTTGTTAATTACTAGTAAATTATATTATATTAACTACATAACGAAGTTTTATTATCATTATTGGATATCTTATTGGGTACCACATAACCGATCCGAAAATACGGGTACCCGAACTTATCGGTTCGAGTTATGGATATCACTTTTAGGGATTTTGGTTATCGGGTACCCGAACCGTTAGTACGTGTACCTGTCCCATGCTCACCCCTAGTTAGAGCTGTCAATTCGAGTGAACGGGTCGGGTTTGGGTCCGGTAAGAGTGGGTCGGGTCAACTCGGGTCGGGTCAATTCGGATTAATTCCATAACCTATGGGGTTTGGGTTTGGGTTGGGTCATGCTTTAGTCGGGTCACGTCGGGTCATACTTCTTATCGGGTTTAGGTCAGGTTACATTCGGGTAGGGTGAAAAATAGGTCAGGTTTAATTCGGGTTTTCTCGGATTAAAAAAGGTTAAGGTAATTCTCGGGTTCGAGTTGGGTTCGGTTCAAGTCAATAATTTGCGGGGTAGAATCAGGTCGGGTTATTCTCGGGTTTGAGTCAGGTTCGGTTCAAGTCAATAATTTGCGGATTATAATCGGGTCGAATCATTTTCAAGCCGGGTCATTCTTGGGTTCAAGTTGGGTTCAGTTCAAGTAAATAATTTGCGGGTTATAATCAGGTTGGGTCATTTCCAAGTCGGATCATTCTCGGATTCAAGTCAGGTTATGTTCAAGTCAATAATTTGCAGGTTACAATCAGGTCGGGTCATTTCATTCCAAATCAGTTCATATTCGGGTTCAACGAACTATAAATAGATAATTATCATTCTTATCAAGCTAATTATTTCATTTGACTATAATATATATGGCAATATACTAGGGAGCTATTGTCTATAGTTTAGGAAGATAAATATCTCCTTTGGCCACACAACAAATATATATACTATATTTAACTCTTAAACTTGAGGGTGATGCTCCTTTCTTTTGTTGGCCTGGAACGACTTGGTCACTTTAGACAAAATACTTTGATCAACAACAATAAGGTGGTCTAAATTGCATTTAAGATGATTTGAAATCGGGTCAGGAACAATTTGGGTTGAATTTATGTTTAGTCAATAACAAGTCGTGTTAATTTTGAGTCAGGTTAGTAACAAATCGGGTTGAATTTTTGGGTCGGGTAAGTAATAGGTCTGGTAAAATTCGGATCGGGTCAATAACAAGTCGGGTTGAATTTGGGTCAGGTCAATAACAAGTCAGGTTGATTTCGGGTATTGTTTGTAACATGTTGGGTTAAATTTGGGTCGGGTTAGGAATGGGTCGGGCTGAATTCAGGCCAGGTTAGTAACAAGTTGGGTTAAATTTTGGTTTTGACGGGTAAGGGTCAATTTCAGTTTAAGTCGGGGTCGGTGCAAGTTAATTAAATTGGTCGTTGTAAACTGGTAAATTGGTGCAAGTTGTAAACCGGTAAATTAGCCGTTTAACATCAAATTGGATGGTTCCACACAGTAGGGTATTAAGGACCATGGTAAACATTTCGACAATTTTTATTTCCGGGCAAAAAAAGTCAAAAAATTCCAAAATTGAAGGCTAATATCCACGCTTTTTGAGTAATTTTGGAGGTTTCGGGGCCCGGTGTCGAAAAGTTGTGAAATTTTATGGGATACATCTTGGGATCATAGAATGCTATTTGGAACCATATATGATCATTATTTGTTGTCATTAATGTTCGTGGTAGGCCTGAATTAATGAAATCGGTGCAAATTGTAAATCGGTAAATTGGTCGTTTAACAACAAATTGGATGGTTCCACATACCCAATTGGACTCCCAAAATGTCTTAGGGATCATGGTAAACATTTCGGCAATTTTTATTTTCGGGCGAAAAAAAGTCAAAAAATTCCAAAATTAAAGGCTAATATCCACGTTTTTTAAAAAAATTTGGAGGTTTCAGGGCCCAATGTAGAAAAGTCTTGATATTTTATGGGATACATCTCGGGGTCATATAATGGCGTTTGAAACCATAAATGATCATTATATGTTGACATAAATGTTCGTATTATGCTTGACTTAATGAAATCCGTTCAAGTTGTAAACCGATAAATTGGCTGTTTAAAGGCAATTTGGATGGTTCCACCAACCTAGTTGGACTCCCGGAGTTTATTAGTGACCATGGTAAACATTTCGGCAATTTTTATTTTCGGACGAAAAAAAGTAAAAAATTACAAAATTGAAGGCTAATATCCACGCTTTTTGAGAAATTTTAGAGGATTCGGGACCCAGTGTCAAAAAGTTTTAAAATTTTAGGGGATACAACTCGGGGTCATATAATGCCATTTGGAGCCATTTATGATTATTATATGTTGTCATAAATGTTCGTGGTAAGCTTGATTTAATGAAATCGGTGCAAGTTGTAAACCGGTAAATTGGCCGTTTAAAGTCAAATTGGATAGTTCAACCCACCCAATCGGACTCCCAGAGGTTATTAGGGACCATGGTAAAAATTTCAGCCATTTTTATTTCCGGGCGAAAAAAAAGTCAAAAAATTCCAAAATTGAAGGCTTATTATTCACGCTTTTTGAGAAATTTTGGAGGTTTCGGGCACGGTGTCGAAAAGTCCTGAGATTTTAGGGAATACATCTCGGAGTCATATAATGACTTTTGGAGTCTTATATGACCATTATATTTTGTCATAAATGTTCGTGGTAGGCTTAATTTAATGAAATCGTTGCAAGTTATAAACCGGTAAATAGGCCGTTTAATAGCAAATTGGATGGTTCCACCCACCCAATTGGACTCCCGAAGGATATTAGAGACCATGGTAAACATTTCAGCAATTATTATTTCATGGCGAAAAAAGTCTAAAAATCCAAAATTAAAGGCTAATATCCACACTTTTTGAGAAAATTTGGAGGTTTCGGGGCCCAGTATCGAAAAGTCTTGAGATTCTAGGGAATACATCTCATGGTCATATAAATGTCATTCGGAACCATATATGATCATTATTTGTTGTCATAAATGGTCGTGGTAGGCTTGAGTTGATGAAATCGGTGCAAGTTGAAAACCGGTTAATTGGTCGCTTAAAGGCAAATAGGATGGTTTCACCCACCCAATTGGACTACTGGAGGGTATTAAGGACCATTGTAAAAAATTCGGAAATTTTTATTTTCGGGCGAAAAAAGGTGTTAATAGGATGGAAAACGTTAGTGGGTAGTGTTACCCAAACGTTTCATAACTTATGGGTAATTTTAAACAAATACTCCCTCCGTTTTATAAATGTATTACTTTGATTTTTGCACTATTCACATATCATGGTTGACTTGGTTTTTTTTACCTCTATAAAATAAATAAATGTTGCAACTAAAAAAAATCGGAGGTAGTATAATATATCATTAGATTCGTCATAATGTCTAGTTTCATAATATAATTTTGTTATAATTTTTACTCTCTCCTTCCCCTATTGATAGTTTCTTATGGATATTTTTTCACGGGAATTAATAAATACAAATAAGAATAATAAAGTATATTGAAAAAGTAAATTGACATTAAGTGTGCAAAAAAGTAGAGTCCAAGTTTTTTAGGATATAAGCTGATGCTTGCCTTGCTTCCTTAGCTTTTCGAACTTTCCTACCCGTGGGTTAGGGGTCGCGTCCTTCGAAAATCCGAATTCAAGGTTGGGGCGAATTCGATTTTTTCAGTTGCCTTGGGAAAACAAAATTTACACTGCTGTAAATAGTGAAAATCGGGCTATCGGAGTTAGGACATCAAGTCACACTCACAAAACACAAACAATCGACACCCACACACAAAGCCACACTCACTCCACTCATTTTTTCTTTGTTTTACATTACAAATTGAAATTCGTCAAATGCTGAAGATTTTAGATCTTTCTCGATTCTTCCTTAATCGATCACCTTCTTCTTCCCTTTTATCCGCAAATTATCTTCCATTTGCAACTCTTCACTCATCTCTCTCTCCTCGAAGCTTCTCGATCATGGCTTCCGCTTCTGCTGCTGATGAATTCGTCAAGGGCAACGTTCATCCCAATGGCGTCGCCGTCATCACTCTTGATCGTCCTAAAGCTCTAAACGCCATGAATTTAGGTCATTTTCCCCCCTTTCAACTCTTTGATTTTGTAATAATTACTCTGTAATTCACTTTTGTTATATTCGAATTTAAGTAGCTGATTAATTGCAATTATCAGTTTAATGCTTTTCAGTTGATTTTTTTAATTGAATTTGCTCGAATTTAATCTTAATTATCTAAATTATAGTTGGAATTGAAATTTTAGTGTATATCATCTGGAAAGATTGAATCAATTATTAATTCACATTTGATTTATTCGAATTAATTATCGTTTAATGATTGAATCTGCTCGAATTTACTATTTGGTTATCTAATTTAGAACTGGAATTAAATTTTTAGGTGTTTATGAGCTGGAGAGATTGAATTTTAAGTTAGAAATGTTAATTGATGTATTTTAAAGTGATGATGACTGAATTGTGAGAGGTTAAGGTAATTTTTCGGGATGGTTGTTAGTGTAGGATGGAAGTGTGAGAATGCATTGAAATGAAATGAATTGGTTTGATTTTGATGGATGGACGGTTGTTGGATGATAATTATTTCTTTAAACTGTACTCTTAAGATTTCGTCAATTTTCGATGTGAAAATGTAATGAATCCATGCTTGATGGTGAAATATTTACGGTGTTGATATTGTGAATTGTCTGGTTTATGCCGTTTATCTACTATTCTAGGTCCTCTTGTTTGTTAACCTAAAATTATTAGATAAGTAATGAGTTCGGGTGTAATTTATAGCCCAAGAACACCTCAATAGGACCCTGAAATGCCAAGATGTTTACTCAAACAAAGAACGATCTCTTACAGCTCTTGATTGCTAATGCAATTTAATTCCAAAAATAGAGCAAACTCATTCTCGGGACTTTAAAGAGATGTTGATAGGCCACTTATGGTTCCAAACTGACTTATATGACTCCGAGAGACACCCCATGCATTTATTTCAACTTTGAAAATTTTTCCTAAAATTGACCCAAAGCATGAATTATAGCCTTTAGTTTTGGATAATTTTCGAATTTTCCAAGCCCGGAAAGAAAATAGGTCGGGGTGACACTCTAGGAGGCCATTAATGGTGGAACACTTTGGAACCAATGAACCATCCACTTATCCTTTGAACTGCCAATTTAGTCATTTACAACCTACGTCTTCCTTCATTAATTCAAGGCCACAAGACTCTATATGACCTACTAGTAGTCATATATGTGTCCAAACAACATTATATGATCCCGAGGTACTTCCCCTAAAATCTTCCGAAAACCTATAAAATTGGCCCGATTTCATGAATTATAGCCTTCAGGCTTTCACCAAACATTGTTAAGACCCGACAAAACTATGAATCAAGGTCCTTCATAGGGTTCCCAAAGGGCCCTGAGAGGCGCACTAGGTGTCTGGAATTATCTCATAGATGCCTTATGATGTCTTGAGATGCCTACTTGGTGTCTTGTCATCATACCTTAAGATGTCTTGAGATCCTTCATCCTTGGCTTGGCCTTGAGATTTCTTGTCTCCCTAGGCCTTGCATTGGGCTAAGGCAAGCCAAGACGCTACCTTAATTGCGAAAAATAGGTGTTTTTATAAAGAATAGGATGTTTAATGCCTTGTCCTTGTGCACATGTCCTGTACTCATGCCCCTTGCCTAGGACATGCCTGTGTGCATTAGCAGCATCACCATTTGGACATGCACTTATTATGATATCAGGATTCGTAACTGTAAGCTTTGGCATTGTGTTCACCGTCCTTATTGCGGAAGTCTCTGATCTTCTAAGGGTTATGTAACTAACTTGCTGTATTTTTTTATTTTTTTTTTATAATGTTACAATCAACATTTGGACATAACTGGGAATTTGGCACAAAATGAAGGCCAAAACATTGCAATACACTGAAGTAGAATCCTTATTATAGTTTGCCTGAGCTTTGAACTTGAAGATTACAATCAATCATTACTATTCTTTATGCCAATCGAATATTATTGTTGTTTCCTTACTCATCACAATCTGAATTCCATGATGCTCATGAAATTGTGTAAAAAAAAAGGAGCATAAGTGCAAATCTAATAACCTTGGTTACTCAAGTGTTATTTGAGCTACATATATATGCCCTATAATATTTTTGCCAAAATGATCTATTTTTGATTATTTTATTGGCCAATTTATGAGCTACACAAGTATTAAGAATTTAAGATGTACTTAATTGGCTTTATATGGTATTAATGTGCTTTGTATTATAATGAAGGATACCTTTTGCTGCAGATATGGACATTAAGTACAAAAGCTTCCTTGATCAATGGGAAGAAGATCCAAGAGTGAAATGTGTTCTAATTGAGGGTAGTGCACCTCGAGCATTTTGTGCTGGTAATTGATGTGAACTCAGTACAACTTCTTCAATTATTCACCCCCCTCCCTTTCTTTTATGTCTAGCATCTGCTTTTATGAGCTCAATTTCTAACTATGATAGTTGCTCTATGGTTACATCCCCAAGTTTCAGAGCAATTGGTAAGGTTATAAGGTGACCTATTCGTTCGAAATGCAGGAATGGATATTAAAGGTGTTGTTGCCGAAATTCAGAAGGATAAAAGCACACCTCTTGTTCAGAAGGTTTCTTATTTCTCTGAAATTAATTTTCTTGCAACATCAGGGTCCTCTTTTGGGGACAATGATGATTAAATGCTGCTGATGGTTTCGATACTCTTATATGTTTTCTCTGGTTTTATGTTTAAGAAATTGCTTATACTGAATTAAAACTGATGTTTCCTCTGGATTTATAACCTGAAATACCAGTTAATCTGCAGGTGGTGATGTGAAGCAGATCATTACAAAAAACAAATTAGCAGATGTGATTGAGGTCTTGTGTGTTTCCTATTTGTATTAACTTGTTTTATGATCTATGATATTGTCGAAGCTACATAGTAGGCCCAAAAACTTTTAAATAGTAACATTGAAATTGATTCTCTCTCACTGTATGTATGTAAGAATGTAACCAAAGATAATTGCCAGATATTCAGCATCCTGATGTAAATGAATTTATTGAATAATAAACATTAAGAACAGCATGCACTAGATATATTTCTCTCTCTGTGTGTGCGTGCGTGCGTGTGTGTGTGTGTAATCAGATGTGTTGCAAGTGAAATTACAGTGTTTGGAGCTACATTATCTGGACTTCCCTTATTGACCTGGTGGTGGTACTACTTTTCCGAGGGGATGTCATTATTCTCGTAAAATTGACCTGCTATGTCATTTCCTCCAATCTCCAGTTCTATCATATTTCAAGTGTCTGTGTGTGCTAATATATGACATATACATCATGCACTTGAATTCCAAACATAGACTACGCTGTAATGCTGTTGATTCTGGCTTTCCTCGTGCTTTTTTTGTAGTAAGCTGCTTAGCTGTCTTTTGCTTATTTTGCTGTATGTCTTGGCAGATATTCACTGCAGAGTATACTTTGATATGCAAGATATCTGAGTACAAAAAGCCTTACATCAGTTTAATGGATGGCATAACTATGGGTTTTGGTATTGGGTTATCTGGACATGGCCGTTACCGCATTGTGACAGAGGTACTGTTATATCTTATTGGCTTTTTAATACTGAATCTCTTGAAATTAATGCAGTTATATAAATTTAACATTTTTCTGCACTGCTGTTACAGAAAACTCTTCTTGCTATGCCAGAAAATGGCATTGGTTTGTTTCCTGATGTGGGGTTCTCATACATAGCTGCAAAAAGTCCTGGAGAAGGATCAGTTGGTAAGTTTGTTTGCTACTCATTATTTCACTAGCACCTTGGGTCAAGTAATTAGAATGATGAAAATGATGAGAAAAGGCTGCATCTAGTGTTTCTTAAAATGGCCCAATGAAACTTCTGCACATTTTTTGAGCTTTTGGCTCTCAACTTTTGTTAGAGTCCCAATGTAACAAGTGCTGTTAATTCAATCAAGAAGCACATAAATTCTCTGATGTCTATATCTGTTCCTATTACATCTGCTTCTTATCCATTCCACTGTTGCTTTATTTATGACTTCAATCTTAATTTATTTCTGCAGGTGCTTATCTTGGGATGACTGGTAAAAGAATATCTAATCCAGCTGATGCTTTATATGTTGGCCTGGGAACGCACTATGTGCCTTCAGGAAACCTTGGTTCCTTGAAGGAATCATTGTTGGCGTCTACATTGTATGTAGAGACTGCCTTTTAAATTTGTTCACTTATTTTTGAAGCTTTATATGTTTGTTTATCTGGCAAGTCTTAAGAGTTGGAATTATTCTCACAATCTACTTTCATGAGTTGCTGCATGTGTACTATGCATGCATGATTATGAGTTCTGACCACTTGACTAACTGAATCTGTTAAAGCCTCTGTTTTTAGTTATGTAACTCCTCAGTCCTCACTGGTGTCTTCTGATCCTTCAATATCTTTTGGCATCATTGTTGAGCTTAAATCTGAAAATTACGTAAGGTTATTCTGAAGTACACATGCTAGTCATGTTTTAAACTCATTTATGTATTTTGTTTTCTCAAAAAATTGTACAGTTCAGAGGATCCTGACCAGGACATAGCGACACTAGTGTCAAAATACAGCTCCCAGCCAGAGTCTGAGCCACAGCTGAAGGCACTCTTGCCCCATATTACTTCTACCTTTGATGCAAACAAGTCAATCAGTGAGATAATTGAAGAATTAAAAAAGCATCAACAAAGCTCTGATGGCGTAGGTAAGCTACTTATTTTTTCTACAGCATTTTTTCTTTTGTGATTAATGGAGGAGGTCAACGTTCATCTTGTACATATGTTTGTTCACCTTCCTGTAATCCTTTTGGGTCAAATGTTCCCTCTCTTGAATTATTGTGTTTTGATGAGTAGTGGCTGGATGGGCCAAGGAGGCCTTGGAAGGGCTTGGCAAAGGAGCTCCATTCTCTCTCAGCTTAACGCAAAAATACTTTGCTAAAGTTGCATCAGGCCTCAGAAGTAACGATGCTAATTTATCAAAAGTGAGTAAGAAGTTTCTCATTCAAATTTAATATGCATACTTGGTGCAAATCTAATTTTTGCTCTCCCCTTTGTTCCTTGATATGTAGTTGAGTGGAGTGATGAAACTGGAGTATAGAATTGCTCTTAGATCTTCTCTGAGAGAAGACTTTGCTGAAGGTGTCCGTGCCGTCTTGGTTGACAAGGATCAGGTCTGTACTTTTATTCATTCGAATTATGTTGTTTATTACACAATCTGCAAGTTTGCAAGTGCTGCACCACCAGACACCAGTCAATGAGGATAGATTGTTCTGTCTCTAACATAGATGATATACTTATTACTTGCAGAATCCAAAGTGGAAGCCACCTAGTGTTGAGGAAGTCAATGCACAAGAAGTGGAGACCCTTTTTGAGCCATTGGAGCCGAGCGCTGAAGAATTGAAGGTCTAATTGGAAGCTCCATTAAGTCATTAGGTGTCTAAGCTGTGTGATTTAGAATAACTCATCTTTTTAAAATCCATATGAGGCACATTTGTAACTCTGATAATCGATCCAGGTTAATGAATAAACGAACAGCATTTGTCAAAAACAGGAATTATATATCCTTCTGTAATATGAATTCTGAGTCCAATTTGCACTATCATTTTCAGGGATTTGCATTGTTGTGAACGATGAGAGTATATGAAGTTTTTGTATGCACTATTTTCGATTTATCACAGTAACATTTAAGTAGTTGCCAATATTAAGTTATTAGATGGAGTGAAAAACCTTGAACAAAAAATCAAGCTATTCTCAATATTCAGGGAATTCAAATTGTAGTTTAGTCATTTGTCATCAGAAGTGTAATTCGCCTCTAATTAAGCTTGCATTCAAGCTTAAACACTACTCTTACCAATTTCCATTTAGTTTTTTAATGCCATACTCAACAAATCAGCAAAACCCTAAAATCTTACATCTTATTTTACCAATTTAAGAAATTCAACACAGTTTTGTTTTAATTTTTCCACAAAAGAGAAAGAAAAAAGAAATCAAGAAAGTGTTCTTGCACATATTTTGGGATTTGAAAAGCCAAAATTTTCATGTCCTAATCTCATAACAAAATAAAAAAAAAAAAAACTAAAAGTTTTTTATTGAAAGAATTTTACTAAAATTACCAAAAAAAAAAAAAAAAAAAAAAAAACAATAAAAATTTGTTGGGGAAGGAGGCTCAGATCTGCCATTTCATCAAAAACAATCTGGTGGAAGTAATTAATCCATCAAGGTTAGATAAAAGGTCAACTCCCATGGCGGCAAATGAAACCCATAACAGGTAGCTGCCAAGCCAAATGGAAATGAACCTCACCAAAACCTTGACGATAAAAACCTCCAAAAACCAAACTGAAAATGACTAATTTGAGCGATTTGATAGCATCATAGCCTCAAGGAACGGAGGTAGTATTATTATTGTTATTACGAAGTACTATATATATATGTATATTATGATGATGATGATGATGATGATGATGATTGAGGACCGTTTGATTGGGTTTATAGAAATCAGCGGCTTAAGATTACCGACCGCCGTGAACGGTGGTGGGTTATCGAGGGAGAGTGGCAAACGGTCCTCGGGAAACTCCCACGGCCTCTCCCTGCCTCATTCTTAAACTAATGATAGGAACCCTACTTTTTGCGGCTTCTCTTCTTTCTTATAGTGTGCTTTGGTTTCATTTCATCAATTCATGATGATGTATTGCTTTTTTTTCATTTGTTTGTTTATTGTCACTTTTGCCCTCTTTGTTTAGGATCTTTTAAAAGTAAGCAATGAGAATGACTTTACTTGATTCAAACATATACTTTCTTCGATTTTATACTAGTTATTAACGGAATTTCCTTAGGTGTATTTGTTAATGTATGATTTTATATAAAAACATGAACACGAATAATAATACTATTTGACTCAAACATATACTTCCCCTGAATAATATTAGTTGACACATTTTCTTTAGATGCGTTTGTCCATTTATAACTTCAATAAAAATATCATTAGTTATGTACAATTGAGACTCTACTCAGCTAATTTTTTTTCTTAAAAATGGAATCAATAACTTAAGTGAATGGCAGCGGGAAAGTAAAAGAAAAAAAAAAAAAAAAAAATGGTGGATGACTGGATGTATTATTGAATTTCTAACACTAGTCTAGTTTTGTTGCTCAAATTTATTAAGGTAAAAAGATCCAAAATTAGAGGATCCCTAGATGAGGTTTGATTTCATGATCATAAAGTTATGAGGCCAAATCTCTAGTTAGGTTAAGTCAATAAGTTTTTATTTTCTTGCTTAGTTTTATTGAGATAGTGATAACTTGGATTAATCAACACCCTCAGGTATATTAGCAGTGCACAATTACCTACCTAGGATCGATTTAATAATGTCAATGTGTAATGTTAACGAGCATTTTTCCACAAATGTTCATCTTCACTCAACAGTCAATACCTTAAAGTGCTTGTTAGTGCATGGTTTCATTACCTCTAAAGTTGACACAATCAAGTAACTTTGCTTAACACAATAGCAAAACAAGAGTAATTGTCTTATTAACCAACAATATTACTACACAGTTGAGCAATTTTAATAATAGAGAAATAGTTATATACAGAGTACAAAACAATTTCAAAAGGCTTAGGGTATAATAAACAAAAAATTAAATTGCTGCCACTTGAGTAGTCGATTATTTTGATACGAGCCGGTGGTGCTAACACTATAAGCTACGTTCGTGTTGGAGTTGTTCTTTTTGGTGTCTTGATCACCCCTTGAACGCTTAAAGTTAAAATGCCAATTTGTTTCAGCTGCAAACAGTAAGGCCCCGAATGTGAGATCCAGATGAGGGGTACGTTCCAAGTTTTTTCCTCCAAAAGATTAGAACCAATAAAACTGAATCATGAAGAAAGTAAGACTTCATTATTTTCACCTGATCGGCTGATCCCCATGCCACAATTTGAAGATGATGGCAGCTCCATAGTAGCACTGTAGCAGTATTTTGCTGGCAAATCAATACAGCATGCAACACTAGTATGGTGCCAAGTTTTGATCGAAGGTGAATAGAAATATACCGCTCTGCTATCATGGTGTAGTACACAGCTGCAAAACCTCCTACCCCCCACTTTGCCTTGCCATGAGGGGAGAGGCTCTCTAGGGTAAAGTTGATATCGTAGCACAGTAGTAATAGCAACCCCACTTTGCCTTAAATATTACGTCACACGGAAACTAGTGGTAATACCTCTACCTCTGCCACCCCCTGAAACAATTATTTTTTATTTCAAAAAAGGGAGAAACGAGGCTCAGATTTGCCCTTCATCAGGCAATGAAAGACACTAATTAATCAATGGCAGCAAAGCAAGCAAAACTCAAGTTAAGAGTTTCCATATGCTGCCCTGCCAAGCACATGCAACACCCTCCAGCCCTCCAGGCCTTTTCTTGTATCCTGATTACCGCAATCTTGTTCTTTTCACCTAAAGAAAATCAGTTCCACATCTAATTAAGCTCGTGCAAGTTCTGATAAATTCAGTTCAGAAAAATAAGACTAGACAAATTAAAATTTTAGAGGTAAAAAGACATTCCTTTAGTCTAAAAATAGCCATCACAATTAGTTTTTCAAATGACACTATACTCACAAGCTTCGTGTCTATCTTTGTCAACTGGAAACTCTCAAGTCCAGTTGATACAAAACTCAGCTTCGCCCTCTTATCCCATAAAATCCACACCTACATTTCAGGAAGCATTACATCAATTGTCTTCACCAAAACTAACAAAAACAAAGCCTTGGTGTAAAAAATGGAAACATATCCCCTAAAAAAGAATAATTGTTTACAAGATGTTGCCATGAAAACCAAGGACATGTTAGGATATGAAAAGTTAAAAAAAAAAAACTCACTTGTAGAGCTTTGGAGTGAAAATCAGAAGGTTGCGTGTTTGATAGACAGGCTTAGATACACCTTTGATTGGGTGTAAGCTCAATACAAAGGCAGCAAACCAAGCAGAGCTGATGGGCTTTGTGCAGCCAAGCCAATAGCAGAAGCTTCCCCTTTCAATAATCAACCATTCTCTCCTTCCCAACACATAGTACTCAATTCTATTTTCAAAACTTACTCAATTAAAAATTCCAAAATCACATACATCAAACATTTCACGTCTTTTTATCAATATAATCTTCAAATAATATGCACTCAAAACAACAAACAATTAAAAGCATAATGTAAAATTGTAAAAGTAATACCAAAATTCAACAATGCAGCTTCTATTTTTTATTTATTCATTTAATCAAACAAGAGGCTCAGATCCACATTTCATCAAACAATCCGGTGGAGAATTTTGAGGTGGGAAAATCAACCATGGCGGCAAATCAATCATTGGGACAAATAATTTCCAAATTCCAACCAAACCAAACCACAAAACAAAAATAATACTACCTCCGTATCAAATTATTTGCAACTTTGGAATATTTAATCATTATGCCAAGCCAATGGAAATAATTACCCAAAACCTCAAAAAATTCACCAAACACAAATTAAAATTGACTACTTTGAATGGTTTACACTCATCACAGCCTCTAATGGTTGGTGATTTTTGGGGTTGGAAGATCAAGGAGCATGCAGTCAGCAGAGTTACACAGTCACAGCTCACAGCTCACAGAGACCGATAAAGCAGCTAAGGTTCTAGCATCCGATGGTATGAGGACCGTTTTAATAGTATCCAGATATATCACCGGCGAAAGACAACAATCGTAAAACAATGGTCGTCTAAGGAGAGGGGCAAAACGGTCCTCGGGAAACTCCCATGACCTCTCCCTGCCTCATTCTTGGTATTAATTAACGATAAACCCTAGATTATGAAGCTGATTTTCACTAACTAAGAAAAAAACATCTTACCTCAGAAGCTCCTTCAATAGGAGAGAAAACTCACAAAGTCACAACCCATTTCAATGGAGAATCCAGAGTACGCTTCAATGAAGGAGAGAGTGAGAGATAGCTCAAAAAGGCGCTTCAATAGAGAATTCAAAGTACACTACAATGAAGGAGGCTCATATCCTCATTTCATCAAACACTCAGGTGGAAAATTTCAAGGTGGGAAATCAACCATGGCGGCAAATCAATCAAATCGGACCCAAATCATTTCCAACACCACAAATAAGCTAAGCATCATGTTGAAGACTAAGGGCCTGTTCCGATTTGCTGAAAAGAATTGAAGTGATTAGAAAGCTGAGCTGAAATGTAATTAAGATGAATAGAACAGGCCCTAACTTTGATCTTTCTGCCAAGCCAAATGGAAAAATTTACCCAAAACCTCAAAAAAATTCTCCAAACCCAGATTAAATTTGACTACTTTGAACAGTTAATCTCATCATAGCCTCAAAAGATGGATAATTTGACTGTAATTCTGCATGCAGACTGCAGAGTTACAGTCACAGTTCACAGACAGATAGACAATTGGTTAGAGCTGAGGACAGTTTTAACAGTTGTCGGAGAAATCACCGGCAAAAAAAAGGCCACCATTAACGGCAATCGTTTTAGGAGAGGGGCAAAACAGTCCTCGGGAATCTCCCATAACCTCTCCCTGCCTTAATCTTAGTATTAAATCGACGATAAACCCTAGATTGTGAAATTGATATTTGATGATTACAAAAAGAAAACAACTTGGGGCCTGTTCTCATAGACTGAACTCAGCTGAACTTAACAGAGCTGAACTGAAATGAATATTTTATAAGAGAAGGAAATTAGTAGCTGAACTAAGCTGAAAATAAACGTATAAGAATAGGCCCTTAACCTCAGAAGCTGCTTCAATTGATTATAGAAATATAAGAAGTCGATTCAATGGAGTGCACTTCAATGGGAAATTGACATTCGATGATAACAAAAACATTATTACCTCAAATACTGCTTCAATGGAATGAGAGAAAGCTCAGAAGCCGCTTCAATGGAGAACACGCTTCAATGGAGAACTCAGAGTGAGCTACAATGGAGGAGGCTGAGATCTGCATTTCATCGAACAATTTGGAGGAGAATTTTCAAGAAAGAGAAAATCAATTACACAAATGGCGGCAAACAAAACCCTAAAGTTGCTGCCAAACCAATTGGAAAAGAAAATCAATTTCCCAGAAAACCCAAATTGAATTTGATTACTTCAAACGATTCAATTTCTATTATCAAAACTTTCTCAAATCAAAATTCCATGCATCAAACAGTTCATATTTTTTTATCAATATAATCTTCACATCATATACTCACAAAACAACAAACAATTAAAAAAAATGTAAAATTGTAAAAGTATTACCAATTTTCAACAATGCAGCTTCCATTTTATTTTTCGCAAACAAGAGGCTCAGATCCACATTTCATCAAACAATCCGGTGGGGAATTTTGAGGTGGGAAAATCAACCATGGCGGCGAATCAATCATATTGGGACAAATAATTCCCAACCAAACAAAACCAAACCATAAAACAAACCCTCCGCATCATATTATTTGCAACTTCGGAATATTGATCTTTCTGCCAAGCCAATGGAAAAAATTACCCAAAACCTCAAAAATCCTCCAAACCCAAATTAAATTTGACTACTTTGAATGGTTTACGCTCATCACAGCCTCTAATGGTTGGTGATTTTTGAGGTTGGAAGATCAAGTAGCATGCAGTCAGCAGAGTTACACAGTCCCAGCTCACAGAGACAGATAAAAGCAGCTAAGGTTCAGGCATCCGATGGTTTGAGGACCGTTTAAATAGTGTCCACATAAATCACCGGCGAAAGACAACCGTTGTAAGCAACGGTCCTCTAAGGAGAGGGGCAAAACGGTCCTCGGAAACTCCCATGACCTCTCCCTGCCTCATTCTTGGAATTAATCAACGATAAACCCTAGATTATGATGAAACTGATATTCGCTGATCAAGAAAAACATCTTACCTCATAAGCTCCTTCAATAGAGGAGAGAAAACTCACAAAGGGTCTATTCCGATTTACTTAAAACAACTGAACTGAAATACTGAACTGAACTGATATTAAGCTGAACATAACAGCCTAAAGTCACAAGACTCACAACTGATTTCAATAAAGAATTCAGAGTACGCCTCAATTAAGAAGAGAGTGAGAGATAGCTCAAAAAGACGCTTCAATAGCGAATTCAGAGTACACTTAATTGAAGGAGGCTCAGACCCTCATTTCATCAAACAATCAGGTGGAATATTTCGAGGTGGGAATTCAACCATGGCGGCAAATTAATCAAATCAAACCCATATCATTTCCAACTGAACCAACCCCACAAGATAAAATAAAATAAAATAAATGAGAAAAATACAAGCTAAGCATCATGTTGAATACTAAGGGCCTGTTCCAATTGACTGAAAACAACTGAACTGATTGGATTAGAGCTGAACTAAACTGAAATTAAGCTTGAATAGAACAGGGCCTAACTTTGATCTTTCTGCCAAGCCAAATGGAAAAATTTACCCAAAACCTCAAAAAAATTCTCCAAACCCAGATTAAATTTGACTACTTTGAACAGTTAAACTCATCATAGCCTCTAAAGATTGATAATTTTTGGTGGTTAATATGATTAAGCTGCATGCAGACAGCAGAGTTACAGTCACAGTTTACAGACAGATAGACAGTTGGTTAGAGCTGAGGACAGTTTTAACGGAGAAATCACCGGCAAAAAACGGCCGCCGTTAATGGTGGCCGTTTAAGGAGAGGGGCAAAACTGTCCTCGGGAAACTCCCATAACCTCTCCTTGCCTCAATCTTAGTATTAAATCAACAATAAACCCTAAATTGTGAAATTGATATTCGATAATTACAAAAAGAAAACTTAACCTCAGAAGCTGCTTCAATGGATTATAGAAATATCAGAAGTAGATTCAATGGAGAACGTTGAGTGCGCTTCAATGGGAAATTGACATTCGATGATAACAAAAACAATACTACCTCAGAAACTGCTTCAATGGAGTGAGAGAAAGCTCAGAAGCCGCTTCAATGGAGGAGGCTCAGATCTGCATGTCATCAAACAATTTGGGGGAGAATTTTCAAGAAAGAGAAAATCAATTACACAAATGGTGGCAAACAAAACCCTAAAGTTGCTGCCAAACCAATTGGAAAAGAAAATCAATTTCCCAGAAAACCCAAATTGAATTTGATTACTTACGATTCAATTTCTATTTTCAAAACTTTCTCAAATCAAAATTCCATGCATCAAACAGTTCATGTCTTTTTATCAATATAATCTTCACATCATATACTCACAAAACAACAAACAATTAAAAAAAATGTAAAATTGTAAAAGTATTACCAAATTTCAACAATGCAGCTTCCTTTTTATTTTTTGCAAACAAGAGGCTCAGATCCACATTTCATCAAACAATCCGGTGGGGAATTTTGAGGTGGGAAAATCAACCATGGCGGCAAATCAATCATATTGGGACAAATAATTTCCAACCAAACAAAACCAAACCATAAAACAAACCCTCCGCATCATATTATTTGCAACTTCGGAATATTGATCTTTCTGCCAAGCCAATGAAAAAAATTACCCAAAACCTCAAAAATCCTCCAAACCAAAATTAAATTTTGACTACTTTGAATGGTTTACACTCATCACAGCCTCTAATGGTTGGTGACTTTTGAGGTTGGAAGATCAAGGAGCATGCAGTCAGCAGACTTACATAGTCCCAGCTCACAGAGAAAGATAAAAGCAGCTAAGGTTCTGGCATCGATGGTTTGAGGACCGTTTTAATAGTGTCCAGATAAATCACCGGCGAAAGACAACCGTTGTAAGCAACGGTCCTCTAAGGAGAGGGGCAAAACGGTCCTCGGAAACTCCCATGATCTCTCCCTGCCTCATTCTTGGAATTAATCAACTATAAACCCTAGATTATGATGAAACTGATATTCGCTGATCAAGAAAAACATCTTACCTAATAAGAGCAAGTTTAGCCCCAAGTCTTAAGACTTGGATGTGACATCATTTTTGGTGGTCCCCATTGAAAATGATGTCGTCAAATTCTTATTAAGACTCACTAAGACTTACACAAATTTATCACTTTAGCCCTAAGATTAAATATTTGACATATTATAAGTAGAAAAGTATAAAATTAAAAAAAGGGATAATAAAAATAAAAGTGAGGTGGGTGAAGTGGGTCCCAATCTCAAATCTTAAGTTGAGTCTTGAAATTTCAAGACTCAACTTGAGACTTGAGACTTGCTTGAGATTTTTCATGAAAAATGGGAAAAGTCTTGAGCATATGTCTTAAGATTCAAATTGCTGATATCACCCTTGCTCTAAGCTCCTTCAATAGAGGAGAGAAAACTCACAAAGGGTCTATTCCGATTTACTTAAAACAACTGAACTGATATTAAGCTGAATAGAACAGCCTAAAGTCACAAGACTCACAACTGATTTCAATAGATAATTCACAGTACGCCTCAATTAAGTACAGAGTGAGAGATAGCTCAAAAAGAGGCTTCAATAGCGAATTCAGAGTACACTTCAATGAAGGAGGCTCAGACCCTCATTTCATCAAACAATCAGGTGGAAAATTTCGAGGTGGGAATTCAACCATGGCGGCAAATCAATCAAATCGAACCCATATCATTTCCAATTGAACCAACCCCACAAAATAAAATAAAATAAAATAAATGAGAAAAATGCAAGCTAAGCATCATGTTGAATACTAAGGGCCTGTTCCGATTAACTGAAAACAACTGAACTGATTGAATTAGAGCTGAACTGAACTGAATTTAAGCTGGATAGAACAGGCCCTAACTTTGATTTTTTTTTTTTTTTTGAAGGGGCCCTAACTTTGATCTTTCTGCCAAGCCAAATGGAAAAATTTACCCAAAACCTCAAAAAAATTCTCCAAACCCAGATTAAATTTGACTACTTTGAACAGTTAAACTCATCATAGCCTCTAAAGATTGATAATTTTTGGTGGTTAATATGATCAAGCTGCATGCAGACAGCAGAGTTACAGTCACAGTTTACAGACAGATAGACAGTTGGTTAGAGCTGAGGACAGTTTTAACGGTTGTCGGAGAAATCACCGGCAAAAAACGGCCGCCGTTAACGGTGGTCGTTTAAGGAAAGGGGCAAAACAGTCCTCGGGAAACTCCCATAAATCTTAGTATTAAATCAACGATAAATACTACATTGTGAAATTGATATTCGATGATTACAAAAAGAAAACAACTTAACCTCAGAAGCTGCTTCAATGGAAGATAGAAATATCAGAAGTAGATTCAATGGAGAACGTTGAGTGCGCTTCAATGGGAAATTGACATTCGATGATAACAAATACAATATTAACTCAGAAACTGCTTCAATGGAGGGAGAGAAAGCTCAGAAGCCGCTTCAATGGAGGAGGCTCAGATCTGCATGTCATCAAACAATTTGGGGGAGAATTTTCAAGAAAGAGATAATCAATTACACAAATGGCGGCAAACAAAACCCTAAAGTTGCTGCCAAACCAATTGGAAAAGAAAATCAATTTCCCAGAAAAACCCAGAAACCCAAATTGAAATTTGATTACTCTAAACGACTCAATTTCATCACTGCCTCAAAGGGTCCTTCATTTTTTTTTTTTTTGAGGGTGAAAAGGGGAAGAAGAAGAAGAAGAAGAGGTATATACTTGTAGTACGTAGTATGGAGTAGTATTTAAAAACGGAGTAATAATGAAGAAATACCAGATATATTTCCCGCTTTGAGGGCCGTTTTAACGGTGGTCGGAGAAATCATCGGCTAAAGATGACCGCCGTATACGGTGGTGATCAAGGAAGAGGGGCAAAACGGTCCTCGGGAAACTCCCAAGCCTCTTCCTGCCTCAGTCAATCGTTAGAAGTCTTAGAACCCTAAATTTGCTCCCTTTCTGCTCTTTTAAAGAGAGGATTTGAAGTAATTGTCAATTTTACCCTCATGGTTTATGCTTTGGAGTGAAGGTATAATGAGGGCATTAATGTATTTTACTTCACTAGCTTAACTTCACCTAGGAAGCTTAATAATGTGGTTTTCCAATTTATTCAAGACAATATTTGGAAAAAGGTAAAGGGATGGAAAGGTAGTTTTCTTTCTCAAGTTGGTCGGGAAGTTCTTATCAAGTCTATTGCTCAAGCTATCCCAACTTATGTCATACTCCGTACAATGTTTCGTGATCCCTGCTAGCATTTTTAATGAGGTGGAAAGATTATGTAGAAACTTTTTCTGGGGTCAAAAGTTAGTAATATTGGGAAGTAATATTAACACTAATCATGGTGTTCGATGATGTCCTTAGAATTAAACTCTACTATTGATTGAGTGAAATGGTGTATAAATTGTGCAAGGGCTTATACTAGAGGACTAGACTACTAAACACAACTCCGAGGCTTCTTATGAACACCAAGACTAGCAAGTAGCAACGTCAACAAGTAGTAATTTACGCTAATCATGTTATTTAATTATGTCCATATAAGAATTGTCCTAATGATGGGATAAAACGGTGCATAAAATTTGCTAGGCTACAAGGTACTAGATTACTATAGTATATGCTGCTCTGAGTTCTGAGCTGAGGCTTCTTGCAACTGCATGGTAGTTTGCGATAAGTTACACTAATAACTCCTCTTAGCAGCTAGCAAATTTCATGATCCAAATATTGACATTTTAATGCACAAGCAGTAAGCATCCTAGAATATATTTAGAGGAGCTCGTATTGAGCAATTTGGACCTTTGGTTGACAGAATATTAAGCTGTGATATGTTATCTTACATCAAAAGGCAATCAGAATAAAATCAATGTAGTACTGCACTCCGCATCATTGTATACAACATAATCCTTGAGGAAAATTCTCAAGGATCTTAGAGAACAAAATGCAGCAAACTACATCAAAAAACCCTCCAATCTAACCCCCGACTTGCATTACTAATAAAACTAATGTCAATACTCTGCAGCTCTTGAATCCAAGCTTGTTGATTACCAACTCTGTTCCCGCGGTATTAGTTGACTGGTACTTGAGCTATATGCTCCCGAGTCCCAATAGATCATAAAAGCACCGCCCATCAATATTGAAGGGTTGATATGATCTGCCAGCAAAACCTCAGAAAACCAAGGTAGGCTGAGATAGCCTTTTCTTTTACCGTTTCAGATCAGTATTTCACCTACAGCAACACAAGCAACAGGTAAATAAAACAAACAATCCAAAGAGGCAAATAACATCAACAGATGACAGCCAGCAGCAGCCAAGCACAACGATGTGTTGGATTATGCTTGGGCAACTACTGCTACATAATAGCTGGTTTATCAACAGACTCGTGATTTATCCCTACACGGCTACATGCTGAACCAAACAAATCTCCATGAGAGCACAAAAGTTTCAACTGTCAGACAAATAACAGGAAATAAAGACCAAAATTAATGAAGATCATCTTGATGAAGGGACAACAATCATATCACAACAGCCCACACTCCCACGGCTTTTCCACGCTGTTAAGATTATTAAAGTCCCAACATCTCCTCACACTATTATAATTTTTTTTTAATCACACGAAGGCTAAGATGGGAAGTTGATGCTACACTTTCATAGTTCCATAAGTGACTTAGATTTATTTTCTTTGTACCAAATATTACCAGAGACATAATCTAGATTTAGATTTTTATGTATATACACTGCATGCAGCATGCATATACATATAATCCTACAAAACATAAACGCCCTGAAGATTCACTTTATAGACATAAGGAACAAAAGGTCAGTGCCACGGCTGAGCAAACAAACCTCATTTACTTGCAGCTGCCAATCCAATGGAAAACTCTCCTACCTTCATTATTCTTGTATCAGACGAAATCAACAAAGGCCACTACAAGTTAGTGGATTTACAGGGAGAGATTGTGGTGGCTGAGTAAAGTTAAGGCCAGTTCAAAGAGAGGAGAATGTATGGGCAATCGCCAGACCCAGTTACCTAGACTAGTCCCAAGAAAATGGAAACCTCTTAAACCGAGGCAACAAACTGTTTAACGCCTGGTTAAAAAAGCAGCACATTAAAATTGCTACCTATGTTGTTCACAAGAGCTCACAAAAAAGGGAGAAATTATTTAATGGACAAAGGCAACCAAATCCCACAAGAGAATAGGTAATCTGATACATCAGTGACCCTGATGACCGTTGAAAAATTTAAATGGCATTATCAGAGCAAGGCCCAAATTGAGTGACCAACAATCTAAACAGAATCATTGTGCACAGATTCAGGAGTATATATTGTGAAATTCGTGTGAAAAACGAAAATTTGAAAGAACCCGACCCTTCCTAAATCCTTGAAACTTGAACAATTTGTCAAAACATGACACTATACTGTACATACAAACACAATTCTTGATCAACAAATACTAATGCAATCACTAACAAATCCTAAATCAATGAGCATCATCTCAAAAGACAAATGTGGGGTATTAATTATCATTAGCTCCATCATCACTGATGACAAAATCAACATGCAAAATAATGACGAGGGCTGCAGTTGCCGCCTCTTCAACAAACCTCAACTTCTAATCACTAAGTGAATATTTTTCATCAAGCAATCAGCCTAAATACTAAACTACCTAAAGCCAGCAATTTGTTCGACAGGTACTTGTGCAAAGTGAAAATCCCAGCAATGTTATACAAAGGCCTGAAGTTCTCTTAATCTAGGATAAATAAGCATATATACTTTCAGACTGTCATATGAACACTTACAAGGCAG
The DNA here is from genome assembly GCF_001683475.1 of Chenopodium quinoa. Classification (NCBI taxonomy): domain Eukaryota; kingdom Viridiplantae; phylum Streptophyta; class Magnoliopsida; order Caryophyllales; family Amaranthaceae; genus Chenopodium; species Chenopodium quinoa. Next base: position 283,918 of record NW_018742969.1, read on the forward strand.
CAACTTATTCAAGTTCAACCACTGTCAAAGCTAATTTAGGCCCAATTTAGTAGATGCCAACTTATGATCTGCAAAATTATGTGAGCATTTTGTAACTGATATGCTTAATCAAGCATACCAATTACAAAATGCACACATAATATGAATCTCGGTCGAATTTTTCACAATTTGATTTACAGAATCTCAATTACAGGTTGCCATTTAATCACTGCAATTGTCCACTCTAGTTCTGTTCATCAAATTCAAGCATAAAGAACCAAACTTTACCATCTAACTTTCAACTATTCAAAATACCCAACAACCTTAACCTCAAATTTGTCCATCTTAACATCTTCAAATCATTTGATTCTTTTGATCATGCTAAATACAGAGTACTGAACATAAAAGAAAAAAGAAACCATTTTGAAAAAGGAGGCTCAGATCGGCATAGCATCAAACAAACAATTTGGTGTGGCAAATCAAGCAAGGGAAAAATCAACAATGGCGGCAAACCAAACCTGAAAAGATGCGCAATTGAGGAGAGAGAAAATCTCAACCCAGCAACATGCAAAACTCCCATCAAATTGCTGCCAAGCCAAATGTCAAATTACCCAAAACAAGAAATGCCCACAAAAACCAAACTGAAAATTGATTACTATTAAACGATTAATTTATCATCACAGCCTCATTATTGGTACAATTACTGCTACTAGTACTACTACTGAATTTTTATTTTATTTTTATTTTCTTTTTGGGTTTTTGGATTGTTCTGAGGGCCGTTTTAATAATGGTGGTCGGAGAAATCACCGGCTAAAGATGACCGCCGTATACGGTGGTAATCAAGGGAGAGGGGCAAAACGGTCCTCGGGAAACTCCCAAGCCTCTTCCTGCCTCATTCAATCGTATGAACCCTAATTTTCCCCCAATTTGCTTATTTATAGAACCCAAGGAATTGTCTTTCACCTTTTGTATATTGTCCTTTTTGCCCTTATTCTTGGGGTCAATGAACATGAACAAAATGAGGGCATTAATGTCTTTCAAATTTCCTTGACCAGTTTTGTAGATTTCCAAAAGTAATTAAAACAAATGGTACAAATATTAAGCCCTTGTAAAATATAATGTTTTTTTTTTCTTTTTAGTGTTTTGTGAAATATAATGATTGATTGGTGTAAAGTGTAATCCAATTAAAAGCATGCAAATGTTTAAAAATCTTTTTTAGCTTAACCTATTGTTTCATATACTACCTCCGATACATATTATTTACAATGATTAGACATTTTTCCTCTTTACTTTATGTCAAATCGTTGCAAATAATATGTAACGGAGGTGGTATATTTTCACCCGCCCGCATTTTATCAAGTTACACACATAATATGCATAAAAAGTTTATTTACTTCGTATATTGTATTGTTTCTTGGTGTCAGGTTTGATATGCTTCAATTAGCAATTACATTGGCTACAAAGAAAGAGTCACAAGAGTTGCAATTTTAGTAAAAACGGAGAAAATATTTAATCAATTAAGCACAAGGTTGAACAACATTTAATCAATCTTTATTATCATTAATCAGCATAATTTCTTCAATCTCATACTCCATACATTATACAAGAAAGCTTTGGTCTGTACATGATGCTAGAACATTCAATAATCACTATGGAGTTGTAACTTTTCAGTGCCTACATAATTGTATCAGTAATGGTACAAAAACTGAAGTTGCCTTTGAACCAGCAAGATACTTGATGCTGTCGCTTGTCACTTGATTGCACTGAGTCTCACAGAATGTGAGCCTCTTTTAACTGCCTACATAGTACATACTAATAATACCAGTAAGAGTACAAATCTAAATTTGCCTTTGAACAAGCAAAACATTTGATGATGTCGCCTATCACTTGATTGCGCCAAGTCTTATAGTATGCGAGCCTGCAAAGACGCAAAGTTATGATCAGCATCTTATCTCAAAGCCACCACTTGATCACAAATGTGGCTGCCCTGAAAGACAAGTTAAGAGGTCATAGCAGAATTTCAGACTACCAGAGTGGTGGTATGTTGTCTATGTACACGGTAGTTTATATAATCCATAATTAGCTAAAAAAAACACAAGGGGTTTCAATGATCTTCAATGACCAGATTTAAGCATATTTTCGAAGCCATAACATATAACAAGTTCATTCCAAGGCTTAAAACTCCACTAAGGAGTACAAAGATATTGGACTGATAACAGGAAGATTTATGGGGGATTTTCATGATGAGCAAAAATTTACAGGGAATATCACATACAAATAGAGAGAGAGAGAGAGAGAGAGAGAGAGGGGGGGGGGTCAAAGTGAAAGACTCATTTAGCTATTAATCATCAAAGTCCAAATCATTAACGATGACATAAATACACTATCAGGCTTAGGCCTTCTCATACAAAATGATCAGTTCATCAAGCATTTGGGAAGCCTAGACTACCATGGATGCAAGAACACAAACAGCAGAACATGGGAGGTTTCCAAAATGCTTATTTGACAATGTTAATATTATATTAATACAATAATAATGCAAGAATTACTAAAGAAATTACATACAAGTTACTATGAGCATCTTAAGCATTTGTAGAATCACCAAAATGCAAACTTCCCTACCATAATGTACCCGATTAGTTGGGATATGCAACAACACCAAAGCCAATCAACTTCTTCATCTATTACAGAAATCATAACAATTCAATCATTATAGTTTCTAAATGTCAACAAAAAACAACATAATTAACTGAAGCAGGGTACCGTCTGGTTCTTACCTTAACACCTTCCTGCTAGAGTTGAACATCTCTCATTTTGCAATCAGCAAATTGAACAATAACATCCATCACAATATTCACACGTGCACACATTGTTACATAAGAATACAGAGAGAGAAATTCAACCTTCATTAGATATCAGGAAGGGACTCAAAGTCTAAATAAAGTAACATCCTATAATTGAGAGGCTCATAAATAGGGAGTATATTGAAGTACAAAAAATGGAATCTTTGAAGCTTTTAAAATAACCCGGTCATTCACAAATGAACCCAAGGTAGATCCATTACTTCGAATACTCAATACTAATACTGATATAGCTCAGTTGTTGACTGAATGACTGGTGAGAGCAAAGGCCTAAAACTTACATCATACAATATGAAACTTTATACTGCAGGTGAGATACAAGCATAAAGGAGTCCTGGGATTTAACTTCTGCTCAGAAGCAACCTCATCAAGGCTCTATTTAATGGATGCATGAATAATTTTCCCATTTAATCCTCCCAAAACTTAAACCACAAAAATAATGCAAAACTGAGTAATATGCATTACCTTGTCAGCAATGCTAGCTTCCATTTTTCCCCCTCTGGATCTAGAGCTGTTTTTTTTTAGAAGGCTCAGAACCACATTTCATCACACAATTTGGTTGAGGATTTCAAGGTGGGTAAATTAACCATGGCGGCAAATCAAGCAAATTGGGTCCAGAAAAATTCCAAATGAACCAAACAAAGCCTAAGAAACAACCACAACATACAAAACACCCATCATTTGATTGCTGCCAAGCCAAATGGAAATTTACCAAACAATTCAAAATATTCTCCAAACCAAAATTGATCGACTACTTTGAACGGTTTACACTCATCACAGCCTCTTAAGGTTGATGATAATTGTGGAGTAAGAAGATAAAAGATGCTGGCAGACAACAGTTACAGAGTCGCATCTCACAGAGACAGATAAGGCAGTTAAGGTTCTGGCGTGCGCCAGTTTGAGGGCCGTTTTTGCTGTGGTCAGAGAAATCACCGGCTAAAGATGACCGCCACCTACAGTGGTCGTCTAGAGAGAGGGGCAAAACGGCCCTCAGGAAACTCCCATGGCCTCTCCTTGCCTCATTCTTGGTATTCCTAATTTCCTTCTCTCATAAACAATTCATTTCAGCTCTATTCAGTTCAATTGTTTGCAGTAAATCAGAACAGGCCCTTAGTAACAAAGTTTTGCTTTGATAAATACGAGTGGGAAAGGGGTAGCTTTTAATTATAATAAATGGATCGTTCAAAAATTGTATGAATACACAAACACATTTTTAGTAAGCTCAGATCATACACCTTTGATTAACCATGGCGGCAAGCCAACCCAAGCAAAGCTCGTGGGCGTTGGACTGCCAAGCCAATAGCAAATGCTTGCTCCCCTTCAATACCAACTAGGCAACTACTCCATAGCTCCCTCAGATGGATTTCCTGTTTGCTTTTTCACAGTCAACAAGACACCTGTGACAATTAAATCTTTAGTTACGTAGTGTAAAGTTGATAAATACAAATACACAATGAAACTAATCAAACAAGATACCATATAATTATGGTCCCCCTAATATTGGTAGGAATTAATGATCGAAGTTTGTGAAGTTTGACCTTTGACTTCAGAAAAAGCATGACATAATCGAACACGTGATGGAGTATATTATTGTAGAAATGGAATAACCACTGCCTTCTAAATAACTAACTTATCCACAAATAATCGGTTAAGCACTGCCTACTACTAATACTGATATAGCTCAGTTGGTGAGGGCAAAGACCTAAAATGTACATCATACAAGGTAAGAATGAAGGATACTTCAATATGAAACTTTACAATGCAGACAAAGTACAAGCAGAAAGGAGACCTGGGATCCAACCACTTCTTAAAAGCAGGCTCATCAAGGCCCTTTTTAAGGATGCATCAATAATCTTCACGTCTAATCCTCCCAAAATACAAGACCAAAAAAGTAATGCAGAACTGAGTATTATATACAAAGTACATTACCTTGTCAACAATTCTAGCTTCCAAATTTGTCTCCCCTGGATGTGGAGCAGGATTAGGTTATTGTGTTTTCAGCTCTTTTTTTTCCTTTTTTTTTTTTTTTTCAGGAGGCTCAGATCCACATTTCATCAAACAATTTGGTGATGAATTTTGAGGTGGAAAAATCAACCATGGCGGCAAACAAAAATAGATGGGTCCAGAATATTTCAGATGAAACAAATAGAGCCCAAAGACACAACTGCAACAACAAAAGACCCATCATTTGATGAGAGTGAGGGGATAGCACAAGTGGTTAGAGCTTTCCTAAGAGATCCTAGGATCGATTCTCATCACCCGCCCTTGTGGCTCTCTAAACATCAAAAATAAAAAGACCCATCATTGATTGCTTCCAAGCCAAAGGGAAATTAACCAAACAACTCAAAAAAATTCTCCAAACCCAAATTGATTGACTACTTTGAATGGTTTACTCATCACAGCCTCTAATGATTGATAAAGTTTGTAGGGTAAAAAGACAACGATGTGTGCAGACTGCAGAGTTCCACAGTCAGCTCAAACAGACAGATAAGACGGTTAAGTTTCTGGCACTCTACAGTTAAGTTTCTAGCACTTGACAGTTTAAGAGCCGTTTTTACAGTGGTTGGAGAAATCACCGGCAAAAGATGACCGCCGCTGATGGTGGTCGTCAAAGGAGAGGGGCAAAACGGCCCTTGGGAAACTCCCATAGCATCTCCTGCCTCATTCTTGGTAAACCGTAAAAACTGATAAATGCAGGCCCGTCCCTGAGCTAAAGCAGGAGGGGCAGCTGCACTGGGCAGGGAAGTAAAGGTCCATTTTCATAGTTCCATCCTACAATAAAGGGTTACAAACAACAACTTGCAACACATTAGCAACCAAATTTGACTCAATTATCAAATACGGCTCCAAGAATCACATCAAATTCTTCTTGTTTAATTATGTCAACATCAATGGCACATAGCAAGATTCTTGCAATAAATCGATCATTATAATCTTTCATAACTTCAGTAATAATAACCAATAGTTCAATAATCCACCTTAGAAGAACCCCAAATTGATTATATCAATCAATCAATCAAGCCTAAATCCCAAATTGACTAAACTGACAATTAAATTAACACTAGATTGTGAAATTCATATTCATGGGCTTGTATGTTCATCATAAGGCCATTTAGGGGTGATCAGAGAAATCACCGGCTAACGATGACTGGTGGTCATCAAGAGAGAGTGGCAAACGGTCCTTAAGAAACTCCCACGGCCTCTCCCAGCCTCAATCTTACACTAATTATATTGTTGAACAAAGATCCTGAAAAACAAATGCAACAAATATCAAAACTGCAGCTATTATATTACTCAACTAGTCATTGTACAATTTAACCTAGTCCATAAACATAACTTCTGATATAATGCCCAATATCATCTATATAAAAGTACCAGCCTTTACGATCTAAAATCAACACTGCAGAATTACCCTACCATCTCACCACCAAAATTCACCAATTCAAGAATCCAAAATCCAAAAACTTTACTTCAAAATTCTATTTCCTAAAACTGTGCAAATGATAAAGTATAAAACATATTCCTGTGCCTCAACCATTAGCTTAAGCTTTTGGTTGAGATGGACTAACAGCAAATGACACTAATATCATGTAGCAACAAAAGTACAACTTTCACACCCAAAATCAAGTCTTTCTCAAATCAAAATTTTAAAATCACATACATTCATGCAAACCAATATTGCATGTCTTTTCATCATATATAATCTTCTCATCATATTCCCAAAATTCAAGCAACAACAATAAAAAAATCAGAATAGTAAAGTAGTACCTTTTCAACAATGCAGCTTCCAATTCTTCCTCTTTTTAAAGGAGGCTCAGATCCACATTTCATCAAACAATCAGGTCGAGAATTTTGAGGTGGGGTAATCAACCATGGCGGCAAATTGCGCCCAAATGATTTCCAACCAAACCAAACCAAACCAAAACCCAAAACAAAAACAAAACAAAACAAAACAAAACCAACATTCTGATCTGCAATATCATGAAGATAAACTTGTATTATCTCTTCTTCTTCTTCTTTTTTTTTTTTTTTTTTCCCTGCCAAGCCAAATGGAAAAATTAGCCAAAACCCTCAAAAAAATTCTCAAAACCCAGATTAAATTTGACTACTTTGAACGATTTTCTTTCATCACAGCCTCTAATGATTGATTATTAGCAAAGGGTGAGATGAGAAGATTAACATGCATGCACATACTGCAGAGTTACTGTCACAACTTACAGAAAAAGATAAAGACAGTTTGGGTTTCCGCATTCGACGGCTTGAGGACCGTTTTAAAAGTGGTCGGAGAAATCACCGGCAAAAGACGACCGCCGTCAAGGAGAGGGGCAAAACGGTCCTCGGGAAACTCCCATGGCCTCTCCCTGCCTCATTCTTGGTTGGTAAACATGAAAGAGGTAAAGTGGTAAACATGATGCTTGTGCTCTGTGCTGCTTTCTATTAGTGTCTGTAAACCTGTAGTTGTTGTAAATGGACATTTTTGTCCCTTGAGTTTGGTTGTGTGTAGGGTTGTACAGAGTGCGGTTTAGACTGCACCAAATCACAAAATTTTGCGGTTTGGTGCGGTGCGGTTTTTAAAAATGACTAAATCGGGGTTTGCGGTTTAGTACGGTTTCCAAAATTATTGAGACCAAACCGCAATGCGGTTTGCGATTTTTATACTATATTTTCATTAAAATTATATAAAATTTTTATTAAAATTATATAAAAGAACTAAAATATATTTCGTATGAGCTAATTTTTTTACTAATAATTAGTTAATTAATGGTTAATAAAAAGATTTTAATATTTAAATAATAATTATAATTTAAAATAAAAGTTTTGTTTTAAAAAGAATAATTGCAATTTTAATAAAATACGGTTAAACCGCAAACCGCACCGCACCAAACCGCACTTTTGCGATTTGGTGCGGTTTATGATCCAAACCGCACCGCGAACACCCCTAGTTGTGTGAGAAAAGTATGATAAGGGCATTAATGTCTATTTCCTTGTTTGGTCTTCTCAAATGGCTTATCATTTTTTCGTCTTCAATGTGAGCAATTTAAACTAAGGTGTCGTTTGGTTGCTATGGGAAATTACTTCCCATAGGAATTTGTATTTCATGGAAATTAAATTCCTACATTAAAATCATGAGAATTGTATAAAGTTGTTTGGTTGGCATGAAGGAAGTTACAAATTATGGGAAGTTTGATTTACCTAGAGGGTTAGGTAATTAACTTCCCATTTTTTGTGGGAAGTCACAATTCCCATGAATTTGCAATTCCCTCATTTACACTTTTTATTGTCAACCAAACAACTCATGTATTTTCAAATTCTCGTGATTTTCCACTTCCCCCATTTTCTTTTTGTAACCAAACAACCCCTAATAATGTAACAACTTGTATAAATTACACTAAGATTTTGACCTCATAACTAGGTTGCAAAGTTCGATTTCCATTATAAGGTCTTTCGTTGTGAGCAATTATTTTCTCATTCTTCTCCAAAGCTGCCCTGGCTTTTAAAGCTAAGCAGAATTTTGTATAATGATAATATTGTAATCAACCAACAATCCTAAAAAAGCGGTAGCTACATTATAAGAATGTGTAATACAGTAGTATAACAAATTTAAAATGAAACAATATACAATACCCTTGATGATCAAAGTTATCCATTCATGCTGTACAAAAATGAACATAAATAATATCACCATCTTGAACATTATTTCAATAAAAAAAAAAAAAATGCCCTCCGTACTGCACAACTCTGAGGTTGCTAAGGCAGTAGAGGTCATGCCCAAGGGTGCCCACGAGGCCACGACAAATTAAGGACAACTATTTTAAGGTCACCTCTCTGTAAATTTGACTATCCCACAAATATCGGTATAATTAAGCTATGGCTGGTGAAAGGCCTCGCTCTAGTCCGATGTGATCCCCGGGAAAGTTTCCCATTGCAAGGTGATTCTTTCATGTTATGATAGTGCAACAACCAACTGTAACTTTCTGAGCATGCAACTGAGGGATTGTTCACTTGAGCTCGTCTGAAGTTTCCACGCCCAGTTGAAAACCATAACAGGAAATGGCAGAATTCTTTCATGACCACTTGATGTCTTGACCAGCATCAAGCTTCTAAAGCTATCCAAAACAACCAAATTGCAACTTCCTTTGCTTCAAGGACCATTCAAGTGTTCATCTCAATCTAATGTTCATAGCCTGAAAAACATAAACAGGTACTATACAGAACAGCAAGTTATTAAACATTCAATGATATGCAAAAACATGATGTTAATATCAAGAGATCTCACATTAGATTAAGCAAACAGAAGCAATCACTTCAAATATCAGCCAACTAGACTTTAAACACTCAGGATTAAATGAATACACCAAGGACAGACTGAGCAGACAACCCTCCCTATAAAACACCAACAAGGTTTCCAAAATTCGATCATAAGCAATGAATGAATACCGCATTAGATATCACAATAACTTAAGCAAACGAAGCAATTCCTTCAAATAACAACAAACTAGACTTAGACACTCTGGATTAAATAAATAAACCAAGACTGGGGGGGGGGGGTGTTATTAATGAAATACTGGACTCTCAAGTGAGCAGACAACCCTCCCTATAAAACCTTTCCAAATATCAATCTGAAGCAATGAATGAAATACCTCAGCAAGCAATTACTGCACATATCATATTGGATAGTCATCTATGTAACAAGCATTGATATTGACTATATCCACACTGATGAGGAATCAAGGAAGAATATCTACAGAGTGAACTGAAATGGCAATCAATAACAATAGACCCTTTCCCTCATCCAACACGTCGCAGAAAGATACCTTGTTCAGCATTCAATTACACTAGTCACTAGATCCCTTCCTCACTTGTTCAACCAATGTTTCAACATTAATACCACTGCTTCTCCTCTAAATCCTACACCAGTTTCCGCCTTTATGAGCATACAGTTCAGCAAGATTGATGGATAATAAAAATACTGATAAACTCTATATTTGCTTATTAACGAATACTAATAAACTATAATGGTATCTTATAACCCTGCAATACATTGTATACGTTGTGAAACAACTACATGTAACAGAACCCTGTATCTATTCAATAGAGCTAAAAAGTTAATTTGTTGTGTTGAACAAAAGCACCAAAATAAAAGGTTACAAATGAACCAAACATTAACCAGTCTTAAAAAAAGTTATATATATATATATATAGAACATATAGAACACCCAAAAACCTCAAATTCAAGAATACAAAACCATTCCTCATGTAAACGTTAAAAAATTGCATGCAAATAATAATTTCATGCATTTACCTAAATAATCTCATTACATATAACCAAAAAAAACCATTATAGTTACCGTAGCATCCATCCTCTGGTTTTGGGATTTCTTTGGCGGTGAGTGGGTAAACTGGAGGCTCAGATCTTAATTTCATCGAACAATTTGGCAGGACATTCGAGGTGGGAAATTTTCAACCATGGCGGCAATTCAATCAATTCCACAGAAACCAAACACCAATAACAATTAGGCCCTGTATCTTTTAAGCTGAACTGAAGTACTGTACTGAACTGAACTGAAAGTTGTATTTTTTTTTTTCTTTGTTTCGAGAGCCACAAGGGCGGGTGATGGAGAATTGGTCCAAAGATCCCCTTGAATCGGGAGAAAAGCTCTAACCACCTGAGCTCACTCTCAACTGATCTGAACTAAAAACAAGTCCAAAAGAATAGGACCATAGGGTTCCAGCAGTGCAATTTAATTGCTGCCAAGCCAAATGGTTAAAACTTACCCCGCACCTTAAACATTCCAAAGCCAAACAATCGATTACTTCAGGACACATCACAGCCTCATTTATTTATTTATTTATTTATTTGTTTATGCATGTACATACATATATTGATATACGAAGTATATATGTCTGGACTATGGAGTACGTTGGGGGTGAATAAGGTGAACAACAGAGCCAAATGATCAGAGATTCAGAGGTGCCAGATAAAAGAGAGAAAGAGAGCAAAACTTTGAAGTTAGTCTCTTAAATTTCGCAGAGGATCGTTTTCACAGTGGTCGGAGAAATCACCGGCTAAAGATGAACATCACAGGGGGAAGTTGTCATGGAAGAGGGGCAAAACGGTCATCAGAAAACTCCCAATGCCTCTCCCTGCCTCACTCTTAACCTAATGATATTGTTGAACAAAGATCCTGAAATAGAAAAGCAACAAATATTAAAAATTCATTATTATTACTCAGCTAATCAAAACAGCTTAATTCAATAACTACACCAACTAGAAATAAAATTGGAATGCCAAATAAAATTATAGAAAACCAACATTTATCACAAATAATCAGCCAATGCAGAAATACCCAACAACCCCACCACCAAAAATTGAGTAAATATTCAACAAGATAAAAACTTTCACACCCTAAAACAAGACCTAAACAATAATTTTAGGACTACAAGATCAAATGCAAACATATAACTCATTTCCTTCTATCAACATAATCTTCACATATATACTCCGAATATTCAAAAATACTTAAAAATAGAAATAATACCATTCCAACAATGGAGCTTCCAAGTTCCAAATCTTGTTTTCTTTCTTTCTTTCTTTTCTTCCAAGTGGCTCAGTTCCACATTTCATCAAAAAATTGGGTGGAACATTAAGAGGTGGGAAAATCAACCATGGCAGCAAATTAATCAAATTGGGCTCAAATAATTTCCAACCGAACAAAAACCCACAAAATAAAAATAAAAATAAAAATAAAATAATACCCATTTACCACCATTTGATTTTTCTGCCAAGCCAAATAGAATAACCACCCAAAACCCTCAAAATTTTTCCAAACCCAAATTTGATTTGACTACTTAATACCGTTTACTCTCATCACAGCCTCTACTGGTTGATGATTGTTTTTAGGGTAAGAAGATAGAGATGCATGCCGATAAGAGAGTTACAAAGTCAACCCACAGAGACACACACAGTTAAGGGTCCAGTAAGCTACGATGTGAGGACCATTTTATGGTAGTTGGAGAAATCACTGGCTAAAGATGACCTCCAATGATGGTAGTCATCTAGGGAGAAGGGCAAAATGGTCCTCGAGAAACTCCCATGGCCTCTCCCTGCCTCATTTTTGATAAACCACAGGACTATCTCTGAGCAAGGGCATGAGCGTCGCTGCCTTGGGCCCAGGGAGAAAGGTCCATTTTCATGGTTTTGTCATGACAATTAAAACATCATGGACTGAATTATCCATTGAAGTGTACTCTTAGTTCTCCATTGAAGCGGCTTCTTAGCTTTCTCTCCTTCATTGAAGCAGCTTCTAACGTAAGGTTTTTTTAAAATAATCAAATATCAATTTCACAATCTAGGGTTGATAGTAAATTTAATTTTCAGGATTAGTCAATTTAGGGTTCTTCCAAGGTTGTTTATTTAACTATTCAGCATATATACTAGAAAATTTTAACTTTGATGGTAACTGAGTCAATTTGGTTGCCAATGCGATGCAAACTTAGGTTTATATAACCCTTGAATGTTAACTTTTCACAATAAAAATGGCTCAACTTAAACTATTAACATTGATCACACAATTTCATAATAATTGAACAAAAATGTAAATTAAGTTGAATAAGATGTAGAACAAGTTGCATGTAAATAATACCTTCATTCAAATCACATGCAACTTGTTCTACACCAACTATCTCACATTCTCACTACAAACAATTATTCAACAAAGAAACAAACCAACAGCTTAAATCACATGCAAATTATACGTTTCAAGCATTTACCTTAATGATCTCATACATACAATAAAACAACAATAAAAAAAATATTAAAAAAAACAATAAATAAATATATAAAAATAGCCTAACACTTGAAAATCAGCACTGTTTACAGAATTTCATAATAATTGCACAAGTAGATAAAGTATACTCCTTCAATTAAAGTGTAGTAAAAATTACATGCAAATAATACCTTCATGCAATCTCTATCAAAATAAGTAAATAAATCTTCATTCAATCATGCATTTACATTAATTATTTCATCGAATACAATTACAAAGAAACAACTTGAAACATCAACATTACTCAAACACATTTGCATAATTATTGAGCAAAGAAATAAATCATACTTCAACATAGATGTAAGAAAGAACTACATGCAAACAATACTTTCATGCTTTTACATCAGCAATTCATAACACATAATAAATAAATAAATTTTTGTAAAAAAAATCATACCATACTTACTTATGACAGTAGTATCAATCCTCTATATCTGGGGATTGTTTGGTGTGTGGGTGAAGAGGAGGCTCAGATCTGCATTTCATCGAACAGCTTGGTGGCACATTCTTGAAGTGGGAAAATCTCAACCATGGCGGCAACTCAATCAAATCAACAAACCCCACAAACCAAACGACCCCAACAATATTAGGGTTCCAACAATAACAACACAATTTTGATTGCTGCCAAGCCAAATGATCAAAATTTACCCCAAATCGAAGAACATTCCAAAAACCAAACAATCAATTACTTTGGATAGATTCATCACAGCCTCGATAATTAATAATTCGATTATTTATGTATTTTTATATGTACGTAAGGCCTAGTTCTGTTCAGCTCAATTCAGTTCAATTCAGTTTAGCTCCAATCAATTCAAATCAGTTCCCAATTTCCTTCTCTCATAAACAATTCATTTCAGCTCTATTCAATTCACTTGTTTTCAGAAAATCAAAACAAGCCCATAATACTTTTTTGGGTTAATATGGTAAACGGCGAAGAATAGAACCAAAGTTTAAAGATCCAAAGCAGCCAAAGAAGAAAAAAGGTGAGAGAAAGAGAGCAAAATTGTGGAAATTAAGCTCTTCAATTTCTCATAAAGCCGTTTTAATATTGGTCTGAGAAATCACCGGCTAAAGATGACCACTGTAGATGGTGGTTATCAAGGAAGAGTGGCAAAACGGTCCTCAGGAAACTCCCAATGCCTCTTCCTGCCTCATTCTTAAACTACTTACAGCCATGGCAGCAAATTAATCAAACAGTGTTTTGAGTGCAGATGGTGACACCATATAACTATGGCCACTTGTAGAGCAAAGTAACCCCTTTTAACACTAACAAAGTAACACCTTTAACACTAACCAAGTAACCCCTACAATATGAAGACTGTTTTGATGGTAGTTGGAGAAATCACTGGCTAAAGACGACCTCCATTGACGGTCATCGTCTAGGGAGAGGGGCAAAACAGTCCTTTGGAAACTCCCATAGCCTCTCCCTGCCTCATTTTTAGGTAAACCACAGGACTATCCCTGAAACAAGGGCAGGAGGGATTACTGCCAAGGAAAAGGTCCATTTTCATGGTTTTGTCCTGACATTTATAACATCATGGACTGAATTATCCATTGAAGCGCACTCTTAGTTCTCCATTGAAGCAGCTTTTGAGCTTTCTATCCTCAATTGAAGCAGCTTCTGAGGTAAGATTCTTTTTTTCAATTATGGAATATCAATTTCACAATCTAAGGTTAATCATGAATTTAATTGTCAGTATAGTCAATGTAGGGTTCTTTCAGGGTGGATTATTGAACTATTGAGCATAAATACTCAAAGAATTCAACTTTGATAATTGAATCAAATTTGGTTGTCAATGCGTTGCAGGCTATGGTTTATATAACCCTTGAATCTCAACTTTTCACACTAAAATTGCCCAACTTAAAACATTAAGATTACAAAATATCATAATAATTGAACAAAAAGAAAAATCAACTTGGATATAGATATAGAAAAAGTTGCATGCAAACAATACTTTCATTAATTTTCATCAATTATCTAACTACACATAATAAATCAACAATAGAACAAACCAACAACTTAAAAACATCAACTTTGTTTACCCACTTCACAATAATTGAACGAAAGACAGATTACACATGAATATATATGCAGAAAAAATCACATGCAAACTATACTTTTCATGCATTTACCTTAATAATCTTATTACACACAATAAAACAACAATTTTTTTTTTTTTACCAAAAAAAAAAAAAAAAAAACAACTTGAAACATCAACATTGTTTACGCAGCTGAATAATTGCACAAGTAGATAAATTATAATACTACAAATGCAGAAAAAAACACTTATACTTGCATGCAATCATGAATTTACATCATCACATCACACAAATTTTCTAAAAATAAAACCTTAAAACATCAACATTACTTACAAAATTTCTTAATAACTGAGCAAAGAGAAAATTCATACTTCAACTAAATTTAAGAAAGAATTACATGCAAACAATACTTTCATGCATTTACATCAACAATCTCATTACAGATAATAAACCAAATAAAATGAAAAAATCATACCACACTTACTTATTACCGTAGCTCAATCCCCTGTATCTGGGGTTTATTTGGGTGGGTGGGTAAAGAGGAGGCTCAGATCTGCATTTCATCGAACAGCTTGGCGGCACATTCTCGAAGTGGGAAAATCTCAACCATGGCGGCAACTCAATCAAATCAATAAACCCACAAATCCCACAAACCAAACGACCCCAACAAAATTAGGGTTTTAGCAACAGCAACAGAAACAACAACAACAACACCAACAGAATTTCGATTGCTGCCAAGCCAATTGATCAAAATTTATCCCAAATCGAAGAACATTCCAGAAACCAAACAATCGATTACTTTGAATTGACTCATCACTGCCTCAATAATTAATTAATTTGATTATGTATGTATGTATATATATATATATGTACGTAGTACTGTTGTTGGGGTTGGATATGGTGAATGATGAAAAACAGAGCCAAGTTCAGAGATTCAGAGCAGCCAAAAAAAAAGAAAAAGAAAAAGAAATGGTTAGAGAAAGAGAACGAAATTGTGGAAATTAAGCTCTTCGATTTCTCAGAGGGCCGTTTTAATGAGGGTCGGAGAAATCACCGGCTAAAGATGACCGCCGTATACGGTGGTGATCAAGGAAGAGGGGCAAAACGGTCCTCGGGAAACTCCCACTGCCTCTTCCTGCCTCATTCTTAAACTAATGAGATTTTGTTGGGTAAAAACCCTAGTTTTTTGGGTTTTATAGTAGTGCTGGTTTGAAGTGGAAATGTCAATTTTGCCCTCAAAAATTATGGGTTGCTCACTTTTACCGTCAAGCCCAGAATAGGACCATAGACCTTTGAGGTTAATCAAAGAAAATATGCATTATGCTGCTCCCTCCGTTTTTAAATACTTGCTCCACTTTCTTTTTGCAGCTGTTTTTAAATACTTGTTCCATTTCCTTTAATGGATAGCTTTTATAATATTTAATTCATTTCTTACACTCAGTGGACCCAATATAATACTCTATCTCCTCATATTTTTCCACTACTTTTGCTTTTTACAATTTTTTATTTTCTCAACTACCCCCACACACCCGGGTATACCGTACACCCAACAAGGTGTACGATACACCCGGGTGTATACTTCATATATAATAAATTTTGGACGATTTACGAAAATATTGTTAAGTTGAAACTTATTTACCATTTTGCGTCGGTACTAAACTTATTTACCAAAATGTTGTCCACGTAGGATTGGGAATACGTTTGGGTCTATTTAATTTTAAAAATAACAAACCGCTACTTGAGGTAGCGGTTTTAATAGCTACACCGCTATTCAAAGTAGCGGTTTTAATAACAAAACCGCTATTCAAAGTAGCGGCTTTTCTAAATATTTTACACAACTACATTAAAATTAAAACAAAAAAAGAACAGAAGACCACTACCCACATCACGCACCTCGACATCATCACTGGACCACCTCTCCATCCCCACGAGACCACCACCCACATCACGTCGCCGTCGTCATCTCCATCCTTCTACACACCAGAGGACGACCCAATTCACGTCGCCACCACCAATTGATGAATAAATTGGTTTTCTGATATTTACCCCCAAATTCATAAGGTATTTAGCCCTATTTTTTTTTTCTCATTAATTCATTAGTTGTTAAATTAAATTTTGTTGTTGTTTGGTTTGAAATTCACTTCGCCACCACCACTTAATGTCAAAATCAATACAATAAACTCATTTTGGTATGGAAATACGGTGCTATATTTCGTATTCCTGATTGTTAGGTTTTGCTTTGGTTGCTTTTGTTTTTCTTGGATTTTGCTTTAACTACATGCCAATTTAGCTATTCTCAGCAAGATTACCATGCTTGGAAGATATAATTAATCAACATGGCATCCTTTTCTTATTATTAAAAGTGTTGGATATGTACTTACTAATTTATATAAAATACTACAATTGCCATATTGTACCGTATATTGGATGAATGGTGCTTTAGTTGTCAAACTCAATTTATAAATTGTGAAGTTAATTCCAAAATATAATCAATTACATGGTGCTCTAATTTGGCATTTTGTTACAATAGTGCTATAAATTGACAATCTATTTTAATAGTGGTTTCACTTGGGATTGTAGTACAATTTGGAGCTCTTTATTGTGATGTTATTATAGTGTTCAAACTTGACACGTTGTGCTTAAATAATTATTTATAGTGTAATGTAGAATAAAATGAATGTGATTATTTTGATTTTTTTTTAATGGTAAGGTTTTGTTTAGAAATGGAAGAACCTATTGTATGTTATTGGGGCGGAGAAGTTACACAAAGTAATGGAAATGTCACGTATAAAGGTGGTGAGAAGAAATTTGTTTTTCTCAAATCTTCCATGAATTTCTCAATGTTTTTGAACAAGCTATATGAACTTGTGAAATGTGATCCAAAGAATGTAGAATTAAAGGTGCAGATGAAATATCCTACTTCTGGTTCATATACACTTCTTCCCCTTGATGACGACATTTCTTTAAGAGCCATGTGGGTTGGTATATCAAAGTTGTCGGGTTCCACTATGGAGTTATACATTGACCAAGTTGTCAAGCAGGTAGTAATGGAGACTAGCTTGGGGTTATATCCTAGCTCCAATTCTAATATGCCTCTCCAAATGACTGGAACAAATTCAGAGGTAGCATCTCTTTCACAAGATTGCTGACTGATGATCTTTATGTTCAACAACATATTTCGGAGCTAACTTCTCCCACACCAACTCCTACACAGGAACGTCCTCCAGAAATCCCTCTATAGATGCACTCGATTACATTAATCTTGAACAAGTTGATGGCTTTGGAACCATAGTAGATAATTTGGATAGTGATGAAGGTGATGAAGAAGGTGCATGTGAGGAAAATGACATTGTCATAAAAACAAATGCTCCTTCACAATCTTTTAATGTCGTACAAGAAATGGATCAAACACTTCGTGACTCATGGATAACATGGCTAGGAAACAACACTTATAATGGTGAATTCAGTGTTGGTCAGAATTTGACTCCTTACATCAACTGAAAGATATAGTAAAATCATACTTCATCACTAAAAATCAATCATTTCGAGTTGTTGAGTCCGAGCCATCAAAGTATGTTGTGGAGTGTAAAAGGAAAAAGACACACAATTGTCCTTGGAAGCTGCGTGCAATTAAGGATCCAATGTTACCTATTTTTCGAGTTGTGAAGTATAATGGTCCGCATGCAAATAATTGTGTAGGTGACATTATCTCCGGTGATCATCAAAATCTCACTTCTGAATTTGTGTGCAATATCATCTTAGATCCTGTACGAGTTGATCCTTCTCTTAAAATACGTGTTATTGTACAAGTTATTAAGGATCGAACCGAATTCTCTATAACTTAAGGAAGGCGTGGCTAGCAAAACAAAAGGCAATTGCCATTATATTTGGTGATTGGGAGAAATCGTATGAAGAGTTGCCTAGGTACATGCAAGCTTTACAAGAAGCCAATGAGGGAACTGTTGTTCATTGGAGCACAATAGAGACATCTAATCCGTCTATTCATGTGTTCAAAAGAGTTTTTTGGGCTTTTAAGCCATCCATTGATTGATTTCGGCAATGTAGACCTCTAATCACTATTGATGGGACTCACTTATATGGGAGCTACAAGGGCACCTTGCTCATAGCAATGGCAACTGATGCAAACTTTTAGCTTTTCCCTCTTGCCTTTGCGATTGTAGAAAATGAGTCTATCGAAACTTGGTCATGGTTCATGGCATGTCTTAGGCAATCAGTCACTCAAAGAAGAGGTTTATGTGTCATTTCTGATCGACATGCAGGGATACTAGATGCAATGAATAAGGAGGGGAGTGGATGGGAGGAGCCTTTTGCACATCATAGGTTTTTCATTCGACATCTTGCATCTAACGTGGGAAAACACTTAATGGATGCATTCCTGTTGCATGCGGTGAATGTGGTTTTTTTTTTCTTTTTTATGGTAATAACTTAGTCATCATAATGTAGATGACATGGCAACCATATACCGAGGAGGTTCTTGCATCCTTGCCTGAGATATGTCGATCCGATCATAATGTGATGCGCACTTTTGCGCCATTGATTTGCTTTGATATTGTGGAGTACCATATGCCAGGACGAGTTATGCGACAGTTTGGTTTGGAGCAAACGATCCCTACAACTCTTGACACAAGTGATAAGTTGCATAAGGTGGATAAACGTAAGCGCAACAAAAACTATGACATTGTGAAAAGTATATAGAAGAATGGCAGAAGCGTGAGGATAGAGTAGTTTCTGGTCATCCATTTAGTGGTCGCACATTGTTACAGTACATGAATTGGTATCGGCGCATCACTAGGACCATCATCACTCCCCCTACACAAATCCGCCCTTCTACTCATTACCAACCTGCCTCGACTGAGTTGGTGTTGGTAAGATTGACCAAGTTTCTAATTTTTCTTTTAGCATGTTAAATGTTGTAAACTTTAAGTTTCTAATTTTTCTTTTAACATGTTAAATGTTGTAAACTTTTCTAATTTTTGTTGTTGCTGTTTTTTTTTTTCTTTCTTTCTTTTTTACAGTCACATGCATTAGGTGATATAGCCCAAAGGTGCATGCGAATTATTGAGGCTGTTGGTGATTTGCCTATGGAGAAAGCATTACCGTTGACTTTAGAATCGTTTCGCACTATAAATGCATATTGTGCTGACACGTTAACAAGGGTCGATCAACCTCACCTCCTCCAAGATAGTGAAGTTCTTCGGTCACCCTCGGCCTCCACACCATCTAGCTCCTCCTTGCAAAGTGTGTTGCACTCTCAAGCACCCCGCAAACGAAAACAAAGGGATCTTCGTGGTCGAGGACGTGGACCTTCTTGTCAACTGAGCACAAGTTTTTCACCTTCAGTTTCTTCTCCTGCTTTGACTACTACACCTATGCTCTCATCTAGTACTTTGACTACATCTACACCTCTGCCCTCTTTTACTCCTCGACCCCCTTTGCTTGCAGCCACTAGTTCACCCTCGTTCACATCCATGTTGCCACATAATTATTCTGGTATTTCTACTTATCAAGTAGCCTCTTCTATAGTTGTATCTCCACCACTAGTTTATGCTCGACGAACCACTTTTACTACGTCACCCATTTTGGAAGTGGATGAGTCAAATTTTGAAACACCATGACCATTACATCGTAAAAAACGCCATTAGAGTAGGAGATGTAAATTATTGCTTCATCAGAACTCATTTTGGTATATTTGTAATACTTGCTTTAATTAATTCAATGTTATTATAAATATTTTGGTTTGTTTGTGGACATTTGTTATTGGTTGGAATTGTTTTAAATAGGTTAATTATATAAGTTGTGTGGATGTACATGACATGATATTATTACAGGTTGCACAAATGAGGGGATGATGCCTACAGGTTTATCAACTTTTCGATTATAATTTTCAGCTTAAAACCGCTACCTCAAGTAGCGGTTTATGTACTAAAACCGCTACTTGAAGTAGCGGTTTATATACCAAAACCGCTACCTCAAGTAGCGGTTTATGTACAAAAACCGCTACTTTAAGTAGCGGTTTATATACTAAAACCGCTACCTTAAGTAGCGGTTTTAAGCTGAAAAAATATTTAAAAAAATTAACAAAGTTTCCCGATCCTACGTGGACAACATTTTGGTAAATAAGTTTAGTACCGACGCAAAATGGTAAATAAGTTTCAATTTAACCATATTTTGGTAAATCGTCCATAAATTTTAGAGTAGTCTTTTAAAGATTGCTTCGTATCTCATTTCCATTTTATTTAGTGATCTAGAGACGTTAGTTGCAAAACTTGAGGGATGAATTTACACTGAAAATAAATAGTGAATTCCCAAAAATGCATTTTATGTAGCAGCTAAAAAGCCTAAAATTATGCCATTCAAGGTTTACAAAGCAATTTCATTAGAGGCTCATTACTTTAACTACCGAAGTTTAATCTACTTCCAAACTATGGCTTGTACCATTGTAGTTTTACTTTTCAACCAAATGTTTGAACTAATTGTTCAAAGAAATGAGACAGACTCTAAGAGTGATTTTCGTGTTACATGGATATCTTTCTCACTCAAAACACTTACAATTCAAATAAACTTCACAAAAACCGCAATTCCAAATTTTGGAGGCATTTCTCATTGATTTTGAACGTGCACTTGTACAATGAAGTAATTAATCATCAATACTTTACTAGTTTACTGATTTATCTCACTTTACAGATATACAATGTTTCAGTGAACCAAAACCAAAACCAAAACCAAATGTAAAATTCTCCAGGAACCAACATGCTTCCTGTAATCCTGTGTATTTCGTCATCGTCTCAAAATACGTAGAAATGGTGCAGGTTAATTTGCATGCAAAGACCCGGAGCACATCCAAGTGAATAGGTGAGAGTTCAGCTCGCGAAGGAGAACTTCATCAGCGATTGGGAGGCGTCAAGAAGACCACTAGCAGCACCACAATCATCAGATTAGCTGCTGCTGGTTAACTGCAAGCATCCTTGGCCAGTGGTTTGGTTACTCTGAACTCCGAAGTCTGACTAGAAACTAATGCAACCAAAATCTCCAAGAGATTAAGGTAAAACATACAGAAGTAATACAGATTCTATCTTGACCAGATGTTTCATGATTGTCTAAAAAGACGAAATAGCCATCTCTAATATTTTGAAACTTTGATTTCCTGGAAAATAACAGTTACGAAAAGAAAAAAATTAAGAAGAGGTGTAAACTTTGATATTAGAGTGGAACATAGTTGTAAGACTAAATCTTATTGCTATTATCATGACATTTAAACAGAAAGACAAGCAACAAAGGGTGCAGAACATAATAGAGAAAAAAAAGACATACTGTTTATCAAGCCGTAGTCAAAGGTTAGAAATTACCGGCTTTTGTATATGGTGATCAGCCTAGCCAGCCACAGTGATCATCAAAGCGAAGAGGCAAACGGCTTTCAAGATGCACAGCCATTCCAAGTCCCAAACAAGAGCACATAATCAAATTAACAGCTAAAAGATGCAAGATAATGACAGACAGTACTAACAGCACATAATAAAACTAACAGCTAGAAGATGATAAAGATAGAACTCAAGTACCATGGCGGCAAAAGAAGTAAAGCTCGCCAGCTTACTGCTGCCAGGCCAATGGCAAAACCCTTGATATTCATTTCTCCAGTAGCAGTTTACTTATTGGAGTAGAAAACATGTATCTAAACTGAATGGAATTGAACTGGAGAACTGTAAAGCAAGTTGACTGGCTTACTTGCGTAAGTTAATAGATTAGGGTATGCTATCTTCCCAACAACAACATAAAAGTCTTAGTCCCAAATGATTTGGGTACGGTTAACAGCCTAACATGAATCGTCACAAGGAACCATCCGAAAAGGAAAAAGAGCATAGCAAAATAATCGATTGAATAAAAGTTGGATAGAGTGTATAAAGTGAAAAACAGAAAGACAAATAAAATTTATGAGAGTTTTACAAGTGGTAAGGGGATAAAAAGGATAGGGAGAATATGTGAGTGAAAAACTTAAAAGGTTTGAGAAAACATAAAGGTGTACTATCTTCCCACTAAAATTCAGTCACAACAAAAAGGCTCAGATTCGCCTTTGATCAAGCATAAGGAGACAAAAGTCTGGTAGTCAATACCATGGCGGCAAATCAAGTAGAGCTTATCAGCTTTACTGCTGCCAAGCCAATGGCACAACCCTAATTATGTATCTCCAGCGCCAGTCTACTAATTGAAGTAGAATTTTTTTATCATCACAGCCTTAAAATTTCAGAAACAACAAAAGGCCAGGTTTATACTCCGTTGTTTTACATATCCCAATTTGACCAGCACTCACAAGTACTCACAGACTATGTTTAATCTAATGTATAAAGCACCAACGCTGGTCAAAGTGGTGAATGCGAATAGTGCACAATGTGTCACCAATAGACTTCATTGTAGTCGGCATTCACATGAAATCACTTTTCCCTTTCACCTGAAATTCACTACCCTGAACTTATTGTAGTCGTGAACTGTACTTGAGTATTAGAACTAATATCCCATGGGTGAGTTTGGGAGAAATCATTCAACAGGGCAAAGAAACCTGATCTCCTTTGAGAAAAGATGTCCAGGAAAGTGTTTGCTTATTTCTTCTCTATCCAAGCAATGAGCCATGATCTTTCCATGACAATGCCAATTGAAAAAAGGGAAGAAACGACGACAGCCTCCACAAAGTTGATAGCATATGACAAAGCTACAATTGAATAAGAGAGGCATTACTAACATCCTCTGGATTGCAAAGCTCTAACTTCTAATCACAGCATGAAGTTTTTTAACAAGTAGCCAGCAAAAATGAACAGTCGATAGCAATTAAACTGATTTTCATCCATCTCCAACAGAGAGAGCAAGAAATGTGAATAGGGGAAACAACGAAAAGAAACACCTCAATGCAGAAAACCAACAGAACCTCCCCCCCCCCCCCCCCCCTCCCAAATTCCACAGTAAAAAGCAAGGGAGGCAAGGTACAAAATTGCATGAAGAAATTGGTTCAAAATTGCAATCTCTAACTACCAACACTGCTGCTGCTACTAATCATCTATATCCACAGGAATGTGTTCTAAGTTACTGAAACACACATTATT
Organism: Chenopodium quinoa; assembly: GCF_001683475.1. NCBI lineage: Eukaryota > Viridiplantae > Streptophyta > Magnoliopsida > Caryophyllales > Amaranthaceae > Chenopodium > Chenopodium quinoa. The sequence goes on from NW_018742969.1 coordinate 307,735, forward strand.
TGACAGCTTTTCACAAGCGTTCCAAAATAATATCAATAAGCACTACATATAAAATTATATTAATTTAACCATTCAACATTAAAACTTTCAAAGCAGACAACAACCTTACAATAAACCCAGAAATGCAGGCTATGCAGCTATAACAAGCTCATTGTAAAACTATATACAAGCCTAAAATACACAAGCTTACTATCCAATAACACAATCAAAATCCCATTAACCTCTTCATCAACTTTGCCCCTCCTAATATCTTCACCCAAACCTGCAACCCAACAATAAATCACTTAAAAAAAACATTACTTTCACCATTTATTGTAAGCTTAAGCAAGAAACAATCACAACCCAAACAGCAAATTACACTCACAAAATCACAAACATGCAAAAAATCACATGCAAAACATAAAAACCATATCATAATTTCAAAAAACTTGATTTCTTTTCGTCCATTTTTTGAGGAGTGTTTGGGGGAGGCTCAGATCCGAATTTCACCAAAGCTTTTTTGGGGGAGCATTATCAAGGTGAAGGTAATCAACCATGGCGGCAACCAAACAAGATCGACATTAACAAATATAAGATGAACTAAACAAGGCCTTAGGACCAATTCAGTTCAGCTTAATTATAGTTCAGTTTTCAGTTCAGCTCAGTCAGTAAATGAGAACAGGCCCTTAGTTTCCAGTTACAACAACCACTACCAACACCACCGTCGCAACCAAAAATGCCGATCAAGTTGCTGCCAAGCCAAATGGAAAAATACCCACCTCGAAAAACACAACCAAAACCCAGAAAAACTTGGATTAGATTGAACGATCGAATTCATCATAGCCTCAACGGAAAAAACGGAGGTAGTAATAATAATAATAATAATGAAGATGATAAATAAATAAATAAATAAATAATACGGAGTAGTAGTAATAATTAGGCCAATTAGTGACCAAGTTTGATAGAAAGGGGGGTAAGATAGTGCCATTATTGAAGCAGCTGATCTTTCTTTGAGGGCCGTTTTAATGGTGGTCGGAGAAATCATCGGCTAAAGATTACCGACCGCCGTAAAGGGTGGTGGGTTATCAAGGGAGAGTGGCAAACGGCCTCGGAAACTCCGATGGCCTCTCCCTGCCTCATTCTTCGTTGTTGAGCGTGTGGTGCTTGTTTGTTTCTTTATATACAAAACCCTAGTGTTTCGGGTTTAACCCGGTTTCTTTGGGCGGGTTTGGTGAGATTGTACTACCTCCATATTTGTAGGTAACGCGTTCTGACTTTGACTTTGACTTTGGCCATGTTTGGTAATTGGTTTTTTAATGGTTTTTTTGGTTAGCTTTTGGCTTTTGGCTTTCTAAGGTGGTCAAACAGCCAAAAAATGTGTTTGGTAATTGCCTTTATAGTCAGCGAAAAAGTTGGCTTTTAAGCCAAAATAAAAAAGTTGTTTTGAGTAGCTTTTTTGTTGGCTTTTGGCTTGTTGGCCCACAAATTATCTAATAAACAGTCAACAACCACCAATTAATTTACCAAACACTTTTATAAACAGCCCACAGCCAATTTCAAAAGTCATTATAAACAGCCAAACATTCCAGTTGGTCAAACAAGCCAAGTGAACCAGCCAACAGCCAACTGCCATTTGCCAAACAAGGCCTTTAGCATTATTCACACACTTCCCTTTCACCGTGTTTTGTGATTTACAGTATATATTTTCAAAATATCAACTTTTTATCGTAATATTTGCTTTTCGGTAGTTAAAAATATTAACGGTTGAACTTGTGCATAGGAAAACGCAACTAAAAAATTGTATCAACTAAAAATACAGTAAACAGAGGAAGTATTAAATTAAAGCATAGACCGTGATAAGTTTTTTTAAAAAAAAAAAGCTACTTCCTTCGTCCCTAAATTACATTCCTGTTTGTAAAATTACACGGGAATTAAAGAGGAAAGAATAAGGCAAATAACAATAATGAAATATTTAAATAGAAATACAAAACATTAAATGATGCCTTTGAGTAAAACAAAAATAGATTAATGATGCCATGACATCAATCCTTTGCAAAAAAAAAAAAGACCAATAACATGCTTCTAATTGAAAATTAAGAACCAATCATATTCATTAGGTTAGTAATGTGAAGTACAAACTTCAGAAAAACAATGGAGAGAGAAAATAAGCGTGAGAAAGCATAAACTATATAACAGAAAAAGAGAGTTGATTTCAAATATTTGGAAAAAAATAGCTTACTAAAAATGAAAAGGATGAATATAATTTTGGAATATCCAAAATAGAAACTAGGATTGTAATTTAGGGACGGATGAAGTACAAAGTAGTACGGAGTAACTCATGAGCAATTTTAGTCTATGCTTATAGTAAAAAAAATCACTTATGTGTTCGTGTTGTAGTCTTTTCTTTTAGGTGATTGTTAATCCGATTGATCTCTTTATTAGCGAGGTATAATGATTTTTCAATATGTTGGTTGTATTTACTCCGATATAGCGATACTACGTATTTTACGCAAGTGAAAGCTCTATGAAATTGATTCTTCAAAAATAAAAAATAAAATTATCCATACAAGATGATCATGTTATTCATGTAGAGCAACGAAAAGAACAAGACTTGAAAACCTACTTTATTAAACCTCCAAGTCTCCAACATTTTGCTAACAACTCATACATCTATTGCACCCCCTTCCTTCATAAGGAGGCAAAAAGAGCCACAATTTTAACCTCTACAGTCGATCCCTCTAAGAGTTTTTTCAGTGCAGCTAAATTCTACATAGTAAGGGGGCGTTTGGTTCGCAGATTATAGGTATTATGTATGGGTTTAGAATGACCAAAACCCATACCATATGTTTGGTTGTCAAAAATATGATTTTTAAACCAGTACCTCAAACCCATGAGGTATGGGGTTTAGAAACCTCAGGGGGGAGGTGGGTTTGGCTCATTCCATTCCCTTAGGTATCAAATATATGAAATTAAGGAGATGATATTTCATTCCAAAATTAAACCAAACACATGGTATTAAGTATTAAGTTCCAACCCGATACCACCTTAACCCTATTCCTGATTCCAAACCTATACCACTTTGCGAACCAAACGCCCCCTAAGAGTAACCAACAGCAAAATCACGGAGTACAAGTTTATGCCTTGTCAAAAAATACAGACAACTATTGCAGAAATTTATGTTCATCCATATACAAGGTATAAATGTATAATTAAAATTCAAGGTTCAACTGTACACATTATTTTAAGACATCCCCATTAACAACAATCCATGCTAAAGCCAATTCAGGAGCAGTCTCCACTCCTTAAACTCTGAAGGAGCTTCAAGTATCCGGCATATTCAGGACATATATATCTGCAAACGCCATAACAGGGAAAATTGGAATTCAGTGATAAGATTAGCTATCAACAACCAACCAACCAATTAAACAGATTGGAGAGGTTATATAATCCCATTTCCAACACCTCAAATTCGATATGATAAGCTAAAACTAACAATAGATAGATAGAATACATACCCATGTCGGAAAAGGAAGTCAATGATGACAAGAGTACAATTTGACTTAAAAAATTGGGTTTTCTTAATCACATTTGCTACGTGTGGAACAGGGATCAACCTGAAGCTCTCCACCTCACCATCTGCCATATTACAAAAAAAAATATATATAAAAAAAAAAATTGACAGGACAAATGAAATATGAAAAAGGGCAAAGCCATCATTTTCAATATGGGGTATAATGACATTACAGCTTAGCCTGCCTACCATTGTTGTCGGGAACAAAATCTTCAGGAAGCTTGAGATCGTAACAGAAAAGAACATCTCTCTTAAGTCTATCTCCATTGATATCCAAGTAAGAGACAGCCCCAACTGGTTCAACTCTGGTACACACAGAACATGATGCCATGAATACATTGATAAGCAAGTTATTACTCATAGATGTTAAAGGGTCATAGGTGCACAGATGATATAAGAATCCTAGAATACGACAAATTTACAAAACTTGAGCAGTAGCAGTTCCTTAGTTAAGCATTGTAATATGTGTTTTAAATAAAAAAAATGATATCAACTCTAGACCAAAAAGAGGGATTGGACAGATGGTTACTTCTTGGAGATGGATATGGGTATTCCTGCTTAATCCTCACATTCCTTCATCATATTCTCACCACAAGGAATTCCATGAGGCTGCAATATTTTCAAAGATGCTTGAGATAAAGATTTAAACAAAAATAATATGGCATGAGAAACATAGTAAGATGTACACTATCAAGACAAAAAGAGATTATTGCAGGCTATAGGCTCAAGAGGTAAAATGGTAACAGTGAAACTAAAGCTTTACGCAATCCAAGTATTACTAACTAGATTAACAAATGCTTAAAAGAACCATTGCAAAGAGATTGATCAAATTTGAGGACAAAAAAGTCGCAGAATAGTCAAGCAAAAGATAACATAGAGAAATCCACCAGACAGTGTATCTATGATTCTATGGCCAGGTATGAAAGTACTTAACTGAAGCTTTAACTATGAAGGAAGCTCCAAATTTGTAAAGGCTCAAGAATGTCAAAAGGCGATAAAAAAACTAATTTAAAGATGAGATAAGATGGTAATTTTTAATTCTGTCTTTTAACATGTATTTTTGAAAGATATTCCAGGACCCAAAGAGCAGACGTGAGATGTTAGCATAACAAATATGAGTTCGATTACTATATAAAGAATGTCAACAATTGTTCACTAATTCTAAACTCCTTGCAAGTTTTTCTTAAGCCCCATAAAACATCAAGCTGAAAGTTGCAACTAACCAATCCTCCAGCAACAAGATGATCAAGCATCCCTGGAAAGGTGGACTTTGCTTGACTTCTCTTTCCCAGCCAAAGAAACTTCTGACCTTCTTTTTCAACATAGCCATTCATGTGAACTCCATATGCCTATAATAAAAGGAAAATGCAAGACCACATTAGTCTTCTTCTGTTCGGAGGAATTAAGGAATGGTAGTTCAATTATGCAAAACAAATATAATTACTGTCTGGAGCAATACAGTTATACAACTAGAATCACTGTGTATGCTAGAACCAAATTCAATTAGCAAAACAAGCATCACCTAGCAAGCTTTTGCTTTTAAATAAGTTTTGTGACTAGTCACACGATGCTAGTTCCACTCAACTAATGCAGATAGACAATTGAAATTTTATGAATCACAGAGATACAGAACAGTGAGGTGGGCAGGTGACACATTGAATTTGGTGATTCTTGTTTCTCCTAGAATGGGGATAATAACTGCATGATATAGAGACCCAAAGAAGATAGGAGTCTGGAGCATCTACAAACTTCATGTACATACACTCAGCTCCTCATACAGCATTTCCAGTTCTCTAGATGACTGTAAACTAGAAATCAAAGCCCACTTACACAAAAGACTTAACATTGGGAAATAATATTCTGACTTGTAGACATGTTACTAGCAGGACAATGACAAATATAATTAGGAACAGCAAGCCAAAAAAAATGCTGTTATCCAAGTAATATGACACTGAGGACCTTTTTTAAAAGATGCAACAAAGTGACTAAATGACATAGACAAGGAATATGGTTATCAAAAGCAGAGATTATTTTACCTTTATTCCAAAATAAGGAGCTGCAGCACGTTCTAGTGAGAAAAACGCTCGTGTCCCAAAGCATGATGTAACAGGGAAGAGCTGGTTCAAGTCAATGTCATGCACAGTCATTCATGGTTAGGAAAATATTCATTGTTCTGTCAACAGATTAGTATAATTATATTTCCGTAAGCTTCTAAACAAGTGCTGTTTAAGACTTATGCATAAGAAAAGAGCCAAAAGTTTCCCTTATAAAAACATTATAGAAAAGATTGACATGCAAATAAACTTGATTTGGAGCTGCAATAGAGAATTTCAATAAACTTTTCTTTTTAATTTGCAGGATAAAACTTATATTTACACATACATACGTCAATAGTTTCCGAAATGTAACTTGATAAATACTTCGAGAACATCTAAAAGGGGCAGATCAGCAGATGGCACTTTGAATTTATCACTCCAAGTTAGGCAGTAACGTAGTAAACATTCCACTAGAAATCCATGAAAAAGAGAGATGCAATACTGAATCGTATAGAATATAAAATGCTTGGCCATCAGAAATACCTCATTCCTAATACCTGGAATCAGTTCTTCTCCCAGGCAGTTGATTACATTAGCAACTGCAGAAGTCCTATCTTCAGGTGATTTTAGTTCTGGATGTAGTGTTATATACCAGTCGAAATGACCATTGTGCAAAACATCTTGTGGGAACAAGAACACATCTTGGAACCTTCTCAAGTGGTCAGCAAATCTATGAATTGTCAAAGTACGCATTTAGTTGACAGTTTATTTTCTCAAGATAAGGGGATCAGGGGGATGTAAACAGCTTTGAAGTTTTCCAAATTGATTTTTACAGCATTTCAGCATCCATTCTACATCTTAAAATGGAAATAATATATTTTGACAGCAACCTTTATTGAAATGAACAGCTTTTATCATCTCAGTCCAAGTTTGCCATTGTGATTTCATGATCAAATTTCATCAGAATGCTAATCCGGATGGCAGTACAACCACAACTAAGATCTTGTGTTCTAGAACAATTAAAGAGCTAAAACTAAGATATGTAAAAACATACAGCTCCAAACTCATGTCGCTGAATTATCCCTTAGCCCCAACATGCAACAGTCTTGGCAAAAAAAAAGAGTACTACAACTCCCCCAAACTCGGAATTAATAGTCACGTTAGTAGTGTAATCCAAACTAGAAATGCAAAAACTAATGCTAAACCCCTTAACCCCAACTGTCTTGGCAATAAAATGAATACTACCTCCCCACACCCGGAATTAATAGTCACGTTAATAGTGTAATTCAAACTACCAATGCAACAACTAAATCAAAATTTTAAATTCATGTCAAATTTCAAGCTCAAGAAGAATCAGTACATCTTATACAACTGAAATGTCATTAAGATATACGAGAAATTGCAAAATTTACAATTAGCATCTGATAATTTCCAGGCATAATTTTCATCAATATCTAATCAAATTTACATGAATTTTCAAATTCAAACAATTTAATTACAATTACAATAGCAATCATCCACAAAGGAAGAATAAAGAGATTACCCATTATGTACATAACCAACAACTTGCTCTTCAACAACAAATGGAACAAATTCCCACAATTTTTCCTGCAAAATAAATCCTAAATCGTCAGTTCATCTTCATCATCCACCAAAAAAAAAGGAAAAGATAAAATTACTTACCACATTTCGATTACAAGAGCTAACTTTATCAGAGAAACCAGTTAGGTCAGATGGGTCGGGTTTGGACTGACCAATTTGAATAACATCATCCCAAGTGAAGTTGTTCGATGATACAACGGTTGAATTTAAACCAGTGGAGTTAGAAGTTGAATAACCCAGAAATTGATTAAGTTTTGCTGAAGAAGATGATGGGAATTTTGAGAAGAGTGGAAATGAGTGTGTGAGATAGTTGGTGAGTGGGAGGTTTTTGCAAGCCATTGAAGCCCAAAAATCGTATGGCGTTGTCTCGAATAAGCTTATGAGTGACTACGTATGACTTATGATCGAGTAATAGTTAGAGACTTTGAGTAGACCTGATCCCAATACAAGGTTTGGCTTGAAAAAGGTCCGGTTAGGACCCGATGGTTAGAGTTGATGAATTTTTTAGGCGTAAATTCGCGTTAGGAGCAATCTAAGGCGCATGACTCGCATCAGGCAGAAGTCTTATTGTAAAATGTTAGGAGTGTTTTTGTAAAAAAAAAAAAAAAAATTAGGAGGAAAAGCTCCTCGAAAAACAACACTTAAGAAGTAACAAATTGGTGTTTTTCATTTTACCCTCACTATAATCTATTTTGGACTTCTTAAAATTTCCTTATTTGGCCCAATTTATATTACTCCCTCCGTTTCATAATGTTAGTCCCATATACTATTTTGAGCGTTTCAAAAAGTTCTACCCATATTGAATATATTTCATTTATGACTTGATTTTTTTTTAATTAATTGATTGTGGATTGATGACATTAGTCTAAGTAAGGAAATTTTTACCTTAAATTATGCAATTATGACTTGTGTTTTCCTAATAAAAAAAATAATTAAATAAGGTAAACTAATTATGAAATCTGTTGTACTTTAATGTTAGATTCCAAATATATTTATTTTCTTATTTTATGTGATTGATTCCATATGGGATTAACATTATGAAACGGAGGGAGTACTTAGATTGAGAAACGATTTCATAAGATTAGGTCAAACAACTCCTAATTTGATTTTAGTAAGTTTAGATGAATGTTTACATCTTAGCTACTTTTACTCAAATTATGACACTTTTTTTTTTAACAAACTAGCCAATGATCACCTTTGGGATAATAATGATTTTCATGACAAAATCACCTACATGATCAACTTTATTGATAGAATGAAGTTGAGAGGTTGAAATTTAAAATTGTCAAAGGAATGAGTAATTTATTTCCTCTATATTGAAAGGGTTTTGAGTGGATCATATTTTATGCCATTAATAATAATTTGTCGTTTTAAGAGTACATTACTATGCCAATAAAGCTTAATTTGTTGATTATAATATTTCAAGTTAGAAGTTCTAACATAATAGTGGGATTCACCAAAGAACTCTTACTACAAAGCGTCACTTTTTTGCAATTTCTCCCTCTAACTTTTGTAAATCATTGGCTTTTTTCTACTTTTAAGGTACTTGTTTGTACCTCCTCCTCCCCCATTTTCTTAATTACCGTGTTTTTTCACAAATAAAACTATATTTGGGGACGAAGAGAGTATAATTTTATGAATTTGAGCCACTAAGAGATTATGGTGTGGTAGGATACAATGCATGCATCATACATAGAATCACATACACTTAAAGCCTTGAAGTTAAGTAGGGGTAATTCCAGTTTCTCTTCTTGAGAAACAAAGTAAGTCTCATGGGGTTAATTTTGTACTTTCGCTTAGAAAATTAAGGGCAAAAGCGTCTTTTTGAGATATTTGTCTAACTTCAACTTCACAGACGTTAATGACACATTGACGAAGCGCGCTACCTTCCTTCACTCTTTTACAGAATTACAACTGCCCATAGTCTTATTTACTCCTGCCCATTTGAAGAGCATCTTCAATGGAGTTTCAAAAGCTCAAAGGCTACTTCAATGGAGGAAGATGACACCCTTAACCTTAGGGGTTGATCTTGCCCTTTTTTTCTCTCCCCTTTATATTAGGGTTTTCGTTTAATTCGGCTGCTTCGCCGCCGAAAATGGTGGTGTTGGTGGGGGATGGGTGAGGATGAAAGTTCGAGCTCCATTAATGGAGCTTGATTAAGAAAAGGAGGAAGAAGAAGAATTGCATGATTATATTGTTAGGCTCCCGACCATGGTGTTGTTTGAGTGCATATGCCGCCGACGAGGAAGGTTTGTGGTGTTGATGTGAAGACAGCTGCGTTGTAACAGAGAACTTAGATATTGAAAAATGACTTTCATTGTTGTTGAATTCGACACTTAACGCCGTGACTAACGGTACACATCATCTATTTTAGTAAATGTTGCAGTTAGCAATTTTATGCATAGAACTTGGCAAAGTTGGTTTCTTTGGGGTTCAATTAGTGTAGAACTTTTTTGCTGAGCTGTGTTCGATCCTTGCAAAGAACATTTACATAGTTTTTAGTTTTCATTGGATTCATATGACTAACAACATCATGTGATGAGAGAAGCGTGAATATTCTCTTATTCAAATACTCCGTAGTAGTTTATAAGCTATTTTTTATTTATATTTTTTTTTTGGTGTTCTACCCGGTTTATCCTTTGGGTTAATTCAGATTCGGGGATCAGTTTTGAGTGGTTAGGTTCCAATCCCCTCCCAATTGTTGTCCCTATCAAGTGTAGTTCCAATCACCACTACACCAACACCCAATTGGTATTATTAATCACAATATAAGTCTTAAATTATCCAATTTTACATTAACTTAGATCATAGATGCGATCCACCCACTTAGAAAATCCGCTCAATTAATTTTTTTTTTTTTGAAAACACTCAATTAATTAATTATACACATTACAATATTACACCTACTTGGAATCTTAACACTCCAAATGTTATTTTACCACGTAATTTATTTTCATTTCCCTCTTATTTTTGAACTATCACACAAACTCTACTAGCCTACTATAAAAAGCAACCGAAGTTGCCAAACTTTGCCGATGTTTTTGAAACTCTCTGCAATTTATACACCTTCATTTTTCCACGCCAAAATTCAACACAATTCGCATTTTTTCCCCAAATTCTAGGGTTTTCTCTCTCCGATTTCGTGCTTCTATGATGTCGCTTTCTCATCCTCCGACTGTTCGTCCGGTCACCATTCCCTTCTCCGACATCCAAGTATTGTTTCTTCTTCAATTGTGTTTTTTTCTGCTCATAATTTAATTATATATTTATTATTATTTTTGGATTATTGCTCATTTTTTGTTGGAATATTATTTGTGATTGAATATGAAGGATAAGAACGAAGATTTGTCTGCTTTGATTGAAAAAGGTTTTGGACCTAATGGACTCGGGATTATCTCAATTTCCAACGTAATTATTTTCATGATTTCACTTGTTTGTTTAATTATTAGTATTTAATTGCTTGAATTTTTATGATTCTCTATTCAATTTGCATTTTAATTTCGAAGTACTATGTTTGATCAAACTTACAAAGTTACAAGACCTTAGGTGATGAAGTTGGAAATTAAATGTATAAATAATTAATACAGGATACATACGACTATGATTTAATTGTCGAAAACTCGAAATCAATCATGGAGTTGAGTCTTAAGAAGTTTGAAGTTATAAGGCTTGTTGACTTTCGTTGACCTTCTTAGGATGATATACTTTGTATCATGATTTATGGTGTTCCTAAGATAACAATGCATTACCATTTCCTATATTAATGACCTTGCATCAAATAGTGTAGATGTCTATAACATCACCACTCCCATATGACACTAGTGCTTCCTAAAGCTTGACATTGGACGTGACTCACGTGAGGCTGTCGTGTATAATTGGAGAGTAAAGGTTGTAGTAGTATTGTTGATGTTGGGAAGAAAAGGACGGGGATCCATGTACACGAATGTTCTATATTTCCATGTTTCTCACACTTGTTCAACACCTTTTTAATGTTTTCATGCTCAGAGAATGATAAAGATCGATTTTCTCTTCTCGTGGTTAGATCTGGGAGTTCATTGAATTAGTTTAGGTCAATAAAAGGCTCTAGCTTCAGTCATGTTTCATACCTTATCTAGGTTTTGTCATAGCGGAATCAATGTTGTAATTTGTAATTGTCTGCAAAGTTTTAATTGGTGGTTTTATAATACACAGTTGCCCTACATACTTATTGAGTTACTGATCTTGTTCACATGTATTATACATCTCTATGTAGGTTCCAGGTTTTTCTTCATTGCGCCAGACTCTTCTGCGTCTATCACCCAAGTAAGAATTCGATATTGTTTTTCAATGTCTTTTGTAAAAGGACAAATGATGTATGGGCAGCTGTCAAGTAAATTAGGAGTAGAGTAGCATCACAATTTGGATAATCATGTTTTGCGTATGTATATTGTTTTCAGACTAGCAAAACTTCCGGAGGAAGAGAAGGAAAAACTCGAGGATCCTGATAGTAGGTAACCATTTAACAAGACATATAGCTTTTTGCTCATTAAGCCATGTTCCTTTCTTTTGTGTACTCTGATCCTATTGGCAATTTACTCTATTTATTGGTCCTTAGTGTTCAAAGTTTATCTTTCTGCGTGATGCTGTTTTGCTGCTGGAAATAATTATGTGAGGGCAACCCCCGTTATTGTTCCTTGTTTGAGAGCATCTGTAGATGCGTTCAGATATTGTTAATGTAATTTAAGTATTGTGTTGCCATTGATTATGTGTAGGTGTTAGTTTTTATAGATCATTAAATCTTACTGGCAATATTAAGCAAAAAGCCACCATCATAAAAAGGATTCTAGATGTATATGCTATATACTGCATTACTGCCCATGTTTAACACACCTGCAGTTAACAGCTTTTGGAGCTGAAATCCATATCTCTTGATTGGCTCTTTAGCATAGGCATCTCACGAGGACTTTTTTTTTCAAATAAGCAATTCCACTATAAAGTCTATAACCTTGCACTTATTGTTCCATGTGCTTTATAGTCTTTTAACTTAATGGCTCTTCAACTAAAAAATTCAGGTACAACTTTGGTTGGAGTCATGGGAAAGAGAAGCTTGAATCTGGGAATCCTGGCAAGTTTTTCCATCCCAAATTTAAATATATCTATAGATTCTGTTCTCTACTTTGTATGGAAGAGATTTTGGAAGTTCTTCTCATAGACTTAATAATGAAAACACAAATGTTTTGTGGGACCAAGACTTGATACTTTCCCTAAATTGAGGGTTGCAGTTGAACGTATACTTCCTTTTGGAACGCTGCATTATTGCCAAATCCCCTTTCCCATGTGTTGAGCTTTCATATCAGCTGTTTAATAGTACATCAATTTCACCCTTAGGCTTAAGAGAAGGTCTGAAATCCCGAATTGATCCATAAGGAGTTAAAGAAATAAGAAAGTAGAAGGATTGAACCCAAAATTTAGCAACAGGGAAGGGCCGGACATCTTTTTTTTTCACCTTGTCTGAAGTCTCTGAACTATTTATTGGGAAAGGATAGCTAGATCATTTTGTGTTCCCTATTCCATTTTGCTGCCCTCTATGTCAGGTTTTTAAAGGCAGACTGTTCACTGCTAGCAGGTGCTGCAGCCTGCAGGGCCTCCAATAGCCTCTGTCTTGTGTAGTCATGGTTACGCTTTGACAAGCTGTGATTCACACTTGTAGTTGGTTCATCAAACTTTTTTCTAGTAAATATATAAATCTTCCCGTCACTCTACATGAAATTTTATTTGATGTCGCCTGTGAATAACATCAAATTATTTCTTATGCGTATGTAATATGTATTACGAGGAGAATCTCTCTTGAATTCTGCAAATGTTTTCTTATCCATGCTATTCTTCAGTTATCTTCTGATTGTTTTGCCTGTCTTCTTTATGCTGCAGATATGTTGAAAGGATCATTTTATGCAAATCCCTTATTAGATGTACCTACGCTGGACCAAGCCCTTATTCAAAGGTAAAATAGGTCAGAAATATTGTTTTTGTGTGTTTTTTTTCCCCATGTCAACTGCTGCCTTTGTTGAAATATAGGCATAATTATGATATTTCAGTAAATATAATCATCCAGAATCATTCTGCTAAAGCTTCTTATTACAAAAAAAATGGCTAAGGTCTTAACTCTTAAGGACAGTAAATTGGACCACAATAGACCTTGTTTGTGGAAGGATCAATATGGTCGGTGGTTGTAGTTGAAGGGATGAATTTGCAAGGCCACATGCTTATTTATGTACATGGTTTTTTTTTTGATGGGTTTATCCAGGTAAGAAAGTAAACTCACCAAAAACCCTTTAAAAATTCACACAACCCCAGAGTGGTCCTTCAAAAAGTCACCCCTCCTTTATGCAATCACTATGTTGCTGCCTGGAGTGTCAGAAGTCTGGCCTAGAAATTGTGGTTCGATGCTTTTTATGTCAGTCATTTTTACAGGCCACTTTGCTTTGTATATCGAACTGACAGTCTTAGGACGAATCAGCTCATTGTGTCATAAATGTTGATTTGTTAAGGTTTAGACTGTATATTGCACGTTGGTGTAAGAGTATTGACCTCTTGATTCTTCGGTTTTTGTAGAGCATCAGTGAAATATGGAAATAAACCTAGGATGATCAATCACTTTCTACTTCCAGTTTGTATTAAGAATCACCTCAATAATAACATTTATATCTGACAAGGAATTAATGCATTATTGCTTCATTCGTTTTAAGCCGGATGTTCCTCAGTTTTTAACCTAAATCAGGATATACTATATTTAATAACTTATTCTCTATAGTTAAGATGTCCTATACTTGGATACAATCTTAAGCAGCTACTCACATTTCGCTCATTCCCTGCCTTTTAGGTACCCAGCATATTGTGGGCGGAATATATGGCCCCAAAGTGCTTTGCCAGAACTAGAAGTTGGTAAGTTTGTTCAGTGTAGACACATACATACAAGCATATATATCTTGCTACTAATCTATACAGTGTGTGGCTGTTGATTAGATGCCATTATGGTGTTTTTCATTTTTAGTTGATGTTAGTTGAAATATATATATGCTTCATCACCAGGAGGTTTTTATTAATGTGTTTATGTTTTTGTCCCCCCCCCCCCCTCCATTTCTACCAGATTGAATGTCTATATGATCATGTTTTCGACATTTAGAGTATGATAATTAACCATGGCAGCAATCTGGAAGTGGCATTTTGTCACGGTCCGGGAGTTTGGACCCCGAAACGTGCGGCGCGCTCTAGCCTTTTGGCGGCAAGAACGCTAGCCTTGAGCGGAAGAGGGGCTTGCGAGCCCAAAGCAACACAAGCAGACAATTAAATCAAAGAGCACTCACGTCTATTTGGGGGACGGAGTGCGGGTGGTCGGGGCTTGTGACGGCCGATAATTCAAGGCGGGCACAAGCGGGTCCGAACCACGAGTTCTTAGTGCATCAAGTTGGTTTGGAGGGGAGCTATTATGCAAGTAAGACACAATATCTATAAAGGTCTAACAACAAACAAGCATAAGAGCAAAGCAACACTTGGTAGAAGGCTTAAGATTTCATTAATCATTCACCCTCTAAAGAGCTTTAAATGACATACAAGGAGAATCCCTAGTGAACACTGATATGACAGTAACACAATAATGGGACCTCAAGCTAAGAAAGCATAAACTAAACTCTAGGAAAGCACATAAAGGAAAACTAATACATCAAAAGGAGTTGGATTCTAACACATTTATAGTACTCTAAATTCCCTACTTTCTTCTTCCACATGTAATCGAATTTGGCTTAGTTCATACCTTTATATTCTATAGAGGCAATCAAAAGTCACTAAGATCATTGTTATACTTAATATTATCTTCTTTGATACCACCTCAACGTTTTGTTTTCTTCTCTGATTCCCTCCAATTTTTTGTACTCTGTATCTGCTGCACTGCTTATTTGTATCTCCCCCCTTATCTTTTGTATGTGCTTTCAAGCTTTTACATAGCTGATCTTGATAAAAGCTTTGTTAGATGCTTATATTATGTAAGGATTACATGTTGGAATGTATTGTTTTTGGTATATCTACACTGGTTTTCCAATGTTAGATGATAGTTTCAGTAAAATTTTCAGTTATTCTAAATTTTGATTCATACGAATCATTATCTAAATTTTGCAGTCATTGATTACTTCTGATTTTTTATCTTATGGTTGACCATGATTTATTAATTGCCTCTTACTTTGATCATCTAATTTTAATTTTGATCTATTTTAAAAGTCTGAGCTTCACTTCTGTCGATTTTATATCTTAATACTTATTATGGTATTCTAGTATTCCCTTATCTTGCAGATGTAGAAAATTCTGAATTAGAATGTAAATTGCTGTGGTTTTCTCATTTTCTTGTAATATGATGTGCAGCGTTTAAAGCAATTGGAAGGATAATGCTTGATGTTGGCATGATGGTGGCATATCACTGCGATCGATATGGTAGATTCTACATAAACATTTCGATTCTTATAGAATCTCCGAGTCTGTTACTTTATACTTCATCTCTTATGGGTTTTAGTCTTGCAGAGTTGCAGATCTATTTTTCTGATGCATAGCTGTATGGATTTAAATTGCTCCTCTTAATATCTCCAATTCTAGCGTCGTATTTTGTTGAATTTGTTCTCTCTGCCTTCTTCCTATTTGTTACTCATTATTTTGTATATTGCTGTTTCTTTCAGATGGTACAATTCATTAACTCGATGACTTTGACTCGAATTGACCTGTTATATCGATCTAGCTTAAAGCATCTGCAGTATTTCTTTTCATTGAGAACTCCCTAGTGTTTTTTCCCCTACGTTGACTTTACACATTGGCCAATTCACAACTTTGACAATTAATATTTTATTATAATCAATTTGTAAGTCTAATAAAAATTGATATATTGAAAATATACATTGAGAATAATCTAATATCATGTGTTTTTTTATTTTTTATTTTTTTAAATAGATTATTAATAAAAATAAAGTAGAAATGTAGAATATATAAATACTGCACAAAATCAAAGTGAAACATGTAAAAATACATGAAGAGAGTATTTGTTTATTTGATAGTTTATATGGCTTTCAGTTTCCTACTTGGAGTTTGCTATTAACTTAGTTGTTCATGTAATTGAATTTCCCAGAATAGCCGGTGCTTCTGACACCAAGTTGCAAACTGCCGAACTAGAATTGTTGACAGAATACTGAGGGAAGAAGAGAGTGAATCTGATTGATGAAATAAGAAATACGATGTATATGATATTCTAGCTTTTGAGAGGCTTTCCTTATCAGATTCTCTCCCAATTACAACTAAATTAAAATGAAACACTCCATTATATTTTCCCATGCTTTCTCTCTCTCTCTCTGTAATCCTCTCTAGTATAGACCAACTAATTCCCTCCTGTTACTTGTTTTCTTCTTCTTGTTGTTCAAGCTACCTCTAACTGAAATATAATAACAATTCCTGATGTACCTTTTTCATAAGTCTGATGCATTACATTCAGCCACAGATTAGGTCTGATATTCATATATAAACCCAAGTTTAGGCTAAATGATTTTGTGTGTTAGGAAATCATGTATCTGTGAATTATCTTTTGTTTTGTTGTACGGACATTAATGGTTTGCATTTTATTATGCAAATTTTGCAGTATCTGAAGGCATGAAAGTTGGAAAAGATGAAGGCCTTGAACAAATAATTCATCGTTCACGCTGTCATAAGGGCCGGCTTCTTTATTATTTTCCGACACAAGAGAGGTGAATTAACGTGATGTCCTGATATAGAGAAACCTTGTCTGCATTAGCCTTCCGGTTATTATTAGTAGGCTTTCAGAGTTTATGTGAACTATCCGCGAGTTAGGTGCTTACTACTTGTTTGCTTAGAATATTCAAAACTAAGGAGTCGAACTTGTTATCAAATTTAGCATTTGGCACATTTTAATTAGAAAATGAGTGCATTTGTTGTTCTGTGTCTCTCAGATTTCTATATTCCAAAATTTTGTAAGAGAGTTGGATTGTGTATTTGTGTCATACTTCATTTTGTCTCGCGCTCTTGCCGTCATTTTCAATCGTGTGTGTAGAAGTGAGGATAATTTACCAACTAGCACGTCTTTTGGCAAGTTTTGGAATGTGAAAATTAGTAATGTAGCAATTCTTCATGAAGTATTTCTGTATTTTGTTTAGTTTTGAGATTATTTATCTTGGGACCATTTACTTGTTGCTAATGGGCATACACCCAACAGTGATCGTTTGAAAGACGACTCGATGTCTTCCTGGTGTGGATGGCATACTGACCATGGTTCCCTTACAGGTTAGGAATTCCTTGACAGATCTGATAGACTGTTATTACCTCTATTATCAAACATTGATCATTTTTCTAATTTTTTCTGTCAAGTGAACTTTTACACTTACACTATGCTCTAGAATGCCCAAAACTGTTTCTGGATTGGCTTATCTTTATATACCTCTCTGTCTCTTACGTCTCCTTTTTGTGCCATACCATGTTATCTGCTACATCCTTAGATGTTAAGATTTTTTATATAAGTTTGGCCCTGCCAGCTCATTATATTATCTAAATAGATAGGTATGGGGGAGTATGCTTTTTGTAAGAGACTTAACTTGTTTAGTTGAGATAATGAGCGTTGTTGTTGATTACATTGGTTTGTCCTCCATTTTCTTAACATTTTTTTTCTACTGCGGTGAACATGTGGAAATTTGAAGAGGGTTTATCAAGATGCGGCTTGAAACTTCTCTATTGCTTGTGATGGAGGCTTACTAAGCATAAGAAGTCATAGACTCATAGGGTGATTTGAGGTTCATTTGCTCAAGACACTTTTACTTGATAAATCTTAAATGATAAATTCCCACATAAGTGCTGGTACTGCTGGGTTATGTTTTTGTTTCTCCTTTACCTATTGTAGAAATGTAGGATATCCACCCATTTAGAAGCTTTTGGAACTTGCTCCTTCAACTGCATGACATTTATAGGTTTTGACTTTGCTGGGTTATCTATAATTTTTCTCATATTTATCTGCATTGTAGTGGCACCACCTGTAAAATGTTGGCTACTGTGACTCTTGTTTCTTTTCATTATTTCTGCTTATTTATTTCTTTTTTTCAGATGCATAAGTTTGATTTTGTAGGTCTTACGTGTGGCATGTTTTTGAAAGATGGAGTTCAGGTAGCTTGTCCTGATAGAGCTGCTGGTCTTTATGTAAAGACCAGGAATGATGAAACAGTCAAGGTTAGCCTTTTTGTTCTTGGTTCTCCTCTTTCTATTTCATGCAGACATTACTTCACCAAAATAATAATAATAATAATGCTCTTGTAATAGCTAACCTGTTATTTTTATTGGATAAATTTATTTTTATTTTGCGGTCACTGTCAATTGCACATAACTTCAGTATTGAAATAATGAAACAAGGGGCACTTTATTAACCATGAAAAAAATTTTAGAATACTTAATTGGTCATTTTATTTGTCTTGTAGTTTTTTTTTGATGCTTTGTGTGCAGATTCAATTTAGAGTACTTCCACCAAGAAAGACAACAGTAACCACCAATATGTTGGTTATGAATAGGTCTATGAGAAATGTTTAATTTTTCTGTAGTGTAATGTAGATTTCAGAGTAAACCTAATTTATATAAAGAAAGGTAATGAGATGAGCAACATTTAACCATCTGTCTCTCAAAGTTGCACTTAGCATTAATGATATGAGCTATGTAAGTCATGATTGATTCTCGAACCATTAAGTGATGTGTCATGATGTCAGAGTTACTTTAGATTGAGACATTGACCACTCTATTTGTAGGTTGTGTTTGGAGAAGATGAAATTGCATATCAGATAGGTGAAACTACTGAAATTCTATCAGGAGGCTACCTTCATGCTACGCCACATTGTGTTCGGGTAAGTGATGCTATTCTTTGTTTCCTAATCACTTTTTTGTTATGTTGCTTAGATTTATTTTTTGTTTTATGCGGGATCATATAAACTTTGCAAATCACTTTCATTTTCAGGCACCAAGTGGCAAGGGGGTATCTGGTCTTGAACGGTCAACTTTTGCGTTATTTATGCAACCTGACTGGTATGCTATCCTTTTAAGTGGGAGATTATGTTAATATCATCTGTATGTGTTCAAGCTTCAATAATATATACCCCACAGTCACAGTGAAGAAAACAAATTCGTAGTCACAGCCTATTATGTCAATAACCTTGAAACAAGCTCGTTAAAGCCAAGAACTGTGAAACAAGTTCTTTTTCTTTTGACTGGACCCTGAAAAAGCTTGCTTCATGAAGACTTGACATTAATTAGCTAAGAAATGCTCCGTCCTGTTGATTAATGAAATCATTGTTGATCTGTGTTTAATGATTCCGGTTTTGTAGGGGCGAAAATCTTAAGTTTCCAGAGAAAATGCATATTCACAAAGAGGTAATCTTTTTTCAAGTTTTATCCTTCTTTTTGTTGTGGTAGTTTGTCATGTCTGTATAGTTAAGCGTGGTTAGCTTTCTGGTATTGTGGGCCATTACTTTGTAAAATTGGAAGAGTTGCTTCATATTGTGCTTGCATTAAGCTGTTTTTTATCTTAAAATTCCATGAAAGGATATCAGGGTCCATTTGTTTATGATTTTTGGTCCTATGTACTAGGTTATATATTGAGGGAATGCCTGAATGATATTGTATTTCTATATATGGGGTAAATGGCTATAGCATTGCATTTACTTCCATATCTACTTTGTCCGAAAATCCATCTCAAATTATGTCTCTCAATTATGGATTACATTAATTGTACAAAAGAAAATTCAAGGTTCTGTAGTATGACAAAGTAACAATCAATATGCTACTATGTGTTACAGATACTATGCATAGTAATAAACAATATGAAAGTGGAACTATTATTCTGCTCATTGTATTGTACTCCGTAATAATTATGCTATGTATTTCTGAACTGAAATTTAATCTCTGCTTTTTTTTTGCCAGTTGATACCTTCAAATAGTACCCTCACATTCGGAGAGTATACGGAGAAGCTTTTGGACAAGTATTACCACCTTAAAACGTGATGAGTTGCTTACTCATATCCGAGCAGATGATCACTGGGGTAAATACTTTTAGGCATTATTCAACTTCCACTCTTTAGGGTCTCATGATTTATGACTCTTATAGTGTAACCTTCAAGTATAGTTTAACTAATAATGTAAATGTCAAACTGCTGAACGTGACATTATTGTTATAATATCATCTAGAGAATATAAAGTTTCAAATTCATATGAAGTCTTAACTAGGTATTGATACTGATAAACTTACCTATAAAGCGTTGCTGATCAAGTCCAGCTTGGGCTCATTCAAGTCGGGTTTGGGCTGACACTTTTATGGTCCAAACATTCCTTTTAAGATCAAATCAGTCATAATCCCCTTAGATTGATCGCGCCTGGCCTGTTCCAACCTGGGCCTGTGCCAACTCTTTGGTCCTAAGGTGATCCGCCCTGCCCCATGACCAGCTCTATAAATGACTGTGTGACATAGACGTTCCATTGGCAGCGTTGATGTTGGGAACATCAATTGTATAAATGTATCACTATCATAACAATTGGCTGGCCATTAGCTAGGTTGTTACTGCACTATAGTAGTCAAGCTGTATGTGCTTTGTTTCTTATTATGTTCTAGATATTTGCTTCCATATATACCAGTGAATAGTCTATTATTGTGTTCTTCCTGGAACATACTTTGATTTTGAGCATATGTACATTGCACTAGCTATATTGTTGGATAAGGTAAGGTAGGACCAAATAACTGGCTCTTTATACCAACAAAAAATACAGTGGATTTATTTTTAGAATATAGTTTCTTCAAGTTGACTAGTAGGCACCAGGCGGCTTAATGGGTTAAAATCATCATCAATTTTGGCTCGTTCCATATATTCTGCCTACTTTTTGACCATTTTATCATAACCCTTAACCCCTTTATATAAATTATTCTACAGAGCCAATATTTTATACTGAGGCCAAATTTTAGATAGCCGACATAATTAATGCCTAGAGTGGTTGATGTGGAAGAATACAAAAAAAGAATTCCCTTAATTTTAAAATACAAATAAAATACGTATGTAATTGTTTGGTAGGAAATTAAAAAAAAAAAATATATAAAAAAAACTCTTTTACCTGTGTAACTCAACTTTTTACATTCCGATTTTAGTTGGTTAGCAAATTTTTCTCACTAGTTACGGAGATGTAATTAACTAGAAAATCTCAGATGTTTAAACTTGTATTTGAGAGTTTCTTTAAAAGGAAACATCAACCCGTCACGAACTGAACGAGGTAGAATTAAAGTAAATTTAACTTAAACCTCGATAGAGAGATGATTAGGATCACACTTGATCCACCTCGAAAATGATTTGCAAACCACTTATTCCAAAAAGACGAATAAAAACATGTATGGAGTGCTCTCAAAAACAAATTGGATTACGTGGATGAGACGTGGAAAGAGGTGTGATACGATCATACGAGCATACAGTTAATAAAAAAGTGTCAAAATCAGTTGAGAACTTTTATGATTGCTGTCTTACACGACTCTTCATTTACACACCCTTTTGTTAGTACATAATGTAACTGATGTAATTCATGTAACAATAGCAAGCATTATATCACGTTGATGTAATTGTAATTTAATAATTTATTTATTTAAGGACCACAATATCAACTTGTCAAGTGTCAACAAAAGATTTTGTATAAATATATGATTCTGATTTTATGCTTGATTCATTCAACTCTATTATTATTTCTCAACCAAAATTTTAACACACCTTCCTCTGTTCTTTCTTTCTTTCTCTGCAGTCACCATGACATTTTCCTACCTCCTTCCCACACAAAGATCATTATCCCGAGGCCAACGCCACCGGAAAACCAGCTTCAGAAGGCGGTGTTTATCGATTGTCAAGCAGCAGAAGACAAGGGTGTATATTTTACGGCGTTGTGTTACTATGCTTCTTTGTTGGCATGATCACAGAGTTTCAGATTATTGATTCAGAGTTTCAGACTGTTAAATTTGTATTAAGAGTTTTACATTAGAAGATC
The DNA here is from genome assembly GCF_001683475.1 of Chenopodium quinoa. Lineage (NCBI taxonomy): Eukaryota > Viridiplantae > Streptophyta > Magnoliopsida > Caryophyllales > Amaranthaceae > Chenopodium > Chenopodium quinoa. The sequence goes on from NW_018742969.1 coordinate 329,986, forward strand.
ATGATACCTTTTCAGGAGTTCAGGGATGTACAAGACTTTTCCAAGGCTATCTTTAAGTTGGAGATTAATCAGATGATTCAGAAATTTAGAACTCTTCAGCACATCAGAAAGACAACATAATGGGAAAAATTAGTTTTCCACGACGATGAAATCTTAGTTTATGTAGCCAACCCTATCATTGGGATTAATTAAGACTCCGGGTTGGTGGTGGTGTAAATATAAGCCATAAACTGTGTCTTAATTTTACAGTGCTTGCTGCCCTTGTTGGTAAATGCAAGTTTAAGGGCAGAAATTTAATTAGATGAATTAGACTAGTTTTCATGATGAATGATGTACTCACTTTTTATTGATGAACACAATGTCATGAAATGAAACATTGGACTAGAAGTACGAAGTAACAGGTAATGTTGGGTTCGTCAGTTGAACCACCCTTCAATAAAAAATTACATGATTAAACTCTTCGATTTTAGACTCTTTACACCAGTATATTGATTTTTGAGTCAATTAAATTCGAACATTGTATTTGAAACAAATCATGTAATATTTTGGTGCCAAGCTTTTGAAATCAGGAGTAAACTTGATTGTAAAATGCAGTTGTATTACTTGTATATACATCAGTGATCTTTCTCATAGACTCACAGTGTGTTTTTTCAATCTAAGTCCTATAAATTTAGGACCAATAATTTTCCATTTAACTTCTTGCAAACTCTCTACCTCATTTACAAGTTTGTAACTTTTCTTCCTCCCATAATCCCCATTTGTTATACATATCCACAAAAACTTGGAATCAACATCGACAAATAGGACTTGGAAACAACATCGACAAATAGGTTACACAAAGTATTAGGTGAAGTTACGGTAAATTTCTGTAAGGTAGTATTATTCATATCACAATATTCATTCCTATCTCAATAGGTAGCTACGTACTAATGTTGCACGCAAGTATTTCATTACGGAGTATTAATCTAAAATGAGTAGAATGAAACTGTGTGAACATAAGTGCCATTATCAAAGTTTTTAGAAGTATCTAGCTCGATTTCAATCTAAACTTGGGAAAAATATTATTTTACAAATATACTGTGTTTTAATCAACACACACTTTTTTTCTTCACTTGTTCAACACTCCCATATAAGCGAATTAACAAAAAAAATAAATTTGATTGTACTATATGAGTCATTTTGTTAATTTTTAAGCACAATTTTCCAAACTCAATATCTAAGAATGTTTTACATCGCAAAAGACGATATATATCCCGTACATTAGCACATATACATTCTAATTTAAATAATTTATAAAAAATCCATTCTTAAAAAACTCCCTATAATTTTACCGAAACTTATTTAAATTGGGACACATGATATGGTTAAATTCTAAGACAATGGGGTAAACTGCAAATTTTGACGGGATTAACTTCACCTAACACTCGACAAATTAGCTATACGAGTGTAAGGTGAAGTTACGGTAAGTTATGTACTAAATTTGCACACAAGTCTTTCAGTATTGATCTAAGCCTCTAAGGTAAAGACTTATTAACATCATGGATGCTTTTAACATCTAATTTACCGAAAAAAACTTAGTTTTGTTCGAAGCTATCTACGAGTATTTAACAATTTGAGAACTTTTAAACACAATTTTCCAAACTCCAAATTTAAGATTATTTTTCGTCGCAAAAAATATATATCCCGTTCATTAACACATGTACATTATACTTAAAATAAATTGCAGAAAACTCACCTTTAAAATTGCTATAAAATTTTGCCGAAAATTATTTAATTTAGAAACACGTCACATATTGACACGGTTAATTTTATAAGGGGTTAAATTGCAAATTATGTTCAAGAATTTTAGCGGGTAACTTCTGAGAAAGAAAAGCAGCTCCAACTGCCACTAAACGAATGCGTTAACCCCTAAATTCAATCGGAAAACCAGCAAAATCTCCAGATTTTCTTCATCTCAACTCTTGCAACTTCTGGGTTTGTGCATAAGTTTTCTCTCTCTTCTCTTTTCCATAGCATATGTTGTGAATAATTTTAGATTTTCATATTTTTTTTGGTAAAAAAAATGTTAACTTTGTACCAATTATTCCGATTTATGCTTTCCAATTTTTTTTTGAGCTAATTTGGTTCAGTTTCGTATATTATACTCTGTATTTTTAATTATAATGTACAAGTTGGTATTTCAATTGCTAGATTTAAGGGCGTATTGTTCAAATGAGTATGTATATTTCCATGCACACTAACTGTTCGATGAAAGTCCTCAATGGGGTTGGAAAATTTTGAATGAATATTCATGGGTTTTCTGGAATTCATTTGTTTATCCAATCTGATTGGAAGCTTTTTAAATTGATGCTTTATTGAAAAGATGTAATTGTGGAATTTATTGCTGGATTTGTGGTTGAAGCAGAGAAAGTAGAGATGCTGGATAAAAGTAGTTTTGATGTGAAGTTTGATCTTTGGGCGCTCAGAGTCCCTCGTGAAATCTGCAAAACCGCCACTCGGCTACTTGATGGGTATGTGCCAATGATGTTTTTATGTTTTGTCAATTTATCAGAAGTCTATTCTTCCTTCTGTAACTATTTCTTACGTACTTTGTCTTGCATATTTTATAAGAGATAGAGCATCCGTTCATTTAGCTTAACATAGTACTTTATTTCAGTGCTCGCTTTTTCTGTGGCTGAATGTTTTTTATGTATGTAGATACTTGCTGGATAGGCCTCGTGTGAAGCCGGTAGCTGAAGATCCAACAACCCAAAAAAATCGTTACATGATATTGTCCGAGAAAATACAGAGTAAAGGTGATGTGTTTTAAATGCAAGTACATTTTTTTGTGTAGCCAAAGTGCTACGAATTTTTCCCTATTTTTGGAAGTCAATAACTGGCTTTCAGATAGAATTTAGCCACAATTGTTTTCTAGTTATTCTGTGTTATTATTTTTGTTGATTCATACTATGTTTATTCTTTCTCAAAACTACAAGTTGCTTCTCCAGCACTTGGCAGTGCCTAATGTTTGATGGTTGTAAAGGGATGATTTAACTTCCTTATTTGTCCAGACGTGTTTATTTTCAGTTATAAGTATTGCTTTACCTTGAAGTCAATCAAACTAATGCTCATTCCATCTAGTAAAGAAGCCATCTTGAACATATATACTTCCTTGGTTTCAAGTTTATTTTGGCCTTTTACAAGCTGTCCAGTGGGGAGAAATAGTTAAATGAAAAAAATCTAAGTCTTACCTGTTAGAGTTGAGGAGAGGCACCTTTAGCCTTATATTTTCGTTCATGAGAACGCTTTTTCATAACACTATTAGTCTGAAAGGCAAATTATTGACCTACTTCACAAACAAACTAGAAGCAGATGACCGTAGACATTTCCTGTTGTCCTTGAGAGACTTCTTTGATTTTTGTTGAATGATCGTTTGGCTAAAATTAGCAGATTTGGGATAATGCTTTCTTATCTTTAGGATTATTCTCCATTCTTCCTAATCAGATTAACATAGTGATTGTTTTGATGTTTCTGTACACTTGGTGACATTTGCACCTTTCGCCTTCATAGACTGCTCTCATGGATGAATATTGTTTGCTGGACAGATTTGTCTGATATCCCCGAGCAGAAACTTGATGAACTCCGGAAGCTTTGTGAGATAGAAGTAGTTCCTTATTCATTGACCCTTGGCTATTCCTACTGGGGTGCAGGTAAGTTGCATGCTCTCTGAGTATGAAACAAGCACTGTTCTCTATCTAATACTTTTCATTTTGCTCTTTCACTGAGGAATTTGATACTCATCAAGCATCAATAGTTTGTCTGGGTGCATAGTTGTTTCCTGTGCCTTCTATATTGCTGCAGCTTTGTGCAAATCTCATTGTGCTTAGGAGAAGTTTTTTTAAGTAAGTTGAAGTATGTCTTGATTGTAGGATTTGTCTTAATATGCTATCCTAATTTCCCTGATTGCTCATTTGATATATAGAAGGGTTTTACTTGAAAATGTTATAAATTACCTATTACATGAGAGAAAATTGATCGAAATGGATATTGTAGGATAACCAAGTCAAATAACTTGGTAAACATAAGGGTCAAATAGCTGTCATCCAGTGACAATAAAGAATAGAGTCAAGTCGAAACAAAGGACTATAATCTGAGTTGTTTAACCATTGGCTTTATACTTGCATCAGAACCTTTAGATTTTTAATACAATCTATAAACACAAGTCGTGATTGGTGCAATGCATGGGATCAAACTCTTGCTGAAGTTCAGAATCGGCTTTATAAATTATTGAGAAGTCTGACATGCCTTTTTTTTTTCTCCTGATTATGACTTACTTGGATAGAACTCAACAGTGCTGTGGAAGTATTGTTTTAGTGTGCACAGTGCTATGGTAAATAGCTAAATGCTTCTTTTGTGTTAGTTTTTGTGAAAGTTAGATGCAAGCTGATGGCATTTGCTTTTGTATTGTTACAGTAATCACTTTGCTGATTGATCTGTTATTCACTTGCAGATCATATATTGAAGCAGATTCTACCTGCAGGACTTGAGGTGCCATCATCATTTGAGACTATAGTTAAGTATTTATTCTGTTCCAGTTATCTTTAGGACATTCCGTTTGCTTCTTTGGCTCATTGGACTATCTTACTACTGATGTGCTTAATCAAAAGTAAAAGAAAACTGAATTTGTAGGCAAATGCCAACCGTCATCAAACATCATGCCAGGTTCTTAGCTTTAAGTTATAATTATGATTGTCGATAACTGTCCTTGTCATGAGTAAATGACCACCTTCCTCATATCCAATGTAATTGCGATTTAGTCTTCTTTCTCAAAAAGTACAAATTAACAACTTTTAAAACTTGATCCAGATGCCGAAATATCATCATTAAGACATTAACTACCTGCAATGATTTTAATCGATTATGTTTGAGTTTACAATAGGGTAAAATATGAAGTTTAGACTTTGAGGCTTTGTTTGGATAACTAAGTGGGAGGGAAAAGAAGGGGAGGGTGATGAAGGGGAGGGAAGAGAAAAGAAGGGAAGGGGAAAATGATGAGTTTTCCTTCCAAATCTCTCCATTGTTGGAGAGATCAATTTCTCACAAATTAATCCTTTCATTTCTCTCCCCTTCAATTCCCTTCATTTCTCATTTGTTATCCAAATGAAGAATACTCCATCCCTCCATTTCTCTTCCCTTCCTTTCTCTCCATTTCCTTTAATCCAAACATAGTGTTAGTCTTTTGCATAGATATAAGAACTCTAACACCCATATACCATCATTAAATGCCTGTATATCTAGCTATGTTCAATTATTTGTAGCTATGTACTCAATTGGTTCATTTTCATTCTAGTTCTTTTGCATAAGAACTCTTAGACCCAGATACCATTGATAAATACCTGTATTTAGTGATGGTGTTGGTTTTACATTAGGGTTCAATAGGAATAGTATTCAACTGCAGCGCCAAAAGTGTAAAGTGACGCTGAAAGTAACATTAATTCCAGATTAGAGGGAGTGTTTGAAAGTTAAATTTCTAAAGTAATAACTCTCACAAAGTGACCATCAAATACATGCTTTCTGATGGCACTACCTTACATTAACGTTTTCATATGAAAAGCATCACCATTTCAGCATTGATGAAAAGTATCACTAATTCAGCATTGAAAAATGTTGGAGGACGATTATTTTGGGAATAACTAACAGCTCTTGAATGAGATTGTATTGGATCATTTGGAATTAGTGTTGCTGAAAACTTCTTGGCTCTTTCCATGAGCTAATGATTTGTGCATTGACATTCTTTTTGTTATCATTATGCAGGTCATATTGCACATCTAAATATCACTGATGAACTACTTCCATACAAGGATGTTATCGCAGAGGTCATCTATGATGTATGTGTATTTATACTTGACATTCTTTTGGGGTATTTTCATATTATGGTGTCCTCGCTGTAATTGCCTATTCTTAATGAGATCATTTTCTGGAAAAGAAAAACCAGAGCTTCTCCAATATTTTGGTTTATTATTTCTAGCTAGGCTGTCAATTGGTTTCTCATCAGTCATCACACAATTTTATTATTTTGTTATCTACAGAAAAATTACCCTAGAATCAAAACTGTGGTCAATAAAGTTGGCACAATTACAAATGAGTTTCGAGTTCCAAAGTTTGAAATCCTTGCTGGTGACAATGATATGGTTACAGAGGTGAAGCAATATAAGGCGAAATTCAAGCTTGATTACAGCTTGGTCTATTGGAACTCAAGATTAGAACATGAACATATGAGACTAGTCTCTCTGTTCCAAGCTGGAGAGACCATTTGTGATATGTTTGCCGGTATTGGCCCATTTGCTATCCCAGCAGCACAAAAGGGGTGCTTGATTTATGCAAATGATTTAAATCCAGATAGTATCCGGTTCTTGAAAATAAATGCAGAAATCAACAAGGTCAATGATTGCATCTTCACATACTATATGGATGCGAGAAAATTCATGTCTCAATTAATGACTGTTCTTCCAAATGCTTCTGATGATTGCAGCAGAGAGTCTAAAAGTGAAGCAGAAAGTAGGAATATAGAGGGTAATATTTGAGAAGTATTGTTCATCTTTACGAATGCGGCTGAGATTTTCTTCTGCCACTTGCACATAAGGCTAAATAGTTATAGAAAAATTTACATTTTTCCGGATTATGCAGGAGGCAGTAGTGAGAAGATTGATCCACTAGTCAGTCCTGCCAAAAGGTCTGCAGAATGTTGTCAAAAAGGTATTATAGATTTAATGATATGGTATTATGACCTTATTGCCGCGCACATTCAACTATACTATGTGAAAATATGTATAGCTGATCTTCTTCCTTCCTGTTAAACTGCAGAAACTCCTGGTTCTCTCAGCACAAAACGTGGTACTAATAAGAGGATGAGCGGTCCTGTACCCTCTGTGAAGCCATGGGAGCATGTTGACCACGTGGTCATGAATTTACCCGCTTCTGCTTTGGAGTTCCTAGGTAATACTATTCTTACCTGAAATAATGCATTAATTTCTCACTTCTCAAAGTTGATACAAATTTAAATTCTTGCTATGTTACGGAGAATCTTGTTACAATATGCTTGTCCATTGCCTTCCGATGAGACATTACATTGGAAAATGATGACTGCCTTTGGAAACATCCAATGGAAATTGGCCAGTTCCTCTGTTCTTAATTTTTATACCTTTGATTTCTTTTGCTTATACATTGAGTTTTCTGCTGGAACCAAGCTTTAATTCATGCTCTTGTGTTGTCAGTTTGCATGTTTGAGTGGAGAACCATGTTATGTTAAGAAAAGAGCATTTCTACTAGTTGCTGTTTTGGTGCTTTTATCTTTGAACTCAATGACTGAGCTTCTGTTTTGCGAAAAATCCCAAAAAAGGCTATCTAATCCACAAAATTAGATAGTATGCGTACCCTAGTCCTCATCAAAAGATCAAAAGAATGAAGTAAAAAAGAGTTATGAGTACATGTAATTTGGTCAATAATAAAGAATTAGAAAAAGTTGTTGATTTTGCCGTCACGCAATCTCTTTCTTTTCAGACGCGTTTAAAGGTCTAATATGCCGGAAATATTGGAAGGGACTTCTACCTTGGATTCACTGTTACTGCTTCATCCGGTCAAGTGAAACTGAAGAATTTATAATTTCAGTAAGTCATGCTCTGTATACACTTCTTGTAATTTAAATTATCTAAGTTATTATCATTTTCCTAAATTATATTTATGTAGTTCTCAGCATTTTACTTGCCCATTTTTGTCATGCTTCCAGATTTTACATTTTTCGTGTTGATCAATAAGTAAATGAACAAACTAAGCACATTTAAATTACTTTGCAGGTGGCTGAGTCTAGGTTAAATGCTAAGATACATGATCCTGTGTTCCACAGGGTTAGAGATGTTGCACCAAACAAGGTGAAATAATTTGTTTTACACTTTTACCATCATTTTACTATTGTTATATGTCAACTTTTCCAGGCACCCTTTATTTATGGATTTTCCGACTTGTTTCTTCTACAGGCTATGTTTTGCTTAAGCTTCAGACTCCCCGAGGAAGCATGCCTTGATGAAGAAGCTATTGTATCCTGAACTCGGTTCAACATGGTCTTATTTATCTATGTATCCTTGGAATTTTTGTGTTAACAGAATTAGGTGTAAGAGAGTTTTTATCTTGGTTAATCCAGGTTTTTTTGCCTTTTGAAGATCTTTACCAACACTCATTTAGGAGTTGTTTTTGACACATAGATAGCAAATATTATTGTTAAATTTTAGTCATGCTTAACGATATCATACGACTATATTCGCACAAGTTATTGAAAATTGAAAGAAAGCTAGCAATACTACTATGAAATATTATTATGTACTGTATGTAGTATTAGAAATACTATGGAGTAAATCGTAGTCTGTATATGCTAGAACATTATATTAACCTTTTTTATATGATTATAATTGTAATATGATTCTTTTGCTATAATATCTTGAACTTGCATCATTTTAGATTGAGAGTTAAAAATTAAAGTAAGAGCCAATTGCAATATTTTCTTCAGGATAATGTTATTGTTTGCAAAAATGCATGTGCAGTAGAATGGGAGACAAGAAGTTCTTAAAATATTTCCTTCCAAACTGGAATAGCACCATGGGCCAATACCAATTTCTCTTTACTGAAGATAAAAAAGATGGTGAAGAAAAAGAAAAAGGAAAAAAAAAAAAAAGTGAAACTTTTACAACAAAAAGCATACATAAATAACTGTATATGTTTATTTTCTTTAAATTTTATTAACTAAAAATGTAAACAAAATTTATTTTTTTTAAAAAAAGAGAGGGGATTTTGCATGGGCATGAGCAACACGTAGACTGAGGCTGGAAAGTTGGAATTTCAGACAATATTTTCGTGGAACTTTTAAGCAAAAGTTGAGTCAAAAATATGCTTACTTGCTGATGCATGTTGAGCTTGAGCTTTTTAGGGTGGCTAATCTTGTCTGGATATACCCTATATTCTTGGGGGCCATTGAAGGATTTGCTTCAAAACTTTCATTTTAAAAACAAATCTTAAGCACTATTCATGATAATTTTTAGTGTTAGTTATGTTCTTGATCTTATCCCAACTCTCACCTTACCAAAAAGTTTGCTATTAGGGAAGTTATGTTACTTCTTATAATGAATTTTAAACTTTAAAGTTTTATTATACTACTTGAAAGAGAGGAGTTAATTACAATATTTGAAGTTGGTGTATGTTTGATGGATCAAACAAGATCATAAAAACATGCGTAGTATATGATATGAAGTATAGATGGAATGAGAATTCCATGTGAAATTATTTTTCTAACATGGCCTGGTTTTCCATATAGGTTAATGCATCCTTAGCACATTATTGGATTGTTCATCCATTTAGAATAATATATAAAATATAGGAAGCATGGTATATACATATGAATGTCATTTGCTTTAGATTGAGATCAAAAGTGAAGTGATGTAACAACTTTGTGTAGAGTCATGATACTCACTCATGAAATGTCCATTGCTTTATGTTTATCTTTTAAAATAGGACAATTTCTTTTATATTTTGAAAATTTTACATTAGTCATTTGAAATATGACTACTATAATATTTTAATGATTATATAGTTCATAATTGACACATTTTTTCAATTAATTAATTATATTATTTTATTAATGGTATTAAATATAATTATCAACATTTTTTTGATTTATTAAATTTTTAGTTTCATTTATGTAATTTTTATTCTTATTTTATAGTTTATCAAAAAATATTTATTTTATGTTGGATTAAAATTTCCAAAATTTATATTTACATTGTAGATATTATAAGACTAATTGTGGCCATTTTATGACGTGAAAAAAATGAGCGGATCATATTATATATCATTAAAATAAATAATATGGTAGTCATTTTTCAAATGAGTGGGGTAAAAAATTGATTAATTTTTTTAAAAAAGTTGTGATTTGATCAATATGATCCTTAGGGTAATTAAAAATGACTACTCCATATAACTCGACTTACTAAACCATTGGGGAATTTCTAATTACCAATAACTTTTCGACTAAGTTTCTTACATTAGTCAATACTCAAATTTGCCATTAAGTACCGTGCATGAACGACACAAAATTTTAATCTCCCAAATCTTTAACTCTACTTTGTAGTGCTTATCCATTCAATTTGACTAAAGAAAGTGAGTCTTTTAGTTCTAAACCAATTTCTCTAAGATGTCATTTTCACTTCATAGTGTTGGTAAAGTAATGACTCTAATGAATGATCACTACTTATATGAAAACTATAGTATAGTATGAAAACATCTAAAATGAGAGTACATACTATTACTATTTAATGTCAAATTGCCTCAGCAAAATCAAAAGAATGTGATAAAGATGGGAATGACAGCAATCACAGCACTATAACTTCCATTTGCATGGCCCTGTAACTGAATAACAGAACTAAGGAACGAATCTCTCTCTTTCTCTCTCCTCTTCTACCATACCCATCATCAAAAACATCCCTTTTCTCCCAAAATCTCACCTACCCATTTCACAACTTTGAAAAGGGTATTCAATTCAAAGATACCCATTTCAAGATTCATCACAATTTTAGAAAGAACCCTAAAAAATGGCATTTTTGTACTGTTCTACTCTGTTTTTAGTAATGGCGGCTGTATTTTCTCAGGGTTTAAGTGTTGGGGTGAACTGGGGTACCATGGCAACTCATCAGTTACCTGCTGATATGGTGGTTCAGATGCTGAAAAATAATGGGTTTGATAGATTGAAGTTGTTTGAAGCTGATGATAATATTTTGAATGCTTTAATTGGTACTGAAATTGAAGTAATGTTAGCAATTCCTAATAATATGTTGGAGGAGATGAGTAGTGATCCAGATGCTGCTGTTTCTTGGGTTGATGCTAATGTTACCTCTTACTTCTATTCTGGTGGTGTAAATATCAAGTTTAGTCTCTTACCTTTTCTAATACACACCAACTGTTTGATATTTTGCTTCTTTTAAGTTCTTAATCTTGTAAAGTACTGAATTTTTCATGGGTTTTTTCATTATGGAATTTTCATGAATTTTTCTTGATGAATTAGGAGTTTGATGGGTTTTTTTTACTCATGATGTTGACTGTTCTGTGATATTTGTGAAGGATTAATTGATAAAGATTTAAAGTGTTGAAAGTTACTTTTATTGCTTTGATTTTGATCTCACAATGTTCTTTGATTAACCTTTTTGTTGTTCAGCTATGTTGCAGTAGGCAATGAGCCAACACTACAGACCTATAATGGCACATACCTGAAGTACATGTTACCAGCACTCAGGAACATCCAAGAGGCCCTTAATCGGGCAGGACACGGTGATCAAATCAAGGCGACGATTCCTTTCAATGCTGATGTATACTACTCTCCTGAGTCGGATCCTGTGCCCTCTGCTGGAGATTTCAGGCCTGAAGTTCGAGACCTTACCCTTCAAATCCTGCAGTTCTTACATGAAAACAGTGCTCCTTTTACTGTCAACATTTACCCTTTTCTTAGTCTGTATGGAAACAAGAACTTTCCTATAGATTATGCTTTCTTTGAAGGGTCAAATGTGCCTATAAGAGATCAGGGTTTGAAATACACCAATGTGTTTGACGCGAATTTTGATACTTTATTGTCAGCATTGAACAAAGCTGGGTATCCTGATATGGAAGTTATAGTAGGAGAGGTAGGTTGGCCAACTGATGGTGATATACATGCCAATGCTGAGAATGCTAAGAGGTTCAATCAAGGCCTTCTTCAACATATTATGTGTGGGGAAGGGACTCCACTTCGAAAGGGCAAAATCGATGTCTACCTGTTCAGTTTGATCGATGAGAATGCCAAGAGCATTGCACCAGGAAACTTTGAGAGGCATTGGGGTCTTTTCGAGTTTGATGGAATGCCAAAGTATGAACTCGATTTAGCCGGTATGCAAGAAGATAGGACACTAATCCCAGTGGAAGGAGTGGTATATATGGAGAAAAGATGGTGTGTTTTGAACTCTGATGCTACAAACTTTGGGGACTTGCCTGAGAACATAAACTATGCTTGTAGTTTGTCAGACTGTACATCCTTAGGCTATGGATGTTCATGCAACCATCTGTCAGTCCAAGGGAATGCTTCCTATGCTTTCAACATGTATTATCAGATTAAGGGTCAGAATATCTGGGACTGTGATTTTGATGGCCTGGCTATGATCACTGATCGAGATCCATCAGACAGAAGCTGTCAGTTTCCGATCATGATTGACTACAGCTCCTCTGGGATTTTGCGCAAGGGAGTTTTTGATGTTCTATGGACAAGCATAAGTGTATGTATTGTGTTTTTGCTTGTTCTGTGAATGTACTAGAGAAATTTTGTAGGGATTCGCGGACAATAGTCATTGTAGAGGAATTATGTTGTCTCTTGTATATTGACATTGAAATTGAGTGAACTGTATGTAAAAATTACATTCTCCCTTCATGGGAACATTATATTTGAATACTTAGCTTGATGCCAAACTATTGTTCTAGCTTCTATAAGTTTTTTTTTTTTTTTTTTAAAAAAAAAAAAAATTATTTTTATATTCTGTCTGAGAACTGTAAGTCTTTTAGATAATGTGCATATCTTGAAGTAAATTTTTACTAGTGTAGTGAAGATGACATTGTATTGCTTGACTACTTGTTATGGCAGTGTCAAAAATTGAAGATCCAGCTATGGTTGCTTGTTAATGCTATGGTTGCTTGTTATATACCTTATTCCTTCGTCGACTTGAAATATATTGATCACATTGTCCTAGTCTTCAATTCCAATTGGACTTGGGAACAAAGAGAAATGAAAGTTAATCATTATGCATTTTGCCAAAATTAACATTAATAATAATATACGAATTAAATGAAGCCATACTAAGAAATGTTCATTGGAGTCGTCTTTATTGCCATGTATGAAGTATTTGAAGGAACCCGGGGCTAGAGTGCTACACTCAAAGATACTGTTGAAAATATGAAATTGTGGCGATGACTGCCTTTGTAATCTTGCAAGGGGACGGACTGTGATGTGGAGGTTGTGTGTGCTGTGTAGGCATAAAGACATAAAGCCTTTGATGCACATTTTGGAGGTGTTGTCTTTGAATTATACAATATAAGCATGAATAAGAAGAATAAATTGAAAATCGTTTTACTACATAATCAGTTTTGCTTTCTCTCTTTTCTTCTTGTAATGTCACTCTGTAAATACAGTGTTTGTCAAATGAACAAATTTGAATAGAAATTGACTTAATAAGTCGTAAATTGGAGCACTTATGTATGATGCACAATTAGGAGTGTAAGTGTTGTCTTTGAATTAGACCATATAAAGCTAGTTAATTTAGCAAGCATAAATAAGAAGATAGAATTAGGAGTGTATTATCTAAGGTACGTTCTCTCTTTTATTCTTGTAATATCACAGTACAACTAAATACAGTGTTTTACGTGCAAAACAACAAATTAGATTAGAAAAAATCACTATCAATAAGTCGTAAATTATTTCATGCACCTGGGAGTACTGAGAATAATGTTCTATAATAACGTGAATGCCATACAAATTTGGTACTTATTAGTAACAGTTTTCAATTACAATGTTTCACACTCTCAAGTGTATCAATCAAAGAAATTTTTTAAGTACATACTCATTTTTCATTTTCTTGAAGATAAATAACAACATAAAAGATGATCATGATCATTCATTAAGGCATTTCCATCCCCCTCCAAAAAAAAAAAAAAAAAAAAAATCGACGGCTAAAAGTAAATCTGCCAGCGTGGCATCTCAAATCATAGCCCTCCTTAATCACTCTTCTTTGTCCCCACCATAACAACATTTCTGGGAATTTAGAAAGAGAAAGAAAAATAAAATAAAAAATCTCTAAATTTGCTGTAATTTCAAGAGAGAGGAAAAATTAATTCCCTCCCTTTATTTTTATTTTTTTTCGGACAACAAAATTCAAAGAAAATTCCTCTTCTATCTTCAAGATCCCGAGATCTGGGTATTCAATTGAACAAAAAGATCACATAAAACCTCAGAAATTAGGGATTTTAGATCTAAATTCCTCCCAATTTCATGATTGTCGGTGAATTCTGGAAAAAATTCTAGGGTTTATAAACATTTAATTTGTGAAATGAGGTCTGCGCAATCGTCTTATCGAGATAGAACTCACGAGTTTCAGAGCATTGCAGAGAGGTTAAAGAAGTCGATTCCATCAAATGGGCCGAATAATCCGAGTAGCAGTAGCTCTGTTGGTGTTTCTCAGGTTAATGGGCCTAGATCCGCTGTTATTCAATCGGAGTTCAATAAACGGGCTTCCAAGATCGGGTTTGGTATCCATCAAACTTCCCAGAAGCTTGCCAAGCTCGCTAAGTGTAAGTTCTTCGCTAAGTGTAGTTGGTATTGTTCATGTTTTGATTGGAATTGGGGAATGTATAATGTGGTTGATCAAATTTGGTGTTTTGTTTATTGGACTTTGATCAGATTTTGCTGATGCAATTGGGTTTTAGTTTTGATTGGAATGATGTACTATTGAGTGAATTGGGTATTTGTTTGATGGGATTTAGAGTGGCTTATGATGAATTTGGTAGATGCTTTAGATGAGAGATTGAGAGGAGAATGTGACACTAACACACTGATTTTTCTTAATCAAGGGTTGGCGAAGAGTTGTGGCTAGTTGATTATGAGTAGGTTGAGGTTAATCTGTGAGACTGTTTTTGAGTATAGATCATTTAGTGTTATTGTGTATATGAGGTCGTGTGATGCAGTTGATTGATAGTCGCATTGTGGAAGTTTTAGCTGGCTTGTGTAATGTTAGTGATCATATTTGTGTTGTGATTATACTCGAACCGGGATAAGGAAGTGTAAGGGGTTATTTTTGTTTATTGTCATGTCATTTCAGTAGAGAAATGGGTTTATGATATAGTAGTGGATTGAATTTATGAGTTTTGGACTGTTTGATGACCTTGATGTGTTTGATCATTATTGATGTTGAAGTGTTGAACTATCACCTAAAACTGAGCTATGGAGGAAGTTTGATGGGATTTTTCTCTGATTCTTTGTCGATCGTTGATGAGGAAATGTTGCAGTATTGAATATGATGGATTTTGGATTGACTTCATGGGAGTTGTACTTTTTAGTTTAGTTCTGAATTATGTTAGCTTGATAGATCATGCTTCGTGAAGCTGCACTGATGATGTAAATGATACATCAATGAGAGATACATCAATGAGGGGGACTGAGCTCTTTTCCGAAATTATTAGTTGCTTTTCTTTTTGTAGACTTTTTTTATTTTTTTATTTTTTTATTGGAAATATGTAATCTGAGTCATGTGATCCAATTTGGCACCTAAACCAAGCAATGGTGGGGATATGTATGTTATTTGTGTGTTAAGGTAGTGTTGACAGCAATATGTACTTTTGAAATACTTTGTTGTTCCAATTTGAAATATGAAATTTTTTAAAATTCTTATGTATTCAACACACTATATTCTAGTAATTGAGGAGACATCTCAGGGCATCTAGGTGAAGCATTCCTACTTTTAGTGGTTTAAATGCTGTATTAGGTTCTGAGCATAGGATGTGGTGTTGATGATGTTTGAACTTTGATCAGAATTTGTTAATGCAGCTTGATTATTTTTTTGTTTTATTACGATGGGATTAAGAGTGGTTGGTGTTGGAGTATGTAGACGCAGTATATGAGAGGAGAAATTTGACACTAACACTCTGAAGTCTCTGATGTTCTTAATCAAGGTGTTGAGATTTTGCCAAGTAGGTTATGATTAGGTTGTGTTAGTATATGAGTCTATTGAGTATAAATTATTTATTTATTTATATACAAGGCGTTGTGATTTGGTCGATTTGTAGTCAGATTATGGAGGTTTTGGCTGGCTCGTCTATTGTCAGGGATCAGATTTGTGTTGTGATTCCACTTGAATTGAGCTTAGGAAGTTTGTGGGTTATTTAAGTTTATTTATTGGTTCGGTAGAGAAATGGGTTTATGACATAGAGGTGCCGAATTTGGTAGGTGTTCTTGATGCATTATATTGGAAAGATGTTTTACTGAGCGAGGTTGTTTGTTTTGATGAGTTTTGGATTGGCTAATGACCTTAATGTTGAATTTGATATGTATGTAGTTGCACTCTGAATTCCTTGATTGGAAATGTGTGATTTCAACATCATAATTGATGTTGAAATTTTACCTAAAACTGAACTATGGAGGAAGTTTGATGTGGTTTTTCTGTGATTTTTTGTTGACTCTTGATAAAGAAATATTTTGATGCTGGATATGATGGATTTTGGATTGAATTCATGGGAAGTTTTCGTTTTTAGTTCAGTCCTGTGTTCTTTTAGCATTAAGATTGTGCTTCATTAAGCTGTGCTGGTGATTTTAATGATACAGCAATGAGGATGACAAAGCCCTGTTCTGAAACTATAATTTTTTTATTTTTCTACTTTATAAATTTTTTATTGGAAATATATAATCCAAGTGATGTGATATAAATCAGCATTGATTTCCTTGCATTAACCCTAAACTAATCAGTGACGGAGATCTGCAATTTGTTAGGGTTAAGATAGTGTTCAACATTATATTCCTACCTTTTGTATGTTAGCATGTTCTATGAGGTTCTTCTTCTGGGCTGTTCTGTTATGGGTTTTTTGATAGTCATAATAATTTCTGTTGGAGAGGCTTTGACGTTCCTTGTCTTGGAGAGTCTCAATTTCTGTCAAAGTGTCTGTTATATTGTTGATCCCTGGGATACTTGTTTATGCATTAATTTGAGCAGAACTTACTAAAGTAAAAAGTGATGAGTGGCGCTTTTTTGAAGTGTATGTTATTTATCTTACTCTGATTTATGCTCATTAGTCATTAATCTGTTTCCCAGTGGCCAAGAGGACGTCTGTCTTTGATGACCCAACTCTTGAAATTCAAGAGCTGACTGCAGTTATCAAGCAAGACATTACTGCGCTTAATTCAGCTGTAGTAGATCTGCAGCTTCTGTGCAACACCCAAAATGAGAGTGGAAATATTTCTAGTGACACCACTAGTCATTCTACCACAGTGGTAGATAACCTTAAGAACCGTCTTATGACAGCCACCAAGGAGTTTAAGGAGGTTCTTACCATGCGAACTGAGGTATGGTGTTTGGCAATGAATTATGTGGTGCTTTACTCTATGTAATGAATGTCATGATTTCAACTTACCCCGCCTTTTTTTTGGGATGTGCAGAATTTAAAGGTTCATGAGAATAGAAGGCAACTGTATTCGTCAACTGCATCAAAAGAGCCTGCAAATCCTTTCGTCCGTCAGCGGCCATTGGCTGCCAAATCACCCAATGGACCCTCTGCTCCTCCATGGGCTAATGCGGCTTCAACTTCATCCGCTTTGTTTCCAAAGTAAGTATTCTGAAGCTGTAGCTCTCATGTGAAGCTGGTGTCTTTCTATCATAATTATATAGCAGTGTTTCTATTCTTCTCTGTGTAGTTTGCAAACATTATCCATTGAATTTCCATTAAACTCGAATCTTTCTTTGTTAATGCCTATTTGATTCAATATTTTGTAGCATCATAGTCAGTCTTTAAAGCTATAATAGAAGATGCATGGGCCAAAGAGGCAAAGAGGTCAACATTATTTTCTTGAATAACAAATGTTTTTCAGAACTTTATATTTATATGGTTGTCAAAATGTGCTAATGATTGGGACTTGAGTACTTCCCCTTCATGCAGTAAACTGCATCTGAGAAACTAGAATTGCATAGCCTTTTTGTCTAACTGAATTGGTACTGAGGCTCTCTTTTTTGTCCTTTTGATATGTTCACGTGATGTTAGGCTATTTTCATATTGGCAACTTTATAGAATAACCAAGGATAAGAATTAGGAGTTGACATCAGACTTTCATCTTCAAAGAATTTTGCTTTACCTTTTGTGCATATTATGAATCCTGTTAATGGATTGCATCTGCTGTGCGCTGAAGAGTATAGACTGAGGGCTCTATTCTGATCTACTATTACTTAGCTCTTTTCTTACTGTTAGATAAGAAAAGTAGAAAATTTTATTGATGATTATCATTCAACTCAAGTTGATGTGCTGCAGGAGCAAGTGATACACAGAAGTATAATTTACTTATCTTTGTAAATTCTTTCTCTATGTAAATTAATAGAAATGAGTAACCCACTTCTGTTTCTTTCAAGCATTCGTATAACTTAATTAGTTAAGGTGCTGACTTCATTGTTCTTTATTTTGCAGAAAGTCAGCTGAGGGGGACTCTCAGCCATTGTTGCAACAACAGAATCAACAACAGCAACAGATGGTTCCATTACAGGACACTTATATGCAGAGCAGAGCTGAAGCACTTCAAAATGTGGAGTCTACAATTCACGAATTGAGTAATATTTTTACACAATTGGCAACAATGGTGTCACAGCAAGGAGAGATTGCAATCAGGTTTGCATCCTGTAGCTTAAGATTTCTGTTTTGACTGAAACAAATATGTGCTAATGATTGGCTTGTCTCTGTAGTTGACTCTCAAGTTATTTTAAATATCTAAAGCACTTAGTTTTTGCTTGTATTCATTTATTGGATCTTTTGCTGAACCTTGATTAAATGATGCTGTAACTGTCAAGTTGACTGCCTTTTTAAGTTGATGAGATATGGTTATAGCACAACCTTGCTTTTTATTTGCCGATCCTCGACTCCTCTCTATGATTAACAAATTTTTATTTTGTTTTTCTTCTGTTCAAGATCAACCACAAGTATTCACCTTTACACGGTACAGTATCTGTTGGCGAAGGCCATAGTTATACCAACTTCTGAAAAAGAAAAACCCTTCAAATATTTAATCTTTTTCACTGTCTCCTAGCCCTAAAAGTACACACTTGATATAATGATATACCATTTGCCTGCTGTATGAGCAAAAAAAGATCTTACTGATATATGAAACAACTTTACTACATACTTATATGATTATATCTGTAAGATGCATTTTCTTGGGAAAGTTGGCATGCTTCTCCAATGTAAATCTGAATTTGTGATCTGACCTGGATTCTGCATTATTGCAGGATTGACGAGAACATGGAGGATACTCTTGCAAATGTTGAAGGGGCTCAGAACCAGTTGGTCAGGTACTATAACAGTATATCCTCAAACAGATGGCTGATGATCAAGATATTCTTTGTATTGATAGTATTTCTGATGTTTTTCCTATTTTTTGTTGCATAAATGTCATTCATAGAACCTTTTTGGCTGAGTATATACGTTGAAAAAATTTCAAATGAACAATAAAGAAAGTTGTCATTGTAGATTGGGCTTGCCCCTTATTTTAGATTGCTTTATTTCTTCCTTTTTTTTTTGTTTGTTTTCTATTTCTTGGAGGGAAGAGAATAGTGTGTGGCTAAGTTGAAATATTGAAACAGGTAATTTTTCGGCAGAACAATATGTAATATCTACGAATGTTGTAAACATTGCTAATTACTAGATGAAAGGCTCTCTTATCTTACTGTTTCTGCTATTTCAATTTTCGACATCTTCATATTATGTTTCTGATTACATCTAGTCATGGCAGTCTTGGTTTGCTGCCACAGATACAGTAGTGGATGCTCGAACAAAGTGTTTTGACTGTGAATTCTGTGCATAAATTGTTTCGAGAAATAACTGTGACAAATTGTGCAGAAATTTGAAAAATCTTACTGGTAAATTATACAAATCTTATCTGATATTTGTAGGTGTTTAGTTTGTTGAACCATTATTTGGTTTTTTTTGGGAGTCCCACGCTTAGTGCCCTATATTAATTGCACTTTATTTGAAATGAACATGACTTTTATCAAATATGAATAGCATGTTCAATTCAAATTAAAAAGCATAAGATTATTTATTTTGTATTGTATAATGTATATGGTTTGGGGCCTAAAACATTGCCAATAACTAGTCATTGGGGTAATTGATTTCCTGTCATGTTAAGGTGGTAATGTTATTTGTATTTTTAATTTAACATGGTTAGATCAATTGGCCTCAATTAAAGGCTCTTATCATAGGAAGTCTATCCGGCAATGCCCAGAAGGATAGGGAGATGGGATCTGTGCTTGATGAGAATTGAACCTCACACCTCAAGGATGTGAGGTGACCTCTAGGCCACTGATCCAAGAGGTATGAGAGTATGAGACTATGAGTGTGACAGATGTTACATAATGCACATCAAGACACCACAAGAATTAAATTCGCCATATGATAAAATTTGTTTGAAATGTATGGAGTAGCTTATGGATAGGTCACGAAGTTAACTCAAACCGATGTGTCAAAAAAAAAAAAAAAAAAAAAAAACCCAAACCGAAATGTTTATCAAGAGTTTGGAAACTGCCTACTTTGTACGGAGTACAATTATATTGTATATATAACTTTTTTTTTTTTAAAAGAAATAATTTATATATGTATATAAAACCTATAAACCTAAGATTCCTAATCACCCATATTTCCTTAAAAGTAAATTACTCACTCCGTATCAAATTAACAGTAACATTTGGCTTTTACAGTTTTCAAATCTTTACATCTCTAATTAACTAATGTTTTAAAAAAAAAAAATCAAAATAGATCCATCACACTAAACTATTCGTATATTTGTTCTTCTATACTCCGTACTTCTTATTAGTAATAAAATACGGTCAAAGTTTATACTTATAATTGAACTTCATAAAATGATAAAATCAATAACTAGGGACAAGGTAGTAATAATACTCCTTCCAAAACAAGAAGAGCACAACAACAGCGTAACGGTCCCGAACGTTACTTTCCAAAATTCAAAATCACCCCCCTTTCAAATAAGCGGGACTCCCGTTTTTTCTCTCTCTCCTCACATTCAAAAACTTACCTCCTTCCTCTTCAGATCTCAAATATAACGTCCATTTTTTTTCTCCCTGAAACTTCACCTCCTCTTCTTCTTCTTCACTCGAGCTTTTCACCTTCATCAATGGCGACTCTTACCCCAGGAATCCTCCTTAAACTCCTTCAATCCATGAACACCAACGCCAAACCCACCGGCGAACACCGCTCTGCTCTTCTCCAAGTCATCGGAATCCTCCCAACTTTACCCTCTAATTCTCTATCCAACACTGCAACTACTACTCCCACTTCTAACCTCGACCTCTGGCCTAACCATGGCTTCCTTCTTCAGCTCTCCGACTCCAAGAACTCAACCTACATTTCCCTCTCTGATCGTGACACCGATCTCATCCTCTCTAATCGAATTCAATTGGGTCAATTCGTTTACCTCGATCGATTCGTGTTCGACCCTTCTTCTCCGATTCCTTTTGCTACCGGAATCCGACCCGTTTCCGGGAGACACCCCTTTATTGGGTCGCCGGAGCCGTTAACCATTCGGGCTTCCAAGGAGAAGAGGGATTTCGTCATTCAGCCTGTTTCGGATTCTAATGACTCAATTGACCCAATTTTATCGCTTCTTCAGAAGAAGGGGAGGAAGGATAAGGAAGATTATAATAACAATAGTAACAAGGAGAATTTAGGGGTGACCCCACAAAGATTCACTTCTCCGGCGCCGGCGAAGAGGTCGGTATCGGCGGGGAGGAGAGAGAAAGTCAAAGAGAGGGACCCTTCTCCGGCGACGACTAAAGTCAAGAGGTCAGCATCACCGGTTCCATCAAAATGTGTGGTACCGAGTTTGGCCGAGGCGAAGGCAGCGGAGGAAGGGAGGAAAGCGGGAAGAGAGGCGGCTATCGTTGTGCCGTCTCGGTATCGGCAACCATCACCAACAGCAGGGAGAAGGGCCGCATCACCGGCTTCAAGGAGGATGTCGTTGTCGCCGGCTAGGAGATTGTCTGGTGGTGGAGGAAGTTCAGGGAATAGGAAGAAGAGTATTAATGGTGGGATTATAAGTGGAATTGGGAGTTTGAAGGTTTCTGAGGGTAGTTTGGGAAAAAGTGGTAGTGGTGGAGGAAGGAAGAGTTGGGGTAATGAAGGTGAGGTTAAAGAAAAGAGTAGTAATGTGAAGAGTAATAAGCCTGATTTGCAAGCTCTTATTCGAACTCAGGTACTGTTTTAATTTGATCAATTTTAGTTTATGACTTTATGCTTTGATTTTGATTTGTTTTAAATTATCATATTGTTTCTAATTTATTGTTAAGAGTTTGTACGAAATTTAAGTTTATATAGTAGCTAATTAGCTTTATTATTTCATGACTATTGCTAATTGTAATTCTTGGGGGTTTTAATGTTCAGAATATGATCTTTCATGTTTATATTAATGGATGGCAAATGAAAATAAAATAGTGTCTTTTTGTAATTGTAGATTAATAGTGGCCTACTAGAATTCAAAACAACCCTCTTTTAAAAATAGCAAATGCTTCTAAAGATTAGGAGAGTCTTACAGCTATCGGCCTTGGCCATGATTGCGTCTTCATTCTGTACTGACTTGTATTAGTTAAGTTGATGTGTGATAAGTAATTCTATGATGTGTGAGCCTAGAAGTAAATTTACTTTGGCAATGAACTTATTTCTCTGTATATGTTCAATAAACTGCATCAGTAAGTAGTGTTTGCAACGCTAAACTGGAATCAGTAAGAATTTTTTGCAATGATACACAAGCATGTAGATGATGTTGAGTTTTTGGTTTCTTTTGTTGAGATATATCCCTTTCAATCCTAAAATAATACTTATCATGATCTCATTTCATTGTTTGTTGACACTTGACAGTATGGTATTTTAAATGCTTTTGCTTCCAAGCTTATTGTTCATGCCTTCATAACCCTCATACTATATAATTGAACTGAATCTTTCCTGACGGTGCTAAATGTTTCAGGCTGCTTTGTCTCGCCGTTTAAGTGATGTACATAGTCATGAATCAAAGGATGATGCTACTTCTGATAGCAAGTCCAAATCTAGCACCCCTGATGAATTTGTCACACCTGACAAGCCATTTGCTTTAGCTGCTGGAATCACCATTCACGATAAGAAATGGACTGATGGTAGCGTGCCACTAGATGCTGTATCAGGCAGCCTTGCAAAGCTTGGGAAGGTAGGAAGCTTTTTAAATTCTCTTTTTTTCTTTATGAACTGCAGAGGTTCTCAATTTGTGCATATGTTTGCAATAATTGTAGGAAGCTATCCAAAGGAGGGCTATTGCTGCAACTGCGGCAGCTGAAGCTTTGCAAGAAGCATTGGCTACTGAGTCTATTGTAAGGAGTTTGAGGTAAGTTAATCTTTAACACACTGATGTGTCCGTTTTTTTTTTCCATTTTAGATGGAACTTGTATCAATAATAAATTGTGACATGATTCTTCATTTTGTATTTTCAGCATGTTTTCAGATCTTTGCTCTTCATCAAAAGCTGGAAACCCTTTACCTACAATAGACAGATTCTTATCCATGTATGAAAATGCCTCACGAGCAGCTGCCAATGTCGAGTCAGTTTCATTTAGTCATAGTTCTGAGGCGCAGGATGTTGTCATTCCTACTGAGCAATCAAAGTCTGCTTCTGCTTGGGTTGAAGCTGCTCTCTCCACTGATCTTGCGGTTGTTTCCCTTCTCACTGGCCAAAACACTGAGTCTGTACCCCCACCTTCCCTACCAAAGAGCTCTTCAAAACGCCAATCTATAGGAAGCACAACTAAAAACCACTCAAAAACCTCTTCAACAGTGTCAGAATCACCTAAGAAGACATGGACAAGAGGCCTCGGAATAAGAGACACAGTAGAGCTAGCTATTACTTTAAAGTCTGAGATGGAGATGTGGTTTTTGAAGTTTGTGGAAGAATCATTAGATGCTGGATTTCGTGTTTTCAGCGAGTGTGGCAACAGTGGTGGCCGGAAACTGCCAGTTGAATGTGGATCAATTGCTGCAATTTTGTCACAGTTGAAGAGGATAAATGACTGGTTAGATCTTGTTGTCAAGAAAAGGGATGAAGTGTTAACTGACAAGATTGAACGACTCAAGAGGAAGATCTATGGTTTCGTTATTCAGCATGTTGGAACAACTTTTGACAACAACTCGACTCCTATTTCTTCATCTTAAAAGGTCCAGCCCTTAGTCAATTAAATAACAAGGTGTTCTTATCAGCAATTCGTTGTCTTTCGTAGAACTATTATGCTTGTGTCATTGTTTGATGTCTTAAGCTTGTTAGAGTTCTCACAATTAATCTGTAATTTGCTTCCTTTGCAAATAAATTATTCAAATATTTTGCGTATAGAAATGGGTATTTCTGCCTCCAATTTTTCAGATCAATCTTCATAATATTTCCATGCTTCATACATTTAATTTGCATGCCTTTTTTTTTCAAAAAATTTATACAGTTAACAAATATTCAGTCAAGATCTTGTTATTTTAAGCGCGAAGTCTATTGCAATATTTCAAGAAAATAGAACTTTTATGAGGAATAGTTATTTCCAGAGTCTAACCACTTCTGTTCATGCATTTTCCAGCATCTTTATTTTAACTCATGACAAGGTGGTGATCTGCAACCCGCCGCTCTTTGTAAACAGAGATTATTTCTCTAAGAAGCTTTGCATGTACAACCGAAATTTTTCCAATTGTATATTTCTATAAAAACAAGCTCATAATAATATTATTAATTCATTGAATTTTCATGGCTTCCTTAATGGAAGATATACATTTTCCTCACCTTTCCATCCCTGTAACTGTCAAGCACAAGGAGGCAGTGCTTCCTGCAGGCCCAATCCCTGTCAACCATGGAGACACTCTCTATCTCTCCAACTTGGATGACATAATTGGTTGCCGGGTTTTTACCCCTACTGTGTATTTTTACCACTCGACTCCATCCATGAGCAAGAATGTGGTAGAAAAACTACGCGATGCTCTGGCTCTTGTTTTAGTCCCCTACTATCCCTTCTCAGGGAGGATTAGGGAGACCAGCAATGGGAAATTAGAGATATTTTTCGGGCCTAATCAAGGTTCTCTTATAGTTGAAGCTCACTCGTCGATAGCCTTAGCTGACCTAGGGGACTTGTCAACCCCAAATCCTTCATGGTCACCATTGATATATAGATTTCCTAATGAGGAGCCATATAAAGTTGTTGACATGCCTCTGTTAATAGCACAAGTGACTTATTTTCGCGATGGAGGCTTTAGCCTTGGTTTGAGAATGTGCCACTGCCTTTGTGATGGCATAGGTGCTATGCAATTCTTTAATGCTTGGGCTACCACGGCTAGAGTAGGAACTTTAGTCGCTTCTCCTAAACCATGCTGGGACAGGGAATATTTCCTTCCTCGAGATCCACCACTCATAAACTATCCACACATTGAGTTCATGAGTGTTGTGGATGAATCAAGCCTGACAAGGTCATTGTGGGAAGTGAAGCCGGTACAAAAATGTTATAAAGTCACCAAAGAATTCCAAGAACAAGTCAAGTCTTTGGCCCAAGAAACCAATAAAGATACTAATTACACTGCATTTGATGCTATGGCTGCTCATGTGTGGAGGTCTTGGGTGAAAGCTCTGGATGTGAAGCCATTAGACTATGAGCTACGCCTCACTTTCACAGTCAACACCCGCCACATGCTCAAGAACCCGCCATTGAAGGATGGATTCTATGGAAATGCAGTGTGCATTGCTTGTGCCACAAGCAAAGTTGAAGAGCTTATCGATCACCCACTCCCTTGGACAGCTGATTTGGTAAACAGAGCAAGGCTTAGTGTTAATGAGGACTATGTAAGGTCCACAGTGGACTATGTCGAGGTTAGAAGGCCTAAGACACTTGAGTTTGGGGGCAAGTTGACAATAACACAATGGACAAGGTTTCTACTCTATGAATCAGCTGATTTTGGATGGGGAAGACCTGCTTATGCTGGACCTATTGACTTGACACCAACTCCTCAAGTTTGTGTGTTTCTTCCTGAAGGTGGGATTAATGCTGATGGCATGCTAGTTTGCCTTTGCTTGCCAGAGACAGCCTGTAAGAGGTTCGAAGAGCTTTTCTGCCTCATTGACAAAGCCTAGATTGAGATCGATGAAGTACCACTATATAAACTCTACTGTATTAGCCATATAAAGAGAATACTTAGTTTGTTTGCTTGACCTTGCATTGTCTTAAGAAAATGTATAAGCTCCCTCCTACAAAAAGTAAATGCAAAAGTTGTTATTTCAGTATAACTGTTTTTCCTATAATTCATTTTATTCAGTTTTTTTTTTTTTTTTTTTTTTAGGGAAGCTGTCATACTCGGAGAAAAAATAGACTTAATACTAACTCAGGGTTTTAATTAAGTAAATTTCATATTTGTGTTTTCAATAGATTTTCATTACCATCCATTGCAGGAGGCGGTTTTGAGTAGTATTGGGAATTTATGAAGGAATGCAGATTCTGTTCTGTAACAGAACATGTACTTAGTGTAAAAATATGTTCTGTTTAATGGTTTCAGAAGAATAAGTAGTTCAGAATTAGTCCTTTTTCATGCAGTGCAAGTTAGATTTATCCTCGTCTATATAATGCAATAAGGTAATATTATGTACAAGTTTATATGAATACATCATTGTATGAATCACAGAAGTTTTAGATAGCATTATATTGTAACAAAGATATGGCAATACTCCAATTTCCCAAACAATCTAAGACCAAGATGCTTCTTCAAAAGCAGCTTCACCACAGGGGAATAATTCCTTATTATCTTTTCTACTTTTCTATATAATGCCCCAATGCTATCTCTGTTGCATCAGGAATAACTTTTGATCCATGCCAAAGGTCACTTATGGCATGCCTGAATCCAAATCGACGTGTTGCTGAGCTGTCCCCTGAGCACTTATGTGACTAGACTGCGCAATTCCACATAGGCCGAGAATTTGGCAAATGCACATTCCAAGTGAGCATCACTTGCAATATCCACATGTAGTCTTGTGCCTCAGCATATATAGAGACAGTTCAGATTTCCAACTTTCTAATAGAAAGTAAAGGGAATAACTGATAGTGC
The DNA here is from genome assembly GCF_001683475.1 of Chenopodium quinoa. NCBI lineage: Eukaryota > Viridiplantae > Streptophyta > Magnoliopsida > Caryophyllales > Amaranthaceae > Chenopodium > Chenopodium quinoa. Next base: position 356,914 of record NW_018742969.1, read on the forward strand.
AAGTGTGTTAAGACTTAACTCTTGAGTTTAACAAAAATTGAGAATTAAGCCTCATGTAGTAGAGTAATTGATTTAGATAGAGTAAGCAGAAAATAAAATTTGTATGTTTTATAGAGCCAATTGGATTGAAGTTAACAACAGAAAATCCCTTCATACTTCCCTTTTTCCAAGATTCTAACTTTGCATGACAGTTAGGCAACTAACAAAAGGTGAAAAGTTAATCATTTTTTTACTTTCTCGTCTGGTTTGTTAGACAAATACACTGTTTTGAAACACGTGAATTGAACGTTGCCTCACAAATCTAAAGGATTTTCAGAGGATAATACTATTATTGGCATGGTGTACTGATTCACCAGAATATCTCCCTAAGTGTGTTAGAGTTGGAACTATGATATGCATGTTTGTGTCATGTGGCATTCGGCGTGTGGCGCCTGCCCGCGTCCATCCTCCATGAATGCTGCATAGTTATTCCCAACATGCTCTCATTTGTTCCCTTTACAAATCCATTATCTATATAAGCATCTCTCATATAGTCACCTCTCAAACACCAACTTACATCCAACTCTAGTTTTAAACACAAAACAAGTCCATTACCATCAGTACCAACATTTTCTCCCTTGTTTCCCATATTTTACTTAAAATGTCAATCAATTCAAGAATTGTTGATTTGAAAAACGCAAACATATATGCATTTGAAGCTTGTATAGAAGACGAACATTCCAAAGGCTGTGAATATTATGCTCCAAAAACACGATTAGAAGGAGATGATGACGATGATGATGGATATGATTACGCACCAGCTGCATAGTTTTTCAGGCTTATTGTTTATTTTAGGCTCCTAGAGGATGTTAGATTATGCAGAGTACACAGTTAACAGTTTCTCTGCAAAATTTTGAGTTATAAGCTACTCCTACACTTTCTAGTTAATCGCGGTAGTTTGGTGTCAAACAACTGTTGAACTTGTTACAGGATTATATCAGTTAATCCAAATTGAAAAATATTGAAAATTTGAAACAGATGATTGTTATTCTGCACAGATTCTCTTATTTTCTGGTCCTAAGAAACCCAAAAAAACAAAATCTTAACTGCAGCAAATGTGCACTTTGTTATTATTCAGAATTTCAGTGTGATTATCTCACGGAACAGAATAAGTGTGCAATAAGTCCTTGAAAACCACATTTCTTGGTACTGTTATAAAATCAAAAATGTTTGATGTACTACCTATAGAATTGTAGTTCAAATTACACGTTTAACATGACAAGTAGTTCCAAACAGAAGATTACTCCATATAATCTAATTTAAAGTTAAACATACAAGTTCCACTTTTATTCAACAATTAAACCATACATGGAATTGACCCAACAATATAAATCAATACCATGATAATACAGTCTTTATTTTCAAATAAAAGTCATGCTAATAAATTTGTCTTTTCTCAGGTGTGTTTAAAAATATAAATAAATAAATAAATAAAAAGGACACAGTAGCATTGTTACAAATTTTACTATACAGTGGAAATTCATTAGCAGTCCCACCTCCCAACTTTAGTAGTTGTGGTGTTAAATGTTGAATCCCATTAGTGTGATTAGTCCACGCCCCATAATTGAGGAAAAGAGGAGGAATTGATGCTTTCTTTAAGCATTTTTATACATTGTGCTTTAGTCTTTAGATTTTCAAATTCAAACTTGACAATTTGGTGAAACAAGCATTATGGAAATTTAACATAAAACTTTTGTGCAAAACTCAACAAGTTTATTTCCTAAATTTTTTGAGTTAATATTGAGATTGAATTTTAGTTGCATCATTATACATTTATACCTTATTTATCATCATTGCACGGCTTCTTCACTCCCCTAGCAAAATGATACCGCTTATGTTAATAGGGTAGGTCTAGTGGCAAATTAGCAACACCTATTGTAGAGGCATATTAAATGACAAATGATAGTATATACGTAGCTTAAAGTAGAAAGATTAAACAGCAAAAAGTAGACATATTTAACATTCCGTCAAAAATAAGAAAGGTTAAACAGTAATAACACTATAACACCGAACTAAAACAAAATTTTGTTACAAGCTCCTCACTTCGTTTCACAACAAAATAGTACAGTAGTTCGGTGAAAAAAAAAAAGGCACCAGAATTGCCAGTCCAATAAATAGAAGTTGCTATAATGCTATTGGGTAACTACTAACTAAAACTTGGTTTCGCCCTTTGCTACAACATACTCCGTAGTGAAACTATAGTATATTTCGTATTAAGCAATGTTTTTTTCATCCTTACAGGTTACAGGTTAGGATGGCGGTCGGTCGACAAATCGTCGTCACCTTCAATTTTATGGCCTATTTAGGTAATGATTTATCATCTGTACAAGCATCTTACAGAATCTTGGATGATTACAACTGTACATTCCTGTGCAATCTAAAGCACAATTTAAAAGAAAAAAAAGGTAGAAAATAAAATCAAGAGGATCGGTGGTTTGGAAGGCAACTTTAACTTGTATTTTCAGGAGAGAAGAGTTACTGACAAAGTTCCACCATGAAACTTAAAACCAAAGGACAAAAAACTTTGGTTTCACTAACCTGATCCAATTCTGGGGAATCTACAGATGATAAGACTTTGAATGTATCATGATTGTAGAGAGGCGGTGTTTGTTGGTGTTGGTGGTGTCTCATCTTTTTCAACGATCTCATATTTGCAGAGTGGACACGTAGCAGTGATTTTTAGCCATTTATCTACGCACTCTGCGTGGAAAAAATGAGTACAAGGTAGCTCCCTCAGCTCATCATTATCCAAATAACTCGCCAAGCAAATACAACATACCTGTGATGATGGAAACATAAAGATCAGATTTATGTTATAGAACAATGAAGGGCATTACGTACAGGGGGATGTAGATTCAAGGGGAAAGAGCAAAAAGGGATTCCCCCTCCCCCACACACTTAGTTTAATTTCATACAATTCAGTCAGTCCACAATAAGTTCGGGTCAGGTAGATATTAGAGAACATGGGCATAACTAATTTTGGAAACTCTGCATCAAAATTGCAAATCTACAGAGCACTATATTGAAAAACCTGAACGACAATTGAAGGGGGGGAACAATCAACAGGGCAAGATATAGCTGCAATCAACTTCAGCATTCCATTAAAATCATATGCTCTTGAACAAAACATAAATCAAAAGATAAAGGTCCTGTGACCTACCGCATCTTCCCCAGAGATTGTGCGCTCCTTCTCTGTTCCTACAGCAACAATTCCCCCTTCGTTATAGTCAGTTTCCTCTGTAGTACCGCCTTCATCTTTCTTTGTCTTGAATCTGTAGGTTGGTAAAGCATTTATGCATTCTTCACTAGCTCCTCGAACTTGATTTAGATCCTCACGGATCCCAAGGACTGATATTATGCAAGGTAAGCAGCAGCATATCATTGCACACAAAATAAAAGGCATGGCATATCCGATGCAGCTCAATGTAAGATAAACAATGCATAACCTGAAAGAATCCCAGAAGATGGTTAGATGCTGTATGAGCAAAAAGGAGCTTGAAACTTCATGCCAAGGACCAATGAACATACCTATACAAATTAGGAGCCTCGGCTGCAGATGCATGTCCTCCAAATATCCAAACATTACCCACAACAAACCAAATAGCAAAGAAGCAATCCAATGCCATTTTGAAGTGGTCCATTATCAAACCAATCCTGAAAAAAGAATAAGCGATACAAAAATACTTCAGCACAGTTCAACATCCACATAATAAATACAAGTAATAAAATGAACAGATGATGAAAAAAAACGCAGATGATGTTTTTCTGGTAGAACTAACGCAGAGGAAAATAATAAAACTACTAGGCTACAACAAGTCACAGTTAGATGATGAGGCCTACCCATAAATACAAGTTCTAAGATTTACTGATATTTTGAAAGTGCAAAGAGAAGTGAGCAAGAACATAATGAAAAGGCCAGGTAAGAATATACAATAATTAATGTGGAAAGCCTCTCCACATCATGTATTTCTTTCATACATTGCACATTCCTGATATAAGCCCTTAATAGATACAAGCAAATGCTTGCTCTATCATCTTGATGGGCAATTTAACAACTTCAAATAAAAGGTTCTTCATGAATAAGTTGGTACCTTGTAGTTGCAATTCCCATTGTTTGACTTTCATAAGTAGTTCTAGGTGCATTCTGATGATCTTCTTGTTCTGATGGCTGACTTAAGGAAATAGTTACATAAGAATTTGGGCCTGATGACGAGTTTGTGCGAGGAGATGTCTGGCTTGCCTGAAGTGCACCACGTTCAGCCCCCTGGTTACGGTGAAGGAAACGCCAATAGAGTACAGGGAGGCTTGCAAAACATCCACCTGTGTACCCAACAACCCAAGCAAACAATGGGGCTTGAGGATGTTCATGTCGTGACAAATACAAGACAGTCATGGATGCTATAATCTGACTCAATGTGAATACTAGCTCAGTGGATATCCAAAAGCCGGAATTGAAAGGACTCCAATTCCGCCGGCCAATTCCCTCATTTCTCCTAACAAAAGAGGAGCTCCTAGTAATCGTGTGAGTAGGTGGAGGTGATGTTGATGGAGGTGCTTGCATGCCACTTGTTTCCCTATGAACATTATTAGAATTGCCAGCATGAGAAAACTCTATATTAGATATATTTAAAGAGGAGGCTTCACCACCTCTTTCTATATCAATTACGTGCACATCATTCCGATGGTTTGTATGCCCCTCCATAAGCAATGGAAAATGGTCAGCCTGACTCTCTTGCATTGGCTCCTGAGATGATACAGCCATAGTCTTCAATATTAACTAAAAGATATTAAGTATAAAACAGCGATTCACCAGAATGAACAACACTTCAAAATCTCATTTTGCCAACTAAAATTCAGTATAACTCTGTAGAAATATGTCGTTCGATCTGAAGCTGCAAAACCACATCCAAGCCATAAAACTTTCAGTTGAAGACCTTTATATTGTGAGGATATACAAAGGAAATCAAGAGGAGAAAAAACTACATCATATCACATAAAGATAGAAAAAAATTACAGTATAAAAAATATTAAAAATATAGAGAAGCAGAAACAATCCACTGTCCACAGATTTTAACACATTTATCTGTTCAAAATTCGGCATTCAATAATCAAGTATAACAGATACCAAGCAACACTAAACAGTAAACACACCACAATCTTGCAAAATGCTTGGCAGAGGGTAAATTTTACTTTGTATTTTGAATTTTCAGCACGAGACATACATCATTATATGCTTATACCAGGAGAAAAAGATGACAACGAGAGCAAACTATACCGAAAATTTTCAACATAAATTTGAACATATACTTGTATAACAGAAAGTAAACACCCAAGAATCCACCCGAGCAAGAAAACTAACTCCATAATTCTCATCATGCATTTTCAAGGGGCAACAAAAAGCACATATTCAATCCATGACTATAAAACAAGGTCACCCAAATGTAAGAAAAATGGTTACTTCCTCCACACAATGAGGTAAAGAATAAGCCATACTTCATGTGATATGTTATTGGAATGATGAAGCAACCAACATTTCTTCTTCACAAAAACTAATCATATACCATAAATTCCAACCAAAATTAACCTAAACCAAAATTACTAAGCAATAATTACAATAATTAACAAATATAAAAGGAAATTAATAATCCATAAAATACCAGCTCAATTCAAAATTTTAGCTCAAATCAAATTTTCAGCTCAATTTTAATATTATAGCTAAGCCAAAGAAAACTAATTTAGCAATTTCAATAACAACAAAAATAATTTAGAACAGATTTCCGCAGCTCACATTCAATACACCAAAAACCCTAATTAATCTCAATAAAACAGAGCTCAAACAGCTCATACCTTCAAATTTGCATCAACATTATCAAATTAACCAAGAAATTGACAATATTTGATTAAAATAACACCAATTTCAGCTGAAAATTAACAAAATATGCAAAATATCATTGTATTGGATTAAAAATTTGCCATAAATTTAGATATATTGAATAAGAAAAAAACTTACAATTATTTCATAAAAATTTGGTTGAAAAAATCGGATGTTTGGTGCGCAAAATTTCTTCGTTTTGTCTGTTCTTCCTTCCACCAACTTTCGGACACAGAAAGAGAGAGATTTGAGGAGAGAGAAAGAGAGATGGAGGAGAGAGAAAGCGTCAAATATCAACCAGTGTATTTTTATTTGGTTTTTTTTTTTAATTTCTCTAAAAGACTCTTTATTTGTTTTTCTTTTTTTAATTTTTTTGAGGGAGAGATTAATTAAATATTAATCCTATTTCTTTTCTAATCCTACTGTATTATTGAATATATTAAATTTTACTTGTAATAATTTAATAACACCTTTTTGTCGGCCCAATAATTGTAACCCTATATTAATCTATTAATAAATTGATTTACATATATATATTCAAAGAAAGTTAATTTAATACGAAGTATATATTGTGTGTCGGATATTTCAAAATATAATACTGGTAATTGACAAAAAGTCTTTTTTCTTTTTGTAATGTTAGAGAAATCTTTGCCTTGAAGGCTAAACTTCCATTAATTGATCTTTTCTCTTTCTTTTCATTGTATTATGGGTGTTTCTCTTAGTTATCTTTGTAATAATCCTACTATTATTGTACAAGTCTGTGGCCTCCATTATCTAAATTCCAAATGAATCACTTGTAGCTTTCATTAGGAGTATTAACTTTGTGTCATTCTCCCGTTCTTGATAAGATTTGTTGAAAGCAACTAGTAATTACGAGTAGTAATAGATGTGTCGATTATACACGACTTTCAGTTATAATTTATAAATAACATTAAAATATATGCTATAAACATTTTTACTTATCACCTCTAGGATAATCAGGTCAAGATTGTGTTATTTTTTATTTTACCTTGATCACAAACATTTAAAAGTGGATAATTCAAGTCCAAATTAATGGGAAGGTCATGGTCGAAATATTTGGTTTCAAATTGCACTTGTGTTTATTAGGCAAGTATCAATGTTGAAGTTTTAATCATACTACAAAACTAAATGATTAAGCCCTCTCACTCTCACTATATCCCTCACCTATTGGAATCCTTATGTTCTACAATGGACTTTTGCACGTATTTTAAAGTTGTTTAGCATGAGATGATTTCATTCTATTTCTTGAAAACTATTATAGAGCAGTCAAACTTGTAGTTTGTGATTCTAGCCACTAATTCACTTATTATCACTTCATTAAAGATGGAACCTCGTGATGAGATTTCTTTTTACGAGTTTGAAGCTATATCAAATTATGGTTCAATTGATTTTTTTTCACGATAAGTTAACTACATCGTTCATTTAATTTTTAAAGTAAACGGGGATCTTCCTAAGAACTTGGAAATGACCTGACCTGATTGTAACCTGCAAATTATTAATTTAAACATAACCCGACTTGAATCTGATAATGATCCGACTTGAAAATGACCCAATGCAACCTGATTATAACCCGCAAATTATTGACTTGAACCGAACCCGACTCAAACCCAAGAATGACCCGACCGGATTATAATCCACAAATTATTGACTTGAACCGAACCCGAGAATTACCCTAACCCGTTTTAACCCGAATTAAACCCGACCTATTATTCACCCGATCCGAATGTAACCCGGCCTGTTATTCACCCGACCTAAACCCGACCCAAACCCGAGAAGAAGTATGACCCGATGTGGCCCGACTAAAGCATGACCCGGCCCGCATAGGTTATGGAATTAATCCAAATTGACCCGACCCGAGTTGACCCGACTCACTCTTACCGAATACCGACCCAAACCCGACCCATTTACTCGAATTGACAGCTCTACCCGAAACCTCCAAAATTTCTCAAAAAGGTGGATATTAGCGTTCAATTTTTGAATTTTTTTACTTTTTTTCGCCCGAAAATAAAAATTGCCGAAACATTTACCATGGTCTCTAATACGTAGCCTCCGGGAGTCCAATTGGGTGGGTGGAACCATCCAATTTGCCTTTAAACGGCCAATTTACTGGTTTACAACTTGCGACGATTTCATTAACTCAAGCCTACCACAAACATTTATGACAACATATAACGATCATATATGGTTCCAAACGGCATTATATGATCCCGAGATGTATCCCCTATAATCTAAAACATTTTTGACATCGGGCCTCGAAACCTTAAAAATTTCTCAAAAAGTGTGGATATTAGCCTTCAATTTTGGAATTTTTTTTACTTTTTTTCGCTCGGAAATAAAAATTGTCGAAATGTTTACCATATTCCCTAATAACCTCCGGGAGTCCAATTGGGTGGGTGGAACCGTTCTATTTGCCTTTAAACAACCAATTTATCGGTTTACAACTTGCACCGATTTAATTAACTCAAGCCTACTATGAACATTTATGACAACATATAATGATCATATATGTTCCAAACGACATTGTATGACCCCGAGATGTATCCCATGCATAAAAGCTCAAAACTTTTCGACACCGGGCCTCGAAACATCCCAAATTTCTCAAAAAGCGTAGATTTCAATTTTGGAATTTTTTGACTTTTTTCGGCCGGAAAAAATAATTGCCGAAATGTTTACCACGATCACTAATACCCCCCATGAGTCCAATTGAGTGGGTGGAACTATCCAATTTGCTTTAAAACGACCAATTTACCGGGTTTACAACTTTCACCGATTTCATTAAATCAAGCCTACCAAGAACATTTATGACAACATATAATGATCATATATGGTTTCAAACGGCATTATATGACCCTGAGATGTATCCAAAAATATCTAAAGGACCCTGAAACCTCCAAAATTTCTCAAAAATCGTGGATATTAGCCTTCTATTTTTAAATTTTTTTATTTTTTTCGCCCGTAAATAAAAATTGTCGAAATATTTACCATGGTCCCTAATACCCTCCGGGAGTCCAATTGAGTGGGTGGAACGATCCAATTTTCCTTTAAACTGTCAATTTACCGATTTAAAATTTTCACTAATTTCATTAACTCAAACTTACCACGAACATTTATGACAACATATAACGATCATATTTGGTTCCAAAATGCATTATATGACCCCGAGATATGTCCCCTATAATCTAAAGGCTTTTCGACACCGGGCCTCGAAACCTCCAAAATTTCTCAAAAAGCGTTGATATTAGCCTTCAATTTTGGAATTTTTTGACTTTTTTCGCCCGACAATAAAAATTACCGAAATGTTTACCATGGTTCCTAATACCCTCATGGAGTCCAATTGAGTGGGTGGAACCATCCAATTTGCCTTTAAACGAACAATTTATTGACTTGAACCCGCAAATTATTGACTTGAACCGTACCCGAATTGAACTCAAGAATGACCCGATCTGATTATAATCCGCAAATTATTGACTTGAACCGAACCCGACTCAAACCCGAGAATGGTCCGACCTGATTCTCACCCGCAAATTATTTACTTGAACCGAACCCGACTCGAACCTGAGAATTACCCTAACTCGTTTTAACCCATAAAAACCTGAATTAAACCCGACCTATTGTTCACCTGACTTGAATGTAACCCGATCTGTTATTAACCCGACCCAAACTTGATTAGAAGTATGACCCGACGTGACCCAACTCAAGCATGACCCGACCCAACCCAAACTTGACCCGCATAGGTTATGAAATTAATCTGAATTGACCCGACCCGAGTTGACCCGACCCACTCTTACCCGATCCAAACCCGACCCGTTTACCTGAATTGACAGCTCTATCTATTATGTATCAGATTTTGTGCAATCAGGTCCATTAATGGTAATACCATGGCCCATCAACATTTGCTTGTTTTGTGTTATTAGATTTCATAGTCCATCAAAATTGTTATGGGCCTCATATCCAAAATTGATTTGGTTTGTTGTATATTCCAAAATAATAATATACTATTTCTTGCAATTGGACTTTATAGTCCATTCAAATTTTCTAATGACGGGCCTGATATCCAACATTAAGCCATAACTTGAACATTCTTTTTTTGACACAAAAAAAAAAAAAAAAAAAAAGTTCAAGTTATGGCTTAATGTTTATCCTAAAACACTTTTTTATTTTATTTTTAACACTCACTTTTTATGTGGGCTTAATCGTTGGGATTATTTCCTTTAAAAAAAAAACGTTGGGCTATTAAAATTGGGTTTAAGCCATTTAACTTCGAATTATTAGATGGTATAATTATCAGATTCTGTCAAGAAAATAAAATAAAAGATAGATAATCATCAATTCATATACTTCCTTCGCTCACAATTATTTGTAAGATATAAAATATTCCTTTGTTACACATTGTGGGCTAAGGGAGTATGAATCTATGAGTGTGGGCTTTTGTAAAAAAATTTAAAAAATAAAAAAAAATTGATCATTAGTCAATTTACTTCAAAAAAACAAATCACTTTCTATAATTTCATACTTTGTATATATTGTACATTAGCACAGACAATCACTATTGCTTAAAATGAAATAATCGACACATTAGCACGGACAAATACTATTGCTTAAATAAGATAAACTGATGTAATTAGTGATTCCATAAAATCATATCGAGTACATAGCTCATATCAAGCATTATTAAAAAAACCATGTCGATCAATTCATCGATGGTAACCACACTGTAACACAATTTTTGCATTGTAACTTAATTTATGTCAATCAATAATGAAAACTAGTTTATAAGTTAAAAAAGTATAAATATTGAATTTAATAAGTCAAATAGAACAAAATTTTATTTTTTTAGTTACTAGTAATATGAATTATTTATTACTTTATTTGCTAGGGGAATATGGACTATTCTTTATAATTACAAGTTACAACCAATTAAACACTCAAAATTAAATGTGGGCCAAAACAAAGAAGAGAATAGGATGGGAATGGCATGGTATAAAAGGAAGAGACAGGAAAGTTGTCCATAGTTCTTGGCATACCTAATTAATCATACATACAAATCATTTTATAATATAATTATTTATTTATACTAAGTAGTATTAGTAGTAGATAAGAGAACTTTAAGATCACATGCCATATGCTTCTAAAATTATTAAACCACCGAATTAAGATTGCTACTTTATTCATCATGGTACAACTAAAGCTATATGAGCAAGGAATGCCATGGTGTTTTTAGAGCTTTTCCTATTTGTAATTATTATTTCGGTTTAGCTTAATTTAATTAAAACCATTCTATAGTTATAATATATCAATTTGTAATAAGGAGGACATGGCAACATTCCAATTGCATAGTTTTTTATTTTCCCTTCTCTAAATTAAGTCGTCCCACTCCTTCGTTTCAGGTAAATAGCAATATTTACTTTTAATAGAAAGTATAATAAAAGTGAAAACGTAGAATAAAAAGTGAGTAGGATATGGGATCCAATTAGAAATAACAATAATCATATACTTAAACTTTGGAAGTATAAATTTTTCTATCTATAATGTATATAGAGTTCAATTTTTAATGATAAAAACTTTGAATTTTGAAAATGCACAATCCATATTCACAATTTAATTTGATTAAAGATTTCGAGTATCATCCCTTACTACTACATCAACCAAGTTAGTTGGCATTTACAAAACCTTGATAAACTTTCAAGTTACACTCCTACAAACAATATGGTAATTAAAAGGTATAAAATTTAAGAGACTTTATCAACTAAGTTAACGTATACAAGGTCATCCATAACCATAAAAAATCTCGTAAAAAAATCTAGTCTTAAGAGATCAAATTAAATAAATCAAAGTCTCAATGCAAGTTTCAACAAGGCAAAAGAGAGTTAGCAAACAAGAAAGACATAACGTAAACTTCCAAAATAAAGTTCCAATCATTTTTTAGACCTTTGCTATATTCTTCCATTAATTACTTGTTACTTGTTATCTAAAATTTATATAGTTGTTCTACCCCATGCATGTTTAATTGTTAGGTGCACTAGCCAGCTACCAGTGGCCCAAATCATACACATTACACATGCAAATACATCACACTTTTTATTGGTCACACCTTATATTATAATTATATAATATGCCCCATGTTTTATGAAAATCAATACTAGTAAAAATTTGGTCAATTTTGCCGTTTATTGGAAGTTTCTAAAACCTGGAGTTTTCTTGGTCAACCTCTATTTGTAAATTTGTGCAAGAATCCGAGTTGTATAATTCTGTCATAGTTGCCTATAGTTAAGGTTAGAGTATAGTAGTATTTGATTAGCTTGTGCGAATTCGATTTGCTATCTCATTTCTTAAGCGAGATTATAGGGTACCTACTTATTAATAAATTTGTTTAAGATTAGTTTCGGTTAGATAAGTAACTGTTTTCTTTAATTTAGATTCCCTCCGTTCACATATGCTATATACTCAGATTATATTGTGGGGTTAGAATTACGGAATAGTATTTTTATTTCGTCCACCAAAGAATGGGTTTTGTTTGTGGACTTGTCCACAAAGATTGCCTCATTATCTCGTTCATTTAATTAATATGGTTTTCTTTTCGTTCTCTACTTTATTTATAACCTTAAAACTGACAAAGTATACTAGATTACTAGTGACATAGCTAAAGATACGAAGTATTATTTATTGTACTTTTATTATAATGTAAATTTATATATACCTAATACATAAATCAAAGTACTCCATATAAAACTATAAATTACAAAGATTATTTAAATAGACCAAAAAATTTCTTCTCAGCAAAGATATATTTGTAACGGTCTTATTTTATGAACTAAAATACAAAATAATTCTTCGTATGTCGTATGAAACGAGTAGAGACTTAAGTAGCACCTGGTGGTTGTAGGCCAACAAACCTTAACCTACCAACATTATCCATTAATCGTATCTTTTTAAATTTTAAATTATTGACCCTAAAAAGTAGTAAAGCTCTTGTTAAATGAATTATGCTTGCTTTTTTGTCAAATACGTTAAGAAGACGTAAGAGCTTGCATCCCCAACAATGAACCTACTATATACGAAATACTCCGTATATAATTTTGTATTTTTGAGGCATATTATTTATTTATATAGTTAAGAATTAAGAATGGAATTTATTCAAATTTATCTTACTACCTATCAAGCTATCAGAACTTATTATAATAAAATTTATATAAACTTATCTTACTATCAGGGGTGAACGTGTACATGAGTTGAACTTATCATAACAGAATTTATTTAAACTTATCTTACTATCAGGGGTGAACGTGTGCATGAGTTGAACTTATCGAACTTATTATAATGGAATTTATTTAAACTTATCTTTATTTTTGAATTTTAAACTTATCAAAACTTAATATAAATTTATTTAAACCTATAAACTTATCAAAACTTATTAGATTTAATTAAAACTAATTTTAGTTGTAAAAATTAAACTTGGTAAAACTTAACCCTTATATCAAAACTTATTTAAACTTATTGTTCTTAAAATAAGTAAAAAAAAAAATGTGTAAATATGATAGGGCTTAGACCTAGATTGAACTGTAATTAATAACAACACCTCGCACTATGGAGGAGTATTATTCTTTGACGACTCTACATTATTCTTCTATGGTCTTATCACTCTTATGGAAACATTATGGGAACTTATACATAAATATATTTATCTCGTATTTATGTAAAGAGAATACAACGTGTTTTATGCGGTTAATTATACCATATAACCGATTGTAAATGAACCCTATATGCAATGTTTTAATTTCTAGCTTTTATTCTCTTTGTGTTTTTAAATATTCTTTATCATATTTATTTCTACTTGCAATTGTTAGGTATAATAGAATAATTAAGTTATATTTAAGAAAATACCAAGCAATGCACACATATTTAGGTACACTTGAATTTATGTATAAGCCATAAGGTATAATAATAGACAAGATCGCATTGTTAGGTTTGCATGAATATTCTTTAGAAATAGTCGTTAGCCTTTGCTTTCACACTTTATAGAGGGGGGAAAAAGTTAAGCTTTCACGTAGGTATTTGATGTAACATTGCTCTCGAAAACTAAAGTTGATTTAACATTCAACCATTATAATTAATGTATATATATGTAAAACTAACAACAATATTAATAAGGTCAACATAATGGGTGTGATATCGAATATGAAAGCCATATTTCATAATTGTTCTCCTGTGAGCTTGAAACCTTTTTTTTCCTTTAACCCAAATTATAATTATACAATTTAGAGGTTTGAGCTTATAAAAAACTACTACTAGTATATATATACAGAATTCTCATATATATTTTTAAAGAAGATAATCACCAATAGGGTAACATTTATATATTGTTAAATAAATTAATTTTATTATCGTTAAAATAAACGACTTCTGAGTTAGGGCCTGTTCACATTTACTTAATTTCATTTCAGTTCAGTTCAGTTCAGCTCCAATCAGTTCAGTTCAGTTTAGTTCAGCTCTTAATTTCCCTTTCTCATAAAATATTTATTTCAGTTCAGTTCAATTCAGCTCTAATCAGTTCAGTTCAGTTCAATTCAGCTCCAATCAGTTCAGTTCAGTTCAGTTCAGTAAATGTGAACAGGCCCTTAGGAGTCCAGCCAGAAATTTAGAATTCAAATAGTATTTCGTGGCTATTACCCTCCAAAGAGAGAGTTTTGATTATTCAAGAGACGTCAAGCTTATTTTCCTAGGAGAGCAAGATTGAACACCCCCATGTCACGAAATCCCATCCCTCTAAGGCACTTAGGGGCACACAAAGCATCCCAATTGATCCCGTGCACTTCTCTCTTTTGGTCAGATTGACCCCACCAAATCGAGCAGTCATAGAGCGGATATCATCAATTACAAAGCTTGGGAGCTTATAAACTTCCATTAAATATGACGGGATAGCTTGGATAACAGCTTTTTTAATAATAATCATGCAAAAAATTGAAGCATTTCTTAGAAGCTTTCACGATCATAATTTATTTTTAATTTTTTTTTATTATTATTTTTTTAAATGTAGTACTTGATACCATTCAACCACTACAATTAATGTAAAACTAACAACAAATTCTCTCCATATATGTATACACGAATACATGATATGATCTGATGTATATCAAATAATGTCTTTATATCATTAACATACTATTTCTTAAGACATTAATTAAGTTGAGGACTTGAGGCCCATGTCAAGATATATAATAATGGATGGTTATGAATAAACATGCGAATTTTGAAGAATCATTATTGATCTTACTGCTGTTCTTCTTTTTCTTACTAGAGGGTAGTTAATTGTTATAGTCACTAGGGTTTCTTAGCGCATAAGTAACTAATAATGTTTTTCCACAATCTAACTAATATTGCATAACATTTCTCTACAATTGTTTTAGTTCTTAGTTATAATTCAATAAAATTCGCTCATTCTCCATACAATAGTACATGTTAATAGAATTAATTCATATTTATCATTTCAGTGTTTATTCTTTTAGATGTTTTAATTAGAAATTAATTAGTTTAAATAATCTTATAATTTTTTTAGAGAGGTATTTTATTGTACATGCATGCCATAAATATTAAGGAATTTTTATTTAGTTTTAGTTAAAATAAAATAAAATAAAAATAAGTTTCTTATGACACTCATCTTTTCCCTCAATTTATTTCTGTTCATCTATATGCAATAATATTGATCTCTTTTATGAAGAATAATGGACCCAAATTGCAATGATCTAATGTAATCATGAAAATACTATTTCATCCATTTGTGCATGAATAACAACGTAACCTACTAACCTCCTCTATACTTGTCTTTGTCTCTTATAAATACAATTTATGACGGATATATAATTTTCAAAACAATTTTCCATATGTTATTTAATTTGTGTAGATACATAATATATGTATAAATTATCACTCAACCTTCCCATGTGATGAATGAGACACTATCCGATTGATTAACATTATCCGATTGATTAGGCATTTTCTTAATATCATTGAAATAAAATAATGAGTGTTTATATCTATATCAATGAATTTTCTCAATAATTCCATAGTCAAATCAAAGCATCACTATCAATCATCCCTTAACTCTTTAAGCTGAAGTTTGTTGAAGGATAATTAGCAATTAATGTCCAAATTTTGCAACTACTCATTGATATAAACATTGCAAGCTAGCCTAGGCTAAAATCATTGATCATATATATATTATAAAACAAGTAAGGTTTATCAGTTATTGTGTGCCCTTCTAATATCTCATTATCTGTCATAACTTTGATCATCAATGTACATTGTTGGTTACTTGTTAAAATTAGCCTTAAAATATTGGTCTTGATTTAATATTATTATTTTTCAATTTTTGAATACATATGCCTTATTAAGAAGTAATAACAAACATATATTGATTTATTATGTGTATAACAACCTCCGAATTATGTAGTAATTATAAATTCTGTTGTATAATTAACTTTCAAAAATTTGTATGAAAATGTGATGAGAATTGATCTCAAGATCATCTGACACCGAGATATAATCTAACCACCTACGCTATCCCTCACTTTCTTATCCTTTGTTCTATAGTTATATTAATTGTGCCTTTAACTACACTACCACAAGAGTTTGACTTTAAAATCTTAAAGTGACACATAGTGTGAGCATGCATGCAGTGTTGTGATGGTAGAAGTCTCATGATTTATGATTTGTGAAGTGACAAGTAGTGTTAATTAAAAATAAAAAGGTTTTATTATGTCCAAATTATAAATGACAACTAACATTTTTAAATGTAATTTAGGGCCACACACAAATCTACAATGCCACTAACAACAACTTACGTTGCATGTAATTGAAGCCTGATGCTACGTACTACTGTACGAGTAAGACGGGATAAGATTAAATATACCACATACTCAATATCAAATTTAAGGCCACAAAATTTAGTGACCATATATTAAATTTATTCATGCCATGTTTTGGTTGAGGTACGAATATATATGAGGGTACGTAGATCATCCGTCTTCGACCACCAAGCATGAGGCTAGAGGTCGAATAATATAGATAACCTTAAATTTTTTCCCCTTTTAGTATGAGCATAATCCTTAATCAGACCATCAAAAAAAATATGTATACATATATACAATATAAAATCTTTATGTTTTGATTAACACATAAATACAATATACGAGTAAATCAATTTAGTTTTTGCATGCATCGTGCGTGTCATGGCGAACAACTAAATATAAAGTCCAAAATATGTGTTAATTTATTATAGGCTTGAATTTTATTTTAATTTAAGTTGACATTTTGGGGTTATTTAGTTTATGTATATAAATCCCAAAATGATCCTAAATAATTAATTGATCATTTGACTATACACTCATATTAGTTGTATATAATTCAATGCTAGCTATAAGGGTATTGCGTCTTCATTTAGAATTATTTTTATTTGTTAAACACAAACTTAAATTTGTGGGGGCGAAAATCAAGGGGTAGAGTTCATTGTTAGGTGACTTATAATTAGTAGAAGATATATAACTTGTTTCGGGTGAAAACAATGGGACCTTGTCGAAGGTCCGATGAAGTGGAGAAGCTTGGATTCGGTCCAAGTGATGTTGGGCCGAAGGTTTCCTGCACAGTAAACACACGTAAACTAGCCTCGGGGGTGTTGCCGAGGAAGGCCCCTCCGATGCTAAAGTCAGTACAGTGTGTAGAAAGAGAACACTATGCAAGAGAATTAATTGCTTGAGGCTTTTCTTGAATGAATGTACAAATGTAATATTGATGGCTTTTATACCTTTGCATATATGGAGAAGTTGGGCCTTAGCCCAATTGGCTTGCCTTGAGGACTGATCTTTGACTTTAGCACAATTGGAGAGATGAACCTTGACCTTGGGCTTTTAATTGGATCATTTAATGCCTAGGCCCAATTGGACTAAATTGGACCTAAACAACTTGCCCCCCAGACCCGATTTGGAAGGATGACGGGTCGGGTTTATTTAATCAGAAAAGGAGGGAAGTGAATGATTTAATTAATCCAAAAATTTGAATTTAAACCGTAATTAATGAGATAACAACAGTTAAGGCGGATAATTGTGGAAGTTGGACGGATAATGGGCAGTTTAATCGCAAGGTCGTGTGTTTAACGGTTACTTAGTGGGGTATTTAAGAGAAATTGAAACGCGGACTCCCCGTATTCCCATTTCTGGAGATATAATTAGAGGCGCGTCATCTATCCTCACTTATTCACCAACACAAACCCAGAATTCTCGAGAGAACCCAAGAATCCGCATCAAAACTTCGCAAATTCCCCGAGCATTAAGCTTAGAAACTGAGACTCGCCACTACCAATTCATAAATCGGCAACTTTCGCTTCAGATTAAGGTAAATTCCTTTGATTTTAGTTTATTTTTCTTCGAATTTGAACTCCTTCCCCTTTTTTCGACTTTTTTCTTCGAAATTATCAATGGCGAGAGGAGTTAGGGGTAGAGCCCGTGCTCCAAGAAGAGCAAGGCCAATTCCCGATCCCAGGAACAGGATTGGGACCTGGAATGGACAAAGAGCAGAGTCTGACCCTGCTGAAGGGATTAGGGCGACTCCAATTTCCTCGGCTCCTCCTCAGAGAACGGAGGGGCCGAGCGCTTATGGGCGGGACGATGAAGTTCCCGCTGTCCTTTGGGATATCTTTCCTGGGTTTTCAGAGTGGGAGGATGCCGAAGTAGCTTCGGCCATGATAAAGAACCGCCCCTACTCATGGTGGGTGGAGAATGCCGAACAGTATCGGTTTTCCGAACAAATTGAGTTGCATTACGGCATCCTTGAAGCTGATGGGTATTGGTGCCGAATGCCCGTGGCATCCGATAGAATCCATCGTCCACCCCCGGGGTATGTGGGGGTGTACACAAGACAACTTCAGTATGGCTGAGGTTCCCTTTGGACGTATTCGTCCGAGACTTGCTGATCCATTACAATATTTCCCTATGTCAGCTAACTCCTATTAGCATCCGAAGGGTGATGACATACTTATGGGTCTGCAAGTTCTTCAGGTATGTGCCGAACCTGCACTGCTTCAAAAAGCTTCATCGGCTAGTGCCAAATATTCAAAGTGGGCACGGAAGCCATGGTTCTGGGTGGTACCGGATTGAGTCTCGGCCCCAGTACCTAACCATGTGGCCGAACGACTCTTCAGACAAGGACTGGAGAGGTCAATGGATTTGGGTTAGGGCACCCACGGACCCGGGCCACCCTTGCGTCTTCAGCGCTCCCCGGTACCTTGCTGAGCCTGATCCCGACATGGGAAGTTTAGGTCCCCCCGCATATAACGGCCCAGATCCGAACCTTAATCAACAGAATATCTTCGGCAAGCTGCCGAACCGGGGGGGCAGCGGCCGAATGCAGCATATCCCGGAGACTTGGCTCCCCGATACGCATTATGTTTTCCAAGAGAACATGCTAGCAGGTGTTGGCCTCAGCCGAAAGTTTAAGGATGGTAAGCTTCTTCGGCTGGGGCCGAGGCCTTTTAATTATCTCTTTTTCTTCTCTTTCACTTCGCTTTTTTATGTTGTGCCAACCTAACTTAACTGACCTTTCCCCTTTTCTTTTTTAGAGCGGGACGAGACCAACGTCGGCATTAACTACGCTCGTCTTGGCGTCAACCGAGAACGAGTTGTAACTGATCGGGCCCCCTCTATCACTGAACCGAGGCATAGAGAAGTTCACCTAGACTCTTCCCACTTCCAAATTGAGGTTGTTGCTCTGTATCAGAGGCAAAAGCCTTGGTGGAAGAAGAGAGACCCCTGGTTTCAGCTGCTGGACGAAGAAGCTGAAGCTGCCCGTACAGCCGAAGAGGTTGCACGGGTTCTCGAAGCTTGCGAAGGAGGAGAAGGGTCCTCCAGAGCTGCTGAAGAAGAAGCTGCAGCTAGGGCAGCTGAAGAAGACGAGGCTTTGCTGAAGACCTCGGTGAGCTTTCAGACTTAATTTTGTCTGTTTCTGTTTGTTGTTTTGTTGTTTTTGTTTTTTTTTTACTCACATTCTTCCTCCCCCCTGTCTTTTACAGTCTGAAGAGAGTAATAGACACAGAGAAGGGAAAGCCCCTGTTCGTCCCGAAGACCAGATACAAGAAGAGTCCTCAGACTCAGACATGGACGAGCAGCCGCTTCAGAAAAGGCGCCGAAGAATGGCCATCATCGGCCCCCATGACTTTCAGCGGAGGCCGATGACCATCGGCATCGAAATAAGGGAACCCGAGGAAGGCAATGGATCGCCGAGGGTTCCCCGACCACCACCTCAATCACCTCCAAAGACCCCTCCGCCACCTCCCGAGATGGAGGTGGATCAGAAAACTCTCGAACCTAAGGGAGGGGTCCAAGAAGAAGTTCAAGAGAGTGCTGCTGAGCACAAGAATGAGGATGCCGTGATGCCCAGTGCTGAGGGTTTCACGGCAGACATTGCAAGAGAGGTTGAGGCCTTCGTCCTCACCCCTGAAGAAGAAGAAGTCATAATAATTGATTCTTCTGAGAAGAAGGAGGATGCTGAGCCATCCAAAGTTAAAGAAGCTCCATCGTCATCCTTTCCTTCCTTCCAGACTCTGCAATATGGAGAAATGGGTTTCTCGGCCCCCCGAATTCCAATCCCAGATCACATCTGGGACCTCATATGGGGTCAGAACCGAGAAGGTGCTGCAGCCTACTTCGGCGATTTTGCTGGCATGTCCGAAGTAGATAGGGCAAGAATCTGGTCATTGAAGGCCACTGCTGGGATGGGCGAATCCAGCAGATCAGTTCCTGACCCAGCCAGGTCTAACCAACTGCTGATGATGCAGGTGATTTTCCTTGCCTTTATCTCCTTTAAAATTCAGCTCTTTAATTATCATTATTATTTTTTATTTTAACTTGTGCTCCTGTTTTCAGTTCGTGCACAATCAGACTCTCACTGTAGAGCTGATAGATACCCTACAAGATAAGGTGGACGTTGCCGAGCACGACAAAAAGGTAGCTGAAGAGGAGTTAAAGCTTGCTAAGCTGAAGCAAGCAGCAGCTGAAGAGAAGCAGCAGAAGGGTGAAGAATATGAGAAAAAAGCTGCTGAAGCCCTCAAAACCTTCTGCGATGCTATGGAGAAGGAAGTTTTTCCCCCACTGATGGAAGAGGAAAAATTCCTCCAAGAGCACATGGGAGTGGACATCTCCAAATTCAAGGCTACCATTGAGAGCCGAATCCAGGAAGGAGCTGCTGCACAAGCTGAAGTGCAGCAACAGCTAGAAGCTCTTGAAGCCAGCAGAATGGCTGCTGAAGAGATGCTCCAAGCCAGGGATGTCCAACTCTCAGAGGCTGCTGCTGCTGCTGAAGCTCAGAGAGCTAAGCTCCAAGAAGCTGAGGATCAGCTGATGGCCAAAAAGGAAGAAGTGGCCCAGGCTCAGACAGAGGCTTCCCAAGTTCAGCAGGAGCTGAATGAGCTGAAAGGTTCCTCCTCCAAGCTTGCCGATGAGCTGAAGAAATCCAAGGAAGACTTGGAGGAGACAAAGAAGAAGTTGGCTGATGCTGAGGCTCTACTCAAAGTCCGTGTCTATACCCAGGAAGAATATGAAATGGGTTTCAGAAACGGGTTCAAAGTGTGCCGGAGAGTCTGCCTTCATGCTGAGCCGAAGTTGGACTGGTCCAAATGTGCTGAATGGGTCCAGGATCCCGAAGACCCTCATATGAAGTATGCAACTCCAGTCGAAGCTGAAATCCTTAAGGCTGAGGAAGCCGAAGAAGAAGCTGAGAGAATGGAGTTGGAGGCTGAACAGAGGGAAAGGGAGGCTCGGCAGAGTGCAAAGCCTGCTTCTTCTGCTGTCGGGGCTGAGACCACCATGGGGCCCAACAATGCTGACCAGTCTGATCCTCGGGCTGAAGCATAGGAACTCGGGCAGTCGTCTTCAGAATCTTGCGGTTCATCATGCGCTCAACTTTAGACTTGCCGCTTTCTGAATTTTTGCCTTGTTTGTTTTTTGCTTCAGCTTGCCTTGTCGTACAAAACAGTTTATTTTTTTGCTTCTGTACGTATTTAAGTATGGCTTCAGCTGAACATAAACTTGCACTGGTAGTGCTTCTTGCCCCCCCCCCCAGAAATTTAAGTATGGCTTCAGCGGAATAAACAATTTCTTTATTTCTTAAAAATGGGTATTCGAAACACAGGGCCTACTGAAGGCAATGCTTCGGATAATGGCTTTCTGGGATACAAGGCTCAGTTAAGGCAATATCCCAGAATTGTCCATGGACTCATGCCTTTGGAGAACAAATCTTACTGAAGCTTGAATTCAACTGAAAGACTAGAGTTCTTTAAAAAGACGAGTTTGTCAGCAATCTGAAACCCAGTTACCCGAAGGCGAAGCTTTCAGACGAGGCTGAATAAACAATTTCCAACAGTTGCTGTTATCCTTGATTTTCTGTCTATCATTGAAAAATGGATATCCGAAACACAGGGCCAACTGAAGGCAATGTTTCGGATAATGGCTTTCTGGGATACAAGGCTCAGTTAAGGCAATATCCCAGAATGGTCCATGGACTCATGTCTTTGGAGAACAAGTCTTACTAAAGTTTGACTTCAGCTGAAAGACCAGTGTTCTTTAAAAAGACGAGTTTTGTCAGCAATCTGAAACCCAGTTACCCGAAGGCGAAGGTTTCAGACGAGGCTGAATAAAAACCCTTAAAGAGTAGATAGAACCAAGAAAACTTTAAAAGGATAAAAAGTTGCAAATATTTATATAAATGGCGGCTCCAAGGCCTTTCATTAGTTCAAAATGTACTTACAAAAATTGTTCTGCCCCGAAGGGTTTACACATGATATTTTTTCAGTACACCAGCGTTCCAGTGATTTTTCAACTCAGTTCCATCCAACTGCCGAAGTCGGTATGTCCCTGGCTGAAGCTCATCACAGATTTCATAAGGCCCTTCCCATGCAGCTGAGAGTTTCCCATGGATTTGGCCTTTCTGAACTACAGCAACATTTCGAAGGACAAGGTCTCCAATTTTAAGAGGTCTTGCATGGACCCTTCGGTTATAAAATTTGCTGATTCTCTGCTTATAAGCAGCCATTCTGTCTCGGGCTGAGTCTCTTACTTCGTCGAGGAAATCGAGAGATTCCCTCATCAGTCGCTTATTCTCAGCCGAGAAGTGGTGCACTCGTAGGCTCTCAGAGCCAATTTCCACTGGAAGAACGACTTCGGCACCATACACTAGTTCAAAAGGTGAATAGCCCGTTGCCTCTTTTTCAGTTTTCCGAAGGGACCAAAGGGTTCCAGGGAGCTCCTCCAGCCACTTGGACTTTTGATCTTCCACCCTCTTTTTGAGGGCATTTAGGATCTGTTTATTTGCAGCTTCGGCTTGTCCGTTACTTTGCGGGTGGTATACCGCTGAATATGCCAGTTTGATGCCGAACTGATCTGTATACCGCTTCAGTGGTAAGTTATCAAATTGCCTCCCATGATCGAAGACAAATACTCTCGGGATGCCAAAACGAGTGATGATATTCTGCCAGATAAATTTTCTGACAGTTTGCTCTGTAATGTTCGAGGCTGCTTCGGCCTCGATCCATTTACTGAAGTAGTCAACACCAACTATCAGCCATTTCTTCTGGTACACAGCCTCTGGAAATGGTCCTAGTATATCCAGTCCCCATTGGGCAAACGAGAGTGGATTAAGGATCGGCTGAAGATCCCTTGCTGGCTGGTGGATAACTGGAGCGTATTTTTGACATTTTTCGCATTTCCGGACCAGCTCCTTAGCATCTGCGATCATGGTGGGCCAGTAATATCCAGCCCTCAATGCCTTGTGGGCTAAGGTCCTTCCCCCAATATGGTTCCCACAGATGCCGAGGTGAATCTCCCGTAAGATATAATC
Organism: Chenopodium quinoa; assembly: GCF_001683475.1. Lineage (NCBI taxonomy): Eukaryota > Viridiplantae > Streptophyta > Magnoliopsida > Caryophyllales > Amaranthaceae > Chenopodium > Chenopodium quinoa. Next base: position 380,723 of record NW_018742969.1, read on the forward strand.
TGCATCTGTTGGTCCCACGCATTTCAGCAATGGGGCTGAGAAGGACTTTTTCAGAAGTTCCCCCCTGAAGACAATGAACCTTGAGCTGGTTCTCTTCATCTTGGAGGCCAAAGCTTTATCTTCGGGAGTTTCTCCCCGAAGTTTGAAAGCTAGGATGGGGTCCATCCAACTAGGCTCTGGGTCAGCGCAGCACACTTCAGGTGCTTCGTCGACACTTCTCTCTTGACGCACTTCTACATATACAAATCTGTTCAGCTCGGTAAGAGTTGAACTGGCAAGTTTGGAGAGTGCATCGGCTTGAGTATTCTGACCCCTCGGGATCAGCTGAACCTCAAAAGTTTTCAGCTTTGCAATGACTGATTTGGTTTTGGCAAGATAAGCTATCATGGAGGGCTCTTTGGCCTCGTAGCTGCCGCTAATATGATATGCAACTAGCTGAGAGTCTGTTTTCAGGCAGACATGATCGGCTTCCAGGGAGATGCACAATTCTAGGCCGGCGATTGCTACCTCATATTCGGCTTCGTTGTTCGAGGACTTAAAAGAAAATTTTAGTGCATACTCGAAGGATTTGCCTTCGGGAGAAGTTATCACTACTCCTGCCCTCGAACCGTTTTCGATGGAAGATCCATCCGTAAACACGGTCCAGACTTTCTTTTCATTGTCTAGCGCTTCTTGGTATGAGCATTCGGCCAAGAAATCCGCTAGAGCTTGAGCCTTAATGGCAGCCCTCGGACGGTAGCTGATGCTGAATTCGGTGAGCTCAAAAGCCCACTTGGCTAGCCTACCAGATTTTTCAACCTTGTCGAGAACTTTTTCCAACGGCTGATCAGTTAAGACCACTATCTGATGGCAATCAAAATAGGGCCTCAGCTTCCGAGCAGCTACTACTACCGCGAAAACGACTTTCTCGAGTAGAGGGTAGCGAGTCTCGGCATCCGTCAGTGTATGACTGACAAAGTAGATCGGTTGCTGACTTTTGCTTTCTTCCTTCAGCAGTACTGCACTGATGGTGGCTGGGCTAACGGCCACATACAGGTACAAAGTTTCTCCTTCTGCTGGGCTAGCCAGCGTTGGGAGTTGAGCCAGATGCTCCCGAAGCTGTTTAAAGGCGTCTTTTTGCTCTTCCTCCCAAACGAGCTCTTTTGTTTTCGGGAGTTTCAGGGCTTTGAAGAAAGGTAACCCCTTATCCGAAGCTCTGGAAATGAACCTCGAGAGGGCTGCCATTCTTCCGGTGAGCCGCTGAACATCTCGCTTTGTTTTCAGCTCAGGAAGGTCGAGCGCTGCTTTCACTTTGGAGGGATTGGCATCAATCCCCCTCTTGCTGACTATGAACCCAAGGAATTTCCCTGACTTCACGCCGAAGACACACTTCTTCAGATTCAGCTTCATTTGATGCTTTCTTAAGGTGGCGAAAGTTTCAGCCAGGTCCTTAACATGGTCCTCAGATTTTTTGCTTTTGACGATCGAATCGTCGACATAAACTTGATCCACCAGCCTTTGATAGGTTGCCCCCGCATTTTTCAATCCGAAGGGCATCATTTTGTAATTGTACACCCCAACGTTTGTGACGAATGCCTTCTTTGCTCGATCGTCGGGGTGCATGAAGATCTGATGATACCCCGAGAATGCGTCCATGAAACTAAGCAAGGCATGGCCACTTGTCGAATCGACTAGCTGATCGATCCTCGGCAAGGGATAGAAATCCTTCGGACAAGCCTTATTTAGGTCCGTGAAGTCAACGCACATCCTCCAGGTACCATTGGCCTTCTGAACCATCACCACATTTGCCAGCCATTCTGGATATTGGCAAGGCTCGATGAAGCCTGCCTCCAGCAATTTTTTGACCTCGGCTGCGATGTCTCGGTTCTTATTAGCGGAGTAATTCCGCTTCTTTTGCTTAATTGGTCGACACGTTGGGTCAACATTAAGCTTATGGGAGATGAGGTCTGGACTTATCCCGGGCATATCAGCTGCCGAGAAAGCAAACACATCTCTGTTGTCCCGAAGGAGCTGAATAAGTTCACAACGGGTGTTCGGATCAAGGTCCATCCCGATTGTTACACATTTCTCAACGTCTCCTTCGGCCAACTCAACTGTTTCAGTCTGTTGGTCCATGTCCATTGCTGATGGACTGGACTCTTCAGAATCTGGCCTGCTGCCTATGTCAGCAGGTGTCCCAGTCTTTTTGTTCTTCGGCTGGCTCTCTGAGTCTTGCTGTTCAGCTGAGGAGCTAGCCTTTTCCCTTTCGGGCCCTTTACCTCTGGGTACAGATCCTTGGGCCGAAGCACTTAGGCCTTTTGGCTTTTTTGTGCTTGTCTCTCTTTCTTTTTCTTTCTCCTCCTCATCCTTGTCGTCATCTGGGCGACTACTGGATGGCTTGAGGTAGTTGCACCTTCGGGCGTCCTTTTGGTTGCCCTGTATCCTTTCGGGGAAGCCAGCGTCTGAGACGTAAATCATCAGCTGATGATAAGTTGAGACGACCCCTTGGATCTCATGAATTATGGGTCTCCCCAAAATCACGTTGTACACTGAAGGAGCGTCAATGACCAAAAATTCAATCATGACGTTCCTGGCTGCCTCATCGCAGCCGATGGTGATAGGAAGTGTCACCTTCCCATCTGGATAAGTTGAAGCCCCGTTGAACCCGGATACCGGGTAGGGTACCGGCGTAAGGTGCTTGGGCTTCAGCTTGATTTGATTGTAGGCCTTTCGGAACAGAATGTTTGTTCCGCTTCCACCGTCAACAAGGACCTTACTGACGTCGTGGTTGGCCACCGTGGCGATGATCACCAACGGATCCTCGTGAGGAAACGTTACCCCCCGGCAGTCGGCGGCTGTGAACGTCATGTTCGGCACCGTCGATTGGGGAGACTGAATGTCAGCGTTGTTCACCTGGTGAGTCAAATCCCTAAGGTGTCGCTTGTGCTCCCTCCGAGAGCATATTCCTCCCGAGATAACATCGATCGGAGAGAATTTCCCCTCTGGCTTTTTATTGTTCTTCCGGGGGAAGTCGAGGTCTTGCCGAGAGTCCTTTGCTGACTTCTCGGACTCTTTTTTCTCGCGGTGATCCGCGATGTATTTTTTCAAGTATCCCTTCCGGACCATGTCCTCTATCTGGTCCTTCAGTTGGATACACTCCTCAGTGTTGTGTCCCGGAGATTCGTGGAACTCGCACCACTGATTTTTATTTTTTCGCTGATACCACTCTGGGAGTGGTCTCGGCTTTCGGTAACTCTGCTCCTCCTTCGTCACGCTGTAAATTTTGGCGCGTGGAAGAGAGAGCGGAGTGTAGGACTCGTATCTGCCTATGTATGAGGCAGATTTTTCCTTCTTTGGGTCGCTGGCCGAAGATTTCTCCGAGGCCTTTGACTTTCCCTTTGCCTTATGGCCTTGGCCTTCAGACAAGGGTATTTGTTTTTGTTTCCCTCCCCCGAATTGAGGTTGGGTTTTCGCTTTGTTCCATTCTTCGGCTCGGATGAACTTATCCGAGGCATTTAGAGCTTCCTCCAAGGTCTGCGGGGTATGCATGACCATGAAGTCTAGGAACTTCCCGGGCTGAAGGCAATTCTGCATTGCAAAAAAGGCTAGCCCCTGGTCCAGCTGAGAGACGCTGGATGACTCGTTACTGAAACGGGTCAGATAGTCTCGGAGGCTTTCGGTTTCCCCCTGTTGCAGACTCATGAGTTCTGCAGTAGTCTTCTCTCGGCGGTTTGCCGTGGAAAACTTGCTCCTAAATTTGGAGGACAGATCATCCCACCCTGTTATGGAGCCTTACTTTACTCCCTTGGAGATCCACGCTTGCGCGACCCCCTTGAGAGTGGTTGGGAAATATTTGCACCAAGTCGCTTCGGATATGGGGCAAAGATGCATATGAGTCTCATACGAGGCCACGTGGTCCTTCGGATCCGAGGTCCCGTCATATGTGATGTGCGACGGTATTTTAACCGTGGGCACGTGCTCTTCCAGTATCCATTGCTCGAATGGCGAACTGGCGGGTAGCATAACGACCTTGCCCTTGTTCCTGGCCGAAGGGACCGCGCTCCGCCCTCTTAGAGAGGTAGGAGTGGTTTTCGTCCCTGGCTGGGAAGTCTGGGCCTCGGCCGCAGGGAACGAGAGGCGACAGTGCACGCTCGGTTCCTTGCCGCCGAGTCGGTCGAGGACGCTTCGGCGAACAGTCTCAGGTTGTTCTCGGTGAGTAGATTCTGGCCGAGAAGCTGAGCTGCTGCTCTTATGCGTTTCTGGTCGGGAGGATGAGGATCCTTTGAAAAATTGAGGGTTCTTTTTCCTCTCTTTTTCAGTTTTCCAGGTATCCTCTTCCCACTCTTCCAGTTCCCGGGAGGAAGGAAGCTTCCCACCATCATGGTCTAGCTTCCTCCGTTGATGCCGGGTATGCGGAGGAGTTCGATCACGAGGTGGTGGCATATTTTGTGCCCTCATTGCCTCCATGAGCACTGCCAGCGCTCTTGCCACCTCCTCCGAGCTGGGCCCCGTCAAAGGGGTCCTCGGCCAAGTATGGGAATGAGAGCGCACAGTCGATGGTTGGCTTTGGGGCACTGAATGTGTCCTATGATCGGACTCACCCCTGCTAGACCGAGAGTGACTCGGCCTATGATGAGAGTTATGAATTACGGGAGAAAAGGAATCCTCCCTGTATGATCCTCCCCCCGAGCTGGCACCCTTGGGAGAGTTCCGGTCCGGCGAGGGTGATGGTGTAGGGGTTTTAGGCTTTTCGCCTGCTCCTTGACGGAGGCCTTTGCTCTTGCGGTTCTTAGCCATTGCTACTAAGATAATTGCAAGATGATCTTGGTTAGAAATTTGGCTTAAAGATTTTTGAAATTCCTCCCCACAAACGGCGCCAAATTGTTTCGGGTGAAAAAAATGGGACCTTGTCGAAGGTCCGATGAAGTGGAGAAGACTGGATTCGGTCCAAGTGATGTTGGGCCGAAGGTTTCCTGCACAGTAAACACACGTAAACTAGCCTCGGGGGTGTTGCCGAGGAAGGCCCCTCCGATGCTAAAGTCAGTACAGTGTGTAGAAAGAGAACACTATGCAAGAGAATTAATTGCTTGAGGCTTTTCTTGAATGAATGTACAAATGTAATATTGATGGCTTTTATACCTTTGCATATATGGAGAAGTTGGGCCTTAGCCCAATTGGCTTGCCTTGAGGACTGATCTTTGACTTTAGCACAATTGGAGAGATGAACCTTGACCTTGGGCTTTTAATTGGATCATTTAATGCCTAGGCCCAATTGGACTAAATTGAACCCAAACATAAATTATAATTTTATATATCATATAATTGTGTTGGTTCGTTCAACTTATTCTATTTTTCTTATTTCTTACGCACCTATGTCAAATCAGATTACATTTTGACCATAGAATACAATTAATTTTGCCTACAAAAGTTAGCTTCATCATGGATTTTCGGGTGAAAACTTGTGTTCCTGAGGCTTTATTTTGTACGGATACAAAAATAGTTGCGTTGGAATATCTGAGGAGTTTGGTAGTCATTAAATTAAACATTTGTGCCGTAATGATAATGATTTTGTGCATAATTTGTAGGAAAACTTAAAGTTTATTCTAGCTCATGTTAAATTGCTACTACAGATTTTGTATAAACCCAGTCTTGGTGGTCTACAATAAATTATTATAAGTAGTAGATTTAATATTTAGCACTCTTAAATAATATAATCATATTTTGAATAATATAATCATTTTTTAGATGATATAATTATCTATTATGAGTCATATATTAAATGATATAGTCGTATTTTAAACAACTAGTCAAATGATATAATTATCTTTTGGATGATATAATATAATTACTGTTTGATACCTTTTTAATGATAAATTCACCTTTTGAATGATACATTTACATAATCAGTTTCTAGATGTTATCACTTTTAAAATGATATAATCACATTTTGCATGATATAATCGCATTTTATATGATATACAATTATATCGAAAATATTTATTTAAGTACTTATTTGGCCTCGTCAATAATTTTATTTTATTTTATTTTTTTTACTCTTAAGAATAGTGTGTGAACATTAATACTCCTAAAAATATTTGCTTATATGTTTTCCTTCATTAATATTACCAACAACTAAAAGGGCTCTCTATGGCAATCCCTACATTAATGTTTGTTTACCTACATGACTAGATATGACACGCACTTTGATCAAATGTGACACACAAGTCTTTTAGGGTTGTAGCTATCCATTTGTGTATGCTCTAAATTGTGACATTAATTATTTGCAATTGCAAATTAGCAATGGTAAATGTAGTCATTAGAGTTGTCAAGGTTACTTTTTAAATAGCTAGTGAGGAAAAATTGACAATATACAAATGCTAATTGATTAATAAAGTATCTATCAAAAAAATGCGAATACTATACAGTTTTACATTATGCCAAAACAGAGCCTAACTCTTTTACCAGGAAAATAAAGAGCTTAATAGCTCAGTTAAGTTTAGGGTCCGTTTGGTTCGCACGAGGGAATCGGAATGAAATGGAATGGAAATACCTAGGGGGGTGGGGAATGAAGTTAGAGGGATTTGGGGGAATGAAGGGGGTAAAGGGAATGGGAAAAATGTGCTAACAAACAACAACAAAGGGAATGGGGAATGGGGGCAGTTGATTCCCATTTTCTTTGATGATTAACCCCAACCAAACGACCCCTTAATATTATGCCAAAACAAATAGTTATAGAAAACGCGTTGAAGGTTTTGTATCAAAAAACAGGTGTCAAAATCAAATAAAAATAAAACTGGTCAAAAATACAGGGACATACCTAAAAGTATTTGTTTAACTAAATTTGGCTTATTCACTCCATTAGAAACTTCCACGTCTTCATAAACCTCGTTCATTTTATATACAAGAGGACCTTCTTGTTTGAACCATAAATTAATATTATCTTTTCATTAACTTTGAAGTACTAATAATTTTGTTTTAGTAATATTTTTTTTTTTTTTAACAATTTTCAATTCTTTTGACCTTCATAATTGTGTTTGACCATTATTATTTTCAATTATGTTAATGAATAAGTTACAAATTTTAACCATAGAAAGCAAATGTAAAAATGTATTAGACATAAAGGGGGTATGTCTATAAAACTAATTTAGTAGAATCATTATATGGTTTGTCAAGGTTAATGTTTCTTAAATTCTTATTTTGATCCAAGTTACTAATAACTAGATGTAAGCCCCTGCAATGCACGGTTCTAGTAAATTATTTTATTTAATTTAAAATTTTGTATATTTATGAAAATCATTCATTAGATATATGGATAACATTCCTAATATCATAAGATAATTTTATAATTTTAACACTAAAGTTATTTGTTATTGTTTTATTTATTTTACGTGGCGCTTTGAATTTAAAATATTAAACCTTATTAATTAATTTTGCTTATGTGACAATTTAAATTTTTAATTAAAAAAATGACAAATCTTGTTTTTTTTATGAGGATGACCCAGTTTGTCATGGTGAGAAACAAATGTCATTTTCGTAAATAAACCAAAAATTCTATTCAATTTTATTCAACTGTGGAGCCCACAATAATGAAAAAGTTGTTGATTTATTCCCGAAAATTCCCCCATGAGAAATGAATTTCATTTCTCACCATGAGAAACAGGGAATTTTCCATTTTTTATTGATTAAAATAAATCTTTTTCCTATGAGATTTTTTTTAATATACTCCTTATGTTTGAAATGATAGTCTAATTTATAATCTTTTAGCTATTTAAAATTATGGGGAATTATATAGATTTAGATTTATTCGTCTCGATTAGTACATTATTAAAATCAAACTTTTATAATATTTGAGGGATTAAAGATATTTGCGATCAAAAATTTGGATCCATATATGTAAAAAAAGATAATTATTACTTAGTTTTTTTTTTTTTTTTTTTTTTAAAGAAGATAATCATTTTCTTTTTTTTATTTTAATAATATAAATTTTAATTATTCACTATTTATTGTTTTTAACTATATATGTGTCAAAATTCTTAAATCTTATTTGTCACTTTTGCTTAGGTGGCGAGTAAATTTTTTAATTCTAAAATAAATTATTAATCTAATTTTTCATTGGACAAAATAATACCTTTTCTGATGTGGTGAGCCGAATGCTCTCGAAATATGCCTACTTTATTTATATAATATTAGATTAGTAGAATTCTATCTGTTTTATAAGTTAAGTTAGATTAAACTAGTCTTTTTAGTCAAAAATAAAATAAAATTAAACTAGTCTTTATAATGCTTGATGGACCATTCTATAATCTCGAATTCAAAACGTTACAAATTATTTTCAGCTACACAAATAACACAATAACATAAATTGATAAAACAACACTTCCAAGGTTCCACTAGGTTTAGCATTGAAGATGTTCAATGAAAGGGATTTTTCAAGAAAAAGCATAATTACAAACCAATTCCAAGTAAAGATTGCATGCAAGGATTGAAAAAGGAAGTAAAGTGTTCCGAGGAATAATTTCCATCTTTAAAAAACAAAAACATTTTGGAATCTTAATAAGTTCTCATTTCCATCTTAAGAAGACTATTTTTGATCCCTTTACAAACCAAACAAATTTTTTAAAAAAGAAGGTAAAAATATTTCCTCATAATATTATTTTACCTTAAACCAAACAACTCTCCAAAATAAATTGTAACATAATCATACACACACGGAGAGTCAACAAACGATTCATTTTGCAGATTTAGGATATTATTTGCTTATACTTTGTATCCATATCGTACTAGGTTTGACTTTTTTTTTCTCCTAACTCCATCTCAGTTTACAATTCCCGTTTGTGTTTTTCACAATATTTATGAAATGGGAAGAGAAAGTGAATGAAGTATATTAAAAAACGCGCAAAGTACAATTATAGACAAAAGTTAAAAAGAGAAAGTGGAAAAAGTACAAGGCAAGTGAAAATTTCAAGAACAATTACAAACTATTCAAAAATGGAAACAAGAACAAGATTTTAGGTCTACAAAATAGAAAACACATAAACTATATTACGGAGTATTATAATATGAGATGAAGGAAGTATGTTTGACCATATTCCGGAATCGAGTTCATTGTGAATCTATGAGTTGCCATACACATTACATTTACACCTAGTAGTAGAGGAAAAGTAAGAAAAGGTAAAGAGTGCAAAGAAGAGCAATAGAAGTCTACTTTTATAAAAAGAGGAGGCGGGACGAAGAGTTGGACACTATAAGAACAAACTATAGCTGGACTTTTACTCATTTGTCTCCGCCACCCATATTTCCAATTTTTTTTCTTAAAAGAGAGAAAAAAATATTTAGAAAATTCTTATCAAGCGTTTGGATTTGACGAAATATTTTTCTCAAATTTCACGAAATCTTCTCTCTTTAATCAACCAAAAACCTACATCCCAGAAATATATTTATTTAACAAAATTTATTAAATTAAAATTAGGGGTTGTTCTTATTTTTTGTTTATTGTATTTTCTCCTTATTTTTCTCTCACCCCCTTCGAATAAGGAGAAAATAAAAACTGAAGAAAAGAGAGGAGAAACTACGAGGAACAAAGCGCACAATATTGGAGAGAGAAAATAAGAAATAAAGTCACCGATTGAAGTATATATCCAGGTGTTTTTTCTATTTCTTTTTTTATGAATTTTGATTTTTATGGTGTTTGATCTAATGGGTATTGATTGTTTTTTGATTTGGTTTGTTTATTGGGGTTGAATTTGTAATGCAATGCTGAAATGGGTTTTTGTTCTTGAGTTTTTTTGTGCATTTTTTTGGGTGATTTGAGGTCAGATCTGAATTGGGTTTCTGAAAAATATTTGATTTTTTTCTGGGGTTATATTGTTTTTAATTCAATGATTTGCTTGCTTACATTTGGCCGAATGTTTTTGCTGTTTTTTCTGTATGATTCCAACTACCAATTAAAATAAAATTTTCTGGAAGAGATCAATTTTATAGGCACCTTCAGTTTTCATATATTTGTTGAGAATCATATTTCTCTAATTGTCAATGTTTAGGTAAATGCATAGAGTTCTGAAAGCATATTATATTGGTGTATTTTTGGGTGAATGTTTATGATTATATGGTGGTCCAATTATGTTGTAGGTTCTTTCTTTGTATAACATCTAATTGCTCTTTGTTTACATTTTTATGTTACATAAATATGTTTGGAATGTCTAATATTTGCCTTGTTGATTGGATTCAGGGTTCATGTGTGCAAACTCTGTGATGTTTCCTGATACAGTACAGTGATTCTTTTGGTTTTGATTCCTTGCAATTATCAACGTTGTTGATTGGAAAGTTTTTGATTTTGTGGTGTGGGGTTGTTTAAAAGGATTTATTGATCTGTTGGTGTTTAATTTGAGCTAGTAATCATGGTTGCCACGGCTGCAACTTCTGCTTTCTTACCTGTTGCTCCCTTACCTCCTGACTCGAATTCGAAATCCTCCTCGTCAAAACTTGGTTCCTCGAATTTAGATACCAGTGGTATCAAGCCAAAATCTGGCTCATCTCGCGGTTTGAAAGTGAAAACCAATGCACAAGCTCCCCCGAAGATGATCAATGGCTCTTCGGTTGGTTATTCTTCAACTAAGGAAGGGTTGAAGAGTGGGGAAGAAACCTCTTCTTCACCCCAGAGGACTTTTATCAATCAATTGCCTGATTGGAGCATGCTTCTTGCTGCTATTACTACAATGTTTTTGGCTGCTGAGAAGCAGTGGATGATGCTTGACTGGAAAACAAAGCGTCCGGACGTGCTTGGTGACCCTTTTGGCTTGGGAAGGATGGTTCAAGATGGGTTTGTCTTCAGACAGAACTTCTCTATTAGGTCGTATGAGATAGGGGCGGATAGAACGGCCTCTATAGACACATTAATGAATCATCTGCAGGTATTGTTCCGAACTTTTAAGGATGTTTGTGAGATGTTGAACTTTCCTACTCGATACTCTTATGGAGTTTGTTTTACCAAGTTTCCAACTTATTTTGTGGGCTATATTTTCGCAGGAAACAGCACTCAATCATGTGAAATCAGCAGGGCTTTGGGGTGATGGCTTTGGTGCAACCCCAGAAATGTGCAAAAAAAATTTAATTTGGGTGGTTACTAGAATGCAGGTTCTTGTGGATCGTTATCCAACTTGGTAAGTAACACAAGTATTGGTTTATTTTCACATATATATGGCAGAATAGGATGAAGATTTTGGACAGTGTTCAATACAAAGTATATGCTAAGAGATGATGCCCCTATAGTTTTTTGGTCCAAGTATTGTATGCTTTTCTATCTTGTCAATTCATAAGGATGCATGCTTCTGATTTGTGTGACTGGAATGCACCATGGTAACATGGCTTAAAAACAGAAATTTGCTTGAATATAAATTTTTTTTATGTTTCACCTGTTTTATTTCTGCAGGGGAGATGTTGTTCAAGTTGATACCTGGGTTAGTTCATCTGGAAAGAATGGTATGCGTCGTGACTGGCTGTTTAGAGACTGTAGGACGGGTGAAATTCTCACTAGAGCTTCAAGGTTAGCAATAATACTTTGAATTTTTTTCCAGTTCCCCTTTTGTTCTCTTTTTAACACTGTGAAAAAAGTTCTATAAGTATTCTGTTCTTATTTATATATTCTATATTTATAATAATTTAATTAGCCGTACCATCTAGCTTTATTTGGTTAGCTTGTACAGTAATAGTTATGGAAACCAATTATGATTCTCCTTGTTAAGGGTGCTGAAACTCTGATTAAGTGGGATTGAGAAGGTCGATGTACCTCTGTACCTCACTCTTGCCAAAAATCATTATTAACATGAAAAATGTCTTCTGCTATGGAAGATTTATAGGTGTTTGTTATATGAGGTAACTAACAAAACCAGTTATGAATTTACAGTGTCTGGGTGATGATGAATAAAGATACAAGGAGGTTGTCAAAAATGCCAGATGAAGTGCGTGCTGAAATTGGGCCCTACTTTGTGGATACTCCTCCTGTCATCGCGGAGGATGGGAGGAAGCTTCAAAAACTTGACGACAACTCTGCTGAACACATCCGTACTGGTCTTACTGTAAGTTACTCTTTCAGTACTCTGTTTTGGTCATGGACAGTTGCCTTAGGATGATGGTTGATTGGTGACTCACCGAATTTTAATCATGTAAAATTTTCTGGCCATGGGTTTTTATGACGGTTTAATTGACATTTTGCAGCCTAGATGGAATGATTTGGATGTCAATCAGCATGTCAACAATGTTAAGTACATTGGCTGGATTCTTGAGGTATCATCTTTTATCTACCTTAATATACCAAGTATGTTTTTTACATGATGGGTTGCATAATCTGTAAATAATTGTCTCAAAAATGTTCATTTTCTTGGCTTGGTTTCTCTTCAGCGTCCTTGTCTGATCTGTTTACTGCCCTAACATTGGCTTTTTTTGTTTGAAGCTCCCAAACTATCGACCATTGTGTTAGTCGAAATAGTCTGAGTTAGATCGTGCTTACAAAGTCTCAAATAACCCTGTCTTCAATTACATGTACTTCGTAATTTCGTATTAAGCTAGAGGGATCACAAATCTTAGCTTGTTAGATCCATCTACTGTGTTCTGTGTGGATAAGCCTCTGTAGAGACTGGTAATGGTGCCGTTGGGCTAACTTAACGAAAAGAGATTTAAAATAAAGAACATTAAAAATTTTGTCCCTAAGCAAAGTATTAGTATTCTAGCTAAAGCTCTAAAAGTTGTAATAGTCTCGAGATGTTTCCAGGGATAAGTTCAATATTAAAAATTTCTGTGATTGGTTTTGTCTTGAAATAATTGCTGCTGTGTAAATAGTATTGTTAATTCCCTGCCTTTGGTTTCAAAACAAAATCTTGGAAAACAAAACGTTGTTTGTTTCCTTTATGGTTGGTTCATGGATAAGCATTAAAAACATTTCCAAAATGGTCTGATCTCATTGCAACTCTTTTTCTTGATATGCTATGCTACTTTGTAAAATGTTTCCTTTTGAGAATTATACTTCGTATGTTTTTTTTTTGGAAAGTTTATTTGTTTCTTGAGAATTATATGTTAACGATAAGCATTTGTTGGATGGCAGAGTGCTCCACAATCAATACTGGAGACCCATGAACTCTCAGGGATGACTTTGGAGTACAGGAGGGAGTGTGGAAAGAACAATGTGATATCCTCGCTCACTTCTGTCTCTGGTGCTAGTGTTGGAGGACTCCAAGATTCTGGGAATGTAGAGTGCCAGCATTTGCTGCGACTTGAGGACGGATCCGAGGTTGTAAGGGGAAGAACTGAGTGGAGGCCCAAGCATGCTAAGAACTTTGGCATGTTGGATCAAGCTCCAGTAGAGAGCACCTAGTGGCCGCGAACATCCCTCTCCCATATTCTTGTGCAAATTTCAAATCTTGGCCCTGGAATCTCAAATGCTTTTACTTCCCCTTTTCTTCTTTCCTTTTACCCTTTTTTTTTTCCTTTTCCTTTTCCCCTATATATGTTTTTAATTTGCGCCGATGTGCTAAATGATTCTACAAAAACCCCCCATGTAATTATCCTATGATATGTATCTTCTACCTCCCCCCTTCTTCCTCATCTTAATGATCATGGTAGGACAATGATAAGAAATTAGGGATATGTTTTGTTCTTTAATTCTTTTTGAATGGTTGTTATGGTGAGTTTCTTATTCAGAGCAGATACCTATTCACTTAATTCTTTTTTTTAATTTATAGTTGATTCCAATTTGCAAGAAATGACAAATCAGATATTCCCTCTATTTAAAATAAAAATGCTTCTAACTTTATTTTATCTGATTTTTGTTAATCGATCTAAAATAAATTCTGTGGGACAAATCGTGAGAAGTATAGTTGCTTTTTGTCTTGTTACATGCTCTGCTGTATTTGTCACTAAGTGAAACTCCATTGATTTTATTTTCCTTTGAAAATAGAACATGGCTGATGTGGTGTTACCGATCTTACCATCTAACATAACATCAAGGCGTGTGTGACACGTGTTGTATACTCCAATCAATAATTGTCCTCAATCTATCTTTGTACCTTATAGTTAGCTAGATTGGAACATAAATTCAACAGTAGTTACATTTACACTATATGATTGAGTAAAACTTCAATTTGGTCCCCAATTTTGTTGCCTGGAAAAAGAAAAGCGTTCTAAATTCCTGGATTTCACGTGCAATTTTTACTGTATAGGTCCATATTTTGAAGTAAAAGCTGGCATATTTGAAACATTTTTGGTCCCTCCTATTTTTGGCTCATGCTATAATTTGAAGGAATTTTGTTAAAAAAAAAAAAAAAAAAAAAAAAGAGAATCCAAAATGACAGAATATTTTGGTGGGCCCTGGGCTTCTTTTAAGGTCTCAGTTAAGTATTGCACTAGATACTATTGGGCTGGGCTGTCAGTGTTTGGCCAGCTGTTTTGTTTCTGTAACCACCTAATTGTGAACGACTTATAGTATATTAAAATTGAAAGTGATTAGTACTAAGAAATATTCAACCTCAAAATTAAGAGGCATGAGAAATGGTACTACTACTTGTTAACTAGTCTAAAAATCGAATCGGCCTAATTATCCAAAATTTAAAATTCAACATTTGGAGAGAGTACCATTTATATTAGGATCTGGCTAGACTGAAAACCGAATATTTAAATACTCGCATTATTTAAGGTGACAAAGGTCACTTTGTAATAGATGTTAAGGAATAATAGAGTATATAGATGAACTAATTTGGCCTAATATAAGTCATGATTTGATAATGAAGACAAAACAAAACATGATGTTCATTAACATGATTTAATTAGCTTCTTTTTATGATTCACATAATCTCCTTTTCTCTCAATTAAATAGACAAAAAAACATACATTGCATAACTTTAAACATTTTTCGTTCTCTCCAAAGTAAATTAACTTTGGATGAATCAAATTAATTCTAGAAGTGTCGGTAATTATGTGGAATACAAGTCAATGAAATATATTCTTCCTAGTACAGATTTGATTTTTTTAATTAGTTAATTACATATTATTGATGAAAGAGCATGTGCCTTCCAGATTGTTTGTAGAATTGTAGCCACATAATTAAAAGTAGATAAGGTGGTAACACTTTTTAAACATTCTGTCATTTTCCTTTTTCATTTTATATTAATTTCATAAATATACTTGTTTAACTTAGCTTAAAGAATCGTGTTGGTGATTTTCCATTTCTCTAAGTAGGATCTATTGCGCAATTACTTCTTTTGGGTTGAAAGAACCAAAACTTTTAGTTAATGTCTGGTTAATTAAGATAAATTTGGTCTGCCCCGATTCCTATGTCAGAATAGACTCAACTAATTATGGCAAACTAACTAGAGTTGTTAAAAGTTGACCCGACTCGAAATACCGACTCAAACCCGATTATTAATCGACCCATCTAAATCCAAAAAAATAGTGACCCAAACCCGACCTGAAACCAACCCTAGACCCGAGTATATGAGACCCGAACCCGAACATGAACTGGCCTGGAGATGACCCGACCAAAATGTAACCCGTAAATTATTGACCTGAACGGCTGAACCGAACCCGACTTGAACCGAAATTGACCCAAACTCGTTTTAACCCGCCAAAACCCGAATTTAACTCGACTTGTTACTAACCCCACTCGTCCCTAACCCGACACGAATTTAACTCAACCTGTTACAAACCCGACCAGAATCAACCTGACTTGTTATTGACCCGACCTGAATTTTACCAGACTTATTACTAACCCGACCTTGAAATTCAACCCGATCTGTTACTAAACCAACTCGAAATCAACATGACTTGTCATTGACCCGACTTAAATTCAACCCAAATTGTTCCTGACTCGATTTCAAATCACCTTAAATGCAATTTAGACCATCTTATTATTGTTGATCAAAAATTTTTGTCTAGGGAGATCAAGTCGGTCTAGGACAACAAAAGAAAGGAGCATCATCCTCACATTTAAGAGTTAAATATAGTATATATCTGTTGTATGGTCAAAGGAAATAATTATCATCCTAAATTATAGACTATAGTTCCCTAGTATATTACCATATATATTATAGTCAAAGGAAATAATTAGGTGGGTGGAACCATCCAATTTGCATGTAAACGACCAATTTCCCAATTTAAAACTTGCACTGATTTCATTAACTCAAGCCTTTCACGAACATTTATGACAACATATAATGATCAGATATGGTTCCAAACGGCATTATATGACCCCGAGATGTATCCCCTAAAATCTTAAGGTTGTTCGATAACGGGTCCGAAACCTTCAAAATTACTCAAAAAGCGTGGATATTAGCCTTCAATTTTGGATTTTTTGACTTTTTAACGCCCAGAAAAAAAATTGCCGAAATGTTTACCATGGTCCTTACTACCCTCCAGGAGTCCAATTAGGTGGGTGGAACCATCCAATTTGCCTTTAAACGACCAATTTACCGGTTTACAACTTGCACCGATTTCATTAACAAAAGCCTACCACGAACATTTATGACAACAAATAATGATTACATATGGTTTTAAACGACACCATATGACCCCGGGATGTATTTCCAAGAATTTCGGGACTTTTAGCGCCGGGCTCCGATGACTCCAAAATTTCTCAAAAAGGTGGATATTAGTCTTCAATTTTTGATTTTTTTGACTTTTTTTTCGCCTGAAAATAAAATTGCCGAAATGTTTATCCTGGTCCCTAATACCATCCGGAAGTCCAATTGGGTGGATGAAATCATCCAATTTGCCTTTAAACGGCCAATTTACCGGTTTACAACATGCACCGATTTCATTAACTCAAGTCTACCACGAACATTTATGACAACATATAATGATTATATATGATTGCAAACGGCATTATATGACCCTGAGATGAAACCCTTAAATTTTCGAGTCTTTTCGACACCGGGCCTCGAAATCTCCAAAATTTCTCAAAAATAGTGGATATTAGCCTTTAATTTTGAAAATTTTCAACTTTTTTTCGCTCAAGAATTAAAAATAACTGAAATGTTTACCATGGTCACTAATATCCTCCGGGAGTTCAATTGGGTGGGTGGAACCATCCAATTTGCCTTTAAAGGGCCAATTTACCGACTTACAACTTGCACCAATTTCACTAACTCAATTCTACCACGAACATTTATGACGACATATAATGATCACGTATGTTTCCAAACGTCATTATATGACCCCGAGATGTATTCCCTAAAATTTCAAAACTTTTCAACACAGTGCCCCAAAGCCTCCAAACTTTCTCAAAAAGCGTGGATATAAGCCTTCAATTTTGGAATTTTTTGACTTTTTTTTACCGCATATAAAAATTGCCGAAATTTTTACCATGATTTCTAATACCCTCCGGAAGTCCAATTGGATGAGTTGAACTATCCAATTTTCCTTTAAACGACCAAATTACCGGTTTACAACTTACACCGATTTCATTAAATCAAGCCTACCACGAACATTTATGACAAGATATAATGATCATAAATGGTTCCAAACGGCATTATATGACCCCGAGATGTATCCCCTAAATTTTCAAGGCTTTTCGACACCGGGCCTCGATACCTCCAAAATTTCTTAAAAAGCGTGGATATTAGCCTTTAATTTTGGAATTTTCTGACTTTTTTCGCCCGGAAATAAAAATTACCAAAATTTTTACCACGGTCCCTAATACCTTCCAAGAATCCAATTGGGTGGGTGAAACCATCCAATTTGCCTTTAAAAGGCCAATTTACCGGTTTACAACTTGCCCCGATTTCATTATTTCAAGCCTACCACGAACATCTATGACAACATATAATGATCATATATGGTTCCAAACTTCATTATATTACCCCCAAATGTATTCCCTAAAATCGCAAAATTTTCGACACCGGACCCTGAAACCTCCAAAATTTCTCAAAAAGCATGGACATTAGCCTTCAATTTTGGGAATTTTTTGACATTTTTTCGCCCGAAAATTAAAATTTCCGAAATGTTTACCATGGTCCTTAATACCCTCCGCTAGTCCATTTGGGTGGGTGGAACCATCCATTTTGCCTTTAAACGGTTAATTTATCGGTTTACAACTTACACCAATTTCATTAACTCAAGCCTACCACGAACATTTATTACAATAAATAATGATCATATATGGTTTCAAAGGACATTATATGACCCTGAAATGTATACCCTAGAATCTCAAGGATTTTCGATATCGGGCCCCGAAAGCTCCAAAATTTCTCAAAAAGTGTGGATATTAGCCTTTATTTTTGGAATTTTTAGACTTTTTTGTCCGGAAATAAAAATTGTCGAAATGTTTACCATGGTCCCTAATATCCTCCGGGAGTCCAATTGGGTGGGTGGAACCATCTAATTTGTCTTTAAAAGAACAATTTACTGGTTTACAACTTGCACCGAGTTCATTAACTCAAGACTACCACGAACATTTATGACAACAAATAATGATCACATATGGTTCCAAATGACATTATATGACCCCGAGATGTATTCCCTAGAATTTCGAGAATTTTATACACCTAGCCCCGAAGACTCCAAAATTTCTCTAAAAGGTGGATATTAGCGTTCATTTTTTGACTTTTTTCGCTCGAAAATAAAAATTGCCGAAATGATTATCATGGTCCCTAATGCCTTCCGGGGGTCCAATTGGGTAGGTGGAACCATCCAATTTGCCTTTAAACGACCAATTTACCAGTTTACTACTCTCATCGATTTCATTAATTCAATCCTACCACGAACATATATGGCATCATATAATGATTATATATGATTAAAAAAGGCATTATATATCCCTGAGATGTATCCTTTAAATTTTCAAGGCTTTTCGACATCGGGCCCCAAAACATTTAAAATTTCTAAAAAAGCGTTGATATTAGCCTTCAATTTTGGAAATTTTTGACTTTTTTTCGCCCAAAAATAATAATTGCCGAAAAGTTTACCATGGTCCCTAATACCCTTCGAGAGTCCAATTGGGTTGGTGGAACTATCCAATTCGTCTTTAAACGGCTAATTTACCGGTTTACAACTTTCATCGATTTCATTAACTCAAGCCTACCACGAACATTTATGACAACATATAATGATCATATATGGTTCCAAACGACATTATATGACCCCGAGATGTATCTCCTAAAATCTCTAGGCTTTTCGACAATGTGCCCCGAAACCTCCAAAATTTCTCAAAAGCGTGGATCGATATTAGCCTAAATTTTGGAATTTTTAAACTTATTTTCGCCTGAAAATAAAAATTGCCGAAAGTTTTACCATGGTCCCTAATATCCTACTATACGGGAGTCCAATTGGGTGGGTTGAAGTATCCAATTTTCCTTTAAACGGCCAATTTACTGGTTTATAACTTGCACTTATTTCATTAACTCAAGCCTACCACGAACATTTAATTTTAATTTATGACAACATATAATGATCATAAATGGTTCCAAACGACATTATATGATCCTGAGATGTATCCCCTACAATTTCAAGGCTTTTCGACACTAAGCCCTGAAACCTCTAAAATTTCTCAAAAATCGTGGATAATTAGCCTTTATTTTTGGAAATTTTAGACTTTTTTCGCCCGAAAATAATAATTGTCAAAATGTTTACCATGGTCCCTAATAATCTTCGGGAGTCCAATTGGGTGGGTGGAACCATCCAATTTGCCTTTAAACGGCCAATTTATTGGTTTATAACTTGCACCGATTTCATTAAATCAAGCCTACTGATAACTTGTAATTTGGTATGGTTTTAGGGTGTTTTTGAACCTTGTTTACTTGATAAAATAATTGGTGTTTTTGTTCACTTTCACTTCATTATTATGTAATTTTTGTGTATCCTATGCTTCACAGGTTGTTAGTGTTTTTGTTGAGTTGTTAGACCTAAAGACGACCAAGTGAAGCCTATGGATGATGAACCAAAATGGAAAGCAAGAAGATGATGGAAAGAAGCCAAGACAAGGGAGCCAAGTCAAGAAAAAGAAGAGACTGTAGTGGCGCGGCCTCTCCTAAGGCACGACCTCTCCAGGTCAGTAGAGAGGCCTCTCCACCCCGCTGCTGTAGCTACTGCCTTCCTTGGCAGTTTCAAGGAATTTTGTGAGGAAAGGCCTCTTCAACATAGGTCGCAGCCTCTCCAACTAGAGCGGAATCTCCGCCTATTTGGATAGCCCTCTCCACCTATTTGGAGAGCCCTCTCCACCTCATTGCTGAACTTCCTGCCTCACTTGGCAGATTTGAAAGAAGTGATGCGGAGAGGCCTCTCCAACATAGGTGCGCGACCTCTCCACCTTTTTGGAGAGCCCTCTCCACCCTGCTACGGAGCATTCTTCCCCAACTCTCCCCAGTTTAGAGCGGCCTCTTCAAGACATGGAGCGGCCTCTCAAGTCCTTAGGAGCGATCTCTCCAGGCTTTGGAGAGGCCGCGCCCAATAGGTTATGCGAGCTTTCTATTGTGGAGTTTACTATGTAATTAGGGGTTATATATAGCTTTTGGGGGCTCATTTGTACAGGTCTTCTTCCCTCTTAACTCCTTTAGACTTATTCTCTTAATTAGTTCATAGTTTTCCTCTCCCTTAGTTTAGTTTCTCAAAAACTCAATCATTTGTAAGATTATTGGAAGTTTGTTCCATCAATTTAAAAAATTTCTCAACTTTGAAGTTTATTAAGTAATCTCTTTCCTCTATCTCTTGCTCTTAATTTTCAGTTTTAATTGTTTTGAGTTGCTAATTTCTCCCTTAATCTTATTTGTTTGTTCTTGCATGTTTAACCCATTCTTGTTCTATCTCTTTCCTAGCTTATTTGAATTCATGAAAACCCTAGATTTAATTGTTAGAGTAATTTTCACCATGTTTAGTGTGTAGTCTCTTAGTTAGGGGTTGGGTGAAAACCCAACCAAGCTATGGTTGATTAACTTGGATTTATTCATGTTCTACCTTGGATTGATAGTTTTTTATGCTTGAATTGATTATCGCATGTGTATTTTGATGGCCATAATATGCTCATGTGTTCATCCTTCTTCTCACATTGAAAGATGGGGTTTTGGAGTGAGCCCTTTCTTGTGCAATAGGATTATGCTACCTTCATGATTGTGGATATTTGGTTTCATTGAGTAGGATGCTTTAGTGTGGTAATTAGGTGAGAAATCCCAATTATTTGTGCTTCATGCTAGTTCGGTACGATTGAGAGACAAACTCGAGCTCGAAACCCACTTCCTATCCTTGTTACTTAATCCTTGTTATTTTGGTGCTCAATCTAGGAAATGCTTATGTTGTAACTTTGAAAGAAGACAATGTTAAGTTCCTATACTATCTTCCATGTATGCTCATGATTTGTCCATGTAATTGATTCCTTGGTTTTAGTTGGTGTTGAATCCCGCCGTTTCCCCTAGCATTCCTTTATATAGTAGTTCACCAATCAAAACCCAATTTGTGACCGAATTAGCTTACAACCGTTTCATACTATTGGTGTTCTTTACCCATTCCATGTGGATATACGATCCTCTAATTTCCCTAGACTTGTCTTAGGTTAGTTTAGGTAGAAATATTCTTTGGTTTAGGGTGATTGTCCAACGATCAATTATCCCTCCACCACCTACCACGAACATTTATGACAACATATAATTATCATTTATGGTTCCAAACGTCATTATATGACCCCGAGAAGTATTCCCTAAAATCTCAAGGCTTTTCGATATCGTGCCTAGAAACCTCTAAAATTTCTCAAAAAGCGTGGATATTAGCCTTCAATTTTGGGATTTTTTTGCCTTTTTTTTTTTGCCCAGAAATAAAAATTGCCGAAATATTTACCATGGTCACTAATACCTTTTGGGAGTCCAATGAGGTGGGTGGAACCATCCAATTTGCCTTTAAAGGGCCAATTATCAATTTACAACTTGCACCGATTTCATTAACTCAAGCCTACCACGAACATTTATGACGACATATAATGATCATATATGGTTCCAAACGTCATTATATGATCCCGAGATGTATTTCCTAAAATCTTAAGACTTTTCGACACAGTGCCCCAAAACCTCCAAACTTTCTCAAAAAGTGTGGATATAAGCCTTCAATTTTGAATTTTTTTGACTATTTTTCGCCCGCAAATAAAAATTGTCGAAATTTTACCATAATGGTCCCTAATATCCTACGGGAGTCCAATTGGGTGAGTTGAACTATCCAATTTTCCTTTAAACGACCAATTTACCAATTGCAAAACTTTTCGACACTGGGCCCTGAAACCTCCAAAATTTCTAAAAAAGCGTGGATATTAGCCTTTAATTTTGGAAAATTTTGACCTTTTTTCGACCAAAAATAAAAATTTCCGAAATTTTTACCATGGTCCTTAATACCCTCCGCTTTCCCAATTGGGTGGGTGAAACCATCCAATTTGCCTTTAAACGGCCAATTTATCGGTTTACAAGTTGTACCGATTTCATTAACTCAAGCCTACCACGAACATTTATGACAACAAATAATGATCATATATGGTTCCAAACACATTTTACGACCCTGATATGTATACCCTAGAATCTCAAGGCTTTTCGATACCGGGCCTTGAAACCTCTAAAATTTCTCAAAAATCGTGGATATTAGCCTTTATTTTTGTAATTTTTAGACTTTTTTCGCCCAAAAATAAAAATTGTCGAAATGTTTACCATGGTCCCTAATATCCTCCGGGAGTCCAATTGGGTGGGGGAACCATCTTATTTGCCTTTAAACGAACAATTTACCGGTTTACAACTTGCACCGAGTTCATTAACTCAAGACTACCACAAAAATTTATGACAACAAATAATGATCACATATGGTTCCAAATGACATTATATGACCCCGAGATGTATTCCCTAGAATTTCAAGACTTTTATACATTGGGACCTGAAGACTCCAAAATTTCCCTAAAAGGTGGATATTAGCGTTCAATTTTTTAATTTTTTGACTTTTTTCGCCTAGAAATAAAATTTTCCGAAATGATTATCCTGGTTCTTATAACCTCCGGGGGTCCAATTGGGTGGGTGAAACCATATAATTTGTCTTTAAACGACTAATTTACCGGTTTACAACTTGCATCGATTTCATTAATTCAATCCTACCACGAACATTTATGGCAACATATAATGATTATATATGATTCAAAACGGCATTATATGATTTGAGATATATTCCTTAAATTTTCAAGGCTTTTCGACATCGGGTTCCGGAACATTCGAAATTTCTAAAAAAGCGTGGATAGTAGCCTTCAATTTTGGAAATTTTGACTTTTTTTCGCCCGAAAATAAAAATTGCCAAAAAGTTTACCATGGTCCCTAATGTCCTCCGGGAGTCCAATTAATTAGGTTGGTGGAACAATCCAATTCGTCTTTAAACGGCTAATTTATCGATTTACAACTTTCACCGATTTCATTAATCAAAGCCTACCATGGTCCCTAATGACCTGACTTGAATATGACCCGACCTGATTGTAACCTGCAAATTATTGACTTGAACATAACTCGATTTGAATCCGAGAATGGCCCGACTTAGAAATGACTCTACCCGATTATAACCCGCAAATTATTGACTTGAACCGAACCCGAATTAAACCCGACTTAATGTTCACCCGACCCGAATGTAACCCGACCCAAACTCGATAAGAAGTATGACCCGACTCAAGCATGATCCAACCCAAACCCGACCCGCATAGGTTATGGAAATATGAATTGAACCGACCCGAGTTGACCCGACCCAAACCCGACCCGTTTATATCCGAATTGACAGCTCTATTGGCTATAATCCGTATAGTATATGACCACTCTGATCTCCACTCCTTTTTCATTAAATTATATACACAACGCCAAATACAAAATAAAATTTACATAACATACGCTTTGTGTCAAGGTACAACAGTCGTGTACTCGTGTTACACATTACGTTACTAGTCTTTAAGACTAACATCATGTCAATATGTGGTATCAATTTTGTTTGAAGAACCATTCACATACACGTTACGCATTGCCTAACCTCGTGTTCGAATTGGTTCATATTCAGTGATTAAAGCAAACAGCTTGCACAAAACTAATCATTTAAGAATGATGGAACTTGAATCTACAAAGTAGTTGAGCAAGTATGGATGAGTTATTATTTGTTGGGCTTTCGAATAGCTTAGATTCTTTTACTTCATAAACAAGAAAAAGATGCATGCATTTGATGCACATAAATGACATGATATGCACGTTTTATTTATCTAAATATAGCCAATTTGCCCATATATCACTGTGCCTCGTTATTGCACATGGAGGAAAGGTGAATGGGTTAGCCGTTAGCTCAACAATTGCTAAATTTACGGCTGCTCGTGTTATTAGCCGAAATATACGCTCTATCTAACTACCAACATTTTCGTCAACGACCATCCCCAAACAATCCTTTTTTGTTGAACCGTAAGTCGGTTGATTTGTGCCCTACTCGTCCTTGAGAATAAACTATCGATTATTAAAAATTGTAACAGTTTGACTTTTACATTATTAATAAACTATATATCGATTGTTAATAATCGCAACAGTCTGTTACTCAAGCTCAAGACCATTAGCGTCATGTGTTGTACTCCATCCGTTTTGTAATAATTGCAAAAGTCTATTACTCAAACTCGAGACCATTAGCGTCATGTGTTGTACTCTATCTATTTCATAATAATCACAATAGTTTGACTTTTACACTATTTATTTGCTTAGTTTGACTATACTTTTTACCAATATACGTAGTATATAAAAACATATATTGCCATGTAAATTTTATATGGATTAGTCTTTATGTATATTTTCATTATATTAACCTTTTATACTTCTTAATATTTTCATTATATTGACCTTTTATGTATATTTTTATTATATACGAAGTAATATATACTACCACCGTTACAGGTTATGTGCAACGTTTAGATATTTTCCCTCTCTACTTTATGTCAAATTGTTGCACATAACCTGTAACGGAGGTAGTATATACAAATATTAATGGTCAAAGTTTGGATTGATATGCGTACCAGTCAAATTGTTGTGATTATTATGAAATTGATTGAGTACCTTCTTTTGGTAACTATTTAATTATTTAAAGTAGGATAATGAAATATGTAGCATTAGAAGTTAGAACTATGTATAAACATTAAATATACTTCTCAAAATAGAATTAAATCGAAAATTCATTACAAAATTACGCGTAAATCGGTGTTATTAATATTAATTTATCCTCAAGTTTTTTTTTAAGCTTCTTATACATACCCTTAGGGCTATGTTTATCGTTTTCCTATAAATATAATTTATCTCGATATCAAGTTAAAACAATAATCTTCTTTAATTCATTAGCAATTTTTAATAATGGCTTCCATTTCTGTTGCCAAGGAGTTCGTTAAGGGTAACGTTCATCCTAACGGCGTCCCTGTTATTACTCTTGATCGTCCTAGAGCTCTCAACGCCATGACTTTAGGTCAAGTTTATTTTCCTTAGCTTCTATTTAGCTTTGTTTTTCTCTAATTGTTTACCATCTACTTAGATGATTATTGATAGACGTTAGTTACTAATTGCTTTTCAATTTGAGCCTTTTTAATGTTAACCTTCTTATCGTTTGAAGTAAATCATAAGGACTATTATTTCGTTTATTATAGTTGCAAGTCTTGCAACACACACTTTATCACGGTATTTAAGAAAAATAGACCTTACAAGATATAATACACTTAAAATGGGGTTAAGAGGTTGTTATGAGTATAATCAAGTGGGGCCATGAGCTTTAAATAAAGGTTATACGGAATAGTATAATTTTCACCATAAGAGCTTTTCTTTTATAATGTGTTGCAAAAATTGTGACATTTTTATTTTAAGAAAGTGTTGCAACTATAAGAGAATGAAGGAAGTATAAAATTAAATGCAAAACAACATGGGTTAGTCGACATGACTTTGGCCCGATCTTATACAAGCCTATAGTAAGTTTTGCACAATATAAGAGGCATGATGGTGGACCATTATGAACATTATTTTTAAAATTTGATATAGAGCCTAATATATAGGTGGCCTATGTTTCGGCCTACTCATTTTAAAACAAAATAAAGAGGCTTATTCGTAATACTTCCTCCGTTTCTTTTTAGTTGACACGTTTTTTTAGTCACGTTTGTCAATGCACTTATTTAATTATTAATATCTTTAATTATCGACAAGTAAAAATTATGAAAAGTTGATATTTTGAAAGTATATAACGTGACGAATCTAACAAGATCCCACAAGACTATATTTTTTATTACGTATAAAGCACAAAATACGATCAAAGAAAGCTGGATGAATAGTGCTAAAGTCAAAACGTGTCAACTAAAAAGAAACGGAGGTAGTAGATCACAAGTGTTCAACAAACACGATTTTCCCTTATCTGCTTGAGTATGAGGCACGATGACATGACATATGGGCATGTACAACCTTGTTCGTGCCCAAATTTAATAGAGTACAATACATGGAAGGGTATTCTTTTTTTTTTGGTTCCACTAACAGTTATTTAGTTAGTTTGGTGCAGATATGGAAATTAAGTTCAAAAGCTTACTTGATGAATGGGAGGTGGACCCAAACGTGAAATGTATTTTAGTAGAGAGTAGTTGTTCACCTCGTTCATTTTGTGCTGGTAATTCATGTTAACTCAAATCCACCTTTATTTTGGATGATTTACACAAACTTAACATTTTGACGTGATACTACGTTTAATGTTACTACGTTTAATATAATTCATGTTAACTCAAATCCAAATATCCACGTAGGCTTGGAGATACATTTGAGGTAATTTTTTCTTTAGAGACAAACCGCTACCTTAAGTAGCGGTTATAGTCTTAAACCGCTACTTGAGGTAGCGGTTTGTCTTTAGTACTCTAATTAAAGATACAGCTAATCAATTTATAAAGGGTAAAACCGCTTGAGGTAGCGGTTTTAGTGCAAAACCGCTACTTGAGGTAGCAGTTTTACTCTAAAAATAAAAAAATAAAAAAACCCTTATCCGAGCCTACATGGACAGTAATTCCGTAATTAAGTTTCATTCCGACGCAAAAGTGTAAATAAGTTTTAAAATAACCATACTTTCGTAAATCATCCCTTTATTTTGTACTAGTTTCTTAGCATCTGATGATTCCATTGTATTTATAACTTGATCTTTAGGTGGTGATGTGAAGTATATTGCTGGAATTCAACATTTATCAGCTCTGTTCGAGGTTTGTGTGTGTATTATTTAGGTTAATTAATTGGATGATGAGTGTTATTGTCGAGGTCAGTAAAATCACGTCAAAATGAGAGTCTAACATTTAGGAAAATGATGCAACTAAAAACAAATGGAGGAAGTATAAATCATATAATTGCCTCTAGAGTGAAAAATTTCGCAAGTGATACTACGTTTAATGTTAAGTTTGATGTGTAGAGAATTATAGACTACCACATGGATTGCAATTGGTGCAAATGTGACCAAAGAAAGTGCAAAAGTGAGATATGAAATGTTGCCTCATATTAAAGTGAAACGGGGAAAAACAATTAACATATAAGATTAGTATATCTACTCCACCTATTATCAATTGGTTTTAGCTAAAATGAAACTAAATCGGACTTGTATGTGGCTAGGAATTAAGCGATTTCAAAAACTTGACAAATCATCAATCATCAATCAATAACTACGAATATATACTAAAAGACACATTAGCAATGACACATGTCATCTCCTGGTGTGTCTTTAGTGAGTATTTTATATGGTTGAAACATGAGAATGCATGTCAATTAAGCATGATATTCTATGTTTCATTATTTAGACAGTTTATATAATATATTCTATCAATTAAATGTAACATTATTCTATAATAAATAATATGGACTTATGAAGTAATAATAACCGTGCATAGCACGAGACCTAACCTAGTAATTTGAAATTTATATGCTAGATAACAAATAAACAAGTACGAGTACATATGTGTGTATTATTTTTTTTTTTTTGTGCTTAAACTCCACTGTTTATTCTATCCTTATGCTTGGTGTGCTTGTTGCCTTGAGTCTATTGATAGGTATTCACGGCGGAGTATACTTTGATATGTAAGATATCCGAGTACAAAAAACCGTACATTAGCTTGATGGACGGCATAACTATGGGTTTGGGTCTTGGCTTATCTGCCCATGGCCAATACCGCGTTGTGACTGAGGTGCTGCTATAATTTGTCAAGTCTCTAGTAATTTTTCTGAAGTCATTATTGCAGAATACATTCTGATCTTTCCTAATAAAATTGTAACAGAGGTCTCTTTTAGCTATGCCAGAAAATTGTATTGGTGTGTTTCCTGATGTAGGGTTTTCGTAGATAGCTGCAAACAGTCCAGGAGACGGGTCAGTAGGTAAGCTAGCCTGATCTTGGGACCGTTTGATGAAAAGAAAATGAAAAGGCCGCGTTTAATGTTTGTTGTCTCTCAACACGGTCTAATATGTTATTGTTGTATCTGCTTCTTATGGGATCTACACTTACTCTATGACTGCTGGCCTTAATCTTTTCATTCTGCAGGTGCTTATCTTGGTATGACTGGTAAAAGAATATCTAATCCGGCTGATGCTTTATACGTTGGTCTAGGGACACACTTTGTGCCATCAAGTAACCTTGGATCTTTGAAGAAGTCTATGTTGGCATCCGCTTTGTATGTACATCCTTTCTTTTTGTTCATCCAGTTTAGGTGTTGTATTTGATTGTCAGCAAGTCATGAAACTATAAGAATGGACTTAAGCTATACGTTGCTGCATTATTATGTCTGCATTACAGTTCTAATAAGCCGAATTTTGACAGTTCAGAGGATCCTTACCAGGATGTTGCAGCAATACTGTCAAAATGCAGCATCAAGCCACATTATGAGCCACAACTGAAGCTTCTTTTGCCCTACATTGCTTCTGCCTTCAACGCGAACAAGTCAGTAAGTGAGATATTTGAGGAATTGAAAAGGCATCAGCAGAGTTCTGAGGACATAGGTAAGCTACCCACTATTCTGTAGTAATGTCTAGAGGTCAATGTTCATTGTGTTTCCTTGTATATCTGTTATGCCTTTTCGATCACACTCTTACAATCGTGGTTCGTTCTGCAGTGGCTGGATGGGCCAAGGAGGCCTTGAAAGGGCTTGGCAGAGGGGCTCCATTCTCTCTTTGCTTAACACACAGATACTATGCCAAAGTTGCATCAGCTGTCAAAAATAATGATGCTCATCTGTCTACTGTGAGTCAGAAGTTTCTCATTTTAATTCCCTTCTGTCAATTTTACATACATATCCCCTTCAAAATTCGTTTCCCTTTCTTTGCTCATGTCTTGCTAAAAATCTAGGTGATTGGAGTAATGAAACTGGAGTATAGAATTATTATAAGATCTTCGCTAAGAAAAGATATCATTGAAGGTGTCCGTGCTCTTTTGGTCGACAAAGATCAGGTCTGTCTAATTTATGCACAGCAAATTCACATCAAATTAAATGCAACAGCATTACAAAGGGCTCTTTGGTTTGGCATAATTTTTTTGCCTGCATCTCGAATGTGCAGTGGCACTTATAGTGATGCTACAAGGGGTCTAGTCATGTTCTTGTTTGACAATTGTTTTGTCTGTAATTTCTTGCATCTATTCTAACAGCTACTTATAACCTTTGTTGTTGAATTTACATGGCTGCTGACAGAATCCAAAATGGACGCCGTCTAGTGTCAAGGAAGTTGACATGCAGGAAGTAGAGGCTATGTTTGAGCCATTTGAGCCTTACATTCCAGAATTGAGGTATAAGAGCTCTAAGGGGATTTCTCTTTCAGCCAAAATTTGAGCGAAAAATGTATCTTGGAATTTATTCATATTCATAAACCAACAACCCTTAATTTACACTTCTCCAAATTTACATGTATATATTCCTATTTGTATGAACTAAGGAATGGACAACTAAAAACAATCCTAATTAAAGAGTCATAATCATCAGCAAGATACTGTTATATGATGACCGATGAACAAAGGGAGATACAACTCTTCTAGGGATTGTAGTATGTGTGCCTCAAATACTCCTTAAATTAGTAGAGAGATCACAAATTGTCATTCAAAATAAATCAAAGTCCAAAGGGTCCTTAATATATACGAGTATGGCAAACACAAAGCCAAAAGAAGTTTAAGATCAAGATTCTCGATTTCTATGTTGAAGTTCTACATCTTGAATGTGTAATTATGTATGTCTTAAATTTTTATTGGCTCGGGAATTATCTAGTTTTATTAACATTTTAACAATAATTGTCGCGTTCATGATATACTGGATAAGTATAAAAGTAAAGCCTAAATATAGTGGGCCTATAAAGGCATGCAGCACTTCAAAGAAAAGCCCAAGTCAATGAAAAATTGCCAAAATCTTGAAATTAACATGTTATTTGCTCACATAGCAAAAATAATACTCCTGTGACTCTGTGATACAGAAGAGGAGGGCACTAAAATTGTGCCAAAATCAATTGGCCGCTAATCACCAAAAAACAACATAGCAGCGGCTACTTTACTGCATTCAAGAATTACCCACCCTAACGATATTAAGTACTATGAAGTACAAGAGATTACAGACTACCATCAATTAATGAGTCGCTATGATATGGTTTAAGGAATGTACACACAGATGAGTCATGTACTCCAATTGCATGAGCTTAACCTTCATCAGTGTTATCTGTGTTATCTGTGTCACTCAAGGCCTGAGGTACCTGTGCGGGTATATATCCATTTCCGTTAGGACCCAGTACCTGGTATCTGTTCAATTAGAAAATCAAAATATCATGAGTTGATCAAAGATTTTAATGGAACACAGAAGCAGAAAGCTATTATTTGGAGGCCTACTTCATATCTGTGATTAGGGCATTTTGAGACTAATGAAATCAACAAGGGAGCACTTTGGAGAACTTGGGAATTAGGAGGATTTATGGTTGAGATAAAATGCAATATTTGCATGTCACAGTTTTATAGTTTGAGATTACCTATTGCTTGCAACTGTCAATCACATGCTTTCATATTTCATCATATATGAACTCATGGAGCGATTGGTCCAAAAGCATGCCATTGTGGAATGAAGCAAACAATAGTCTATGAAGAACACAAGCAGCTTTGAAGTCTAAAGTAATATACAGACCTCTCTAGTACAAATTTTCCTTCCTTGTACTTCTGAATCTTCTCGTATGCAGCCTCCTGCAATAAGTATTATTTCGATGATGATTGCTTGTGGATGAAACTGCCGAAACAAAATGTTAAAATGTTTCAAAGAAGGTTATTTTACATATTTCCATCCAACAAGGGAGCCACATCCAACACAGAATATGTCTACCACTGTGTGCAGTCCAGTCAGCATCAGACGCTCTTCTTTCTCCCCAACAGTGACATTCACACTGGATCAAGGAACAATCACAAAACAGCATTATTTCTAGCCCATAAAATAATATCAAAAAAATAAAAATAAAGTCACAAGTATAATATAAAAATTGTTTAAATACCATTGAAATGCTTTGTGATGATACTTGGACCTTAATCACTTACCATGACATACCACACCCAGATGGCCAGATACCTCTAACAAATCATCTGCAAAGAATGAGCCTTACACGCAAAATTACCATCACCCCTAAACGCAAATAGGTTCTTATTATACCCTTGGAACCTAAAGGTAACTAATTGGCCTTTCGCCACACACTAAAAGTAAAGGACATTTTGGTGAAAGGTGTGAAAACATGATTTATTCCATTGCAATCCAACTAGAAAAGTTTTGAATTATTCAGAGATTAAACACGTAATTTTGACTAATACTCAAATGTTATTCCTAATTTTATGATCCCAGAGACTATCAATTCATACTATCAACTCTGGGCATTCTTTCATGAGTTAGTAAGTTCCGTTCATAATCTGCAAAGGAACGCGTTATCTCTGCCTCTAACTGTGCTATAACTGGCAAGGGATAAACCATCACTAAAAAGAGATGAGTAGTTAGGAATGAAGATTCACTTACATTTTTGCAAAAAGATAAGCCTTGCCATGACTGCTGTGAAATGACTGAAACAGAGGAAATGCATTTTGTTAGATAACGATGTTCTCAATCTAGGAAAGAAATAAAGAATAAACATAAAATGTGAGAACCAAACACCCTCAAAATCCTAATTGGCCTCTGACAATTTAGATGAAAACCAAATTTGTGTATAAAGTCACGCAGGCAGATTAATTATTTACCATTCCAAGAGGTTTAATGATTCTAAATATTAGTATAATCCAATAGGCAAATTTTCCAATTTGAGTCATTGTTACTGATATTCCTTCTAAAAATTGTACAGTAATTGCATTAGAGGAAGGGCAACATATGATTGATATAATGATATGAAGAATTAATCTTTTGCACTAATGTTTAAAACAAAACACTTGATAGAGGATAACTACATTTGCACATAGGGCACTTAAAAAGAATGAAGGCAATAAACAACAAGCCTCAAAAGTCAAAAGCATGGAATTCTCTTTGATGATCATGATCTGAACCTGAACATTACATGTAAAAGGGTTACAGGTTTTTTTTTTTTTTTTTTTTTTTTTTTTTTTTTTTTTTTTTTTTTTTTTTTTTTGACAACAATAAAACCTGGAGAAAGGTGTGCCTGACCATTTTCAATTGATGTTTCAACCAGCTTGTTTTTGAACATTTATGGACACTGTCACACTGATAAATGATAAGCATACGCACTCTAAGACTTAAATGTGAAACAGTAGGATTATTTTTTGGTAATAATATTTTACATTTATACAAGATAAGAAGGCACAGGGTTCACTGAGGGATATATGAATAATGCATGTCATTGAAAGTCAAACCCTCAATCACTGATAGTGAAGCTTGTATATGGACCAGCTTAATAAGAAAAATGCATGCAATAATTTTTATGTAGGACCCTACAGAATCCTTTCCTCCTACTCATTTGAAACACAATCTATATGAGCTACCATAGTCGAATCATTCCAACTTTTATTGCTCATCCTTTATTCCCTTATTCTTTTTTGGTACACAAACACAAAGCCCAACAAAACCCATGAACTTTGACTTTTGAGCATAGGTGTCCAATGGTATTCCTTAGAGCATAAAGACTACTAATTCAGCCTGGAAACATCCTATTGATGCTTGAAGATTAAAAATTGGGTGCAGAATTGTCAAGACTCTGGAGTACTAACAGTATAGAATGTCAAACCTTAGGATCACACCCTCCATTAAAATTCACAACAAAAAGTTGCTTCAGTAACATGTTGGGAAGAGATTTGATGTTCTATAACACTGATGTTTGATATCATTCTTGGAATTCAATTATGACCTTCACGAACAACGTATGTAACATATTTACCACTTTCAAATACAATCCTAAAGGATCTAAAGTGCAGAACTAAGGTTTTATAAATAAGAAGATTTCACTCCAAGCCATTTTTAGCAGCTGGGGATCACTGGCCAGCAAGAAGCTTCCAATGTAATTGGAGAATAGTTCTGAGCAGAGTAATTAACCAGCAGCTAGAGTAATGTTTACGGAGAATGGCATACACTGATACCATTGACCTTTGTGGCTCTTATAGTCTTAAGCAGTTAAGCCTTTCCCACTCCCTCTCCCCTTCTCCCAATTTTAAATTTTTAAAGAAAAGAAAGATAATATAGGCAGATCAACTACCAATAATACAAATCAAATATGTTTTAGCCTGTATTTAAACAAAATTTACTCTCTATCTAATAACACTTAAAATATTTCCTATTTGAAAATCTTTCTGCAGCATTAATTCTAATCTTCAATTCATCTTACGTATCCTTGTCAGATGCTCAACAGTTAAACAAAAGTTTGCAATCCTTATCAGACATTTAAATTTTTACCCCAACACCTCAAGCATTTTGAAAACCACATGGTATGTGCTCAAAAATGACTTAAGAGAATCATAACTAGGGCTAGCAAAGAAGTAAATCTAAAATGAGAGAAAAGCCATGCAAAACTCTTTCAAAATGAGAGAAAAGACATGCAAAACTCTTTCAGTATTAAAAAAATTGTTTCATTAATGCCATATCCCCATACCTGTGCCTAGTTTAAGAACACTACCTGAACAATTTTCAACCTTGGGTTGCCTAATATTTGGATATATACCCGCACCCAACACCTGCACATTAATGCCTAATAACACAGTTATCTACGCAACTGTGAGAAGCAGTTCATGTCATACCTGAAAGGCCAACGCCTCAATATTCAATCAGTTTCTTACTGTAGTTACACTTCTATCACAAAAGGGTTTAACACACTTACTAGCCAAAGAAAAGATTGCCCAAATTGTTGCCACACTTGCTTCATAGTGTTTCCATGAAACAAAAACTATTTCAATAATAATATACACCCTTATAAGTTGACAGAAGCTGCTAAGCATCACCGGAATCAAATCCCATTAACTTGACCAAACCTCTTTAAACAATAAACATCTAGGTCAACTTACACTAATTGAATCAAAAATGCTCCTCGGCCACCTATATAGCCTCCTTGATTATTACTTCTATTCTTGAACTAAACACATCATAATTTGATATCAAAATCAATTAAAAGTAGACAGTCTAGATCATGAAATAACATAAGTTTGTTTGTTTGTCTTTTTTTTTTAAAAAAAAAATTTGAATTATTTCCTACGGAGTACTATTTCATAGTCCAATCTACACCAAATTGCTTAAATATTTCACCCATCATCCCATCATTTTTATAAGCTCAATTTCCAAGTTCCAAGGACCGCTTTTCGATTCAAGAAAACCCCACAATTATGCATACCATAACAAACTAATTCAAGCAATAGAACATTCAAAACAATCACAAATTCAAGATCATTACAAGAAACCCTAATCATTTCAATAACAATAATAATAATCTGAACAAGAAAACAACCTCAATTTTCCCATAATATAACCAACCAATCAATCAAACACAACGTAAAAACATATTCAACAATTCAACAAACCCATCAATCAAACACAAAGAAAATCTCACAATACTTGATTTCAGCATTCATAACACGCAAATTAGCAACTACCCATGAAAGATTAACAGACTAAAATGTTCATAAAATTAAAAGATAATTCATACAGTAAGAATTTTACCTTAGACATGATATCATCCATGAGGCCCAGGTGGGTATGGCAATGTTTGCAACGATAAATCTGGCCTTCCAATGTGATAAAAAACAATCTTCCCATTATCAATCTTTTGCAGATTAACAAAAAAGCAGAGAAAAATCAATCAAAGAGATGAAATTGAACGTATAAATTGGTACTTTTATAGTAGTTGTATGTGGGGTAAGTATTTGCAAATGCAATGCAATGCACGCTTTTTTGCAAGAAAAAAAAAAGTAGAACTAAAAAGGGATATGAATGAATGAAAATTGTGTGTGAGAAAGAGAAAAGAAGAGAGAGAAAGAGAGCAAAAGGAGGTTATATGCATTGATCGTTGTTCCCTGTTTGTTTTACGGGGCAATGATGACATGGGAGCCTAACTCGTTGAAAATGAAGTTTGCTTAGTTGGCTATTTGCGTGTTTTAAAGATGGGGCGTTAATGAGTCGAGACAAGTTGAGCATTATTCACTCGATTGAGTTAATTATTTGTGGTTAAGTTTGCTTATTTAGGTGAGTCCGAGTTCAAATATAAGTTTCATACTGAATTGAAATTTTGTGCAAGCTCAATTTGTCTAGTAATGATTTTATTGTATTCAAGCTTGGTTCTTGAGTAATTTGTTTATTAATCGAGCTTAAGTTTATATATGAGGTTTACTTCATTCTTGGATCGTCCAATGAATAAAAAAAATGAATTTCAACTCATTTACCTTGCATTTGTGTTTTATATTTGATGAATTTTGAAAGGCAAGTTGGATTGTCTAAATGAGTTTGATAGATTATTCGTTAGCTAGTCTTGAGGATGGTGTAATGGTGTATGTATGAAAAAAAACCCCTCTGATGCCAAATGTAATTACAAATGTGTTTACTTGGCTCATAAAGAGCATCCCAAGACCCAAAGTAAACACATTAGTAGATTACTATTTCTTCAAAAAAAAAAAAAAAAAGAAAGATAAACACATTACTAAGGTCTCATGGAAAATGGACTCAGCCAAGTTATGATTATATTGACAGTAGTAACTAACACCAATGAAACTTTATAACCAGAGTTGAATGAGTCTCATATGTCCAAAGTTCTCCAGGTCTATTCACTGTGGTAAGGTTAACTTCGATAACTAGCCAAATGTAATTCAGTGAAACTATGCCACTATGCACCGTTATTCATTGTGAATAATCTACGCAGAGTTTAGGAGGATCCCTATAACTCCATAAGAGGGGACATTATGTAGCGTTCCCAGAGTCTGGGCTTATTTCAATTCAAAACGAATGGACAAAGAAAATTGCAATCGCAGGCAGATTCAGAACGCCTATCATACTTCTGTAAACAAGGAGAAAAAGTGCATGTCCTGTTCGTAATTCAGTAAGATGCACAAGAAAAAAGTCAATGAACAGAGCTTTATCTTCCCTTCAGAAGAATTATAAGACTCTCTCACTCTAGTTACTACCAAAATTGCCAGAGCAACAAACTGCACCAAAACCAAAAAATGAAATATAAGTGAATTCCCTGTTAGTAACCATATCCTGAGTAGACATATTCTGGACATCTGCCTAGTCAGCTCAATGCAAGCCTGTGATGAGGAACTACTCTCTCGACTTTGCCTATTCGATGAGGTGGCCACAAAATGTGTGTGACTCTACCTTGGGCTAAGCCTAGAGGAACCTGTGGAAGAAAGCACAATTCTAAGGTCAGACTGGATACATCTTGTCTTGCTACATGAAAACAATTTCCATACATTTAGATGTTGGCATGTCGCAAACATATCAGTTCAGAATGATAGGAATGAAGTGTACGACTTCTCTTTGCTTAATGCTAACTCTTAAGAAAAAAAACAATCAGATTGCTAATCACAACATCCACATGATCCACCATTAAAACATGTGAGCTGAATACATAAGTAATATTTTGGATAGTGGTTTTAATGATTTTATGCCATGCACCAAAGTCATTAAATCTGATACTGAATTTCCCAAAATAGTAGCTCATAAGGTGTTGAGGAGATATTTACTTGCAGTCTTGCAGATGAAGGGGAAAAAAAGAAAAATTAAATTACAAAGAATTATTTTCATGCCAGCTTGTCAAGGTTATGCCTTTGATAGCTTGATGCATCAGAAAGCAATTTCAAATTCAGGAAAAGAAAATTCCCTCCCAAGTCAGCAGGATATATCCATAGCTTCTTCAATGGTGAAAAGGTAAATGAAGACCAAACATGTGCCAATACAGGAAATTTCCATTATCATTGACAAATAGGATACAATGAAATTATTTATCATTGAATGCTACATAATAAGAACTAGCAATGTTCAAGAAAGCATCACTTCAAGTGCATAAAGTCATTGCTTATATTCAAGTTCAAGAGATACAATGAAGTTCAAAACATTCGAGGCACTATTTAGTTTGCATATAATATCTGGAATGGGATGGGGAATATATGGAACTGAATGAACAATAGAGTACAATGTATATGGAATAACAATAATTATTCTATCTGTAACTAGATCTTGTTCCCTCCGTCATTTAACCCTCACCAGACTTACCACCACTACCACTTCAAAGCAGAGCCTCTTAGTACAAACCTCACCGGTCACCGCCACACCAAGTCTAGGGACAACAAACATCAGGGTGTAACTTGATGTTCAAAAAAGTAAAAGGGGTAGCACTACTTGGGAAAGGGGCAAGGAGGGGCATTGGTCCTCCTAGAGCTGTCAATTCGAGTAAACGGGCCGGGTTTGGGTCGGGTCAACTCGGGTCGGGTCAATTCAGATTAATTCCATAACCTATGCAGGTCGGGTTTGGGTTGGGTCATGCTTAAGTCGGGTCACGTCGGGTCATACTACTTATCGGGTTTGGGGCGGGTTTAGGTCAGGTTAATAACAGGTCGGGTGAACAATAGGTTGGTTTCGGGTTTTCACGGGTTAAAAAGGGTTAGGGTAATTCTCGGGTTCGAGTCGGGTTCGGTTCAAGTCAATAATTTGCGGGTTAGAATCAGGTCAGGTCACTCTCGGGTTTGAGTCGGGTTCGGTTCAAGTCAATAATTTGCGGATTATAATCAGGTCGGGCCATTTTCAAGTCGGGTCATTCTTGTGTTCAAGTCGGGTTCGGTTCAAGTCAATAATTTGCGGGTTATAATCAGGTTGGGTCATTCTCGGATTCAAGTCGGGTCATGTTCAAGTCAATAATTTGCAGGTTACGATCAGGTCCGGTCATTTTCAAGTCAGGTCATATTCGGGTTCAACTAACTATAAATAGATAATTATCATTTTTATTAAGCTAATTATTTCCTTTGACTATAATATATATGGCAATATACTAGGGAACAATATTCCGGAAAGGTATTAGGGACCATTGCAAACATTACGACAATTTTTATTTTCGGGCGAATAAAAGTCAAAAAAATTCCAAATTTGAAGTCTAATAATCACGTATTTTGCGAAATTTTAGAGGCTTTGGAGCTCGGTGTCGAAAAGTATTGAAATTTTAGGGAATACATTCCGGGGTCATATAATGCCATTTGGAACTATATAGGATCATTATATGTTGTCATAAATGTTCGTGCTAGGCTTAAGTTCATAAAATCAGTGCAAGTTGTAAACCAGTAAATTGGCCGTTTAAAGGCAAATTGGATAGTTCCACCTAGGGGTGAGCAAACCGGGTACCCGGTCAAAATTTTAGGACCCGGACTTGGAATTGGTTGGAACCGGGTCCTAAAATTCGGAACCGGAATTGGAATTGGTTAAACCGGGTCCTAAATTTTAGGAATTGGAATTGGAACCACTGGGTACCGGTTCCGGTTCCGGGTACCCACTTATGTATGTAATTATTAAAATATAATACAAATTATAATTCTTATTTTAGTTAGTATCATTATTAGTGTTTAATACTTATATTTATATATGCATTAAGCTATTTGTATTCATGTTAGGTATTAATAATACTTTTTTTATTGTACAAATTAGATACATTTAACATATTTTTATTATTTAAAATTTATTTAATTTAGGATATATTGGGTAACCGGGTACCCAACCGGTTCCGGGTCCAAAAAGTTGAGAATTGGAATTGGAATTGGTTATAACCGGGTCCTTAATTTATTACCCGGAATTGGAACCACCGGGTCCAATCTCGGTTCCGGACCCGCCGGTTCCTAACCAGTTCCGGTTCCAATTCCGGGTACCCGGAATTTTTGCTCACCCCTAGTTCCACCAACCCAATTGGATGCCCGAAGGGTATTAAGGAAATGGTAAACATTTCGGAACTTTTTTATTTCCGGGGGAAAATAAGTCAAAAAATTCCAAAATTGAAGGCTAATATCCATGCTTTTTGAGTAATTTAGGAGGTTTCGGGACCCGGTGTCAAAAACCTTAACAATTAGGGGATACATCTCGGGGTCATATAATGCCGTTTGGAACCGTATATGATCATTATATGTTGTCATAAATGTTCGTGGTAGGCTTGAGTTAATGAAATCGATGCAAGTTGTAAACCGGTAAATTGGCCGTTTAAAGGCAAATTGGATGGTTTCACCCATCCAATTAGCCTCCCAAAGGGTATTAAGAAGCATGGTAAATATTTCGGCAATTTTTATTTTCGGGCGAAAAAAAAGTAAAAAAAATTCCAAAATTAAAGTCTAAAATCCATGCTTACTGAAATTTTGGAGATTTCGAGGCCCGGTGTCGGAAAGCCTTGAAATTTTAGGATTACATCTCGGGGGTCATATAATGTCGTTTGAAACCATATATGATCATTATATGTTGTCATAAATGTTCGTGGTAAGCTTGAGTTTATGAAATCGGTGCAAGTTATAAATCGGTAAATTGGCTGTTTAAAGGCAAATTGGATGGTTCCACCCACACAATTGGAATCCCGAAGAGTATTAGGGACCATGGTAAACATTTCGGTGATAAGTGGTTTATTTGACCACTTATTGTGTTAATTTAAACCCGGTTATGCATTCATTTCCCCTTCTTCTAACCCGTTTTTGAATGAAAATGTTTTATCTTGGCCTTGCCCCCTCTTGGTTTGTGTTTGTCCATGTTTTGCAGGTTTATTGATTCAATTTGGCAAGCATTCGATGCATAGATTTTGTTTAAGGCAAGAAAATTAGAGAAAGGAGAGTCCGCTCCAGCCGGTGCGGGCGTGCACCTCTCAGGGCGCTCCAAAATTCCTGTAAACTTTCTGCCTAGTGCACCCTTTGAGGAGCGGGTGTGCACCTGTGAGGCGCGAGCGTGCACCTGGGAGGAACGCCCAAAATTTCAAAACTGCCTATACTCTGAAGTCAGCTGGAGAGGGCGTGTAGCAAGCTGGAGCGGGCACTCCTCGCTTGGAATCCGTTTTCTTTTGACGGATTTCCCTATATGTTTCGGGGAGTATAAATACTTCCCCTTTAGGTCATTTGTAACCTAGACAGAAATAGCCTAGATTTTAAAAACTCTTAGTTTGAAAAATTAATTTAGCTTAGTTTTCATCAAATTAATCATTGTAATAGTTGGTTTTAAGATTTATCCTCAACATTTGGCACTTTGTATTCAACATTTCCAAGCTTCAATTAGTAACTTCCTTCTACCTTTCTCCATTAAATTTATGATTTTATTTGTTCTTGCATGATATTTAAATCTCTTTAGTTCTTGATAATTTGTTATTGGATGATAGTTATTTCAATTGTTGATCACATTTCCCAATTATTGAAGAAAATAGAACCCTAATACTTGTTTGCATGTTGATAAACATGAGTTGTGAGTAGTCTTCTTGCTAGGGGTTGGGTGAAGCTCAACCTTTTGGGTTAATTATGCAAATGTGGGAGAAACATTGATGTTTGTATTGCAATTAAATTGATTATATGAGATTGCTTGTTAGTTCTTCATGATAGGATTATCTACCCTTGACTTAGGAGCTTAATAGCATGATATGCTTAGTTTGACATGGGAATGTAAATTGAGTATGTCATTACTCATTGCAATTTTATTATGTATCATCTATTGCTAGACTAATGAGGAATCTAAGTTTAGTAGAGTGAGTTGTTTTCTAATTGCTGAGGTCGATTTTACATATAGTCCTTGCTATACCTTGTCTATTTTACTCCCCCTTTGCCTAATTGCCTTGATTGAGTGGATCCAATTCCCTAGTGTATTTAATCCATCGATTTAGAAACATAGTTTGTTTGTCTACTTGACGAACCCCAATTGACCATAAACTTCGAATTAGCTTAAGTGTTAAGATCTTTAGCAACCATATCCCGTTCTTTGTGGACCGAACTTTTACTTATCATTATGCTTGGTTTGTAGGGTGTTTGTTAATAAATGTGTTTAATTGAGTGTGGAATGTGCGACCGTTCTAACGCCCATCAAAATGGCGCCGTTGCCGGTGAACGGTGTTGTTGATTGCTAATTGATTACTTGAGACTAGTTCACCATAAAACAACAAAAATTCAAAAAGAGTGTTTCTTTTTGGCTACACTTGTAGCCTTGTTACTAATTACAATTGTTGAGAGTGTATGCGCAGAAATCATAACAGGATTTTGGTGCCTTACGATTCCGAGATTGAGCAAACCTATAGGAGGAGAAGGAGAGCCGGTTCTAGGCCATTAACTACTTCCCCAACTAGGGTGGTCAATTTCGAGGAAAGACAAGAGCAAATGGCTGATGGGGAACAATCGGTCCAAAGAACTTTGAAGGAGTTGGGAACTCCGAGAGCTTATAGAGCTTCAAGTGGCATTGCTCCGCCCGTTATTCAAGCCAATGATTTTGAAATACGCCCCGCAATGATAAATTTGATCGAAAGGAGGCAATTTAGTGGAGCAAAACATGAGAGCCCTCTTGCACATTTGAACGAATTTGAAAAATATTGCAATACGATCAAGGTAAATGGGGTAACTCAAGAATTTCTGAGACTAAAGCTATTTCCTTTCTCCTTGATAGGAAGGGCTCTTGAATGGCTTGAGAAAGAAGTAAGGCCAAACTCCTTGAGAACTTGGGACGAGGGTACCACGACTTTCTTAGGGAGATTCTACTCTCAAACGAAGACGGCCGAGGCAAGGGCTTTGATACAAGGTTTCCGTCAACAGGCTAGTGAAACCATTTATGAGGCTTGGGAGAGGTATAAAGAATATTAAAGGGAGTGTCCCCATCATGGCATTCCGACATACCAAGTGCTTCAAATTTTCTATGGAGGCTTGAGCCCACAAGGAAAAACTAGCCTAGATGCGGGAGCGGGTGGCCCGATTATGAACAAGACGGAGGAGCAAGTCATAGAGATAATTGAGGATGTGGTGAGGCACCACATGGATTGGCAAGAAGGAAAGATAGAGTCTCTAAACAAGGGAGGAAATGCGGTTTACTCCATTGATCACCTTAACGCCATCAACAATTTTGACATCCCAAATCGGCAACCTTGGCAAGTAGATGACGTCCATCAAGGCAAAACTAGAGACCTCTAGTTCAACACAAGAGCATCCCTCCCAAGCTAAGGGGAGAGGTATGAATTCTAACCCTTCTCCTTCTAATAACATGCCACATGGGTGTTTGTTTTGTGAAAATTGTGGGTCATATGACCATGATACCTCTTCTTGTAATTATGATTCCCAACCTCAACCCCAATATGAAGATGGTAATGATAGTGAAAATGAACAAGTCAATGCCTTGTCTTATGATAATAGACCTAGGAATGACAATCAAAGATACTTACCACCTAATCCAAGAGAATAAGGGGAAAATTCCTATAACCAAAGAGGAAATGATTATGATTACCATAACCAAAACCAATGGGGAAATAGGAACCAAAGGGACCAAAATCCCCAAGGTAACTACAACCAACAAGGTGGTTATAGTAACCATAACCATAATAACCAAGGGAACTATGGGAATCAAGGGCAATATCACAAAGGAGGAAACTCTAATAATAGGAATAATTGGAACAACAATAATAATAGAGGTTCTTCTGATCAAAATGCTTTTAATTCAAATGTGAGAGGTAATAGAGCTCCCCAAGATAACTACTATGCACAAGCACCACCTACTAGGTCTTGCTTAGAGGAAATGATGGAAAGTCAAACCAAAATGTTCAATACTTTCATGGCCTCTAGTGATCAGAAATTTAGTGAAGTCATCACCTTTAATAAAATGCTTGAAACACAAATTTCTTAATTGGCCAATGCTTTGAAGGAAGGGACTAACACTTCCAAACTTCCACCCAAAGGACTAGATCCCAAGAGGCCTGTAAATGCTATATCAAGTAGGAGTGGTAAAGTGTTGGAAGAGAGTGTTCCTAAGAGAAGCAATGAGAGAATGAACATGAGTGAGCCTCCCCTTGAGAGTGATTTTGAACAAGAGAGAGAGCAAAACCATGAGAATGAAAAAGAGAAAGAATGTGAGAAAGAAAAAGAATTTGAGAAAGAAAAAGAATGTGAAAAAGAGAAAGATTTTGAAAAAGAGAGTGAAGAGAAAAGAGAAAAAGAGAGAGAAACAAAACAATTGCAAAAGCTACCATATCCTCAAAACTTATTGGAAACAAATTAGATGTGCAATTTGGAAAGTTTCTTGAAACATTGAAACAAATTCACCTTTTAATTCCTTTTACCGATGCTATCAAGCAAATGCCTAACTATGCTAGGTTTTTTATTTGAGTGGAAGGAGAAAGTGTGAATTGGTGGAAACGGTGAATATCACCGAGAATTGTAGTGCAATTATTTGACCACTTATTGTGTTAATTTAAACCCGGTTTTGCATTCATTTCCCCTCTTTCTAACCCGTTTTTGAATGAAAATGTTTTATCTCGGCCTTGTCTCTTCTTGGTTTGTGTTTGTCCATGTTTTGCAGGTTTATTGATTCAATTTGGCAAGCATTCAATGCATGGATTTTGTTTAAGGCAAGAAAATTAGAGAAAGGAGAGCCCGCTCTAGCTGGAGCGAGCGTGCACCTCAAGAAGCGCTCCAAACTTCCTGTAAACTTTCTGCCAAGTGCACCCTGTGAGGAGCGGGCGTTCCTCCCCAACCTTTCAAAACTGCCTATATTCTGAAGTCAGCTGGAGAGGGCGTGCAGCA
This sequence comes from Chenopodium quinoa, assembly GCF_001683475.1. Classification (NCBI taxonomy): domain Eukaryota; kingdom Viridiplantae; phylum Streptophyta; class Magnoliopsida; order Caryophyllales; family Amaranthaceae; genus Chenopodium; species Chenopodium quinoa. The sequence goes on from NW_018742969.1 coordinate 424,869, forward strand.
AGCTGGAGCGGGCGCTCTTCATGTGGAGCAGGCGTTCCTCGCTGGGAATCCGTTTTCTTTTGACGGATTTCCCTATGTGTTTCGAGGAGTATAAATACTTCCCCTTTAGTTCATTTGCAACCTAGACAGAAATAGCCTAGTTTTTAAAAACTCCTCTTAGTTTGAAACATTCATTTAGCTTAGTTTTCATCAAATTAATCATTGTAATAGTTGGTTTCAAGATTTATCTTCAAGATTTGACACTTTGTATTCAACATTTCCAAGTTTCAATTAGTAACTTCCTTCAACCTTTCTCCATTAAATTTCTAATTTTATTTGTTCTTGCATGATATTTAAATCTCTTTAGTTCTTGATAATTTGTTATTGGATAATAGTTATTTCAATTGTTAATCAATTTTCCCAATTATTGAAGAAGTTAGAACTCTAATAATTGTTTACATATTGATAAACGTGAGTTGTGAGTAGTCTTCTTGTTAGGGGTTGGGTGAAGCTCAACCTTTTAGGTTAATTATGCAAATGTTGAAGGAGTTGTGTCTTCGATAAGTGCAATTATTACATATATCAAGGATCACTATTATGGAGATAATAAGTTCGTTCTCTATATCAAGGATCACTATTATGGAGATAATAAGTTCGTTCTCTTGGGGCGTCATCATCTGTTGCTAGATTATGAGAGATGATCTTTGGGCTAGTCAAATAGTCCAAAGCCCGCTAGAATGGATCCTACGAGGTCACACACAAGGGTATTGGGTTAAGCAAGTTAGAGGCTCATTAATGGACCTCATGAGCAATTAACTAATCATGAAATGGATTGGGCTAGCATAGTTAGGTTGGAAATAAGTTTTAGGCTTTTGACATGGGCTCTTATTTAGAGATGAGATCTATAAATAAGATCCATGCCTAGGGTTGCAATTAAGAAGTCATAATAGTGAATTTTGACATCAAGGCAACCAATCCCAAAACCCTTATTCCCTTTCTAATTCACGGCTCCCTCTCCTTCCCCTTTGGACTCACGGCCGGCCACCCTTGGTGGCGCGTGTAGTGGTTTGTTGCTCGCACTTCTCCATAGAAGGTCAATTGAAGGGTTCAATTGCAACAAACTAGCATTAGTGGAGGTCTTAATCTGTGCCCGTGGACCAAGTAGAGGAATCACGCTTGAGGTTCTTTATCTCCCATTGTTCTTGCTCGATCGCACGTGGAATCACGCTTCAAAGGTACGATTATATGTTCTTTATGTGTTATGCATTAGATCTTAGGATTAGGTACTGTATGAATATGATTCATGTTTATTTCCGCTGCGTAGTACCTATAATTCCCTACAAATGTGGGAGAAGCATTGATGTTTGTATTGCAATTAAATTGATTATATGAGATTGCTTGTTAGTTCTTCATGATAGGATTGGCTACCCTTGACTTAGGAGCTTGATAACATAATATGCTTAGTTTGACATGGGAATGTAAATTGAGTATGTCATTACTTATTGCAATTTGATTATGTATCATCTATTTCTAGACTAATGAGGAATCTAAGTTTAGTAGAGTGAGTTGTTTCTAATTGCATGAGGTCGATTTTACATATAGTTCTTGCTATACCTTGTCTATTTTACTCCCCGTTTGCCTAATTGCCTTGGTTGAGTGGATCCCATTACCTAGTGTCTTTAATCCATCGATTTAGAATCATAGTTTTTTTTTTTGTGTACTTGACAACCCCAATTGACCATAGATTTCGAATTAGCTTAAGTGTTAAGGTCTTTAACAACCATATTCCGTTCCTTTTTTCTTAACTCTTACTTATCATTATGTTTGGTTTGTAAGGTGTTTGTTAATAAATGTGTTTGATTGACTGTGGAATATGCACCGTTCTAACGCCCATCATTCGGCAATTTTTATTTACGGGCGAAAAAAGTCAAAAAATTCAAAAATTAAAGACTTATCCACGCTTTTTGAGAAATTTTGGAGTCTTTAGGGCCTAGTGTCTAAAAGTCTCGAAATTCTAGGAAATACATCTCAAGGTCATATAATGTCGTTTGTTACCATATATGATCATTATTTGTTGTCATAAATGTTCGTGGTAGGCTTGAATTAATGGAATCGACGCAAGTTGTAAACCAGTAAATTGGTCATTTAAAGGCAAATTGGACCCCCGGAGGGTATGAGGGACCATGGTAAACATTTCGGCAATTTTTATTACCGGGCGAATAAAAGTCAAAAAATTCATAAATTGAAGGCTAATTATCCACGCTTTTAGAGAAATTTCGAAGGTTTTGGGGCCAGGTGTCGAAAAGAAATGAGATTTTATTAGATACATCTCAAGGTCATATAGTGACGTTTGAAACCATAAATGACCATTATATGTCGTCATAAATTTTCGTGGTATGCAAGAGTTAATGAAATCAGTGCAATTTGTAAACCAGTAAATTGGCCGTTTAAATTCAAATAAGATGGTTTCACCCACCTAATTGGACTACCGAAGGGTATTAGGAACCATGATAAACATTTCAGCAATTTTTCTTTCTGGGCGAAAAAAAGTCAAAATATTCAACAATTGAAGACTAATATCCACGCTTTTTGAGAAATTTTGGGGTTTCGGGGCCCGGTGTCAAAAGCTTTGAAATTTTAGGGGATACATCTCGGGGTCATATAATACTGTTTTAAACCATAAATGATCATTATATGTTGTCATAAATGTTCGTGGTAGGCTTGAGTTAATGAAATCGGTGCAATTTGTAAACCAGTAAATTCGTCATTTAAAGGCAAATTGGATGGTTCCACCCACCTAATTGGACTTCTGAAGGGTATTAGGGACCATGGTAAACATTTCGGCAATTTTTTATTTACAGAAGAAAAAAAAGTCAAAAAATTCAAAAATTTAAAGCTAATATCCACGCTTTTTGAGAAATTTTGGAGGTTTCGAGAACCGATGTCGAAAATCCTTGAGATTTTAGGGGATACATCTCAAGGTCACATAATGTCGTTTGGAACCATATATGATCATTATATGTTGTCATAAATGTTCGTGGTAGGCTTGAGTTAATGAAATCGATGCAAGTTGTAAACCGGTAAATTGGCTATTTAAAGGCAAATTGGATGGTTCCACCCATCCAATTGGACTCCCGAAGGATATAAGGGATAATGGTAAACATTTCGGCAATTTTCATTACGGGCGAAAAAAAGTCAAAAAATTCCAAAATTGAAAGCTAATATCCACGTTTTTTGAGAAATTTTGGAGGTTTGGGGACCTAGTGTCGAAAAGAATTGATATTTTAGGGAATATATCTCGAGGTAATAAAATGTCGTTTGGAACCATTTATGATCATTATTTGTTGTCATAAATGTTCGTGGTAGACTTGAGTTAATGAAATCGGTGCAAGTTGTAAACCGATAAATTAGCTGTTTAGTGGCAAATCGGTGGTTCCACCCACCCAATTGGACTACCGGAGGGTATTAGAGACCATGGTAAAAATTTCGGAAATTTATATTTTCTGGGGAAAAAAAGTAAAAAAAATTCCAAATTTGAAGGCTAATATCCATGCGTTTTGAGAAATTTTTTAGGTTTCAGGATCCGGTATCAAAAACCTTTGAGATTTTAGGGGATACATCTCGGGGTCATATAATGTCGTTTGGAACCGTATATGATCATTATATGTTGTCATAAATGTTCGTGGTAGAATTAAATTAATGAAATCGGTACAAGTTGTAAACCGGTAAATTGGCCATTTAAAGGCAAATTTGATGGTTTTACCCAGCCAATTGGACTCCCGGATGATATTAGGGACGATGGTTAACATTTTGGCAATTTTTATTTCCGAGAGAAAAAAGCCAAAAAATTCCAAAATTGAAGACTTACTTCCGGGCATTTTTCGAAATTTTGAAGGTTTCGGAACTCAGTGAAAAGTCTTGAAATTCCAGTGAATACATATTGGTGCCATATAATGCCGTTTCGAACCATATATGATTATTATATGTTGTCATAAATGTTCGTGGTAGGCTTGAGTTAATGAAATCGGTGCAAGATCTAAATAGGTAAATTAGTCGTTTAAAGGCAAATTGTATGGTTCCACCCACCTAATGGGACTCCCGGAAAGTATTAGGGACCACGCTTTTTGTGAAATTTTGGAGGTTTTGGGGCTCGTTGTCGAAAAGCCTTAAGATTTTAGGGGATACAGCTCGGGGTCATATAATGCCGTTTGGAACCATATATATTCATTATATGTTGTCATCAATGTTCGTGATAGGCTTGAATTAATGAAATCGGTGCAAGTTATAAATCGGTAAATTGGTCGTTTAAAGGCAATTTGGATGGTTCCACCTACCCAATTGGACTTCAGGAGTGTATTATGGACCATGGTAAACATTTTGACAATTTTTATTTCCGAACGTAAAAGTCAAAAAATTCAAAAACTTAAGGCGAATATCCACGCTTTTTGAGAAATTTAGAGTCTTCGGAGCCCGATTTCTAAAAGTCTTGAAATTCTAGGGAATACATCTCTGAGTCATATAATGTCGTTTGGAACCATATATGATCATTAGTTGTTGTCATAAATGTTCGTGGTAGGCTTGAGTTAATGAAATCGATGCAAGTTGTAAACCGGTAATTGGACCAAGTTGGATGGTTCCACCCACCCAATTGGACTCCCAAAGGATATTAGTGACCATGGTAAACAATTCGGCAATTTTTATTTTCGGGCAAAAAAAAGGCAAAAAATTCCAAAATTGAAGGCTTATATCCACACTTTTTGAGAAATTTTGGAGGTTTCGGGGGGGTATTAGGGACAATAATAAACATTTCAGCAATTTTTATTTCCGTGCGAAAAAAGTCAAAAAAATTCTAAAATTGAAGGCTAATATCAATGCTTTTTAAGAAATTTCGAAGGTTTCGAGGTCCGGTGTCGAAAAGAAATGAGATTTTAGGGGATACATCTCGGGGTCATATAATGCTGTTTGGAACCATAAATGATCATTATATGTTGTCATAAATGTTCGTGGTAGGTTTGAGTTAATGAAATCGGTACAAGTTGTAAACCGATAAATTGGTTGTTTAAAGGCAAATTGGATGGTTCCACCCACCCAATTGGAGTCTCGGAGGGTATTAGGGACCATGGTAAAAAATTCGATAATTTTAATTTCCTGGTAGAAAAAAATCAAAAAATCAAAAAATTCCAAAATTGAAGGCTTTTTGAGAAATTTTAGAGGTTCGGGGCTCGGTGTCGAAAAGGTTTGAGATTTTAGGAGATACATCTCGGGGTCATATAATGCCGTTCGGAACCACATATGATCATTATATGTTGTCATAAATGTTTGTGGTAGGCTTGATTTAATGAAATCGACGCAAGTTATAAACCAGTAATTTGGCCGTTTATAGGCAAATTGGAAGGTTCCACCCACCCAATTGAACTTCCGGAGGGTATTAGAAACCATGGTAAACATTTCGACAATTCTTATTTCTGGGCGAAAAAAAGTCCAAAAATTCAAAAATTGAAGGCTATACGCTTTTTGTGAATTTTTGGAGTATTCGAGGACCGGTGTCGAAAATTCTTGAAATTCTAGGGAATACATCTCAGGGTCATATAATGTCGTTTGGAACCATATGTGATCACTATTTTTTGTCATAAATGTTCGTGGTAGACTTGAATTAATGAAATCGGTGTAAGTTGTAAAACGGTAAATTGGACGTTTAAAGGCAAATTGGATGGTTCCACCCACCTAATTGGACTTCTGGAGGGTATTTGGGACCATAGTAAACATTTCGGCAATTTTTATATTTAGGCGAAAAAAGTCAAAAAAAATTCCAAAGTTAAAGGCAAATATACATGCTTTTTAAGAAAATTCAAATGTTTCGGGACCTGGTGTCGAAAAGCATTGAGATTTTAGGGGATACATCTCGGGGTCATATAATGCCGTTTGGATGCATATATGATCATTATATGTTGTCATAAATGTTCGTGGTAAGCTTGAGCTTATGGAATCGGTGCAAGTTGTAAACCAATAAATTGGTCGTTTAAAGGCAAATTGGATGGTTTCACCCAGCCAATTGGACTGAGGGTATTAGGGACCATGGTAAACATTTCGGCAATTTTTATTTACGGGTGAAAAAAAGTAAAAAAAATACCAAAATATTCACGTTTTTGAGAAATTTTGGAGGTTTTGGGAAAAGCTGTCAACTCGGGTAAACGGGTCGGGTTTGGGTCGGTAAGAGTGGATTGGGTCAATTTGGATTAATTCCATAACCTTTACGAGTCGGGTTTGGGTTGGGTCATGCTTGAGTCGGGTCACGTCAAGTTATACTTCTTATCGGGTTTGGGTTGGGTTTAGGTTGGGTTAATAACAGGCAGGTTACATTCGGGTCGGGCGAACAATAGGTCGGGTTTAATTCGGGTTTTCACGGGTTAAAACGGGTAAGGGTAATTCTCGGGTTCAAGTTGCGTTCGGTTCAAGTCAATAATTTGCGGGTTAGAATCAGGTCGGGTCATTCTCGGTTTTGAGTTTGTTCGGTTCAAGTCAATAATTTGCGGGTTATAATCAGGTCGGGTCATTCTTTGGTTCAAGTCGGGTTTGGTTCAAATCAATAATTTGCAGGTTATAATCAGGTTGGGTCATTTCCAAGTCGGTCATTCTCGGATTCAAGTTGGGTTATGTTCAAGTCAATAATTTGCAGGTTACAATCAGGTCGAGTCATTTCCAAGTCACGTCATATTCGAGTTCAACTAACTATAAATAGATAATTATCATTGTTTCGGGGTTTTCTGATGTCCTGCGGGAGAGTTACAATTCCGAGACTGGAACCGGACGCCTGTACCTGCAAAACAAACGGATGCTCCGGATGATTGGAGATCCGCCTCCGACGGTCAAGTTAGTACTTGATTAAGGAGTAATTAATGCGGAAATTAAAGTGATTGGGTCTCTCTAGGTGAGAGAGTTTAATGTGTGTAACCTGATTGGTCCACTTGTCAGATGGTGATTGGTGGGGAAAAATCCCCTAATCATTTGCCCCTCACAGGTGGCACGTGACTGGTCACGTGTTACCTGTGACAGGTATCGCCCTGTAACAGGCGACGACCTGCTACAGGTGTCACTCGGCGAGAGGCCGAGAGATTCTCCCGCCAAAATTTTGAATTCTGGAAGTGACCCTTCGCCTTCTCACTTCGCCTATATAAAGGAGTGTTGACTTCGGTCATTTTCACACTTGAAAACTTTGTGAGAGAACATTCGGACCCCTGAACTTGCTCTGACATTTTGGACCCTTTCTGCCTACCGCCTGCTCTGACAAGCCGACTGCAAAGGATTTTCAGAACTTCATCAATCGTCACTCGTTCAGGTAACCGTCGGTTCTCTTACTCTTAATTTCCTCTTTACTTTATTCTTTTTTGAAATGGCACCACGGAAGCACACGACACGACCTAGGTTAGTGATCAGCCGGTCACCGGGGACGGCTGAATCTAGGACTAGGAGTGCCGCCTGCCCTTTTCTGGACCCATCTTTGCCCTTTATACAAAGTCCGACTGTATCTGTGTCTATGCAGAGCATGATGGCCAGAACAAAAAAGACTGTCAGGATCTCAAACTCAGACGGCTCCTCCCACAGGGTGCCGATTAGTGAAACATCTGACAGGCGCCAGATGTGGAAGTGAAACAAAGCGGCTTGAAAGCCGGCAGTTCTGAGGGAGGAGTCAAAGTGACCCCTTCCCATTTTACAGTTGACAATTCTACATTCTCTCCTGCTCCTTTTAAAGGAGAGGAGGCGGGCCCCTCCGGGAGAGGGGAGGAGTCGTCCTCTTCGGACTCGTCAGAGGACGATTCCGAGTCTAGCTCTTCTGGCCATGCTTCTCTGGACACAGAAGAGAAAAACAGTCGCCTGCAAGAGGCAAGGCTTTCTCACGCAGTTGAGAAGGGGGACGATTGGGCGGAGCCATCCGCCTCTCACCGAGAGCAAAATACCCCCTACTACTGCACGGTACCTCGGGGCCGGATCACAGCCATGTAAGAGAAAGTGGAGAGCTTTATCGCAAACCACACAATGGGCCCCGGCTTTTTAGTGTTCGTGCCGGATCCAGAAGACACAGTCGTCTGGCCGGCTGGTACCAGTTATGATGGCGCCTGCTTTGGCTGCTACGAGGCGGCCATCAAGGCTGCGCTTCCCACTACATCCGGCTGTTCAGCGGATCTTGGATGGGTATGAGTTGGGGTTATGGCAGTTAGCCCCGAACTCCTGGGTCAACGTACTCGGCTATGTGGCCGGGTGCGAACTGCACGGGGTGGAGCCGAACTTCGAGGCTTTTGCGCACATGAACTACCTCAGCCGGACCCCTAAGGCAGGCGGTACCGGCTGGTATCAATTAACGAGCCACAGGGGCTACCTCATGACGAGAGGTAAAGCAAACAAATGGAAGGACTGGCGGAGCACCTTCCTTATCATTGAGAGTTCAGACACAGAGCTGAACAAGCGCTTCAACAGGTGGAACAGGAATCCACCCCTTCTTGCAGGCGGCCGCAGCATGCCGCCTGTTCCCCCCAAGGCTAAGAAAGAGATCCTAGATAAAGGACTCTTCAAAGTAGAGGTCGAAGGTGAACTCTACTTCAGGGGTACGAGAGCAAGTACCCCTGCACTGCGTCCCGAGCTTCAAATGGCTCTACGACGAGTACTTTTTGGCCGCCTGTGGCCTCAGCAGTCGGTGCTTAAGAGGTAGCCGGCCTGTCGAATACTCTGTTGTTCCATGCATTTCTTGTTATGACTTTTATTAACTTTGCTATTTGTTTTTGCAGCGGACGCCATGAGCAAAATTACCGCCTCCAAGACTGCGGCGGCCATGTTGCGGGCCTCCATCATGCAACAGTCTTCAACCGACACCCCCAACAAGGGGGCACCCTTGGTGGGCTTCGAACCTTTCACCCTCTTTGTGGAGTTGTGTTTATGCATATACTGACTCTTTTCTTCTTTTTTAGACGGGCGCTCCAAGAGCTTCTTCTTCCCAACAGCCGGACCCCAAGGCCCGGAGGACGACTGTTGCGAGCTCTCCTGGTTCTGCCAGGAAACATGTGGCGGCTGAGAAACAGCCGGCCACTTCTTCTAAAACTCCAGCTGGGCCACCTAGAAGTATGAAATTATCCTTGTAAATTTTAGACTTGCTCCCTTCTTTACTAGGTCTAATCCGTTTGTTTATGCTTGATGCAGCCGGCCCTCAGGAGCCTGACTTGGTCGAGGTGGCCAAGTCTATGATCAAGGCCGTTCCTCCAGCTGAAAGGGAGGCGGTCAGGGGTGTCGGCACCCTTGACCTAGACGGGATTGCAGGGATCCTTGCTGAGGTATACTTAGCATATTTTTGAGTATTTGAATTCCAGGACGCCTGTTTTCTTTTTTGTTTGGAAACTGACGCCTGTTCCCCTTTTTACTTAGGCCCTGCTCCGAGTGAACGGTCTTCGCAAGCCGCTTGACCGGAAGAACAAAGAGGTAAAGGCTGCAAAAGCTATGGCCGCCTCTGACTGTGATAAGGCAATGTTTCAAATTGCCCAAAATGAAGTTCTGACCATTGATATTCTTTATTATCAGGCGCAGGCTACCGCCGCTATCCGGGCTCAGTTAGAGGCGGCCCAGAAGAGGAATAGCGAGCTGGAGGCGACCATCAACAACCTCAAGGCCGAGCTGAGACCTCTTCGCCAAAAGATGTCCTCATACGAAACCTTGTAGAAATCCTTGGCGAGCGTAAAGGTACGCCTGGTGACCCAGGAGAAGAGTCTTACTCAGGAGCTCTCGGAAAAGGCCGAGCAAGAAAAGAAAGAGCTGGTCCGGGAGATGATGGAAGACTCTGCTCAAATCCAGCGCATGACTTGGGGCCGCCTCTTCCCCAATGCCGACTTTGCCTCATGGGAAAAAACGTACCGCCAGTGTTCTGATAGATATAATCAAGAGATCCTGGCGGCTGCTGAGGAAGAGGCGTTGGAGGAGGAGGAGCAGCCGGTAGTGGCGCTTGTGCCGCTTGGGGGTAATGCATCAAAGAAGGATGCAGTTGAAGCCGAGTCCAGCAAGAAGAGTGCTGACCCGGCAGCTGCTAATATTGAAGATCTGCCCCCTTCTTAAGCTTTATGTCTTCTTTCCACGGCCTGCGTGCCGTTTGTTTGTATTTACCCGGCCAGGGGGCCGGGGCTCTGAATATTTTGCCAGTCTTTAATGACCGGCTTCTTTTTAATGAATTTTTTTGTTTTGCTTTAAATTTGTTTAAGTATTGAATATTCTGATATCCAATTGTACACTATACCGACTGTTTTACATGGCCGATAGTTGCAAACAGGTACGGATAGTTAGTCACGCCGCCTATGCCCCTGGACGACTGGTTGTCTGTTTCCAGGCTAGACGATCAGTCGGCCATTTATCCAATCGGTATTCGAACCATTTTAAAGACTGGATCCCCTTTAGGCAGGCGGTCCTGTCATGTGTAAAATTAACCAAGTAGGAAAGTTGTTTCCTACTTGTCATGCTTTTAGGCTAGAGACTTTAGGCCGTCTAGGCCGACTGTTTCCCGCCATATTTAATCTAGTGTGAACAGGTGCTGTTTGAACACCTTTTTAGTTTCATACTAAATTTTTAAGGAGTGACCAAGTAAACATGATTGTTACCTAGTCGCCAAGTAACTGAGTAGTAGAGGTATCAAGCGGTGGGTACCGGTTGTTCCCCTTTATTCGCCAATGTTTGTTGGCTTTTAACTCATAGGTTGTTAACCTAGCAGGAGTAGTGGTTGAGAGCCCCTGTTTGCTAAAAACAGGCGGACGACTCATACCTTTTAGGCTCCATACTAAGTTTGAGAGAGTGACTATGAGTTAACTTTGGTGTTACTCAGTCGCCGTCACTCTTGCTTGAGTAGTAAAGGTACCAGGCGGCGGAGGCCGGCTGAACCTTTTGATTCGCCAATGTTTGTTGGCTATTAACTCAAGAGGTACCCCCTGCATTTATCCCAAGTAATACAGGCGGTCATCTGACTCAGATGCCAACTGCTACCACTGGTTTGGTTAGTGATAGAGTTATCCTTGTCTCAAAAACGGCTACGTGGTTGCCCTTGGGGACAGTCGTATAGGTGTCGTGTAATTAGTTTATAGAGCAATGTTCCACCCAAAAGGGAGCTGCTCTCTGCGACGAATTTCATCCGGAGGGATGCCGCCGGACGCCTGCTATGATGTTGGGACAGGTCGAATTAGTTTAAAGATTGGATCAGTTGGCTTGGCGCCTGGACTGATCATTCGGCTTGTGGAATTGGTTAGTTCTTGGTGAACGTAGGTGCTAAGTAAGAGGAGGGTAGCCGCCTCTGCGACGAATTTCATCCGGAGGGATGCCGCCGGACGCCTGCTATGATGTTGGGACAGGTCGAATTAGTTTAAAGATTGGATCAGTTGGCTTGGCGCCTGGACTGATCATTCGGCTTGTGGAATTGGTTAGTTCTTGGTGAACGTAGGTGCTAAGTAAGAGGAGGGTAGCCGCCTGTTTAGGCACAGGGTCGGCCAGGCCCTGATCATTTTTAGCTAAGTATAAGGGGGGTGGTTGTGTGCTTTGGAACTAGTCGGCCCTCTTCTTTGGAGAGTAGCCGACTATATATCCAGACGGCATGCCCCTTTGGTGAGTAAAATATTCAATGGAGAGTAGCCGAGGTACAGGCGGCATGCCCCTCTGAAGATAGAGTAAAATACTCAATGGAGAGTAGGCGACTGTAAAGGTACAGACGGCATGCCCCTCTGAAGATAGAGTAAAATACTCAATGGAGAGTAGCCAACTGTAAAGGTACAGACGGCATGCCCCTCTGATGATAAAGTGAAATACTCAATGGAGAGTAGGCGACTGTAAATGTATAGGTGGCCTGCCCCTCTTAAGTAAGAATAAAAATTAAACATGGAGAGTAGCCGACTGTTTGTCAGTAGGCATGCCCCACTTAGGTAAAAATGAAAACTGAGTATGGAAACTTTTATTAAGTAGCCCTTGACTATTTATATCATTCAAAAGAAATATTTCTTAAGATTATCTGCATTCCAAGTTCGAGGCAACGGTTGGTCGTCTGGTGTTTCCAGACGGTAGGTACCGTCCCTGACCTCTTCACAGATTCGGTAGGGTCCTTCCCAGTTGGGAGTTAGTTTGCCAGACTCATTAGCCCTTCCAACTGCTTCCATTTTTCTAAGTTCAAAGTCCCTCACCTTGAGTGGACGCCTGTGTACTTTTTTGTTGTATGATCTAGTCATTCTCAGACGGTAAATTTCATGGCGCAAGACAGCATTGCCCCTCCTTTCAGGAAGTGAGTCTAATGCCAGGCGCATGGCTTCCCAGTTTGCCTCTTCGTCATATAGCATTACTCGAAGAGTCGGCTCGTAGTGTTCTACTGGAAGAACAGCTTCCGCACCATAAGTTAGGAGGAATGGAGTTTCTCCAGTTGCCCCTTTTTCAGTCGTCCTAATGGCCCAGAGAACATGTGGTAATTCATCCGCCCATAGGCCGCCTGCTCGTTCAATCTTTTTCTTGAGACCGTCTGAGATGATTTTATTAAAGGCTTCTACCTGGCCGTTTGCTTGTGGACGGCCGACAGATGCAAAGTAGTGTGCAATTCCTTGGTCACCCAACCAGCTTTTGAGAACAGGTGTCTCAAATTGGGGACCATTATCAAAAACCATAGACATGGGAACCCCGAACCGAGTGATGACATTTTTCCAAATGAATGAAATTACATCCTTCGTCTTGATTCCCTTTACAGCCTCCGCCTCTACCCATTTAGTGAAGTAGTCGACGGCAACAAGTATGTACCTCCTTCCGCCTGTAGCAGGCGTATATGGACCCAGAATATCCATGCCCCACTTAGCAAACGGTAGTGGGCTATGAATGGTAGTGAGGTCAGTAGCCGGACGGTGAATTAGCTTGCCAAACCTTTGGCACTTGTCACATTTTTTCACCATCTCCATTGCATCTGCTTCTAAAGTAGGCCAAAAGTAGCCCTGCCGCCTTGCCCATTGAGCAAGCGTCCTACCGCCTATATGGGAAGCACAGTAACCAGAGTGAAGATCGTCTAGTATCTCTCGTCCCTTTTCTGGAGAAACACACTTTAAGAAGGGTTGAAGGTACCCCCTTTTGTGAAGTTCTCCCTTTATTATTTCAAAACTGGTTGCTCGTTTTTTCAGTGCTGCCGCCTGTTGATGATCATCCGGCAGGGTACCCTTTATCAGATATGCCCTGATTGGATCCATCCAGGTTGAGCTTATGTCTAAGATTCCAATAGGTTCTTCCTCAATGCTTCTCCTCTCCATTACTTCCCAAAAAACAGTTCGAGGAGTATCACAGGAGGCGGATGATGCTAATTTTGAAAGTGCATCCGCCTGGTTGTTTTTTGATCTCGGCACTTGGGTCAGACGAAAATCTTCAAGGGATCCGACCGCCTGTCGTACCGCCTGTAAATACTTGATCATGGCCGGATGGGTTGCTTCGTATTCGCCATTGTACTGACTCACTATCAATTGTGAATCAGAACAGGCGTCTATTTTTCTTGCCCCTGCCGCCTTGCACATGCGGATTCCGGCTAGTAAAGCTTCATATTCTGGCTCATTGTTTGAGTCCTGAAAACTGAAGCGTAGAGCATACTCGTACCTGTCGCCCTCTGGCGACTGACATATGACGCCTGCTCCACAACCATTTGAAGTAGAGCTTCCATCCACATATACCTTCCAGACTTGGTCTGGAACTTGAGAGTCAGGAGGATGAGTCATCTCAACAATAAAGTCAGCAAAGGCTTGCCCCTTCACTGCTTTTCTAGGCTCGAAGGTAACTTCGAGGCTCTGTATTTCTATGGCCCATTTGATCATTCGGCCTGACGACTCCATGATGGTCAGCAGCCGCTTGATAGGTTGGTCTGTATACACGACGACTGCATGTGCCAAAAAGTAGGGCTTCAATTTTTTAACAGCCATGAAGAGTGCAAGACCAAATTTCTCCACTAAGGGATACCTCAACTCGGCATTTTTCAGTACGTGACTGACAAAATAGACCGGGAGCTGACAGCCGTCTCTTTCAGCAAGGAGAACAACGCTTAACGCATGATCAGAGACGGCCAGGTACATGTAGAGTACTTCTTTGGGCAAAGGGCTGACCAGCCTCGGCAAGGAATGCAAGTGAACTTTCAATTTCTGGAAGGCCGCCTCAGCATCCGGCCCCCATTCAAACCTTGCCTTTTTCTTAATTGCCTGGAAAAAGTATAGGCATTTGTCGCCTGATCGGCTTAGAAATCTTCCCAAGGCCGCCAGACAACCTGTTAACTTCTGAACCTCTCGGATGGTACGAGGCGACTGAATGTCGATGACCGCCTGCACCTTCTCAGGGTTCGCCTCTATTCCTCTCTGATTGATAAGGAATCCGAGAAATTTCCCAGACTCAACTCCAAAGACACATTTCTTAGGATTGAGCATGACATGGTGCCGCCTGAGTGTGGCGAAAGTTTCTCGGAGGTCCGACAGATGATCTTTCTGAAGTTTAGACTTGACAATCATATCATCAATATATGCCTCGACATTTCTCCCAATCTGATCAAAGAACACAGTGTTTATCATTCGCTGGAAAGTGGCCGGGGCATTCTTAAGACCAAACGGCATGACCGTGTAACAGTATAACCCCTGATCAGTGACGAAGGCCGTCTTCTCCTGATCTTTCTCCCATAAAGGAATTTGATGGAAACCAGAGTAGGCGTCCATAAAGCTCATCAAAGCATGGCCGGCTGTTGAGTCAACCAGGTTATCAATTTTAGGCAGAGGGTAACTGTCTTTGGGGCACGCCTTGTTTAAGTCTGTGTAGTCTACACACATTCGCCAGGTGCCATTCGGCTTTTTAACAAGCACCACATTTGCAACCCAGTCTGGGAAGTAACATTGCCGAATGAACCCTGCATCAAGTAATTTTTTAACTTCGGCGGTTGCCGCCTGACTTCTTTCTTCGCCATGGTTCCGCTTCTTCTGCCGTACCGGCTTCTTTTTCGGATCCACGGCCAGTTTATGTACCGCCAGATCAGGACTAATGCCTGGCATTTCATGGACTTCGAATGCAAAGATGTCCTTGTATTCTTTCAATAGTTTGTGAAAGTCGTCACCCAGGTCCCTTAGAGCAGTCGTCCCAACCTTGATTGTTCTGTCAAGACGCGAGTCATCTAAGATCAGGTCCGTATGCTCACCAGCTGGCTGAGGGCGGAATTCATCCGACCGCTCCTCTGCCAATGATTGCTATTTTCTGTCTTTTCTTGCGGCTCCTGTCTGGGATGCCTTTCTCTTCTTGCCGCCTGCTTCTTGAACAGGCGCACTCTCCTTGACATTGTCAATGTCTATTTTTCCACCGCTCGACCCAGTGGCCATAACAGTGGGCTTGACATCCGAGAGATAGCACTCACGGGCCATCCTCTGATCTCCCCTTAGGGACCCGACTGTTCCATTATCCCTCTCAAACTTGAGCAACATAAGAGATGGGATTATAACAGCCTTGGAATTATTCAGGGTTGGTCGTCCCAGAATCATGTTGTAGGCCGAGAATTCTTCTACTACCAAGAACCGGACTACCATGTGTCGTCCTTCCCCTTTTTCGCCCAGGCGGATGGGTAAATCCACTCGTCCCACTGGGTGGACGACTCCTCCTCCAAACCCTACTAAAGGGTGGGATGTCGGATGTATGCAATCAGTCTGATATTTTAGTTTCGACAGACATTTGCTACTGAGGAGCTTCCGGTATCTATGAGGATTCGGCCAACTCTCTGGTTGGCCACTTTACATTCAATAACGATAGGGTCGTCATGCGGCCCTCTTACCCCTTCTAGATCTTCTTCAGTGATGACAATCTCAGGAAATGAATATTTGGAGGGCCGTTCTTGGTGAACGGAATTTACATCTAACCGTCTGATATTGTCTTTGTTGCCCCTAATAGTGGGGCCGCCTCCTGAGAAGCCGTCTGCAATGGTGTAGACGACTGCATCATCTGTATCGGAACTGTCGGCCTGTTGATTCTTTTTGGCCGACTGCTTTTTCGAGGAAGTGTTCCCCGTAGATTTCTTGACATAAGTGTCAAGATCACCTTGCTCAGCCAGGCGGTCCAGATACCGCATGAGACTGATGCATTCATTGGTGTGATGACCAACATCTTCATGATAATCACAGAATTTTTCTTGGTTCCGGTTGTTTGCAGAACCCTTCATGGGGACCGGCTTCTCAATTGAGATCCGTCCCTTGACTTCCTTTAGGATAAATTGGCTATCCTTGTTAAACGCATACTTTGGGGAGTATGGTTTGAATTCTTTTTTCTTTTTCTGGGCCGGCTGTTTAGAGGAATCAGCCGCCCAGACCTCTTTTCTCTTCTCGTCTTTGTTTGACGACTGTTTTTGTCGTCCTTCTCTTTTGTCGGACCTTCTCCCGTCTGACTGCTTTACCGTACTACAAAGATCAGTCGCCTGTATATAAGCTTCCGCTTCAATCAAGGCCTCTTGAAGAGTCGCCACCCTCTTTCGGACCAAATCAAATTTGAAGGTCGACCCGTCTTTGAGACCTCTGAAAAAGTCAGTATAGGCTACTTCATCCGGTAACCCTTGAATCTGTATTCTCATCAGGTTAAACCGCCTGATGTAAGAACGAAGCCCCTCCTTCTCGCCCTGCTGAATTGTTCCTAAATCAAGGGTCGTCTTCTTCGCTGGGATGTTCATGGCGAAGTTGGAGGTGAATAAGTAAGCAAGCGTCTTGAAGTTATTTACACAACCAGTCGGCAGGTTGCCGAACCATTGTTGTGCGATTCCTTTGAGAGTCGCTGGGAAACACTTGCACCAAGTGGGATTATCCAACCCTTGAAGGTACATCAGGTTGGTGAATGCCATCAGATGGTCTTCTGGGTTAGTAGTGCCGTCATAGGCGCCTACTAATACATTTTTCACTTTGACCGGCTGAGCGGCTTCAGTAATTTCCTTGGAGAAGGCCGACGGCTGTTCACCAAGTCTAAGCAACCGTAGCTGCCAGTCCATAGGTTGGACATTTTTTGCTGCATGTCCACCAAACGGAGGTGGCTGTAAAAAATACTGTTGTTGCGGTACAAACGGTAAGTTTGGTACCGCCTGGTCGCTATGAAAGCCGGACTGACGGGAGGTGCCGCCTGACTGACTCTCATGATACGACTGAGTATGCCTCATCGAGGTATTTCGCAGACTGTCTTGGAAGTTTGAAGTAGAGGCCGACTCTGACAATCGGTCACTCTTCTTCTGCTCTAGCAGTAGCCGAGCGTCTGTGTATGTTTTCCTCGACCCGTCCGCCTGAATATGACGAACAGGTTTCTTATTTCCTGGAGTAGGAAAACGGTATTTTGTGAAATCAAGGGCAGGTGGCTCCCACTTCCTAGATTTAGGATGAGGGGTCGCCTCTCGCCCTTGAACTGGCTTCCTCTTCCGTGAAGTGGAGGGTTTCTTAGCCGACTGCTCCTTGTCCAGAGCAGGCGGCTTCTTGTTGATCAACTCTTGAATTTCTCCCTTGAAGTCCCTCATGAAGGTCATGAGTTCGTTCCTTGTGATGGGAGCAGACCTATCAGTCGGCTGCTGCCGAACAGGCGGTGCGCCTGCTGGCTCGCTTCCAGTTTGAAGATTTTCCCGTTCCCTCCTTTCGGTATGACGGGTACGTCGGGCCCTTAGGGTCCCGTCTGAAGTTGTGTGAGCTTCAACTTCAAATTCATTCTCAGTATCGTGGTCCGACTGAACTAGAGGGTCGTCCAGGGGACGTCTCTCTTCAGGAGCCGGCACAAACGTGGATGCCATCTCAGAAGTACTCTCCCCACAGACGGCGCCAAGATGTTTCGGGGTTTTCTGATGTCCTGCGGGAGAGTTACAATTCCGAGACTGGAACCGGACGCCTGTACCTGCAAAACAAACGGATGCTCCGGATGATTGGAGATCCGCCTCCGACGGTCAAGTTAGTACTTGATTAAGGAGTAATTAATGCGGAAATTAAAGTGATTGGGTCTCTCTAGGTGAGAGAGTTTAATGTGTGTAATCTGCGTAATCTCCCTTAATGAGGATTAAGGGAGGTATTTATAACCTCGGGAAACGTGCCAATCTAGGTTTAGGTTAACCTTGGTTGATTGGGCTTCCCACGGAAGTTGGGCCTAGGTGACCGGTTATCCCAGGTGTCATGGGAAGGACACGTGTCGTGTCGTAATTGGTCCAGAGTGGACGGATCATTGCTTGACACGTGGCAGGCTCCTATTGGCCCATGTGACGGACACATGGCGGAACCTGATTGGTCCACTTGTCAGATGGTGATTGGTGGGGAAAAATCCCCTAATCAATCATTTTTATCAAGCTAATTATTTCCTTTGACTATAATATATATGGCAATATACTAGAGAACTGTAGTCTATAATTTAGGAATATAATTATCTCCTTTGACCATACAACAAATATACACTATATTTCACTCTTAAATTTGAGGATGATGCTCCTTTCTTTTGCTGGCTTGGTCTCCCTAGACAAAATGCTTTGATCAACAATTATAAGGTGGTCTAAATTGCATTTAAGGTGATTTGAAATCGAGTCAGGAACAATTTGGGTTGAATTTAGGTTGGGTCAATAACAAGTCGTGTTAATTTCGAGTCGGGCTAGTAACAAATCGGGTTGAATTTTTGGGTTGGGTAAGTAATAGGTATGGTAAAATTCGAGTCGGGTCAATAACAAGTCGGGTTGAAATTGGGTTAGGTGAATAACAAGTCGGGTTGATTTCGGGTCGGGTTTGTAACAGGTTGGGTTAAATTCGGGTTGGGTTGAATTCAGATGAGGTTAGTAACAAGTCGGGTTAAATTCGGGTTTTGACGAGTTAAAACAGGTTTGGGTCAATTTCGGTTCAAGTCGGATTCGGTTAATAATTTACGGGTTACATTCGTGTCGGGTCATCTCCAGGTCAGTTCATGTTCAGGTTCGGGTCACACATACTCGGGTCTAGGGTTGGTTTCAGGTCAGGTCAGGTCGGGTTTAGGTCACCATTTTTTCGGGTTCAGATGGGTCGGTTAATAATCGGATTTGTGTCGGTATTTCGGGTCGGGTCAATTTTTGACAGCTCTAGGTCCTCCCAAGAAAGAAGGGGGAAGGAAACAATGGTCAGATAACAGAAGGGTTAATCTTACATGTATAAGCTGATAAATGCAAGCGAAGGGGGAGTAGCAATGCAGGTTGAATTGGGGGGTCGTTATGGAGGAGGTGAAGAAAAGAACTCGAAGTTGCTTAGGAATTGATCTGAGTCTTTGCTTTTGTACATTATATTCACATGTGAAAGGAAATGGGAAAAACCGACATCCTCCCATCAGTATGCCAACCCCATGCTCATTGTGATTCTTACATTTTAACTTCTAAGTTTCTAAGCATGGGCCCCACAGGTTTCAGTTTTACAAAATTCCCAACAGACACTAGGTTGAGGTTTGACATAATACAAACCTAACTTCAAATCAAAAATCGATTAAAGCGTTTCAGTTCAATAAGGAGTCACTTACTGGACCGGAAGATCTTGAATCAGCACTGGAAGCTACATCATCTCCCTCCACCCAACAATGGCCCTGAGGAATATTCACTGTATCATGTGAGTCAGACAGATTGAGCCAATCACCAGGCATAGCAATGATCCTCTTCACATGTCTCTCCTTGTGATTACTTGGGGACCTAGCGTATTTTACAACAACAAACGCGAAAACATTAGAAAAGATGCCAAGGTGTTGAATACAGACAGCACTGCTAAAAATTCTACTTAGAATAGTAACTAGGAACAAACTTAAAAATGACAGCCACAGAAGCTAACATATATAAGGGAGATATTGAATAGCAAAAACGGTAAGGATGATTGTATGAAATTTATGCTTTCAATCATGTCAGCAAGAAGCAAGCATGTTACATTATTTAACAACCAAATCAAGAAGCTTTATGAGAGACTCACAAGAAAATTATAACATCACCACGTGAAAAGTTGTAATTCTTGAGGCAAAATTTCTCCACCAAAACATAGTCTACAAAATAACAATCGATGTATAGTTAGCCACGCCTAAAAAACCTATCAAAAGCATTTTCTTCATCATTAGACATTTCCTTACCTTTAAAATAACTACGTGCAGGATTGAATGTAGGAGACATAGAATGTCCAGAAATTCGTGAGACAGATGCAAATCGGTCAGAAACAGTTAGGGATATGATACCAACTGTAAAACATTTTTTGGCAACACCCCACCAATAATTAGGAGTAGCCATCCAAAATTTTGTAACCCAATAATCGTCAACTGAAATCTGGAGTCATCCGCTTCAACTTTCAATGAATAGGATCACAAAATGGTTTGCATATATATCAAGCCAAATACCTGGTATTAATCAACATTAATCAGTCCAACATTTCTACATCAATCAGAGTTTAAAGGTGTTGAAAAAAAGTGCAAAATACAATAGTACCCGCCTATTCGATTCCTCTGTACAAGATCATTATATAAGATTAGCTGTTTATAGCATCCAAATATTAATTCGAAACCTCAATATACTTCCTGAATGAGCTCAAAAATGATAGAAGCATGTAATTTTCGCTAAGAACATACTTATTCTAATTTTTATTTCAATGGCTTTTAAAAAAAACGCCAGAATTTATTGTCACAAAGTAGAATGCTGCAGAAATTCTTCCAATTTCAACTCACTATAGTCTATACCAAATCACCAAGTAAACAAAATATAATTCAGTAATCAGCAAGTTCTAGAAAAATGCATACTTTAATCTGTAATACTACTACAATTTAATGAATTACCCAAATTGATGAAGATAGAAAACCTAATTAATAAGAAACAATCAAGTCCCTAAAAACTACCAAACAGTTTATCTAAACTTTGATTTGAGCTTGCCAATGAATAATTGAGGCATGAAAAAATCAGTTTGAACACGAAAGAGTTAAGCAATGGAAGATTAATTACCTAGCAAGTGACTTTGGATTTCAATTTCTGGAAAAGATTGAATTTGCCCCAAATCTTTCCCTCTCAATATTGTAATTTGAACCTCAATTCCTCAATTTTGAGGAAGGAGGAAAGAGCCTTGTGCCGTACTCCAATAGTAAAATAGTAATCAGTTTGATTTCTGAGATATAGTGTACAATGGTTGGGGCCTTGGGGGTAAGGGTTCTTTTTGCGGGTCATTTGGATCGGATATGAGTCGGATTTATTTGGATCTTCTCACTTTCTAATTTCTAAGAGTAGTCGGGATCAGGATCAGCTTTGGATTCAAGCTTCGATCATTGGGTTACTACTTACTAAACAACCAAACACGTCCATCATGATTATTGATGCACTCATACACCGATGGTTTATAATTACAAGACATTTTAAGATATGATAACGAAGGGTGAGACGAGGCATGAATGATATAGTTTGAGGCATCAAAGAGGCTTCTTGAGACCCGTTGGACGCCTTGGGAAGCAACTCAGTGCTTAATCTTGTCAAGTTTAAAAATGTTTATTGAAGATCAAATTTGAAGCCCATAATATTTGTCTTAAGTCTCTTGGGGTCTATGGTGAGTTTGAAAAAGTTGAAAATTGTCCAAATTTGAAGGTTACTCACTTAATTGTTTTTTTGGACCAATTTTTAGGAAATCCTTTCATCCGTAAAGTGATTGCGTGGTGTGTTTTCCAAGGTTATTAAAATTGATTTGGAAACATAACAGACCTACCACTAAGTGCATAAAGTCTCGAGAATGAGTTTGGTACAACTATATAACCATTTTGAAAAATTGTTGAAGTAGTAGCCAATAGAAGCAAGAGATGATTCCAATTAGTAAGTAGGAATCTTTCAGTGACATGGGTTATCAAATCAAAAAACACCCATTACCATTGTTGATACATGGGTTACTTATGGAGTACAAATTGTACAAATGTAAAATTATTTATAGATAATCCTTTGTGAAAGTAACCATAACAAATCATTGCAAGAATATATGAATATTACTCCTATATGACTATATTAAGATAAAATACTGTAATTTTGTTGGATATATGTAATATGGATACATATTTCTCTCAAAGTTTGGCTGTTAAAGAATTCCACTTAGAGCTCTTAAACATCAATTCTGGAATGCTAGGCTCAAATGGCTCAAAAAGTGCCTCAACTTCTTGCATATCAACTTCCTGCACACTAGATGGATTCCACTTTGGATTCTGCCAGCAGTAAAAAAAATATATGTCAGCTATGTAAATTTAACATACTAGTACACTCGAAGAATCAGATTCAAGGCAATCGAACAAAAACAAGGCCATAACAAAAGACCCTTTAGTAATGTTGTTGCATTTACCAAGTTATGAGTTTATTCTGTACTTGTGCATAACAGGTGCAGTTTGTGCAATATAATTTGAATGGAAATTAGACAAACCTGATCGTTGTCCACCAGAATAGCACGGACACCTTCTGCAGCGTCTTTTCTTAGTGAAACTCTAAGAATAACTCTGTACTCCAGTTTCATCACTCCACTAACCTACATATCAAGCACGGAAAAACAGAAAACAAGAAACAAAAATGAGAGCAAAGTCTTAATAAGATATGCAGACCGCGTAAATGAGAAGCTTCAGACTCACATTTGACAGATGAACATCATTACTTTTGACAGCTGATGCAATTTTAGCATAATACTTGTGTGTTAAGCACAGAGAGAATGGAGCGCCTTTCCCAAGCCCTTCCAAGGCCTCCTTGGCCCATCCAGCCACTGCAGATTATACCACGCTCATGTTGTAAGACTGATAAAAATGGCATAATGAATTTACTAGGGTGCACAATGGGTATCTTACCTCTGGTATCAGAATTCTGCTGATGCATTTTCAATTCCTCAAATATATCACTTACTGACTTGTTTGCATTGAAGGTAGAGGCAATATAAGGCAAAAGCAACTTCAGCTGTGACTCGGTATGTGGCTGGATACTGTATTTTGACAGTAGCTCTGCAACATCTTGGTAAGGATCCTCCGAACTGTCCAAAAATCAGCTTATTAAAATTGTATTGCTGACATAATATGCAGCAACAGACGAGAGAGGATAGTGACAATAATGCAGTAACATCAGTCCATTTTTATAACCTTGTGAACTAAAAGAAAGAACGCTATACATACAAAGTGGATGTCAACAAGGACTCCTTTAGAGAACCTAGGTTACTCGATGGCACATAGTGCGTCCCTAGGCCAACGTACAATGCATCAGCTGGGTTAGATATTCTTTTACCAGTCAGACCAAGATAAGCACCTGCATGATATAACAGAAACAGATTTTAATGTCCGGTTTACTTTCCAACATGCATATTGTGCTTAAGTTACATTAGGTTGTGTTGAGAAACACCAAACACGGCCTAGCTTACCCACTGATCCATCTCCTGGACTGTTTGCCGCAATGTAAGAAAACCCTACATCAGGTAGCATACCAATACTATTTTCTGGCATAGCAAATACAGTCCTCTGTTACAATTATACAAGAAAAGATCAGAATATATGTAATCTGCAATAGCTTCAGAAAAGTTAGTAAAGAGCTAACAAATTAAGACAGCACCTCTGTCACAACGCGGAAATGGCCATGGCATGATAAGCCGATACCCATACCCATAGTTATGCCATTCATCAAGCTGATGTACGGTTTTTTGTATTCAGATATCTTGCAAATCAAAGTATACTCTGCCGTGAACACCTGCCAATAATTGAAGAGATTAAGCATAAAAAACCAAGAGATACAAATGAATTAATAGGAGAAAATTGAGCACAGAAATTCAATACAAACAATATAGGTAAAAGATACATTGGAGCTTGAACAAAAGGAGGTAGACCAATATTATGATCTTCATAACATCATCAAATAATAGTAGCACCAGCTTAATAGCTAGAAAGCGCATAGCATTACAGATTAAAGAGTGGCACATTGAAAAGTATTCGCCTCAAAGATAATATACTTGACCTCGCCTACACATTATACACACTTTAACATATATCTCTACCCTGAAGACTATATGTATGTTTCAAAATCAGATAATGAAGTAGTAGGAACAAATAAGTTTCAGACAAAAGTTGGCCTCGACAATAACAATTAATACTATAAAAAAAAAAAAAAAAAAAAAAAAAAAAAAAAAAAAAAAAAAATTGTTAATAAAAAAAAAAGCACAAACCTCAATCTGAGTTGATAATTTTTGAGTTCCAGTAAGATACTTCACATCACCACCTAGAGATCAAATAATACATTGAGTTAGATGCTAAAACAGAATTGAATACTCCCTTCGTCCCAAATTACTTGGAAAAATTTCCTTATTAACTCCTATAAATGGCACAAATTTACTTGATATATATATACGGATCAGTAAGGAGTCATTTCTTTTTTCTTTTTTGCACAAAATCATGTGCTGGTTAAAGGTTGGCAAGTAGAGTTTGCTCACATTTACTGAATTGAGCTGAACTGATTGGAGCTGAACTAAACTAAACTGAAATTAAGCTGAAGTCAACAAACCCTAATTCGGTACAAAAAAGGATTGTGTTTGCATCATTACCAGCACAGAACGAACGAGGTGAACTACTCTCTACTAGAACACATTTCACTCTTGGATCTTCTTCCCATTCATCTAGAAAGCTTTTGAACTTATTGTCCATTTCTGCAGCAAAATTAAATAAAACTTTATGGAAACAAAAAAAAAAACAAGTAACAAGCCTTCCATTGATCAATTTTTATAAAATTAGCTAAATAAAAATAATGATACAATCATGCCAATGTAATAATCCTCGTGCTCAAACCCTAAGAGAACTACGTACAACTAACATGTACATATTCTACATTTCTACTTAAGCACGCACTCTATAGTCCATACATATATAACAACAATGATACGAGTCTTCTTATTAGATCATACATCCATGGTTCCTATGTATTGAACAATATAATCATTGAATAATTAGTATAACTAACCATTATGTGTAAAAAGTTGATATTTTAAAACTATACATACTTTAAGGTGAATATTTTCTTAGTCAATGAATACTCGTTTTATTAAAGTTACAATTCTTTGAATGAGACTATTACAGAGACGGAAGGAGTATTTTACTTTCCGACCACATAGTTATAAGAAGGGTACAGTAAGACTAAATGCACTCTAACTAAGTTACGTCAATGTACATTTCAACCATGGTGAACAAATTAAATGTAAAGAAAGCAAAAATTGACCTGGAGTCATGGCGTTGAGAGCTTTAGGACGATCAAGAGTAATAACAGCGACGCCATTAGCTTGAATGTTTCCCTTGACGAACTCATTGGCAAGAGAAGCGGAAGCCATGATCAATGAGAAAGAGAAGAATGAAGAGATAATAATGCAAGTAATAGTATTAATGCATGATTTGATTAGAATAGAAATCTAGAATTATTAGTAAGTAATAATTCGAGTTGGTTGACTGTTCTTGCATGTGATTTATGTGAGTGTAATTAATTTGATGGGATTGAGCATGTCACCAAGTGCATGGGCGTCTTATACTTCGCATAAAATATTATTTCCTTTAACTCTCAATGATTATTACAATTTTTATTTTTGTCGGTATTTTTGAATTTGTCTCATAGATGTACTTAATAATCCGTAACTTTTTAGTTAGAGTTTTCTAATTCCATATGCTCTTTCTATATCTTCATTAACAACAGTTTAGATTTTATATTACTACTCTTTAAAGATTGCACTGGCCAACCAAGGCTCAATACAACATGTTACTCCACTATATTTACTTGTTGTGGGTGGAGTTTGAGTCGTCTTTATTTGGGAGAAATATGACAGGGCATGACACGACCTGCCGCGACAATAGCTAAAAGAGTTGCATCACCCTTTGTTAGTTCATTATAAAACAATATATTGCTGATGATTATGACTCTGAATAGGATTGTTTTGAGTTCATTTCTTAGTTTATACAATTAGGAAGATATACATATACATATTAACTTGAAACAACTTTATTTTAGAGGGGGGGGGGGGGATTGTATACTTGTATGATGAAATTGTTATGAATAAATTTCAAAATGTTGATTATTATTTAGGCCTGAAAAAGATTTCACAATTTCATTTGTAATCCTAATATTATTATAGGATATTCGGATACATATTTCGCTCAAATTTTGGCTAAAAGAGAAATCTCCTTGGAGCTCTTAAACCTCAATTCTGGAATGTTAGGCTCAAATGGCTCAAAAATAGCCTCAACTTCCTGCATGTCAACTTCTTTGACACTAGACGGCGTCCACTTTGGATTCTGCAAGCAGCCATGTAACTTCATCAACAAACAAGAAATTGAAGGCAAAGCAAATCAACAAACCAGAAATTAAAGGCAAACCAAATCAACAAACATGAACACGACGAGACCCATTGCAGGATCTATCACTAGTGCAAACCCTTGATAATGTTGTACATAACAGTTCTGTGCAACAGGGGACATAATTCAACTGGAGATTAGACAGACCTGATCCTTGTCAACCAAAAGAGCACGAACACCTTCAACGACATCTTTTCTTTGTGAAGCTCTAATAGCAATTCTATACTCCAGTTTCATTACTCCAATCACCTAGATTTTAAGCAGGACATGAGCAAAGAAAAGGAAACAAATATTGAAGGGGATATGCATGTAAAATTGGCAAAAGGTACGAAAATGAGAAGCTTCTGACTCACATTAGACAGATGAGCATCATTATTTTTGACAGCTGATGCAACTTTAGCATAATATCTGTGTGTTAAGCAAAGAGAGAAGGGAGCTCCTCTGCCAAGCCCTTTCAAGGCCTCCTTGGCCCATCCAGCCACTGCAGAACGAGCCACGGATGTGAGTGGGTGAGTGAGTGATTGAAAAGGCGTAACAAGTTTACAAGGATGGACTGGATATCACTACAGAAAACAGAATAGCTACATACCTATGTCATCAGAACTCTGCTGATGCCTTTTCAATTCGTCAAATATCTCACTGACTGATTTGTTCGCGTTGAAGGCAGAAGCAATATAGGATAAAAGCAGCTTCAGTTGTGGCTCTGAATGTGGCTTGGTGCTGTAATTTGACAGTATAGCAGCAACTTCGTGGTAAGGATTCCCTGAACTGTCCAAAATCGGCTTATTAATGATTGGATTGCAGACATATTAATCCAGAAACAGACGAGACAGATGATAGTGAAAACATTGCAACAACTTTATTCCATTCTTATAACTTCATGACTTGCCCTCAACAAATATAGCACCAACACTGGATGAACTAAAAGAAAGGATGATGTACATACAACGCGGATGCCAACAATGACTCCTTTAGAGAACCAAGGAAACTTGATGGCACATAATGTGTCCCTAGGCCACTGTATAAAGCATCAGCCGGATTAGATATTCTTTTGCCAGTCATACCAATATAAGCCCCTGCAAGATGTGTAAATCGAAAGCAGATATGACATCAAGCACGGTCTTCTCATCATTCGATCCTTAAGGGACAGGCTAGCTTACCCACTGATCCATCTCCTGGACTGTTTGCAGCTATGTACGAAAACCCTATATCAGGAAACAAGCCAATACTATTTTCTGGCATAGCAAATAGAGTCCTCTGTTACAAAATTATACCAGAAATGATCATCAGAACAATGTAATCTGCAATAATGACTTCAGAAGAATCAGTAAAGGCTTAACAAAGTATAACAGCACCTCTGTCACAACGCGGTACTGGCCATGGCCTGATAAGCCAATACCCATACCCATAGTTATGCCATCTATGAAGCTGATGAACGGTTTTTTGTACTCAGATATCTTACAAATCAATCCATATTCCGCTGTGAATATCTACAAATAAGTTCAAGGCGACTAGATAATAAAGACACCAAGTATAATAAAAGAATTCACATGTAACTCAACACCAAGAAATCAATACACACACTATAGGTAAAAATTCAATATACAAAATTTTCGGGTTATAAAAACCTCTGAATTAACACAACATAAACAAATAGAAAAACACAAACCTCAATCAGAGCTGGTAAATCCTGAATTCCAGTCATATACTTCACATCACCACCTAAATACATACATATATATATATCTCAACTAATAATACATCAGGTCATAAATCCAATGGAACCGATTCAGATGCTAAAATAAGAAAATAAGATATACAAATTGAAGTTGGATTGAGTTTAACATAAATTACCAACACAAAATGAACGAGGCGAACCACTACTCTCTACTAGAACACATTTCACTTTCGCGTCCTCTTCCCATTCATCTATTAAGCTTTTGAACTTAATGGACATAGCTGCACCAAATTAAACTAAGAAAGATTTAGTGGAAGCAATAGAAAAACAAAATAACAAGCCTTACATTCCTAGGAGATTAAACTAGTACACGGGTTTTACTTAAGTACTTCGTATGTCACAGTGATTGAGTTGTTCACTCATCCTAGTATAACAAATTAACAATAATACATAATAAATACTCCCTTTGTCTCCTAAAGAACTTTCGTCTTTTGGACATTCATAAAATGTCAAGTACAATAATCATTTTACTATAGGGTGACTTATAACAATAATTAGAGAAAAATTAAACATAGGAAAATAAGGGGAAACAAACTTGACCTGAAGTCATGGCGTTGAGAGCTTTAGGACGATCAAGAGTAATAACAGCGACGCCATTGGCGTGAATTTTTCCCTTGACAAACTTGTCAGCATCAGAAGCAGAAGCCATGATCAAGAAACTTCAATGATCATTATTGTCTAATTTGAAATTAAGAAGAAAAAAAATTAAGAATTGTGTTCATTGTATCAATGTATGTCAGCATTTGCATTGATGTGCTATTAAAAAAGACTTCAAATTATGTTCTACTCCATTCATTTGTGAAAGAGCTTGTATGTGAGTTATTTGAAAGTAACGTTTTCTAATTAGTTAATCGCGTTTGACATAGTTATTAATATTTATAGTTTTTCAATCTATTGCTTAAGTGGAGATAGGAAGCTAGAGTAGTTGGCTAGTTCTCGACTTTCAGGCATGAGGCCAAGGGTCAAATCTTACCAAGCACATTTTAGGAGGGTTTTCCCTTAAATTCCCCCCTTCTAGAATGGGCCTTCTCCTTAGGTTTGAGTTTCTAGGCAAGAATCAATTCAATAATTACTGTGGGTTTTCTCATGGGCTCAACATTATATGTTAATCGTTCTTCCCCATTTTTCTTTAACGAAGGCAACATATCATGTCTCACTTCTGATTTTTTTTCGCGGTCATACCAACTACAACATACCTGATAATCAATTGATCATATCATCCATATTGGATCAATTAATTTGGAATTATTCCAAACAGTTTTGTTCATATACTGTTATATAATTAGCTTCTGTGCCTGAAATCAGATTCTACAATTTCATTTGCAGTCCTAATATTATTGGATACAAAATTTGGCTCAAATTTTGGATGAAAGAGAAATCCCCTTAGAGCTCTTAAACCTTAATTCTGGAATGTTAGGCTCAAATGGCTCAAACATAGCCTCAACTTCCTGCATATCAACTTCCTTGACACTAGACGGCGTCCACTTTGGATTCTGCCAGCAGCCATGTAGATTCAACAACAAAGGCCACAACTATTAGAATAGATCGATGCAAGAATTTATTGACAAAGCATATTGACAAACAAGAACACGCGACACTCCTTGCAGGATACTCGTAGTGCTACTAAACATTTAAGGCATTCCAACAGAAAAATGGTACCAGCACAAAGGATTCTTGGTAATGTTGTTGCACATAACTAGCTGTAAATTTAAATCGAGCATAATTTAATTATGTTTTGTACATATAAGTTTTGTGCAGCACAGAACAATAGAACATGATTTAAATGGAAAACTAAACAGACCTGATCCTTGTCGATCAAAAGAGCACGAACACCTTCAACAGCATCTTTTCTTGGTGAAGTTCTAATAACAATTCTATATTCCAGTTTCATAACTCCTCTCAGCTAGATTCCAAAAGCAGGACATAAGAATAAAAATGCAAACAAATTTAGCATACTATATGTATGTTCAGCAAAAATTAGAAGCTTCTGACTCACATTAGACAGATGAACATCATTACTTCTGATGGCGGATGCAACTTTAGCATAACATCTGTGTGTTAAGCAAAGAGAGAATGGAGCTCCTCTGCCAAGCCCTTCCAAGGCCTCCTTGGCCCAGCCAGCCACTGAACAAAACCACGGTTGTATGTAAGAGTGTGATCGAAAAGGCATGGAAGTTTAAAAGGATGCACTATGAAGTATGAACATCGACCTCTAGGATCACTACAGAAAACTAACAGAATTGTAGCTTACCTAAGTCATCAGAACTCTGCTGATGCCTTTTCAATTCCTCAATTATTTCACTTACTGACTTGTTCGCGTTGAAGGCAGAAGCAATATAGGGCAAAAGCAGCTTCAGTCGTGGCTCATGATGTGGCTTGATGCTGTAATTTGACAGTATAGCTGCAACATCCTGGTAAGGATCCTCTGAGCTGTCAAATATCGGCTTGTTAAAGATTGTATGACAGATAATAATGCAGCAACATTTGAGAGATGATAGTGACAATAATGCAATAACTTAAGTCCAAACTTATAATTTCATCACTTGCCCAAAAAGCATATACAGCAACGGATGAATATAAAATATATAAAGGATGTACATACAAAGCTGATGCCAATAAAGAGTCCTTAAGAGAACCAAGGCTTCTTGATGGCACATAGTGCGTCCCCAGTCCAACGTATAAGGCATCAGCCGGATTAGATATTCTTTTACCAGTCATACCAAGATAAGCGCCTGCAGGATGAAAAAAAAAAGTATAACAGGAAGCGTATATAACAGAAACAGATTATTATGTGTCATGTTTACTTTCCAACATGCACATTGTGCTTAAGTTATGATAGCTAGGCCATCATACGGTCCAAACGGACAGGCTAAGCTAGCTTACCCACTGATCCTTCTCCTGGACTGTATGCAGCTATGTACGAAAACCCTGCATCAGGGAAGTAACCAATACTATTTTCTGGCATAGCTATAAGAGTCCTCTGTTACAAATTATACTGTGAAAGATCAGAACAGTGTAATCTGCAATAATGACTTCAGAAGAAATAGTAAAGACTCAACATATTATAACAGCACCTCTGTGACAACGCGGTAATGTCCATGGCATGATAAGCCAATACCCTTACCCATAGTTATGCCATCCATGAAGCTGATGTACGGTTTTTTGTACTCAGATATCTTACAAATCAATGTGTACTCTGCTGTGAATCCCTACCAATAAATTCAAATTCAAGACATCAAAAAAAATAAATACACAATGAAAGATTTCGCAATTGAGCTCAACTACAAGCATCAATACACACACTTCAGGTAAAATTTCTACATAAAAAATCTTCGGGTTTTAAAAACCACTCTATAGTTACTCAGTATTACTTGTATATGTTTGTAAACACAAATTTTAAATCTATATTTTGCATTTGTTTGTTTTGAACCTATATTTTGCAGATATAAAATATCTGTTTACATTTTTTAATTCTAGTATTACTTGTATATGTTTAATTTCTACTCCTTCAGAATAACACAACATAAAACAAACAGTAAAACACAAACCTCAATCAAAGCTGATAAATCTTGAGTTTCAGTCATACACTTGACATCACCACCTAAATATATATATCAACTAGCTTAGTAGATCAGGTCATAAATCCAATGGAAATTAAACAATTCAGATGCTAATATAAAATAAGAAAACAAGATACAAATTGAAGTTGGATTGAGTTTTACATTAATCAATTACCAGCACAGAATGAACGAGGCGAACTACTGCTTTCTACTATAACACATTTTACTTTTGGGTTCTCTTCCCATTCATCTAGTATGCTTCTCAACTTCTTGTCCATAGCTGTACAAAATTAAACTAACAAAAGTTAGTGGAAGCAATAGAGAACAATTAAAGTAACAAGCTCGCCACCCCGTGTGACCACTGGTTAAAATCAGAGTAACCCCTAGTAACGTTGACATATTTTACCCCTATTATATGGTCAGATTAAGCTTTAAAACACTATCCGAGTAACACCAGAATGGTTAGCCACATATAAGAATTTGTGATAATAAATGCGTACTCCCTTTGTCCCCTAAAGAACTTAAGTAGTCCGTATAAAATATGATAATGAAGTGATTAATCACGCTTAATTATATATCAAGTATCATTAATCATTTTACTATAATAATTAGAGGAAAACGTAGGAATATAAAGGAAACTTGACCTGTAGTCATGGCGTTAAGAGCTTTAGGACGATCAAGAGTAATAACAGCGACGCCATTCGAGTAAATGTTTCCCTTGACAAACTCATCATCATCATCAGCAGCAGCGGAAGCCATGATCAAGAAGCTTCAATGATGAAGAATATTCTACTAAAGGAGTTAATTATTGATTAACTTGAAATTGATTAAAAATAATTATAATAAGAATTACTGTGTTAATTGTACTATAAAAAACGACATTGTTGCTAATAAAAAAAAAGACTTAAAATATAAAATAATGTTCTATTCCATATAAAATTATTGGCTTTATGAATTTATTCGATCACCTTTTTTATTGAACACTTCAGCTCATGTAAAGCTAAGCATGTAACTTTAGCGCTGAGGTGGAAGAGACTAGAAGGTCTAGAACTGAATTAGTATTCCCTCCGTTTTTAGAATATTTAAGATGTTGGACTTTATTTATTATTTATGTATTAGTTTTGATCATAATTTCTATTACATAGATATTGATATAAAGTTTCATACTGTAATTTTTAAAATAATTTTCATTAATATTCAATTATATAAAAATAAAGTCAAACTAGTGTATTGATATGTGTGTAAAGTGACTAATATTTTTAAATAGATTAGAGGGAGTACTACTAATTTTTCGCGTTTACCCTATTGGATGCATTTCATGCATAGCCCTTAAAAAGTGTAAATTTAGTACACAATCAAGTGTATTGATGCACGTACAACATACTCGGAATACCCATTCTATGGTTAAGGGTTGTTCTCTTCAGATTAATTTTAGTTCAGTTCAATTCAGTTCTTATACGCGAATACAAGGGTCAATCATCCTCGATCAGAGCCTTTAATCATCAAAGCTAGCCTCTCGAATTTCTTAGGTCAAAGTTCGAGTTTCTTGACTTTCATCTAACGTCAAGTAATCATAGTGTTTACGTTACTTAATATTGTAATCAATTTATAATTAAATATTGAAAAATATAAATTAAAAAAAATATATATATATAATCAAGTCCATTACAATTTTGGTTCCATTGAATAGCAGCAATTAAAAAAAATGTCACCAACCAAGAATCAATCCAATAATGAGTTGATTTTTATAACGTTAATTAGTAATTATACTATTAATGTATCATGAAAGCAACAATTATTACTAATCTGCTGTATATTCAAGGCAAATTGATATTTTTTTAAGGTATTAATAACTTCCTCAAATTTGTCCTATATCTTTGGGTATGACTAAGCTACGTTATTGATGAGGTTTCTCATAAACATACTTGTTTAACATATTAATTTCATTCATTTCCAAGAAGACCAAAACCATATTTTTTGTAATATATATTAGTCTACTTTCAAAATAAATTTGTGTGATTTTATTAATCATAATCTAGTTAGAAAAATAATCATATAATGGAGAAGAATACCAACTATTACGTATATGACAGATCATATCACATTGGATTAAATTAATTAATTTTGAGTTATTCATTTTCTACTACTACATAAACCAAGTGATCAAATTACAATTTCTCACCAAATTTTCAAAGAAATATCAAGTATGAACCCAAATGAGGCACCCCCTTCTCAAATTGAGACAGTCGAGCCCTCATCTCAGACTGAGGCACCCCCTTTGTCTAAAGACGACGAAACCCCATCTAAAGATAAGGCACCCCCTTTGTCTCAAGACGACGAAACCCCATCTAAAGATGATGATGAGGCACCCCCTTTGTCTAAAGACGGCGAAACCCCATCTACAGACAAACCTCCCATAGCTCATCAAATGTCATACACTGATCATATTATGTCACGCCGTGAAGAAAAAGGAGTTGCCTATGCAGCGTACGTGTTTTTTTTTTTTTTTTTTTTTTAACTTTCGTTAATATTGTATCTACTACCTCTGTTTCATATTATTTGCAACGATTAGACATTTTTCCTCTCTATATCAAATTGTTGCAAATAATATGAAACGGAGGTAGTATTAAGTTTATATTGTGATGTTCAAATTTCACACTAGATCATTAACTTTTACACGAAAATTAGTTGATATTAAGCTTAATAACAAGATTACTTTAATCATATATTTGTCCTGTTTTTCTGAATGCATGCAGTTTATTTGCTCTGTGCTGCTGCTTTTGCTGTTATGGAGCCTGTGAATGCTGCCTCAGTATCTTCTGTTGTTGCTGTTAAACAGAAGCTCGAAACTTTGTACTTCCTCCGTTTATATTTACTTTGAACATTCTAATAACACACGTAGTTTAAGGTGGGAAATATTTAGAGAACGTTAACATAAACAAATCAATTAAAATAACTTAAACACCGGTAAAGGGAGAAAAATAGGATTGTTAAAGTATAATTTATGTTGAGTTGTTCGTTTACCTTTTCTAATCTCTTATTTTAACTACGTGTCAAAATATGTTTCAAGAATAAATGTAAACGGAGGAAGTATGTGTATAAACTGAATTGTATATCACTCTACTCAAAGTCGAAGGATTTGTATGTATTTGGATCAAGAGTGGTTTGTATCATACTTATGCCATGTTTGTATTCATCATCAAAAGAATTGTATTTTTTTTTTTTTTTTTTTGAAAGAAAAAGAATTGTATTTTTGAAAGTTCATCTATGTAATTATGTAAATGATTGGATATTTTTTTAACAAGTACTACAAAATCAAGTGGTTTAAGTTTCCTAAATTTCTGAGATCAACGATTGAGGCTTATCTCTTTAATTAACAAAAAAAAAAATTAACAATTACACTATAATTAAGTTTTTGTTCTTTGATATTTTGATGCAAATTGCCAATTTTTAATTACCACATACCACCAAATGCACAAATGTTTTATCTGACTTTGACTCTTTGGATATGATCCTAATACATTTGATGAGGTGTCTAATAAATAACATATAAAATATAAAAAAAATATTCCACGCATTTTCACCTTAAAAAAAAAACACCAAGATTTTTACATGTTCTACCCCCTTTTTTTCAATTCATTTACTATTCATTGGGTTAAACTTAAAAAATAAAGCTTTGACCATCTATTTCTGCTTTTTATACAAAACTAAAACTATCACCGAGGATCTTATTAGAATCAAATTTTCATACTTCACGGTTTACACTACGTAATTAATGATATAGTTGATCAAACACGTGTGATGGAGACCACATAATATGCAAGTGAGTAGAACAAAAAAAACGAAGGAAGTAAATTGTACAATCACAATAATAGCCTTTATAGCAATTTTATAGACTGACTTGTACTTGTAATAAACAATAGTCTACTACCTTTATTAACTTTTAGTTGCAACTTTGGAATATTTTATATCTCACAAATAATATCTCAAGGTTGTAACTAAAAGTTAACGAAGGTAATACAAGATTGACAATTAATCATAGTGTAGAAAAAGGTAAAACCGATGAAACCCCTTACAGTCGGGTTTGATGAAAAGAAGAGAAGAGAGGTCACTATCCCTTTATTAATCAATAAAGATACAACCAAAACCATATTTGTAAATTACAGCACAGTACTCTAGTCCAATAAAATAATTGTGTGGTTTAATATAATTTGTGGAGAAATTTCTCTTCCACTACAACCAACTACCTCGCAATCAATCGCATTGAATTGATTAATGAGAAAATACAAGTATGTTATCCGTATCTCGCACATGTGAATGATTTAATTGGCTGGTATCACGTGTGACAAGAACAAGAATTGTCAAAATATGAAGCTAACACTCTAATCTTCATCTACATAAACAAAGAAAATCATAGTATAACCAGAAAACATAAATCAATCACTAAATTTCAAAGAGAAGAGAGAAAGAAAGAGAGTAAAAATGTACTCAGATCAGCCACCTCCAGCTCAAGAAATAACATACGTAGATCATGTTAAGCGACGCCATGAAGAGAAAGGATGCATCTATGCAACGTTTGTTTTCCTTCCCTTTCAATATTAATCATCATTCTTTTTCTTTTGCTTGTTTCGTCGAGATTTTTTCTTATTTACAAAAATAATATGGAGTTTAATCAAGATTTTACTTAATGGACTTGTTTAATTCTTCAATCACTTGAAAATTTTGAATAGATTATTATTGGTGTGTATGTAGATATTTCAATGTTAACCACTAAATCCAGTTTAAGTAAGCCTCTTTTTTCTGCTGTTCTGAATGCAGTTGTTTTGCGTTATGCTGCTGCTTCTGCTGTTACGAAACCTGTGAATGCTGCTTTGATATCCTCTGCTGTTGCTGTTAAGCACGAGCCTTAGTTTCAGAAAGAAACTATCTGTACTATCGTTATATTGTACAGTACTGCTTTATGTGTATGAGCTTGTATTTGGATTGAGCTGGGTTTGCATCATATTTATGTCGAGTTTAGCTTCTAGCTGTCGCTTTGAATTCATAAAGTTCTGTATTATTTCAGCAAGAAGTTCATGTAATACTAGTACGGCTGTAATTGATTGGGTTTTTTAATTTGTAATGTACTTTATACAAAGTAACAGAGATTCAAGATTGAATTCTTTGCCATATCTAACATCAGTTTTCAACAAATTTTTCTACATATGAACTATTTCTTACAGACAACTTCAGTCGTTTCAGTCTTCCAGAAAGTAAGGACAGAAGACCAACGAAAGAAATGTACATGTGAACTTATTTCAAAAGGTTTAAAAATGAAAAGACTAAGAACTACAATGTTCGGTCTACAAAACCAGTGAAGTCCTCATGAATTCATCATCATCAAGCTTGTTATTGAATTCATGTTGGGGTGTACAGAGCAACTCAGCATCTTATAGCGGAGAATAGGCTGTCAAAATTTGAAGGTAGTATAGCTGAATCTTGGAAATTGACATTACTCAAAAAGCATCCTTCTCTATTTTTTCGGTCTCAGAATATGTACACACAGGCAACAGAAGTCAGCAAGGTGGTGAGCAGTACTGAGACAAGATTGACAGCATTGTTGTCGAGGATATCAACACCTGATATGCGCTTGACAGTTGGTCCAGGTTTTCCAACAACCTTCAAATGACAATTTTAAATTAATTAGTAATTATCAGTAGTATCATCAAGCAAGCTGGCAAATGCAAAATGATAAATTTTAATATAGTGACAATGCGAGAGTGATTCCAGTTTCATACAGGAATGTTAAAAGCTAACTACTTCCACTGATAAAACTGCAAGCTGAAGCAGATGTGTATAAATTTTAACATAGTAGATCAGCAGAGCAGTAGTAGAGTATAAATGTGATCGCAATACTGTTTAAAATGTGAGTATATTCCTAACTAATTCTCTCTTATCAACAAAATTACAAAATTAACTATGACAAGAAGCATGGCCAATTATTCCACAAGAATGACAGTACGTAGAAAAAAAGTAGCATTGAGATTTGGAAAGCTTAGGAAGAACAGAAATTCTAAGACTTCATGAGCACTTTCATTCTACATGCATATACATATAAGCATCACAGTTACTCTTTGTAGTCCGCAAAAATATCTGAATCGAAACCTTTGAGGCAAGGCAGTCCAACATGTACAGGCCACACAGTCACCTTAGGAGGGTGCTCGTCAATTTTATGAAAAATCAAAGATGTTAAAACGAGAAGCAGCAACAAAAAAAAGTATGACAGAAGTGTGCAGAAAAGATCTAGATACATGTGCGGAACAAAATGTATGAACTCTATGAAGAACAAAAGTGATAGAATACATTAAAAGCAATAAGAGACAGCAATTGTAGAAAAATCTTCAAGCATATGTTGATTAAAACATGTACTACGAAAGCAAAAGACAATGTTTGTGTATGCATACATAGGCTCTCAATGAATATATGAAGAGAATCTAAGATGACTTGAAATGTTGTACGTTTAACACAGGTCATTTCCTCAATTTATATGAATATGTATGTTTAAATCTGGAATAATCAGCACAATCAGACTCCTGGACTGTCAGAAATTATTTCAAAATTTACCTTATTACGAACAGTACAAAATCCGCTGAATTGCAGTGTAGCACCCAATAAAGAGTCTAACAAACTTCCAAACAGTCCAGCAAGTGTTGCAAGGGGTATAACCAGAAGTTGTTTCAAAGCCACATCAGAAGGACAGTTGATAGTAAAATATCCGAACACAGTGAAAGAAAGTCCAATCACAGCGCCTCCAGCTGCAGCTGCCAGGAGCCCTGTTCTTGTAACACCACCATTTGTACCCTTGCGAATTACCTGATAGGCATGGGAAAACAAAAAATCAGAATAAGCAATCTATTCTCAAGTACATTATAATCAACTTTCATTGATCAACACCACCACAACTAATGCTAAAATGTAGCCCAGGCATAGATGTTATCATGTAACGCAACATGCGTGCTGCAGCACCCCCGGCATGCTTAAATCATTTGTCTACATTTCTAATGTATCTTCAAACCTCCAATATATAACGATATAATAGAATCAACTAAAAAAAAGTATCAGAAATGCATTGATTCTAAAGAGTATCTGCAGGGAAAAAAAAAAAAAAATTGGCATCATCAATTCATCACCCTATGTCACACTGACACTGACACTCGACAATTCATGTTAGACTATTAATATGCTTAAATTTGTAAAACCATGAGTATCTATGTAAATCCAAGTAGCATAATTGTCACCTTTAAGGTTGTGATTAATCGAGGCTGTGCATTACTAAGTACACCGATTTCTGAAGACCAGGTATCTCCATTGCAACAACAGTAGTGACCAATTATGCCACCCAATAGTGCTGTGATTAGAGTAGATTCTCTAGTATCCAAACACTTGTCTTCCAATCCTACCAACTTCCAGATCGTCACAACCAAAGCAGTAGAAATGGCACTGTTAAAAAGCACCTGTATCCTGCAAATTGGCAATGCATAAGGTGCAGTACGAAGTTTAAAAAAAAAAAAATTCACCAAAACAACGAAGTGATCAAGCTTTCAAAACTTATGATAAATACTCATTGCTTGCTTATTTACAATTCACAAACCTATACATTTTAACCTAGGAGAAAATTCTGTGTTCAAATTAAGGTATCCAGCTAGAATCCTATCATAACCACAAAACTTTGGGAGTAGTCCAATAACATTTCTCAAACTTTCCTATCCAAGATGAAGCACTCTATTACGCCTCAAAGTAATTCATATTCCCAGAAAAATCAATCCAAAGTTAATATGAGAAACAAGTTTTTGATACCAATGTCAAAACAAGATCAAGCCTGAAAAGTCCGACGGCTTAGTATTCTTTAGAGCCCAGTGGATTAGAAAGACACTAGGTCAAAACAAAGAATACAAGGATCAATTACTCACACCGAAGATCTAAGGCCAGATTCTTGATAATGATTATAAACCATAAAAAATTCAATTGCTACCAAATATACTACAGCATCCCTACTCCAATAAATTCAAGTTACATTTGTTTAGACCTCGATATCAAGCACTTCAAATAAAGTTCTGCTCCTATGCCTGAATATACTACAAACCCAAACTTACATGAATCTACTAAACTCTCTTATTTTTTGTAGTGATGAAGATCATTAATAAGTTGTTCAATCGATTTTCTCTTTCCTACTTCGTCACCTTTCTCCTTCCTCTCTCATATCTACCACCTTTCACCATTCCTTCTATTGATACAACCGCGTTTTGCACGGTCACAAGACTAGTACTCCTCCGTAAATTAGCCGAGTTTAACTCTTCATTTCTTTACATTTCATTGAAAAACTGATTTCACGAACCATAAATTTCAGTCGTCAAATAATTTCAGTAATCTAGAATCGCAAAACGGTCAAAGATAAATCATAACAAACAGCATAATAATACATGCAAAATCATAAACAGTACTAACAAGCAATTAAAATTAGAGAAGAATCAAAATGTAATACCAGTTCCTTTGACCGCCTTCCTTGTAATCAGCTTCAGATTTACGTTTCTTCTCAGCTCCTACTTTGGTCAACTTAGATGAAGTAAAGAAAAACACTAACAACAAAACTCCAGCCCTATAAAATCAAATTAACCAAAACTAATCACAAATCTTTATCAAATCAACTAATATTAACAAAATCGAAGTCAATCAAACACAAATTTCCAGAAAAAATTAATTGAGAAGTTTGGAAAGTGAGATTGAACCTGTAATTAGTAGCGAGATGAATGAAGACGACGAAGAATCCGCAGAAAGCTCCAGAAAGATCGAGAGACTTCTTCCTGTAAGATCGAATTGCGATAATTGCCGCCACTAATGCTGCGACTAGAGGTTGAATCAAAGCTCTCTCCATTTTTAAGGATGATTCGAACATTGAATTGATTTTTCTCTGTTGTTGTTCTTGCTATTTTTTTGATTTTTTTTTAGGGGAAATTTGTGAGAAAATGAAGTTAGTTACAGGTTATATAGTTGAAAGATTAGTACATTGTGAAATGTGTAGAGGAGTGGTTGAGGTCGAAGCCGTCGTACTGGAAAATGTTAGTTTTACTTTTCCCTCGTATTTTTCTCATTTCTTAAGCAGTCAAGCTTGAAAAGAATGAACACACTCCAATTAGGCAACGTCAGCACGTGTATTGGATTGAACATGTGCGAGCTGGCACGGAATAGACCCAATCTAGCTTAACCCCGGACAAGCCCGGTATGGTAAAGAAAGGCAAAATTAGGCACAACCACACAAGTTTGTAATCTCAAAATCATAAGATGA
Source organism: Chenopodium quinoa (assembly GCF_001683475.1). Classification (NCBI taxonomy): domain Eukaryota; kingdom Viridiplantae; phylum Streptophyta; class Magnoliopsida; order Caryophyllales; family Amaranthaceae; genus Chenopodium; species Chenopodium quinoa. Next base: position 465,808 of record NW_018742969.1, read on the forward strand.
ATTCCAATTGAGGTAAAATAATTTCAAATGCAATCGGGTGGATTTCAAGAATATTTTCATACTCCGTATTTCATTATTGTAGAAATTTGGGCATAATTCCTTCCCACTTTATTCAAGTAATAGCTCTCCAAAAGTTAAGGTTGTCTAGTTTGACTCTTAGCTCCATTATTAGGCAATATTCAATCATTCCCTGCTCAAAATGATCCTTTTCATCCTCACATGACCATTTTATCAAAATTCAACAGGTATTTTAAAAAATTCGAAGACATTTGATTTTAAAAAAATATACGGAGTATATCTATTGATAAAAAGGGTTACATAGTTTAATAGTGATTGGCTGTAGATTACACCCCAGGATAGTTACAACCTTTTTAAGGGAAAACCAGAAAAGAACTCAAAAACAGACTTTGTAAGCGACTAAGAGTTGCTGTACGGAGTATAAACTAACACAGGAAGAAAAAAAAAAAGATCAGAGAGAGACAGCGTCATCAACCTCTCCCTCTCCCTCTACCCCTGCCCCTTCCTCTACCCCTACCCCTGCCCCCTCCTCTCCCTCTTCCCCTCCCTCTTGAACCAGACATTCCTTGATCTCCACTTTCGTCTTTTTCAAAACTGAACATGCTCAACCTTATATCTTCTGCCTTGCTTCTCTGAGGACCCCGCTGCTCCTGAAGGGGAAACAAGGAACATTACTGATTGAATACAAAAGCCCTAAAACTTCATGTTTCAGAAATACTGGACAGTATAACTTCAAATTTTGACTATCTTATAGGGTTTGACAAATTGAACTCAGACAAGGAAGAAAAGGATGAGAGAAAAGAAAATAAAATCATAGATCAAATGATGCATATATCAGAGACAGTTTTCACTATCTTGAAGACCTCTAAAGTCACCCAGAAATGCATTTGAGCATTTTTTTTTTTTTTTTTGAATTATTTGAAAAGAGTAATGGGTACTCACCTGTTCTTCCAAATTAAACTGGTTTTGAAGTTGTCGAGCAAGAGCCTCGTCATGACTGAGATCAAGTGGTTCTTTCCTAGCTGCTGGATTTCCCTCGGCTTTTCTCCTTTCCCACTCTTCTAGAGTGAAAACCTGTTTCTCTTCTTCATACCCCCTTCCCTTGTACCTTGAACCTCTATGTCTTTCATTGCCATGGTTTGGATTATTCATTTTTTGCAGGAGTTTTTGTGCAGCTGCTTGATTCTGAATAGGGATGTACTCAGTCACTGGCAAGCAAGAAAATACCAACTCACTCAGCCAGTTTTATTGATATAATAAAGCCAATATCATCATAGTAACCAACCTATTCTCAGTGAACTTAAAGTAATATGTAGAGCATGAGAAAAAGGAAAGAAAAAAATTGAGATGTGAAATTATAAACATGTGGTTTTATGAACATGCACAGAATGAATTAATACGAAGTAAGATCAAAAGAAGCTGGACCTTCTTTTGGTCTAGTATCAGAGCTCGTTGGCTTTTCTTCAGCTCTCTGGGAAATTGAACCAGTTTTCAGATTAGCATCTGCATCATCAGCTATAGCATTAGGGGGTTGCTTTTGTTCCACCTGCCGGACATCAGTTTCTCTGGAAGATTTGGCAACAGTAGCTCTGGTATTCCTGGAAGCTGATGCCGCTGTGCCAATGCAATATGTATATTAAACACAAAAGGAATATATTTTTCACAGAAGGAGAAATCACATAAAGAGTTGTTCCTTGCAACAATACTTTTTCTTTTATTTATTTTATTGGATAAGAAGCTTACAGCAATAATTGATCCATGTAAAAAGTCAAATGTATTCCACAACACAGGCTCTGTTTTACTTGATAGAATTTAGTCCTAAACTCAGAACCCAAGCCCTAACCATGCTGGCAGTCAGCAGCATCAAGACCTTCTCTGTTTTATGTATTTATAATTACTGCTTGACAAACGTCATGCAGATTGCAAGCACCTCAACAATATCTTCCTATTCTCAATTAACAAAATAGCAAGATGAGAAGTATACCGGTACGAGAAAAACCAAGGTTAGGCCCTCCAATCTTCAATTTCTCAAACGGTGGGGGGCCACCAGCATCACCTTCTCGGCCTAGCCTCAGAGAGGAGCGGGCAAAACCTGAATACTTCAGGTTCATCTGCCACTCTTCATACAATGATTCCACAACTCCTCCTAGTACAGTAATTACATCCGGAGTAAGGCACACGATACCATAGTGTACCACCACTTTCTTTTCTAAACGGACCTGACAATAAGCAACAACTTGCGTTCATTAACGTTAACCAATGATAAACAAAATTTAGATAAGCCCCATAAGCACCAAACAATGCGCCACACCAAAGCCCATTACCAAAAACAGCCACACAAATGAAGAGCACAGTTTAGTTGTTTTCAATGTCATTTCTTGGATGACAGCATCTAATCACATTCAATAAATTGATCATTTTCTTCTTTACACATCATTCCATATGATAACACTTAAAGTCTTTGAATTCCAACTAAACCAAGACATGCCTTTTCTTCCTTAAGGCTCATCTCTTTTTTAGGATGATGAACGGATATCTGCATGTCTATCCTATGATTGCTGATGTTAATTCTACTATCTCCTTTATTGTTCTCTAGCAACATGAAATTCCAATGAAGCAACATTCCAACATACAAAGCTTACAGCCATGTATTACACATAATCAAAACTAGAGGCACTATCTATTTCTAACAAAGTTAAAGGAGCCACTACTGGCAATTTTCAATAACTTTGGATAACAATGTACTGAATCAAACGTCAAATTATACTGTTCTTCACCTTCTATTTGTCACCGATCAATAAGTCCATCAACTTTTTCTTTCAATCGAGGGTTTTCACAAGCAGCTACGCCTATGCCAAGATAATTATTCAATACAAATCTCCACACATGTTACAAAACCAACAAATATTCTATGAAGTAACAATGTAGAGTGAATATTAAAGACTGAACTATTGCTCATTCAAAAATTCTTCCAAATTGAGAGATGTCACAAACATAGGCCAATCACTAAACCAAAACAAATGCAAACCGAATCATTAGCATCGATTAATCATAGGAGAAAGTAACCTTGGTTCCAGGGACAGTGTTTTCGGACAATGCCGGTATAGGAGAATACTCCACAGCAGTAACTTCAGATTGTCCATCAGTCAAAATCAACTTCAGAAGCCTCCGGTCGCTCGAACCCTTATAACCAAGCACCTCACTGCTCCTACTTATATCCTTCACTGAAGCTATCTACAAAACCCAAAACCTAAACACAATCAACAAAAGCAAATTATAAAGAAATTCTTCAGGAAAAAAAAAAAAACAGCTTGGGATACTTTTCAAGGCTTAAGCAGATAATAACCCACGAAAACGGTTAACGTTAGACTAAAACTTGAAAGAACCCTAGAAACTTGGGGAAGAAATACTTGAAAAACAATTGAAGATACTAACACAATTAATTAATATCCAAATTCCCCAAAAGGATTAAATTGAATTGTTTCGAACATTAAATACAAACCCTAGAAATTGGGGGTAATTAAGGATATTGAGAGAGAGAAAAATTGCCTGAAGAACTTTAGGAGGTTGAATAAACTGAGACGACTTGCGAAGGAGAGAAGAATCAGGCAATGATTTACCACCAATTGAACGCAAATCAACATTACAGAGCTCGGATTCCAAGGAATTGACGAAGAAGGAATCACCGTTGATGGCGGAATTAACGGTGATGATTGCTCGAACTTGATCAAGGTTGAGGTCATTGAAACACCAACCTCTAGTAGTTAGGGTTTTCAGCAGGTTTTCTGTTGACGAAGATGGTGATGATGAAGACGACGACGCCATTGAAATCGAATTTCCAGAAATTAGAAGTTTTTACTCAGAAACCGGGAAATTTCAATTTTAGTGTGTTTTTTGGTAGGTTGTTTTTGAAGAAAGGTTGGGCTTTACTCTTTTGCGGTGTTGCATTGGACTGTTGTGAATTTGTGACATGTTAAGAAGCCCACGGATCGGACTGATCTGGGAGAAGTTTCAATCTGATATGAGTAGAAAAAAATTTCAAAAAATAAATATACAAATATACAATGGAGTGTAAAAAAAATTAATGAGAACACCCAATATGTATATGAATTATGTTAAGGAGCATTATCTTATACTTTAATTAACTAACAATAAGTTCACCTAATGAGTAGACCACCCCAGTCGATCAGACTGATTGGCAAATATTGTAAATCAGCTTCTTTTGTGGACCACCTTGTTGTAAATAAAGGAGTAGTCTATTACAAATAGTATAAAAATATTAAGCAAGACCGAAAAATTGATCTCACAAAAGTAGGAAGAGTACGTGTGTCGTGAAGCAAATTCACTGAGTTGAAAACGAAATTCCGACACAACCGGAGTGCTCAATTGTATTCGTCGGCACGTTCCCTAAGGTTAACATGCCACTTCCACTCAAAGGCACTTTTGGGTGGAAGGTTGGAGCCAAGTAACTTATGCCCAATATAGAGTATGTGTTTAGCTTGTGCTTGATATGTATTTCTTAAGTGTATGTAACATTGTAACATAATAAAGACTTCTTCTATTTATAGAAAAATATAGAAGAAGAATCCCATCAAACGTCAAGAGAGATGAATAATCAAATTGATGGTGGTAATTAATCACCTTTAACATTCTCATAAAAGGGGAGGGTTATAACTTATAAGAGTTACGCAAGAGTATAACGTTGGTGATTTATCACCTTAAACTTCTACTTAAATGAGGTGTTATGTGAGAATTATTCAATTGAAATTAGGAATGGGAAGTAACATCTTGAATTCCCTTTCTTTATTCCAATACACCTTTGCAATATAATATAAATTTTTTTTTTAAAAAAAACCTAGATTTAGCATCACAATTCTCAGCGACGAACCACCACCATTTCCGTCATTCCTCTGTCATCTCGCCGGTCATCGGTTATCATCGATCATCGCGTCCCTCTTCTTCTTCCCTTTTTCCTCCTTCCTCCTTCCCCGACCACTCCAAGCGATAACAAAAAGAAACCCTAATAGCAAAAAGGTGTAAAATTAGGGTCATATCAAAAAGGTGGAAGCAATTTTAATCACCTTAGGTGTTGATGGCATTGTTGTGATGGACTGATGGAGGAGGAAGAAGGTGCAGTGAGCTTTATTGGAGGAGGAAGAAGGGAGGAAGAAAGTACAAACTTGCTCCCAAGTAAATAAGTGAAATATCTTATACACCCCCTGTTTGGTAAATTGGACTGATGAACATGTATTTCCTCCTCGACGAGTTCATTTGCAACCAAAAAAAAAGTTATACTTTGTATTGAGTAATAATTTGTAAATTGTGGGATATTAGCTAACTTAGCTGATTAAAGTTGGAAATACGGAGTAGTAGAATTTAGAATTGCAATCAAATCTCGTCAACAGTGTAATTAATATGTATTTGATAACATAAAGACTATGTTAAGTTGGTATGTATTATTTGTTGAATTTTGAATTATGTGTACCTAATAGTATAGTCGATCGAGACTCAACAATGCACTTTATGTGTCCCTAATAGCGTACAGACTTTGCTAAATTCTCTAGCATATCACAATTATTTTGCAGATTGAAGATAGTGTCTTAGCTTGCATAATTATTAATTAAGGCTATGGGAGAGGCAACACGAGCCAAGCCAACGTCATCTTAAGACACAACAATGAAGGATGGAAATTAAAATTTTGCTATTTCCTTTCTTTCTAAACCCAGATGGCGTTAAGGTATGATTTATGAATATGGAAACTAAAAGTTTCTTAAACAAACGCTATGTATAAGTTTATTCGTTCTAAACAATTTTATATATAAGCTACTTAAACCAAACTTTTCTTAAGATGTTTTACAAAAATAAGTTTGTATAAAATTTGTCTAAATGGATCCTTTACGAGTTTTGAACCAAAGTTATTAGTCCAATGTTCCAATACAAATTATACAATCAATTCAATTTTGAGTCTTGGATTTTATTTTTACAGTCTTCGAATTTGAAGGTTGATCATTCAATCATTCATCTTTGTTTCATAATAGTTGCAATTTTGGTATATTTTATATATATCACGAATAATACTACACCTGATCTAAGCGAACCCAACTTGACCAACCCTGGGCATATTTTTCTGGCCGGCGAGTTTGGGAATGGGATTTTATGTAATTTTAGTTATTTTTTGGCCCCGACTTGAAAAGCTCACATGGCTCGATTAATTTAGAACATAATTTTCGATCCAAATCTTGACCCGCCCTGCCCAAAGAATGGGCCAATTTTTTCAACCTCACCCCAATTCAAAACCAACTTGAGCCGCCCGAGTATTCTAAAATTTCAATTAATATGACACGGAATAGTATATTTCTCCAATTTACAATACTAGACCTATTTCATGTTTGCGCTACCTCGCTGCACCCTTTACCTCTCTTGAGTCTTGACTCAACTAGACCGTACTCTCCATAGTAGCGGCTCGTGAGCTTTCTCTCCTCCATTAAAGCAGCTTCTGAGGTATCATGATAAATCATCGAATATGAATTTTACAATCTAGTGTTCATCGTTAATTTAATTGTCAATATACTCAATTTAGGGTTCTTCTGAGGAGGATTATTGAACTATTGGTTGTAATTACTCGAAGAATTTAACAATTTTTTCGAGCTTACTTTGATAATTGACTCAACTTTGATTGCTAATGTGTTGCAGGCTTTGGTTTAACCCTTATTCCCAGAATTGTAGGACACTCTTGACTGTGAAGCTAAAATGGCGGTAAGAACTTACTTTATTTTGTCAAATTATTTCTGTAATTCATATGAATACGTCTTCTTTAATGCCTGCTTGTTGTAGTAAATATGAGAGTCTATTTGCTTTAGTTGTATTCATGATTGATTGATCAAAATTAATGGACAAAATTTGATTAGTGTTTCTATGTCCCTGTTGAGAATCATGAGCCGAAACCGTTTTCGCAATGCTTTTGCTCATAGTGTGCCATGTCGGGATGAATTGATAAAAAAAAACCTATTCTAGTGGCAATTTTATTACAGTGCTTAATATTATGCTGGCTGCTTGGTCATTGTGATTATTACTCTTAACATATTTGGGTTACATAATTTGTTTACGATGTAATATTTTCCTTATAGAATAACAAACCAAGTTAGGTAATGTGTGCTTAACTTTGTCTTCTTTAACTTAATGAGTTGAATGATACATTAAGTTGTTCTTCAGCCCCTTTTTGGATGGTATGACCGAATGAGAGTGGAAGGGTGAAATGCATATAAGATTTTGAGATGTTTATGATTTTTTCTGACTCGGCAAGTCCTTGTAGATTTGTCCATCTATCCTTGAGCATCCTCCTAATATGGAGTAATATTGTAGCATAACTTATCTGAAAAAGAAAGTATCTGAATATTCATTTTGGCTTTTTATTGCCATTTATTTAGCGTCGGCCCATTATGTTCCATACAATCAGTGGTATAAAGTTGTTCATATATTTGATAAATCAAAAGGTTCCACAAATATGTGGTAAATCATTTTTCATGATTGATGTTGGTAAGTAATGAATTTGTGAATATTCAACAACACTAATGAAGACAAAGGATTCACGACACCCTGTGATGCCAAGTTGGTGATATAAACAATCATCTATTGCAGTTTTTCACTACCAATATATTCTGAAATAGCTACATAGTTGAACCTCATAACTTTATAAACCTATTGGTAGGCTTTTTTATGGTTCCAAACCAACTTAAATGAGCAAGGGAGACACCCCGCACATTCACTTCAATCTTGGATTTTCTTTCTTTTTTTTTTTTTTTTTTTTGAAATTGGCTCGAAAGCATGGATTATAAGCCTTCAATCTTGGATATTTTTCACCTTTTTTCGGGTTGGTAAAGGAAAGAGGTCGGGGTGCTTTCCATCGATTCCAAAACACCAAGGGGTCCATTTGGGTTGTTGGATCCTTCTTATTTGCCTTTAAATTGTTAATTTAGTCATTTACAATTTGTGCTTCCCTTCATTAATTTAAGGTCACCATGGGACTTTTTATGACCAACTAGTGGTATATATGGTTCCAAACAACATTATACGACATCAAGATGCATTCCTTTCAATCTCAAGGGTATTTAGCACCGGATTCTGAAATTTCCGAAAGTGGTTCAATTACTTATCCAAACAATATAGTATCTGAAGCATTATTTTGCCTATCTTGTTATCTAATTACCAGCATGAAAAATGATTTACCACATATATGAGGAATTTTGTAGCATTGATTGTCTGGAACCTAATGATCTGAAAATGCAGTTCAGACTTTTTGTTCAGCTCACTAATGGGGAAAGAGGGTAATGAGTTGTATTGGGAGTTAATGATTTTGTTTTAGCAGCTAGAGTGTTAGATTTTCCACCAAATTGTTGAACGTTTCATCTTCTGATTACCATGACTTTCTGAACTATTTCTTTAATATTCGTGCTTACTATTGCAGACTGTTCCAGTAAATCCTAAACCATTCTTGAACAATCTAACTGGAAAACCTGTCATTGTGAAGCTGAAGTGGGGAATGGAGTACAAAGGTAATTCTCTTGTGATCAGGAGATCTAATTTTCATGTCATGAATTTCTGCCCTTATTTCTCTTTAGTTTCACGACTATTTTCTTGAGCTTACCTTTATTTTCATTTTTGCTGGCAAGTCCAATGACTATGAATAGGTTTTCAGAAAAAAAGAAAAGGAAAGAAGGGATTGCCATTCTTTTTCATAATTATTTGGGTGTAATAGGTATTTTAATTGGCCATGAGGAAATGAATGTGACAGTGCTTTTCTTATGACCTCTGCAGGTTATCTTGTGTCAGTTGATGGCTACATGAATCTACAGGTAATTACTAGAAGGCATTTTTGTTTGATTGCATTTCAATGACATTTCTTCTGAATTAGTGGATGCTTTTCTTTCTGTTCTATTGTTGTATTTCATAGTTGCTTGCCTGATTGTTCCAATATTAATGACTTGCCTGCAGCTGGCAAACACAGAAGAGTATATTGAAGGCCAGAAGACTGGAGATCTTGGAGAGATCCTCATCAGGTAATGAAAGTTCTCTTTTCATTTTTACATATACTTCGTATAAAAAATGTTATATTTCTCAATGAAGGTCTAGAGTATTGCACCTCTGAACTTGTGCTTGGCCCACCAACTTTGTTTCTTAGAATGCTCACAAATTTTTGTGCGACTGATTGCACCTATTTTTATTGGTGCAACCAGCTGGTCTTGGGGTGACTTGTTATATAATTTTTGTTGACAGTCATGAGGGTGACTTTCTATCATGTATTGGGATGAGTATTTGATTATTGAGGGGGGCAAGGGGGGGGGGGGGGGTGGGGGGAGGGGTTAAGGACTTGTTATATGTTTCATATATATTAAAGCAAGCATGCAATTTTATAAAATCAAAATTATGTGCAAGTAGTGAAGGGCATACCCTTGAGGAGGAACGGGTCAAGGGGTGCTCATCTACCTATCTTAGAGCATCTAACCACTCCTTTTCAGCATTACACCATTAAGCATTAATTAGTTTCTAAACTATCAAGTTTTGTAATCACTTGAGACAATATTATCACAGATCAAATCAGCACAATAAACCTTTTGCTTCCACAGAGATGTATCTTTAGCATGCCAAAGATTGTAGACCAAACTAACCATATCTTTCATCCATACACTTGATTTTCTTCTGCCTTGAGCTTTTATAAGTTTCCCTCTACAGAGAATCCAACGTAACTCCATTTTTGTATGGAACTTGAATCCAATTATAGATAAGTTCAAGAACCTTGGATCTTTAGCACGTTAACAGAGGTTATCAGGACAAACTCCAATTCTGTGTAGTCCATCCTTTGTTATTAGTCTACCAATCTTAACAAACAGTCAGATGAAATTCCCAAAAGCAATAGAATAGACATGCTTTGAGTTATTCAGTCCAAACGTTGTTAGCATAGGCTCTTTTTTTTTTTTTTTTTTTTTTTTTTTTTTTTTTGAAACCTAGCGTAGGCTCTTTTGAAACTCTCTTTCATACAGCAAATTTTCTTCCCAGTCCAACTGTCATTAACTGTGGATCTATTTTCCCACCAACTAATGACTTCAAAGAAACATGTCCATTTCCCCTCAGAAAACATCAGCTAAGTGACTTACCAGACATACTTGGCAATTGCTGCTTTATTCCAAGCCTGGCAGTCCCCAACAGGCCCAACCCCGCTGAGAATTTAGGCAGACGAATAAAGTCCCAAACTACCACAGCTGTTAATACTTGGTGAATGGTGATCAAATCTTTCAAGTGAACTTATTTCTGAGTCTTTGTTTGGATTTCATATCTTACCCAAACTCAAATCTAACACTACCCTTTTTGGGGCGGGTTATTTTTCCCATAGGTGCAACAATGTCCTGTACCTTCGCGGTGTTCCTGAGGATGAGGAGATAGAGGATGCTGACCGAGACTGAAACAGACTTATATATCCCAATCCCATGATACAAGTTTGCCATTGTCATATGGAGAATTACTGCTGACATACCAGCTCATGGAAGACAGATATATAGGGTGTAGAAACTACTGAGTGAGACTGATTTGACACACCTTATGTAAAAGAATCACTTGATATCCACAACAAAATTTTTGTATTATGATGAGGTTAAAATTTTGCTTTTGGGATGTTATGTTTATTGTCTAGAAGTTGTTCATTTACCATTTCAGTTTAAGTTTTTCTGGGAGCATGTTGTCTGTTGAACATTTATTTCCAACAAGAGAGTACAGCCTGCAAATCTGCTATTGGACAGGGTGTTTCAGGCATACCTCCTTAGATAAATCAAGTGGCATGTTGCAGTGCAAAAAGACGCTAGAGGGGGCACAGAACAAATTTCACCATCATCTTGTTTCATAACTATCATGACTCACCACCTCCCCAGCCCCATCCTCCCTCACCTTTCCCTATGCCAGTACACGCCTAGGCGCAACTACTACCATTGCTGCTACCCTGACTACTGTGAACATCAGTACACAACATTTTTGTAGAGCTTTCTTGTCTCTGAAGTTAATCTCATTATTGGCCATTGGAAGTTATTGGAAGTAATATGATTAGGATTATGGAGATCACTTGTCAATGAATTTACAACGTCTTGGGTTGCGATTTTATACACACTTTGGTTAGTACCTCTAAAGTTGGCCGGAGACAGTCTTAGATTTGCTTCTCCCAGATCATAATTGGCAAAAGTGTGCTACCCTGGCCTTCTAATCTTCTGAAGGATCGGTGCACGAATGGACAAATGCCCATGCTTACTCAATTGAATTATACTAACTGGAAGATATGACAACATAGTGAAGCTACTTGAAGTGATGCTACGTAGTATGAAGTACATTACGAGTACTGATAAAACATTAAATATATTTATGAAAGTTAGAATTCTATAACATTATACAATATGTTATCAAAGATTAACTTACACAAGTAATTTCAAGTTGTTTGTATTCTAACTCTTTTTGCCCATCAAAAAAATTTATCTTATACATCATCCTCTACAAAAATTTGATAAGAATATTTCCCATAATTCAATGTTTTCTTTCACATCTCAATTCTAATAAAATTATAAAAAAAAACTAACGCTATAATACTGGTAAGTTTGTATTAATCATGACTATTTTCAGTAGTGTACAAAGATAGCAAGGATACGAATTTAGTAAGTTTGTAATTCTGTATATATGCACATTAAAACGAAAATTACGTACCAATTTATATTAACCATGCAATATGATAGCTGATAATGTTGGGCACCTTGCGATAGATCGTTATTTATAGTCTCACCTAAATTGTCAGCTGTAAAGCAATCCAATATTAATGAACATTCAATTATGTCAATATGTCACCAAAATTTCTCGCTGATCAATGAATTTTTTGATTACCAATTGTTCCAATTATCTTCAATGTTGACCAATAATATTGCTTTGGTATACGATTAAGAATTTTATTTTTAGTACCCGTATCAATTTTTTGCATTGAACATTATACTTCAAAAAATAATAGAAATAAAGTGAAGCTTCTATTGGAGATCTTGAGATCGATTCTCACCCCTGCGGCCCTGATCTCATGGCGTATATATTGAGGCATGGACACCATATCAAGAAAATTTTAATTTGGCCAACTCACATACATGCTGTATAATTCTTAAGAAGTTTCACTTCCATACATGTTAATGTCAATTAAATAACTTACTACGTAATAAAATAAGGGTCTGTTCTCATTGACTGAACTGAGTTGAGCTGAACTGAACAGAGCTGCACTGAACTGAACTGAAATGAATATTTTATAAGAGAAGGAAATTAGGAGCTGAATTGAACTGAACTGAGCTGAACTGAATTGAATTGAACTGAACTGAATTTCAACGTAAGAGAACAGGCCCTAAATACAGAGTATATCAAGATCGACTTTGGGGGCGGGGAAACGTACCATGTGCCCCATATAAATATGGCATACAAGTATATGGGTAATATGACATTTCTATGCAATTATACATTGGTGTGGACTCATTCAAGGATCTTCGTGCCCATATATATGGGCAGAAGACTAGCTTAGACTGAACACACAATTATTTCTTTTTGTCTCCTCTTAGCTTCTTTCATACAGAGTACTTCATACAGTATACTAATATAATACTAAATACTCTCTCTATTTTGTTAGTTACTCCACTTAATTTAGCACAATTTTAACATACGTATAATATTTAAAAAAATACATTGAGATGAATTCGATAACAACATTAAAATAAACATTCATGTAAATCAAATGTCAATTTTTATTATTGAATTTGATGTTAACATTATTAGCTAATGTTATTTTTTTTTTCTTAACTAGTCTAACACGTCATAACGCGTGGTGTAATTAGGGATAATGATAATTAGAGTTGAGCTGCTGGATCTTAACTCCATATCATGCAAGCTGGAAACTTTAGTAAGGATTCATATTTCAAATACATCACATGCATATTTAGACTAAAATTTGCAGTGGTGTACATAGTAATATTATATATTAACATCATGTTATGCATTAAATTTATGATATACAGTGTATATATATAGGTCAAGAATACTATTGCAATAAGTCGTTTTCCTCCCATTATTATCTATCAACATTCAACAGTATCTACGGATGTTGTAGTTTGGATGTCTATGTTGAAATATAGTAAATAATATGCATGTGAGTTGAAACTATTAATAACTAGGCGTCCACCCACAAATTAAATTGGGTGAAGAAAATGGAAGATGTACGAGTAATAAACATGCGGCCATAATCAATTTGGTTTATACTAATGGAGATTTAGCATGTCATGTCGTCCTTGGCCTAAATTAAAGTCGGGATGAAGGGCTCATTAACCAAACTCCATTCCTACTAGGATAAATGTGTAAATAGGTGCATGCAAAAAGTTAAAATAATGCGAGTATAATAATATAGGATGGAGGGAGTAACGTACGACTACTACAACCCTGCCGCGCCTGGGCCTATTGCAAAGCAATAAAAGGGGTAGGGCATTCAACCGGCCAGCCGAGAACTGAAATTGAGCATGTTTTGGTGGTCATGTAAATATGTAATAATGAGACTATGAAATTAATATCACTATATTTCGTAGCATCAAATACTTATTGTTTGGGTCCAATTTAGTCCAATTGGGCCTAGTCATTAAATGATCCAATTAAAAGCCCAAGATCAAGGTTCAACTCTCCAATTGTGCTAAAGTCAAGATCAGTCCACAAAGCAAGTCAATTGGGCCAAGGCCCACTTCTCCCATATACGCAAAGGTATAAAAGCCATTAATATCACATTTGTACATTCATTCACACAAAGCCTCAAGCAATTAATTCTCTTGCATAGCTTTCTCTCTCTACACATTGTACTGACTTTTAGCATCGGAGGGGCCTTCCTCGGCAACACCCCCGAGGCTAGTTTACGTGTGTCTGCTGTGCAGGAAATCCTCGGCCTAACATCACTTGGACCGAGCCTAGTCTTCACCACTTCTCTGGACCTTCAGCAAGGTCCTATTGTTTCCGCCCGAAACAATTTGGCGCCGTCTGTGGGGAAGACTTTCAAAAAAAATTTAAGCCAATTTCATTAGTTTTACCTCAATCTTAGTTCCAATGGCTAAGAATCGCAAGAACAAGAGCAACGGTGCTTCTCCTCCGAGAAAACGCCGAAAATCACTAGGAGGGGGTCCCTTAGAACGCCCTACTCCTAGTCCATCTCCTCCTCGGGATCGGAGCCTTTCCGCGGGACCCGACTCTCATGGAGAGCCTAGGGAGAGATCCGAATCTCCTTTAATTCAGTCCAACCATCCGCCGAGTCCACCTCGGTCGAATGAGGATAGCAGGTCCACTCAGAGGACCCAATCCCATGCTCGGAGTCAATCCCGGAGCATTCACACCCACTCTCGCTCTCAGCCGAGGACACCCCTGACGGGGCCCAACTCGGAGGAGGTAGTGAGAGCCTTAGCGGTCCTCATGGAAGCCATGAAGGCCCAAAATATGCCGCCTCCGCGCGACCGAACCCCTCCGCAAACCAGGAATCAGCGGAGGAACCTCGGCCAGGATGGGGGGAAACCCTCATCTTTTAAGGAGCTCGGCGAATGGGAGGAAGACACATGGAGAACCGAGAGGGAGAGAAACAGGAACTCTCACTTCTTCAGGGAACCTTCCACTCAGCTCACCACGAGTAGAGCCCACAAAAGCAGCAGTTCTGCCTCTCGGCCAGAAACTGCCCGCCGAAGCGTTCATGACCGTCTTGGCGACAGGGAACGGAGCGTGCACAGCCGCCTCTCCTACCCTGCAGCCGAGGCCCAGACCTCCCAGCCAGGGACGAAAACCACTTCTACCTCTCTGAGAGGGCGGAGCGCGGTCCTTTCGGCTGGGAATAAGGGAAAGGTCGTGATGCTGCCCTCCAGTTCCCCATTCGTGCAGTGGATACTGGAAGCCCATGTGCCGACGGTTAAAATCCCGTCGCACATTACTTATGATGGAACTTCGGATCCGAAGGACCATATTGCCTCGTACGAGGCTCATATGCATCTTTGCCCCAGGTCCGAGGCGACTTGGTGCAAATATTATCCAACCACTCTCAAGGGGGTCGCGCAAGCGTGGATCTCCAAGGGAGTGAAAGAAGGCTCAATCACCGGGTGGGACGATCTGTCCTCCAAGTTTAAGAGCAAGTTTTCCACGGCAAACCGCCGAGAGAAGACTACTGCAGAGCTTATGGGTCTGCAACAAGGGGAGGCTGAAAGCCTCCGAGACTATCTGACTCGCTTCAGCAACGAGTCGTCCAGCATTTCTCAGCTGGACCAAGGGCTGGCAGTTTTCGCCCTTCAGCACGGTCTCAAAACTGGACTGTTCTCCGACTTCATGGTCATGAATTCACCCAGGACCTTGGAGGAGGCACTGAATGCTTCGGATAAGTACATCCGAGCTGAAGAGTGGAACAAAACAAAAACCCAACCTCAATCTGGGGGAGGGAAACAAAAACAAGCACCCTCGTCTGAAGGCCAAGGCCAGAAGGCAAAAGGAAAGGCGAAAGCCTCGGAACAATCTTCGGCCAACGAGTCGAAGAAGGAAAAATCTGCTCCTTTTGCGGGCAGATACGAATCCTACACTCCGCTCTCTCTTCCGCGCGCCAAAATTTACAGCGTAACGAAGGAGGAGCAGAGTTACAGAAAGTCGAGACCACTCCCAGAGTGGTATCAGCGAAAAAATAACAATCAGTGGTGCGAGTTCCATGAGTCACCGGGACACAATGAGGAGTGTATCTAGATGAAGGTCCAAATCGAAGATATGGTCTGGAAGGGGTACTTGAAAAAATATACCGCGGATCACCACGAGAAAAAAGAGGCTGAGAAATCCGAAAAGGACTCTCGGCAAGAAATTGACTTCCCCCGAAAGAACAGTAAAACTACGGAAGGGAAATTCCCTCCAATCCATGTTATCTCGGGAGGAGCATGCTCTCGGAGGGAGCACAAGCGTCACCTCAGGGCTCTGACCCATTAGGTGAATCATGCTGACATTCAGTCGCCCCAGTCACCGGTGCCGAACATGACGTTCACATCCGCTGACTGCCGGGGGGTGACGTACCCTCACGAGGACCCGTTGGTGATCATCGCCACAGTGGCCAACCACGACGTCAGCAAAGTTCTAATTGACGGTGGTAGCGGAGCAAATATTTTGTTCCGAAAGGCCTATAATCAAATCAAGCTGAAGCCCAAGCACCTCACGCCGGTATCCTACCCAGTATCCAGATTCAATGGGGCTTCAACTTATCCTGATGGGAAGGTTCTGCTTCCTGTCACCATCGGCTGCGATGAAGCAGCTAGGAACGTCATGACTGAATTTTTGGTCATCGACGCTCCTTCAGTATACGACGTGATTTTGGGGAGACCCATAATTCACGAGATCCAAGGGGTCGTCTCAACTTATCATCAGCTGACAGCTGATGATCTACGTTTCAGACGCCGGCTTCCCCGAAAGGGTCTAGGGCAGCCAAAAGGAGGCCCGAAGGTGCAATTACCTCAAGCCATCCACTAGTCGCCCAGATGACGACGATGAGGATGAGGAGGAAAAAGAAAAAGAAAGAGAGCCGAGTACAAAAAAGCCGAAAGGTCTAAGTGCTTCGGCCCAAGGTTCTGTGCCCAAAGAAAAAGGGCCAGAAAAAGAAAAGGCTAGCTCTTCATCTGAGCCGAAAGACTCAGAGAGCCAGCCGAAGAAGAAAAAGTCTGGGACGCCTGCTGACATAGACAGGAGGCCAGATTGTGAAGAGTCCAGCCCATTAACAATGGACCTGGACCAGCAGACTGAAACGGTTGAGTTGACCGAAGGAGATGCTGAGAAATGTGTAACAATCGGGATGAACCTTGATCCGAGCACCCGTTGTGAACTTATTCAACTCCTTCGGAACAACAAAGATGTGTTTGCCTTCTCGGCAGCTGATATGCTTGGGATAAGTCCAGACCTCATCTCCCATAAGCTTAACGTCGACCCAACGTGTCGGCCAGTTAAGCAAAAGAAGCGGAATTACTCCGCAAATAAGAACCGAGACATCGCAGCCGAGGTCAAAAAGTTGCTGGATGCAGGCTTTATCGAGCTCTGTCAATATCCAGAATGGCTGGCAAATGTGGTGATGGTTCAGAAGGCCAATGGTACCTAGAGAATGTGCGTTGACTTCACGGACCTAAATAAGGCTTGTCCGAAGGATTTCTATCCCTTGCCGAGGATCGCTCAGCTAGTTGACTCGACAAGTGGCCATGCCTTGCTTAGTTTCATGGACGCATTTTTTGGGTATCATCAGATCTTCATGCACCCTGACGACCGAGCAAAACGACATTCGTTACGAACGCCGGGGTGTACAATTATAAAATGATGTCCTTCGGATTGAAAAATGCGGGGGCAACTTATCAAAGGCTGGTGGATCAAGTTTTTGCCGATCAAAAAGGCCGAAACATGGAAGTTTATGTTGACGATTCAATCGTCAAAAGAAAAAAATCTGAAGACCATGTTAAGGACCTGGGTGAAACCTTCGCCACCTTAAGAAAACACCAAATGAAGCTGAATCCGAAGAAGTGTGTCTTCGGCGTGAAGTCAGGGAAATTCCTTAGGTTCATGGTCAGCAAGAGGGGGATTGATGCCAATCCCTCCAAAGTGAAAGCAGCGCTCGATCTTCCTGAGCCGAAAAAAAAGGGGGATGTACAGCGACTTACCGGAAGAATGGCAGCCCTCTCGAGGTTCATTTCCAGAGCTTCGGACAAGGGGTTACCTTTCTTCAAAGCCCTGAAACTCCCCAAAACAAAAGAGCTTGTTTGGGAAGAAGAGCAAAAGAAGCCTTCAAGCAGCTTCGGGAGCACCTGGCTCAACTCCCGACACTGGCTAGTCCAGTAGGGGGAGAAACTTTGTATCTGTACGTGGCTGTCAGCCTAGCCACCATCAGTGCGGTGCTGCTGAGGGAAGAAAATAAAATTCAGCAACCGATCTACTTTGTCAGTCACACTCTGACGGATGCCGAGACTCGCTACCCTCTACTCGAGAAAGTCGCCTTTGCAGTAGTGGTAGTTGCTCGGAAGCTGAGGCCCTATTTTGATTGCCATCAGATAGTGGTCCTAACTGATCAGCCGCTGGAAAAAGTTCTCGGCAAAGTTGAAAAATCTGGTAGGCTGGCCAAGTGGGCTTTCGAGCTCACCGAATTCAGCATCAGCTACCAGCCGAGAGCAGCCATCAAGGCTCAGGCTCTAGCGGACTTCTTGGCCGAATGCTCATACTAAGAGACGCTAGACGATGAAAAGAAAATCTGGACCGTGTTTACGGATGGATCCTCCACCGTAAATGGTTCGGGGGCAGGGGTAGTGATAACCTCTCCCGAAGGCAAATCCTTTGAGTAAGCACTAAAATTTTCTTTCAAGGCTTCGAACAACAAAGCTGAATATGAGGCAGCAATCGCTGGCCTAGAATTATGCATCTCTCTGGAAGCCAAGCATGTCTGCCTGAAAATAGACTCTCAGCTAGTTACATATCAGATCGGTGGTAGCTATGAGGCCAAAGAGCCCTCCATGATAGCTTATCTTGCCAAGATCAAATCAGTCATTGCAAAGCTGAGAACTTTTAAAGTTCAGCTGATCCCAAGGGGTCAGAATGCTCAAGCCGACGCACTCTCCAAACTTGCCAGTTCAACTCTCACTGAGCTGAACAAATCTGTATATGTGGAAGTGCGCCGAGAAAGAAGTGTCGACGAAGCACCTGAAGTGTGCTGCGCTGACCTAGACCCTAGCTGGATGGATCCCATCCTAGCTTTCAAGCTTCGGGGAGAAATTCTCGAAGATAGAATTTTGGCCTCCAAACTAAAGAGAACCAGCTCAAGGTTCATCGTCTTCAGAGGGGAGCTTCTGAAAAAGTCCTTCTCAGCCCCATTGCTGTAATGCGTGGGACCAGCAGATGCAGATTACATCCTTCGGGAGATTCACCTCGGTATCTGTGGAAACCACATTGGGGGAAGGACCCTGGCCCACCATGATCTTAGATGCTAAGGAGCTGGTCCGAAAATGTGAAAAATGTCAAAAATTTGCACCAGTCATCCATCAGCCAGCTAGAGACCTTCAGCCGATCTTTAATCCACTCCCATTTGCCCGGTGGGGGCTGGATATTTTGGGACCCTTTCCAGATGCACCTTACCAAAAAAGATGGTTAATAGTCGGCATCGACTATTTCAGCAAATGGATTGAGGCTGAAGCAGCTTTGAATATCACAGAACAAATTGTTTGGAAATTTATCTGGCAGAACATTATTACCCGCTTCGGTATTCTGAAGGTCCTTGTCTTCGATCATGGGAGGCAATTTGATAATCTGCCGCTGAGGCGGTACACAGATCAGTTCGGCATTAAATTGGCATATTCGGCAGTGTGTCATCCACAAAGTAATGGCCAAGCCGAAGCTGCAAATAAACAAATCCTCAATGCTTTGAAGAAAAGGGTTGAAGATCAAAAGTCCAAGTGGATAGAGGAAATTCCAGGAACCCTCTGGTCACTTCGGACAACTGAAAAAGAGGCAACGGGCTATTCACCTTTTGAGCTGGTGTATGGTGCCGAAGCCATTCTTCCAGTGGAAATCGGCTCTGAAAGTTTACGAGTGCACCACTTCTCGGCTGAGAATGAGCAACTTATGAAGAAATCCCTCGATTTCCTCGATGAAGTAAGAGACTCAGCCCGAAACAGAATGACCGCTTATAAGCAGAGAATCAAGAAATTTTACAACCGAAGAATCCATGCAAGGCCTCTCAAAATTGGAGACCTTGTCCTTCGGAATGCTGCTGCAGTTCAGAAAAGCCAAATCCATGGGAAACTCGCAGCTGCATGGGAGGGACCCTATGAAATCTATGATGAGCTTCAGCCAGGGACATACCGACTTCGTCAGTTAGATGGAACTAAGCTGAAAAATCACTAGAATGCCGATGTACTTAAGAAATATCATGTGTAAACTCTTCGGGGCAGAACAATCTTTGTAAGTACATTTTGAATTATTAATGAAAGGCCTCAGAGTCACCATTACTATAATTATTTGCAACTTTTTATTCTTTCAAGTTTTCTTTATTCTATCTACTCTTTAAGGGTTTTTATTCAACCTCGTCTGAAACCTTCGCCTTTGGGTAACTGGGTTTCAGATTGCTGAAAAACTCGTCTTTTTAAAGAACTCTGGTCTTTTAGCTGAAGTCAAACTTCAGTAAGACTTGTTCTCCAAAGACATGAGTCCATGGACAAGTCTGGGATATTGCCTTAACTGAGCCTTGTATCCCAGAAAGCCATTATCTGAAACATTGCCTTCAGTTGGCCTTGTGTTTCAGATATCCATTTTTAAAGATAGACAGAAAATCAAGGATAACAACAACTGTTAGAAATTTTTTATTCAGCTTCGTCTGAAAGTTAAAGAAACAAAACCCAACTCAGCAATCCAAAGACTTGAGTCTTCAGATTTCTGGGGGGGGGGGCAAGAGGCACTATCAGTACAATTTTATCTTCAGCAGAATTTTTCAAGCTGAAAGCTTTGTACATAGCAAATTTTTGCGAAATTTCTCAAGTTCAGAAAAAGTAAAGCATTCAAAATAAGACAAAGCAATTGAAGAAAAAGCATCAGATTAATGAGAGTAATGCTCAGAAAGTGAGCTACAAGTTCAAATGTTTAAAGAACATAATGAAGCATCGGCAGCCGCCCACAAGCGGAAAATTACAGCTGCCGAGGTACATACAAAAACAAGAAAGCAGTTTTTACATCAAGGCAAGCTGAAGCAAAAAACAAGGCAAAAAATTCAGAAAGCGGCAAGTCTAAAGTTGAGCGCACGATGAACCGTAAGATTCTGAAGTGCCCGAGTTCCTATGCTTCAGCCCGAGGATCAGACTGATCAGCATTACTGGGTCCCATGGTGGCCTCAGTCCCAGCAGCAGAAGAGGCAAGCTTTGCACTCTGCTGAGCCTCCCTTTCCCTTTGTTCAGCCTAAATCTCCTTTCTTTCAGCTTCTTCTTCGGCTTCTTCAGCCTCAAGGATTTCAGCTTTGATTGGAGTTGCATACTTCATGTGAGGGTCTTCGGGATCCTGGATCCATTCAGCACATTTGGACCAGTCCAGCTTCGGCTCAGCATGTAGGCAGACTCTTCGGCACACTCTGAACCCGTTTCTGAAACCCATGTCATACTCTTCTTGGGTGTAGATACGGACCTTGAGTAGAGCCTCAGCATCAGCCAACTTCTTCTTTGTCTCCTCCAAGTCTTCCTTGGATTTCTTCAGCTCATCAGCGAGCTTGGAGGAGGAATCTTTCTGCTCGTTCAGCTCCTGCTGAACTTGGGAAGCTTCAGTCTATGTCTGGGTTAGTTCATTTTTTTTGGCCCTCAGCTGATCCTCTGAGAGTTGGACATTTCGAGCTTGGAGCACCTCTTCAGCAGCCATTCTACTGGCTTCAAGAGCTTTCAACTTTTGTTGCACTTCAGCTTATGCAGCAGCTCCTTCTCGGATTCGGCTCTCAATGACAGCCTTGAATTTGGAGATGTCCACTCCCATGTGCTCCTGAAGGAATTTCTCCCCTTCTATCAGTGGGGGAAAAACTTCCTTTTCCATAGCAGCACAAAAGGTCTGAAGGGCCTCAACAACTTTTTTCTCATACTCTTCACCCTTCTGCTGCTTCTCTTCAGCCGCTGCTTGCTTCAGCTTAGCAAGTTTCAGCTCCTCCTCTGCCACTTTCTTGTCATACTCAGCGGCATCTACCCTATCTTGTAGGGAATCTATAAGCTCTACAGTGAGAGTCTGATTGTGCACAAACTGGAAACAGAGGCACAAGTCAGTAAAAAAAAAAAAAAAAAAAAAAAAAAAAAAAAAAAAAAAAACTAACTGAACTGAAGAGCTGAATTGAAAAAGAGATAAAGGCAAGGAAGGAGTTTTACCTGCAACATCAGCAGTTGATTAAACCTGGCTGGGTCTGGAACTGATCTGCTGGATTCGCCCATCCCAGCAATGGCCTTCAGCGACCAGATCCTCGCCCTATCTCTTTCGGACAGGCCAGCAAAATTTCCGAAATAGGCTGCAGCACCTTCTCGGTTCTGGCCCCATATGAGGTCCCAGATGTGATCTGGAATTGGAATTCGGGAGGCCGAGAAACCCATTTCTCCAGACTGCAGCGTCTGGAAAGAAGGAAAGGATGACGATGGAGCTTCCTGAGTCTTAGATGGCTCAACTTCCTCCTTCTTCTCAGCAGAGTCAATTATTATGACCTCTGCTTCTTCTTCAGGTGTGAGGACGAAAGCCTCAACCTCTCTTGCAATATCAGCTGTGAAACCCTCAGCATCGGGCTTCACAGCATCTTCAGCATTGTGCTCGGCAGCACTCTCTTGAACCTCCTCTTGGACCCCTCCCTTAGGATCGGGAGTTTTCTGATCCACCTCCATCTCTGGAGGTGGTGAAGGGGTCTTCGGTGGTGATTGAGGTGGTGGTTGGGGAACCCTCGGCGATCCACCGCCTTCCTCAGGCTCCCTTATTTCGATGCTGACGGTCCTTGGCCTCGTCTGGAAGTCGTAGGGGCCGATGATGGCCATCCTTCGTCTTCTTTTGTGAATAGGCTACTCGTCCATGTCTGACTCTTCGGATTCTTCTTGTATTTGATCTTCGGGACGAGCAGGGGATTTCCCTTCTCTTTGTCTTTTGCTCTCTTCAGACTGCAAAAGACAGGGGGCAGGAAGAATGTGAGTAAAAAAAATAAAAATAAAAGAAGCTGAAAAGCTAAGTCTAAAAACTCACCGAGGTCTTCAGCAAAGCCTCGTCTTCTTCAGCAGCCTTGGAGGACCCTTCTCCTCCTTCACAAGCTTCAATAACCCGTGCAACCTCTTCGGCTGTACGGGCAACTTCAGCTTCTTCGTCTAACAACTGAAGCCAGGGATCTCTCTTCTTCCACCAAGGCTTCTGCTTCTGATATAGAGCAACAGCCTCAATTTGGAAATGGGAATGATCTAGATGAACTTCCCTGTGCTTCGGATTGGTGATAGAAGGGGGTCGATCAATTACAACTCTTTCTCGGTTGACGCCGAGACGATTGTAGTTAATGCCGACATTGGTCTCGTTTCGCTCCGAATATAAGAAAAAAGGAACAAAGATTAGTTCAGCAAAAGAGAAGATGCTGGATTGGCTCAGCAGAAAAGTGCGAAGCAAAAACAGAGAAAAAGAAATAAATAAAAAAGGCCTCGGCCCCAGCCGAAGAAGCTTACCATCCCTAAACTTTCGGCTAAGGCCGACAGCTGCTAACATGTTCTCTTAGAAAACGTAATGCGTCTCCGGGATATGCTTCATTCGGCCGCCGCCCCACGGTTCGGCAGTTTGCCGAAGATATTCTGTTGATTAAGGTTTAGATCTGGGCCGTTATCTTCGGGGGGGCCTAAACTTCCCATTTCGGGATCAGGCTGAGCAAGATACCTGGGAGCGCTGAAGACGTAAGGGTGGTCAGGATCCGTGGGCGCTCTGACCCAAATCCATTGACCCCTCCAGTCCTTGTCTGAAGAGTCGTTCGACCACATTGCTAGGTACTGGGGCCGGGACTCAATCCGGTACCACCCAGGACCATGATGTTCGTGCCCACTTTGAGTGTTTGGCACTAGCCGATGGAGCTTTTTGAAGCAGTGCAGGTTCGGCACATATCAGAAGAAATTACAGACCCACAAGTATGTCATCACCCTTCGGATGCTGACAGGAGTTAGCTGACACAGGGAAACATTATAGTGGATCAGCAAGTCTCGGACGAATACGTCCAAAGGGAACCTCAGCCCATACTGAAGTTGTCTTGTGTACACCCCCACATATCCCGGGGGTGGACGATGGATCCTATCGGATGCCACAGGCATTCGACACCAATACCCATCAGCTTCAAGGATGCCGTAATGTAATTCAATCTGCTCGGCAAACCGATATTCTTCAGCGTTCCCTACCCACCATGAGTAGGGGCGGTTCTTTATCATGGCCGAAGCTACTTCGGCATCCTCCCACTCTGTAAATCCAGGGAGGATATCCCAAAGGTTGGCGGGGACTTCTTCGTCCCGCCCAGAAACGCTTGGCCCCTCCGTTCTCTCAGGAGGCGCCGAAGAAATTGGAGTCGCCCTGATCCCTTCAGCAGGGTCAGACCCCACTCTTTGTCCATTCCATGTCCCAGTCCTGTTCCTAGGATCGGGAATCTGCCTTGCTCTTCTTGGAGCACGGGCCCTACCTCTAACTCCTCTCACCATGGTTGAGTTTCAAAGAAAAAGTCGAAAAAAGGGGAAAGAGTTCGAATTCGAAGAAAAATAAGCTAAAATCAAAGGAAATTACCTTAATCTGAAGCGGAATTTGCCGATCTACGAGTTGGTAGTGACGAATTTCAGTTTCTAAGCTTAATGCTCGGGGAACTTGCGAAGTTTTGACGCGGGTTCTTGGGTTTTCTCGAGAATTCTAGGTTTGTGTTTGTGAAGAAGTGAGGAGAGATGGTGCGCCTCTTTGATTATATTTCCAGAAATGGGAATTCTGGGAGTCCGCGCTTTAATTTCTCTTAAATACCCCACTAAGTAACCGTTAAACACACGTTCCCATGATTAACCGCCCATTATCCGTCCAACTTCCACAATTATCCATCCAGCCGCCGTTATTTCATTATTTGGGGTTTAAATTCAAATTTTTTGGATTAATTAAATCATTTACTTCCCTCCTTTTTCTGATTAATTAAACCCGACCCGTCATACTTCCAAATCGGGTCTGGGGGGCAAGTTGTTTGGGTCCAATTTAGTCCAATAGGGCTTAGTCATTAAATGATCCAATTAAAAGCCCAAGGTCAAGGTTCAACTCTCCAATTGTGCTAAAGTCAAGATCAGTCCACAAAGCAAGTCAATTGGGCCAAGGCCCACTTCTCCCATATACGCAAAGGTATAAAAGCCATCAATATCACATTTGTACATTCATTCACACAAAGCCTCAAGCAATTAATTCTCTTGCATAGCTTTCTCTCTCTACACATTGTACTGACTTTAGCATCGGAGGGGCCTTCCTCGGCAACACCCCCGAGGCTAGTTTACGTGTGTCTGCTGTGCCTATAAAAGTTTGAAAGGTAGGTTTTTGAAGTGATGAAATGGAAAGGAGGAAATCCTCGGCCCAACATCACTTGGACCGAGCCCAGTCTTCACCACTTCTCTGGACCTTCAGCAAGGTCCTATTGTTTCCGCCCGAAACACTTATTATTAGTAGGAGATCGATCGATCAATGGCGGTGAGTATAATGTGTACATGTCCACTGTCCAGGTGTAGCACTGTTAAGGCTTTTTCTATATTTAACCCCATTATTTTCGACACCATTATTATTATTATTGTATGCAATATGACCAATATTATACGCCATTCGTAAGGATTAATTTTTTTCACATGAATTGTCCCTTGATTGTATTATTTGTATATACTACTATTACAATCAATATCTCAAGACTTAGTTATTCCAATCAATATCTCGAGTATGTAACTATGTACTCGGTTATTCCAATCAACAAGAACACGAACATATTTGTATATCTCAAGACTCAATAGATAGTATATGTACGTTGATTGGAATAACTGAGTCTTGACTCTTGAGATATACAAATACATAGAGAAGATTGTCATAAATATTATCATTATAATTTTATTACTATTTAGAGCTTGGCAAGCAAAGCTTCCTTCTCTGGTCTCAGAATGATGATTGACGGATGTATGTGACCAAAATAATCATGCTGCAATATAATGCCAATAGTGCTACTATTTCGGTTCTTTTAGAATTAAAGCATGATGTATTGAATATTGATGATCTTCTAAACTTGAGCAATTTACTAGCTACTTTGCATTTTAGTAGCAGGAATTGGGGTTAGATTTATTTTGGTCCAACTTATTTTAACCTTTTTATATACACTTAGGTGCACATAATGATAAGTCATTCAAAGTTTTTTTTTTTACTCATTTGATATTTTTTTGTTCATTATTGTAATATTTTAAGATGGGCAAAAAAAAATTAAATGAACCGTCCTAGCCTGTGCAATGCACAGGTTATTAAGTTTTGTATTTCAAACTCTAACTAGCCTTCTGGCCCGTGCAATGCACGCACGGGTTATTCATATAAAATTGTATTGATAGATAAGTGAAGAAATATCAGTAAGTCATTATAGGGGTATAATATGTAATCGGAAACATGATTAAAGAAATTAAAATTTTAGAACTTTAATCGAAAAAGAGGCTTAAATAGAAGGTGGAAGGGCTAAAATTAAAGAGAGGATAGGAAAATGTTGAATTAAAGGGGAGAGATGAAGATGAAGAGATGAAGTGTGTATGATAGCTTAATTATAAGTGTAATAAAAAAATTAATATTGTAAGATGACATGTGACACTATGGTTAGAGAAGTGTAATAGAATGGATGGGGACATGTGTCTTTCTTAGTTTCTTGGTTATAGTTTTTAAATACTAAGTATAGATATAGATATAGATTAAGATTATATAGGAACTTCTTTTAATCAGATTGCATTCAAGTTCAGAATTCAATTTTGAGATTAAATTCAGTAGAATTAATACAATAGCGGCAATTATATTAATCAATATAGAGAGATGCTCTATAAAATTTTTATTTTTAAATCTTTTCGTTTACTATTTATATAATCAATTTTAAAAATATTGACCTTATATTGTGATTTATGTACTGTACTAGCATAAGTAAAAATATACCAGTATTATCAAGTGCAATAGTGTTAGACTTGTTGTAATTTGTTTTTTCATATTAGGAATTCAAATAATACTAAATTTAAGATATTAATAGTCAAAATTATTTGCTAAAGTCCGTGCAAAATACAAATAAAATCTTTGAAGAACAAGAGTACAAAATGAGATTTCGGTTGAAAAACACCGTGAGATTTTAGTTGAAAGCACCATTATTCCATGTTTATTAACAAAGCCAAAGAAGGAAACTGACAAATAGCTATATCATCTGACCTCAGCAAGGCTGTTTGCTGTTATACTCCTTTACTCTTTTTAACCTAAAAACCAGCAAATAACGGTTGCAGAATCATCATGATTTTCATTTCTCATTTTCACCATCTTCCCAACCGTCACGACTCATGACTCATACTTCAACCATTGCATTTAAGTCTTTTATCTTACTCCTTTTTTGTACGTTCCTTTGGTTGCGTTTAACTGTTTTAGCTTTGGTCCCGTAATGAGCGCACACGTCACATAGCATCTATTATTATTCACGCGCCTAAAGAGGAATATTGGTACATATGTACTCTCTTTGTTACTGAAAGATTTGTCTACTTGATTTTTTACGAACATGATCTAGTGGAAAATTTGTAAAATTAGAGCAAAATAATGGACCTACCTTCACCATCCTTAACTATTTGTGAACTCACAAGTCACAATAGGTATTTATTGTGCTCCCCTTTAATTTCTTTACCACTAGACTTCGTGGAGAATGTGTAGGGAAGACTGAGGGGAAATATCACCAAATTATCGAAACAGAACTAACAAAGCAACTATGAGAAGACGAGTATTTATTAATTAAGGACGTTAAGTAACATCTGGATCACATTCAAACTGTTTATAGGGTGATGATCCTTGCATCTAATCAAACACGTAAAAAGCGCTTGGTAAAATTAAACAATGATTAAATTAGTTTCCTAACTATTCATTTCTAACAATATATCATACCATAAGTGTTGAAGGACCATCTCAACCAAAAGCTTAAGCTGATGGTTGAGGTCCAGGAATATGTTATATACTCTATCACTCCCCCTCACATGAAAGGCCCTTTGGGCTTGAAATGTGGATTGGGCTTGAAATGTGGATGCAGCACAGACCCTCTCATATCCGGCGCGAATTAATTCCACTTTAAAGGAGGGGTAGATGAGATTCGAACCCGTGAGCTCTATGTCATGTTGGCTCTGATACCACATGTTGAAGGATCATCTCAACCAAAAGCTTAACCTGATGGTTGAGGCCCAGGAATATGTTATATACTCTATCAGTAAGAAGGCTAGAGCAGTTGGCTAGTTCTTTGACTTTAAGGCGCAAGAGTTGTATCGAACATCATCAAACTCATCCTAGGAAGGATTTTAGACTAAAATTCCCCTCTTAAGATGGAAAATTATTCCAATTGTTATTTTACTAGAAGAGCAGTAACTTATTTCTATAATCAAATGAGCAAACAATTTAACACTAATCAATGTAATTTTACAATTATCATCACACCATTACAACACTCATATTTAACCTTTAAAATTACATACAACATCCGTTAATTGTTATCAGCAATTTCAAATTATCATTTGTAAGATACGGAGTAGAATATATTTCAAAATTACAGATAACAATTAACGGATGTAGTATATCAACATAGCCTTTATTTATTTATTTATTTCCGAGCTTCAATATTATCTACAATATCACAAACTGTATCAATTATTACACCAGCCAGAAGGATAACATGGGCATGGTATAAACAACGGGTGTACAAATTGACACAAATTAAATCACACACAATAGTAAAGTCATAATAATAACAAGAGAGAGAAAAATATTGAAAGAGATGGAAAAACAAACAAAGTTGGAAGGATGAAATTTATTGCATGCCCAAAAAATCCAACTACCAAGACAGTACTACTACACTACACCACTACTACTCTTACACAAATACTACTAACACGCAAAAATCTTTAATTTTTTTTTAAAAAAAAAAAAAACACTGAAATAAATACTCCTCATTACAATGGCAGCTGCTCAACTCCTTCCATTTATTCATCCTCCTTTCACCTCAAACTAACCCACATTCACATTCATATTCACATTTTCTCTCTCTTTTTATTTTTGTAATAACATACGACAGGGTACAGTCTTGAGAGAAGACGTGATTATTTGATAGTAATGTGGAATTCGGGGGCCGAGAATGTGTTTGCGAGATCGGAGTCGTTTAGAGAAGAAGGAGAGGATGAAGAGGCGTTAAGATGGGCGGCACTTCAGAGACTTCCGACGTACACAAGAGTACGTCGTGGAATATTCCGGAATGTTCTTGGTGATACTAAGGAGATCCATGTTGGTAAGCTTGAAGCTGATGAACGTAAGGTTGTTTTGGATCGTCTTTTTAGCTCTGTTGAGAATGATCCTAAGTTGTTCTTTGATCGAATGCGCCGCCGTTTTCAAGCGTAAGTTGCTTCATTTGATTTTTCACGGTCTTTTTTAAATGTTGTACTTGTCACTATGATTGTTTTTAATTAGGTACTCGTATTAGAGCGATAAAAATTATAAAATGTTGATGTTTTGAATATAGATATTGAAATTAATCTAATACGATGTCCCGTGATAATGTTGTGTCAATTCATATGTAGTAGTGAAAATGTGACAATAAAATAAATAAACAGGGGAGTATTTTTAATTACCTATTAAAACAAATCTAACACGATATTATGTGAAAATGTTTTTAATACTTTGTACAAATTAATGTATTAGATTGGTTTTGATTTTGGAGATATATATTTAGTACCATTGCATGTGATCTTGTTAATTTCTGATTTTTTTTTTTATTTTTTTTATTTTTTTTTATTTTACAGTATGAGTTTGTGAAAAATTGTAGAAAATGAAATTGAATAATTGAAGAGAAATGTAAGCGTGATTTTTGTTTGTTTTATATTTTGGAGCACGAATTGCTTGAGGAAAGAGGTTGTAAGCTACTTTAGCTAGGAAGGTGGTTAGCTTTTTGTATTTACTGCTGAAATGAATACTGCAATCTAGCTAGTGGTTAGAAATTTTTTGGACAAACAAATAATAATAGAAAATAGAGAAAGAGGAGAAATTGGAAGGTTTTTTTTTTTTTTTTTTGGGTAAATACTAACAATAACAATAATTAACTCACCGCGTAATTAGTTGATAAGTAAATAACTTTACAAAAAAAATTATTGATCAATATATATCAATTATTGTTAATGGAGGATTCGCGATTTGTGTTAAAATGAAAGTAGTAGTACTAGTAATGCTATATGTCTAATGATTATACATAACGATTTAATTTGAAAATAACGATTTGTTATAACATGAATGTATAGTAAAGTTTTATTACTTGATGCCATAATAATGAAAAGCTTTAATAGCAAGTGATTTTAAGTGTTTAAATCTTTTCTTTTATTCGTGTTACAGGGTAGAGTTGGAATTTCCAAAGGTAGAAGTTCGCTTTCTGAACTTGACAGTAGAGTCATATGTTCATCTAGGAAGCAGGGCGTTGCCAACAATTCCAAATTTCATTTTCAACATGTCTGAGGTGAAACCAAACTATGATTAACATTCCTTATATTAATTATGTTTCTAATTATCTATCAACCAATGTCTTAATCACGGAATTATTTGTCACATTGTCGAAGGCTCTCTTGAGGAAGTTGCATTTGTTTCCTGGCAAGAGGAAAAAAATTACCATATTGGATGATATCAGTGGTATAATCAGACCTTCCAGGTGCTTAAACTATAACATCAATGTTTCTTAAGTTTTTATTTTTGTTTTTTTATTTTTTGTTTAATGTATTTACATATAGTTGACTGATTATAACATATAAACATTGTAGGTTGACCTTGCTATTAGGCCCTCCTAGTTCTGGGAAGACCTCTTTGCTGTTAGCTCTTGCAGGACGCCTTCCACCTGGATTGCAGGTACCAAAGATTCTAATTCGTTTAGTCTAAGGATGATTTTGATATCATTATATAATATAAGCTGTGTCTTAATCACGAATTAAAGGTCCAATATTGTTTTTTGATAGTTAAGGACTTTAACTTTGACCACTCATTATTGTTTAAGCTTTCTAACTACGGATTACTTCCTCTGTGTCAAATTGGTTAACTTTTACGGAGTATTATTTACTTCCTTTGTCAAACGTAGTGTCTACTTTTGGATTTATGTAATTTGTTAAACCGCAAAGTCAACATCTTGACTGTTATTCTTGTAATCAAGATCATGACCAAGCTAATTAGGGCTGTCAATATCCTAAAGTGACCAAATGGTGTTTAAAAAGGGTCTAATTATTGATAGTATCTCGCTTTCTCTTCCTTTCACCAAGTAATTATTGCTAGTCTAGTCTTTTTTTAAGCTAATCATCTCAAGGCTTTTTGTTGGTAATCATGTTTGTATTAAACTCTTTCTATATTGACAAGTAACTTTTAATATTATTATGAATTTGTGATATATAAAGGTGTTAGTTATCAAATTGGTTTTACTGTTAAGTTTTTGCTGATATTCAGCTGAGTTGTACTTGTTTTTGTATGGAGGAGTAGTAACTCAGAGACACCCTTCCAAAAGAAAAATGATAAACAAGACATCCATGATAAGCAAGATCTCTTTTTTTGTAAGAATATGAAATGAAGTAGAAACATCAAAAATAAATTGGAAGAGGGGACACTATTTTATTTACTGTGCAATTTGGATGATATGCATGCAAAATAGTTGTGGTAGTATGACCTCCTAATATCTCTTTAGTAATTGAAAGATGTCAGGGAGAATCACATATAATGGGCATGATCTCCGAGAGTTCGTTCCTCAGAGGACATCAGCATATGTAAGTCAACAGGATTGCCATATAGCAGAGATGACTGTTAGGGAAACTCTAGCATTTGCTGCACGTTGTCAAGGTGTTGGAAGCAAGTACGGTAAGCTAGTTCTATCTTGCTTTCTTATTATTTTGACACGATACTTGGATATTGCTTCCTGATGATGTATTACATTGTATACCATTATGACAGATATGCTTCTTGAGCTTGCGAGAAGAGAGAAGCAATCTAGACTAAAACCTGAAGAAGACCTTGACATATTTATCAAGGTTAAAGCAGTCTTTTAATATGTATTGTAGTCCTTGCTTAATAGTTTGGTTTTGTGAAGTCATTACCTTCAATAATGTAGTATAACTGGTGCAGGCTATGTCTTTGGATGGAAAAGATACAAGCCTTCTTGTGGATTATATACTAAAGGTATTGTACTAATTTTGCGTTATACATTGCATCAGTATTAAAGACAATACAGATATTTTATGTCTTTGGCAGATAATCAAATTGATTACATTGATAACCAATCTGTTTTCCAAAATGTTTCCCTTGTTTTCTAAAAGTGGCCTTAAGCTTAACTTTGATGCTTTCCTTGTAACACCAACAAGATATTTCTTTCTTCTTTTGATAAAGCACTAAAACTATTTATACAAAGATTTTAGGTTTAGATATATGTGCGGACACTCTTGTTGGTGATGAGATGATCAAAGGGATTTCTGGTGGCCAAAAGAAGCGGCTCACAACAGGTTTTAACTATGATATTGTATCTTCTCATTGATGACAATTGCCTGCTGGATATTGTATCCTTTTTGCTGATGTAGAGTTCTTTTTGTTTTAATAGGTGAATTATTAGCAGGACAATCTCGAGTGTTGTTTATGGACGAAATATCAAATGGACTTGATAGCTCAACTACTTACCAGATTATTAAGTATCTCAAACATTCAACCAGTGCACTTGATGGGACCACAGTGGTCTCTCTCCTTCAGCCTGCTCCAGAAACCTTTGAGCTGTTTGATGATGTTATACTGTTAAGTGAAGGTCAGATTGTTTATCAAGGACCACGCGATTCTGTTCTTGATTTCTTTGCATCCATGGGGTTTATTTGTCCTGAGAGGAAAAATGTTGCAGATTTCTTGCAAGAGGTAGAGTTCCTTGGCTTAAATTAATCTAGGCTCCTACCTGAATGTGTTACTCATTACAAACTTTGTTCACAGGTCACATCAAAGAAGGACCAACAGCAGTATTGGTCTGATCTTTCTCGCGCATATCAATATGTTCCTGTAGAAAAATTTTCACAAGCATTCCGTTTTTTCTCTGTGGGGAGTAATCTGTGTCGGGATCTATTTATACCTTTTAATAAGTGGAATAGTCATCCTGCAGCTTTATCAGCTTCTGCATATGGTGTCAAGAAATGGGAGCTTCTTAAGATCGGATATTCATGGCAGAAGCTCCTAATGAATAGAAACTCTTTTATCTATGTCTTTAAGTTTATACAGGTAAGATAGCTATGAATTTCCTGGTATAAAGAGGTCAAAATTGTGGGTTTAGAACAACATAATATCTTGAATCTTTGTTGAGAACAAGACTCCATTATACTCTTGCAGAGGCCAACAATGTTTCTGTCATTTATTGTCTCTAACATCATAGTGGATTACTCAATCCTGATTTTTTTGTCAATGCACTTTTGCAGCTGCTTTTTGTTGCTACCATTACAATGACGGTATTTTTCCGAACAAAGATGCACCATAATACAGTTGATGATGGAGGCCTCTACCTTGGTGCACTCTACTTCTCCATGGTTATAATTCTTTTCAATGGATTTACCGAGGTCTCCATGTTAGTGATGAAACTTCCAGTTATCTACAAGCATAGGGACTTGCACTTCTACCCTTGTTGGGTTTATTCTATCCCTTCTTGGCTCTTGAGCATTCCAACTTCACTAATTGAATCCGGTGTTTGGGTGATCGTCACATATTTTGTGATTGGCTATGATCCCAACATTATAAGGTAATCTTTGCTTAAAAGCAGATTCTTCTATTCTGTCTGGATTTGTAGAGTCTCCTGCATGAACTCTTATTGGCTAACTATTATTTTTCTGTACAGATTCTTTAAGCAGTTCTTGATTTACTTTCTCTTGCATCAAATGTCTTTGGGACTTTTCCGTGTGATGGGATCCTTAGGTCGAAGTATGATTGTGGCCAACACATTCGGATCCTTTGCCATGTTGGTTGTGATGGGTCTAGGTGGATACATCATTTCAAGAGGTAAAATAAGTACTTTGCAGGTACCTTTATGTATAGACATCCAAGATCCAACCTTGACGTAGTTTGTTGATTTGTACAGATAGCATCCCTCGTTGGTGGGTCTGGGGTTTCTGGGTTTCTCCCCTCATGTATTGTCAAAATGCAGTTTCTGTGAATGAGTTCAGTGGTCATTCCTGGGATAAGGTAATTATCTCTTTTATTATTCGTTGTAGTTCAAGATATATTTCAAACGTTCTAACTGTTTTTTTTTTTTTGTTTGTTTGTTCAAGCCTGTTGGGAATTCAAGACTCGGTGAAGCAGTACTGAGATCAAGGAGCTTGTTCACAGAAAGCTACTGGTACTGGATTGGAGTAGGCGTAATGGTTGCATATACAGTCTTGTTCAATGTCATGTTCACATTCAACCTTAATTACCTTCATCGTAAGCAACATATCTGCTGTATTTTTTGTAGAAGTCTATCCTAGTTAGAGTATTGCCTTGTCTTCAGTCTTCAGTTCAAATTTTAAAGCTGTAAATGATGGGCCATGCATTAAGGCAAATTATACTAATCACATTATGTTTTATTAATCAATCAGCCCTTGGAAAGAGACAAGCTGTAATTTCTAATACCGAATTCATAGAGAGGGAAAGGAAGAAGAGGGGTGAAACTGTGGTCATCCAGTTGAGAGAATTCTTGCAGCATTCAGGCTCATTGAATGGTTTGTAACTTTATATATATGTTCCATTCTTTCTTAATATTATGTGTATAAGAAACTTATGTTCTATTCTGTTTGTGACCTTACTCAAAAAAGGAAAACCATGTACACAAAGGGGGATGGTTCTACCATTTCAACCACTGTCAATGTCATTCAGTAATGTCAATTATTACGTGGATGTTCCTTTGGTAAGTACATAAGGTCCAATTTTCTCTTCAATTATCAATAAGGTTTTAGAATGTACTTGGTTCAGCAATAATTTTCTGTAATCCTATCTTGTAAAACAGGAGATGAAACAACAAGGCGTATCAGAGGATAGATTACAGTTGCTGGTTGATGTCACCGGATCTTTCAGGCCTGGTGTTCTCACAGCATTGGTGGGTGTGAGTGGTGCTGGTAAAACAACTCTCATGGATGTTTTAGCTGGTAGGAAAACTGGCGGATACATAGAAGGAAGTATATTCATATCGGGTCATCCCAAAAAGCAAGAAACATTTGCAAGAGTATCTGGTTACTGTGAACAGAATGATATTCATTCCCCGTGCTTAACTGTTTTGGAATCACTTCTGTTTTCTGCTTGGCTACGCTTATCATCAGAAGTTGACTTGCAGACTCAAAGGGTATGTGTGTCACCTGAGTTTTCTCCCATTTGAATTTTCCAGATTACTAATTAGTGAGCTAGGCTGCTGTCTTGCTTCCATTGTATAAAACTTGTTCTTGTCGGTCTTAATGAATTAAATTCCTTAGAAAGATCTGTATTGGCCATTTTTTCTTGTTGTTATTGATAAATATTTCTGGCATTCTTTTCCAGGCTTTTGTAAATGAAGTAATGGAACTTGTGGAACTCACATCGCTGAGTGGAGCGTTGATTGGTCTACCTGCAGTTGATGGTTTGTCAACAGAACAAAGAAAGAGGTTAACAATTGCTGTTGAATTGGTTGCTAACCCGTCAATTATTTTCATGGATGAGCCAACAACCGGATTGGATGCAAGGTCTGCAGCCATTGTGATGAGAACTGTGAGGAACATCGTAAACACTGGTCGAACAATTGTCTGCACAATCCATCAGCCAAGCATAGACATTTTTGAATCATTTGATGAGGTACCTTTTCTCTCTTATAACTGCCCTCGTTTCTGAAGCATATATGATGGTGATGTGTGTTTACACCTATATTTGTATCCATGGCAGCTTTTATTTATGAAGCGTGGGGGGCAAGTCATTTATGCTGGCCCACTCGGACCAAGATCTTGCAAACTTGTTGATTATTTTGAGGTTAGTGAAGTTTCAAATATAGTTATAAATCAGTTACTTTTGTTAAAATGTTATCTAATCCTTATTGTTTCGATAAATTTATAGTCAGTGGAAGGGGTGCAGAAGATCAAGCCTGGTTATAACCCCGCAGCATGGATGCTTGATGTTACTTCAATGGCAGAAGAAGCACGCCTTGATGTAGATTTTGCAGAAATCTACAAAAGCTCTCGGCTATTTCAGTATGTGCAATTTTATACTTAGTATTTAATTTTACCTGATTATGCAACATTGTTCATGATACTATAGCCTAACTTGCCCCTTCTTTTGGTTCAGGTATAACAAAGAGTTGGTTGATCGTCTCAGTAAACCACCTAGTAACTCTAAAGATATATCTTTTCCAACCAAATATTCTCGATCATTCTTTGATCAGTTCCTGACGTGTCTCTGGAAGCAAAATCTATCTTATTGGCGGAATCCTCAGTACACAGCAGTTCGTTTCTTCTACACCATTATCATCTCCCTGATGCTTGGATCGATATGTTGGAAATTTGGCTCTAAAAAGTAAACTAGTTGGACTTTTGCCTTTGTTTATCAGCCATATCTAAATGCTTTAAGGCAAAAGATATTTAAGTAATTCTGCTAACACTACTTGTTGAAATTTTGAAGGGAAACTCAGCAGGACATTATTAATGCAATGGGATCGCTATATGCAGCAGTACTCTTCCTCGGAATTACAAATGGAACAGCAGTTCAGCCTGTTGTTTCCATTGAAAGATTTGTTTCCTACAGAGAAAGAGCTGCAGGGCTGTATTCAGCTTTACCGTTTGCATTTGCACAGGTATTTCTTCATACTATCTCTGATTGTATCTTTTTTTTTCATGGAAATATTTACTAATTCTGAATTGTTGCCTCCTATGTCGATTGTGCAGGTAGCAATAGAGTTTCCTTATGTTTTTGTGCAGACAATCATTTATGCAGCAGTTTTCTACGCCATGGCTGCATTTGAATGGACAGCTTTGAAGTTTATTTGGTATATGTTCTTCGCGTTCTTCACAGTACTATACTTCACCTTTTTCGGAATGATGACTACTGCTATAACACCCAATCACAATGTCGCCGCCATCATAGCTGCTCCTTTCTATATGCTATGGAACCTCTTCAGTGGCCTCATGATCCCTTACAAGGTAATGCAGTACTAAAATCAGCTTATGGAAATGAAAATTCTGTCTTCTAAAGGTCTAAGGCATAAACAATATTTTAGTTTAAAAAAAAGGCTAAAGTTATTTATTATGGTATTAGAATAAAATTAAAAAGGCCTTTTACACTCAATTCAAGGTTGACTCGTGCCCCTATTTATATTTTACATTAACTCTGCATGGGGTGAAAATTTCTATGTATTGTTTAGTAAATAAGACTCTTTTCTTGGTGCGATAAGATGTGTAGCATTACCCTTATTTCGTAGTGTTGGAGCTTTGCTACAATACTAAAACTACGCACCACGCACCAATGTTTCATAGTTTTTTTTAGGATACTATTATTTGTATATATTTATTTTCAAGGGTGACTAACTTAAATTCCTTACAACATCAGAGAATTCCTGTATGGTGGAGGTGGTATTATTGGATCAACCCGGTGGCCTGGAGTCTTTATGGTCTTCTTACCTCACAGTATGGTGATGATAACACGCTGGTGAAGTTATCAGACGGGGTTCGCTCAGTACCTATAAGCCAACTGCTGAAAGATGGTTTAGGGTTCAGGAATGATTTTGTGGGCATTGCCGGTATCTTGGTAGCCAGTTTCTGCTTGTTATTTGCTGTCATTTTCGCTTACGCTATAAAATCATTCAACTTTCAGAAAAGGTGATAGAACACTCTACAATCAGCTCTTAAAAGAGACATGTAATGAGTTATCTGTATAGCAAATCTACATACATATAGGCCATTGATTTTATACTTTGGGATATATTACAATTTGTTTTGCAATGTTGGAAGGAAATGAATATGCATTTCAGACCCCTCCAATATCAGTAATAATAAAATTTTTCTTAAATAGTTGATGAACATTGCCAATACCCTTCCATACATGCTTTCAACTCTTCCAGAAATCCTATGCTTCGAGAATGGGAAAATCCGAAAGGCAAGAATATTGCACTTGAACTTGTAATATGAATGGTATTAAACCACAAGTTCAACCCCTTGCCGTAGACTAGCTTGGTAAATATTGTACGTGTAAATCGTATTTAGTTG
Source organism: Chenopodium quinoa (assembly GCF_001683475.1). Lineage (NCBI taxonomy): Eukaryota > Viridiplantae > Streptophyta > Magnoliopsida > Caryophyllales > Amaranthaceae > Chenopodium > Chenopodium quinoa. Next base: position 503,877 of record NW_018742969.1, read on the forward strand.
GTAAGATGAACTGCTCTATTAGACTGAAACCTTTAACAAGTCAATTCGACCGAGTTTGCAGACTAGACACTTCGAGAGTTGGGGGGAAGGGTGCAATGGAGTGGAATTGTACAAGCAAGAAAAGTGATTTCATCAAGCATAAATTTAAACTTCAACCTAATTTTCTCCATTATCAGTACCTATCAAATTCGTCACTGAATAAGCTTATTGAATCAATCAATTCGGCATCAAATTAGGGATGACAGAAAGATTAGTGGCTGTAGACAGGTTACCAATTCTGATCCCACAGCGCTGGCTCATGTTACTCATACTTCACAGCTTCACTATTCCCCAACTATTGTACCATAGGGGGATTTACGTGTCCTAATGCACATTTTTGACATTGTATTTCTTTAATTATACGAGTAAATATTATGCAAGTTGAAAATATAAAAGAGTGCATCAAGATAAATATAACAAAATCTCACGTGACTATTTTTTTTGTTAACGTATAAACCACAAAAGAGGAAGCAATTCTTTTAAACAAATCTGCAGCAATTTACAATTTAGGAAAATTAGATCATATCCTGCAACTCAGTATAACAAGTTATGCGTTTTATAGAAATGAAAAGGGACAGCTTGTTTAGTATCATCATACAACTGCTGAGTTAGCACTAGAAGAAAAAACAAATACAAGCATGTTCTATCCAATCCTATTCACTAAGCAAAAGACAATTCGATTCTAAGTATAGGAATATAAACATGATTTCTATCGTTAATTTCAAACACGTTCCAGGAACAAGTTTCTAGAAACAAAGTCGGTCTAGTCTCTATAAAATATCGGGTCTTCCAAAAAAACATGTGAGCCCAATCACTTCCAGAGCTTTACACACTTGTCATGACTAGCAGAAGCAACCAACCCTGAGACGGATGTAGCCAATGAAGTAACCTGTCCTTCGTGTGCTACCAATGTCATCGTCTTGTTCTCCGCCATATTCCAAAGTTCCAAGTTCTGGCAAAAATACAATTTGTGAATTTTAATACAGATAAAAAGTTGAAGCCTCTTAACTACATTGAAGGTATATCTGATATTCTAAGGAAAGATTGTTACTAAAGATTACAAAGGGTACTTGCCAAGCGCAGAATGAAAGTTTTAGCTGGAATTTTATGCTAAGATGCCACAAGGCCAATATAGACTCCACCCCCCCCCCCCCCCCCTTTTTCTCTTCCTTTTCTCCCTCCAGCTGATATAATTGCAAAATTCTACTGTCAAATCTTGCTGTATAAAATGCCTAAATTTGTGGTTCTTAATGCCCGTGCAACGCTATGGCATAGAATAAAGTGGTAATATTACGAGGTGATTGTTTTATGTTACCATAACAAAGGCTGAAATGTTGACACTTCTAATAAATAATTACTCCATGGAAAGTATAGAAATGTTAAAAGTAGAGAAGAGATAGAAACTTGCCTGGTAACACCCTATTATCAAAAGAGAAGAATAAACAGGGTGAAAAACACAAGTGTTGAATTTGTTGCCAGTGCCGGTAAGCTCGTGCACACATCGCCATTTGCTGCTGCCAGAACCAACACTCCAAACTCTAATCATGTCCTCACTTACACATGCAAGAAGTTCACCAGAAGGATCCCAGCAGGCTGAATGAAATTTTTGAGAGTGACCCTGATACCGAATACCGAATAAATTCAGGCAATCAGATTACGCATATTGTTGCTTGTATAATCTTAAGTTCCATATTAAAATTGTTACATTAAAATCTTACATACTACGAAGTAATATTGTAGTAAGGTCAAATGAGCCACAGTAGCATCAGCAAATTATGCTCAGAATACAAGTCGAACCAATACAACCAAATAATAGTGAGAAGAATCATCACCTGTAGTTGCTCTACGACTCTGTATGAGTCCATATCAATTATGTTGACAACCAGCTCTGACACAGCAGCAAGCAACTTGCCAGTACGAGGCTGATATCTGACCTGAACTGTTCCACCCTGAAAAATTGAAAGCAATTTCATAATTCAATAAGCCATTTCATGTGACACAAAAGTATAGAATATGGAGTTATGTCACACTTCATACCTCTATAACCTTAGGACAACTACCATTGTTGATACTCCAAACTCGTATCTCCCCATTTGAATCATTAGAGATCATTAGATCTTCTTTGGTAGGATGGAAGTCTAACGACATAACAGAGGTAGAGTGACCTGTGAAATTCCGTAGCGAGTAGCCAGTCTGAAAGAAGAGATGTTTAAAAATCACATGAGAAACTTAAAAAATCAAACTTTAATAGTGCCAGCAATCTAACAAACCCACTATAAAAAATTTCCTTTATATGATTCAAATAGTAGCAACACTTTCCTAAAATGTGATAGAGATAAAATGACAAGAAATAAGGAGAACATTTGCCCTCTAATTTAATCAATATTAAAATATTAAATTTTAGAAGAGAAGAAAATAGAGATCTTTAAGGCTTGCTGCCAAACTTCCTTGTAACTATTGGTAAAGTGGGTGGGAAATTAGCCAAACAGAATTTATTTAGTGTCCTAGTACAGAAGCAGAATTAAGCTTGCACGCGCATATTCCACCTATCTGCATTAAATCCATGCATAATTTGCATTTTTGCAGAAACAAGAACTTTAAATTAAAATGCATCAATGCAAACTGCAAAAATAAAGATGATGACAGGAGATTTACTGTCCTAGATGTAGTTGAAAATATTACAACTACTAAGCATCAAGAGAGGCCATAAGAAGTAGAGCATGTGTATACTAACATTATCAATATCCCAGACCCTGACAGTTCTGTCAAAAGATGATGTTGCCAGCCGTGACTTTGTTGGACTAAATCGAACATCTGTTATCATATGAGTATGTTCCTCAAGAGTGGACTTTGGTTTTTGAGTATCAGCAAACCACAACACAGCCTGTCAAAAGATTTCAATTTACAATGTTCAACACTCTAAGTCTCTAATGGACCTAACATTTAAAAAAAAACAAAAAATAATAATAAGAAAAAGAGGGGGGGGGGGGGGAGAGATTCTCAAGCAATAACCTTTTTATCATGGCCACCAGTAGCAAGCAGCTTTCCATCTGGGGAGAAGTGACAACAATTGACTTTGCTCGTACTGGCTTGAATAAGGGCCAGTTCCTTGAATACATAACCTAGAATAGTGGAAAACATGTTACTTCCACTCACTGGATGCACCTTAAATGCATGGAACAATGCTTGTGAAAAACAAGTACCTTTGCTGACTTCCATACCACGACCCATATCCCTTGGATCTACCTCTTCATGGGACAAGAATGACTCGACATTATCATCCAAAGTTGCTTCATCACCAAAGCGGTTCATTTCAGCCTGCAATTCCACCACAACATTTCATATATCACATCCAAAAGACATCCACAGCATAAGCTCTATATTCTCACCAAAGAAAACGCAAACCTCCAGTCCTCCACTACTTCCATCAAAAGTTCAATTTAAATATCTAATAAAATCCTAGTTAAACTTGTTGACCAAGCAAAACTTTCAAGATTCAACTAACAAGGTCAAGTTGCCATATCTAAACCATTTTCAATTGCCTACCAATGACCTCAACAGCTCCTTCCTCCAATCTAATTCTTGTAATTTTGACAAGAAATAGAAGCTGCTTACCATTTGATTTGGGGCTGATGTGAGTGTACCCACACTATCAGAGCCAAACACAAGAGAGGGCTTCGAGGAACAACCATTGTGAGGTAAATTTGGCATGGACATGACATCCCCTGGTGTGTGCGCTGATGGTGTAGAAGGTGCTGAACCGGGGGAAGGGCCTGCAGTATTTGCAGTACCTGAGCTATTAGCAGGACCTGAAGAATTTGGCTGCTGCTTTCTCTTCCTCCCTATTTGACCTTTTGGTGCCTGCTAAAAAAACAATTAGATAATGGAAGAGAGTGGAGGTAACAATGCCCTTTGAAAGCATCAATAAGGTAGGTCTGAGAATAGAATAAAATTAAATAAAATTGTAGTTGCCATTAAAAAAACTCAAGATCATGCTTGGAAAACATGTTTATCTGAGCTCAAAACCAACAAGGGCTATCCAATTTCAACTGTTCAACTAATAATTACCAACTTTTCTAACAAGTTAAGATAAGTTCATATAAGGTCTAAATAAGTTAAGGTAGAATTTAAGTGATTGCTCAGATAAATGAAGAGAATGCACCCTAATATGTGATGCAGCACAGTCATCTAATGTTCAACAACAACGTCAACAAGACAACTTCATGAAGAATTTTTATAATATAGATTCTGCATAGCCTCTGAGCATCATTCATACACAGCAATGAAATATTGTGTAGAAATCCCAACTTTGAACCACAAAATAACAAACCTGATCGTTTCCCCGAAATGAATTAGGCATACTGGCATCCATTGTCATGCTGGCAGAGCCCATTTTATCAGGCTGGTTAGAAATCTGAGGTGACTGACTAGAGAGTGCATTTTGAGGATTTTGTTGTTTAGGTTGGTTGTTTGATTGCTGTTGCTGCAAAAAATTCATATGTTAATATAACACACCAGGAACCCAATGCAATAATGCATAACTTCAAGTATAAACCTTCATTAGCATATCAGAGTCCCCTCGAGGCAAAACTGGACAACCAGCTTGTGCTGGTGAACCAACGTTTGGGACAACTTCGCCAACGCTATTTAGCTGTCCATCTTTCCCAAGACTCACATTTCTGTTGTTATTAAGAATCATTCTCCTTCTCGTCTCGAGATCCATGGATGATGGGGAAGCCAGGTTCTGTTGTGCTTGCATGAGAAGGTGTTGCTGCAGCTGAATATGCTGCATAGGCTGAGGTGACTGATTCACAGATTTTTGCTGAGGAAGAACCCCAGGTCGCAGCGGATCAAAATTCTAAAAATCATAACCACATGGCATAAACAAGTCAACAACAGCAGCCTACAACATGAAGCATAATATTTCAACTATTTACGGTAAGACTGAAACCTATAAATCATGAGAGGGACCTTTTACAAAATAATATGAAATATAGCATATTAATAATGACCACATTGACCAGTGCATAAACAGTTTCATTCTTGGAGCACCAAGTTAAAATCCTGTGGAGACATGGAAGAGAGGAAAAGTAGCAGAAAAGAGTGCCACTGTTTATGAAACAAGAAAGTGCACATCAAATCGTCCTAGCTAAGTTCAGCTATCAATGACTGCTTCCCCCCCCCCCCCCCTCTGTTTGGAGTGATATCCTTTCAATAATCATGAAAGGCTATGTAAAACAAGCACAGTGGCTTCCAGTGGATGTGAGCATACAGTCAGCTTGAAATGAAACACGAGAAGAGCCAATGACACATGTATTATTTGAATTTAAAGATTATACAGAATCACATTTCTAACTTTAAGAATACAAACGAGAACATGTAACAGATCGATTGATTATTTTAAAAAGAGTGAAGAACATTAAGATGACTTACACCCATTGGTAGTGGCCACCCTTTTAATGTCAAATTGTTACCACCTTGATTTGATCCTGCAACATATGCATCTAATTATCATGATAAACCACACAAGTAACAAAAATAAATCACCAAAATCAAAGCTAGAGAAATAAGAAAAAATAATATTCCCCAAGTCCCTCCAACCAAACATAAACTTCCACTTAGATATACCAAAACGCTCAAAGATCACAAATAAAAATTTCTATCTCCTAAGAAAACAATTACGAATCGAATCACAGATATGAAGCTTTAATTTTTCTTGTCATCAACAAGACAACAACCAAGCACATGACATTTAGTAATCTCAGGCTGAAAATGTTCAATACAGAAGGATTAAATTAGTCTAAATCATCATACATGTACTACACATGTCACATAGTACGTTAGTAGAGGGATAAAGTCCTTGAAACAGCAGGTGCATATCAACTCACATATTCATGTAATTAATTGGAATATCTTCATTCAAATTTCCCATAAAAAAGTAACATGAATATTAAGAACATACTGAGACACCAACCTCTAGACTCTTATGCTTCAAGCTTTCTAAATTTAAAAAACATACCAGGTTGCATAGTGTCCTGTAAAAAAACTAAATAACTTACCAGGAACACCCATCAACGACCCTTCTGGACCAGGAGGACCACCCGCTCTAGCACTAATCATGGGATTCATCTCAGGTTTTATGTCCTGTACCAAAAAGAGATGTGTATGAGCACTATTAAATCGAGAAGACAGTTTGGCAAGGCCACTCAGTCTCCGCAAAATAAAAAAATATATATATAAAAAGGAACGTCAGAACTCAAGAAGCCTTGATGATTATGAGAACCCATACATACTTGTATAGAATGGGGAAGTTGTGGGCTCCGACTATGATACTGAGGAAGATTCCCTGACATACTTCCAGGAGTCCCATGCATTTGCCTTAAGAAGTAGACACTCGATTCAATAGCTAATATAGGAGTACCAAGAAACCAATGAGATGAGCAACAACAAAATTGAACATAATTTACCCTTGATGCTGGCCACCAATTGAAACTGATTTCAGCATTGACGCATGATTTGGATCCAGGAGCTGGCCTACATTATCCCCAAACCTTTGCTGAAAAAAATAAGGGTCTCACTTACTGACTGAAGTTGGGAAAAAGAGAGACCTTCAAGAATTTCAGAGACAGCAAAGGATATCACAAAGTTCACTATACAATTACCTTCATGTCATCTGATGCTTCTCTTTGAATTGGCAGCTTTAATTTATCCTCATACATCTTTGCAGCCATAGCACTAGCACTTCCAGGTTGTCTCATATGAGGATCAGAATTTGTAATTCCATTGGCATTGCCATTCATAAGTTGGCCTCCATCTCTCCGCGGTTGCTGCTGCTGATGCTGTTGCTGCTGCTGTTGATGATGCTGTTGTTGCTGTTGTTGTTGTTGTTGCTGCTGCTGCTGTTGTTGTGCCTGCCTTTGTAACATCATCTGCACATGCATCTGCTGTTGTGATTTTTGCAGTTGTTGCTGTTCCCTTGCTTTGGACATTTGAGTCTGTCATTTAGAAGCAAAGATAAAACATTAATCAACCTTCAAAATGGATGAAAAAAAGCATACATTATCCATTACTACGAGGTGTGAGAATCCTGTAATCCAGCCTTTGCCGCTTAGTTGCCTCTATGGACAGGGAAAATCTCCTAGTAGAAACTTGTTTATTGTGATACATTATTGGTGATTATCTAACACCCAATATTTGTACTACAAAATAAAATGCTTTGGTACTGTAGTTGTTGTAAAAATCTACAAGGAAAATGAAGAAACCATAGATTTATATAAGAACCTTCAAGCTTACAAGAACATGCAAACACATTCTAGCCATAGTCCATGAGATCAATGTTTCAGTTCTCAGCTTCTTATGTGGCCCAAAATTAGTAGAGCAGTGTGTGCAAAGTTGTCCTTTCAAGTACATTTACCCTCCCACCACCACTCTAAGAGAAACAAGCCTAGGCCTAGACTGCGTCTTAATCTCTTCCAGGGAGGAAAATAACATCATTGGGGGGTATTGTCTTTCAGTGCTTATAAAATTGAAACCTTATTGAACCCGCCCCAACAAAAGACCAGCAAGAGATCTATGATTCTATTCTAGGGCCAGGCAATTTCCATATAATTCAAAGATATTGATTCTTTATTGACAATGAATGGTAGAAGGGAGCATTATAGTAAAACAGGGGCACCTGCCACAGTTAGCTTCAATCTTATAGTTAGAATGAGTGAGACTCTAAGCATATTTCATCCATCTTCAACAAAATTGAAAAGGAGTCACTAGGGGGCTAGTTATAACCCCTCCCTCTAGCAAGAGTTTTTCTGACTCTTCTTCTAGTTATCGAGGGCCCTGGAACAGAACTTAAGAGACTCTAAGTTCACCGCAAAACTTTCTTCTAAGGAGCTAATCTGTTAATATCAGTGACAACCGTTGAACTGCAGTACTTTTGGACGTTTAGGTTTTCCATTTGGTCAAAATCCAAAAAAAAAAAAATCACTTACTGAAACACTGAGTACACTTTTACAAAAGCAGAATTCAAATCAGTGAAATACAAATTTAAACTTTCAGATCAATTATTATACTGTACACAACATAGCCCCTGAATCCCAGATTGAAGTTCCGACAAATGAATTTTCACTAGAAACAAAGATAACGATAAACTACCTAACCCCTTTCTAACCTAAATCCATGAAATCTAATATTTCTATATTACCCCCATACAGTTTGTAAAAGAGGATAAAAAAAACCCTTCAACACTAGACGAGCTAAAAATCACACCTCAATATAAGAAGCAGCAGCATCTGAGTGTTTTTCATTAGTCCTTGCAATGAATATATCCCAAAATACCGACCACCACTCGAAGAGAAACCCGCCAGGAGCATCAATTGCTACAAAATCAAAAGAAGGGAACACCAAGCCAAGAACAACAATTAAAAGAGGCGTATTTCAATATTCAGCATATATAACTTTCTTGAAGCTACACTTACCAACAGGGTCTGTAGATACTTTTCCCTCTTGCTGAAAAGCTTTAGCAGAAGCATGTAACTTCCTCTTTACAAAGTAATCATGTATATATACATCCAACCTGTCACCCAAGCAACTACCAAGTAATAAGACTCATCATACAACCAACAATGGAAACAAAAAACAAATCAAAAATCTGTAAAAAATAAGCAACAAATTCTTAGAAGCCCTAAATTTTATTTTAAAATCAATAGTACAATCCAAATTTGGTTTCATTTAATTGGGTTGTCAAATTCTGAAATAATACTCCATATTATACCAGCCCTTAAAATAATCCCCACAAAATACAAGCCCTAAATTTACTTTACAATCACAAATAAACAACCATTAAAAAATTCACAACAAATTCAGATTGAATATCAGCAAAAAAACACAAAACCTAACAAGAAATTCAATCAAAAAACTTAATTTTGACCATACCCATTAACCCCAACTCAAAATTAATGAAAAATCATGAGCTTAATTGACAAAAAATACCCAATAAAAGATTCAATCTTTACCAATTAATACTGGTTGGAAGCAAGAACCCAATAAATTGATGAGAAAGAAAATTGAATTTCAGCATAAAAAACTTACATTTTATCGGCTTCCCAGTTAGTCTGCGATGACTGAGACATAGTTGAAAAGCTGAGAATCACCAAGCTTCAATTTTTTTTTTCTTTTTTGTTTTTTGCAATGAAATTAAAGAGTAGTATTGTTGTTTAGTTGAATACTAGAAAAAGGTTTTATAGCAAAGGCAGTATTGTTCTGCTTCTTAACACGGAAAGTTCTTCCTATTTGATTACACCTTATTTATAGGGATTAACAATCTTATTTCTTTTCGTATTTTCTCCCCTTTTTTCTTGGACTGAAATCGAGTTGACTTGCTCTGAATTTGGTTCTTATAATACTTTGATCGTCACTATGATCTTGTTTTAGAAGGTTATTTATGTAATTTTACTTAATAATCGGTTAGCCTAACCCTAATTAGGTCTCAATGCTCACGGGTTTTTTTAATCCGCTATCAAATTGTATCAAACCTTAACCTTTGGGATTTGCGGTTTTGCTTGGTAATCGACTAATTAAATAATGTCATGAAGATTTTTGGGTTTTTATGTACGATTTAAATCTTTTTTCAATCCTATGCAATGCATAAAGGTAAGAAATATTAAAGTAGTCAACTAACATCCGATTGGATCAAACAGTACTTGATTTAGTGATAAGGATTGTGATTGGTCTAATTGTAATAGTAAGGACCAAGTAGTATTAATCTTCACTAGCCCCCCCCCCAAAGCCTAGGGGATTATTGCCCACTAAGGGCTTGTTCTGATTTACAGAATTCATTTGAACTGAGCTGAACTGAATATTTTATAAGAGAAGAAAATTAAGAATTGAACTGAACTAAATTGAATTGAACTAAACTGATTAGAGCTGAACTGAACTGAACTAAACTGAAAATAAGCTGAAGAGAATCAGCCCTAACTTGAGTTAATGACGTCCTGATCCAATACAGCACCTTTTAACATCAAGATAGTATGATATCTAAAATTTCCTATTTTAAAATATTAATTTTAAGGAAATTATAATAATAGGATCGGATAGAAACGCGTAAATATTATAACAATAATACGAGTGGATAAATACGTGTATATGGATATTCTATTTTAAAATATCGCTATGAATTTATGACAATACTAAAGTGGGTAAACATGTGGCACCATGATATCCAACATTAGTTAAAATATATGATGACCCTTTTTTTAGGATCAAGGAGTGGAGGGATGGTTAGTGCCTCCAATTCCCCCGATGTGACTAGAGTTTGATCCTCACCCCCACCCCTCCTGTGATGATAGGAGGGGCACCCTCGTATCTTACCGTATAAAAAAATGATGATATTTTTAGAAAAATGGACTTTTATGAGGGAGCTAGCACAAGTGTGCGGACCACCATTGGGGAGACTAAAGAGTTCTCAATTACAATTGGAGTTCATTAAGGTTCTACACTTAGTCCTTTTCTTTTTGCTAAAGTCATGGACAAAATTGACGAATTTGATTCAAGATGATATACCATGGTGCATGATGTTTGCTAACGATATCGTATTGATTGATGAGACGAAAGAAGGTGCGGAAAGTAAGTTAGACTTAGCTTGTGGAGACAGACATTGGAGTCATGCGGCTAGAAGGTGAGTAGAAGTAAGATAGAGTATTTGGAATGTAAGTTTAGCGGTGCGGGAAACGATGAGGCAAGGGTGATCTCCTTGGATGGGAATATTGTCTGCGTGCAATCTATTTTTCTAAAGGATGGAGAATTAAGATGTAACTCATAGGATTGAAGCAGGTTAGGTGAATTGGAAGAGTGCAATGAGTTTTTTATTTGATCCCGATATATCCTATAGATTAAAGGGAAAATTCTACCAAATGACAATAAGGCCTGCTTTTTTATATGGTACAAAATGTTGGGCCCTTAAAGCATTGTCACGTGCATAAGATGAATGTGGCAGAGGTGCGTATGTTGCGATGGATGTGTAACCATAGAATAAAGGATTGGTTGATGAATAAGATAATAAGGAAGAAAGTACATAGGGGTTAGATCGATTGAGTACAAGATGAGGGGGAATCGCTTAAGATGGTTTAACCATGTAAAAAGGAGACCAAGTACCACTCTAGTGAGGAGACTTAAAGAATTACAAAGTAGAGGTACCGAAAGACTTAAGAAAACTTGGAATAAGGTGATTGAGAGTGACATGAGTACTTTCGGTATTGGGAAAACTATGGTGTTGGATAGGGCGGTATGAAGGGAGAAAATTTATGTCAATGATGTGTTGTTTTTTATATACTTTCTATATTTATTTTTGTTTTTTTATTTTACTATTTTAGTCCACTAATATTTTATGAATTGCATTGCTTTTCTTTCCTAAAATTTTCACAACCCTTTATGTTTTTTTACTCCAACGTTTAAATCACCTTTAAAACTTTCTTGAACTTTATTCTAGGTTCCTTTTAAAACTCCCTTGATTTTTCTTGAACTCTTTTCCATATACTTTCATTTGCTAATATAACTTTACTCACCTTTTTCAAGCTCTTTCAAGTGATTATTTTGCTATGTCCTTTCTTTATACCATATGATTCCTTGTGAAGATTCATGTTAACCGACCCCAAGTCATTGGGACTAAAGCTTTGTTATTGTATATGTAGGTTTTGTTTTTTTTTTTTTTTATTGGAGGTATTTACTTGAAAAAAAAAATACCAACATGTTAAAAAAATCGTAATTAGAATTTGACAAAACTTTGTAAGCAATGGGTCAAAAATACAAGAGAAGTACTCCAATATCATTTAATTTCAATCTCGAGGTGAAAGTTGTGAACTTGTTCTTCACCCCCTACTTTGAAATCTCAAAACGCAATGAGGGGAATGGGAGGAAGAAGCAAAGGAACAACATCACCATTTCGATTTCGAGTACCTAATATTAATTAAATAATTTTACCTAAACAAAATTCATTATTCTCGACGGAATAATTAATGGAATGTGGAAAAAAATGGCTCCTAGATTTGGCCATTTTCGACAAAGAAAAAGACTCCTCTGATTTATAATGAGATAGATTTCTCTATTCCTTGAAATCATCCTTGTCATCAGCAGGAATGGGCATGTTTCTCCAGTAAACAGCGAGAGCACTACCACCGACCTGTAAAGGCCAAAAGAGGGGAACAATGGCTCAGTTTGCTATATACAAATAGACAATGACTTAAAATATAGAGACTTGGCACAGAAACTCATACCGCCATGAAAACCACGCTCACAGCAGAAGGGACAGCAACAAGTGGGTTTGTGAAATGTTTTTGAGCCAGCAGAAACCCGAGTGCAGAACTCTGAAACATGCATGTAGAAAGATCAACTTAATTAGAATAGTTCTTTTCACCTTACGAATAGATTTGAGTTTTCACAAATACCTAAGTATCTCTTCCAAACAAAAGAGCCCTAGTTGTATTATACTGGGTACAGATGAGTTCAGACAAGGGTCAACAGTTCAAATAAAGGCCAAAAATAGCCAAGGTATTGGGCTAATCAATTTCGGGTAAGTTCATATAGGAGTTCAGGTGAGTAGAATGAAGCCTTACCTCTACCCCTAGTCAATTTATATGATGTATATAAAGTATGTTTCAGGTATTAAGCAAGTTCAGAGCAAAATTCAATTTTTATGTTATGTACCATATGTCAATCAGCAGATCAAGAATAAAGTATGTTGCATTCAAATTGAAATATTAAGCATAAAACATGATGGCAAAAGAATATCACTGTCCACGATTGAGTTTCAAGAGTTTCAAGGAAAAAAGGGAGAAGCAACTTGCCTGCATCCCACATTCTATAGATATAGTACGAGAAGTGGATTCACCGAATGATAATTTGGAGACAAAGTAACCAATTGCAAAGGCAGCAGCATGCAAGAGTGCAACTGGCAGAATCAGCTGCGGTCCTTGTGCTTTCAGGACACCTGCAACTTGTCCAATCTAACACATAGGGATAGAACGAGAGTTGGCTTATATGATGTCATCAAGGTACAGATAAAGAAAAAATAAAATTACATGTTGGAAAAACTTACAGGACTAGCACAAAGCAAGGTAGTGAGGATCACTCCAATCAGAGGTGTTATTGTGATGATCTTTGCAGTAAACTTGGGGAAAAATTCATTCGCCAGGACTGCATTAAAGTGGAAAGCAATTAACTGATTTGTGTATTTTTCATACATAAAGGGACCAAAACAAGTCACAACAGCCACCATATAATCTTCATTTCTAGGTCCTTGATAAATCAATGATTAATCTACTTAATATGAAAGTTATTACACCAATCGTCATTCTGAAGGTCTTTTCACTTGGGAATTAGTTTAGGGGATGGCCCTCAACCATATAGCAGCGTTTTATGCAGGGCTGGGAAGGTCATGCCTGAGATGAGTATGCTGATGGGACTTAGTATATAAAAAGTACAACACAATGCAGTATGACTACTGCCATAGGTGTGATCTAGGGTGGCCAAATATGCACGCAAACTTAGCCTTGACCTGCCAAAACTAGCAAAGAGGCTGTTTCTGAACCACTAAACCCCTGCTAATGTCATCATGGATACCCAATTAGCCATACTCGGCAATAGAACTTCAGCCCATTGGCTATCATACTATGAATTGCAAATAAAAATCTATCATAAAAGATAAAGAAGGTCAAACACCATCTTCAAATTACCTCCAATAATTGTCGGTACCAAGACAACCTGGAAAGTGCTCAGAGCCAGACCCTGGAAAGAGGAAAACAATTGAAAAAATTTCTCAGTGATGACCAACACCGACACTTAGCATGCACACATACTTACAACATTCATAAACCTAGGCTCCTCATATATGAGAGTTACCAGTGCTCAAGAATTGCTAGATCTTTATTCAAAAAAAAAAAAGAATTACTAGATCTTTATTCAAAAAAAAAAAAAAAAAAAGAATTGCTAGATCTCCTCTCTCTTTCAGTAATACAACAACATTAACAATTGATTAATTTTCTCTCAGTGATAATAACTACATTATCAATATAAATAAAAGGGAATGGTAGAGCTATAAAAACGAAGGCAGTAATTTGTATATCCTTACTTTCTTTCTGTCCTATGACTCCTGTTTGTCTATTCCCTGTAATTTTCTCTTTATAGACACAGAGTTATAATATTTAATTGACTTATGGCCTCATATATCATTTTTGTCTTCGTTTTCTTACTCTTTCAAGGTTAACTTAGGCCCTTCCATTTAGTACAGCATCCTCACACCCATAACAATACCAATTTTTTTTTATTTTGTTTTGTTTTTTTTTTTTTTTTTTAAATCGAATAATTGTGATAGACAAACAACCATTTTATGATTTAAGCATGAGTGGACTCACAGCTGCATCAACAGGGACCAGTTGGCCAGCTAGAAGCTTAGTGAGAAGTGGAGTCATAATAATAGCTCCAATGGTTGAACACCTGCATATATCACAAAAATGTTACAGCTGCATATATCCAATAGTCCCAAATGATATCACAAAATATTAAAATGATTAAATACAGAATGAGAAATTAAAAGGATAACGTTTAATGTATATATATAAATAAGAATCTCGCTGCAAGTTCATGGTGTGTAAGTGTGATATCGTAAACCAAAAATGTCATTGGGTGTCAACATAATTTACAAGTATTATTAAGTAATACTTAACCAAATGCAGACTCAACTTATGTCCTAAAGCTTATTCATAATACAGGTTTATCCCACAGATCTTTCTCAAGCTCAAAACGCTCCCCAGGTACATAAACAAACTGAACTTACGTTGTCATAAGAACTGAGAGTGCAACATTTCCTTTTGATATATAGGTTGCAACATTTGATGCCTGGCCTCCAGGGCAGCATGAAACAAGAATCAGACCAGTCGCAAGAGGTGCGGACAATTTCAAAGTCTGTACAAGAGATCAATGACAATCAGTGAAAGTAGCTTATATTGTGTTTATTAAACCAATATCTTATGGGAATACACTCCCTCAATCTAATAGCACAGACTCACTATTAGGAAGAATAGACAACAGTATTATAAAACCCTGAGGTTACAAAAATTTATATAAACCAAAATCACTTCATAAATAAGGTCTCACAAACATCGAGTATAAGGTATCTAAAAATCGACATAATTGATAGATACCACAGTAGCTTAATATAAACAACGCAATAAGGCACACCTGCCATGTGAAATAACTCATTGCAAGAAGCGGTTTGCAAATACATATTACAGAACTCATTCAACAATCAATAACATGTATACACCTAGTAAAATTGCTATCATATTTCAATTTTGTTTCATCTAAAAGCAGATTCATTTATCATCATAATACACCATCCTTAGAAAGTGAGTTTTATAAAACCTATAGAAGGGCATCAGATACTTGGAATGTGGATCTAGACGTACCAATGCAATTAAGAACCCCAGCATAGGCTTGATCATATATTGTGCTAAGAAACCAACTCCGACCTGCAAATTGAGAGAAGGGGGGGGGGATTAGATTGGTTACCACCATTTACATCCTAAAAGTAATTATAGATGCTTGAATGAAATGAAAATTATTCTTACAGTCCATGGATTCCGCAAACACCGTTTAAAATCATCAAATGTTAAAGTCAATCCCATTGAAAGCATGAGGAAACCCAAACCAAGAGTAAAAAGATCTGTTTCTAACCAAGTTACCTGCAGGAGAAACCCCAATAAAGGTCACTATTAAAAATATAGAGAAACCCCATAACAGTCACTATACAAAATTATACTTGTACTACATTAATAATTACATTTATGCCTTAACAGTACTAAAGTAGCACAAGACAGTGAATTTAGCAAGTTTACCGCAGCAGGTTTATAGATGCCAATAAGTGTTCCCAGTATGACCTGTGTAATAGATTGCACAACCACAGTCAAGTGTTCGATCAATTTAACATCATTTTTTTGAAAGAAATTAAATAAATGTCACAAACATATAGCTATATATACACCCAATAAGACATACCCAGACAGGAAACAAAGTTGTCAAACCCTCAATAATCTTCTCATACTGACTCATTTCCTTTACGACACTGCTGGGAACATCTCCAGAGTAGTCTGTTGCTGCCTTGCACAGAAATAAGGAACTCCTACACCTGCAGCCAATCAAGTGTCATAACGGTAACAGGTGCAAGAACAGAACACTCAAATTCAAGACCAGTCCTTAATGTAAATCAAATGGCAGCCTGCTATTTTACAAATTTCAACCTTTATCAAGCTAATGATACTTGCTATTCAAAAAAAAAAAAAACGCTAATGATATTTAACTAAAGCATTGATGTAAACACTATGGATAACAAAATTCAACCAAGACAAAGATAGATAATGCTACGAAAATGAGATACTTCCCCTCTGTTTGTAAAAGCTCTTACTGTTTTGAATCTTTTTGTGAGACGATCACCGTCCAAAAAAGAAAAACTTTTACAGATGCAAGTTATTTGCCTGATAAAGTCAATGCATAATTTCAAGACAGATAAAAAAGCAAAAAAAAAAAAAAAAAAAAAAAAAAAGTAGATGTTGATTGATTTTTTTTAAAAAAAATAAAATAAAACGTGCATTAAATTTCTAATATTGGAACATGAAGCAAATCAATGCCCACAACAACAACATTTTACTCCTTCAATATATAATCTCAAGCAAAATCCGGTCTCCAATAGGGTAGTAATATGCAATCCATGATCAATCTCATATACAAACACCATTTTCTCCATATCTTCACCCTCAAATGACATCATGTCATCCCAATAAGATTCACATTCCAAAAACAAAGTACATTGCAAGCTCAAAAAACTAAGGTTCCAAACAACAACCTCCAAAAACAGGACCACATCTTACATTAGCATAAGGTTAGTTGGTTGCACAACAAATAATCAATATACTACAATTTACAATCCTCAAATACTCAATAATTTACAATCCTCAAATTATAGGACCCTTGTATTTTCTTTTCATCAAAGCTTACATAATTTTCACAGCATAGAAGAATACCTTGAAGGGTGAACAACAATAGGATTCAATGACTTCTTTTGGGAAGTAGCAAGACAAGTCATTTGAGTTTCAGGTGAAGATAATCCATGTCTAAAATCTGTTGATCAAAACAACTCAAATTACATTATACTACAACATAATAAATCATAACTTGCAAATTCCAAAGCAAATAAGAACAACCCAAAATTAATAAAATGAAGCAAGACATTTTCCAGAAATCAAACATACCCAAATGAGATTGGACATTTCTTGAAGAAAAATAAGAATTGGGTCTGTAATAAACAGCATCATTAAGCTGAAATTTACAGTCTTTTAACACGCATCTTGACATAGACGCCATTGAAATAATTCAAATTTTCTCAGAGATAAGAAAAAACCCAAATAAAAACAAGCAAGATGATGGGTTTTAGAGGGAGGTTTAGGGTATCATGCTATTTTTGCCAAGTTGGGAAATTATTGGTGGGGTAAACAGGAGTAAAGAGTGTTGCAAAGCGTTAAAATGGGAGATTTTGAGATAACGAGGACACTGGAGAACCACAAATAAGGAGGCTAAGAGTCATCTGAAGATTACAACTTGGACTATCAAAATCGGAGAGTTATGATTTTAATGAAACTTGTGAAACTGGTCCTTGATTTGCTAAAATCACTATCTTTGATAGATCTACCTAAGGTCTAGCAACAAAAGAGGCAAATTCTTGTACTTGAACTTTTCGGCTAATGGCACAAAATTGGGGCATATTGTTTGCAGCTTAATTTCACTTTAGTTCAGCTTTAATTTGTTCACTTCAGTTCCTAATTTCCTTCTCTCATAAACTATTTATGTAAGCTTTATTCAGTTTAGTTTAGTTGTTTTCGGTATATCGGAACAAGCCCTTGACGTTACCTGACATGTGTGGTCTCTCTTTATATTTATCACATTTGTCAATGTAACATAACTTTCAACATCATAAACATCATGTTGAAACCCATAGTCCACTTGTGAGTGAAGAGGAGAGGTGTTTTCACTTTATAAGGTAGAGGCGTAAATCCTATTATTGATAAATTGTTTTAGTATAGAAGCTCTTACACCTAGTTTGTGGACCAAACTCTTCTCCTCCTTGTTCGGGTTGCCCAAGCTCATTTCATATTGTTTCGAAATTTAACACATCAATTTGTAAATGTTGTTGATTATTATAGAGTTTTGTGATTCACGAGAAGAATACACTACAAAAAGACATATTGTGTGATTGTTTGTAGGAAAGGGCAACTCGATGAGTTGTGCCTAGGTCAATTTGTGTTAATCATTCCACACCAATAAAAATTCCATGTATTTGGACGTGATTTTACTCGAGTTAAAAAAGGTGATCAATAAAAATTCAGTACTCCTATCTTAAGCTTCAACCGATTTAATCTTAAGGGCCTGATTGACTGAACTGAATTCCTGTTCATATTTACTGAACTGAACTGAAATTAATATTTTATGAGAGAGGGAAATTAAGAGCTGAACTGAACTGAACTGATTATAGCTGAACTGAACTGAAATTAAGTAAATGTGAACAGGTTCTTAATGAGAGAAGGAAATTAAGATAAGAACTGAACTAATTGAAGCTGAACTAAACTGAACTAAACTGACCTGAACTAAACTGAAAATAAGCTGAAGAGAACAGACCCTTACTTCACACACTTATTCTTACGAATGAAATATAGCCACACACAAGATCTAGCCAATTAATTAACATGTCGGGTCAAAATGTGCTCACAATTTAGGCACCTCAAATTTCAAAATCACAACACCACCACAATGAGCCCATATAAATATATACTTCGGACTTCGTAATACCCAAGACCAACAATAGCCCATTTCTCTTACATGTCACTGAAAATATCTCATTTTATATTTTTATTTTTAAGTTTTTCATAAATATAAAAGCATAAATAACTCCACTCTACCTACTGACGCAATCCTCTTCTTCTCTCTCTATCTTCTTCCTAACCTCTGTAAACCCTAATTCTCTCTCCTCCCTAAAATCTTCCTCCATTTTTGTTCTTCAAGATCCGTCAATGGCGGAAGAAGAGGTTGTTGCTGTGCTCTCTGAAGCTCCTATCGATCACCACCACAAACGTAAGCTCGAAGATATGGAGGAACCTTCTCTTGACGAAGCGGCGCCTGATTCTACTGCCGAGCTTGACGGCGAACACAAGGAGACTGTTGACGCTGAAAATGGCGGCGAAGAACCTTCTAAACGTCTTCGTTTGGATGAACAACCTGATTCTTTAGGTTTGTTTTTTTTTTTTTTTTTTTTTTTTTTTTTTTTTTTTTTTTTCTCTTCATTGCTTTTTTTTCGTGTTGAGGAATTTTTTTTGATATGTAATTTTTACATTGATGATGATCAATAGCAGATTGTTTAGGTTTGATTTTTGCAAAGGGTTTTGTCTGAAAATTTGCTGGATTTTTCTTTTGATTGCTGTTTTCATAGGAAATTAATTTAATCAATGTTATTTTGTTCTGAATTTGATGATGTTATTAGAATTTATAGTATTTAATATGCTCATTTATTTTGGAATTGATGTTTTTGACATTGGTGTCTTATACGTTGTTTGGGAAATACAGCAAGTGAGAACGGACACAAGCCGGAGGAGGAGAATGGGAATGCTGTGGTGGACGCCGAAACCGAGGTAGCTGGTGAGAGTACCGAAGCGGCTAATGATGATCGGGAAGGTGGCGAGGAAGGCACTAAAGAGGTGGTTCCTGAAACGGAAACCGCGGTTGCTGAGGGTGAGGAACAAGTTGATGCCAAAGATGGTGATTCGGAAGAGAAGGATGCTGAAATACCTTCCTCTGAGAATGTTCCGAATGAAGGTGTGGAAACGACTGCCACTGAAGGTGGAGAACAGGGTGATGTTGCGGCTGAGCAAAAATATACTGATTCTGGCAGTAAGAGCATGACTCGGAGGATTGAGATTCCGAATAATAAGGTGACTTTGAGTAGCTTTTCTTTGTAGCGTACCGTTTATTGCTTTCTCCGTATTATTTGACTGGAATGAGTGATCATGTTTTAGTATTACTGGAATGAAATTGGTCATTATTTCTTAATTTTACCTAAAAGAGTATTCAACTTTGGTAGGAGTGATTGAGAGCAGTTAATTTGGTGATGAATTTCAATTATGATTCTGCAATGTTTCAGGTTGGAGTTCTTATTGGAAAGTCTGGAGATACGATAAAGTATCTACAGCTGAATTCAGGGGCCAAAATTCAGATCACAAGAGATGCAGAAGCTGATCCGCGATCTGCAACTAGGCCGGTTGAACTTGAAGGGACACTTCAAAGTTTAAACAAGGCCGAAAGTCTGATAAAAGATGTTATAGCAGAGGTATGGTTGTTGCAAAGATTATTATGTTTTCCTTTGTTTGAGTTTTTTTTTATTTTATTTTTATTTCTACCATGTTTTTTCTAGTTGTGTTGCCAACTAAGATCTTCTCCCTCCATGTCCTCTAATCAAGTGCTGCCCTCGGTGATAGTATGCAATGTATTATTAATTTTTCTGAACTCAGAAATATTGTTGAATATGTACAAGGTGAATTATTTGATTATAAATAAAATTATTATTGATGATCAGTTGTGAATGTAATTAATGGATTATTTATTTATTTGTATCTTGTAGAATTTAGATACAATATATTTATATTATAGGCGTGTTCGATTAGATAGATACCACATAGCATTAAAATTGAGTATAGATTAGCGTTTAAGTTCTTTACATGACAAATAAAAAAAGTTGTGGGTTCAAGTTTTTGTAGTCTCATTTTTATTATAGGAAGTGATTGCTGAAGTTACATCATCAAGGATGCAGAGCCTTGTCATCTTTAGAGAGGGATGACATGTGATCACTTAGAATTTCCTTGCTTTGCGGTTAAGGAATAGCATAGTTGAACTTGGAAGCCCTTGTACTTCATTGAAGTTACCTGAACTGATGCAATTTTTTCTTGGTATTTGATGATGAAAATAACAAGGCCTTATATTTGTTTTTAGAGGTTGTATTGATCAATTTAGCTCAAAATTGGAACTGTAGAAAGTTGCATTTAGTCGTGATAATGCACCTACTCTGGCATTACTATATTCAAAGAAGCCCCATCTTTAGGCTGGATAAGGATGTTGTGTTGGCTTTAATATGATATGTGATGACCACTGAATGCTGTCCAGTAGATTAGTAGCTGAGACAATTTCGCAAGGCTGTTTAAATTCAGTCCGTCTTAAGCCAGAGAATGGTTGGTCTCACCTGTTGGAAATTGACAATAAATGAAAGTTTAAGACTAATTGTAGTTTGTCCATGTGTCTAGTTGCTATGGGTCTTCTTTATGCGCTCCCTCTCATATTTGTGGTTTTTTTTTTAAATTATTATTTGAACTCTTTAATTCTTTATGTATTTTTGTTTGCAGGCTGATGCTGGGGGCTCACCATCCCTTGTGGCTAGAGGTTTTACTGCTGCTATTACTTCTGGATCATTAGAAATTGAGATACCTGTTCCCGCTGACAAAGTAAATAAAGCTTTACACTTTTTTTTTTTTTTTTTTTTTTTTTTTTCTCACTTTGTAACTACTTTAAGATGAATAATCTATATAAAAGATTTCAATTTTGAGTTGTCGAAAGCTAAGATTGGGAAATAATAGCCTGTGAAATCTAAAAAGCTAAAATGTGATAACTCTAGTTTAATAAGCCTACCTGAAATTAAACTTAAAAGCTAGCATATTGTAATTGAACTCTTAAAAAATCTTTGAATTTTCTCGTATCAAACTGTCTCAAATTTGCTGGGAGCCTGGGATTCTTGCTTTCTAATTGAATCTTCATTTTTGTCATGCAGGTTGGTTTAATAATAGGCAGGGGCGGAGAGACTATTAGGAATCTGCAGACAAGATCTGGTGCACGCATCCAGGTACCTCACATATACATAATGGATGAATGTACTGACTAAGCATATCTTATTCTGATAATTTGTATCTCCAATAAAATAGCAGTTTTCTTAACTGTACCTCTAATTGTTGCTTGTAGTTGATACCACAAAATCTTCCTGGGGATCAATCTAAAGAGAAAAAGGTGAAAGTTACTGGTGACAAGAAACAGTTGGAAGTGGCCCGGGAACTCATAAAGGAAGTTATGAATCAGGTATTTATGGCCATGATCTAAATATATTGTTTACATAATTATTTAGGAGCTTCTATCTTTGTTTTGGGTGTTTTTGGTTCAATAACCTAGGTTCAAGTGTGGTTTCTGTTCTGTCACATATCTACATCATTATGATTTTATGAGCTAAGATTATGTATGGCTGGCGCTTCTGATACTAGTGTTTCATATTAATTTAGGATAGCATGTCACTCTTGAACCTGTTATTCTTGTTGGCCCAAAACAATAGTTTTCTATTTACACAATGAATTGTTGTGGCAGCTTCCTTTAATGTTGTCAATGTCACAAAGTTTTATTGATTTTGGAGTCTAATTTTAACGTTCAGTTGAAATATCTGTTTTAGTAGTTATTGGAACATATGCTTTGGTACTGATGCACCCTTAGGCTCGTGTTTGTTCATTTGAGAGAAGCTGGGCTTTAATTTTCTTTTTGCTTTTTACACCTAAAGGATGTCATACTATGTAGCCTATATAAGCTGACAACTTGACATCAATTTGCCTCTGATGTAAGCTTGCTTGACATGCTGACTTTTTACCTTTTGCCAACTATTATAATACATCTTGCTGGTCGATCCAGTTTTCATCAAGAGATATACCTGTTCTTATCAATCAAAATATAAAATATCTGAAGGTACATCTTAATGGTATAAACAATCCTTTTGGCATCGTATTTGTTCACTGTATGTATAATCCATTGTGTTTGACCTAATGATCTATCTGTAGTCTCTCATCTACATTCACGTATAGTTTCCAAAAATTCTTTTTTGGGGTTTAAATTTGAATTAATCAAGAAGATTTGTCTCTGCAAGAGCCTAATTGCTACATCTAGTATTATACTCAGTTTGAAAACTACCATACAAGTAAAAAAAAAACCTTCTCTTATGAATTTTATTATGGTTGCTGTAGTGCTGTAGTACTCTTAATCCAGTATGTTGCTTTCTTAGAAGCTTCTAATTCTTGTATGAGACTATGAGATTTCATGAGTTGTTGCTTTTGAAGCTTCTTCGTTTTTATTTTTTGTTATGTGGGAGAATGTTAACTTTGCTATGAAGAGGTTGCATTGGTTTGTGATGGGTAGCATACATATCTTAGTTGGCACTTGGATAGCTGACTTGTTGATCCTTCATTGGGAGGAGGGGGTGGTTCACTATGCAGTAGTTTATACTGACTACAGAGAGAGATCTATATGAGTGAGATTTATGAGAGTTCTGCAAAAATGATACATAATCCATGCCAAGATCACTTGATGCAACTGGAAAAATCTTGTATTCCATTCATATGTTAAAAAGTTCCGACTGCGAACTGGTTGGCTTTAAAAATGCAGATATGGCTATTGCCTTCCAAATGCGGTCAGCATTCGTTTCTTGGTGTATCAGTAGGCAACCAAATTTCAGTGTCATCCACCGAAGAGAGGTATCAGGCGTTAAGTCTCCCCATTGCTGGATTTTACTAGTTGGTAAGATTGCTTTGAGACTTGGAAACTGGAAACAATGATTTTTACCAAGAGAATGTTATGTAGACCTCAGTGTTCTATGGTGCCACATGTGCTAAAACATGTATTAATAGAAAGCAATTCTGACTGATGATCTTCCTGTTTGTATGGATGAGAGTTTTGAAATACAAGTTCCATTTTATATGAAAGATCTGAATGTTTCACCTGTTATCTTTTCACTTTTCCTTTTCTCAGATTGTGGATGCATGTAATTTATCATATGTATCAGACAAATACTTGAAGAATGCAAGGCATGCAGATTTTAGTGTATAGAAATGTATTTTCTTTTTAATTATTTCCTCTATGTTTGGGCCCAGCTTGCTGCTATCACTGCTCTGAATGAATCTTTGATTTTCTGCTAGTAGTGTTCATGCCTTCATCATAGTAAGTTACTCAAGGTGAAAAGCAGCGGAGAATACGTCTACTTGTTTCAACTCTTGTTGTGTTGATATTTTCATGGTTTTGTCTCACGGATGTCAGAGCTTGTCATTATGCTACAACTGAGTTGTTTATGTATCAATTATTTGCGTATTCTTGTACATGGAGGGTTCTTTTGAGAAATTCAGTTATGAAGGCATGCCATTGCACGCTTTTTTTTTTTTTGTATCTTGTGTTTACTTTTCATGCTATAAAATATAAATAATTGTTGTAGGTTTTACCTTTTCCTGTCCAGGTGATTTTCATTCCTGTTTAGTTTCTTGAATTCTGCCATTGCTGTTGCTTCATGCTCTTTAGTTTCTGATTCTGGGATGTGGCCTATTTTATTGTGCTTATTTATTTTCAGTTCTGATATATCACTTGGTAATTTGCTATTATTATGGTTTATAAGCAATTTTCAATGTCTATGTATTAAGACCTTGGTTTTATGAATATATATAAACTATTAATTCTTTCTTCTCAATTTTCCTAGATGCCTGGGAGGCCATCACAATTCTCTAGCAATAGCTATAACCAGCAGGGTTATCGTCCTCGTGTACCTGGCGGTGGTCCTCAATGGGGTGGCCGTGGCCCTCATGGTGGTCAGTCCATGCCATACGATTATCACCTGCGAGGTCCTTATCCTTCTCAAAATCAGCAATACCCACCTCAGCCTTATGGAAATTATCCTCCACAGGGCCCTCCAAGAAGCGGCTTTGGTTCTTGGGAGCAAAGACCACCAGCTCAAGGACCACCTTCTCATAGCGGTGGATATGATTATTACGGACAAGGAGGACATGGAGCAAATGCTCCGGCATCTGCTCCACACTCTACACACATGCCAGGTCATCATGCATCCGGCCCACCATCGATGGCACCACCTCATTCTCAAGCAAATTACAATTACCCCCAGCCTCGAGGCGCAGAATATGCTCACCCTACTCCTTACTCTCAAACTGCACCACCTGCTCAAAGTTATGGTCATGGGTATGGGGAGCCGAAGTATGATGCACAGGCACCAATGCAGCAGCAGCAGCCTTATGCTGGACAAGGGTATGCACCACAAAGCTATGCACCTCAACAGCAATACAATAGGCCACCACCCTACGGCATGCCATCGCAGGGTGCCCCCCCTCAGGGTTATGCCCCTCAAGCAGCAAGTCAGCCTGGAGTAGATACACCTTACCAAGTTCCTGTTTCTGCAGCTCAGCCTTATGCTCAAAACATGCCTCCACAGCAGCAATATCCACAAGCACCTTATGGTTCTGCTCCTGTAGCAAACGATGGCTATAGTCAACCCCAACCTGCTGCAGCAGGCTACCCTCAGCAAGCGGCCCAGCCTGTTCCTGCTTATGGGCAGCAAGCCACTGGTTATGCTCAAACTGCTGGATCAACCTCCGGTTATGGTCAATATCCACAAACTGCACAAGCGAGCTACAGTGATCAAGCTGCAGCTGCAGCTGCTAGTGCCGCAACCTATGGGTATCAGGGCCAAGTAGACCCATCAGCCTATGCTGCAACGGCGGGACAACAAGCCTACAGTGCCACACCTGCAGTGGCTCAAGGCTATGCTCAACCAGCTCCAACTCAAACTGGTTATGACCAGTCGGCAGTGGCCCCTCAATCTGGTGGTTATGCTACTGCTCCTGCTGGCGCTCCTGTTGCCTATGGAAAAACCCTGTCACCCCAGCCTCAGCCTGGTTATCCACAGTATGATGCATCCCAGCAGGTGTACACTGCACCTCGATAATTTTATATATAAAACTGTGATGATGCTGATTTGATGTAAGGAAGCATTTGCTGATCCTATCAATTACAATTAGTTGTAGTTTTCCGCTGTTGAGAGGACTCGTAGTATGCCCTAGCAAGTAGAGTTTTAAGAGAAACTGGCAATTTTGTGTTCTTTCATTAGCTAGGATATTAGGGATGTTGGAACCTGAAACCCATTTGACAAAATTTAATTAACTTCTATGTATAAGGGTTTTTCATTTTCTTTACCTGAGAGATTACTTTCCGATATTACTGCCGGTTTTATTTTCTCACTTTCACTCGAAGACCCGTTAGAGGCTAAGGAGAGAGTAGAGCATCTCACTTATTTTATACGAGAGTGGCTTGGGTGATATGTTGTGCGCAGGGAAGCGCTGTGGAACTAACCTAGCAGTGCCAAAATGAGGGCGTTTGTGGCTTAGGTGGGAGCAGTTTGTCACGAGTTGGTAGTTGCCCTATTGCCCTGACACAACCAGTCCCATATGAAGCATTTTGAACTTTCCTATGCCCATGTGTTTTTCTGATGCATGTGTCTTTGGTGCAAGGTAGTGACGTTGCGTGATGTTCCCTCTATTATTGATGTTTGATTCGCATATGGAGAAGGTTGGTCTGATAGAGCCTTGAGGAGATTCAAGAGCCGCACTGTTGATGTTTGTTTCGCATATGGAGAAGGTTGGTCTGATGGAGCCTTGAGGTGATTCAAGAGCCGCATGGGGCGATATTATAGGGAAAAGTAGACGGAGAATGTTTCCACAAAATGGATAGGGGTGAATATTTTAACTAGTAAAATGAGGACCAGAGCAAGTAATTAGGACAAAATTATTAACCAAGGCAATATTGAACAAAATTACTGTGAGATTGTAAGTTTGTAACAGCAACAATATTTTTTCATACTACGTAGTTCTTTAGTTTTGCAGAGTCCACTGAGTTATCTTTTCTTGCTTTGAATATTCTGTACTAAAGTTCAATCGACATAAGTTACATTAAACCAAGATTTTTAGACTGTAGTATATGATTTATATCTATTTTATGACTCTTACTTCCCCTTTATATTTAATCTTTTGACTAAGGGTTTGTTCTGATTTACTGAGTTGAACTGAACTGAACTGTTTATGAGATAAGGAAATTAGGAAGTGAACTGATTGGAGCTGAATTAAACTGAACTAAAATTAAGTTGAAGAGAACAAGCCTTAAGACTTCTTAGGTTGGCTAACACAATTTTAATCATGAATATTTTGATTACACGAAGTATTTGTAAACTTCTATACCATAATTATTTTTTAAATAAAATCATTAAAGGATATTTTGTTTTATACATTAGGATAATAATAAGATTAGAGTGAGATATGTTAATAGTGAACAAAGTCATAAAGGGAAAAAGAAACAATAATTTGCTATAGGTAAAATTATTCTTTTTCTCTCTACCTCTTCTTTTTCCTTTTTCTTTTCGTCTTTCCTTGACAAGTTTTTACTTGATAGTCTTTGTTGCATGGAAAAGCAAGCTGGATAAAAGTGAAGTCCCGTTCACTTTGTTTCATGTTTCCCTCTTTTCAACGTTAGTTAAGAATTTTGGTCTCCTAATTGAGGAATTTGATAGGTACTTTATTAAGCAAAAGCCCATAAATACTGTCTAAATGGTACACCCAATCTAATATCACGGCTACTTATTGATAACGGTTATGATATACTCTGTACTCATATACTCCGTATGCATTAAACATTAAATACATTTATCGTCTTTAGTGAATGAAAAACAATTAAATTTACGGGGTGTTATATTTTTGGATATATACTTTGTAGTATCAATGCCTTAATAAATTGTCAACAGCTACCGCTATGAAAAATATCTAGTTTAATCAGAAAACCCGAAGTAGACAAAAAACAAAAAAAATTAAGGCAAGGATATAGTCAATTTCTTGTAGGAAAGTAAACAGCATTTGGGTGAGGTAAGCTTGCTTAATTGCTTGGAAGTGAGGTAAGCTAGCTATTTTTAGTAGTCAACCTACATCTAGATTGATTGATTTCCCAACTCCCGGACTAAGAAAGTGTCTTAAATTGATCGTGTGATGTCTTCTTCAATCTTCATAGTCAAAACTCAAAATTAAATAAGGTCATTTTCTTTTAGTCAATAATTTAGATTACTATTCCGTACTTGATTTTTCAAAGTTTGATAGGACATTAACACGTATATGTGATGGATAAACTTGCTTTGAGTTTTATAATCGGTTTTTCTAATTAAAAAAAAAATGTATATGTAAACGCAATACTCATATAAATGTATTACTTCGTAACATATATGTAAACCAAGTCATTTTATGCTAAAGCTTCCCCCCCCCCAAACCCCCCCCCCCCCCACCAAAAAAAATGCTAAAGCTATGTATAAACAAAAGATTAAAAAAGAAATGCTAACAAAAAAAATGAGCACGTCATTCATCCTCTTATAATATCTCAACTTAATATCAATGTATAAACAAAAGACTAAAAAAAGAAATGCTAAAAAAAATTTGAACATGTCATTCATTCTATTATAAAATCTCAACTTAATATCAATTTGAAAGACTTTACTGCTTACATGTTCTTTTTTAATTAACTAAATACTTATTCAATAATAACTAATAAGTTATTTCGTATTACACATATCCTTCATTCCTTGTTTCCTTCCTATATCGGTGAAATTACAATGAAATATAAGAATTTAATAATAACTAATAAGTTATTACACTTATTAAACTTATTTTAGTTGTAATTTGAATTTGAGTAATTCTTATTAAAACTTATTTTTCCCGAGCTGAACCTATCTGAACTTATTTTTTCTAAACTGAAGTTATCTCAACTTATTAGACCTAAAATAAGTGAAAATAAGATGAACAAAACATGCCCTTAAACGAGTTCTTGATCACTTTTGCTAAAAGAAAAGAGCTATCCAATCCATAGATGTATTTACTAATCATACACCAATTAATTTACTATTTAAAGATAACACAAGCAATAATCTAGCAACTGAATTTTAGGGGAGAAACATGAAGCATGGGGAGGGTCTTTTGTAGATCAGTACTAGCTAGGTCTATTTGGTAGGTTTAGGCTACAGAATTCATGTATGCTAAGTTATTCTTCTTGTCCAATTGACATTTTCTCTTTGCAATTTTATTCCCCAAAATCTATAATGTTATTCTAACGTTAGATGTCAATTGATTTGATTGGCCAAATTATATAAACCTTGTGTGTGCTACATTAAGTTGTACCAAGCATACAAGTACTGTACATGTTTTGAATTAGTCTAATTTCTTTCCGTAATATGAAGGGGTGGATTATATAGGAAATTAAATAGGAGATTAGCCATCTCGGCTTACCCAAATATGCCCATTTAAATCACCTCCAATATAAAAAATAAAAATAAATAATAAAAAAAAAAAGTCCAATTCATGCTTTCTTATAAATTTACATTTACCTCGTGTGTCTTGCACTTGTCGACAAGAGCACCATACTAAATGATGAACGTACCTTGAGCCCTTGAGTTTTTATTTGTCTTGTGCTTATAATTGATTTAAACACACACGAAATTGACTCAAATTCGAACATATTTTATGTAAACTCGAACACAAATTAAATTAATTGGAGCACTATGACAGGGTAAAGTCGTATCCCCTAATCAAAAGTAATTCCTAAATCCTCTAACTAATGTAGATAGGGAAGTAGGGTCGAATCCACAGAGAAACGAGTCTTTCTATTCCTAATCAATTAAAGTATTCTAAATTATAAAGTAACCAATATGTGAATTTGAATATGAAACTAAACTACGAAGATTAAGAATAAGAAGAAAATAATATATAAAAGGATCTAGGGCATATGCTCACCAATAAATAATATTCCAGGATAGAACATAATAATCAGTCATCAATGCTTACATTAATCAGATCATAAAGGGCCTTCGCTACGTATTACAATCACACAATTAATTTATCGGTATTAAATCTCATCTTTCGAATCTCGACTTAACCATTTATAAATTAACCTGCCTATTGAAACTAGACCTAAACATTAATTTTCATCTGTTGAATCTCGAATCAATATTGTTAAACTCATGCATAAAAGATCTGCGCAAATTTAGTCACAGAGCATTAAACCAATCAATAGGAAATTAATCTAGCATTGACAATCAACAACAATAAATTACCCCTTCATATTATTTATGGATCTCCATAAATCCTAGAAATAGAACTACTCACACATAGTAAAAACTAAACTAATCAAAACAATAAAATAAGACATGATCAAAGGAATAAAATAAACAGCTAAGATTAAGAGAAGAGAAATTGTTACCAAAATAAATATGGAATTAAGAATCAAATTAAGAACAAAGTATAAGAGAGAGAAACTAATTTAAAAGCTAAGTAGAGAGAGAAAATCTAAGAAATAATTAAGAGAGTAAAAAGAAGGTAAAGAAAAGGGTAAAGAAAAGTACTAAACTCGTTTTACGGAGAAGTATTTATACTCCGTAAAAATCGTAAATTAAAGCAAACTTAAACGTCGAATAATTAACATCTAATAATAACACGCGCCTGATCAGGCAAGGCATCGCCCGATCGGGCGCGCCTTTTCTCTATCAGGTACGTTTCTCGCGCCCGGCCGGGCGCGTCTTCGGGCGCCAGCCTTTGCTTCCCTCGCCCGGCCGGGCGTGCCTTCGGGTGCCAGCTTCTTTGGCCGAGCGGCTCTCTTGGGCCACTGTTTGGACTACGATTGGGTTCCAATTCTTCGGGCCAATCTGGGTTTCCTCTTCGGGTCTTGAATACTTGGTCCAAAAGCCCCGGTATCACATATACCGAGCCCTCAGTTCGATGGCTCTAACCTCAGTTATGACATGATTAATTAACCACAACATAAACTCGAATTATAATTATGGATGATATGTGACACCAAATGGACATATTTCTATCATTTCAACCCACCTAACCATCTAATCACATAAGATAAATAATTAGGTTTATTGAATAATTATGTGTCACTTTTTGGACATGTATCATTCATCTTTACTCCTATGACATACCATAAGCACACTAAGATAGTTTTAATATTTGGACAATGATTGTTTTACAAAAATAATAACGAACACCAATCAAATTAAAAAGATTTAGACCCATATCTGATCAAACCTTAATAATATTAGAGCAAATACGACAGTATTTGTACTTTTAGGTGAAGAAAACAAATCCAAAATTAAACACGGTTTTGAGGAAGTTGTTTGAATATTAACCCAAAATGTAAAAGCGGTTATGTCACAATCCATCCACATTACACATCACCTCAAAGTTGAACCATTCAAATACAAGTTCAATTCACAGTACACAACTAACAAATTCAAATGATATATGTATGTAGGACTATGATTTTGAGTTGATAAAAATATATTTCTACTTATTAAAAATATAGATGACAAAATAAATATCTATGTATCAATAACCGTAAGGTTTAAGTTAAATGATGTTGATGTCAATCACTTTCTAGTTTTATATGGAGAATTATAATTGAAAGGTAGACGTTAGAGGAAGAAAATACAACTTCACTTTCAAAAATAAGGGGGAATTGAAGGGGGTGTTTTAATAGAGAAAATGCGAGATACGTCTCTTATTAATTTCAATATTATTATACCTACTCACCAAGGTGTTTTTTTTTTTTTTTTTTTTTTTAATAAATGCCAATTTTAATGAAAATGAAAAGGGACAAGTCAATTAAAAAAACTTGTTATATCAAGGGAGTAATACATTGACCATATTGCTCAATCAATGATAGATAATTAAAACATTATTATATAGAAAATTCATTACTAAGGGCTAGTTCTCATTCACTGAACTCAGCTGAATTGAATTGAACTGAACTAAAATGAATATTCTATAAGAGAAGGAAATTAGGAGCTGAACTGAACTGAGCTGAACTGGAGTGAACTGAAAATAAACGTATGAGAACAGACCCTAAGGGATCTTAAATAAGTGAGTCATTTGACAAAAGCAGCACATGGATCTTCAAAGAAGAGAAACAGATAGATAATAAGGGAGAAAAGGCGGGAAAAATATAACAAACACATGGGGTTGATCAACACTGATATTATTTTAATTCAACATAACTATAATCCATTAATTTAATTATACTGTAATTTGTGAGACTGTAAAGTATCAACTATCAAGTAATGCATGTTCAATTATATACTTGTTGGAGACTTTAATGAACAACTTCAGTAGAGTAGATAGAAATAATACATTATATAACTTTTGTTTACCACAAATTCTTGATTTTTAAGACGGACTTTTATTAACTTATTGCAAGATGAGGTAAAAGTTACTTGAAATTATTTAAAGTTATCCTAATTACATACTATTATAGTTATCATTTTTCTAACATACATAAATTTTACCCTTAAAATATGTTTTTAGATTAATCATATTAGCGCGCCTTCATATAACATGTATTCATTAGAAATTTACATATTAAAATACAATCAAACTCATTACAAATCAAAAGTTTCCCTTAAGGTAAGAAGATTAAAGTTACCATAAAAATTATAAAAATTACCCTCATATTAACCGTCTTACAATAAAATTAACGTTATTCCGTCTTATACAAAACTTATGGTTCATTTTTTATAGATCATAATTACAAGTACATTTTTGAATACATATATAGATCGATATCGATCACAATTATTACTACTCCGTAGAAGTTATCCCAAATACTCAGTATGATAATTTCCAAATTTAAATATACTTGTATATCATATCTACATTATTTAAGATATACAAAATATAAAGTATATATTTGAGATACTTTGAAATATACGTATACAACTATAAACTTTTTTTTTTCTTCTCATATTTTGGGATACTTTCCAAATAATTAGCTCCCCCCCCCCCACCCCAAAAAAAAAAAAAAAAAAAAATATGTTACTACCTCAAAATAACATTAGCCCTCCCCTGTTTCTGTCAAAAAAAAAAAAAGTTACTATGGCCAAATTATTGTAAATATAATTGAAATATCTATTGGTTGTGTATGGACCCGGTCTACAATAAATTATTGTAGACCTAAAATTGGACACTTTCAAATAATATAATCACATTCTGGATAATATAATCACTTTTTTAGATGATATAATTATCTTTTTGTGAGTCATATTTTGAATTATTTGATCTCATATTAAACCATTTAATGAGATTATATAATTATCTTTAGAATGATAAAATTTTAAAATGATGTTTTGAATGATGTAATATACTATTTGATACTTTTTATACTTATAAATTCACTTTTTGAGTTATACATTTACATGACAGTTTCAAAATGATATAATCACTTTTGTAATAATATAATCACATCTCGTATGATATAATCATATTCGTATGGTATACAAGAAGGTTGGGTCTACAATAAATTATTGTAGACCGGGTCTATTCTAGTCTTGATGCCCAACGTATCATTGATATTATTACAATGTAGCCATGGAAAAAAACACAAAATTAACAAATTTTATGTAGTAAACAAATAAAGTGGTATCCATTAGTAATAAACCTAGAATGCTATAACTATTACTTGATATTAAATCTAGTTTATATCACTCTATAAAATAATTATGTTATGCTCCAATCTTGGTGTTTTAATATTTCTTACATGTATAGTTGATTACACCAAATCAAAACAACTATGATGAGCTGTAAAATTCATGCATCACACAGATAAAAAGATTGAGCTTACACAGCCGCCCCATGACATGTAATTTGAGGATCGGAAGTGGATAGAGAAGATTGAGCTTACACCGCCTTGTTTGGCAATGACTGTTGGCTGGTTCACTTGGCTTGTTTGACTAGCTGGAATGTTTGGCTATTTAAGCTGGCTTTTATAAAAGTGTTTGGTAAATTAATTGTTAGTTGTTGGCTGTTTATTAGATAATTTGTGAGCCAACAAGCCAACAAAAAAACTACTCAAAGCAGCTTTTTTATTTTGGCTTAAAAGCCAGCTTTTTCGCTGACTAAAAAACCAATTACCAAACACATTTTTTGGCTGTTTTACCACCTAAAAAAGCCAAAAGCCAAAAGCTAATCAAAAAGACATTAAAAAGCCAATTAACAAACATGGCCATAATGTAAGTAGTTGTGTAACATTTCTTTTGATAAATTAGCTCATTTACCTATTTTAATTGTATGCTTAAAGCGTATGCTATAAGATTATTACTCTTTATAATGCAACTATGCAAGTGAAAAGAATATTATACCGAAAGTATAAATATGTATCAACTAACCAATTATATATATGTAAATAAATCATGTAGTAAAAATAATTAATGATTGGACAAAATAGATTAGTCAGCCAATAATAGAGACGAAATTCATAATTCTCATCACCAAATAGTCATGTGAAGTGAAAGAAAAGTAAATACTTAATTTTAACAAAGAACATAACATGAAAATTCTCACCAAATTGCTAATTTTCTAACCTTCCTTTGAGAATACACACAAAACACGCATATTATAATGATGATTAGTAACAACAATACGGATTATATTAATGGGTTCCTTACAAATTACAAAACCTTTGACCCGTTAACCCGTTAACCCGACCACTGCCTACTGTCTTGCCAGTACTTTTGCGTCTCTCTAAAGCTCTCACTTCTGTCAGCCTTCTCTTTCCACGCGCCACAATTATTTTCCACCAAACATACTCTTTTTAATATTATAGTAGTACAACTTATTCAAATTTTTGACTAAGAAATTCACTTTGTTTTAGTATACTACTCCCTTTGTTTCTAATTGTTTGCTCCACTTTTCTTTTTAAGGTGTCCTTAAAAGATTGCTCCATACTACATTTGACATTTTTTTCCCACTTGCTCTCTCTCTCTCTCTCCTCATTGATATTTGTGTCAACCCATGTGCATCATTTTTAACCCAAAGCCTTAATAAAGTAAATTTATGGTTTGGGACAAACAATTAGAGACAGAGGGAGTATTAAGCTAGTATATGTGGTTCAAATTTTGATCAAGATAATGGGGATTGCACCTTATCCCGTTCTCTTTTAATTGCAACAATGGATTATGTTAGTCCATATAATATACGAGTAACTTGATAATTATGCCTTTGTTTAAGGTATGCATAGGTAAACAACTAGTTAAAACAAAACTATAAAAAAAGACGAAGGGAGAATATTATTTGACTTAGGGTCTGTTCACATTTACTGAACTGAACTGAATTGAAATAAATATTTTATGAGAGAGGGAAATTAAGAGCTAAACTGAATTGAGCCGAATTAAACTTAATGGAGCTGAACTGAACTGATTGGAGCTGAAGTGAACTGAACTGAAATTAAGTAAATATGGCGTCATGTATCGAAAGTGTAAAACTCCACCCTCTCCAAAGTCTAAACTAAACGCGCCACCACTAGGCAAGATGAAAAAGTACAATAAAATATACATACAACTATACAAGTAGGTAATACTAGTATCCAATAATTGTGTGAAGTTTCTTATTTTGAAAATTTAGAAACCTAATTTAATAAACCAAAAACACATTTGAGAACACCACTATAACCTCAGTTGATAACCAGCAAAGCAGAAAGATGGACCTTAATCCTTTATTCTTCTCGTGATACACTCTTCTTTTACTTTCTCTCACCTCACTTTTCACTCATTTTCTCTCACATGGGTTTGTGTTTTGTTCTTCATCGGAGCAAACCCAAACAACCAATCACCTGAAACCAACCATTAACAACCATTTCTCTCTCTCCTCTCCTCAAATCCCACCAAAATGAGGCTGAGCTTGTCACCAATGCTGATACTACCAGTATTACTGTTAATCTTCTCGATTGAACGATCCGATTCCGAGCCAACCCAGGACAAGCAAGCTCTCCAAGCATTCTTCTCTAAGGTACCTCACGCTTCGCGGGTTGATTGGAACTCATCTGACTCGGTCTGTAACTGGGTTGGTGTTCAGTGTAATCCGGCTAAAACCCATGTTCACTCGCTCCGTCTTCCGGCCGCCGGATTAGTGGGTCCAATTCCCGAGAACACCATCGGACGGTTGTCTGAGCTTCGTGTTCTCAGCATTCACAACAATCGTCTTACCGGAAATCTTCCCTCCGATTTCTCTAACCTTACTTTTCTTCGCGCGCTTTATGTCGGAAGAAATCAATTTTCCGGCGAGTTTCCGGCGAGTTTGACTCAGTTGAATCGGTTGACTCGTCTTGACTTGTCTAGCAATAATTTCTCCGGTTCAATCCCGTTTTCTATCAACAATCTTACTTCCTTAAATGGGTTGTTTTTGGAGAATAACAATTTTTCTGGTCAAATTCCGAGTATTAATGCTAAATTGATCGATTTCAATGTTTCGAACAATAATTTAAATGGGTCTATTCCAAAGAGTCTCTCGAAGTTTCCAGAAGCTTCGTTTTCCGGGAATTTACAGCTTTGTGGTGGCCCACTTCAGCCGTGTAACTCGTCGTTCTTCCCGTCGCCGTCACCGTCGCCGGAAGCGGTGGTGCCGTCAACTCCTGCGGAAGTTGGTGGTAAGAAGAAGTTATCAAAGGGAGCAATAATTGGTATTGCAGTGGCAGCTGCAGTAGCTTTTCTGTTACTATTGTTGTGTCTTGTTTTCTGTTGTTTGAGGAGGAGGAAGAGTGGGTCCTCCAAGGCTGCTGCACTAAAAGGGCCCGCCGCGGGAGTCGCGGGGGCCAGGGCGGTGGGGATTGGAGGAGGAGGAGGCGGGGCCGGGGAGGCTGGGACGTCGTCCTCCAAGGACGACCTCACCAGCGGCACCGGCCCCGAGGGCGGGGAGAGAAACAGGCTAGTGTTCGTCAACGGCGGCGCCTACAGCTTCGATCTCGAGGATCTGCTGCGGGCGTCTGCCGAGGTTCTCGGAAAAGGCAGTGTCGGGACGAGCTACAAGGCGGTGCTGGAAGAAGGGACGACGGTTGTCGTAAAGAGGCTGAAGGATGTGGTGGCCGGAAAGAAGGAATTCGAGACACAAATGGAGGCATTAGGAAAGTGTAAGCATGAAAATGTGGTGCCACTAAGAGCATTCTACTTCTCTAAAGATGAGAAGTTGCTAGTGTATGATTACATGGCCGCCGGTAGCTTGTCTGCTCTGTTGCACGGTATGAATTCTAATTCTTTTATTATTAAGTCTACCTTAATTAAGATTATTACATTGCATTACAAATTATAATTACATTGCTAATTTGGTTAAATTTCTTATTTTTGGATAATTGAATTTAAGAACTACTATACACTAGAAAATACTCTCTCCGTTCCATAATGATGTTCCTGTTTTCAATCTTTGACTTTTTTTTAAGGAAGAGAGAATCTTCTAAATTTCTCTTAATCTATAAGAGCAAATATAGTCACGTGGGATCTAGTTTGATTCGTCTCTGTGAGTAGATTATTAATATATAACTTGCGGGTAATGCACTTAGAAGTTAACTACATTTTTACTTTTTTATTTACGATTCTGCCACTTGATAACGAATTTTGTTTATATAAACTGGGGCTCCCATTTCTAGTTTGAAAATTAGTAAAGTATTGTTAAATTAATTATTTGAGGGAAAATTAATCACTAAAAGTTGATAAAATTACCCATTTCTTTAATGATTAGGTACAGTTACTTGCTTGGCCATCATAATATAGAATGAAATTCTTTTTATTTTTTGGATTATTTGATAAATTGAATATTATTGGTGGTGGGTGGATATTGAATTATATAGATGAAAGGTGATAGATTTGTTGCTTATTTTGGTTGCTTCTAGCACACTTGTACTTGAGAGAATTGAGCTGGACAACAATGGGAGGAGGAATTTTTTTTTAAGAACAAATAATTAAAAATTTATATAGATAAAAATTTAATCTTTATTTCATTATATGAAGTTGGGACCAAGATTGTAACATACCCTTTCATGATTTTAGGCACCGACAAAGGTCCTTGTGACTTAGGTTTCTTTTTTTACTTCTAATGATTTGAGTTAAGCCACTCTGTTTTAACAATGTCTCACATTTTTCACCTAAAAAGATTAAAAAGAAAAAGGAAAAAGAAAAAAAAAAAAAAAAAGTTGCATGTTACAAAATTTCATCAAAACCCAAAAAACACTTTGTGAAGGTGTTCAGCATGATTGCCCATTGTATGATTCTGACATTCTGTGAATCCCATTGTATGAGGGCAATATGGACTTTTCACTGATTTTTTTTTTTGGACCATAAAGCCTGAAAAAAAACCTAGGGTGCTCTCTTTTTCTGTTGAGAAAGCTGATTAGTGAGATTTTGGTATAAATAGGTGAGAAAATTAGGGAGTTTCCCAAGGCAAAATTTCCAACTTTAGCCAACTGTTTTTTGGTAAATAATGTGACACTTTTGATGATATGAAACGTGGGGCTGCTGTACTTCTTTTGGTTAATGAGAACCGAAAGATTAGTTTTGTCATTTT
This sequence comes from Chenopodium quinoa, assembly GCF_001683475.1. NCBI lineage: Eukaryota > Viridiplantae > Streptophyta > Magnoliopsida > Caryophyllales > Amaranthaceae > Chenopodium > Chenopodium quinoa. Next base: position 542,255 of record NW_018742969.1, read on the forward strand.
AATAATCCTCAAAGTTTTATTGGTAGTCTCACTTTTGGTTGGAGAATGGAGATTAAAGTACCTAGGGAGGGAGTGGCACTACAATTGAATGCAAGGAATCCCTAGTCTAGTTGGTGCCATGGCCGAACAAATCTTCGTGTCCTACGTTTCATGTATCACTTGTATGCCGCTTGTTTTGATTGGAATGAGTGATGAGACCTGAATAGTAGAATGAATCGATAGATATGATCAACACCAATGTAGAACATAAGCAGGACTGAAGATTTGGATTCTGCTTATGGTTATTTCATACTGTAAATTTATTTATATATATCGAACATTCTTCTGGGAAAACTAGTTTTAAAGGTAATATGTTGCAAGGACATCCATCAAATGTTTCTCGAGCAGAATTGGTCCAAGCTAATATTTTGATGAGGGACCAAGGGAAGCATTGCTTTTTTGGGAATTCTACAAGATCGAAAGGAAAGTAGCTAGTGCCTATTTGCTACATTCTGTGTTCAACACACCAACTATAATAACACATTCGAAAGATTGGTTTGTCAATATGCGATTATGTGAGCATTTATACCTCGAACTTTAAAGGGTATGGATATTGCTGGTTTAGGGCAGAAAGGGGTGGGCTCATCTATATGTTCTTTTCATGTCATTCTATATGTTCTTTTCTAGTATCTTTGTGCGCTCATCTCCCACTTCATCCTGTCACAAACATGCTTGTCATCTATCAAAAGGGCTCACTAATCTAATGTGCAACTTACATATGCTAGAAATGAGAATATCGCAACTTACAAAGGTTTACACTCCACTAAACCCATCTCTCGCATCAACCTAAGGTCCTTTTTGCCTTTTCTTGGAGGTGTTGGATGAGATTTAGAAGAGTTGGACATGATTGTACTTGGAGAATATTAGGGTTTGAAAAAGGTGGATTAAAAAGGTTTCATAATGTACTTCCACTTTAGCTTAACAGTTTGCTACTACTAGTCATTAGTCGCCTGATTAAGATAACCGGCCATAAGTAGAATTTTGAATTAGACAGAAGGTTCTGTCCAAGCAATTTTGAAATAAAATCTTGCAACTTAGCCCTTTTATTCCAATCATCAGAGTTAACTAGGAGTTTTCCACGACATGTTCTGCTTGCATATATTATACAAATTGGCAACTGTTTTGTGTACAACTGTACATGTGTTTTTTTGCTTAACTTGAGCGACTATTTATATGATGTTTTGTGAAAATGCAGGTAGCAGAGGTGCAGGCCGCACATCACTAGACTGGGATAACCGAATGAAGATAGCCCTTGGCACTGCTCGAGGTCTTGCTTACCTTCACGTAACAAACAACCTCGTTCATGGTAATATTAAATCATCCAACGTCCTATTGCACCCCAACAATGACCCTGCTGTATCGGATTATGGCCTCTCTAATATCTTCTCCACCAATACTTCCTCCACCAATAATCGCATTGCTGGATACCGAGCTCCAGAAGTTGTAGAAACTCGAAAACCAACATACAAATCCGATGTGTACAGCTATGGTGTCCTCCTTTTGGAACTTCTTACAGGGAAATCCCCAAACCAAGCTTCATTAGGAGACGATGGGATTGATCTTCCTAGGTGGGTACAGTCAGTTGTCCGTGAAGAATGGACAGCCGAGGTCTTTGATGTTGAGCTTATGAGATATCACAATATTGAAGAGGAAATGGTACAACTCTTGCAAATAGCAATGGCATGTGTGTCAACCGTGCCTGATCAACGACCCTCAATGCCCGAGGCTCTCCGGATGATTGAAGATATGAACCGGAGTGAAAGTAACACTGATGATGGTATCCGACAGTCCTCAGATGACCCTTCTAAAGGATCTGATGGGCATACCCCTCCTATGGAGTCTCGGACACCCCCTTCTTCTGTTACTCCTTGAGCAAATAAAAGGCACAAAATTTCATCTCATTGATCAATTATTTTACAGAAATTCCAACAAAAATTGCGCACAACGCGTAATTAAGTGTATAAATCACGCAGAAAATTGTGGAGATGAGGCTAGATTGAGGGAAACAGACCATTTAGGTTTTTTTTTTTTTTTTTTTTTTTTAAATTTTTTTTATTAAATATATTTTTGAGAGGTTTTTTTTTTTTAATTCTCCTAAGAGATTGGGGTCACTATTACATGTGTGAAATGGTTTTTGAGAGAGACAAGAAAATGGTGGGATTTTATGGTTTGTTTTTATGTAAAGGGTAAAAGGGGTTTGGGATTCCATAAACTTATTGGAATTTGGCTTTTGACCATTTTATTATAAGTTGGTGGATGTACTCTGATTGGGAGGGATATCATTTTCTCTTTTTTTTTTTTGGTTAATTTTTCAACTTTGTTTATTTAATTCTTTTTTCAATTAAATAGCACTATTATCCTCAGAATATTTGTCTTTGATCTATATATACCTATGTTCTTTACAGTTCATGCTGTATTAATTATATAAACTGCTACAATCTTATATTATAAAGTTTTTCAGTACTGTGTTATGATCTGCCAGTTAGTACTTAGTAGTGTTATATAATAATGGTCTTAATTTAATATTAATGCTTTGTAATCAAGTATTTTTGCTCCATAACTTTTATGCTTGTGTAGTTATGTTTGTTTTAAAGTGTTTGCCTGCATCACTTTTGCTTTCCTTGTCTTCCACCTTTGCTACTTAAGACCCAAGGATTGCAATCATCACTCTAACAATTTCCTGTTTTGCTATTGTCCAACGAACTCTTTTGTGGAGAATAAATTTTATATCTAATTTTCGTCGCAATTTATTTCATACCCCATCAAGAACAAGCATCCTTTTTACATGTTGTAATGTAGGGTGTTTGTCGTACTCAAAATACTCTTGGTTGCACCATATAAATATAAGTATATAACTAAATTTACGGTGTTATTTGTATTAAATATAACAACTCTCTGATATAGTCACTCTTTCTATGAATTGGTAACAGGACTAGCAGCATTTTAATTGCGCATTTTTTTTTTATCAAACTTTATATGGAGTAAAACCCAAGCACAGTTAATTGAAGATACTTAAATACCTGATCTTGTCAATAGTCAGAGTGGACATGTGTTGGGTATAATATTCCTACAGCATAAATTATAAAAGATACGAGTAAAAATTAAAAATTTAATATGAACTAATAATGTACGAGAACTTATATATTACTTGTAGAGTCGTAGATATAGAGTACAAAACACAAGATGACTTTTATAAATAACAACTATGTAAAATACTCCGGGTCCGTTCACATTTACTGAATTGAGTTGAGCTGAAATGAACTAAACTGAACTGAATAGAGTGAAATGAATATTTTATGAGCAAAAAAAAATTAGAAGCTGAATTGAATTGAACTAAACTAAACTAAAATTAAGCTGAAGTGAACAGACCCGTAGTGAGATATTTTTTGATTCGTGACATAAATTGAAATTGTCTCTTAGGAAACCTTTTTTTTTTACACTCATAAATTGCAATAGTAAAAAAATTAATTAGGAAACATGATCCTTTAATTTTGGTAAGGCCTCACATAACTGTATTAAGAAATGGAGAAATGCTAAAAATCAATTAGGAAACATGTCCTTTTGGTAGGTAAGGCCTACAACCATGTTTAATCCAACTTAAAGTGTCTTTAAACTATTTAAACTAATCCATTTTATGAAAAATAAATCATTTTGTCAGTGATTGCTTGGAAGATAGCCATTGATCATAACTCACTCATAAGCTCTTCTTAATTAAGATATTAAAAAGAAATCAATGATTTCTAATGAACTAAAGTTAAATAAGAAATAAATTGGAGAAATTTGATAACTTTATTTATTTAGATTTTTGTATTTTTGAATGTTTAAAATCACATGAATTATTTAATTAAGTAATTTTAATTAAAACAATTCAAAAAACAAGGAGGAAAAAAAAAAAAGAAGCACTATGGGAAATTTGTATGCATGTGGGAGTTGAGGGAACCAGGCTGGCCTGCTTAACTCTACTCCATTCACATTACTGACAAAACAGTCCCCATTGAAATCCCATTCTTTTTATTTATTGACTTTTTTTTCCTACAAAAATATTTTTAAAATTTTTTAAAATTAATTTTCTAGTTTATAAAATTTGATTTGAACGAGTGATTTATCAACCGTGGATCCACCCAAGTTTGACTCCATTGGTTGTATCTCGAACCTTCCTGCTTGATAATTGAGTTTCTTTTTCACCCTAGCATGCTCAACTTCCAATCATTGTTAATCTTTTGGAATAACAATTATTTTAAATTTACCATTTTTTCCGACACATATAATTAATTGTATATATCTAATATAGCAAAAAAGTACAAGTAGTTTTGTGTCAAAAAAAAAAGTACAAGTAGTTTTTCTATGACTATTGTACAGCTTGATTGACCAGCCACATATGTGTTATTGGTTATAACTATAAACTAAAACATTACATTTTATTCAAAATTTAATTCCAATAATGTCCCCATTTATTGTCCAATAAGTGTACTTATATTCCTATATACTTTGAAGTATATATAATCAATTATATTTGAATATAGGGTTTGTTCACATATACTGAACTGAAATGAACTGATTGGAGCTGAACTAAATTGAACTGAATATTTTATGAGAGAGGGAAGTTATGAGCTGAACTGAAATTAAGTAAATGTGAACAGACCCTTAGAGATCGATGGTTTTGCTAAAGTTAATCCTAAGATCAACTTTAAATTAAGAAGCTTTTTTTTTTTTTTTAGAGTAGCATGTTGAAGAATAATTAGTTGAATCTATGTTTTTAAAAGGCACATTTGTTTATTCTTTTGGGAAGTACTCCGTAATAAATAGGTTAATTACTTGTAAGTTGTCACTTATAGTCGAGCAAAGTTGTGATACATGGAGGAAAAAAGTTCATACAACTAATTCAAAGTATTCTTTCCACGGCCCAAAAGATGTATTACATACCTTATTGCATACCAACTTATTTACATGCACAAATAAGCTATATTCTACGGAGTATATTTTTTTTGAAGGGAATATATTCTATGTTAAAATAAATAAATAAATAAATAATATTTTGATGTTTTAACTACCACCACAAGACTACATACAAAAAATATTAAGTTATTTTTTTATACCTAAAAATTGAAAATGTTCCTTATTACTTTACCCTTTTTTCCAGTTATTTATTAAACACACGCGCCACCAAAGAAGCGTGGGCGAAGAATGTACAAGAGAAAATGAGATGAGAAATCACGTGCATGGGAGATGAGAGGGGATTAGACTGAGAGAGAGCATAATAAGATGCCACTTGTTGCACCGAAAGTGATTTAATTTACTACAAAAAAGTTTATGATAAATTGACCAAACATACCTTCTTTTTTTTGACCTTCGTTAAAATCAATTGATTTTATCTTCTTGTTTGCTAAGTACGGAGTAACTTCCTAAAATACTGTTTCAAAAAAAAAAAAAAAAAAAAAAAAAGGTAACTTCCTAAAATAAAAGAAGAAGTAACTTTGTACTTGTAACTTTGTAAGTATGCAACTTTTGTTCTGATTTACTAAGCTAAGTTGAGGTGAATTGAATTGATTGGAGCTGAACTGAACCTAACTTAACTTAACTAAACTGAACTGAGTTGAAATGAATTGTTTATGTGAGAAGAAAATTAGTAGTTGAACTGAACTGAACTGATTGGAGCTGAATTAAACTGAATAAAACAGGTTCTTAGTCTTGTAACTATCTTGTTTATTATCTAGGACTCTAGGTAATGTTTTTTTTTGGTGTTGACCCAAAGAGATAATTGTATTTTGTTTTTGTTATTTTCATACCAGCATTTAGCTAGCACAAATATATAGTTAGGTAGCTTAGGTCGGATAATGGCATGTATAGACGTATAATAGTAATATAAGTTGTTTACTTTTAATAAAAGTACTACAGTAACTAATAAGACGATTTGATAGTTAGATAGAGATTGATGGATTATATTTATGGCAAAGGTGGTATAAAATAGACATATTATTGCAACTAAATAACTTATGCAACTAGTTTTATGATATGATAAGAGTGTTGCGTAAACTGTATCGATTGTTTGGAACAAATGGGATATCAGAGGGAAGAAGAAAAGGATTGAAGGAGCCAAAGAAGAAAAACCATTTAAAAAGGAGATTAAATATATGAGAGAAAACAGATTGAACTACACTTATTCATTTTTATTACATTTTCTCTTAATTTTTATCCCTTAGAAATAAACATAAAGTACGTATAGTAAAAGCAACACAGTTACATAATACGGACATAAAGTAGAAGCAACGCAGTACAAAATGCTCCTTTGAATTAGTAAAATTTAATTTCAGAATCATCATTATATTATACTTATCTCCGTTTTTAATTAGTTGACACGTATTTCTTTTTAGGAAGTTTAATTTAGTTGACACGTATTCTTTTTGGGTAAGCTTTATACCTTACTTTTTAAGTGTACCCCACTTGATGTACACAAAGTTTCATATACGGCTGGCCGTACAGTGCGGCCAACCATATTGCCCATATATATATATTTTTTTAATTCTTCTTCTCTCACTTCTTTCTCTCTCCTCTTTTCTTCTTTCATCTTCTACAACATTTTTCTTTTTCCCCCAATTTTATTTCTCTCTCCTCTTCTCTTCTTCCATCTTCTACAATATTTTCCTTTTTTTCCCAATTTTATTCCTTTCTCCTCTTTTTTTCTTTAAACTTCATTAATGGTGTCATCTTCTTAGCCCAAATTTCTTCAAACTTCATTAATGGTTTACTTTTGGAAATTTATGTTCTACGAATTTTATGTTGAATTCAAGCTTATTTGCTGAAGATTTTGATTATATAACTTGTAAGTTGTTAAATATTATTACTTAATTTTTTCTTTAATTGAAGAACGAGTGGTGGTTTCGTGGGTGGGTAGTGGTGGTTTCGTGGTTCTGGGTTCTAGATATGGTTTCATTGGTGGTTTAGGTTGGTAGTGATTCGTTGGTGGTAGTTTTTTTGTTGGTGGTGGGTAAGGGGTTACTAGATCCGGTCACGGGTTACTAGGTGGTCCATTCAGGGGTTACTAGTCCGATCAGGGGTTACAAGGTCCGCGGTCAGGGGTTACTTGGGGTTACTAGGTCGGTTAGGGGTTAATTGGGTTATTAGGTCAGGGGTTACTAGGTCGGCGGTCAGGGGTTACTAGGTCGGGGGTTACTAGGTCAGTTAGGGGTTAGTAGGGGTTACTAGGTCAGTTAGGGGTTACTAGGTCAGGGGTTACTTGGGGTTACTAGGTCGGGGGTTACTTGGGGTTACTAGGTCGGGGGTTACTTGGGGTTAGTAGGGGTTACTAGGTCAGTTAGGGGTTACTAGGTCAGTCAGAGGTTACTTGGTTAAGGGTTACTAAGTCAGTCAGGGATTACTTTTGTCTTGGGGTTACTTTGTCATTTGCTGATTTGGTTCCCTGCCGCATGGTGCGGCCAGCCGCACCAGAAATGCATTGCTTGATGTATCATTCTCTCTCACATTCTCTCCTCTCTTTAATATGTGTGCCTAAATTGAACGTGTCAACTGAATAGAAACAGAGGAAGTATATCTTTTTTATAGTGAAGAATAAATATAAGCTTAATAGTTAATTAAATTAAAGAGAAAAGGACCTTAATCTTTTCAAATCAATTTAATTCAATTGACCACCTGTTCTCTATCTGTTAGTTTGGCTTATTTAATACTTCCTCCATTTATATTTAGTTGACACGTTTGATTTAGGCACATATATTAAGGAGATGAGAGAGAGTGAGAGGGAATGAAAAAGCAAGTGAGACAACTTGTAAATGCAAGGTAAAAAATTACCCTAAAAGGAAACGTGTCAACTAAAAAAAAATTCCGAAAAAAAGGAATACTTGTCAACTCCGTATAAAATATAAGAAAATCGAGCTAAAACCTAACAGATTATGTTATGCATAACTTTCATACCTCCTCCGTTGTCTCGAAGCTCTCTATCTATACACTTGACTAATCTTGATACGATCCTTGACGATATTTTGTCTCTCCCATAGCTTTTATTATATTTTTGGTCTCATGTAAAAAGAGATGAAATTTTGTTGATCATCAATTAACTAAAATCAAATTATTCCTTTTGGTCATGAATAAGTGCAGGTTAATCATTATGCTTGTAAGATTTCTCATGTTTTTATGACATTATTATAATCAAGTCACATCACATTATTATTATAATTATATGACATCATTATATTTCAAAATTTCATGAAATTCAAAATCAAAACAAAACTCATTTTTGGTACTTTATAGTCATCTTTATAGGTGTCCTATGATTTCAAACCACCTTATGAGTCACCCCACGCATTTGGTTCATTTTTTGAAAAAATGTCAAAAATTGATCCGAAATTGTGTATTATATATAGCCTTCAATTTTGGACAATTTTCACTTTTTTGAACAAAAATTGCCGAGATGCTTCTCATGGACCCTAATACACCCGGAGAGTCTATTTGGGTGGGTAAAATCATCCAATATGCCTTTAAACTGTCAATTTTTCCGCTTACAATTTGCACGGATTTCATAAACTCGAGGCTACCACGGACATTTATGACAACATATAATGATAATATATGGTTCCAAACGATATTATATGACCCCAGGATGTATCCCCTAATAACTTGAGACTTTTCGACACCGAGTCCCGAAACCTTTGAAATTGGCCAAAAAGCGTGTATTATCTTCAATTTTGCCAATTTTTTGACTTTTTTTTTACTCGGAAACAAAAATTGATGAGAAGCTACCTATAGACCCTAATACCCTCCGGGAGTCCAATTGGGTGGGTGGAACCATCCAATTTCCCTTTAAGCATCCAATTTACCTGTTTTTGTACACGCCTCTTATGTTGGCTAAAAGCTTCATGGAAGATTTTATGTAGTCGACTAATGATGGTATATGGGTCCAAACAATATTATATCACCCGGGATGCATCATAAACAATTCCGTGAAATCCTGACACCGAGTCCCGACACCTCCTAAATTGCTCCGATTTCGTGTATTATAGCCTTCAAATTTGGCTTCCATACATCATTTTTTCACTCGGTAAGATTATGTATCTAGGTAGTTCCATGGGTTCCCAAAGGGCCTTGGGAGTCATGGATTATTCTCGGAACCATCTCATTCATCCTTAAATATCATTTCTTAAGGCAAAGACGGCATACCCTCAAATGACAAGACTAACTCTTTGTATGTCTTGTCCTTAGATGCACATGTCTTGTGCACATGCCACATGCCACATGCCCCCTTGCACCATCCAACACCCCAACAATTAGGCTTTGTGACTTGTTTCAATCTAGTAATTGGCATTTTTTAACATATAAGAAGAACCGCTAACCTCATTTTCCAAAATATGGTGTTTTTAGGGAATAGGGTACGGTGGGGGAGGGACAAATTGAAGCGACATATATGAGGCTGAATCTCAGTGGATCGTGGCATTAAGACCACTCTACCATTTACAATGCCCAATTGTGTATTTAAGTCGTCTGCAAAGGATTAAACTTGCCGCTTGATAGGAATTGTACTTCAAGGCGGCTCTCACGGCGCATCCACCGCGCGAGTTTATCCTACGACACTTGTCCTTGGGGGTTGAACTCCCTACTGTAGGACGGTAATTGGGCGCCGGACACATGCGTCACTTCTGGCCTGGATTCTGACTTAGAGGCGTTCAGTCATAAGCCAGCACATGGTAGTTTCGCGCCACTGGCTTTTCAACCAAGTGCAATGACCAATTGTGTGAATCAATGGTTCCTCTCGTACTAGGTTGAATTATCATAACAATACTGTCATTAGTAGGGTAAAACTAACTTATCTCACAATGGTCTAAACCCAACTCACGTTCCCTAATGGTGAGTGAACAATCCAACACTTGTGAATTTTGTTTCACAATAATAGGAAAAGCCGACATTGAAGGATCAAAATGAATGGAACACGTAAGGGACGTAAAAAGTGATCCCACCTTAAATAACCGGTTGTTTCCCAAAAAAAAAAAAAAAAAAAAAAAAAAAAAAAAAAAAAAATTAACTCGTCATGAAATGGTTCGTTATCCCGTGGTACTCATGAAGTAATGAGCAAACATTTTCTTTCAACTAGCCGTTTATTTGAAATTTTAATATTGTTAATTTTTTTTTATCATTTAATTAAATAAACCATGATTTAAATATAAGAACTCTAACTCCCCAAATCATAAGCTAATGTAAATATATAAATAATTACAGGCTTAATAATTTAAGTACTTTACATAATGGTAGGGCTTTTAATCCTACATTATATAACGGAACATATTGTCGTGTATAATAAAAAGTGAAGAAGATTTGGAACCCAATTATTTTAACTTTATGTATAATTTAGTAGTTTAAAGACGAAGAAAGCAACATAACAGAAATCTCTTAGACCAAGACTAAAGATATATCCTCCATTAATAAACCATGAACTTAAATTCATGGCAATAAACTAATGATAATAAAAGAATATAAAACAAGAAAAGAAAGTTCTAGATATAAAGAAGGGAAATTCCTATTGATACACTTCAGGTTTTGACTTTTCCCAGCGGTACCACATTTTTTTTTTTGACTTCCTAATGATACACCCAAGTTTATGACTTACTAACTCACGTGATTAAGTCTGTTAATCAGACATTAATAAGTTAGTAAATTTAGGTTAAAATATAATTTTGTAAAAAAAAAAAGAAAAAGACTAATTTACCCCCTTTTAAACCCTTCCCTCCAACGATCAAAACCCTTTCCCCTTCCATTTATGTCGATTTGACATAAACCAAATTCACTTTCAAATTTCATCTCTCTCTCCTCTGCTCTCTGTTAAATTCACGAAGGGTTTGCAAGGGAAAATTTGCTAATTTTGTTGGTCTACAAAGCCATTAGAGGGAAATCTTGCATAATTCAGGTACTTTAGCACTACTACTGTTCATTTATCCATGATTTGGTGCATTTGTTTGATGTTCTGTTTTTATATGCGATTTTAGGTTTAATTCATGATTTTAATGATGTATATTTGTGCGATTTTAGGATTCTTTCATGTATATTAGGTGGGGGCTTATGTTTGTTCAATTATTGGTTTAGAATATGGAATTAAATTGAATGAAATGCCATGATCATGTTTGATTGATTGTTGGATAATTGAATTGGAATTAATTTGCATGTTGTAAGTGTGTGCATTGTTTACCTTATTTTGCAGAATGGGTGATGTTGTGATAAGGTTTCATTAATGGGATAAACATGTTGATATTGATGTTGACTTAGATAGATGTAATTTGATGGACTTGATTATGGATTTTGAGGACACTGCTGCATTAGACACTGAGTATCCCTTAATCAACCCTACCTTTGGTTATGGTCACAATGAAAAGAATCACCCTTTACTAGATGATGCTGATTTTTTTAAGATGATTCATACCCTAGGTGACTGTGAGATGTATCACATTTGGGTTGGGTTTGCCAAGAAACCAAGTGCCTTGAATAGAATGATCAACAGGTTAAGGAACAAATCCAAATCTGAACAACCAATTGCTGCACCTTCCCAAACTGTACCACCCCATAATGATGAACCTTCCCAAACTGTACCACCAACTGATCCACCCCCTCAGAATGAAACACTCCAAACAGATCAACCCACTCAAATGAAACAACCCAAACAGAACCATTCCAATTTTACCCTTCCCAAATTGATAAACAGCCTTCTATTAATGAGATAATCCCAAATAATGAGTCCTCTCCACCTAGGTATAATGAGGGTTATGATTCACCCCAAGAAGAAACAAATAATCCTTAATCTGCTTCTGAGTATACCAAGGGTAGAATAGAGTTTGAGAAATCTATGGGCAGGATACAAAAGTCTAAGAAGGTTAAGGCTACAAAGAATAAAAAGAGTAGTACCACCAAAACAACCCCAATGCAACCACCATCTCCTAGGTCACCAACTACTGTTTTCAAGGGTTTAACACTAAGAAGGAGTCCTAGATTCTCACCTTTGGCAGTCACTAAGACACCTAAACTTCTGATGCTGAACCATTAACTCAGACCTCTGTATTTAGAAGAAAGATTCCTAGGTCCACAACTATAAGAAAGGGGTTAAGGATAGGTTCAACTGTGAGTGAGAGAAGGATGCTAGGTGTTGGTGACATTGTGAGTGAGAGAAGGATGCTAGGTGTTGGTGACACTGTGAGTCAGATTCATGGATCAGCTTCTAGGGTGAATGTGACTGTGACTGAGGGCAGTTCTTCAGGGGTGAATTTGAGTCAGGTGCAGGGCAGTTCTTCAGGGGTGAATTTGAGTCAGGTGCAGGCAGTTCTTCTGGTTCTAGGGTGAGAAGAAGGATGCAATTTGTTGTCCAAAGCTCTGAGTCTATAAAGACTGAGAGATCAGGTGGTTATAATGAAGCTGAAGAAGACTCTGATGGAGAAGTTGCACCAACAGGTGATATTCTAGAAGATGAGCAAGAGCAGCTTAATAGGATTCCAAAAGTGAAGGACACTTGGAAACCAACAAAATGGTTTGACTTCTTTGATGATGAAGATGATGAAGATTATTTTCAGAGATTGTACAAAAATGGAGAAATGTATGAGGATGCTGATTTTGGTAAAATAACACTTAGGCCTTGGATGATTTTTACTGACAAAGCTCACTTTAAGGACACTTTGAAGGATTTTGCTGTTCAAGAAAGATTTTCCATCAATGTAGAGTATGCTGACAACAAAAGGTACAGTGCAGTTTGCCAATCTGAATGCTGTGATTGGAGATTGCGTGCCAGTAGACTGTCAGATGGCAGAACTTGGGCAATCAAGAAAATATGGCCTAATGTACACACTTGTAGGGGCTTAGAGACTTACAACCCCATATGCAATGTAAAATGGGCATCACAAAAAGTCATGGAAGACATCAGGGCTAACCCAGACATTCCTGGGAAAGCACTCAATGAACTTCTTTTTCAGAGATATGGCATCAACATGAGGCAGTCAACCTTGTACATGTTAAAGAGCTATGTGATTGAGCAGTTCTTTGGAGGACATGATGAGTCATATGGAATGCTGCCACAATATGCTAAGATGTGCATAGAAACAAACCCAGAGTCAAAAGCTTTTTGTGCATGGAATGAAACTGAGTCTATCCCTAAACAGCTGCAATTTACAAGCATCTTTATCTCCTTCACTGGACAATGGAAAGGTCTATTAAAAGGTGTTAGACCTTTAATTGGTGTAGATGGGACCCATCTCAAAGGTAACTATGGGGGGTATTGCTCTCTGCTGTGGGAATAGATGGAAATAATAAGATCTTCCCCATTGCATATACTGTAGTTGGCCAAGAAGACAAGCAATCATGGACATACTTCTTTTGGCATTTGTTGAACATTGTGAAAGACTCATAAAGGGAGCATTGGACCATTATTTCTGATAGGCAAAAGGCAAGTACTTTCCTCTTTGTGTTTCAATTTTATCATTGTTTTTCTATGATATGAGTCTATCCCTAAACATGCTTATTGTGTACTCATTGTATCAGGGAGTTGAACGTGCATTAGAACAAGTCTGGCCTAAAGCTGATAGGAGGTTTTGTTGTAGGCATCTTAGTAGAAACTTCAAGAAACTTTTTCCAGGCCCTATGATGTATGTTCTCTTTTGGAGAGCTTGCAATGCATCTTCAGCTTTCACATTTAGGAAAGCTATGGAGAAGTTGCAGAAAGTAGGAGGTGATTATGTCACGTGTTGGTTTGCAGACTTGGGAGAGCAATCTAAATGGAGTAAGCATGCATTTGACCCAAATGTTTGAATGACTCCAATACCTCTAATTTTGTAGAGAGCTTCAACTCTACACTTGGGGTGAATAGGTGTAGGCCTATTTTGACTTTGCTAGAAGGTATTAATTGTTCAATTGATATGATATCATTGTTATTTCAAACTGGTTTAGTAAGACATCTAATTATGATACTGAATGCAGGAATAAGAAGGGTTTGTATGGTGAGAATTGCAACAAGGATGGAGAATGCAAGGTCTTGGAAAGATGAAGACATTACTCCTAAAATTGTGAATCTAGTGAAAGAAATAGGTAAAGCTACCTCAAAATGTAGAGCTTTCAAGTCCAGTCCAGGAGAATATGAAATTCATGAAGGAAGATCACAGTTTCCTCTGAGCTTAAACAAGAAGATTTGTTCCTGTGGGGCATGGCAACTGACAGGTGTGCCATGTAGGCATGCCATTAGGGCCTGCATTGATGCAAAGCTTGACCCACATGACTTTGGCAGTTCCTGGTATTCTCTGAAGACTTACAAGCAAGCTTATAGTGTTTGCATTAACCCAATTCCTAACACACAGCAATGGCCTGCAGATGAGTCAGATACAATCATCATGCCTCCTAAGATGAAGAGGGGAATTGGAAGACCAAGTAGGAATAGAAAGAGGGAGGAAGGTGAAGAGCAACCTGGAAAAAGGTCCAAAACAGTCAAATGTAGCAAATGTGGTTGCTTTGGCCATAATAAGACAACTTGTATGGGAGGGTTAACTGGGAAAGAACTGAAGTCAAATGAGCCTGTTGTCATAAAAAATCCTAGGGTCAGAGACCAAAGTAATGCAGCAAAGGCAGCTAAGGCAGCAAAGAAATCTGAAGAAGTTGGATATCAGTCAGCAGCTTCAGCTAAACAAGCAAAGGGACAGAAGGGCAGACCCTCAGCTGAGCAAGCAATAGTACTGACAGCTTCACAGTTGCCTAGCCAACCAGTGCCTATGTCTCAATGAAAATCAAATTCTCCAAGCTCTTAAGTCTTTTGTTCTGCAGTATAGTGGCATATGCATTTTGATAATTTGTTAGAAAGTCAAAACTTGTAGTTAACTTTGTTTTTTATTTGGTCATTTGGGATGATTTTTGCTCTTGTTATTTGGTAATTTAGTAGACAACTTTACTATTGAAAGTTGGATTGCAATGTTCCCAAATAACCTATATATATTAATGAATGTTAGCAACTGATGCCATTTTGTCTATTTCAATTTGTCCCACATTTTAGTTATTTTGTCTATTTTAGTTGATCTCAATATTAAACATAAGCAATCAATGATAAGTTTGCAGCAATGTCAGAAGAGAAGATAAGTTTGCAGCAAGGGAGCTTTAATGGAGATGAGATAAGTTTGCAACAATGGAAGAGAACTTTAATGGAGAATAGAAGAGGGGAAAGTGGTTTTTTTTTAGGGAGGGAATAGGGTTTGAGAAGTTGGAGGGAAATAACAGACAATTTAAGTGGAAAATTTTGGAGGGAATGGATTAAAAAAGGGGTATATTAGTCATTTCATCTTTTACTAAGCCTAAGATGTTAATTTATCAAGTTATTAGCGCCTGATTAACAGACTTAGGTACGTGAATTATAAAGTCAAAACCTTGGGTGTATCAGCAGGAAGTCAAAAAAAAAATGTGGTACCATTGAGAAAAGTCAAAACCTGGAGTATATCAATGGGAATATCCCTATAAAGAAATTGAACCATGAACATCAATCATAGATTTTTATTAGGTTTGC
Source organism: Chenopodium quinoa (assembly GCF_001683475.1). Taxonomy (NCBI): domain Eukaryota; kingdom Viridiplantae; phylum Streptophyta; class Magnoliopsida; order Caryophyllales; family Amaranthaceae; genus Chenopodium; species Chenopodium quinoa. The sequence goes on from NW_018742969.1 coordinate 557,808, forward strand.
AGGATATGTCTTTCTCAATGGATATTAACATATGATACCGTCATTTGTATTCATGATTATTCCATGGTCCATCTTTAATGTTACCATTGATCATATAGTTAAATAAATTGCTAAATAATGTTACATAGCAATTAGCAAACCAAAAAATATATATGGTTGAATTGGACAGTTAGTTCATTGGAGCGTACTTGAGGAAATTTTTTGCTTTATATACTTGCATTTTAGCAGGCCCCGACACAAAAGTGTTTAAATTATACTCGTAGTTCATAATTTATTTAACATTATATAAAAGTAAACTTTAATTTAGGGCATGTTTGCATTTAATTAATTTTATTTCAGCTCATTTCAGTTCAGCTCTAATCAGTTCAGTTCAGTTTAGTTCAGCTCCACTCAGTTCAGTATAGTTCAGTTCAGTTCCTAATTTCCCTCTCTCATAAAATATTCATTTCAGCTCAGTTCAGTTCAACTCCAATCAATTTAGTTCAGTTCAACTCCAATCAGTTTAGTTCAGTTCAGTTCAGTTCAGTTCATTTCAGTAAATGTGTACAGATCCTTAATGTGACAAATTATTTAGAGATGAATTAATCTATCTGGTCGAGTCAGAGACTAATGCGCTAATTATAAATATTGTGTGCGGCCCAAGTTTAACTCTGAATAAGCCAGCATGCCTCCATATGCTCGACCATATATTACAGCCTTAAAGGCTTATACTTCTCACTAACAACTCAATTCACCTACAACTCATCCAATATTATGACTTCCTTTTGACAAATACTATTTCTGTAATCATGATCATGATCATCATTTAATTTCCTAACCGTTCACCTAATTAAGTGGCAAATATGCAAAACTTCTAAACAAAGTCACCTTATTATAAGTCTATTTTTTTAGTGACAAGTTTTGGTGTTTCCTAAAGTTGCATGGTTCAATAATAGCTATGATTATTAGAGGGAAAATTAAAAACTATGACGTGAGTGTTAGGCAATACAATCTTCAATTCTACATGATGTAATAAGCTAATTTAGCTAACTATTCAACCAAACATTTATTACGTGATTAGAAATTGAAGATTCAGTGACAAACTAGGGTTGTTCAACGTTCCAAGACTAATAGCTTGATAGGTTAATCTCTAAGATTTGTAAATACTGTAGTCATGATAGGTGTCATTTTGCATAATAACCACGGTGTTACGGGGAATTCGTAACGGAGCCAAGCTAGCAATGCTTTTCAACACACCAAAAATCAGCAGCAACAATAAGTAGTACCAACTGCATGACATTGACAGAGAATAGAAGCATTAGGAAACTGAATAATAATATGAGATAAGATTGTTCTCTTTTTGCCAAAACAAAACAAAAGAAAATTTTATCCAACCTTTTTCATCATTCTTACTTGCAAAGAAAATTAAGAATATAATTTGATTTTAACAAAAGAGGGTTCCTTCCATGTGCTATAAGACTTATATATTGATAAGGATTATTCCTGTAAAAAGAAGCTATGGTCCATTTTATCACTTGCTCACACCTAATTTATATGTATGATTAATACAGCAAATCAATGAAATGTGTCATCAACAATGCATATAACAGAAAATCACTTTTTAAATAAATTATTATCAATAGACTAAAATAAGACGAGAGTGACACGTGTAGTGAAGTTGCATGTACTCGTTACAATATTGTTTGTTTTTCCAATAATTAGGTTTTATTAATTTAGGGAATGTTCGACAATAGTTTTTGGAGTATTCATTAATGGTTCACTGAACAAACCAATAAAATGTGCCATGAAGACGCATCTGTCATGATGCAAGTAATTGTTGAAGTTGAAGTTTCAATTTCAATAGTTTAGAGTGAATTTGGAAGTAGTTTCTGGAGTATCATTTCATTAGATTAGACTGTAATTCTACTAAAATCTACAATATTAACAGCTTGTTGAGCGCCTATATTGACAATTAATCTATACAGAGTATCAATAAGCAGAACAACTATTAAAACAACCATTTTTGACGAGCAACGCCTTAGCTTTTCCTGCCTAGCATCTTTAATTTTCAAGTTCTTCAGTATGAACGTATGATTGCTCCTGTTTATGCCGCCTTAGAGAAATCATAACTGAAACACCACTGTTAAGAGGAATGGATTCCCAGATTAAAATCCGTATATTTCTGTCTCATCTCTGCTTCTATTAATGCAAGGATCATGGCGATTTCATCCTTTTGCGGATGAGATCTATTACTGGCAGCAAATACATACATGAGCTTCAGTCCCTATTTGAACTCAACTGCACCCAGGACTCTTGTCCAGATCCCTTCTATTCATCAAATCTCTCCATTCCAATGCTTTAGTCCATCTTCCAGCAGATGCATATACACTCGAAAGTACTACACAATTTGCAGTATTATCGGGTTCAAGTTGGAGTAAGTATGTCGAAACATATTCCCCAAGTTCAATCAGACCATGTTCCTTGCATGCAGGGTAGTGATCCTATCATTTCTGCATCTGGCTCAAATGGCATATTCAAATGATCGTAATAGCTTCATCCAGACTATCACATCGAGAGAGAAGAGTAACCAAACAGCCATAATGCTCCTTTTTTGGCCTTCTATTACACATTTTTACCATATCAACAAAAATTTCCAACCCCTTGTCAACCAGTCCTCCATGACTGCAAGCTGAAGGGATGATGGTGAAGATTACATAATTAGGTTCTATGCCCTGCTTTTGCAAATGCTTGTATAATGCCAGAGCATCTAAAGCTCGGTCATGTAGCATTGTATAATGCAAATCTTCTGTCTGAACTCATATTAGATACTTTCCTTGCATGAGATATGCATCCACATTTAGCATACATGTCCACCAAAGAAGTTGAAATTTCTATAGAAGATTCATAGCATCGTCTCATGACATATCCATGAATTGATTTTCCGAGCAGCAAGGATGTCATATCTATACAAGCTAAAAGCACGCCAGTTAGACTCACGGTATTAGGTTGAACTCCAGATTCTTGCATTTGCTGAAAGAATAATATTGCCTCCAAGGCAAGCCCATTTTGAGCTAAACCCGTAATAAGAGTAGTCCAAGTTATGACATTAGGTTCAATACCAGCGGAACGCATTTGTAAGAACATATTTTTCGCCTCATCTACCAAATGATTCCTCAAGAGTGCAAGAAGTATGGAGTTCCAAGTTATCACGTTTGGGTGATAACCCTGCAGCTGCATCTGGTAAAACAACTCCAGAGCTCTGCCACTTAAGCCTAGTTCTGCATAAGCAGCTAAGAGTGCATTCCATAATACAAGATCTTTCTCCACTGAATATTCAAACACTCTCCTAGCATTATCTATTTCCTTACTTTTCGCATACATATTGACCATGCTAGCTGCAACAACATCAGTATCAAGGTTATTTCGAATACAATAGCAATGCCCCTCCCTACCAAATTTAATGTCACCAGTATCAGCACAAGCGGAGATCAAAGAAGCCATAGTCACACAATCAAATCTTAAACCGTGTAATCTCATATACCGACACATATTAACAGCATTTTCTGCCAAACCATTCTGAACATAGCAAGAAATCAGCAAATTCCAAGTAACTGCATCCTTCTCCACCATCCTTGAGAATTCAAGTTCAGCATCCTCTACCCAACCAATTTTAGAGTAAAAGTTAATCAATGAACTTCCCAAAATATTACCCATTTCCAAGCCATATATAACGGCAAGAGCATGCCCTTGCCTACCTTCTTCAACAACTCCTAAATTCGCCGATGCTGAGAGCAAACTCGACATAGTGACCCTAGTCAGTTCAACCCCTTCAGTTCTCATCTCATAAAACAATTGAATTGCTTCCTCATTCATTCCATTTTGAACATAACCCACAATCATTGAATTCCAAACCACAACATTTCTCTCAGACATTTCATCAAACACCTTCTTTGCATCTTCAAGAACACCACATTTTCCATACATATCAACCAAACTACTTGCAACATACACACTATCATCAAAACCCACTTTAATTAAATACCCATGAATTCCCTTCCCAAACCCTAGAAATTGATCAGCAGCACATGCTTTTAATGCACTAGGAATCACAAAATTATCAGGAAAAAACCCATTTTCAAGAAATTCACAGTAACAAATTAAAGCCTGCTCATTTAATTTCATCCTAGAATATAACCCAATTATAGCAGTCCATGAATATAAATTCTTAACAAATAATCTGCTAAACAAACGATTAGTAAGCTCTAATTCATCACATTTTCCATAAAATATGACTAATTTAGACTGAATATACTCATTTCTTGCAAAAACATCACCTTTTTTAATGATTAGCGCATGAATTTGCTGACCCAGAAAAAAATCTGGCAAATTTGTACATTGTTGTAATAATTCAACGTAAAATTCAGGGCCAATTTGGACGTCATTGTTGGGAAATTGAGAGAAAAGATGTACAGCTTCTGTAATTCGCCCATTTCTGGAAAGAGAAGAGAAATCTGTGAAACAAGACCTTTTACTTGTATGATTTTCTGGAATTTGGGTTGTGTTTAATTTGAGAGAAATTGAGGAATTTCTGGGTTTATGATTAAAGAGGTTTAATATTGGGCTGATTGATAGAGAGGCCATGCAATTGATAAGAACAGAGGTTGGGATTTGGAGGATAAGGTGGTTTGGGTCTCTCATTGTTAATAAGTTCACTCGGCGTATTTTAATTTATCCGATCTTATTCGAACTTATTTTGTATGTCGAAATTTATAACTGTTCACCGTTGATAAAGGATGACACCTTAATGTATATTTATAGGTCAATTTTTTTACTGGTACATTATGCATTTGCAATTTTTTACTTACACTAGTGTAGTTAGAAATAGGTGCATTTGGCGGCATTTTCATAATTAAGTGACAAAATATCCAAGGCCAAACATAGCTTCATGAACTCATGATAATATAATGTCTATCTCTAATACAAGTACATATATTCTACTTTACTAGATTATTGCTACAATACAACACTGTTCATAATAGGTGAGGAAAGAGCTAACATAAAAACCTAATCTTGACAGCATAATTAACTACTTGTAAATTGCTGGACAATCTACTAATCAATACATTGATTTATGCCTAGTTTAAATATGAGAGCCTGAAATTTCTCATCTTTTCTGGAAGTTGAACATCTTGGTGGCAAAGCAGTGTAGGAAAATGAAGAGTAGGTTGAAACCAACCATGATAACAACCACACTTCCTAAGAAGTCATATTTGTACCCATAGAAGTCCCTTATGAATTGGGTCACCGTCTCCCCGGTGCTAATCTCAGACTCTATATCTCCATATTGAGAAGCTACCATCCCATACATGCTCCAAGACACCGGGCACACAAACGTGAACCATCTCCACCACGGCGGAACCCTCTACACATAGAAACCAACACAAACAAGTACAACATCATAATCATTGGCAATTGTAACCATCATATCATAAAACCTTGTCATGTGTAACAAAATGTGACTCTACTTACATTTCGAGGAATAGCAAACCCGGCAAAGAGATTCCACATCGAGTTCACAAGACTAGTTAATATGTTACATGTTTCTTGGTTAGGAGTCACGGAAGAGATCATCATGCCAAAGTATGTGAAACACAATAGTGAGAGTAACATGAAGAGGTACTCTCGAAAGAACTTCAAAGTTGTCCATTCGAACCCTATCATTCCATAGGCTATGACCTCGTAAATGGTCACTTGTGCTATAACATATGGAATCTCAATCACAACCTGAAAATTAAGTAACATAAAGTAAGAACAAAAATGAAAAACCTACAAACACCGCTATACTTCATAAATCAGTTTCTTGTAAAAACTTGTAAGTCCATCGAAACTACCTGTGCTAGAGCATAAGGTATGGCAGCATACAAGCCAGATGATTTCTCTCTATAAAACGCCGGTTTATTGCTGTTCATTACTGGTATTACACCACCACTAGTCTGTGCTCCAATAAACATCGTGGAAATATAAATTGCACCAATTCCACCAACAACATCAATTTGAGTATCCCTTCAAAATAACAACAATGATCATTAGTAAGCTAAAGTGTTGGACTTAATGATTTTGATGATGACACAACCTCACTTACTTACAAACTAATAAGTGCTTGATTGTTTAAGTGTGTACTCAGTTACAAAGACTAGGAGAATGAAGTGTCTTGTAAAAATACCATGAGGAACAAAAAGGCCAGAAGCAGAGCTAGCCATAAAGAAGAGTTCCCTCATAGGAACTGGTGCTTCATAAATGAAGACCGGAGAAGAGAAGGTTCCCTCAGGGAATAGAAGCTTCAGAGAAGAAGCCTCATCAGAGAAGAGAAGTTCCTCCCAAGGAACAGAAGCCTCGGAGTAGAAGCTTCATCAGAGAACATGAAGACTAAATATATTTTTATATTTTAGGATTTATGTAAGTATAAGATATGAATTTGCACTCGAAAAATCTGTGTGGAATTGGTCTAAAAAGATAAAATTGTGCATGCTAGTTTTTAGGAAAGTGGTTAAGTCTTTAACGATTATCTTTTACTTAACCAAAAAGATTTTATTTCTGATTTTCTAAAAATATCTTCTGCAAATAAAATCTCCCACGTTTTCTAAAAACTTGCGGCCTACTCCTCCATGATTTTCTTCAAGTCATGGTCTTGCACATTGAGGAGTTCATGTTCCCTTAATTTTAGGAACATGATCTTCTTAGTGGGTTGGAGTAGTGGCGTAATGGATTTGCTGCACAAAGAAGTTTTTCTTAAACGAATTTTGGTCTATAAATAGTTGTTGATTTCAGATGGAAAAACTCACCCTTGCTCACATAAGTTTTCAAGCTTTAAATCGAGTTAAGAGTCAAATTCCACACAAGTTCATTAGAGTGTTCTTAATGTTCTTATACTAGAGTTTGTTTATTTTTCGAGTTGTAATTTGGGGAATGGGGAAGTTCAAGTGAACGTTTGTGTATAAGAAAGAGAAGTGAGAAAGATAAGAGAAAGAGAGGAGAAAGAGAAGAGAGAACAGAGAAGTAAGAAGAGAGAAAGAGAAGAGAAGAGTAACAAGTTGAGTGACTTGTTCCTCAGGGTCTCAAGTGTGTAGAGGAACTTGAGTTTGAGTCGTTAGCTTGTAATAGGTTCATTTGCCCTATTATAGTGAAGATTCTTTTCCCAAAATCTCAAGTGGTCATGGTTTTTCTCCTTGTTAGGGCCAAGGAGTTTTCCATGTAAAATCTCTCTTGCATTCTTTAGTTCCTTTGGTAAATCTTTCAGTTCCTTTAGCTAACTTAATTTTAATTCCGCAAAAAGTTTGGCTAATTTCTCATACTACAATTCAACCCCCCCTTCTTGTAGTATTCTTTAAAACAACATAAAGTCTTGAAAGAGTTACTATAAATCTGAGGTAAGCTAAATTATGGGTTGATCAAGTATACCTTTTAGAACCAATCTTCCAGAAGACAACCCCGAACATGAAAGCAGCTGCTAATGTGATCAAGAACCTTACACCGTTATGAGCTATGTTACGCCAGCATGACTTGTATTGCCTCCATAAACACATTTTCCATTGAGTAAGATATGTTTGAGGATATGATGTTGGAAAATGGAGGTCTTCAGAATTAGGTGGAGGTATACTAAGCTCCGAAATCAATGCTTTGTTTGTCCTAGGAAAAGCAAAAGAAGGGGAAAACAGAATTATGTTACCAAGTGAAATGCTGTTAACACAACGAAAAAAAAACATACATTGTTGAAAGTTGATCACAAAGTCCTACAAACTTACCTGTATAGCTCAGAATTCATGTAAATGGCAGCAAAGTCCAGTCTTAGTTGCTCCTCTTGTGTTCGCGATGTCACTTCTAACACCCAGATTGCAGGATTGTACCCCTCTCTTATCTTAGGTACTCCATTGATTTCCTTCAAAAAAAAAATATTAGGGAGAATTTTTTAGTTTTCAGAAAATTTAAGTAAAGTTTAAGGATGTATGTTTTAGATCATTTAAGCAAATGCCTACCTCAAAGTATCTAATAAGCTGGTGACATCGATAGCCAATAGGACCGGCATACAACACTTGGCCTCCTTGCTTCAAGAGGAAAAGCTGAAATTTACAACAAAAACAAGTCATAACTCATAATCATGCATACTAAAACAACAAATTAGAATAGACTCAAGTCATAACAGAAGATAATTTATCCATGTACCTCATCAAAGGACTCGAATATGTCGATGCTTGGTTGATGGATGGTGCAGATGACAGTTCTCCCAGTGTTAACTGTGTTTCGGACAACTCTCATGATGATTGCAGCTGCCCTTGCATCGAGGCCGGAAGTAGGCTCATCCATGAACATTATGGAAGGGTTAGCTACCAGCTCTACTGCTATGGTTAGCCTTTTTCTCTGCTCTACTGAAAGGCCATTCACATTTGGGGTTCCTACTAATGCATCTTTTATTGCTGTAAGCTCGATCAATTCGATGATTTCATCAACAAAATTCTAAGGCAAGAAACAAAAATTAGAGCATTAGAGACTCAAAGTGCTATTCTCTTTTAGCAATGTTAATGTACCATAGACAAACAACTTTTGATATTTGTTCTGAAAATTTTGCATAACTATTTGTTAAGGCATCTTGCTATTTTTCATCCTTCAAACAATCACCTAATGTCAATGTCATTCCGACTCACATTAGGCACAGACTGATCACATATCAGTCACATATGTCCAAGTGTCAGACTCGACTATCTTACAAAAGTTTTCAACATTTAGTTTGAAATGTAGATCTTACATACTCGTGTCAAGTCTTGAGGATCTAACACGGATAGTTGAGGTGAAAATAAAATTCCAAATAACATAACTTATTCGACATTATAATGAATGGTCACTTAGATGAACTAATGTTCAGATTATTAACCATCAATAAAGGAAGGGCGGTTTAAGACAAATTTCTCATACTAGACAAAGAAAAGGAGAAGACCTGTTTAGCCTCAAAGCTAATATCTTTGGATAATCGAAGAGATGCAGAGAAGATGATTGATTCATAGACAGTCATGAGGTCAACATGGATATCATTCTGTTCACAATATCCTGAAACTCGAGCAAACGTTTCTTGCTTCTTTGGATAGCCTGAAATCTTGATGCTCCCATCTATATGTCCTGTGTTTTTCCTTCCTGCTAAAACATCTAATAGTGTGGTTTTTCCTGCTCCCGTTACTCCCATTAAGGCGGTCAGGACACCGGGCCTAAAAGATCCACTTACTCCATCAAGTAGCACCAATCGATCATGTGGATCTCCCCTTTGTTTCCTCTCCTACATTACATTTAAAAACAGTTCAACTTTATCATCAAGTACATGGTTAGATCATGAACACCTCTAACAATTAGTAGCTACTATTTTACCTTTGGCATGTCAACGGAATACACGATGTTCTCAAAAGTCATGCAGAGAGGTGTGAAAAGTAGGCTAGTGGTTTTACCACTATCCGGTGTTCTGCTTTGGTTTATACTTTCTGCCTCAGTAGATGTTTCAGCTTCTTCGGAGATGAAGCCTGATGACTGCCCGTATGCTATTGTGGAAGTAGAAATCAATTAGTTTTATAACAGTTACAAGATTAGTTTATAATCAAGGTTGCAGAAGGAAAATGTAGAATAGAGAGAAGAGTAGAAGCTAAGCTAGGCTTACGTTTGAGATAGGCAAGCGCGAGGTTGGCAAGCAAAGCAAATAAGATTATGAAGCCGATCAATGCAGAGACACCTATCCAATACCATTGGGGATCAGTTTCTGCTCCACGAAATTGCAGGACAGACACTCCCAGTCCTATATTTGATCCTGGAAGATGCTGAACAAGAATTTAAAAGGCGGTGCATTGTTAATTAGTCATAAAAAGTTCAGATAAGGGCTACTTCCAAGTTCAGTTTACAGTTAAAATAAGTTCAGATACATACTGTAAGGGCTAATAAGTTCAAATAAGTGGAACATAGGTGAAAAGAACAAAGGCAGAATGGTGATCTTACATGTTTTTCCCATGAATGTCCGAGGAACTCGTTTGTGACCATGGCATTGTAAACATATAGCAAGGGAGATGTCCAATAACCCCAGAGTAACCATTTCTTCATTGCCTCTATAAAAGAAGTTAAAAAAAAACAGTCAATTGGAAGTCGAGTTTCTAACTTAAAACAAATATGTCCAATGATTTCTAGTGTTACCTCTTGCTAACACAAAGCCACTGAAAATCATCAGCCACATGACTGCAAGATTTGCAACTACAATTGCAATGGAAAAATCTCTTGTCACGGCACCAATGCATCTAAAGAGATTGTAAGACATCTGCCCACATAGTATCAAGATAAGACCATGTTTCAACAACCTGACACAAGTTATGGTTTTTTGGGAAAAAAAAGTTAGCAAAAAAAGTTCTGAAATTAGAAGAAATGAAGCAGAAACATCATTAGGAACTTGCCTGAAGAAGTTAAGATCAAATCCTATGATGAAGTAAGTTGTAATCGTCCAAATGATAACTTCAAAACTCGAAAAAATCATCCCAGGGATCAATGTTGGAAATGAATATGCCCAAGAAGGGAAAAATCTATAATTTCTCTGCTTATAGTAGACTGGAAGTTTGCTAATAGTCATAGGTAGAACAGCAAATCCTGAAATTATAATAGTGACTAGTCCAATGAAGAGTGCTCCCATATGAACTACCCCATCTTCGATTGTACTATGATGTTTCTTATCCTCAGCAAAAGCACTTGCAACAACAAATCCAAGAACCGTGAGCTGCAATGAGTCCACCCCGAGATAGTCTTAGAAATGGACCATAGACAGTAATAATAATGATCCCGGCTATGAAAGTGTACGTGATTAATCTCAAATATGCAAATTTTTCATAGTATTTAATCGCGATAGCATAATGTAACATGTATATATGTTACAGAACAATATGAAATTTGAAATATAATTAAGGTAACTTACTTGAACTGCCTTGAAAACAAAGATAAGCATGTTACGTTTCATGAGAATAAGTTCTCTAGATAAACAAGCTTTGAGTAATACCACCTTCCCAACTCCAAATTTCGACTTAGTTAAGGCAAAAGGGTAACTCTTGGACTTATCATAAGGCACAGCTAGCTCATTTTGGATGGTTCTTCCAACATGAAATTCCTTAAATTTGTCAACAAACTGGTTAGTAGAAACATAAGCATATTCCTCATCTTGTCGCGCCCAATATTGTGCTTGATCTTTTTTCGAAACAACCTGTCATAATATTTATAGCAAATTAAGCAAAACATTCCTAGAGAAAAATGTTCCTCGATGTTTTGCAATTACTTTGGCCTAAAACTTGCATGATCTAGATGGTGCAGTAGTGTATAAGTATTAAGTACCTCCTGTAAGTAATCAGCTACGGCTTTTCGTTCAGGGCATCGAAAACCCATGGACTCGAAAAATTCAAGAACATACACCCTAGGGCCTTGGTACACAAGCTGCCCCTTAGAAATGAAAATTATGTCATCAAACAGCTCAAATGTTTCTGGAGGAGGCTGAAGTAGAGAGATTAACGCGGTTTTGTTCATTATATGTACAGATTGCCTGATTGTGTTAATTATTTGATACGTTGTAGAACTGTCTAAACCAACTGAAATGCTGTCCATGAAGTACACATTTGCAGGACCAACCATCATTTCCCCTGTTTTAAAATCGTGACAAAGATTATGGAGCAATGAGTATATAAAAACATTTTCGAATTTATATACTCGTATATAGTATACAACTATGTACGCGTAAAATTATGGACTTGGATTCTCTCTAGTAATTGGACCGTCTAGCAACTAAGGAAATAAGAGGGGGATCTTAACCTCCCCTATCTGAACGCAATAATTCGATGGTCTAGTAACTAGAGAGAATCCGATAAAATATATATATATATATATATTTTACCTATAGTAACTCGCTTTTTTTGACCTCCAGAAATGCCCCTTTTCATTTGGTCACCTATAAGTGTATCAGCACATTGTTCCAACCCCAAAACCTGAAAAAAAAAATGCTTAATTAATTGGATCATTGAAAATATACCATGTATGTATAGCAAATTTAATTTGGGAACAAAATTTATTGCATGCTACTAAAATTTAGAAATTATAGCTAGGGTGAGACTAGTATAATTTATTTATGCTTTATGAAATCAAGTAGTTTTTGTTACCTTAAGAATATATTCAGTGAACAAAGCTTTTCTATGTTTATCCATAGCTGACGCCTGTGTACACACATGTACGAAATAAATGTTAAAGTTTCAATTGTGTACAGATAATAAAAGTCAAAAGTACAAATGAACCAATTTGTATATCCCAAAACTCCGAATAATATAAAAATTATACGACCTCCGTTAAATGTTACCTGTAACTTTGGAATATTTTATATCTCATAAATGATACCCCAAAGTTGCACATAACATTTAACGAAGCTAGTATTTTCTTTTATTTAGACTAACCTTTAATAGCGCGTCAAGTAAGGGGTCTGGTTTAGTCTTTATCTCCTTTTCTTTTCTCAGCAAATCTAATAGCAACTCTATATAATGGAAACAACGGGCACAAGTATCAGTCCAATGAATAACTTATACTTATTCGAGTCCTTCCATATCCGTTAAGACTTAATTGTCATATTAATAGCGTAATTTAAACTAAACTCGGTATGGACGTACGTACCATAAGCATGACCAACTCCTTGGCAAGTGGCGGAGAAGCCTAAAGTTTCTCTTACAGTCAATTCAGTAATGTGGACATCATTTTGACTAACATAGGCTGAACATCTTTGAGGAACAAATTCATGTAACTCATGTCCATTGTACGTCACCTTTCCAGAAACCTGATAAAATTACAACCATATTTTTTTTATATATATTTTTTATATAATTATAATTATAATTTAAATATGACAAAAAAATAAAAGGAAATAAAAGATGCAGCATTTATGCATAGCCATTCATTTTAATTTCATCATTTAAGAAAATCAATGCATGCATATGTAAGATGTAACATTAATTATTTATTGATAAATACGAAGTGGTCATTAATTGCGTGCAATTCATAGGTTTTGATTATTGTGCACTTGAATTAAATCAATTAAAAACATAAGATATAAAATGGGTTAATAATCTACAGATTAGGTGTATATGATTATATGAGGACATATGAGCAATTTTTCTAGGTGGTTGGGTTCCAGTCTCCTCTCAATTAGGTGTATATGATTATATAATCTATATTCGGGGATCAATTCTTGGTGGTTAGGTTCCAGTCTCCTCTCAATTATTTTTGTGGGGAATCATGATGCTTTGGTTCTTTCTTGATCAATATCCAAAATTCATAATTGTGTATTAATGAGAATATACTCCATAAAGTAACTTTTTACAATAATAACACTTTGAAGTGAATAATATTAAAAATTGAGCGTGATAAATAATTGTGTTACACGTGATAGTATAGAGTATTTTATAACTAGGTAGATACAACAAATAGAGACAGAGGTAATACCTTTAATTTCGAATCGAGAAGACCGGAAAGAGCTAATAATAAAGTGGTCTTTCCTGAGCTTGGTGGACCAATAAGCAAAGTCATCCTAGAAGAGAAAAGATGGGTTAATAATTTAATACAAACACGTTTTTTGAAATATTCTATTTATGTATCTAATTACATCACTAAATTTATAAGTACTTTGATTTCTACTTAAAAATCCTTCATTTTTAAATTACTCTTTTACTTAATGAATGACTTTTATTTTAAGTGTGAATAATATGTCATGACTTCATGAGTCACTTTACATGTTTACAAGTTTATTGACAAGTGAGACATGCATCACATGCATTTCAAGTTAAAATTGGTGATCAGATATGAGACACGCATCGTGTGCATATATAACTAGTTGTCATAAAAATCAACAAAGGAATTAAACATTAAAAGGGAAACAAAAACTATGAGATTTACCTTCCAGGCTTGATGATTCCATTAAAATCTTGAAGAATTTCCAATTTCCTCTTATGACTTGGAAGTATATGGAGGCAATCTAACACACCCTAAAATGGTAATTAAAAATGAATCAAATCGCATGTGTTCATTATCTCATCAAACAAAAAAAAGGACAGCAAAAATTTAATTTTTTAAAATGGTAAAAATCAGAAATTTATCCAAATACCTCAACCATATTCACCAAGGAATTGAGGATCGAAGGTAAAGCTCTACTACCCACATAAGCATACGCCTCAACATTGAGATTCTCAAATCGGACTTCTATTGATGGCATTTCCATGGAAACTCTATCTCATCAACACACCAAATTATTTAGTAATTTAACATAGTAATCACAATTTTACATTATAAAAAATAGTAATACACATTTAATATATGAACTATGCATGTTCAAATAAATGTACACAATTTTACATAACAAGGTATAGTGTAATTTACAATTTTACATCCTTAAAATATAAACAAACGAGATTATAGATAAGAAGGATCAGATGTACAAAATCTTAACCTGATGTACACAGTTTTACATAGAAAGGTATAAGATGATTTACATCCTTTAATTAAAACATAATCAATAGAAATTTTATATTAGAAGGTTTAGATGTATATGACTTTATCCTAATAAATTAAGATAAACTAATAAAAGAAAAAAAAAAATCAAAAACTTGAAAAAATAAGGACAATGCAAGAAATTTACCTTTCAAACCTAGACTTGATTTTGTGCAAGAAGATTTCATTTTGAGTCATATTTCTAACCATTCTATTCAACAAAGCCCTTTTTTCAAAGAGATTAAGTTTATTAACATCAACCTCTTTGAATTCACCTGTCACTCCATGCAAAAAACTATAATGTGCTCTAACTGATGTAGGTAGCCTTTCTAGGGCTGCCCAATTTATTTCATCAATAGTCTCACTTTGATTATTTTCATCTGAATTACTAAAAGAACTTCTTCTATGTTCAATTTGAACACTTTTGAAAAACCTCATTTTTTTTCTTCTTAGCTTAAGAATATTTTTTTTGCTTGGGAATTGATAATGGTTATTTTTATGTATTTATACTAATATAAGAGGTTCAACCTAGGAGAAAACAATTGTGTATATATACATAGAGAAAATCAAACATATGTAGTATGAAATTATAGAGAAATTATTTTAAGATGGAGGTGCCACGTGGCCAAAGGACATACACAATTTGTGATCTAAAATCAAGTTAATTTACTCTATTTATATATTAGTATATAAATTAAGTACTATAATCTGTAAAAATACAAAATCACACTTGATACTTGCAATTGATGGTGATTTTACCTTCTAGAATTGATTTGAAAAGGTGTGAAAATCTCTACAGATTATGATCATGATTTGGTCCTTGATTCATTGACTCATAACATCATAGTACAAATCCCTATTAATTATGTGATATGATAATTGGTTTTTTGACATAATTAAATGTAATAATGTAAACACGTACTCTCTCTGTCCCATAATACATGACACAGTTAATATTGAACACATGTCAATACACTAGTTTGACTTTATTTTTATTTAATTAAATATTAATAAAAAGGAAAAATGGAAAAGAAAAATCCAACCTTTACACTTTTTCCTCCTACAAATCCAACCTTTATTTTATTCCTCAAAAATCCAACTTTTATACCCCTCCTTCTCTAACAGATCCATTTTACCTTTAACCTGTTAAACAGGTTAAAAAGTTTTATTTTATTTATTTATTTATTTTAATTCCCTCAATTTCTTTTCACTCCTCCTCTTTCTCTCTCCTCTCTCCTAAAAACGGAAACCCAACTACCCACTAGTACCACCGGTACGCCACCAACACCACCACAACCCCGTACCACCAGTGCACCGCCTAATAAACACCACCGATCAGCCCCTCCACACCACCGACCAGCCCCTCCACCCGCACCACCCCCACTTATCAATGAAATTCATGAACCCACTTCTCGTCATCGTCTCCCTTTTCTCCCTTTCACCATTGATACCTTAAAACCCTCCCTTGAATCTCTAAAAAAAAAGGTCTTTTTTTATCAATTTGTTTGTTAAATTTGTGGGTTTTGTTCAATTTGGGTTGTTTTATGTTATTATTGGCTGATTGGGAATTTCAATTGGGTATTTTATAATTGTGTTGTTGAATTGTGTTTCATGTCGATGTTGTGGCTGAAGGTTTAGGGTGGTGGTGATGGTGGTTGTATGGTATTGTGGGTTGTCACTGTGTGTGCGGTTGTTTGGGCTGAGCAAGGAATTATAGCGGTTTGGAGTTGGTGGCTGGGCGGTTTGGAGTCGGTGGTTGCGGTTAGCGGGGTTGCTGAAATGGAGGGTGGGACCGGAGTTAATTAGGTGTTGGTGCAAGCTGGGTTGTGGCCGGAAAAGCAGGATGGTCGGAAAGGGAGGGTAAGGGGAGGATGGTCGGAAAGGTAGATGGTGAGGAATGGTGGCCAGGTTTAATGTAGGTGGTGAGGAATGGTGGTGAGGACGGTGGTCGGAAAATCTGATATTTTTTGTTTTTTAAATTTTTTTAATTATTTTTGTTTTTTAATAATTAAAAAAATAATTGACCCATTAATAGCTGACACGTGGCATCTAACTTAAAAAAACCGGTCATCAATAGGTAATGGACCTTTAGATGAAGGGAGGTTATAAAGGTTGGATTTTTGAGGAATAAAACGAAGGTTGGATTTTTAGGAGGAAAAAGTGCAAAGGTTGGATTTTTAATTTTCATTTTTCCTAATAAAAATTATTTTCAAAATTATATTATGAAACTTTATATTAATACCCATCTAACAACATATTTTATAAAATATGGTTTTATTATGTTGGTAAAATTATATGGTCAAAGCTAATGCATGAATAGCGAAAAAAGTCCAATGTCTTATGTATTATGGGACGGAGAGAGAATTACATAAATTGATGATAAAGTTTATTGTAACATCATATCATTCTAAAACCAAGCCAATTAGTAATATAATAGTAACAATATAATTAAGAAAAGTATCCAATGTCATTGGTGATTAATGTTGGAGATATAGGGAAGAGGAGTAATACCAAAAACCATACTTATAATAAAGTTCATTGTGAGTTTATTTGTCACTCTTATCATTCTAAAATCAATAAGGGTATATTCTCTTCAGCTTAATTTCAGTTCAGTTCACTTCAATTCCTAATTTCCTTCTCTCATTAAATGTTCACTTCAGTTCTTCATTTTAGCTCCAATTAGTTCGGTTCAATTCAATTTAGTTTAGTTCAACTCATTTCAGTAAATCAGAATAACCCTAATATAAGAAATTAACCTGAGATTACTTGCAAGTTGCAAAGTAACATAATACTCATACATAGTACTGTCAAAAACCGAACCGAACCGGGGAAACCGAACCGATTCAAACCGATCCGAATGAGAACCGAACCGTTTAGAAACCGCTTTTTTTAAACCGAAAACCGACCCGAACCGCATTTTAGTGAACCCGAAACCGAACCGATTCGAGTAACGTTAAACCGTTTAAGAACCGAACCAAAATCTAAACCGAACTGAAAGGAAACCGAACCGAAAATGAACCGAACCGTTTCTAACCCGAAACCGTTTGAACTGCCATAAAAACCGTTATAAACCGAACCGTTTATAAACCGAACCGTTTATAAACCGAACTGATTATAAACCGAACTGTTTATAAACCGAACCGTTTATAAACCGAACTGATTATTAACCGAACCGTTTATAAACCGAACCGCTTATAAACCAAAATGTTTATGAACCGAATCGCTTATAAATCAAACCAAAACTAAACCAGCTAATCTGAACCAAATTAGTGTTGACTATTTCACACTAAAATTTCCAACCAATCATACTATTTAGTAGTGATACACTACCAGATTTATAAATTACTAAAATTAGTAGTAGTTGCTTTATCTAATTTACTTCAATAAGTCAAAACAATGGATTAAAATGACAAGATTCTCTTTCTATTGGAAACAAACCAACTTGCATTAAACTATAATTAGCACACAAAAATTCTTTAGTGTTTATACCTGATCATAACATTAGAATGATATTTTAAACTGAAATAGTGTAATGATTTATTGGGTTCCCTACCATACAAAAATTCTAATGCTTTTATAACCACAAGATTTGTCTCCCACTGTCCCTTAGATATTCATAATAGAGGGTGATTAGTATATGCCATCCTGGTCTATAGTTCAGGAATTATATGAACAACAAAAAACAAAAACAAAACAATTAAGTGAAAATTACCTGGAGCTGTGACGGCTTGAAGGAGAAGAAGAATTGAAGATGGAGAACTGGAGATCGAACAAAAAAAACGACAATAGAGAACTCGAGATCGAAAATAAACCGAAATAAAAAAAAAAAAATTAACTGAAAAATTACCTTGAGCTGTGACGGCTTGAAGGAGAAGAAGAATTGAAGATGGAGAACTGGAAATCGAAAAAAAACTAATTACATTTGGAGAAATTGAGATCGAACAAAAAACCGAAATAAAAACAAAAAAAAATTAAGTGAAAATTACCTGGAGCTGTGACGGCTTGAAGGAGAAGAAGAATTGAAGATGGAGAACTGGAGATCGAACAAAAAAAACGACAATGGAGAACTCGAGATCGAAAAAAAAACCGAAATAAAAAAAAAAATTAACTGAAAATTACCTTGAGCTGTGACGGCTTGAAGGAGAGGAAGAATTGAAGATGGAGAACTGGAGAACTTCAGAGTGAGTAAGGATTCAGCGCTTGAGGATGAAGAAGAAGAACCGAAGAATCAGTGTTTGATGTGGAGCAAAACGGCGAATTGAAGATGATGAATGAAGAGGAGATGACCTAACCAGGCTAATTCAATTCACGTTTCACCACTGTTTTTTTTTTTTTTTTTTTTTTTTTCCTCTTTTGCAATATATTATTTAATTATTTAACAACCAAAATATCTAAATTCTAAATTTAAAATTTGTTTTTCCTTTTAGTTTTGGAGGGAAATTTCCCACCTTTCATATTTTGATGAAATTGTCAACCAAAAAAATGAAATCAATTTTCCACTTTGTAAAAATCAAAATTTTTAATTTTATTTTAATAACATTAAACGAAATTTTATACAATTAATTAATTACATGGCTTCAAAAAAAAACTAATTACATTTCTCGAATCCCGATAAAACGAAATATGCCTTCATAATATCAGCTTTTATAATTTTTTTTAACACACACATTAAAATATTAAGTTCTTTAAATTATAAAATGTGAATCGGTTAGCGTGTAAATGTCTAGCGTTGCGATTAATAAAAAATCGAACACTGTTTAATAATATAATGACGTCATATATCTTAGAGAGTAAGAAGTACTACGGATTAGTTATATGGTTATTTTATATCAGTTTAGTTGTACCTATAAGCAAATACACTTGTAATCGTGTAAACTTATAAATTGTATAATTGACTAGTAGATTAGTACATAAATACAAATTACTTATTTAGATATGAGTTATGACTACATGAGTGATTGACTAATATGACTATATCAGCAATTGTCAATTTAGCATAGTTGCATAACAGATTAGCAGTGTACTAGACTATCCTACTAGGTAATATACTAATACCATTTCAGTATTTGATCTATTAGACTCAAGTTAAACGCTACTCTTTCTTATTAACTTGTTAGTCTAATTAAGTAATTACTAATTACTAATTAGTAATTAGTGACATAAGCCTTAGGGGTAAACCAATAAAGGATATAGAAAAATATAATAATCTTATGATTCTCATCCCTTTATACTAATAATATTTAACTATGAGAATATGAGATGGTTATATGTTATTTATATGTTAATATGTATAATCGGTTGAAAGAGTCAATATTACCTTCTTCTTCATTAATGTGTTCTTTGATTATACAAATCAAACTACTTTGTAATATATAACTTTATGCAAATATATAATGATAAACAAGTCTTAATTATCAGTCTTGTTGACTAATTAAGTATCGAATACCAAATTGAAAATTTCGATGTCACAATTACTCATCAAATCATGATTATGACATTATTAATTAACTAAATGATCAAATAAGAAGCAGATAATAATCTGATAGTAAAACAATAATACATTAATGCACTAAACTTTTATAATCTACTTCCTAATAAACTAGTAAGATCAGTATGGCTAAACTAAATACATAACATGATATGTATTTATAAAATTAATGAGAATTTGCATATAATATGATGCCTCAATATGAAGTGATGAAGTCTCGACTTGATATAAAACTTGTTAACTAGCAAAAAGTTAGAAAGTAGTATAAAATTTCAAACCAAAACTGTTTGATTGCCCAAATCCAAACGACTCGATAAAAAACCGGTTTTTTGAATCAAAACCAGACTCGAACTGTAATTTAGTAAAGCTGAAATAAAACCTATCCAAGTAATGTTAAATCGTAGAAGAACCGAACCCGTTAACGAACCGAACCAGTTATAAACCGAACTAAAATGAAACTGAACCAAAAAAGAACCGAATCGTTTCTAAACCGAAACTGTTTGAACCGGGATAAAAACCGTTTACACCGAACCGTTAACAAACCGCAACCTGTCTGCACCGAACCGTTTACTACCCGGACTGTTTACAACCCGGACCGTTTACAACCCGAACCGAATTTAAACCGGGATAAAAACCGTTTACACCGAACCGTTATCAAACCGCAACCCGTCTGCACCGAACCGTTTACTACCCGGACCGTTTACAACCCGGACCGTTTACAACCCGAACCGAATTTAAACCGGGTTAAAAACCGTTTACACCGAACCGTTAACAAACCGCAACCCGTTTGCACCGAACCGTTTACTAACCGAACCGTTTAGAACCCGAACCGAATTTAAACCGTTCAAGAATAAACCGAAACCGAACCGAACCGATAATTATTTAAACCGAACCGAAACCGACCCGTAAGACATTTGAACCGATTTCAAACCGACCCGATTTCAAACCGAACCGATTTCAAACCGAACCAAAACCGAACTGTCAAACCGTTTTGACAGTGCTACTCATACATGTACATATAATAAGCCACGTCAATGTTTAAGGTACCACACTTGAGCATATCAGTCAACCAAATAATTTGACGTTAATCTATCATTATATTATTGTATATAGTATTAATCTTTATACACAGTTTTACAACATCAATTGCGTTTGTAGTCCAACGGTTAGGATAATTGCCTTCCAAGCAATAGACCCGGGTTCGACTCCCGGCAAACGCATATATTTTTTTCAATTTATAATTTTGTCCCACTTTTCCTTCATCCGCTCGTTTTATCCTAACACTAGTGTAGGTTGTTGAGCCAAGGAGGTTAATTATTTTGTTTTTTTTCTTCTTACCATTCTCCTTGGTAATTTTGTAAAATGGTTGATACATTTCCATCCCTAAACCCTATTCCTAATCGCATCCATCCCGTTTCATTTCCTTTTCAGTCGACCAAATGACTAAAAAATAACTAAATTAATCAAATAAAATTTTGAAGCAATCACTAAGGCAGTGTTTCTTCACCTATGTATCACATATTTAATATCATTTAAATTAGAGTATGTGTCTTACATTATCTAAACTTATCTTATACGACTATTATGATATCTTACCTTGTACGTATTATCTTATACTACAGGATGAAATAACTGAAATTAAGATGAGAAGTAATAGAGCCTAATTCACAATCTTAATACAGTACTTAGTACTACGTATAACAGTATTGGTTGGGCCGCTCACTTGTGTCAAAAAGAAGCAGCACAAAACAATGCCAAAAAGTAGGCCTTTTACATATTGTTGGACAGAGCATGTTTACATACACCCAAAGTAGACATCTGCAAAAAAAAAAAAAAAGATGTTGGTCATTTAGATTGGACTCTTATATCAAATAATCCAGCGCATAATTAAGTGGGTAGCAATAAAATTGGACAATTGGTCATGTAATCGTGGTCGGGTTATATTCAGGTTGGGTGAACAATAGGTCGGGTTTAATTCGGGTTTTCACAGGTTAAAACGGGTTAGGGTAATTCTCGGGTTCGAGTCGGGTTCGGTTCAAGTCTATAATTTGCGAGTTAGAATCAGGTTGGGTCATTCTCGGGTTTGAGTCGGGTTCGGTTCAAGTCAATAATTTGCGGATTATAATCAGATCGGGTCATTTTCAAGTTGGGTCATTCTCGGATTCAAGTCGGGTTAGGTTCAAGTCAATAATTTGCGGGTTATAATCAGGTTAGGTCAATTCCAAGTCGGGTCATTCTCGGATTCTAGTCGGGTTATGTTCAAGTCAATAGTTTGCAGGTTACAATCAGGTCGGATCATTTCCAAGTCAGGTCACATTCGGGTTCAACTAACTATAAATAGATAGTTATCATTTTTATCAAACTAATTATTTCCTTTGACTATAATATATATGACAATATACTAGGGAACTATAGTCTATAATTTAGGAAGATAATTATCTCTTTTGACCATACAACAAATATATACTATATTTAACTCTTAAATTTGAGGATGATGCTCCTTTCTTTTGTTGGCCTTGACCGACTATTGATCAACAATAATAAGAATGTCTAAATCGAGTCAATAACAAGTCGTGTTAATTTCGAGTCGGGTTAGTAACAGATCGGGTTGAATTTTTGGGTCGGGTAAGTAATATGTCTGGTAAAATTCGAGTCTGGTCAATAACAAGTCAAGTGAATTTGGATCAGGTCAATAACAAGTCGGGTTGATTTCGGGTCGAGTTTATAACAGGTTGGGTTAAATTCGGGTCGGGTTAAGAAACGGATTGGGTTGAATTCAGGTCAGGTTGGTAACAAGTTAGGTTAAATTCGGGTTTTAACGGGTTAAAACGGGTTAGGGTCAATTTCGGTTCAAGTCGGGTTCGGTGCAAGTTAATTAAATTGGCCGTTGTAAACCGGTAAATCGGTACAAGTTGTAAGCCGGTAAATTGGCCGTTTAATAGAAAATTGGATGGTTCCACACACCCAAATGGACTCCTGTAGGGTACTAAGGACCATGCATGATAAAAATTTCGGCAATTTTTATTTCCGGGCAAAAAAAAGTCAAAAAATTCCAAAATTTAAGGCTATCCACGTTTTTTTTAAAATTTAGGAGGTTTTGGGGCCCGGTGTCGAAAAGTCATGAAATTCTAAGAGACACATCTCGGGGTCATGTAATGCTGTTTGGAACCATATATGATCATTATTTGTTGTCATAAATGTTCGTGGTAGGCTTGGATTAATGAAATGGATGCAAGTTGTAAACCGGTAAATTGGTCGATTGAAGGCAAATTGGATGGTTCCACGCACCCAATTGGACTCCTAGAGGGTATTAGGGACCATGGTAAACATTTCGACAATTTTTATTTCCGGGCGAAAAAAGTCAAAAAAATTCTAAAATAGAAGGCTAATTATCCACGTTTTTTGAAGAATTTTGGAGGTTTCGGGGCCTAGTGTAGAAAAGTCTTGATAATTTAGGGGATACATCTCGGGGTCATATAATGTCGTTTGGAACCATATATGATCATAATATGTTGTCATAATTGTTCTTAGTATGCTTGAGTTAATGAAATCCGTGCAAGTTGTAAACGGGTAAATTGGTCGTTTAAAGGCAAATTTGATGGTTCCACCAACCCAAATGGACTCCCGGAGGGTATTAGGGATCATGGTAAACATTTCGGCAAATTTTAATTCCGAGCGTAAAAAAGTCAAAAAGTTCCAAAATCGAAGACTAATATCCACGTTTTTTGAGAAATTTTAGAGGTTTCGGGGCCCGGTGTCGAAAAAGTGTTGAAATTCTCAGGGATACATCTCGGGATCATATAATTTCGTTTAGAACCATATATGATCATTATCTGTTGTCATAAAAATATTCGTGGTAGGCTTGAGTTAGTGAAATCGGTGCAAGTTGTAAACTGATAAATTGGTCGTTTAAAGGCTAATTGGATGATTACACCCACCCAATGAACTCCCGGACGGTATTAGGGATCATGGTAAAAAAATTCGACAATTTTATTTGCGGGCGAAAAAAAGTCAAAAATTACAAAAACGAAGGCTAATATCCACGCTTTTTGAGAAATTTTGGGAATTCGGTACCCGGTGTAGAAAAGTCTTGAAATTATAAGGAATACATATCGTGGTCATATAATGCCATTTGGAACCATTTATGACCATTATATGTTGTCATTTATGTTCGTGGTAAGCTTGTTATAATGAAATCGGTGCAAGTTGTAAACCGATAAATTGGTTATTTAAAGGAAAATTGGATAGGTTTACCCACCCAATTTGACTCCCGGAAGGCATTAGGAACCATGGTATAAATTTTAGCAAAATTTATTTCCGGGCGTAAAAAGGTCAAAAAATTCCAAAATTGAAGGCTTATATCCACGCTTTTTGAGAAATTTTGGCAGTTTAATTTCGAGGCACGATGTCGAAAAGACTTGAGATTTTAGGGAATACATCTCGGGGTCATATAATGACGTTTGGAACCATAAATGATCATAATATATATGTTGTCATAAATGTTCATGGTAGGCATGATTTAATGAAATCGGTGCAAGTTATAAACCAGTAAATTGGCCGTTTAAAGGCAAATTGGATGGTTCCACCCACCCAATTAGACTCCCGAAGGAAATTAGGGACCATGGTAAACATTTCGGCATTTATTCTTTCCGGGTGAAAAAATTCCAAAAAATTCCAAAAATATCTACGCTTTTTGAGAAATTTTAGAGGTTTTGGGGCCCGGTATCGAAAAGCCTTGAGGTTCTAGAATATATATATCAGGGTCATAAAATGTCGTTTGGAACCATTATGATCATTATCTGTTTTTATGGGTGGGACTTTTCAAACCGAACCGTGAAACCGTCCGTTACCGAACCGAACCATCACAGACCGAACCGTTTATAACCCGCTAATTTTAAACCGAAAACCGAACTGAACCGTATAATGTCAAACCGAAACCGAACCGAACCAATTAATGTTAACCCGTTACGAACCGTAAACCAATAACAAACCAAACCGTTTATAAACCAAAACCGTTTGACCCGATTAATGTTAACCCGCTAACTGTTTAAACCGAACCATTTATAAACCGAAACCGTTTAAACCGTAGGAAAAAACCGTTTAAATTGAACCATTTACAACCCGCTAACCGTTTAAACCGAACTGTTATAACCCATTAAACCGTTTAAACCGAACTATTTTCAAACCGCAACCCGTTTAAACCGATCCGATTACAAACTATTTAAACCGAACCATTTACAACTCGTTCCATTCAAATTGAACTATTTACAGCCTTTAACAATTTGTTAGAATTCCACGAAATATATTTGATGTTTAATGTAATTTAACAGTACAATTTTTTTTACATATAATTATTGATTTAAATTTGTAAATTTTTTTGCTATTATAAAATTAAAATTATATTCTTGTATAACTAAATTAGGAGTTATAAATTAAATAAAAAAATGAAAAAATTTGGCCATCCACCCAATCCACCAACCCTCCACCCACCCACCACCGTAACCCACCCTAACACCACCCCCGCCGTCACCCCAGACCCACCCTAACACTTCCCCCCACCCACCACCGTTACCGTAACCCATCCCCACCCCACCAACGTCAACCCAGACCCACCCTAACACCACCCCCGCACCCACCATAATTACCGTAACCCACCCCACCCCACCCCACCACCCACCGTAAATAAAAAAACCCAGACCCAAACCTTACCCCACCCCATCCACCACCGTCACCGTAAATAATAAAAACCCAGACCCATACCCCACCCCACCTACCACCATCACCGTAACGTACCCCACCCCACCCCCTTAACAAACCCCACCCCACCCCACCCACCACCGTCACTGTAAAAAAAAAAAAAAAAAAAAACCAGACCCAACCCCAACCACACCCACCATCGTCACCGTAACACACCCCACCCCAACCCATACAAAAAAATCGAAAAAAAAAACCAAACCCACCGTAACCCCACCCCACCCACCCCCACGAAACCCAACATCCTCGAAACCCCCCAACTCACTCTAATTGCTCACCCACCATAAAACTCCCTCCCTCCCTCGAAAAATCCTCCCTCCCCACCCACCCGAACCCAGTCTAACCGCCGCCGCACCCACCCTAACTCGGCCCCCTCCGTTGCCCACAACTTGAAAAAAAATTAAAAAGAAAAACAGAAAATAAAAAAAGGAAGAACGAAAACACCTTATATATTAATCCTGAATTTGGCCTCGAATTTGGTTTTAAAAGGCCAAATTCGATCATGAAACAACTAGATCTAGAGTTTCGTGGTCGAATTTGACCATAAAAACCGTCGTGCGTGGTGCCGGTGGACGGAGACGGAGAAACGAGATGGAAGAAAGGAGAACATAGACGAAAGAAGGGAGAAGAAGGAAGAAGAAGAAAGGAAGATGGAAGAGGAGATGAGAGAGAAAACGAGAGAGCAGTGAGCATATTAGCAGCCATGGCTTCAAAAAATTGATAATATTACAGAAGAGGATTAAGAAAACGAGAGAGAAATCAAAAAGAGTACTAAAGAGACGATGGTAAGAGTGATCTGATTGGTGGAAAAGAAAACACACGGATCGTGAATTGGAATGTGTGCGATGATAGGCCGTTAGATGACATGCAAATCAATGGCTGATATTTAATATAAGACGGTGACACGGATCATGGGATAATGGATTTGGATAGTATGTTTTTTTTTTATTCATAGCTACGTACTAATAAAAACACTACTGTACTCTTAACTTTATGTAACTTATAAATTGTAAGAAACACAAATGTTTGGAAATTGGAATTGATTCAATATGACATATTTAATGTATATTAGTTATATGTATATCAGTATATGTAATAAATAATAATGTATGGTACGATTGGTATCATACTATCATTGCTATGTATAGATAATCGATAAATGTATCTGATTATTAAAACTTAAAACAGTTGATGATCGATCTAATTGAATACTTCTACTTCCCCACCCGTTTTCTTTAACTTGCAAGTTGCAACATATATATGTTGCAGCCTTGTAGGCACGTAATCTTAAAAGGTGATTAGAGAGAGTAAGACAACAAAGTAATTCAACAATATAACTTTAACACCAAAATTATGGAATAGTTCCAAACAATTGTCAATTATTACTTTATTAGACTAATGGGAAATTGAATAATCGTGATTTTAATTAAACATCCAAATATAGTTCCGTAACATTAAATTATTAGTTTATTACAATATCAATTATCGATTTATCGTATTCAAAGTACCAATTCATCAAATCATGGTTATGACGCGATCTTTAAAACAATTAAAACAAGAAGCTGATAGCCTGATAATATTTGATAATGAAACAATAATACATTAATACCTTATAAATTTGTAATAGACTAATATTTAATAAACAACAACAAGACTATAACCAAATTTGAAACATAACACATTAACATGATATAGAATGAATGAGAATTTCTGTAATTCTATATAATCTGATATCTGAATCGATTTATCGTATTCAAAGTAGCAACTCATCAAAACATGGTCATGACACGATATCTAAAACAATCCAACAAGAAGCTGATAACCTAATAATATATATTTAATAATGAAACAATAATACATTAATAC
Source organism: Chenopodium quinoa (assembly GCF_001683475.1). Classification (NCBI taxonomy): domain Eukaryota; kingdom Viridiplantae; phylum Streptophyta; class Magnoliopsida; order Caryophyllales; family Amaranthaceae; genus Chenopodium; species Chenopodium quinoa. Next base: position 585,472 of record NW_018742969.1, read on the forward strand.
ATTATAAATCTGTAATAGACTAATATGATAATATCGAATAAACAACAACAAGAGTATAACCAAACTTGAAACATAACATATTAACATGATATAGAATAATTGAATAAATGAAGATTTGTGTAATTGTATATAATCCGATGTCTGAAAATAAAGTGACGAAGTCCCAACTTTATATAAAACGAAAATAGCTAACCGGTCAAAAATCTCTTAAAACCCAATTTCTACTCGATCCATTATTTTTTTCACCAACCTATGCCGACCCGCTAATGAAATGGAAATACTAGTCCCAACTTGATATAAAACAAAACGCGCTAACTGGTCAAAACCACTTTTTAGAACTCGATTTCAACCCGATCCAATTTAACCGATTACCAAACTAACCCGAACGATTTTAGCACCAAACCGAGTATAAACCGAACCGATATGAATCGAACTAGCATTAACCCGGGTAAACCCGCCCCTGAACCGACCCATTTCAAAATAATCCGTTCATGACCCGAACCGATATGAACCCGGACCGACGTTGACCCGGTAAAACCGCCCCTGAACCGATCCGTTTCAAACCGGTCAGATCATGACCCGAACCGTTTATAAACCGAACGGGCATTGACCCGGGTAAACCCGCCCCTGAACCGACCTGTTTCAAACCGACCCGATTATTAACCGAACCGTTTAAAAACCGAACCGGCATTGACCCGAGTAAATCCGCCCCTGAAGCGACCCATTTCTAACCGATCTGATTATGACCCGAACTGTTTATAAACCGAACCGTTTATGACCCGTACCGAATTTAAATCGTACAAAAATAAACCGAAACCGAACCGACCTGTGACTAATCAAAACCGAACTGAACCGACCCGCCGTCTAAATGAAACCGTTTTAACCCGAACCATTTCAAACCGAAACCGTTTCAAACTGAGGTCAAACCGAACTGCCAGACTGAAGTCCCACCCCTATCTGTTTTCATAAATGTTCGTGGTAGGCTTGAATATGAAATCGGTGCAAGTTATAAACCGGTAAATAGGCCGTTTAAAGGCAAATTGGATGGTTCCACCCACCCAATTGGACTACCGGAGGGTATTAAGGACCATAGTAAACATTTCGGCAATTTATATTTATGGGCGAAAACAGTCGAAAATTTCCAAAATTGAAGGCTAATGTCCATGTTTTTTGAGAAATTTTGGAGGTTTAAGAGCCCGATGTCGCAAACTTTTGAGATTTTAGGGATTACATCTGGGGGTAATTTAATGCCGTTTGGAAACATATATGATCATTATATGTTGTCATAGATGTTCATGGTAGGCTGAATTAATGAAATTAGTGCAACTTGTAAACTGGTAAATTGATCTTTTAAAGGCAAATTGGATTGTTCCACCCACCCAATTGGACTTCCGGTGGATATTAGGGACCATGGTAAACATTTCGGCAATTTTTGTTTTCAGGCGAAAAAAGTTAGAAAATTCCAAAATTGAAGGCTAATATCCACGCTTTTTATGAAATTTTGGAGGTTTCGAGGCCCAGTGTCGAAAAGTCTTAAAATTTTAGGGAATATATCTCGGGGTCATATATCGCTATTTTGAACCATTTATGATCATTATATATATGTTGTCATAAATGTTTGTGGTAGGCTTGATTTAAGGAAATCGGTGCAAGGTTTAAGCCAGTGAATTGATCGTTTAAAGGCTAATTGGATAGTTAAACTCACCCAATTGGACGCCCAGAGAGTATTAGGGCATGGTAAAATTTCGGCAATTTTTATTTGCGGGAGAAAAAAAGACAAAAAATTCCAAAATTGAAGGCTTATCCACGCTTTTTGAGAAATTTTGGAGGTTAGGGGCACACTGTTGAAAAGCCTTGAGATTTTAGGTAATACATCTTGGGGTCATATAATGACGTTTGGAACCATATATGATCATTATATATTGTCTTAAATTTTTGTGGTAGGCTTGAGTTAACGAAATCGGTGCAAGTTGTAAATCGGTAAATTGGCCGGTTTAAGCCAAATTGGATGGTTCCACCCACCCAATTGGATCTCGGAGGGTATTAATGACCATGGTAAACATTTCGGCAATCTTTATTTCTGAGCGAAAAAGTCAAAAAATCCCAAAATTGAAGGCTAATATTCACGCTTTTTGAGAAATTTTGGAGATTTCGACGCCCGGTGTCGAAAAGCCTCGAAAATTTAAGGGATTTATCTCGGGGTCATATAATGCCGTTTTGAACCATTTATAATCATTATATGTTGTCATGAATGTTCATGGTAGGCTTGATTTAATGAAATTGGTGCAAGTTGTAAACCGATAATTTGGTTGTTTAAAGGCAAATTGGATGTTTCCATCCACCATATTGGACTCCGAGAGGGTATTAGGGTCCAGGATAAACATTTCGGCAATTTTTATTTTCAGGCGAAAAAAGTCAAAAAAATTCAAAAATTTAAGGCTAATATCCACATTTTTTAGAAATTTTGGAGTCTTCGGCGCCCGGTGTCTAAAAGTCTTGAAATTCTATAGCATAAGTCCCGGGGTCATATAATGTCGTTTAGAAACATATGTAACCATTATTTGTTGTCATAAATATTCGAGGTAAGATTGAGTTAATGAAATCGGTGCAAGTTGTAAACCGGTAAATTGGTCGTTTAAAGGCAAATTGGATGGTTCCAACCACCTAATAGGACTCCCGGAAGGTATTTGGGACCATGGTAAACATTTCGGCAATTTTTATTTCCGGGCGAAAAAATATAAAAAAAATTTCAAAATAGAAGGCTAATATCCACGTTTTTTGAAAAATTTCGAAGGTTTCGGGGTACGGTGTTGAAAAGTCTTGATATTTTAGGGGATACATCTTGGGGTCATATAATGCCGTTTGGAATCATATATAATCATTATATGTTTTCATAAATGTTCGTAGTAGGCTTGAAATAATGAAACCGTGCAAGTTGTAAACCGGTAATTGGCCGTATAAAGGCAAATTGGATGGTTCCACCAACCTAATTGGACACCTAGAGGGTATTAGGGACCACAATAAACATGTCAACAAATTTTATTTTCGGGAGAAAAAAAGTCCAAAATTGAAGACTATTTGAGAATTTTTGAGAAATTTCTCAAAAAATTTCAAAATAGAAGGCTAATATCCACGCTTTTTGACAAAATTTTTGAGGTTTCGGGGCACGGTGTCAAAAAGTTTTGAAATTCTAGGGGATACATCTCGGTGTCATATAATACCATTTGGAACCATATAAGATCATTATTTGTTGTTATAAATGTTCGTGATATGCTTGAGTTAGTGAAATCGATGCAAGTTGTAAACCGGTAAATTGGTCGTTTAAAGGCAAATTTGATGGTTCTACCCACCTAATTGCACTCCCGGGGTATATTAGGGACCATGGTAAATATTTCAAAAAATTTTATTTCTGAGCAAAAATACACTAGTAGAATAAATGTAATGGCAAGCGGTTCAAACCCCCTAATGGCAAGCGGTTTTGAACCGCATGGGCTTAGGGGGCTTGCCATTTGCCATTTAAATGGAAAGCGGTTCAGAACCGCTTGCCATTACTAGATAAAGGGCAGCGGTTTTGGCGCCAAACCGCTGCCCAATATGGGTATAAATTTTTTTTTTTTTTTGTTTTGGATTTTTCACATAAATTGATACACAAATCAAACATATGTAAAAGAATTAATATTTTTATTAATTATTTGTTCTAATATTACATTTACATCAAAAAAAAATTAATACAAGTAACAAAATTAATACAAATAATATATTAAAAAAAATGCTCATGTTGCTCCGTACCACCAGCCACGACCACCAACACCACCGGCCCACCACGACCCACCAATACCAGTACACCCACCAGCCATGACCACCCACCACGACCCCCACCAATACCTGAACACCCGTCAGCATCGACCCCCCACCAATACACGACCACCCACCAGCCACGACCACACACCAGCCACCCGTCCACACACGACCCCCACCAACACCAAACAACAAATAAAAAAAACACACCACCAACACACACTGGCCAACACCACCACCCACCACGACCCCCACCAACAATAAATCGACCTAAAACAAACCAATTCAACCACCCATCACAATAAAATAAAATAAAAACTGAAAAAACAAAATAAAAGATTAAAAAAAAAGGAAATACCTTGAATACAACCAAAAAATCGAAATTGGCTTTAAATTTGGGTTTTATGGGTCAAATTCGACCATAAAAACTCTAGATTTAAAGTTTTTATTGTCGAATTCGACCATAAAAACCCACACGCACCACCACCGGACTACCACCATTTAAACCCACACAAATTGGCTCGAATTGGCTCGAAAACCCACCTGAATTCACTCGAAAACCCATCGGAATTCGCTCAAAAACCCACAAGAACCAATGAGGGTCTTGGCGTGAGAAAGGAAAGAAAGAGATGAGATATAAAGATAAGAGAAGGAGATGGAGAAAGGAGAAAGGAGAGTTGAGAAGAAAGAGAAGATGCGTGACAATGGAGGGGTGAGAGGAGAGAGAAGAGAGAAGTGAGGGAGTGAAAAGAGGAGAGAGAGAGAGAGAGAGTTGTTAGCCTGTTAATAGGGGCGAAAGGGGAGAGAGGAGAGAAAGGCCGTGAGAATGTGAGATTTATTGGGCTTAGGGTTTGTGAGCCCGCTTTTTTTTTTTTTTAAATGGCCAGCGGTTTAAGGTTGAACCGCTTTCCAATTTAACTAATGGTAAGCAGTCAACCCTAAACCGCTTGCCATTAGTTAAAAGGCAAGCGGTTCGCGCCAAAACCGCTTGCCAATTCATAGTTTTTTTTTTTTTTAATCAGTAATGGGAAGCGGATAACACAAACCGCTTGCAAATCATAGCTTCCCATCACATTTATTCTACTAGTGATAAGTCAAAAAATTCCAAAATTGAAGGCTAATATCAACGCATTTTTAATAATTTTGGAGGTTTTGGGGCCCGGTGTCGAAAAACCTTAAGATTTTTGGGGATACATCTTGGGGTCATATAATGCCGTTTAGAACCATATATGATCATTATATGTTTTCATAAATGTTCGTGGTAGGGTTGAGTTAATTAATGAAATTAGTGCAAGTTGTAAATTAGTAAATTGGTCGTTTACATGCAAATTGGATGGTTCGACCCACCTAATTGGAATCCCGGAGGGTATGAGCGACCATGTTAAACATTTCGGCAATTTTTATTTACGGGCGAAAAAGGTTAAAATTCCAAAATTAAAGGCTAATATCCACGCTTTTTGAGAAATTTTGTAGGTTTCGGGGCTTGGTGTCGAAAACCCTTTAGATTTTTTGGGATAAATCTCGGGGTCATATAATGCCATTTGAAACTATATATGATCATTATATGTTGACATAAATGTTTGTGGTAGGCTTGAGTTAATGAAATCGGTGCAAGTTGTAATCCGGTAAATTGATCGTTTAATGGCAAGTTGGATGGTTTCACCCACCCAATTGGATTTCCGGAGGGTATTAAGGATCATGATATATATTTCGCCAATTTTTATATACGGGCGAAAAAAAGTCAAAAAATTCCAAAATTGAAGGCTAATATCAATGGATTTTGAGAAATTAAGAAAGTTTCGGGGCGTGGTGTCGAAAAGCCTTGATATTTTAGGGAATATATCTCGGTGTTATATAATTCTGTTTAGAACCATATATAATCATTATCTACACTTCCTAGTTTTATGGAAGTTGTGGCTTAGTGGAGATTAAGGCAAACGACAGTTTTTAACTTCCTTCTTCCTCTATAAAAAGACTAGGTTTTATGTTGGGAAAAATACACTTGAGCATTACAATCTTTTAGCTTTCAAAAAGAGTCATAATCTACTTAATTCCTTGAGTGTCTTTGTACTTAATATTTAGATTTTAATCTTGAGTTGTATTGAGTTAGAGTTTGGGTAAACTCTATAGAGTTTATTGCTTTGAGTGAATCAAGGAGAAAGAGAGTGTTGAGAGAGTTCAATTGGTTGAGGGATCAGTTGAAGGGGAACTTGAGTTCGTTGAAGAACTTAAGTTAGAGTCTTAATTTGTAATAGGTTGTTTGCCCTATTATTATTAAGAGTTGAGTTTAAAATCCCTTGTGGTCGTGGTTTTTCTTCTTGATTAGGGCCAAGAAGTTTTCCACGTAAAATCTCTCTTTGCACTTTAAGTTTAAGTTTTAATTCCGCAAAAATTACCCTAGTTCCTCTACAATACAATTCACCCTCCCTCTTGTATTGTTCATTCGAGTTAACAAAGATGTAAACCAGTAAATTAGTCGTTTAAAGGAAAATTGGATGTTTCCACCCACCAAATTGGAATCCCGGAGGGTATTAGGAACCATGGTAAACATTTCGTCAATTTCTATTTACAAGCGAAAAAAAGTCGAAAAATTCCAAAATTGAAGACTAATATCCACGATTTTTGAGAACTTTTGGAGGTTTCGGGGCCCGGTGTCGAAAATCTTTTAGATTTTTTGGGATGCTTCTTGGGGTCATATAATGTCGTTTGAAACCATATATGATCATTATATGTTATCATACGTGTTCGTGGAAGGCTTGAGTTAATGAAATCGGTACAAGTTGTAAACATGTAAATTGGCCATTTAAATGCAAATTGGATTGTTCCACCCACCCAATTGGACTCCTGGAGGGTGTTAGGGACCATGGTAAATATTTTGGCAATTTTTATTTACAGGCTAAAAAAGTCGAAAATTTTCAAAAATTGAAGGCTAATATCCACACTTTTTGAGAAATTTTGTAGGTTTCGGAGCCCGGAGTCGAAAAGGCTTGAGATTTTAAGGGATAAATCTCGGGGTCATATAATTCCGTTTGGAACCATATATGATCAGTATATGTTGTCATAAATGTTCTTGGTAAATTTGAGTTAATGAAATCAGTGCAAGATGTAAACCGGTAAATTGGCCGTTTAATGGGCAAATTGGATGTTTTCACCCACCCAATTGGACTCTCGGAGGATATTAGGGACCATGGTAAACATTACAGCAATTTTTATTTATGGCCGAAAAAAGTCAAAAATTCCAAAATTGAAGGCTAAATCCAAGCTTTTGAGAAATTTGTAGGTTTTGAGGCCCGGTTTAAAAAATCCTTTAAATTTTTTGGGATAAATCTATGGGTCATATAATGCCATTTTAAACCATATATGCTCATTATATGTTGTCATAAATGTTCGTGGTAGGCTTGAGTTAATGAAATCGGTGAAAGTTGTAAACCGGTAAATTGGTCGATCGTTTGATGACAAGTTGGATGGTTCCACCCACCCGATTGGACTCCCAGAGTATTAGGGATGGTAAACATTTTGCCGATTATTATATACGGGCGAAAAAAAGTCAAAAAATTACAAAATTGAAGGCTAATATCAATGGATTTTGAGAAATTAAGAAAGTTTCGGGGCGTGGTGTCGAAGAGTCTTGATATTTTAGGGAATATATCTCGGTGTTATATAATTCTGCTTAGAACCATATATAATCATTATATGTTGTCATAAAGTTCGTGGTAGGCTTGAGTTAATAAAATCGATGAAGTTGTAAACCGGTAAATTGGTCGTTTAAAGTTCTAATTGGATATTTCTACCCACCCAATTGGACTCCTGAAGGGTATTATGGTCTATGGTAAAAATTTTGGCAATTTTTATTTCTAGGTGAAAAAAAGTCAAAATTTTCCAAAATTAAATACTAATCCACTTATTTTGTGAAAGTTTTAAGGTTTCGGAGCTCGGTGTCAAAAAGTCTTTAAATTCTAGAGAATAAATCTCAGGGTCATATAATGTCGTTTGGAACCATATATGATCATTATATTTTGTCAAAAATGTTCGTGATAGGCTTCATTTAATGAATTAGGTGCAATTTGTAAACCCGTAAATTGGCCGTTAAAAGTAAATTGGATATTTCCACCCACCCATTAAGACTCTCTGAGGGTATTAGGGACCATGTTAAACATTTCGGTAATTTTAATTTCCACGCGCATAAAAGTTAAATATTTCAAAATTGAAATCTAATTATCCACGCTTTTTGAAAAATTTTGAAGGTTTCGAGGCCTGTTGACGAAAAGTCTTGAGATTTCAGGGGATATATCTCGGGGACATATAATTCCTTTTAGAACCATATATAATCATTATATATGTGTTGTCATAAATGTTCGTGGTAGCCTTGAATTAATGAAATTTGTGCAAGTTGTAAATCGGCAATTGGCCGTTTAAAGGCAAATTGGTTGGTAACACCTACCCAATTAGACTCCGGGAGGTTATCGGGAACCATGGTAAACATTTCGGCAATTTTTATTTGCGGGCGAAAAAAAAAGTCAAAAATATTCCAAAATAAAAGACTAATATCCATGTCTTTTGAGAAATTTTGGAGTCTTCGGGAACCGGTGTCTAAAAGTCGTGAAATTTAGGGGAATACATCTCGTGGTCATATATTGTCGTTTGGTCCCATATATGATCTTTATTTGTTGTCATAAATGTTCATGGTAGAATTGAGTTAATGAACGAAATCGGTGCAAGTTGTAAACTGGTAAATTGGTCGTTTAAAGGCAAATTGGATGGTTCATCCTTGCCAATTGGACTCCCGAAGGATGTTAAGGACCATGGTAATTATTTCAGAAATTTTTATTTACGGGCGAGAAAAGTAAAAAAAATTCTAAAATTAAAGACAAATATCCACACTTTTTGAGAAATTTTGTAGGTTTCGGGGGTCCGGTGTCGAAAAGGCTTTAGATTTTAGAGGATAAATTTCGGGGTCATATAATGCCGTTTGAAACCATATATGATTATTATATGTTGTCATAAATGTCCGTGGTAAGCTTGAGTTAATAAAATCGGTGTAATAAGTAAACTGGTAAATTGGTCGTTTAAAGGCAAATTAGATGGTTCCACCCAGCCAATTGGACTCTCGGAGGGTATTAGGGACCATGGCAAACATTTAGACAATTTTTATTTTTGGGTGAAAAAAGTCAAAAATTCCAAAATTAAAGGCATTTATCCACGTTTTTTGAGAAATTTTGGAGGTCTCGGGTAGATTTGTCAATTCGAGTAAATGGGTCGGGTTTGAGTCGGTAAGAATGGGTCGGGTCAACATGGGTCCGGTCGATTTGGATTAATTACATAACCTATGCGGGTCGGGTCATGCTTTAGTCGGGTCATATCGGGTCATACTTCTTATCGGGTTTGGGTTGGGTTTAGGTCGAGTTCATAACATGTCGGTTTACATTCGGGTCAGGTGAACAATTGGTCGGGTTTAATTCGGGTTAAAACGGGTTAGGGTAATTCTCGGGTTCTAGTCAGGTTCGGTTCAAGTCAATAATTTGTGGATTATAATCAGGTCGGGTCATTATCGGGTCTGAGTCGGGTTCGGTTCTAGTCAATAATTTGCGAATTATAATCAAGTCGGGTCATTTTCAAGTCGGTTCATTCTCGGGTTCAAGTCGGGTTCGGTTCAAGTCAATAATTTGCATGTTATAATCAGGTTGGGTTATTTCCAAGTCGGGTCATTCTCGAATTCAAGTCGAGTTATGTTCAAGTCAATAATTTGCAGGTTACAATCAGGTTGGGTCATTTTCAAGTCAGGTCATATTCGGGTTTAACTGTTCAACTAACTATTAATAGATAATTATCATTTTTATCAAGCTAATTATTTCCTTTGACTATAATATATATGGCAATATACTAGGGAACTATAGTCTATAATTTAGGAAGATAATTATCTCATTTGACCATACAACAAATATATACTATATTTAACTCTTAAATTTGAGGATGATGCTCCTTTCTTTTGCTGGCCTTGACTGACTTGGTCTCCCAAGACAAAATGTTTTGATCTACAATAATAAGGTGGTCTAAATTGCATTTAAGGTGACTTGAAATCGAGTCAGGAACAATTTGGGTTGAATTTAGGTCGGGTTAATAACAAGTCGTGTTGATTTCGAGCCGGGTTAGTAACATATTAGGTTGAATTTTTGGGTCGGGTTAGTAATAGGTCTGGAAAAATTCCAGTTGGGTCAAAAACAAGTCGGGTCGGGTTTGTAACATGTTGGGTTAAATTCGGGTGGGGTTAGGAACGGGTCGGGTTGAATTCAGGTCAGCTTAGTAACAAGTCGGGTTAAATTCGAGTTTTGGCGGGTTAAAACGGGTTTGGTTCAATTTCGGTTCAAGTCGTGTTCGGTTCAGGTCAATAATTTGTGGGTTACATTCGGGTCGGGCCATCTCTTCGGGTTCGAGTCTCACATACTTGGGTCAACTCGGGTCTAGGGTTGGTTTCAGGTTGGGTTTGGGTCACCATTGTTTCGGATTCAGATGGGTTGGTTAATAATCGGGTTTGAGTCGATATTTCGGGTCGGATCAACTTTTGACTGCTCTAAGCAATATGGTGTAGTTAATTACCCCTTCGTTCTCTCTTAAGTTTCTAATAAGAGCAAGAGGATTAACTAAACCAAAAAAAAACGTATTATACTTCCTCCGTTTTTTTTATTGCACCATGAGAGATTTCACGCTTATCAATGCATTACTTTAGCTATAAATATCATCAATTATACTTTTGTAAAAATTATAAAAATTTGATAATTGAAAAGTAGATTTCGAGACGAATCTAATTAGATCTCACATGACTATGTTTATCCTAATGGATAAATCACAAATGATGATGGTCAAAAAAGAATAAGTGAATAGTGTAAAAGTCCTAATGTTGCAATAAAATAAAAATGGAGGAATTATATAAATAACCCTTTAATAAGGTGAATCTCTAAACATCGCCCGCAAATTACCATATAAAGCCCACAAATATGACTTGGTGTGACCATTATGCCCATTTTCTAAAATTGAAATAATCTCGGTTTAAAAAATGTGGAGCCGTACTGGCTCGCCGGGGGAGACCGAAGGGCAGGCCGGAGATGCGGGGGACGCCGGAGGTACGTCGTCGTCGACGGAAAACGAGGTAAGTCACCGTTAAAATTCACGGTTTACCGTCGGAGTGGCTCTGGCGCCTAGGATGGACGCCCAAACCGTAGCCTGGACGTCCAAGCCAGACGCCAGAACCACCAGAGTGGCGTCCAGCCCAGACGCCCAGACCACCAGAGTGGCGTCCAGCCCAGACGCCCAGACCACCAGACTGGCGTCCTAACCAGGCGCCACTCTACTGGCTGAGGCGGCCCCGCCAGGCGCCAGTCCAGTGGCTGTGGCAGCCCTCGCAGACGCCACCCTTATAAATTAATTTTTTTTTTCTTTTTTGATTTTGTTGTTGTTTTTTATTTATTTTTTTTTTTTTTAAAAAAAATCGAAAATGATTTTTTAAAAAAATTCGAAATGGGTTTTTTTTAAATTAATTTTGAAAATTCGAAATAGGTTTTTTAAAAATTAAGTTTGAAAATTCGAAATGGTATATTTTTAAATTTAGTTTGAAAATTCGAATTGGGTTTTTATAAAAATTAAGTTTGATTATACATAATTATGCTTTTTTTTTGTGTTAATTCTGTGTAAATATAGAAATTAAATGTATTATCCGTTAAATGTATTTATTGTAATATATAATTGATGCAGGATTATGGTGGAGATGGAAATGATTACAGTGGGATATTTGGACATGATGGTCCATTCGAAGAAGCTCAACAGGCGATTGATTGGGCAAAACAGGTTGCAATTGCAGCTGGATTTTGCTTGGTAGTAGTAACTCATAAATCTCAACGGGATGGTAGAATGGATCGCATTTTGAGATGTGACCGTTATCGCAAAAGAGAAGACAGAGATTTTCGTACAGCCACTCGGTTTGATACAAAGCGGAAAGGTTGTGGGTGTGAGTTCAGAGTAAAGGTTCGACAACTACGGAGTCGTGACGGTTGGGAAGTGATTGGTTACTCTAAATGGGGGTATCACAACCATGAGATGATAGTATATGAAGAGGGTCATCGACAGCTGAGCGGCTTAAGTCCTGCTGCGAAAGTAGTTGTGAAAGAAATGAGTGATGCTCAAGTCAAGCCTGCTAAAATATTAGCATCTGTGTTAGAGAAATTTCCAGAAGACCATCCAAACCGAAGACACATCTACAACGTCAGACAGCAACTCAGGTTTGAACGGTCAGAGGGAAGGAACCCTATACAGCAGCTGCTACACCAGGCACAATCACGTGGTTACCTGTTCTGGTTTGATTCTGATGAAGATACAGCGGAGGTGACTCATCTTTTCCTTGTGCATCCTGATTGTGCTGATATGATCAAGTCTTGGCCATTTGTGATTTTGATCGACTCAACGTACAAGACAAACAAGTACAAGTTCCCACTGGTTGAGATCATGGGGATGACTCCAACGAACCAGAACTTTCTGATTGGTCATGCAATCATGAAGGATGAGACGGCTCCAAGTTATTATTGGGTGTTGGAGAAGCTGAGAAACTACATCGGGCCTAATGTTCATCCAGCAGCCATCGTCAGCGACTGTGAGGGAGGTCTCTTTGCCCCCATAGCAGAGCTGTTTCCAGAATCGAACCACTTATTGTGCACATGGCACATCAACAACTGTGTGAAAGTGAAAGCCTACAACCTTTTCAACAAGAATTTGGAAATGGCAGAGAGATTGGTGAATGGTAAGTGGCGGAAGATCCTACAGGCTACCATAGAGGAAGCGTATGAGCGAGCATTGGCTAACTTCAGGGATTCGTACCAGTGGTGTCCGGCACTGGTGGACTATGTGATGCAGCAATGGGTCCCTCACAGGGAAAAGTTTGTCAAATATTGGACAAACCAGGTACTTCATTTCGGGAACACTACAACATGTAGAGTTGAGAGCGCTCATAGAGCTACCAAGGACTGGATTGATTCATCGACCGCTGCTTTGGATACACTGTTCGATAGACTTAACAAGTCAATTGAAACTCAGAAGAACGGCATCAGGAACTCTCTAGAGGACTCCAGACGACGACATGGTACGATGTATAACCATTTTATATTTAAGATTCTCCATGGTCGTGTGTCGCACTACTGCTTGGGGTTGATTCTCACTGAGCTGAACAGGATGAGGGACTTGGCTGACGAAGTGTATGCTCGGTGTGGGTGTGCTATTTCAGTAACTCATGGATTACCTTGCGCATGCACCATTCACCGCGTTATTACAGAAGAAAGGGCGTCGTTACATGTTGATCAGGTCCATTCATTCTGGAGGACGCTTGTTATTGGTGAGCATGCAGACACTCAAACGGCCGACCGTGAACAGGAGGAGTTGGAGCAGTTTCGTTCGATGTACGACCGAGTGTCCTCCAGCCATCCTTCTATTATTCGTGACGCTACTCATGTACTTCATGACATGTTCCACACGTCTACCTTAGATTATGAAGAACCCGAAGGAGTTGACCGTCCTCGAGGTCGACAACGGCGGAACAGGAGTGCGTTTGAGTATATCCGTGGTCTTGGTCGTGGTCGTGCTCGTGGTCGGACATCGTCATCTAGTCGTAGTCAATCTTCATCGTCTGTGAATATGCCCCTGAGAACTGGTACGTTTTGGTTGTTTACATTGCACATAGTTTTAAAGTGTTACTCCTGCCTTCTTAACTGTCTATAATTATATGGTGAATAGGAAGAAACGATGTTGATCAGTTTCCGTACAAGGAAAGGATACCTGCGATCATCATGCCGTACTTGGAAGGGTGGAATGATGTAGTCGGAGATGGTAACTGCGGATTCCGGGTCGTGGCTGATGTTTTTCAAATGGGCGAAGACAACTACGGTTTGGTGCGTCAGTTGATGTACAGCGAAATTGCCTCTAACCGAAATGTTTATCGTCATGTGTACCAGGATGACTTGGATGGCGCTCTGCGGCGTATCCGGTGGGGAGGTGGACCTTGCGGCCAAAATCATTATTTTGACGCGCCCCTAGATCTGTTTGCCGTTGCAAACATTTACAAATGCGCAGTCATGCATTTCGGCCTGGGAGTGCATAGTCAAGCTTATTATCCTTGTACCACGGTTCTCCCTTGGCGGTCGCGTGAGACTGTCACCACACCGCTCAGAGAGCTAGCTATTGCGTTTCTTGGGTCGTCATACAGACATTTCATCCGACTAGACATGTCATCCGATTTTCCAGTGCCACCGATTATACCTCGGTGGTACAACATTCGCACAGCGAGCGTAGAGGGTTGGGATGCGCTATATCATGACCGGATCCACGAATGGAACACCCTAGCTGCATTTTAGTTTTTCATGTTTACATTCTTCCTATGTAATATTATTTGTACGTTGCTCTTTTAATGAGAACATTAATCTTTTATATTGTATTGCTTACTGCATTCTATATGTTTCATGGGTAAGTTGCGCGGATCCACGAACGGTTATATCAAAATTTAAAAACAGCAATGATAATATGTTTTAGTTTTTCATGTTTACATTCTTCCTATGTAATCTTATTTGTACGTTGCTCTTTTAATGAGAACATTAAAGTGCTCTATAAATAAAATGACAAAACCATCAGTAATCCCTCCTCGACGACGACTCCCACTGCGCAAGGGTCTGTTCCAGACTATCAACAACAACTCTCCCTGTTGCACTCATGCTGTCCTTCTCAAGAGAGAGTTTCTGTACGTTCTGCATTATCTTTCCCATCCACTGCATACAACAAAAAACAAAAGATGAAATACAATAACAACATATAAAACTTAATTAAAAGACAACGATAAATATAATATGAGACATACCGCTTCCATGGCAGTAGGCGGTGGCACATAATCATCATCGCTGTGGTCGAGATCTGCGATCAACCTCGGGTGCGAATACCGGTTGAACCATTCCATGTAGTAATGGTCACACATGGGAGGAACCCCAGAGGGCGGCCGCTGCAACTCCGCAGTCCATAAGCGGGCCACCATCGGAAACTGGTCCCACGTCCACAGCGATGATGATATCCGGCCATTGCACGACGTAGTCCCTCGACGATGCAGGTCGGACCGCCTTCATCGGGCATGCCGGGGGAGGAGGGACAACTTGGACAAATCCAAGCTGGCGAAGACAACGCTGGGGCATGTACGCCTCGACGATGTCACGATACTGAATGAGTCCCGTGTACAGGGTCCTGGGTACCCTAACACTAGGGTTCGGGCCGAAAGGCATCCAGTTCACCTGCACATAGTTTTAAAATTTAATAACATGAATATAATATGTGCAAATAATAAAATGTAGAAACAATTTATAAACGTTACCTCTAAGGGGGACAGCCTGTCCAGCAATAACCGTATCGATCGGAGGCGGTCAACGGACTTCTTCTTCGAGCGCGGACTCCACGCACAAGCACGCGACATCCCCTCATCAATAGGAACCGGGTCACGATGTGGTCGCAATGCAGGAAAGTACTCGTATATCCAGGTCTGCAATAGAGTCAGACACCCAGTGATACCTGCCGCGTCAGCTCGACTCGCAAATCCTAGTTGGCGATACAAATACGCCAACGTAGCCGATCCCCAGGAAAACTGGCCTACACTGTCGGGGTCACACGCCTCTACTATGTCGCGTGGACTGAGCTTGTTTCCGCCGCTCTTATCCGGAAACAAGGTACATCCGAGGAGTAGAAAAACATAAGCACTCAGCTGTGCGTCGTGCGTCCTACGTGCACTGGGGTACAAACACCGCTGCAACACGGATGCGATCTTCACACCTCCGTGTTCCCAAACACCTAGCGCCTCGGTGTACAGTGCAGCCCTGTCCACCGCCAACAACTCCGCCAGCAAATCTGCCTGATCCGCATCAGCCACAGCACAAAGTCGTTTACCCTCAACACGAATCCCCAGAATGGCCTCGACGTCATGTAACATGATCGTCATCTCACCGAACGGAAGATGGAAAGAGTTTGTATCCGGCTGCCATCGCTCAATGAAAGCCGTGATCAGCGTACTGTCAATCTTATCGTGCATGGTGGCAGGAACGTGATTCACCCCAGTGCCCTCCAATCGCTCGAACATCTCGCTCTCCGCCGGCCAAGCCTCAGCCCATGTACGCAAAAAGCTACAAGTCTTTTCCCGGGTATGACATTTCAACAACCCCGTAACTGAAGGCCTCTCCTGGTCCTCCCAAATACGGGCATCTATGTGTCCTAGAAAGCTAGGAATCACACTCCCGTCAACAGGCCCACCGGGCACCTCACTCCTAACAACCCAAGAATCATTACCGGCCCTCGACCGTTTCCTGCTTGCCCCAGATACAGTGGACGCAGATGATGTGCCAGATCTACTAACAAACCTACCACCCCTACCCTTACGCACCTCCACCATATGTGTCTCGTACATGTCATCAACCCTCTGACTGAATGGACCGTAATCATCATACGGTCCACTGCCATCGTCCACATCCTCATCCTCATCTGCGCCCTCCTCCTGCTCCTCCTCCTGGTCACCCTCCTCAGCATCATCATCGTCATCGTCATCCTCATCCCGACGGTGGATCCGTTCTCTACGATCTGAGGCCGAAATACCACGGGATCTGACATGTCTATGCCCCGACCTCTCCACTGAATAGCTTCTACTAAGAAGCTCTACATTCTTCCCCGCACCATGACGACCCAGTGAATTCTACACAAAATTTTAAAATATATAAACATACAAAAATTTATACGAAAAATAGCTACCACTACCCAAATCAAATAAACTAAAAACATACTAACAAATTAACATAATAAAGAAATTAACAAAACACTTAAATAAAAATAATAGAATAAAAAATACACTTAGAAAGGAAATAAAACCAACACAGAAGAATATATATAAACATAAATAATTCATTCCCAATTAAAATAGTTTAACTAACCAAAAACAATATCAATAATAAAATTTAAAATAAATTACCTAACCAAAAACAATATCAAAGTCACAAAAAAAATTTAAAAACAAATCAAAATAGAGAATAAAAATAAAAATGTACAAAAAAAACAAACAAATAATTGTAAACAAAATATAAACATAGAAAAAATACAACAAAATTGAAAAAATTTATAAAAATAAACAACAAAATATAAAAACAATTCAAAAAGATATTACACAAAAAAAAAATAAAAAAATAAAAACAATATTTTAAAACAAATATAAAAAAAAAAGAAAAAAAAGGGGGGGGGGGCGCCTTGGCTGGACGCCCAACCAGCGGTGGTGGCGCCAGCTGCAGACGCCGCCACCAGTGGGCTGGACGCCACAGCCACGGCTGCGGCGCCTTGAATAAACGCCACAACCGTGGCTATGGCGTCCAGCCCAGGCGCCAGCCTACTGGTGGCGGCGTCTGCAGCTGGCGCCACCACCGCTGGCTGGGCGTCCAGCCAGGGCGCCCCACCTCCGTCATGGCGGTTTTTCCTTTTTTTTTTTTTTTTTTTTTTTTTTTACAAATTGTACCTTGCCTCCTTGGGACCTCCTTCCCTCCGCCGCCGCCGCCAATTCCTTGCCTTGCCGCCTCGACATTGCTGTTGTTTGAAATTTTTTTTTTTTTTAGAGAGGTTGAAAGAAGATGAGCGATGAGAGTGTGAGTGATGAGAGTGTGAGTGTTTTTTTTTTTTTAGGTCAAGGGCAATATTGTCAAACCAAGTGAATTTTGTGGGCTTTATGTAGTAATTTGTGGGCGATGTTTAACAAATCCCTTAATAAGAAGCAGCAAGAAACTACACGTCTTGTTAATTGGAGAGGATTTTGTTCGATAAATGAATAAAGACATAGTTTGGTCATGCAATCTTTTGTCATTCTAGTCGCCTCTTGTATAACAACTAATACAAGACCCACTTTAAAAGGCAAAGATGCCAATACTCAATTCTATGGATTTTGTGCATATGCATTATTGGATGCACGAATATAAGTATAACAAGGAAGAAGATACACCCATTATCTAAATTCTATATTTTTATTTTACTTTTTTCAACATATTGGTGCTGGTGTGCTACTGCTTTTGTCAATTTCGGTATCGAATTTAATTTCTTACAATTATTTATAATTTTTACCTTATTTAATAAATATAAAATTGTACTTCCATGCCTCTTCCTACGACAACAAATCAAAAATACTAGAATAATGTAATATACTATATGGTCAACTATATGCATTATGAATGAATTTATTTATACAATTATTTGTAACAAAATAGAGGGTTTGAAATTCCTATCTTGAATTGCAATCTAAAAATTAGCTTTAAGAAAGAGTTATCTTTTGCTAAGAGGCCGACAAGAGTGATTCTGATTCTAATTCTATTCTTCTCCCCTTTTCAACTTGCTTATTTAGATGCTGTTTTTTTGCTCTTTCTCTATTTATCCTATTTTAGTTCTTTAGTAATAGTCAATCTCTAATTAGGTTATTATTTTTAAATTTTTTGAGAAAATTTAATTATTCTTTTTACCTATACTATGATGTAAAGTTAATAATTTAATGGCTAACTGTTGAGATTATTCAAGTTGACAATTTTTCGAACATATATATAGTATAAAAGACATTAAGAGGGTAAGGTTTTAAATTTGAGAGTTTATGTAATTGGAATTTAATGAAGCCCAAGAGGCAATGTGTAAAGGATCCCATAATGAGCATCAAGATAATGGTGAAAGGTACACCAAACTAAAGATTTATTACCCTTAAATTGGCTATTATTTATGTTGGCGTATCTATACTCTATATTAGAAAGTTATTACATTTTACAAAATTCGCATCTTAAATTTTCGAACTTGACAATGTCATGTAGCCATGTAGTCCACATGCCATGACGATAAACTTGTATTTCTTCGTCTGGTTTACTTAACCCGACCATATTTATTTAAAATAAATAAATATGTAGTAATAAATAAAGATTGGTTAAGCAATTATATATTTCTACTCAAAATTTCTTTAAATTTCAATTTATATAAGGAATGCATCTAGTAAGCAGTCCAAGAACACTAAGCAATATACTTAAGAAAGGAGACGAATTTTTCCATTGATTTTTTTTTATTTTTTTATTTTTATTTTAAGAACACAAATATGAGACCATTGAAATTGTAGTTAACTTAAAAACTTGATAGAAACCTATAATATCAGTACATTCTACTCCGTAAAATAGATAATATGGCCATATATTAAGGAACACAAAGAGTAATTTTATACGAAGTTAGACTTCGAATATAGTAAACATGTTCTAGAACAAAGTTAATTAAATTAATTTTTAAACCATCATAGTCATTCCATTAAAGAAGATCAAGTAAGACAAAAAACCTTCAAAAAAAATTAATTAAAAATTAGGAAAGCATCCAATAAAAAAATCAAAACCCAACAACTAGCAATCATCAAATGAATGACCAAGTCCCTAAAAATGAACAAATTCTATCTATCTATATTGCAATATTGGGGAATTTAGTTAAACATAATTAATCAAACTTCTCATCAAATCAGTATATAATATTTTCAGTATGATTCTTGACAAAGAAGCATTATAATCCGTAAACGTAGACATCAATCTCTTTCCGCAAAATTAAAGTAAAGGAAAGAATATTTCATGTACATGCAAAAATTAAATAAAGAACATACTTTGTATTTTCTTTTTTTTCAATTATGTCACTCACTTTGAATTTAAGTTGAATGGAATTTTAAAAATCTTTGATTTTCTAAGTTTTTGATATACGTACGTGATTATCCAACAAAGGGTTGTGGATAAAGAGGAATAGAATCCAATACACTTAGGTACTTGCATAGTTGCATTACATCTTTTTTTTTTTTTTTTCTTTTTTCTTTTTTTTTTTTTTGCAATTTTTATAGATTATTCTTGGTATCTACTATCTAGGCTTTCCTTGTGTAGAATTATACGGTTGCAATGAACCATCTTTATTAATAATTTTTTTTAATAAGGAATATTTTATAAATAACGAAGATTAGTAAAATTCCTATATGGGACATTGGACCTAATATAGCTAGCCAAGTAGCCTTAATCACTCGATCGGTTTTTCTTTTATCTTTTTTCTTCTACTCACTTACTATAGATTCAAAACTCAAGAAAAATAAATTATGTAAGAGAGAATGATCTAATTGAAATGAAACGGTAGATGAATGTGAGGTAAAAAAAAAGATAAGATGGTAACACATGTTTACTTAACTTGAAATAAAATAGATATGGCCAATATGGGTAAAAAAAAATAAAAAATATATATATAAATAAAAAAAAACCTACACTTAAAATAGAAAGTGGAACTAATTAATAGACAATACGAGTAATAAACATTGAAGTAGAATACAATTAATAAGTAGTAATAATAACATTGAAAGTATAAAGGATAAATAATTAAGTTGGTAATTATAAATCTAACTCTGGTAATAAGATAGGTGTATTAAAAAGGGAATGTTTGGGATTTAATTACAAAGAGACCATGTACCGAATCCAAGGTTTTTTTTTTTTTTTTTTTTTTTTTTTGTTTTTTTTTAACAACCTAACACGAGTTTGAAATATGTTTATTTGTACAGTACTAAAATCTAGAATGCTTAACTGCACTCTACATGTTAGAATTAGAGAGAATTTGAAAGTGATATACATTGCACATATATTTAGGGGGCGTTTGGTTTGAAAAGTGGAAACGGAGCGGAAAGGAAACAAATAAGAGGGGGGAAAGGAATCATTTAGCTATTACCTTTTCATTTGTTTGGTTTCACCATAGAAAGGGTATTTGTTAAGAGAAGGGTAAGGGTATTTGTTACCCCAAGTTTTTGAGAGGTAACAAATAAGAGGTAATCATTACTCTTAGGTAATGGTAATTGTTACCATGCCTTCAAACCAAACACATGGTAACGGTATTGGTTTAATCGAATCCGTTTCCAACTCAAAAAATACACCAACAAACACCCCCTTAATGTTTATGCATAACCCTCTTTCTTATGATTACGTATATCAAAATCCTAAAAAAAAAAAAAATACTAAGGAGTACAATAATCAAGGAAAAGAAAAGATATAGAGGGCCGATCTGAAAAGGAAATGAATAAGAAGAAATTAATTTCTCATACACATTTTTAAAATGAATCACATACCACTAGGTAATGCTTGTATCATGGTTACATGAAAATAAATCATGTACATTGAATGAATCATGGCATATTCTAATTAAGAAACGACTAATAGAAGAATGAAAATGCGTTAACATTAAACTTCTAATTCATGCACCAATTTTATAAGGTTAGATTCTTCTAATTTAGTACTGTATTACTCTATTAAATCATGGCCTTTTCCACTATGAACAGATTACATTAGCATCAAATCCTTTGATATTAATGCTTAATTTTTCAAAATTAATGAATTGAATTAAAGGTAAAATAATTTTTTTTTTTTAATTTATTAAAAGGATGGTGTTGGCGAATCCTCAAAAATAGGCTTTTCATGAAAATCATTGCGGGGTGGACTTGCAAGGAATCAATTTATGCATTTCAAGTGGGGGGAAAAGACTAACAATAAAGTTAAATTCTTACTATAACTTCAATTCATTAGGACATTTTTCTCTCTTTTTGAAATTTTCAATATATCTAATCTTTAAGTTTGTTCCCCTTTATACTATCTCCATTTTCTATTAAATAATACAAGTATTTGATTTTACTAGGTAAATCAAGTATCTCAACCATTAGTCAAATACGGAGTATTTATTGGATTATTATATAAAAAGATATTATTTCTAGACTTATACTTCGTAGTTGTTTCAAAATCAATTTTTTTGACCCTTTTTATAGCTTAAATAATATTTTTTTTCATGTAATAATGAATGAAATTGATTAACACAATGATTAACCAAATTCTTTAATTTTTTTTATTTATTTTTTTACTAAAGAAAGATATCATTACAATTGTATGAAAAAATATACTTATGAAGTTGTAACAATTGTTTTATATATGGACCAAGTTATATAGATGTGACAAAACTTTTATAAAACAACCAAAAGTTTGTAAATGGTAGTACTATCGTACATGTTAATGTTCACTTCATAAATTTTTTATTACAAGTAACAAGACTACATTTGTAATTTTAATTTTGCCCCATATCTAAAAGAACTACCTCCAAATAAGGAGCAATGGTGAGAAGAACCATCCTATACTGGATTAGTTAATTGAATCGTACCTAAAAGATATGAAATATACTTAACCTATTCTAAGTAGAAATGATAATAATAATTGTTCACTTATCATGATTGCCAATAGACTAAAATATGAAGCAATTAAGATATGACTCAAGATGATTCTATGCCAAATAGTACATCGCTTCATCCAAAATCGCTTGAAGCGTATTCTACTTCTGCACTTGTTTTTTATTCTTAAACTACATTATCTTTGAAAAATACGACATAACTCAATACCACAAAGCATGTTACATGATTTTAATTAAACCTAAGCAAGGCACAAAGTGATATATAACACAAAACGGCATGTGACTCGAGCCAAGCCATTGCCACTCTTTTGATCAATACAGGGCAAAATTGACTAACCCTAGACACGAGGACTCACAGCATATTATCATCTCTAGTTAAACAACCAACAAGCTTACTGATCTTTACCTCTAATATTATACTACGTAGTACGTAGATAGTTAAGGAAAATGATATACACACATAATGTTACAACCCCATATGTTTTCTTTTGAACAAACTCTTTACAAAAGTACGGAGTAATATACTTTGTAATACGACAATTTTGATCTAGTGAAAATGAAGGCAATACACAAATGTCTTGTTCTTTTAAGTCTCTAGGCAAGCAGAACATGTGTCAACAGAAGAGCAGAACAAAGAGGGTTAGAAGAGCAAATAAGATTTCAACAAAGTAGACTAGAGTAGATGTCAACATAACAGAGAGCAGAGCAGCTCAAAAGAAAACGACCAAAGTAATGCCCAATGTAATTGGACTAGGGCCTGTTCTCATAGACTGAACTCAGCTGAACTGAACTGAACTGAACTAAGCTGAGTTGAGCTAAACTGAACTGAAATGAATATTTTATAAGAAAAGGAAATTGGGAGCTGAATTGAACCGAACTGAAAATAAGCGTATGAAACAGACCCTAATGGTGAAGGTGGGTAATAGTGTATGATTATGAAGGTTTAGGACTAAAGGACAAAGAAGAGGAGACAAAAGGGATATTCAGAGAAGGATGATATCTGGATTAAGCAGAGAATATCTCAACGCGTGTCACGAGGAGAATCTTTCTTTCTTTCTCTTTCTTTTTTATCATTCATTCATTCACAACTAACCATGTAGTAGTAGTAGTACCATGCATAGTATAGTACAGATTATAGAAGAAAGAGGAGAGAGAAAGAATCTAGAGAATGAAAAAGGAAGATGTTGGAGGCTTGTACTAGAAGTCTGATTTTTCTGAAAGCGACCAACCTTCTCTTTCATTATTGCCACTCTTTCTCTTTCTCTTTCTCTTTCTCTCTTCTTCTGCTGTTAAAAGATATTCGATTCTTTCTTTCATTTTTCTTTCTTTCTTTTTTCACCTCTATATGTAATCTATTCTTACCTTTTTCACTACCCCAAACCCATGCACCACCCTTCCCTCCTTTTACTAACTTTCATGACTAACCCCACTTCAATTCTCCCTCCCCCCCTTAATTACTTACAACTTAATTCCATTTTGATAGAGTATATAAATCGACTTTGGGCTCTAACCATCAACTTAAATTTTCGATGAGTTGTTTATTTAACATGGTATCAAGAGTCAGCGTGACACAAAGGTCAGCATTGTATTTAAGGTGTTTTTTTGACATGCCACTTACATGACATGGACTCTTTAAGCAATGCACTCACTCCATACATGCAGCACAATAACACCATTATCTATGTGTGTATATATGACTCTAGAACTCTCAACCTCTTTGATAAATACTGAGAAGGGTATGTACATTCATAAATTTGCATACTAATGTTGTTCTAAGAAAATCCTATGCACATTACAAGTTAGTATAAAAATGAGTTAGTTGAGATTTTATTTGAATTGATGGATTACTTTCTTAATATAAGCATATTTCTTTCAACCTTTGTGAAAAAAAACAAAGGGAGCAATATAATGGATTAAAAAGCTAAAAAAAGATAGAAAAGGAAGAAGGTAAAGAAACATAATAGATGATTATTTCAGGTGGCTTGTACATGAATTTTCCTAAGCATAAAACAAATTTCCAGAAAGAAGCAGAAAGGGTGCATAGTTGAATGTGTAAGTGGGCTAGCTTCAAATCTTCTTGAGATTCAACACATAACATGACCATTCTTTCATAAAATGTATGGTCCCTAAAGAAGAAAGATTAAAAAAAAAAATACAATACCTAGATCCAGAATGTTCATCAATTATACTATACTCAATTTTTTTCCTTCAATAAAAAAAATGCTCATTAATCTTTAAATTCTGTTGTCAATTAACTACTAATAACAATTACACAATAATATCATAGCACCGCCACATCAAGGTTAACATCGAGAGTTAGAGGCCTTAAGTTAGTCCAAACCTAGGTGGCTAGGTGTTACAGTCTTTACCGACGATTTATCAGTCTGTTAGGCCATGTTTTGTTTACCTTATAATAACTACTTATAATAAGTTTAGATAAGAATAAATGACTTTATTTAGACAAGTTTAGATAAGTAAAAAATCAAGTGCGTTATTATTAACAACAATTAGCCATATGTTTAGAGAGAATCAACTTACCTTCCCACCCACTTCACTAAAGTTTTAAGTAGCAGAAGAAGATTCCCAAAACCCTCTTTTTTTTCAATCTTTTGGGCTGTTTTTCCCTCCAATCTCTCTTTTTATTTAAGCTTTGTGTCCTTGATTTACAGTCGCAGAATTTTGGAACTAAGATATTCCTTCCTTACATCAAATGAAATATTTTATTCCTCTTTATAAAAACAAATTAAAATAAAAATGAACGTCTCAAGTAGATTTTATATTCTCACTCTTTCTCAAATGTTGAATAATTATTTACTTTTTGAAACCAAAAAAGAAAGTTGAATGGTTGATAGATACTCGACATTAAGTATTATTTTACTTTTTTTTACATGATATTAGTTAATCATGAAAATAATTAAAACAGATGAAAATAGTATATGCTCTTTAAAAGCACATTTATATTCAATTTTTAAAAAAAATTTCCTCTCCAAAAAATAAAAATAATAAAGATAGAATCATATAATTCATATCCATAATTCCATATAATAAGAGAGAATAATTTGTTCTAGTAGTACTTAGCCGTATGGATGTCTGACATCTGCCCTTAATAATTCTATTTTTATTTCCTTAAAAATTAATTTAATTTTTTTAGTTTGCTGTGATTTTTTAAGCAAATTACTTTTGGTTGGGAATTTAACATATGATCTGTAAATCATGACCATCGAATCCATCTCATCTTTAACTTTGCTTTTAAGTGGGCCCTTAAACCTCTAAGTAATACGATCTTTACCTAAATGAATATATTTAAATAAAAGTTTAGAAAAATTTTTATTCTGGATGGTTTTGATTCTCTTAAAAAATAATATATTTTTGTTATAAAAAGCTTCAAAATTTACTTAGATACCTATTTGATCCATGTTCTTGTAAAATAGGTACAGTAAAACAAAATATAAATGTGTGGATTCTACAAAATTTTGTTTATTCAAAGTTCCAACTGTTTAAAATAATCTACATTTTCACAAACAGGCATTGCACCATTTTAAATGTCCTAAATTGTAAATAAAATACAATGACCGATACCATGTACAAAACGAAAAATTATTAAGAAATGTTAAGAGCTTATAATGTCCTAACACAGCAAAAAATGTGGCACGCATATAACGTATATGTGCAAGTGAAAGTACATATGTAATTTCTTAGTATTTTCAATTGCGCTTTATAAGCGTTATTATGTAATATTGATATTACAACACCTCTAAAAATAAAATATACGTAACCCTACATTGTCAGCATAAAATACCAAATAAAATCGTAATCCTAGCTAAAACATAAAGCATCAATAATTATAATAACGCGGTCATATTCTCTAATTTCATAACAGGTTAATTTGTATCTAAAAATATGCTTGTATAAAATCAAAAGACAAGAACCATTTTCACATCTTGTCTTAAAAATATAAATAGATAATCACAAAAAAAAAAAAAAAAAAAAAAAAAAAAAAAAAAAAAAGGAAGGGAGAATATATAAAGAGAGTTCATAGCGTGGTCCAGAGCATCTGGCAAAAATAAACCATGAATATACAAATGGAGCAGATTCAAGCTTATCTAGCATTTTTCTCATTCCCAAAGAAATATACTGTACAATAAAAGAGATATTTTTCTCATGAAAAAGGGTTTTTTGAATTTAATTCTTTGATTTTAAAATAGGAGCGTAGAGATAAAAGCTGAGCAAAGAAATATACATTTTGCAAAAATCAGTATATTCAGCTCATATTAACAATATAAAAACTATGTCAAATAACCAATAAATAAAAGGTAAAAATGATGGTAACAAAAAGGAAAAGATAAATTGAAAAAAAATGAGAGCAAAAGGCAACAGGGCAGAGGAAGGAGAATCATCTTTTGAATTAGTGAATTTTGAAATTCGGACAGCTAAAGAGGAGGTGAGGAACGTCCAAAGGTTCTAAAAATCCCTACAAAGGCTTCAGCAACCACATGACCCCCCTTTGATTCTCTTTAACTCCATACACACTTGTACGTAAGTTGTATAGAAACACAAACATACGCGCAAAATAGTTACTATCTCCAAAATTAATAGTTTTGTAGAAATTTAAACTCATCATAACGTGACAACTATATTTGAACATGGATAGTACAGAATCAGAATTTAGACTTTAGCGCGTGTATCACAAATTCGAGCTTTTTGCCTTTGATCTCTTTGCAAGAAGTTACCATGCTCCTCCTCCACTTTAAAATTTTATCTCTCTTCAACTTTTCCTTTTCCTCTTTCTCTCACTCTCACCCCAAAATTCCACTTTATTCTCCCTCGAACACAACTCTAAAAGCAGTTGATCCTCCTTGTGTTCATAAACAACATCCTATCCCTTTTTCCCTCTCTCATAACCTAAAAAGGAGAAGGCCACCTTGCTTCCCTCTTTTGCTATTCACCCTCAATTCTATAAGAACACCAACATTTGAGACCAATAAAGCTTATTGCACAAAAATATATACATATATATCACCAAGCAACAAATAAAACCATCTTATCATATAAACTAAACATTTTGTTATAATCATAAGTGAAATGATGGCATCTCCATCAGAACTAAGCCTTGACTGTAAACCTCAAAGCTACTCTATGCTACTCAAATCATTCGGCGGTGCTGGTGATCACAATAACCAAACAGACCAAGCCACCAACAAGCTAGAAGAATACCTTAATCGCCTCGAGGAAGAGCGCCATAAGATTGATGCTTTCAAGCGTGAGCTTCCCCTCTGCATGCAGCTTCTCACCAATGGTACTGTATTAGCCTCACATACTGTGCATATTCATATCCCTAGTTCTTCCTTTTTCTTTGTCTCCTTTTTCTCATTCTTTTGCATGTTTTTCAACACTGCATTTTATGTACCCACCAATGAATTATTCAATGAACATAATCAAATCAGTATGTTATTAAACCCAAGCAATATAATAGTTTAATCTCTCTGGATTTATTGTGAAATACTTTTGATCCTTTTTTTTCCTTCTTTTTTCCTCTAATTCACAAATAAAGATGAGGATTATAAGGCTTTTTTTGCATGCAACTTTTATTTTAGGCTTTTAGTTTTCACTCAAAATCTACAAACAAATTCCAAACAAAAATCACACTATAAAGTAGCATAAATAATCAGGCAAAGTAAAAATTGAACCAGACAGTTTTTTTTTTTAAAAAAAAAAAACTAAGATTTGCTTCTTTCTAGGGTTGAAAATTTTCTTCTAGTTTACTTTAGAAGTATCATAACTTATAACTTTATTTTACTCATCAGCCATGGAAGCATCAAGGCAGCAGTTACAATCTTTCAGAATAAATAATCAAGGTGCAAGGCCAGTTCTTGAAGAATTTATGCCACTCAAACATTCTAACTTAGAAGGGTCTGACCAAAAGACAGCAAACATTTCTGACAAGGCCAACTGGATGGTATCTGCACAGCTATGGAGCCCTGCAGGTGACGCGAACAAGCAACAGTCCTCGACATTGCCTAAATCTGAAGCTGATACTGGCTTCAGTGTAAGCAGTCCTAAACTAGGATTAGACACCAATCAGAGAAATGGGGGAGCTTTTCTTCCATTCGCAAAAGAAAGAAACTCAGTTCCTAACAATTCAAACATAAGACCACTCCCAGATTTGGCCCTAGCATCAAGTGACAGAGAGGTAGATGACAAGAGTGAAAATGGATTGAGTGGATCAAGGAGTGATAATTCTAGCAAAGGAGGAAATGCAATAGTTGGCATGGCCTCCACAGATAGTCAAGCACCTATCGCGACAACCACCACCACTACCACAACTCAGACAAACAGGAAAGCAAGGCGGTGTTGGTCACCGGACTTGCACCGACGATTTGTCAATGCCCTTCAGATGCTTGGTGGTTCACAAGGTAATTATTATTATTATTATCTTTCTAACATAATGATATAGTTATATTTTATGATAGTTTGATCATCATCACAAACAACCTAGAATAATGCAGGTTGTTTAGAAGTGGCTTTTAAATATGTCTAAAACTGATCATGTCACTATCATTAGCTTTTAAAAACAAGGATAATTAACTGATTATTGGTTGCTTATCTTTGTAAACAGTAGCTACCCCTAAACAAATAAGGGAGCTAATGAAGGTTGATGGACTAACCAATGATGAAGTGAAAAGTCACCTCCAGGTAACAATCTTTCTCTGAACAAGCAATCATGACATACACATTGATACTGTACTATATATAGTGCAGAACATATACTAATTGTCTCTACTCTTTTGGTCTTCAACTTTTCTTTATGTTTTTTACAGTTTATGGTAACTTTTTTGTATTTTTTACCAACATGCAGAAATATAGACTTCACACCAGAAGACCTAGCCCAAGTCCTCAAGCAGTAGGAGGCCAAGCACCACAGCTGGTTGTCTTAGGAGGAATATGGGTCCCACCCGAATACGCCACCGCGGCTGCTGCTGCACATGGTGGTGCACCCACCATTTACAGTGCTCACCCAAGTACTCAAGTCTCATCACACTATTGCTCACCTACAGTCCCACCAGACTATTATCCACAACCAGTAGCACCCCCACAAGCACTGCACCATCCAGCCCTACAACACCACCATCATCACCAGCTTCATGTGTACAAGACTACCTCTCACACACAGACTCATAGCTCCCCGGAATCAGATGCTCAACGAGCCGGTGACCGGTCAGAGAGCATCGAAGATGGGAAGTCAGATTGCAGCAGCTGGAAAGGCGAAAGCGGGGAGAATGGAGGAGAAGGGAGGAAGCTAGCAGCATTAAGAGATGATGGTGAGGAGAGTAATGGAAGCCAGATTACATTAAAATTCTAGTTAATTACTGTTTGTAGGGTTAGTATTAGGGTTTTTTTTAAATTTTTGTTCTGATTCTTGTGTGAATTATATTATGTGTAGAGAGGGAGGTTAAAGAAGGCATAAAGAGAAAGTGAGTGTTCATTTTATTAACTTACATAATGTTCTTAGATTTCCTATTCAGTAATCACTATCTAGTGATAAAATTCATGTATAGATTTACATGAAGCCAATAACTTTTGGTTGTATTGACAGTTTTGCTCTTGAATATATGTTTACTAATTACTACTGCAAAAAGGACAAGGTAAACTGAGCCAAAGTTCCTAAGAACAGTAAATACTCAATCCCAGAAATTAGGAGTATGAATATGAAAAAAAAAAGAGGTAATGGGAGGAATTTCATGCTTTTAAGGCTAGAAAGTATAAACTCATATGGTAAAAAAGTTGGGTTATGCAACATGTAGTAAAAACACTAAAAAAAAATACTATTGCTGAAACCAAAGATAAAGCCTAGCAAGAGTTGCAACGTTATGAAAAATTTCACCTTTTTAATTTATATCACATGCTTACTTCACTATTCTCCATGCTAAGGCACTAATTCACCAAAGAAAGTAAGATCCTCCACACAAACCTATCACAATCTTAGTACCGCGTCACAGCCTACCTAGGCTACTTGTGTTATCACAAACTATATGTAAGCCTTTCCACTAGTTATGGCTAACATACGAAGAGAATACATTAATGAGTTACGATCAAATTCCTACAACCAATCAATCACTATTAGAGGCCATAAATGACAATGCAAGTTGTTTGCGAAAAAACTTTTACATCTATGGATTTACTCATTTACCTTCCTCGATCCAACTCCATAGGGGGTTAAGTTGATATTATGGTGATCCAAATACTACACTACAATGAAGTTTGATCTAGCTGCCTAACTTCTCTTGGTATATAGGTACCATCAATCACTATGTAATCCCTTATATTTGTTAGGAACTAATGAGTAATGATTAGTAACTAAAGATTGAAAGCGATGAAAGAGCACCTATAAGGCTATAATGACACTTCATTAGTCAAAAATAAAAAAACCTTAAGAAACTTTTATTATTTTAGGGCACAAGGAAAGCTCCTGTTTTAGGAAATCATATCCTAAAATGGTCAAGACAATCATGATGTATTCTTGGCTCATTCTCCAAGAACTTAAGTCTCCATTCCACACACTTTGGACCCACGCCAACGCATAATCTGGCGACCAAGGGACCTCTAGCCTTGACCGAAGAACATATGATTGGATAATTATTGTGAACCCATAGTGGCAAACTTGTTCTATGGCAGTTACAAGCATTCAGCCCCCACAATTAACAAAGTGACTTCTTATCATCTAAGTCTTGAGAGGACATATAAGAATACAACTTAACCTTAATAATCAATGAAAAGTAAAAGAAAAAGTTATTTCGAAAAGTATGAATTGTAGATTTGTAGCTACAAGTCACCTTGAACTATTAGAAAATAACGCTAACTAAGGTTTGCACCAGGAAAATAACTAAGGTCGCGCCTAGCATCATAAAATTAGCTAGGCATATGCCATGGCATCAGTAGCCTAATATTGAGTCAGGCTGTCAAGTTTGGGGTGCTGTTTCACGTGTTTGGGTAGTGTCATGCTTTTAAGCCTAGGCATAGATTTTGTGTTATTTCCGGATCCCATGTTTGTATCATCCTAGCCTAAACTTAGTATTGAGTCGACTGTTGAAATATACATGGCTCGAGCCCTTATGGGGCCAAACCAAGACCAACTTAGGTCATGTAATGCTTTGGACAGGGCTGGCTAATGCCAAATATAGCCCTCAGCCCTGCTTCCTAAAATAAAAATTTTAAGAAAAATGAATAAAAAGAACTCATGCTCATGCAAGAACAAAGATTCAAAACTTATATAAATGTTATTAAAAAAGAAAGAAGAACATTATCCAGGAGATAAGATGAAAAAAAGAAATGCTAAAGAGGAAAAAAAGGAGAAAAGGAAAAGTAAAAGTCTAAAGAGAAAAGAGGGAGGGAAGCATAAATTTTTTTTGCCAAAGATAACAATATAACATAATACACTATTTAATGTATACTCACGTTAATCATACATTAGCTCTACTTTCTATGAATACAAAAACTGCACATTCCAACTAAATACCATGTAACAATTTTGGATCATTTCCTATAACTTAATGGCTCCAAAAGAGATGTTATACAACTAAAGAAATTACCATCTTATGGTTTTATGTACTAGCCATTTTCTTCAATATACGGAGTAAGGTACTAAAGCCCCTCCTTCTCTATACCACAAAGAAACTAGACAAACCACCCAAAAGCCATCAATAGGTAGTCAAAGAGTAGGACACTCTAGGCGTGATAACAAGCCCTCTTACTTGCAAGCTACTTAAGCTCGGTTTAGAGAATTCTTGACTTGAGCATAGCTATGCTTAATTTATACAACTCATAATATAAACAGGCTTAAATTTATAATACTCCGTACTATTTTATCTATATTTATAAACTTCAAATTGTAATTTGCGTACTAACAAATTGAACATTACTAATGAGGATCTCAACAAAATATAGGTAAGCTGCCTAGGGTTAACTATTAAAAACACTGTATAATTCTTTAAAAGAATATTTATTTCGTCACAATCTTCTAACTCGAGCTAATTTTTTACATAGGTTGAGCTTGACAATTAGTGCTCAAAACAAAATTAAGGCTCGGCTTAAATTTGAATGAAATTGCAATGATCAGTATTGATTAACTCCAGCTTCAGCTTGTTATCACCCCAAACATGCCCAAATAAGGCAAAGAGCATTCCTTGCTAACCATTATATTCGCAGGATAGGCAAAAAAAGTAATTAGATAAAATAGCACCAAAAATGGTAACAGAGAATACAAGTTAAACAAATGGGCTGTCCCAAATAAAGGTAAGAAAGAACTCTATGCCAAATATATTTACCAAGTGAGAACATTTTTAGACATTTTGCATTTATCAAATCCTGATAATTGATTATGTACAGCTTATGCTGTCTTGATTACATGAATGAATTGGAAAGCCAGGTATAACTAGTGTTAGACACACATATTCCATGAAAATTTCAAAGCTTTTAGTCCAAAACGAAGTGTCAAATGTACATACCCAATTACACATTTGACACGGCTCTGAACACTAACACATTCTTGAATCTTGATACAGCACTGTGTACATAACCATTGACTTGATTGCTTGGTGAAAGAACTATTTACGGAAAATGCCAGTGGGATCTGCATTCTTTAGGATCCAGGGGTGCTCCATTATCTTCTGAAGAGAGAGCCTCTTTGATGTGTCTTTTACCAGAAGCTGCAAGATGTCAATATTACATGCTCAGAAACTCCAAAATAGATTTTAAGAGGTCCATTGATTTCCAAGGAACATTCTATGAAGCGTATACTTACTCGGGTAATAAGATCCTTGGCTTCTGACGAAACTTGGGGTGTGTCTGGAAATTTCAAATCAATCTTCATAATCCTACAAAGGAAAAAGACTTGAGTTAAGTAGCAGGCTGCAAGGCTCTCAACCTATATACTCTTTTTTTAGAAGGAAAAAGAAAACATTTATGCATTCTTCTTACCTCCGGAAAGTATCGCGTTGGCTCTCAGCCTCAAATGGAGGTACCCCATACAAGAATTCATAACAAAGGACACCCAGTGTCCAGTTGTCAACTGCATAATCATGGGCCTTGTTTTCCACCATTTCTGGTGCCAGATAGTCAAGAGTTCCACACATGGTGTGCCTCTTGTTTCTTGATTGTACAGACCAACCGAAATCTGCAATCTTCAGACGACCCTGAAAAGAAATAGAATTCAACAATATTCATCTTCATCCATAAAATACATTGCTTAGCTAATAGCAGGCTACACACAGCAAAAAACTATCTACAGATGTTTGTAAGTTGTAACAGATTGCGGCGACTGATTAATGAAGGCAGTCTCTACTCTCTACACATTTTTTGTAACATCCTTATAGAAATGTGCTACTGATGAGAGTAAAGCTAAAGCAATGAAAACTGTTTTTTGAGACCGAGCAATGTGTGTTCAGATACTTCTACCGGTTCAATGATTTACAATGAATCATAAACTCAATCACAAAAGAAAAATACCTCATGAATTAGTACATCAAACAATAAAGTACTCTATGATGCATACATTAGTACAATAGTATAGTCCATTCCCAGTAAAGCCACAATGAAAGCAAAGCAAGTTACTCAGAAGTCATAAAAGTACCTCATGATCAAGTAACAAATTCTCTGGTTTGATGTCCCTGTGGATGACATTCTTGTCATGACAATACGCCAATGCTTCCGTTAGACTTGCAATGTACTGTCTCAAAGAAACAATCAAAGTAAATCCCCTAAAATCAATAAAGAAGCAACCTAAGCTCATCCAAACTGAAAATTAAAATTCAATTAAGGCGAAAAATAACAGAAATCCCAAACATCATCATTGTATTTTTTTCATTCACCAAATCAGAATTTTCTTTATTAACCAATGAACAAATAATACAAAAATTCCATATTATTGAAGCTTAGACACTCCCTTAAGGATCCAATATCTAAACCCTCATTCGCAATCATACTATTTAGGCCATGTTCTCTTCACCTTAAAAAAATAATATTAAGTAAAAATAAGTTCAGTTCAGTAAAATTAATTTCACTTCAGTAAAAATAAGTTCAGTTCAGTAAAATTCAGTTTTCTTAAAGAAGAATTATAATAGAAAATTAATAAAAATAATTTAAGTTCAGTAAAAATAATTTAAGTTCAGTAAAATTAATTTCAGTTCAGTAAAATTAAGTTCAGTTCAGTAAAAATAAGTTCAGTTCAGTAAAAATAATTTCAGTTCAGCAAAATTAAGATGAATCAAACAGGGCCTTAATGTCTCTTAATTTGTGATTCCACCAATATACACTAGCCAATCTCAAAAATAGAACACTAAATGAGAAACTAAATCATCATTTCGACAGCAAAAACTCATAATTATTCATAAACTCAACAGAGTTAAACATTAACATTCTCACAAAATTCAGAAAATCTAAATCGAATTTTGAAATTAGAACACTGAATGAGCAACTATATCATCATTTCGACAGCAAAAACTCAAAACTCAACATAAACTCAACAGAATTAAACATCAAAATTCTCACACAATTCAGAAAAAACTAAACAAAATATCGAAATTATACCGTGGCGGCTTGCTCCTCAGGAAGATGACCTGATTTCTGGAGTTCCTTATAAAGTTCACCCATCAAAGCATACTCAAGAATCAAAACAATCCTCTCTTCATCATGAAACCACCCGAAAAGCCTCAGAACATTCGGGTGGCGTAAACTCATTTGAATCTCCATCTCTCTCCTCAATTGATGGTGTAGTTTATACTTCTCAATTTGCTCCTTAAATATCACCTTCAACGCCACTATATACTTACTCTGCTCCAACAAAATCGAAAATCGAAAACAAATTCAGTACAATTGAATAAATAAACAATTACTACAGCAAAAAATTGGGGGAAAAACCTTGACTTCGCGAGCAAGGTAGACTCTGCCGAATTTGCCCTTTCCCAAGGGTTTTCCGATTTCGAAATCAGCCATTGACCAATTTCGCTTGATGCTAGGGTTTTGCGGTTGCTGCTGCTTGGTAGGATTTTGAATTGGTTGAGGTTTATTGGGGCGTTGAATGGGTTTTTGAGGAGGTTTAGGGATTTTGGGCGCCATTGATGATGGTTGAGTGAGGAGAGAGATTGAAGGAGCAGTGAGAAACTGGAGAAAGGGGAAGAAAGGAGGGAAAGAGCCTGTGGATTGTGATTTGAATTTGTGAGGGTATTATTGGAAGGCTCAAATTGAATTAGTTTCTTTTTGAAGCTATTTAATGCATGTATGTTGTGAAATAAAGTTTCATCTTAATTTAGGGGAGAGTACTCCTTATGTTCTACGACTACAAAATTCTTTTTCGTAATGTAAATACTCATACGGAGTATTAAGGAAAAATCGAGGGTGACTGTTAGGGATAGCTCAAGTGGGTAGAGATTTTCTCCCGCTTTCAGTAGATATTGTAATCAATTCTCACCCCGCCCTGTCTAAACACCCAAAAAAAAAAAATACTCCGTATTATGAAAAATACAATAAACAAAGTAATGTAAGTTGGTACATGTGAGCATTATTCATCAAATGATTTAAAAAAAGTAACAAGAATTTTATGTAACAAAAGGAAAAAATTAAACTCTGAATTTTAAACACAATCGATGAAAAAGTTAAATTGGGTTGCAATTTATAATTTACAAGAACTTTTGAGCAGCGATTTGCAATTTTTTTTTTTTAAAATAGCTGCAATTTACTAAATACAAACTTTAAATGACTGCAATTGACAAATTTTCCCAACAAATCTAAAATCAAAGAACCAAAATTTCTTAGCTTTACCTCGACAAATTATGAGGCAAAATGGCTAAGATCTCAATATGTTTTATTTTGTGGCATTACCCATGTCTTATGTCACAAGGTTGATGATTTCTGCACCGTATTAGAGTCTACAAATAGCATCCCAAAATTTATCAAATGTATGCTTGTTTATGATCTCAAATTGACAGATATCTTCACAGTTGAGGCGACTATAGATAATTTCCCATTATAATTTAAGCGTTCAATAACACAGCGCAACATAGAGAGCAGGAAGTTGCTATATACAGGCAAAATCCAGGACAAAGACTGCCAATGATCTACAGGTTCCATTGCGTGGAGAGCTGCTCCCTACAAGGCTGCCTGAATTTCAAGATCGATAAGTACAGAAGGAGAGAAAAGTTTTCTACTGTATATA
This sequence comes from Chenopodium quinoa, assembly GCF_001683475.1. Classification (NCBI taxonomy): domain Eukaryota; kingdom Viridiplantae; phylum Streptophyta; class Magnoliopsida; order Caryophyllales; family Amaranthaceae; genus Chenopodium; species Chenopodium quinoa. The sequence continues at coordinate 621,761 of NW_018742969.1, forward strand.
CATAACAAGAAACAATCAGCAAAAGAGCTGCTGTTTTACAAGGTAAAAAGACATCTACAGAGGCTTCTCAAAGTTTGCCGTTTGTGAGGTTGGCATCCTTTGCTCCAAGATCACCACCAGCATCAATTTCCATGCTCACTGAATCTACAAGTTTCTGCACATAGCAAAGGACATGTATAGTAAGAGCATTGCATGGATCCGGGAAAAGTCTAGTCTATAACAACGCATCTCCTAAAAGGCTCTTCACTGCTACTTGATTAAACATCAAAGTATTAAACCACAGTAAATTATTTTTCTTGCATCCAAATATCATACAATCCATATTGAGCTTCCCCTATGATCAGAGCAATGCTGAATCCAGATCACACGATGCTACAATGTCTCATTTCTAATAGATTGCAGGTTCCCATACCCCTAAAAGCTACTCCATAACAAAATCATTATGAAACATAAGGTCAGCACTTGTTTGTGATTCACACAGAAGACCAGAAAAAATTTATCTACTGACAATATTTCAAGTTCATACAAAATCCACATGTATCTCCATAACTATGCTCCCAATACACAGCGTATGAGATTAAGAACACAAGTGACAGAGAATTCGACAGATAAGCTTTGATTTGTTGCATGAGGAGGGAGGTGCACTGGTGCAGCTCATTTGGATAAAGGAAAGAACCACAGAATGTTATGCTACATGCCTACATGACTCAAAACTGAATAAAAATTCAAGCAAAAACAGAAATTATATTCAGAGTATGCTTCCTCATGAAGTGAGCACATGCTACACAACTCTCTATTAGTCAGATAATTAGGTATGCTAGTACAAAATAGGTATGAAAAAATTATCATAATACTGTGTCTTAGTAATGTGGCAAAAGACTAGGGAAATTGACCTGCAGTTTCTCTTCGGCACTTTTCAGTTTTACGCCACACTCCTTTACTTGCTGGAAACCTTTATGTAACTGCAAGTAATCCACGATTCCATGGCACAATAAGTAAACCTTTTGACTTCAAATGCCCAATTCAAAACTTACGGTGTGTTTGGATAGAAGGAAATGGAAGGAAAAGACGGGGAGGGAAATGGAGAGATGTGATATCTTTCATTTGGATGACAAATGAGGAAGGAAGGGAATTTGAGGGGAGAGAAATGGAGGGATTAAATTGTAGGAAAATGATCCCTCCAACGATGGAGAGATTTAGAAGGAAAACTCACCATTCTTCTCGTCCCTCCCTTTCCCTCCCCTCCTCTTCTCCTCCCTCCCCTTCTTTTCCTTCCTCTAATGTTATCCAAACACACTGTTAATGTGTGTTATCCATCCAGGCAAATACCTTAGCCAACTGCATTTGACGCACTGAGGATTGTTTTTTTGCAGAGGACAACAAATCTTCCAATTTCTGTTATCACCATCAAGTTACAGGTTACTACAACAAAAATAAACTACCTGTGCTAAGCAACAGAAAGAGAGAATTTTAGCACCTGGGATCTTTTCTCCAAATCAGCTATGAGTTGTTTCTTCTCTTCTAAACTCTGCTCCATGTCAGATTTCTGATAAAGTTATAGATTAGTCTCTTGATAGTTTTGACGTTAATATTCATTGAAAATATGTAAAGAAACGGCATGATACAGACTAGAAATGAAGTAATTAATTAGCAATGCAAAAGGTTTTTGGAATTGTGATCCGCGTGATTTAATTATTTGCGTTGATTGATAAATGGAATGAGCATCTTTGACAAGTTAAATGCTGAGGCTAAATAGCAATATATACTACAGGGATTACTACACACTGCCATACTGGTAATAAGTCTATCTAAGAGTAGGAGGATGAACAAGAGCTCAATTCGAAAAAAATAATCTGCAGGAAGCAGTCAATGTGAAACTTAAGACTAAAGATCACCCCATGCATTTTCAAAATATAAACATCTGCTAGGTACACATCAACTATCAAGGGCCATTAGCTTTTTCCCAAGGTTTTGATGAATAGAATTTCATTAGACCAAACTGCTGTTAAAGCATCAAAATTCTCTATTTCTTGCTCTTTTTTTTTTTGGAAAAATTGAGTTTATAAATCCCAACTTTGGGCGGTTTACTATGAAAAATCTCAACTATGTATTATCCCTAAAAAATCCCAACTTTGATACCCATATTCTTTTAAAGATCCCAGATGACCGATTACCCGAAGAGAAGGTTAACTCATTTTTTCTAAAAAAAAATTACCACTTGTCAGAATTTTAGTGGTCCAAAAAATAAAATTAATTGTTTTTTTAAAAAAATATGATTTATTCAAAAATAAATAAATAAAAAACAACCCACCCCCCAGCTCCCACCCCCATCCCGAAAAACACCTCACCCCCACCCCCCCACCCTGTCGGGAAATCGCCCCCCATCCCCGAAAACCCTCCCCGCCGCCGGAAAACGGCCCCCACCCTTCCCCCACCCCCGATAATCCCTCCCTGTCGCCGGAATCCGGCGAAAAACCCTCCCCCCACCCTCACGAAACCCTCCCACCCTAAACCATAAAACCCCCTCCCAAAACCCCCACCCTCGAAATCGCCCCCCCTGCCTTCCCCCACCCCTGAAATCGACCCACGGTTGGGGAAGGGGAAGGGGGCATTTTCGAAGGTAGGGTTTAGGGGAGGGTGTTTTCCGGGTTAGGGGGGTTAGTGGGTGGGTTTTGCGAGGGTGGGAGGAGCGACAGGGGTGGGTTTCGAGGGTGGGAGAGGGTTGGTCGTCGAATTCCGGCGACGGGGAGGAGTTGTCGGGGTGGGGGCGATAATCCGGCGGGCTTGGGGTGCGGGTAGGGTGTTTTTCGGGATGTGTATAGTAACCTAAAGTAACAGGTGACCTATTGGGATCTTTAAAAGAAAATGGGTATCAAAGTTAGGATTTTTGAGGGACAATGCATAGTTGGGATTTTTCATGGCAAATCGCCCAAAGTTGGGATTTATACACTCAATTTCTCCTTTTTTTTTTCTTTTTTTTCTTCATTAGAAATTCTTAGCACAGCTGTCAAGACCATAATGCATATGAACAACAATTGGAACTCAATTGAGCAAAATATAAAGGTTGTCATGGCCACTCTTCCACAGAAAAGTACTAAAATATGGAGTCTAATGAATTATATATAGACTGGAAGATGACCTGACATACTGTGGACAGTCACTAGCACAAAGTTTTGGACTCAGAAAGGTCCAAAATATGCTGACAACTAGTCCAACAAACTCTAAACTTGATGGATTTTGTGATGTACACAAGTTATTAGCATTTATCAAAGAGCTTAAAGTTATTTCCGGGTAATTAGCAACTTAGCAGAAATGATTGTCTGAACATACGAGAAATGTGATAGGCAGAAAGTAAACAAAAAGCAGATCTGCAGGTTCAAGAAAAGCTGAAACTCTTTTGATACAGATTCTCCCTCTATATGTTTAACCTTATTAGGCCAATAATGATCTTGTTTCCCAAATACCCTCCCACGTCCCACCCCAATTAAACGTAATTGACTTAATGACCTACAAGTAAATTATGCCATATGATAACTCCACACTCACCCCCCACCTCTGTCTCTCTCTCAGAACAAATAGGAGACATTATGGGAATTCCCATAATTTTATCACTTGATTTCTTCACAGGCCAAGCACTCTATACGAAAGAATTTGAGACTTTTAGCAGTCAGCTTATACCTTCTAACACTGCTAGTGCTCAATGCTTCAAATGCAAATAAGAGTGATGAGTAATCCTAAGCACTAGCAACATAAAAATTAAAAGGTGTTACGTCGTATTGATGCTGTTGCCTTGTTGGCAAAGTCACAAGAGTCTAGTCTGAGCACAGACCTCCTTCTGAAGTTCTTCTCGTCTTTTAATCAACATATCCAGCTGCTCTTCCATCTAATTTTAGAGAAGAGAGAAGCACAATGTTGATACGATGACATCTTCTAGCCAAATTTAATTAATTGTATTCAGGAATAGTCTACCCTAAAGAAATAAGCTCACCTGGTACTGATAATCACTTGATTCTGATGACAAATCTCTACTATGTTGGTCATGACTACTGGCGCTGTTTAGCAGGGGAGAAAAAAAAATGTGAAGAACAGAGAGATATTGTCAACAAAGGCTTTTTTATTCTTTCACAGCATCTGGGATGAAGGATTACAACATATAGAGCACAGCATATAAACATCACAAACAAATTTAACCACATACTAAGGCCCTGTTTGTTTGAGTATAGGTATTTGTTACTATAAATTACTCCCTTCGTATTTTATTACTTACTCAACTTTCCTTTTGCGGCCGTATTTTATTACTTACTCCACTTTCCTTTTGAGACCGTATTTTATTACTTGCTCCATTTTATTTTTTTTTTGGAAACTTTTAACAATATTTTACTATTTCCCTCTCCATTAGTAGTCTCCTCATATCATATTTTAATATTTTTCATATTTTGTGTCCTCTTTCACTTATGCTTTTTTAGATTTTTTTTTATCCTTCAACCAACCCCACTTCCATCATATTTTATTACTTTCTACTATTTCTCCTAAAACTCCATGCATGGAGAAATGGAGCAAGTAAAAAAATACGCAGGGAGTATAAATCACCCAAACTTTACTTGACGTTAGGTTGATGGAGAAAGCGCGCTAAGGTAATAAGGATCCTTCAGAGCCTTTTAGCAGTATGGTGCACTTAACAGAAAATTAAAACTTGCAACTCAGTGTGCCTTAGAGCAACTCAGCATTCCTCATATGCACCTCAATGAAATGACCTTGCCTAGGACTCTAGGAGCACCTTTTCTCATAAGCACCTTTTCTCATAACCATGAGGAAAGGAGGGTTTGCCCCAAACCCCTACTCTAGAATCAAGAGCACTAACTACTTTTGCAATTCTGCCCCAGTCCTGATAAAACTCCTGCTTTGAGCAGGGTAAGGGAAACTAAGAATAAAGAGAGAAACAAAAAAGGAGCAGGTCTACACTAACACAAGCACCAAGCCACCAACACAACTGAAATCCCACCATTACCCTGTTCCTTCCTTTATGGTCGCTGCTCCTCCATCCCTGATTCAATTACCACTTACTCAACAGCACAATGTTCAATCTCATACCATAATATTCATTTAGCACTAATGATTGTCCCTTTGGACACCAATGTCCCAAATCTAGAACTTAAGTGGGAGAAAATCAACCACAAAACTTTCCACAGTACCAGCTTAAAGTAGATCATAAACGAGGAAAGAAAGGATGTAGTGAAGCAAAAGGAAGAGGGGAAGAGCAATGTGAACGTTGTAGCTTTCTAAATAAACTAACATCTACAGAATGCATCCAAAAAGAGGGGGGAAAAAAAACAAAACAAAACGATAAATAAATTGTAGTACAGAGTATAGCATACTACACTTGATGATGAACAACATATTTGGCCCAAAGAGTGAGGTACAAGGTATGAGAGCATCTATCATATCAGCTATAGATGAGAAGGGGCAAAAAATACTGCATATCTATTGATGTGGAAGGAGGAAAGGGAGAGAAATGATAAACTTGAAAGATATAAGGAGAAGTAATTTTAATGTGTTCCCACTTAATGTCCTGTTTAACGTTGTAGTGTGTATATATATATATATATATATATATATATATATATATGCTCATTTATTTTAGGTGCATGATAAATGTTTGTGCTAGCAATCATCCATTTTAAGCCAATGTTCTAAAACGAAGGTATGGTGGTGATCACAATAGCCGTCACAATGTAGCAAAAACACTAGTCACAAACTAGGTCACTGTCATTGCAGCGTCGGATTGGTTTAAAAGTCTTTTAAGGTAATTTTGAGCTAGGACCCAAAAAATTTCATCAGTACAAGATTTTTGTTAGTCTCAATATTGTACTCATTTTCAAATGGCTTAGCACTGATAAGTGATAATGTAGCAGCTGCAGAGAGGCAGCAAATAATACAAAGTATATGATATTTTACCTGTTCTTTCTCTTTGTATGTAGGGCTCTGCTCTTGTCAACCCTTTTATCGTGATCAGTGACTACTTGATCAAGCTCCCTATCTTGAGTAGAGTTTAAATCCTTATCACTTTCCAATTTTCGATCACGATTTCTGCTATGCACCCGTCCCCGATCCCGATCCCGTTCCCAGTCTATCAAATCCCTACTTTGACCTCGATCTCTTCCTTGGAAATAATCTCTAGACTGATCATGATCATGAGAATTATCATGCCTTCTTTCCCTTTCTCCATCGTGCTCTAGAGAATTATCATGTTGCCTGTCCTTATGAAAGTCCTTCTGCCTTTCTCTACCTCTGCCCTTGTCATAATCTAAGACACTCTCCCTCTGATTACGTCGTACGCTATCATGACCAGAGTTAGATCTCAAACCAGCACCTCTTGCCTTTACTCCATTAACCCTCACAACTCGACCACCAATATCCTGAAGGAATGAAATTAATTGAAAAGGAATTGAAAGCAAAGAGTGGGTACTGAAAATTACTCCTACTTGAATTTTGCTCAATTAAAGTATGAATAATATGGAGATAGGAAACATACCCGCCCATCCATCTCATTGATGGCCTCAATCGTCGATCGAGGATTTTTGAAAGTAACAAAGCCATAACATTTTCCTCCCACACCTCGATCATTGATTATCTATTTGGCAAAACATACAAACATGTAATAACCATCAAAAAAAGTATTCTAAAGATGATGCATTGATGCCCAGAAAAAAAAGGCAAGCATGTAGAGACGCTATTAACCGTGAAGACTATGGTCACATAAAAGCCTTAGTATAGAAAATGAAAATTCAAGTTACATTTATACACAATAACCTCTCAATGTTGAAGATAGAGAATTTTTCAAGTTCCTCCTTCATCCTTCCTATAATTCAAGGAAAGCCCTTTCTTTCCCGGGCAATCGAAGAACTAATGACCATGCAAAGTAAAAGAAGCAGAATTATATGGCTTATAGGGAAAGTAAAGGAACATATACTATCACACAACAAATAATTAGTTGTCCTCTTTGATATATGTTCCCACAGTAATAAGCCAATTAGTCCCTTGAGACTTGAGAGTGAGTATGAAATTCTAGCATATCAGTTGACTTAGTAATATGTATGGCAATTGAAAGGTAGTAAATATTAATTCAAAATGATTCATCCTACATATTACCTCCATTTCATATTATTTGCAACGATTAGACATTTTTGTTCTCTACTTTATGTCAAATCGTTACAAATAATATGAAACGGAGGTAATATGAAATTTTGATTACAACTAAAACCCACACCCATATCATTCCTTGGTAATAAATCCTTTTTAGTAAATAATAACCCAAAATGTTAAGCAAGGCTCCCTTCAAGGGTTACACATAAATTATCCTATCCATAGATGACTAGCAGACTATATCACATTTCCCAAACATAAAAGACTATGCTTTTACAATTATCCATTATATTTTAAGTTGGTAACATTAAGGAAAGTGTTTCGGTGTCCAACTTTAAGCAATTTTGCTGATAGTGTTGTAAGACACTAAGATATTACCCCATGTAATGGGAAGATGGTAACATAAGTAAATGATTGTTTAGCAAAATCATTTGGTTGAGACCATGGTACTCTTTATTCAAATATGGTCATTTCCAATTACCTCAAAATTTTACTTTTGAACTATTACGATGAACAAAAATTATACTAGCTTCTTTAACATTTAACTTTTTAGCATTTCTCATGTTGATTGCAAACCGCCTCTCTATACATCGAACACGATTTAATCATTATCTACCAAACATGGGACAAAATTCTCTTAACACATCCTTAAACTAACATGATTCTCTAGACAACACTGCCCAATTCCAAGCATAAACTCGTACCACACTAGCTATTTATCTCGTTTTCTCCTACCATACAGCCTGCTCTCCTACCACACTAACTATTTACATCGAACAAGAACAGCTAATTTCGCTAAAAGCTGATTCTTCAAACATAACAAATATGCTCCAATCCAAAAATTGCAACATTCTCAGTCATAACAATTTATCAATCCAACAATATAATTTGATTCCACAATTTCACATGTAAATTTTCTCATACCAGACTAGCAATTAACCCAATTTCTCCAATCTTCCAAAATCACTGACTTCATTACACTATTTTCACCCTGATTATTCATTTCATTCAATAAACAAAATCATAAAAGCTCCAAAATTACAACTCTCAACAAATTTCACGAATTCAACAAACACAACAAATTCAATGAATTCGCATAACATGTCATCAAAAAGTTTCCAAAAAAAAAAACCCTAAATAAAAATAATGGATTGAAATGAGGAGAGAGAAAAACCTTAACAGCGATAATGGTGCCGTAGAAATCAAAAGCACGACGAAGTTGGGATTCCGAGCAATCGTACGGAAGTCCTCCGACGTAAACAGATTTGTCATCGTCTATTGTCATTTTTCTGAGAGCTTCTTCTCCTAATTTGGCTCCATTAATTTCAGATTGTGTTTCATTCAAAAAAAAAAAAATAAACAAATTTGGGGAGTGTGAAAATTGGGCTGAATGCTTGATAAATGAAATTGTTGAATTGGGCCTTATTTTGAATGTAAAGGACTTGAGAATTTATGTTGTCAAGTGTATGTCAAACGGATTCAAATCTTCTGTCTCGCAATTTGTGTACTACCTCTGTTAATTTTATGTGCAACTTTGGGATATTATTTGTGAGATATAATATATTCCAAAGTTGCACATAAAAATTAACGGAGGTAGTATTTATATTTTGTGGTTGTTCTTAAAATTGACGAGAAAAATTAAAGTTGTGAGTGAATTAAAAGCGTGAGTGTTATACATGAGTAGAAATGAGTTGATTTTAGACCAAGGTCGAACGACGCTGATTTGTATATAAGAGGAAGGTTATGAGATGGTTATTCAAACTCGGTAGGTGCTAAGAATTGAACTTATAAAATTGTTATGGTCAATCTATATTAAACAGATTGGTTTCACCGATTGCACGAAATGGAATTTGAAATTTTCACATGTGGAACAAATTTATATACTCAACGCACTATTTTAAGAGTGGAGAAGTATAGGTTGGGTTAGGTTATGAATGATATAATTATATACTCTATAGTGACTATGTAGCCATTCCATGTGATGGAGAAGGTTTTAATTTAGTTTCTAACTTGTTATTGTGGATACATATATAAACTCAATTTAACTTGCTATGTCCCGTCAAAACTATTACCCTTCTCTTATGTCCCCATTCATAACTTAAAAGTAAAGATAGCTTGAGAAAACTCTCTTCCACAACACCGCAATATGTCTTTCTTAGTACTATATCTTTCAATGTAACCTAATTTATAAATAAGACACACGACAATTTGCATCATCTCTAATCTTTATTATATCTCAACATCATGATAATTTACCAAAAATAAACAAAAGTCATCCTAACACACTATAAAATCTACCCCTTAAATATACAACGGAAAATTGATTTCAACAATTCCTTCTTTGAGTAATTGAGACAAGTTGAAAGTAAATGATAAGTCCACTTGAGATGGGATTATTGGTTCGTTGCTTAGCTTATACATAGTATATACTTGTATATGTATTGAACTAAACTTATTTTCGTTGAAAGAACTTATTTCTACTCAAGTATGCTTATTTTTTTAAATGAAAACTTACTTACAATATATATTTTAGAATTTAACTCTTTTTTTTTTTTTGATTTTTTTTTTTTTACTACAATTTTGTTGAATAATTAAGCTGAAGGAACATGGCCTAAGTCACTCGATCTCTGTACCTATCAACATACCTCCGAAAGAATAACAACCAATCATCCACAAGACCATTGGTTGCAATGAAAAATATCGGTTTTTGAGAAAAATTGTGACAAATTCTAGAGATTGAGATTGTGACAAAGGAGATTGCCATCATAACGCATGTTAAGTTTAGGAACCAATACACGAAATCCATACAAGAATGAAACTATGGAAGTATGTGTTTACGCAAAAGCATGGTAGTTAGAATGTCATACAAGTTCATGACTCATGATAGTATCCTATGTTATTGAACCCATTTTATGTAGTTATAGATAAAGGAAATAAAAACATCACATATTCACTTTCGCACACAATTTCTCACGGGTATCATTCAATGATTTTTAAAGTTGTTGTTTCGGATGAAAACAATCGAATCTCGGAAGATCCTTTTATCTTGAGGGAACTTGGTCTCGGTCCGAACGACGCAGGAGCCGAGGGTTTCCTGCACAACAAATACACGTAAACTAGCCTCGGGGGGGACGCCGAGGAAGGCCCCTCCGATGCTTAAGTCAGTATATTAGAGAGAGAAAGCTGTGCAAGAGTTTAGTTGCTTGAGGCTTTATTGTCTTACCAAGAATTGACCAAATTGTTGGCTTTTATACCTTGGCTAATGAAGGAGGCGGATTGGGCCCGGAAGTCAGTTGGGCTGGGCCAAGCTGATTGGGCCGTTGACTGACCTTGACATGGCTTTGAGGATGTTGATTTTTGACTTTAGCACATTTGGAGAGTTGAACCTTAACCTTGGGCTTTTAATTGGATCATTCAGTGACCAGGCCCAATTGGACTAAATTGGACCCAAACAACTTGCCCCCCAGACCCGATTTGGAAGGATGACGGGTCGGGTTTGATTTAATCAGAAAAGGAGGGAAGTGAATGATTTGTTAATCCAAAAATGTGAATTTAAACCGTAATTAACCCATGATTAATGAGATAACAACAGTTAATGTGGATAATTGCGGAAGTTGGATGGGTAGTGGGCGATTTAACTGCAAGGTCGTGTGTTTAACGGTTACTTAGTGGGGTGCTTGAGAGAAATTGAAACGCAGACTCCTTGAATTCCCATTTCTGGAGATATAAATAGAGGCGCGTCTTCTCTCCCCACTCATTCATCAACACAAACCCAGAATTCTCAAGAACGCTCAAGAGCCCGCATCAAAACTTCGCAAATTCCCCGAGCATTAAGCTTAGAAGCTGAGACTTGTCACTACCAATTCGTAAATCGGCGACTTTTGCTTCAGATCAAGGTAAATTCCTTTGATTTTATTTCATTTTTCTTCGACTTTGCACTCTTTCCCCTTTTTCGACTTTTTCCTTCGAAATTCGTCAATGGTGAGGGGAGTTAGAGGTGGAGCCCGTGCTCCAAGAAGAGCAAGGCTAATCCCCGATCCCAGGGACAGGATTGGGACCTGGAATGGACGAAGGACAGAGTCTGACCCTGCTGAAGGGGTTAGGGCGACTCCCATTTCTTCGGCTCCTCCTCAGAGGGCTGAGGGGGTGAGCGCTTCAGGACGGGATGATGAAGTTCCCGCTGTCCTTTGGGATATCCTCCCAGGGTTTTCAGAGTGGGAGGATGCCGAAGTAGCTTCGGCCATGATAAAGAACCGCCCCTACTCATGGTGGGTAGAGAACGCCGATCAATATCGATTTGCCGAGCAAATTGAGTTGCACTACGGCATTTTTGAAGCTGATGGATATTGGTGCCGAATGCCCTCAGCATCCGATAGAATCCATCGTCCACCCCCGGGGTATGTGGGGGTGTACACGAGACAGCTTCAGTATGGGCTGAGGTTCCCTTTGGACGTTTTCGTCCGAGACTTGCTGATCCATTACAACATTTCCCTATGTCAGCTAACCCCCACCAGCATCCGAAGGGTGATGACATACCTATGGGTCTGCAAGTTCTTCAGATACGTGCCGAACCTGCACTGCTTCCGAAAGCTCCATCGGCTAGTGCCAAATATTCAGAGTGGGCACGGAAGCCATGGTTCTGGGTGGTATCGGATTGAGTCCCGGCCCCAATATTTGACCATGTGGCCAAATGACTCTTCAGACAAGGACTGGAGAGGTCAATGGATTTGGGTTAGGGCACCCATAGATCCGGGCCACCCTTGTGTCTTCAGCGCTCCCCGGTATCTTGCCGAGCCGGATCCTGATATGGGAAGTTTAGGTCCTCCCGAAGATAGCGGGCCAGACCCGAACCTTAATCAGCAGAACATCTTCGGCAAGCTGCCGAACCGGGGAGGCAGCGGCCGAATGCAGCATATCCCGGAGACTTGGCTCCCCGATACGCACTATGTTTTCCAAGAGAATATGCTGGCAGCTGTCGGCCTCAGCCGAAAGTTTAAGGATGGTAAGCTTCTTCGGCTGGGGCCGAGGCTTTTAACTACCTCTTTTTCTTCTCTCGCTTTGCTTTTTTATGCTGTGCCAACATATCTGAGCTAAACTTTTTCCCTTTCCTTTTTTCAGAGCGGGACGAGACCAACGTTGGTATTAACTACGCTCGTCTTGGTGTTAACCGAGAGCGAGTTGTAACTGAACGGGCCCCGTCTATCACTGAGCCGAGGCATAGGGAAGTTCATCTGGACTCTTCCCACTTCCAAATTGAGGCTGTCGCTCTGTATCAGAGGCAGAAGCCTTGGTGGAAGAAGAGAGACCCTTGGTTTCAGCTGCTGAACGAAGAAGCTGAAGCTGCCCGCACAGCCAAAGAGGTTGCACGGGTACTTGAGGCTTGTGAAGGAGGAGAAGGGTCCTCCAGAGCTGCTGAAGCCGAAGCTGCAGCTAGAGCAGCTGAAGAAGACGAGGCTTTGCTGAAGACCTCGGTGAGCTTTCAGACAACTTTTTTTCTTTTCTTCTTCTTCTTTTTTTTTACTCACACTCTTCTTCCCCCCTGTCTGTTACAGTCTGAAGAGAGTAACAGACACAGAGAAGGCAAAGCTCCTGTTCGTCCCGAAGATCAAATACAAGAGTCTTCAGACTCAGATATGGACGAGCAGCCTCTTCTGAAAAGGCGCCGAAGGATGGCCATCATCGGCCCTCATGACTTTCAGCAGAGGCCGATGACCATCGGCGTCGCAATAAGGGAACCTGAGGAAGGCAATGGATCGCCGAGGGTTCCCCAGCCAACACCCCAATCTCCTCAAAAGACCCCTCCGCCACCTCCTGAGATGGAGGTGGATCAGAGGACTCCCGAACCTAAGGGAGGGGTCCAAGAAGAAATCAAGGAGAGTGCTGCTGAGCACGGAAATAAAGATGCCGTGATGTCAAGTGCTGAAGGCTTCACGGCAGATATCGCAAGAGAGGTTGAGGCTTTCGTCCTCACCCCTGAAGAAGAGGAGGTCATAGTACTTGACTCCTCTGAGAAGGACGATGCTGAGACAACCAAAGCTAATCAAGCTCCATCGTCGTCCTTCCCTTCTTTCCAGACTCTGCATTCTGGAGAAATGGGTTTCTCGGCCCCCCGAATTCCAATCCCAGATCACATCTGGGACCTCATATGGGGTCAAAACCGAGAAGGAGCTGCAGCCTACTTCGGCAATTTTGCTGGCATGTCCGAAGTAGACAGGGCAAGGATCTGGTCGCTGAAGGCCACTGCTGGGATGGGCGAATCCAGTAGATCAGTTCCTGACCCAGCCAGGTCTAACCAACTGCTGATGATGCAGGTAATTTTCCTTCATTTCCTCCGAAATTCAGCTCTATTTTTTTCTTATTACTTATTTTTTTTTGTCTTCCTGTTTTCAGTTCGTGCACAATCAGACTCTCACTGTAGAGCTGATTGATACCCTACAAGATAGGGTAGACGCTGCTGTGCACGAAAGGAAGGTGGCTGAAGAGGAAGTTAAGCTTGCTAAGCTGAAGCAAGCAGCAGCTGAAGAGAAGCAGCAGGAGGTTGAGGAGTACGGTAAAAAAGCTGCCGAAGCTCTGAAAACCTTCTGCGATGCTATGGAGATGGAGGTTTTTCCCCCACTGATGGAAGGGGAAAAATTCCTCCAGGAGCATATGGGAGTGGACGTCTCCAAATTCAAGGCTGCTATTGAGAGCCGAATTCAAGAAGGAACTGCTGCACAAGCTGAAGTGCAGCAGCGTCTAGAGGCTCTTGAAGCCAGCCGAATGGCTGCTGAAGAGTTGCTCTTGGCCAAAGACGTCCAACTCTCAGAGGCTGCTGCTGCTGCTGAAGCTCAAAGAGCTAAATTCCAAGAGGCTGAGGATCAACTGCTGATCCAGAAAGTTGAAGTGGCCCAAGCTCAGACAAAGGCTTTCCAAATTCAGCAAGAGCTGAATGAGCTGAAGGGGTCCTCCTCCAAAGTCGCTGAACAGCTGAAGAAATCCAAGGAAGACTTGGAGGAGACCCAGAAGAAGCTGGCTGATGCTGAGGCTTTACTCAAAGTCCGTGTTTACACCCAAGAGGAATATGAGATGGGTTTCAGAAACGGATTCCGAGTATGCCGAAGACTCTGCCTTCATGCTGAGCCGAAGCTGGACTGGTCTAAATGTGCTGAGTGGGTCCAGAATCCCGAAGACCCTCACATGAAGTATGCAACTCCAGCTGAAGCTGAAATTCTTAAGGCTGAGGAAGCCGAAGAGGAAGCTGAAAGACTGGAGTTGGAAGCTGAGCAGAGGGAAAGGGAGGCTCGGCAAAGTGCAAAGCCCGCCTCTTCTGCTGCTGGGGCTGAGGCCACCATGGGACTCAACGCTGATCAGTCTGATCCTCCGGCTGAAGCATAGGAACTCGGGCAGTCGTCTTCAGAATCTTGCGGTTCATCATGTGCTTAACTTTAGACTTGCCGCTTTCTGAATTTTTGCCTTTTGTTTTTTTTTGCTTCAGCTTGCCTTATCGTACAACAGCTTATTATATTTTTATTTTGCCTGTACGTATTTCGGCAGCTGTTACTTTCCGCTTGTGGGCGGCTGCCGACTATTTTTGTAATTCAACATTTTTATTTCAAAGAAGTTCACTTTCTCAGCTTTCTTGTGTATTTTTTTTTTCTTCGCTTTACCAGTCTTCGCACTTTACTGCTTTCTTTGAATGATCTTTCAAATATTTGCTAAGTGCAGAACTTCGGCTAGCGAGAATCATTTCTGCTGAGACTTCTTTTTGCCGTTTGTACTCGGATGTTTTCAACTTGTGAAAAAACTGACATAAGTATCAAACTTCGGCTGAGCTGAAGGGTATTAGATCAGTTGTGCCATTTCTCTATTTCCCTCTGCCCCCCCAGAAATCTGAAGATGAGGTCTTCTGAATTCTGGAATGGCTGATAATTTTTCTCGGCTAAGCCGAGGATCTTTGAACACTTTGCTTTATTTTCTACATCTGTTTTTAAAGTACTGATTTCCCACCTGAGAGTTTTCACTCTAGAGATGGTACTCTTGTGACACTTTCTTCAATTCATCCAAGGGAACAACTATCCGAAACACCATGCCGGGGCAGCAGTTTATCTGAAGTACGAGGCATCATCATGCAATACTTCAGAGTTGCAACTACCACCCGGAACTGATTCATCCGAAGTACAAGGCATCACTATGCAATACTTCGGGGCTTTATCAGTTCCTATTTTTTAGGCTATGTTTCGGATAAGTCTATGGCCTTTTTGCCCAAAGGAACAGATTCTCCGAAGTACAAGGCATCACTATGCAATACTTCGGGCTTGTATCTTTTTTTGGCAGGTTTTACGGCTTGCCGAGGTACAAGGCATCATTATGCAATACCCCGGACAGCGCCGAATGAAACCTTGAATTTTTGAAAAACCGTAGAAAGCATAAAGACTTAAAGAATACACGCAATCTGAATGAATACTGGCCCGATGGCCTTTTTATAAACAAAATCAGTGTACTTACATAGATTGTACTATCCGAAGGATTTACACATAGTATTTTTTGAGCACATCGGCATTCCAATGGTTTTTCAGCTCGGTGCCATCCATTTGTTTGAGTCTGAAGGTACCGGGCTGAAGCTCTTGATAAATTTCATAAGGTCCCTCCCAAGATGCTGAGAGTTTGCCATGAATGCGACTTTTTTGAACAGCTGCAGCATTCCTCAAAACTAAATCCCCAACTCTGAGAGGTCGTTGATAGACTCTTCGGTTGTAGGACTTGCTCATTCTGAGCTTGTGTGCAGCCATCCTTTCTCGGGCTAGATCTCTAATCTCGTCAAGGAAGTCGAGGGACTCTTTCATGAGCTGCTCATTTTCCTCGGCTGAGAAGAGATTCACTCGTAGGCTTTCTGAGCCCACTTCCACTGGAAGCACTGCTTCGGATCCATACACCAGCTGAAAAGGTGAATGCCCCGTTGCCTCCTTCTCGGTTGTCCGGAGTGACCAGAGGGTTCCCGGAAGTTCCTCTACCCACTTGGACTTTTGATCCTCTACTCTTTTTCTGAGAGCGTTAAGGATCTGTTTATTTGCGGCTTCGGCTTGGCCATTACTCTGAGGGTGGCAAACCGCGGAGTAAGCCAATTTTATCCCGAATTGATCAGTGTATCGGCGCAAGGGCAGGTTGTCAAACTGTCTGCCGTGGTCGAACACAAAAACTTTTGGGATGCCGAACCGAGTTATTATGTTCTGCCAGATGAACTGTCTGACAGTTTGCTCAGATATGCTTGAAGCAGCTTCCGCTTCGATCCATTTGCTGAAATAGTCAATTCCGACTATCAGCCACTTTCTTTTGTATGGGGCCTCGGGAAAGGGTCCCAGAATATCCAACCCCCATTGTGCAAATGGAAGAGGATTAAGAATTGGCTGGAGATCTAGGCATGGCCGATGGATTACCGGTGCAAATTTTTGGCATTTCTCGCATTTTCTGACCATGTTCTTTGCATCCGAGATCATTGTAGGCCAAAAATACCCTGCCCTGAGAGCTTTGTGGGCTAAGGTTCTCCCTCCTATGTGGTTTCCGCAGATGCCGAGGTGAATCTCTCGGAGAATATAGTCGGCATCCGCTGGACCCACGCATTTCAATAATGGAGCGGAGAAGGATTTTCTGAGGAGTTGGCCGCCGAAGACGAGGAATCGTGAACTGATCCGCTTTATCTTGGAGGCCGAATTCCTATCCTCGGGGAGCTCGTCCCTGAGTTTATAAGCCAGGATGTCATCCATCCAGCTCGGCTCGAGTGCAGCGCAGCAGATTGATATTGCTTCGGCTACACTCTTTTCTCGGCGCACCTCCACATAGACAGAACGGCTTAACTCAGTCAGAGTTGAGCTTGCAAGTTTGGAGAGTGCGTCCGCTTGAGCATTTTGACCCCTTGGGATCAGCTCTACTTCGAAAGATCTCAGCTTCGCAATTGTCGATTTGATCCTTGTGAGGTAAGCTGCCATTGAAGGCTCTTTAGCCTCATACTCCCCCCGGATCTGATTGGCGACCAGCTGAGAATCTGTCTTGAGGTAGACATGCTCGGCTTCCAACGATACGCACAGGTCTAAGCCAGCAATGGCTGCTTCATATTCGGCCTCGTTGTTAGAGGCTTTGAATGAAAATTTTAGTGCATACTCGAAGGTTTTGCCTTCGGGAGAGGTGATGACGACCCCTGCCCCCGAACCGTTCACGGTGGAGGACCCATCCGTGAAGACGGTCCAGATTTTCCTCCTTGCATCCAGAGTCTCCTGATAGGAGCACTCGGCCAAGAAGTCTGCCAAGGCTTGCGCCTTGATGGCTGTTCTCGGCTGATAACCGATACTGAACTCGGTGAGCTCGAAAGCCCACTTTGCTAGTCTACCGGATTTTTCAACCTTGCCGAGGACTTTCTCTAACGGCTGATCAGTTAGAACCGCTATTTGATGAGAATCAAAATAGGGTCGCAACTTCCGAGCAGCCACCACCACTGCATAAGCCACTTTTTCTAACAATGGGTAGCGCGTCTCGGCATCCGTCAGGGTGTGGCTGACGAAATAGATCGGCTGTTGAACTTTTTCTTCTTCCCTTAGCAGCACCGCGCTTACCGTGGCTGGACTGACCGCCACGTATAAGTATAGGATGTCTCCTACGACTGGCCTTGCCAGTGTTGGGAGTTGAGCCAGGTGTTCACGGAGCTGCTGAAAGGCTGACTTTTGTTCGTCTCCCCATTCAATGCCTTTTGAATTTTGGAGCTTCAGCGCCTTGAAGAAAGGGAGCCCTTTGTCTGAGGCTCGTGAGATGAACCTGGACAAGGCAGCCATTCTCCCGGCTAGACGCTGAATATCCCTTTTTGTCTTCGGCTCGGGGAGGTCTAAAGCAGCTTGTACTTTGGCGGGGTTTGCATCAATCCCCCTCTTGCTGACCATGAAGCCGAGGAACTTGCCTGACTTCACGCCGAAGACACATTTCTTCGGATTCAGCTTCATTTTGTATTTTCTGAGGGTGGCGAAGGTTTCGGCTAGGTCCGTGACATGATCTTTTTCTTTTATGCTTTTGACGATTGAGTCGTCAACATAAACCTCCATGTTTCGGCCTTTTTGCTCGGCGAAAACCTGATCAACCAACCTCTGATATGTTGCCCCCGCATTTTTCAATCCGAAGGGCATCATTCTGTAATTGTACAACCCGGAACTTGTTATGAACGCTGTTTTAGCTCGGTCCTCGGGGTGCATGAAGATCTGATGGTATCCCGAGAATGCGTCCATGAAACTGAGCAGAGCATGCCCGCTTGTCGAGTCGACCAGTTGGTCGATCCTCGGCAGCGGATAGGAGTCCTTGGGACATGCCCTATTCAGGTCCGTGAAGTCAACGCACATCCTCCAGTTACCATTTGCCTTCTGAACCATTACAACATTGGCCAGCCACTCCGGATACTGACAGGGTTCAATGAACCCAGCATCTAGGAGCTTATCGACCTCAGCTGCGATGTTCTGGTTCTTTTCGGCGGAGTAGTTCCGCTTTTTCTGCTTAATGGGTCGACTGGAGGGGTCGACATTAAGCCTATGGGAGACGAAGTCCGGATCAATCCCGGGCATTTCTGCGGCTGAGAAGGCGAACACGTCTCCACTGGCCCGTAGGAGTTGGACGAGTGCCGCACGGGTGTTTGGCTCCAGTGACGACCCGATGCTAACACATCTGTTCGGATCTCCTACGGTCAGTTCTATTGACTCGGTCAGGTCATCCGTCTCCATGCTCTTAGAGTTGGATTCCTCGAATTCCGGCCTGCTATCAATATTAGCAGACTTTCCTGACCGCGGCTGGCCATCAGAGTCGTTCGGCTCTGAGGCGGAGTCAGCCTTTTGGCCCCCATCAGATTTCTCGTTGTCTGGGGCTTCATTAGCCGAAACGTCTGAGCCTCTCGGCTTTTTGGCGTTTCGTTCCCGGTGCTTTTCCTCCCCATCGCCACGGTCGCCTCGGCGAGACGTGGATGGCTTGAGGTGATTGCATCGGCGGGCTTCTTTTTGACTGCCCTTTATTTTCTCGGAGCGTCCCTCGTCTGAAACGTATATCATGATTTGATGATACGTGGAGACGACTCCTTGAATGCCGTGAATGAGGGGTCTCCCCATGATCACGTTGTATGCAGATGGAGCATCTACGACCAAAAATTCGGCCATGATATTCCTAGCTGCTCGGCCTTCGCCGATGGTGACAGGAAGTGTAATCTTCCCGTCAGGATACGAGGAAGAGCCGTTGAATCCAGACACCGGGTAGGGTGCGGGGGCCAGGTGCTCGGCTCCCATCCTCAGCTGGTCGAACGCTCCTCGAAAGAGGATGTTCGCCCCGCTACCGCCGTCGACGAGGGTCCGCCAGACGTTGCGGTTGGCGATGCCCAGAATGATTACTAGTGGGTCATCGTGGGGGTATACCACCCCCTCACAGTCTTCGGCTGTGAACAGGATGTTCGGCGCCGGTGACTGGGACTGCCGAAGCTCAGCCTGATGAATCTGATGGGTTAGACCCCTCAGTTGGCGTTTGGCTGTGCCTCGCGAGATTCCCCCGGAAATAACTAGGATGTCGAGGGACTCCTTGCCCTGAGGTCCCTTATCCTTCTTCCGAGCGAAGTTGAGGTCCTGCCGAGAATCTTTTTCAGCTTTTTTCTCCTCGCGCCTGTCCGCGAGGTATTGGCTCAGGTACCCCTTGCGGACCAGATCCTCAATCTGGTCCTTCAGCTGGACGCAGTCCTCGGCGCGATGTCCGGGTGAGTCATGGAACTCGCACCACTGGTCCTTTCCCCTCGTCTGATGCCAGGGAGGCAACGGACGAGGTTTTTTGAATCTCCCCTCGTCCTTCGTCGTGCTGAAAATCTTAGCACGGGGAAGGGAGAGTGGAGTGTATGAATCGTACCTTCCCGTGTAGGGAAAGTGTCTTTCCTTCTTCGGCTCGGCAGCAGAGGACGGTTCTGAGGCCTTAGCCTTCCCTTTCCTCTGCGCCGAGACTTCGGGCTGCTGCCCTTTCGGCTTCTCAATTCTCGGACGAGACTGAGACCTGGATCTGTTCCACTCCTCGGCTCGGATGAACCTATCCGATGCTTCCAAGGCTTCCTCCAGGGTCTGCGGGGGATGCATGACCATGAAGTCCAGGAACTTTCCAGCTTGGAGGCCGTTCCGTAGCGCGAACACGGCCAGGCCTTGATCCAGGCTTGTGATTCCGGATGACTCGTTGCTGAAGCGAGTCAGATAGTCGCGGAGGCTCTCGTCCTCCGCCTGCTGCAGACTCATTAGCTCTGCAGTGGTCTTCTCTCGGCGGTTGGCCGTAGAGAATTTGCTCTTGAACTTGTTGGAGAGGTCGTTCCAACCGGTTATGGAGCCTTCCTTGAGCCCTTTGGTGATCCAGGATTGGGCAACACCTTTGAGGGTCGTAGGAAAGTATTTACACCAGGTAGCCTCAGACCTCGGGTTCAGATACATGTGCCCCTCGTAAGAGGCAATGTGATCCTTAGGATCTGAGGTACCATCGTAAGTAATATGTGCCGGGATTTTGACCGTTGGCACATGCTCTTCCAGAATCCACTTCTGGAAGGGCGAGTTCGATGGAACCATGACCGCCTTCCCCTTGTACCCGGCCTCAGGGACCTCGCTCCCTCCTCTCTCAGAGGTGGAAGTGGTTTTCGTCCCCGGCTGAGACAAGGTTGGGTGGGGTCCGGTATCCTCTGGGAAGGTGAGGCGGCTATGCACACTCACCTCCCTCGAACCCAAGCGTTCGTGAACGCTTTGGCGGGCGAATTCCGGGTCCTTGGAGGGCCCCATGGAATTCTGAGCTTCAGAGTGGTCAGAGGGTTGAGGGTTCCTCCTCCTCTCCTTACTGGAGTTTCGGGTGTCCCCTCGCCACCTCTGGCCGAGCTCTCTATGTGGTGGAACTTGTCCACCATCATCCTGACCGATCCTCCTTTTCAGGTTTCTCGGCTGGTGATCATCAGGCATCTGGATTGGAGCCCCTTGAGCTTTAAGGAACTCCATGCAGATGGCCACTGCTCTGGCCACTTCCTCGGTGGAGGGTCCGGAGGGAGGAGTCTCCCGCGGATGTGACCTGGATTGCACGCTATGGCGCGGCGGGGAGTTCCTCGCACCTGAGCCACTCGGTCTCGGGGATGGCCCCGGCTGCCGAGTGTGGTGCGAGGTGTTCTCCTCCTGGAGGCTAGGACCTCTTGAGGCTTCCCTTTCCGGAGAAATGGGGGCCTCCGATTCGGAAGAGGCTTGCTCCGGGGAGGGATAAACCGGCTGGCGTTCCCTCACCGTAATCTGGCCTCCTCCCTTCTTAGCCTTCTTGGAACTCTTTCCACTCTTAGTCATGGCGACTGCCGGAGTGTTTGATGACTGACGCGAAATTTAGTAGCGTTCCCCACAGACGGCGCCAAATTGTTTCGGATGAAAACAATCGAATCTCGGAAGATCCTTTTATCTTGAGGGAACTTGGTCTCGGTCCGAACGACGCAGGAGCCGAGGGTTTCCTGCACAACAAATACACGTAAACTAGCCTCGGGGGGGACGCCGAGGAAGGCCCCTCCGATGCTTAAGTCAGTATATTAGAGAGAGAAAGCTGTGCAAGAGTTTAGTTGCTTGAGGCTTTATTGTCTTACCAAGAATTGACCAAATTGTTGGCTTTTATACCTTGGCTAATGAAGGAGGCGGATTGGGCCCGGAAGTCAGTTGGGCTGGGCCAAGCTGATTGGGCCGTTGACTGACCTTGACATGGCTTTGAGGATGTTGATTTTTGACTTTAGCACATTTGGAGAGTTGAACCTTAACCTTGGGCTTTTAATTGGATCATTCAGTGACCAGGCCCAATTGGACTAAATTGGACCCAAACAGTTGTTATTGTCTCTTTGTTCCTTGCCATAACTACAAATCCATCTTCATTTTCCTAAACCCCATAAATCTTTTCAAAAAAGTACTTTTTGGGCTAAAAAGATTTATTCATTTTAATAGTTTATCAACCAAAATTATGTTACATAAATGTTAATTTTACTATAAAAACCAACATAAAGCTAGCTTTTGTAACGGATCTTTATAAGATTGCAATGTTTGTGTACTTCAATCTTTAACTCACTCCAATGAGGAGTACATATAGCGGGAGGCTCAGCACGCATAATCTTAGATTTTGTTGGCTCATTGTACATCAAAACGAGTTTTGGACTTTGGAGCACGACCTTCGTTTAGGGCAATAATGAGCAAAATAAGTGATAAACTATATAAATCAATCTTGGACTTTAATCATCGTTTTAACTTTTTGGTTAAAGTGGTCCTTCAATAATAAAACAATTAGATAACAATAAAGTTAGAATTTACCCTAAAAAAACTAGAATAACTTGCATTAGTTGCGTATGAGAATATGATATCATAATTCACTATTAATCTATTATCATTCTTTAAAGATATCAGTGGTTAAAAATGACACGTATAATCAAAGTTATTACTATACAATTTTACATATCGACTAGAACAAGTACATCGGAGCTAATAAAGTTGAAGAGAGGAAGATCTTTATCTCCTTTTATTGTACTCGTCATTTAAATAGATGATAAGAACGAATAAAAAAAAATGCCCTAAATTTTTAGCAGAAGTTGTCCCTTTTTATATTGCATGCTTTATAACTTTTATTTTAACCTTAAAAACCAGTCAAAGAAGAGGACGAATTGAACAAATCAAATAACTATCACACCTATCATAGTTACTCCTTTATACTACATGAGTACATCAAATTTTCTGTATGATCATATAATTATTTACCCCACCTTAGCTGTCTAGCTAGTTTTACATCAAACTCCCACTAGTAGCTAGTTAGTCTAAGGTCATTTCACGTACATTTTCATCAACTTTCATCCAAGACAAAAAGACATGCTTTTCATATAATTATACTTGCTTTGAACTATAATTGAACGGGTAAACCGTTAACTTCAATCTGATCAAGCCAAAACAAAACTTAAAACACTAAAATACAATTTAATTAATAGTTGATTTGGACATTTGGTTGCATGATTAGTTCCTTGTTAGTGATTATATAGAATATATATCATGTCAATATCATTGGTAAGTTGGTAACCCTTAACTTCTAGCTAGCACGACTATTACTTCAATTCTAATACTAAATAAATGTTGATCGTGTTTAGATCGCTTATAAGGCATAAATTATTGGTAGATTACCTAACAATAATGATTATAATCATGTTGGTCCATGTGTGTGTATAATTAGGAAAATGGTCTCAAACTAGATGATTAATTCGAAAATGTGTGGCATATAATAAGTTAACTGGTTAACTTTTATATTGTATGCATATATAACTACATATACTCCGTAGAGCCTGTTTTCATACGTTGAAATTCAGCTCAGTTCAGTTCAGCTCCTAATTTCCTTCATTTATAAAATATTCATTTTAGTTCAGTTCAGTTCAGTTCAGCTCCTAATTTCCTTCTCTTATAAAATATTCATTTTAGTTCAGTTCAGTTCAACTCAGTTCAGTTCAGCTCCTAATTTCCTTCTCTTATAAAATATTCATTTTAGTTCAGTTCAGTTCAGTTCAGCTGAGTTCAGTCAATGAGAACAGGCCCGTAATATGTATGTAAAGTTGTATGCAGCTTATTTACTCTACTAGTGGTTTTCTTGCTGCTAGTCTTAAGCTTGAATAAAGAAGGAGGATTACAGTAGGTCAGTAACAACTAGTGTAAAACTTTATCAGATCATATTGCTTGACATGAGTCACAATGATGATTGAGAGTAGTATGTATTAAAATGGGTGAACTCCTCACTCCTGAAAAGTCCTCGTTTTGGCACATGTAGCCGAACCCACTGATAGGATTAAGACGTTCATGCAAGCCATTAAACCATTCAGCCTCCGCTCTAAAAGTGAAAACGACAATTTAAATTATGATGATACATGCTAATATCCATGATAACTTACCAAAAGGCCATGGCAAAATGAAAAGATCAATGCATGCATGTACATGTACAAGTCATCATCATAGTTCATAATTATTTCATGAATATTCATCAGATATACTATATATATGATTAAGATAGGAGCAATGTTCATGCATATGCAATGATATACTATATCTGGGATTTTATTGTGGACGAGATATGATGGTGGGATCAAAAAAATTGATCGAAGAGATAGATGATGAATGAATGGATCCATCCACTAAACAATGCTTTTACCTTTACAGCAAACACTATATATGAAAAGGAGTGAGTTTGTGTCTTTGTTCTGGAACCTTTAACTTCCACTATATATATTATGTTTACCCTTAAAACTGTTTTTTCAGTTCTCTTTGCATTATAAAAGCAATCATCTGCATATATCATTTTCTGTATCTATGTGTTTTTGCTTTCTTTTTGTTTATGTGGAATTGTATGCATGTTTGGTACTCCGTAGTTTATCGACTTTGTGTATGTACTATCTAGCATAAAGAAAAAGATGATGAATAGATTGATCTTGACCACTTTTTGACATGATCTGAGTAAGTACTATATATACTTAGGTTCAGCTTCGCTTACCATCATTTAATAGGAACTCATTGATAAATGATGTACTTGTACTAAGTTGAACGCAACCATGTGGCCAGTTAAGGCGAGTCGCCTAAGGGCCTGTTCCGATTCATTGAAATGAATTGATTGGGGCTAAACTTAATTGTTTATGAGAGAAGATAAGTAAATTAGGAATTGAACTGAACTGATTGGAGCTGAACTGAATTGAACTGAAATAAAGCTGAATTGATTGGAGCTGAACTGAACTTAACTGAAATTAAACTGAACAGAACATACCCTAATTTATAAGGAGCAACTCAAGTGTGCATAATATAATAGTTAGACTACATACTAATAACTGAGCCTGAATCAGTGGTGATTGAATCTTTTCAATCAATGTTCTTAGTGTTTGAGATATTACCACATTTAGAAGATTTTATTTATCATACTACCTCCGTTACACATAATTTGCAACGATTAGACATTTTTCCTCTCTATTTTATGTCAAATCGTTGCAAATAATATGTAACGGAGGTAGTATATATGATCGTTATGTACACTATGTGATGATTGAATGTTTTATGTTACAATTCATAAAATTTCAACGTAATGCATTTGTTGTATAATGAGTACTATTTACTTGTTAATTGTAACTCTATGTTAATCATGTAATCTGTACTTTATTAATTAAGTATGCCATCTAAACTCAATTTTCTCATTTTAGTTAATTAATTTGTAGTACCGACAAAATGGATTAGAATGATACATAGGGGTCAAATCAGCTATTCTAGGCACAACTTAAACAGTGAGTACAAGTATTGGCTATTTTTATTGCACTTTGTAATGATGCAAAGGACATTGGTAGTATAATTTTCTTCATGACTTGTCATCATTCAACTATATACCTTATTCAAATATGCTATGATCGAATTCATCTCCACCATTTATCAATCTCCTTTATATTTAAATAATTAATTTGTATAATGTAATGTACTTGAAAAAAAAAATGTCTTTTTGTTCATCATTTGATCTTGACACAACAACTTTTCATCTCACAAGAATGTCTTGAACTGATTTCCACCATGTGAGATCTTCGATTAAGTAGGCCAGTCCACTAGTAGCTAGTATAAGCAAATAATATTGGTTATTAGTAGGGGTGAAAGTTCGGTTTTCGGTTTGGTTTTTTGCCCAAACCGAAACCGAACCACTCTAATTCGGTTTCTGGATTTTAGAAACCACACCGCACCTCTTTACTTTCAAAACCGAACCAAACCAAACCATTATTATTTCGGTTTCATAAAAAAAAAACCGAACCAAACCAAATTTTCTTATCAAGTACCATAAACATCAAATTTTGCAAAAAAAAAAAAACCAAATCAAACCACACCAATCAAAACCGAACCAAACAAAACCAATCCATACAAACATAATTAAACAAGTTTTCTAACATGATAAGAAAAAATTGAATAAAAAGTGCCGAAATATCAGAAAAATATTTGGACATAAATTAGAAGTTTAGCATAAATTAGTAGAAAAAAAAAAACTCAAACCAAATTAAAAGAAAGAAAAAAAGGGCATACCTCACATTCCATCGAAAAAACATCGAATTTGGCTTTTAAAGGTCAAATTCGACCATGAAAACTCTAGATCTAGAGTTTTCATGGTCGAATTTGACATGAAAAACCTTTAGTTGATGGTGTTAAATCAAAACCTCGAATTTAGTAGATGGTTTTCGTAGATGGTGAAGGAGGGCGAATTTGAAAGCAAATTCGTGATGTATTCGTTAATGGTGGCGAGGAGAAAGACAAGAAAAAGGTTGATGGTGTTCGTAGATAGTGAAGGCGAGAAACGAAGAAGAGGAGAGGAGAGAGAATGGACGGAATCCTCAAGAGGAGAAGAGGAAAGGAGAGAGAAAGGGTGGGGGAGAGAGTGTTAGGTTTTTTTTTTTTGCATTAAATACCTAGGGTAATTTAGAGTTGGGCTAGGGTTTAATTGGATTGGGCCTATATTTCGGTGTGGTTCGGTTTTGTTCGGTTTTTCATTTTCGCAAACCAAAATCGAACCACACACCGAATTTTTTTTTTTTTAAAAAACCGAAACCGAACCACTCCCGAAAAAAACCGAACCAAATTTCTTATTCGGTTCGGTTTTCGGTTTGGTTCGGTTTTAAACCGAGTTTGTTTCACCCCTAGTTATTAGCTAGGGAGTACTCGTGGCATAGTTAGTTTTAAGCGGTCGATTCACTTAATTTGTTTGACCAGCTGAAAACATAAAAGTAAAACACTAATACTCCTATAAGTATAAACAGAGTTTATGTATGTGTTTGGAAAAGTGCAAACAAATTACGTTCATTGATTATAACTTATAAGTGAATATACTTCATTCGTCAGTCAAAATCAATCAAATGTATGTAGCTTAATTTCTTAACAGTAGAGTGTTGGTTAATTCACTTGAGTTAAGGCCTGTTCTCTTACGTTGAAATTCAGTTTAGTTTAGTTCAACTCAGTTCAGTTCAGCTCCTAATTTCCTTCTCTTATAAAATATTCAGTTCAGTTCAGTTCAGCTCCTAATTTCCTTCTCTTATAAAATATTCAGTTCAGTTCAGCCCAGTTTAGTTCAGTTCAGTTTAGTTCAGTTCATTTCAGTTGAGTTCAGTCAATGAGAACAGGCCCTTAGCTTGTTTGACCAACTAAAAGTTGGGCCAGAATTCGATATTCATGGCAAGATAAAGGCAAATAGATTACTTTCATAATTTCACTACCTACGTACCAATTGGTTGTTGGTGTAGTGGTGATTAGGACTACACTTGGTAGGGAGGACTCATGTTCGATCCCCCGCAACAACAATCGGGAGGGGATTGGAACCTAACCACCCAAAACTGATCCCCGAATCCGGATTAGCCCATAGGGTGAACCGGGTAGAACACCAAAAAAAAAAAAAAAAAAAAAAATCACTACCTAAATATATTGATTTCATCGGTCAAAATCAATCAAATGTAGGTAGCTTAATTTCTTAACGGTAAATTGTTACTTGATTCATTTGACTTGTTTGACAAACTGATAATATTCTTTTTTTTTTTCATTAAATAAGTAAACAAAAATTGGGCCGGAATAAGTAGATTACTTTCATAATTTCACTACCTAATTATATTAGTGTACACATTGGACCATCCATCAATAAACAATCAATAAATTTAGCTTTTTAAACATTAATTAAATAGTTGGTTGATTCGCTTGACTAGTTGAACTATTTAACCATACATATCAATGGATAATATCCACTATTTCCTCACAAAGCAGATACGAAGTAAATAAAAAGGCCAAAAGCCAAAAACCAACATACATGGTAGGTAAAACTGTAAAGGGCAAAAGGCAAACAAATTACTTTGATTACCATAATTAATTAAGGATGGATGTTAATCCTTAATTAAGGAGAGGGAAGAGGGTAAGTACTACTCCCTCCGTCCCAAAAAGAACGACCCATTTGGGTTGATTACGCGGGTATTAAGGAAGTTAAGTAAAAAGAAGTAAAAGTATATTGGAAAGATAAATTTACATGGGGTTTGTAAAAAATAGAGAGAGAAAGTAATAAAATAACATGGAAAATCAAATTTTTATATGGAGAAGCTAATTTTGCACAAATATTGTTGCAAATTGGTGGTGTTTTAATGCAAATAGGTCATTTTTTTTGGGATAAAGTTTTGACCAAATAAGTCGTTCTTTTTGGGACGGAGGGAGTAAGTAGGCAAGTAGCCTCGAAGGCAACGCCAGCCTCCATGCCTTTATCAAAGTGGTCTCAGTGTCTCACATCTGCTTTCGAGCGGTTCCCCTTGTTTGGCTTTAATCTTTCACTAAACTTATTATTAATACAACAACATCAACAAATTATTTCTATTTATTCCTCTATATACATAATTATATATTCTCTTGATCTTCGTGCTCTCCTCTTCTTTTTCCATCAATTATTTAGCCTTACATTATTCCCATCATCATAGATTATTACTAGTCGTACTTAACTACTTACGAAACAATGTTACAAGTGGTAATGTAGTTATAATTTAGTTAAGTTAATTGCCTTCAGATCACCGACCTATCCCACGAACCTTAACCACGTTATTATACTCTACGTACTATGAATATGACAAATTAGAGAGAAGAGAGGATGAATAGCTTGTTTATTATTCATCGATAGGTAGAGTATTTATACAAAACCTACGCCCATAAGATAGGAAACAATATTCCTAAAAGATATACCATATATCCTAATGATATATTCTCTAAATAATATCTTAACATAAGATAATACTAAATATATTATTCTCTTAAATGATATCTACGGAAAATATATTACACAATATTTTCCGATATCTCATATCTCTAACACCCTCCCGCAATCGTAACGGCGGTAATACGAACGTTGCGATTGGAAATTCTTCAATTTGTTGAAGTCGAGATGCACACTCTTGTGATGTCTCCTTCAATTTTTTTTTTTTCTTCTTTTTCAATGATGAGAACGTTCATCTTTTCGAACTCATCAGTCATCAATCAATCAAGCAGGAACGTCATTCTTTTCGAACCTGCAAATATAATATTTTTGGTTTTTCCAGAGCAAAACCGAGCTCCAATCAAATATTGGTTTTTCAGAGTAAACCACACTCAAATCTTTTATTGGTCTTTCAGAGTAAACCACACTCAAATCTCTTGGTCTTTCAGAGTAAACCACACTCAAATTTTTTATTAGTTTTTCAGAGTAAAACCAAACTCAAATTCAAAAGAGCAAAATCATGCTCAAATCAACTCACAAACCTTGTCTCACGGCACAAAGAGAACCAAATATATCTTGTCTCACGACATAAGAGAACCGTTTTTTTAATTTTTTCATCTCCAAAGATGTGTTATAGTGGAGGAAGTCCACTCACATACTCCCAAAAAAAAAATTCTCCCAAAAAAAAAAATTCACATATACATATATGATACGTGTACCAACCCAAAAAAATAAAAATTTAAAAAATATTAATATTGCATAGCGGAAGCAAAATTTTGAATCCCACCGGTGGGTTTAACTTTCTAACCCACCGGCAGGGGGGCAAATTTTTGTGAGCGGTCCCAAGATTTAACCTGCTCTTGATACCATGACAAATTAGAGAGAAGAGAGGATGAATAGCTTGTTTATTATTCATCGATAGGTAGAGTATTTATACAAAACCTACGCCCATAAGATAGGAAACAATATTCCTAAAAGATATACCATATATCCTAATGATATATTCTCTAAATAATATCTTAACATAAGATAATACTAAATATATTATTCTCTTAAATGATATCTACGGAAAATATATTACACAATATTTTCCGATATCTCATATCTCTAACAGAATATGATCGAGTACACTACTACTCTACACTATTACTAGTCAAATAGTGAGCACTCAACAGCTTGAAGACGCACCCATATGTGACATTGGTCTTGATTACTTTGGTCAATTTGAATGTTAATCTTATAATCTTGGTAAAACATCATATTCAGTTTAGTTTAGCTTGTCCAGTTCAGTTTAGCTTCAATTAGTTTAGTTTAGTTCATCATTTCCTTCTCTTATAAACAATTCATTTTAGTTCAATTAAGTTCATTTTAGCTCCAATCAGTTGTTTCAATAAATCGAAACAGACCCTTAGTAATCTATCTAGCCTTTTATATTAATTAGTTTTCAAATTTTATCCCCTTCAATATTTTTTTATCAAGATCTGCCACTATTTGTATATAAACAGATTTTTATATGAAACTCACTTATTAACTTGTCATTTATACACTCTTAACAATATCATGCATTGTATTTTATGGTATTTTTGTAGTGACTCATAATCAATATATTTAGAAATATGGACTATCAGTATTATATTACATTCCAGTACTGCATTTTGGAAAGTAAGGAATAATTCAAATGGTTAAATCTTTACTCTCGATTTCAAATTTTGATCTTAGGATCGATTTCAATCACTTGTTCTTGTGACTCTCTATACACCAAAAAAACATTCTATTCTACTACCATAATACGAGTAATAATATACTAATCAAATTAAGAGTTTAAAAATAAAAAAGAGAAATCCAAAAAGATATTTTTAAAAAGGGGAGTGGAATATTAAATAATTTTTTCCTTTCCCTACATAGGAATCTCTAAAATCGAAGCAGCTTTATCGAAGTGCTTAATTAATTAGCCCCCCGCTAAACACCACTTCCCTTCTTTTTCACTTCCTCCCTCTTATTCCCTCCTTTTTCTTTTCTTAATTTTTTTTTTAATTTTATAAAATTAAAAAAAAATAGAAATAAAAAATGGGCCTTTTTCAGTTTCCAAAATGTTCAAAAGATGTTGTGTGTTGTGTTGTTTTTATTCAATCCTATTCAAATGGTAATTGCACGCCTTTTATTTCAAAAAAGCTTCACTCTCTTTTTTACTTGCTCTCCTCCTTATGCTTTTAAAGCTTCTTTATCTAAAGTGACCCCCCCTCCCCTCCCCTCCCCTCTCCTCCTGAATACAGAACTGTGTGATTCTGGATATTCAGAAAAGCAACTTAGTTATTTATACAACTAATTTAAAATTATCAATATTTTATACTCCGTATCAGATGATTAGATTAGGTATTAGTTACAAGAAAAATGTTAAGCAAAATATGTTTGTGAATAACGTAAAATTTATTATACAACGCATATTACGGTCTGTTCTCTTCAGCTTATTTTCAATTTTATTCAGTTTAGCTCTAATTAGTTCAGTTCAGTTCCTAATTTCCTTCTCTTATAAGATATTAAGTTCAGTTCAGTTCATTTCAGTAAATCAGAACAGACCCTCAATGTATCGCGTACTAGCCATTATGCCAAAACCTTCATAAGGCCTTGTTTGTAAATAAATGGATGATTGAAGAGCTTTTAACTTTTGGGGAGCAATTATAGACAATTTGATCACATAATCAACTAGTTTTGGTATTTGAAAAAGAAATGATTCAATGCCCTTATCGAAGTTCAATAAACCAATTTGAAAATGAGGTAATGATATATGTAACCCTTAGGGCTATATAAAAGCATTAAATATAATTTCTAAAATGGAATTCAATTGAGAAATCATGACAAAATCACGCTCAAATCAGTGTATTTAATGTTAATTTATCCTCAATATCCTTTTTTAGCTTCTTAATCATAACTCTTAAGGCTATGTAATATGTATATCATTTTTCTTTGAAATGATGCTCAATCCGATTTTTTTAATAAAATTGGTCTGAGTAATTCTTATGATAAGCTATTTTGGTATTTGGTAAAATAGAGGATTTAAAGAATTAATCAAAGCATATACTAATACAGCTAGTCAAGTCAGTTACTCCTTACTCGTAACACAACAAGTTATATCAGCTAGCTATCAGCTAATCTGTCAAACCATACATAAAATTTATTTCTCAATTAGTCACATGTACATCACAAATTATGTGTAACTAACCAACGCTATTAACGTGACTAATATCTAGTCTGATTGTCAAATAATTTCACATGAAAACTCCTCTTCTATATTAAAAAATAAAAAATAACAAAAACAACGTATACTCCATGTGATCAAAGAAATGCTCACAACTCACAAGCGCATAAAGTAATT
Source organism: Chenopodium quinoa (assembly GCF_001683475.1). Lineage (NCBI taxonomy): Eukaryota > Viridiplantae > Streptophyta > Magnoliopsida > Caryophyllales > Amaranthaceae > Chenopodium > Chenopodium quinoa. The sequence goes on from NW_018742969.1 coordinate 654,042, forward strand.
ATTAGTAACATATATATACATCACAAATTGTGTGTAGCATGCATATGATTAGCGTGACTAATACTAGGGGTGAGCAAACTAAATATCGGTCAAAATTTTAAGAACCAAACCTATGATTAGTTGGGATTAGGTCCTAAAATTTAGACTTGGAACCGATCTTAAAATTTAGAAATTGGAATTAGAACCGACAGGACTGGTTCCACCTATTTGTGTGCATACTTGTTAAAATTTAATACAAATTATAATACTTATTTTGATCCATTTTTATTTTTAGGGCCTGTTCTTATGTACTGAATTCAATTGAACTTGAACTGAATTGAACAGAGTATTTTATGAGAAAAAGAAATTAGGAACTAAACTGAATATTTTATGAGAGAAGGAAATTAGGAACTGAACTGAAATTAAGCGGAAGAGAAGAAGACCTTAGAGTTTAATACTTATATTTATATATGTATTAAATTATTTTATTTATGTTAGGTATTAATAATACGGAGTATATTTTATATTATTTTATTAACTAGATACATTTTACAAATTTTTTGTTTTTTTTTTAAAATATATTCATTATGTAGTTTAATATATACATGTACCTGGGTACTTAATCGGTTTCGTTTCAAAAAAAAATAGAGAAATGCAACTAGTTCCTTAATTTATTATCCATAATTCGAGTTTGATTACCATTTTGGACCACCAATTCCTAATTAATTTGGATTCTAATTCCGGATATTTGGAATTTTTGCTCACCCTCTAACTAATACCTGGTCTGATCGTCAAAGTATTTCACATGAAACACCCTCTTGTAGTCTTCTATACTATATTTGAAAAAAAAATAAAAAAAATAATGTAACCTCCATGATAGTGGTATAAAAAGAAATAAAGAAAGGTATCACTATTTCCAACTTCACTTGCTTCCATTTTATCCCCATAAAATTCCCTTTCACTTGGTTTCAGTGTTAGTGCTCTCTGCTACTCACTTCACTTCACTTCAATTCTCCCCACCCTAACTTCTCAACCTTACCTTCAATTCATTTCTTCTTTTTTCCTGAGCTTCGTTTTCTCAATCTATTTCTCTCTCCTATTTTTCCATCTTCCTCCATTTTTTTCCTTCACTGTTTGATTTCTCCGTAATTATTTGCTTCTTCTCCAAGTTTCTACGGTTAGTTTTTTGTACTTCCTATATTTTTTTTTAGTAATTTTAATTTCTTTATTTAATAATACAGTTTTCAACTATTGAAAAACGCAACAATTATTATTTCTGCAAAACTTTTTTTTTTGAAAAAAATTATTTCTGCAAAACTCAATCCATGAATATCCACTATTTTTTTTTCTTCAGATTTTCAACTGTTTCATTTTCAATTTTTCTGCAAAAATTAATCAACGGTTTTTGAACGAAATTTAAATTCCTGCATGAATTTTTCGTATTTTTTTTTGAAAGAATTGATCATATTTGATTACTGGAAATATGTTAAATAATATCCACGGAAAATATATTACACAATATTTTCCGATATCTCATATCTCTAACAAAATATTAATTACGGAGTATTGGATTAAAAAAAGACGATGAATAAATAAAAAAGATGTCGCAATCAAAAACACAACGTCAACTCTGATTTCTGCAAGATCTCTAATCAGTAATGGCTGCATAATAAAACTGCAACAGCTGCTGCTACAAGTCTAATACTACTACTACTACCATATTTCTTAGATTTGCGTTACTTGATATATTTTTTCTTTCCTACTTTTGATCGCATTTAATTTTCTTCCATTAACAAATTAAATCTCTGGAAATGATACGACTATTTCGACTCGAACTTGGTCGTCTAAGTAGCTGCAGTTTTTGATGTTGTTTCAGAGATTGGAGTAGAATTTTTTATCAAGTATCATCAAAAGTGGAGAAGACTATACGACGTAGTTTCCTACAGTCTAGCTACTTGTTGTGATATTAATGCTAAACGGCTCTGCTGCTAGGTTTGTTTATTATCTTGTTCTCTTTTTATTACGGAGAAATTTATCGATTGATGATTGTTAACTTGCACGCGCGTTCACTGTCTAAATTATCATACGTGTTTAAGGGTGTTTTAGTCATATTAATTACTTTATCCGTCCCTTAATGTCCCTTAATACTAAGCCTATTTTGAATTTAGAGATGGAGCGAGTATTAATTAGTTACTCTATAAATGACTACGGAGTTGTTTTAGTGTTGTAGTGGTTACTCCGTTATTCATAGTCATTTACGGAGTTGATTTTAAATTTATTTGAAGTGTTGTGGATATAATTTTATGGCTTGTTCACAATGTACTCCGGATGGAAGTCCGGAGTATACATGGTTAGACTGAGCCTACTTAATTAATAAGAGGAATTTAAAGGAGGGTACATTTTTTAAGGTAATACTCTCTCCTTGAGTAAATGAGGGAGTGTAATAGAATAGTGAAATTTAGTTGGTTAAAAGTGATTATAAACATAGCACACCATAACAAAATGATGAGATTTTTGTTGATTAAAAATAAATAAAGTACAATAGTTAAAAGAGTAAATGCGAATGAGATTTTTATTTAGAAGTATTATCTGATAATGTAGTAAAATTACAAATATAGTCAGCAAAAGTAGTACACTAGTTCACCCCTAGAGACTGGGTAAAACTAACAACTAACAACAGTCCTGTTTTTACTGCTACTACTACCTTAGATTATGTAATTTCATTTTCAAATCTGTAGCTATTTGGTATTTTCTGAAGCTTAATTCTATAAATTTGTTTGTTAGGGATTTGTCCTTTTTAGATGGGTAATAAAATTCAAACACTACCATATCTTTTGTAGCAGAAGAACTAGGAAGGCGTGTGCGAGGATATTCTTTTGTTTTGGCATTTATTGAGCTTATTATATAAACGTGAGAGTGAATAAGAAGAGGGGGCAGTTATTTATTTAGAGAGAGAAGTTGAAATGTTTGTGTGTAAACACATGTGTGGAGTGACCTTTTTTGCGTGTTCTTGTGGGTTTCGCTATTATTAGTAGCTTATGCTACGGTTTATTTAACACGCCCAAGGTAAAAACTTTTTTAAAAATGAAAATAAATTATTGGGTTATTGGTTGTATCATGATGTTCCTACTTTGTATTTTTATTTACTACTCGTAGGCCTCGGACCCATTTGTTTTTTGAGAGGTTAACGAGTCATATGGTGCAAACAAAAAAGAACAAATGAAGTAGTATTAATTTGTTTTTAAACTCACTCCCCCGGTCTCCTTAAGTTTTATGACTATTACCCTATCACTTGTATGTTTCTCTTTGACTATTTTGTTATCATGTTATGAGTAACAGTCATGATCACAAACCATGTTTGTGCCTTTGCGGCTGATGTGGGTGGGTGGTTTGCAACTAGTGCAGTCTAGTATTATGTTCGCGGCAAGCTTGAAATCCTAAATGGTGTGGTTGTGAAACGATGATGCCAGTGAGATCTAAAATTATACCATTAGTGATACCTTTAGCTTGAGCCCTTTTTCATCACTTCTATGTGGTTCTTTGTATACCAAAAAGAAAATATGGGCCATTTTTTTCATGTGAGTAGCCAAAAAGTAGGAGTGAAACACTGCATTTATATCAAATGACAAACAAACCTATGTGAAGTGTGGAGAAAATCCTGAGGTAGAATTTTGTCAAGGATAGTGCCGTCATGTACAGTATAACATACCAAAAAATAAAAATAAAAATAAAAATGGTAGAACTACAAAAATAAAATTGCTGAGTACTGTTTTTTTTTTTTAATTTTTTTAATTTTTATTATTATTATTATTTTTTAATATTTAAATATAGAGGGGGAAGGGTTGAAAACTTAAAATTATCTTTTTCTGCATGCTTTGCTGCAAAGTGATTATTGCTTGTCTCACATCATACATGTAGTGGAAGAACCAAGGGTTAGAGTTATGAGCCGTCCTATACATTACTATAACTTTACTTTATGTAGCTAAAATTTAATGTGATATCTTAAATCTTCCTCAGTTACTTGATATAGGGTAACCCGTTTGTTGGAGACTTGAAATTAATACTATGTTAGGTTGTAGTAAATTCTAAGTCATGTCTCCATATTTAAGATTGGCTCATTATTATCATTAAAAAATTCTAAAGCAGAGAAGTTATTTGATCTTTGTATATTAAATGTCAGCATGTCATCAAACATCATAGTTGGGTACAGGACTACAGGGTACCACTCCTTATGATCAAAGCTATTTAACCATTGTGGTTTAACTAAGGAAGTTACAACTCTTTCAAATACTCCGATCCGTAGTAGATTTTGCCTAATATTTTGGCTGTAAATTAAAAAATCCGAGTACACTTGACATGTCTAAGCTCATGCCAAGATTCAGGATGTATTGGTTAGGTGAAAGTTGGAAGTTTATCTCTGTAGAATAATGCGTACTTATGGCAAAACGTACTTATCATATCTAAACTCATGTCAAGACGTAATTGCTTTTTGTTTTTACAAGGATTCAAGTTCTAATGGTTGTAGCCTTGAGGGACTAATGGTTGTAGTCTTGTACTCCTTGAACTGCTAATTGAAGTTTCAAGTTTAGCTTGAGTTGTGGCGAAGCTGAGAATAATGGTGCTAGTACCAATTGAGTGAGTCTACAAAGTACCTGTAACTAATAATCTGATTAGTTTGTAGCTGGTTTAAGCTATTTTATCTCTAAGTAGTACCAAGACCTGGCTTTAAAAGATGGTGTTCAGAACTGCCCTTAAACCCAAGGTTATCATGCTTCAGGACATTTTCTTTTATCCAAGGGATTTACCCAAGAATATTGCTAATTCTCCCTAATTGGCAACTTCACTTCACATGTCAATCTAATTGGGAAGAGAGGCTCGCTTAAGCTTTATTACATGGATAATTTGGGGTCAACAAAATATATTTGTTTGATCTACACTCATCTAGAGGTTGCCACTACGCACTCTAGTATAATTTGGACTTTTGGAGGTGTAATATGGGAGTTAGTTACTTGAGTTTTTCAAGGCTAAGAAGAACAAAGACTTAGGAAACGAAGTGATACTTCCATATAGCTAGTTAGCTACTTATTTAGTTATATTGACATCCCTATCTTGGGTACGGGAGCCAGAGGCTATGTGTATCTACCACGGTGATCATGATGATAAGCCATTAACACTTAATAGTGATTGGAGATTAAGACGATATTCAAGCATAAAGTTACAAATGGCTAAGACAATATACAAACATAAAGTTTCTCCATCATATTGCTATGTAGTATACAATTAGTTTCTTTGTCCCTTACAATTTTGTTGGATATGTTAATTCAATAATTGTTGTTGAAGTAAGTTTTTATCATGTGTTTTGTGGAAGATAGTACTATTATTGCTGGGCTTGGTAGTTTTGTTTTGTTTCCGAAGAGGACGTTAGTGGCCCAGTTATGTATATGTTGGTCGACCCTTATACAAAAAAGTACCAACTCATTGTTGTGAACTTAGACTACACGAGGCTCATAGAGCTGATGAAGGGAGAGGAACTGAGGAAGGGAGAGAGGGACAGTACAATCCAAGACAGTGGGAGAGAGGGATGAGAGAGACAGCACCAACGGCCCAAATAGAAAATTGGTCTTTGGACTTTTGTTTGTAGTTGCAGAACTGGGCTTCAGGCTTAAGACACCAATGACAAAATTTTATGTTGTTTGAAATCCGGGTTTGTCTGTTTTGTTAAGTGTAGGTCCACTTTAGTGGTTTAGCCCGATCCGACCGAGTATATTGTATTAGAGTATAGATTTTTGATCCGACCGAGTATGTTGTTTGAAATCCGGGTTTGTCTGTTTTGTTAAGTGTAGGTCCACTTCAGTAGGAGGTACTCCGTGGTTGATTGTGATTTTTGATTATCTATTGCTAAACGAAATACTCTGTATGAAGTAATTGTTAGGATGTTCCTGAAAGTTTAAGCTTTTTTTTTTAAAAAAAAAAAAAAACAAATTAGATGATGTTTTCCAGTACTATGTACGTCAATTAGTTTGTCAATTGTCATGATTGCTGAGACTGAATTTGTGTACCGGGGACTCCATTTGAATATGTATTTCACTATTTTGTATTAATGTATTTGCTGTAAGCCTCTCACTGACTCCTACACGTAAATCATGTGAAAGGACAATAAGTTCAAAATATAATTTCATCCTACAGTAGTTACTGTTTACACTAGTATTTTTGTACGGAGTACAAAAAAAAATTGTTCAAAATATCAAATGGAAGGATGTTGGCCACAGACCACAGTAATATAATGATTTGTCCTAGGTTAAATCTCATCACAATTTCATTCTGTTAAAACATAATCCTTTTATTTATTTATTTATTTATTTTCTATGAAATTGAAACATTATCCTTGCTCATGTGATAGATAAATTTCTTGACTAAACATTATCCTATGGTACTCCGTAGCAAATTTACAGCCATTTTTGTAAATTCTGGTGTTAAATACGTACTCCGTAATAAATAGTGAAATTCATTTCAATATTGAGGGAGTAACTTGTACTCGGTAATTGACAAAATTTTCAAATACTAGTAAGTGGAATAGGGAAATCATTTCTCTCCTGTCTTATGTGAAAAAAATTTCCCCACTTTACTTGATGGTCACAAACCTCAACCAAAGAATTTTCTGCAAAGGAAAAGGAAAGCAAGAAAATAGCAAACAAAGTTAAAAAAAAATATAGAGAGAAGAGTCAGCTCATTAAGCAAAAATAAAGCTTTAATTTAGTACACAGTGCTGACAATGCTACAGTTATGATAACAAAAGCCAAAGGAAGAGAGCAGAAGCAGTAGCATCAGCTGAGGAATTGCAGATGCATTGTGTCTGGTTACTACTCAACAAAATTACACCACTACTACCTATTGTTATTGTGGACCAAATTTATTACTTTCTCTCTCCTCAGTTATCTAAATCTCTATACAACAGACACTACCCTTTTGCCCACTGATATTCCCCTATTTGCTGTATTGTCTCCTTCCGTTTTGTCACTGTTAAACAGATATCAAATTTAAGTCGGTAAATTTTTATCCTATACTCGGGTGTAATTTCATGTGTTATCTTGCCTGTATGGTGGATTCTTAATTCGGGTGTAGAATGGACAACCTTTGAATAATCCAAGGAAGTCTCTCCACTTCCCATACCATAGGGGACCACTACGCCATTTGGGGTTTTGAAACCATATGATTAAATAATTACTTAATGTAATTCTTTTTGGTAAATCCCCATGGAAAGAAAAGTAAATTCTTCTTCCCACTTTTTTGACCATGGAAAATGGTGTTTTTGCACGGGAAATTCTCTCTCGTGTCCAGTTATTCCCATACATGCACTTTGTGTCACTTCTTTCGAATTATGGGTTGGGGGTAAGTTTTTGAGTAACTAATTAAATAGTAAATTGCATATAATATAGTTTTTGTGAAGTTGGGATTGACGTAGAATAACGTTTAAGAATGTTCAGAACATAATTAATAATATAGTGATATAAAAAATGTAGTTTATGTTCTGGGTTTATTTGTCTTCTTTCTACCAAACAAATCTATGCTATTCTTTCTTATTCTGGGTCTAGTGAGAAGAAGAAGCTGGTTAGATTTGAGAAGGAGAACTGTTCTTGTTTACTGAGCAATTCTAGTTAAAAATTTCTACTTTTCTGTCAGAAATCAGGTGAATAGTGTTATAATTTCAGTTACTATATTTTATATTTTCTCAAATAGGTTAGCAATTGATTTCCAGTTGAAGTTGTATTATTACTACCTCTGTTTGAATTTGGTTGTCGTGTTACTAATTCGGACTTAAATGTTTTGCACAAAGGGTTATTTTGCATGATTTAAAGGTTTGCATGTTGCCTGGTTTTTGTTTATCCATGTTAAAAAATTTCAACTCTACTCAGAAACTGTTCAATTTTCATGTTCTCCTGTTCTTTTGGCCTTATTTTTATGGTGTAAAGTCAGTATACTAATTGCCCTAGTTGCTTTTTCCCTTTGAAACTGAAGCCATATTAATTTTGGTAAAGGAAGTAATTTACTGTGCCATTTACTCAACTCTATCTTCTACCTGTAAAATTGTCTATTGCATTACTTCAAAACTAGTACTTAAAAAGTGTTAGAAGACACAATTTCTAAACTTGTACTTTCTTTTGGGAAACAAAATACTTATGTTACAGAGATGCCGAATCGACATATAAGAGACCCGGAGCAGAAGCATATGATCCCCAAGAAACCTGTGGAAAGCAGCTTAGTGATTTCGTTGCCATCTAACAAGTCTTCCCAATGTGCTAAAGAGAGATTGGAAGATGCTCCGAAAAATGCTAAGCGGAGGAGAGGAAGAAGAAAGACAAAAGGTGCCATTGTGGAAGATTTACCCGCTGACGGGAAACTTCAGTTGCATGCTGACCCTCCCACATCAAATAAGGGCATTGTATTCCAACGAAGGCCGGGTTTCGGTCAGTTGGGCACTAAGTGTGTTGTTAAGGCGAATTATTTTCTTGCTGAGTTAACGAGGTCGGATTTATGTCAATATAATGTAAGTTTCTAATATCCAGATTAGGGCTGTGCTTTTAAGATGGATAGTATTCCTAGTAATGAAGGAAAGTGATTAATATTCTCTGTCAATTTTCCAGGTTACTATAACTCCTGAAGTAAAATCAAGTAAATTGAATAAAGCTGTCATGGCTGAGCTTGTGAAACTTCACAGAGAAACTAACTTGGGTGCAAAGCTTCCTGTTTATGATGGTAAAAAGAATCTTTACACTGCCGGATTACTGCCTTTTACGACGAAAGAGTTCAAGGTTACATTGCTTGAAGAGAGTGAAGGGTTTGAATCAACAAGGTAGCTGATTCTTTATCTCCTGTTTTATTTGTCATGGTTGATTACTTGTGGAAGTGCTGCTAATTTGTTACTCTTTGATTTAGGAAAAATGAATTCGAGGTTAAAATCCAGTTTGTTGGTTTTGCTCGAATGCAAGAACTACATGAGCTTCTTGCAGGTAAACAGGTTAAAGCACCTCAAGAAGCTCTCACAGTAATTGATACTGTCTTGAGGGAAATGGCTGCAAAAAGGTGTGTGCTTTCTGAAGTTAAATTATTCTGATCTAACACAAATGCATTGCTACTTTGTAATGACTAATTTTTACTTTGCCCTATAAAATTGGGAAACATGAAGGTATTTACCATTTGGAAGATTATTCTATTCTCCTGATATTCAAAAGCCTCATCAACTTGGTGGTGGTTTACACTCTTGGCGTGGCTTCTATCAGAGTGTAAGAGCCACGCAGATGGGGTTGGCCCTGAATATTGGTGGGTGCATCTCTTATTTTGCATTGCTATTTAATTTTTTTCCACGAGTTATCTGCTTTATCTTTTCGGAGTCCATTGTCACACCACTATTTTGATTTTTCAGATATGTCAGCAAGCGCATTCATTGAAGCACTCCCAGTAGTTGAGTTTGTAGCTCAAATATTGGGGAAGGATGTACGTTCACGACCATTGTCTGATGCCGATTCTGTTAAGGTATAGCGTTGATGTCTTATGAACTGTTCCAAATTTGAGCAGGACCTCTATGGGCAGTGATTTAATGAGTTCCCTGCTAATATTTTCAGCATAAAGCATCTGTTTAATATAAGGAAAAACATGTGCTTATCAATCAGATTAACTTGTATGTATAATTATTGCAATAGGCCTTCTTCATCAGATAATGATATTAGATACAAAAATAAAAAGTTATGCTGTGTATTTCAAGGTACAGTATAACTATGCTGATCCCAGACATGTGTTTTAAGGCTACTGTATTATGATCCTGGAGTCAAAAAATATAACTGCAATGGATTAACAGTTGCTTGAGGATTCTAGTCAACAAATTGCAATGTAGATATGCATGAAAGGAGGCTCTAATTGGTTTAGGATATCAACATAACATATTAATTGAAATTGAAGTTATAATTTGGTTTATATGTGATGCTGACTCTCATGCATGCATATGTGCAGGTTAAGAAAGCACTTAGAGGCATCAAAGTGGAGGTGACTCACAGAGGAAATGTACGGAGGAAATATAGAGTATCAGGATTGTCAGCTCAGCCTACCAGAGAACTAATGTATAGCCATAGTTCTTGTATCTTCATTATTGTTTCCTTAGCACTTTGTTCCTAGTTGATTATATCTTTTTACCCTTTTCCTGGCAGCTTCCCTGTTGATGAGCAAATGAATATGAAGTCAGTGATTGAGTACTTCCAGGAGGTGTATGGATTTACCATTCAATATGCTCACCTCCCTTGCCTTCAAGTAGGAAATCAAAAGAAAGTAAATTATTTGCCGATGGAGGTACGTCATAGCTTTAGTTAAGAACATGTTGCTTTCAGCAGCTATGTGAGTGAGTTACTGATTCTATGTTTCTTTATGTTTCATAATAGGCATGCAAAATAGTTGGAGGACAGAGATATACAAGAAGATTGAATGAAAAACAGATAACATCTCTACTCAAAGTTACATGTAGACGACCAAGTGACCAGGAAACGGATATTTTGCAGGTCCTCAACATAGCTCCTTTTTGTTCTGATTCATATGGCATTAACTACTGAAAATCATTTGCTTATTTTTCGTTGTACAATTATCTCCCAAAAAAATACTCTATGATGATGATCATGCATACAGAGCTGAATGACATGTATAGATTACGTTGATTACATAGTGATTTTATTGCTTTTTACTGCAGACTGTTCACCAGAATGGCTACAACCAAGATCCCCATGCACAAGAGTTCGGCATAAAGATAGATGACAAACTTGCTACGGTTGAGGCTCGTGTTCTTCCTGCTCCATGGGTTTGTGTTCCATCTCATCCTTTTTTTTTATTTTTTATTTTTAATTTCTCTCTTCCATGTAGTTTGACAAATTTAAACTGAATACACGCATTGGAACCATTTTTGTTGTCAATAGCTGAAGTACCATGATACTGGAAAAGAGAAACAACACTTGCCTCAGCTTGGTCAGTGGAATATGCTAAACAAGGTAAGTGGTCTCTATTGTACGAAAATTTCATCTATATGGATTAAAAGTGTTTGTTAAGAGAAAGGCTGTTTGATTTGATGATATAGAAAGTGATTAATGGGAGCACTGTAAGTAATTGGGCTTGCATCAACTTCTCGAGAAGTGTACAAGAGACTGCTGCTCGTGGGTTTTGTCGTCAGTTGGTGCAGATGTGTCAAGTCTCTGGAATGGTAATGCTTCAATTATTAATCATAAATAGACTCCATGGCTCCATTCCAAAGTGGTTCTCATCTTTAAGTTCATATACTCCTGTTGACTGTCCTGATTAGTTTTAGAATCCATATTTAAAAAATTACCTTTCACTGTTCTGACTGTGCTAAGATTACCTAGCTGAAACATTAGTCAGTGCTCATGGCATGCATGGAATTCTATGACTACATTCAATTCAAGTGAAAGATTAAATAGTTTTTGTTGTTCTTTGATGGATTAAGTAGAAGCTTGATTTCTAGCCCTTGAGGACTTGAGGTTCCTTGAATAAGTTGTTTGAACTGATATCTTCACTTCTACTTTTAGGAGTTCAACCCTGAACCTGTGATCCCTATCCATTCTGCAAGGCCAGACCAGGTGAAGAAGGCCTTGAGATATGTATGTAATGCGGCTGCAAGCAAACTTGATGGAAAGGAGCTGGAGTTGGTTATTGCCATTCTACCAGACAATAATGGCTCTCTATATGGTACATAGCTGCTTTTGATCCTTATTAATTTCTCAGGCCTTCACCTCAATTTTCTGTTAGAAATACTAATTTTGTTCCTTTGTATATGAAATTTTTATTTCAATTTCACTATAGTCTATCCCATAGATTTAGTTCTGATGCAAAAAAATCTTGGACTGCAAAATGGTAGGACTCATGAAACATATCACTGACTAAAATTTTGTTTTTATTCTAGGTGATTTGAAGAGAATTTGTGAGACGGATTTGGGATTGATTTCGCAATGCTGCCTAACCAAATATGTCTTGAAAGTTTCCCGGCAATACCTAGCGAATCTGTCCTTGAAAATTAATGTAAAGGTATGCATGATGTTGTATCTTATACTGCTTGAAAGCAAAGCTTTGTGTACCAAATCTTATATGAAGATACTGTGCAGTTGGGAGGAAGAAATACAGTCCTTTTGGACGCTTTGAGTTTGAGAATTCCAATGGTTAGTGACATCCCAACAATAATTTTTGGAGCTGATGTAACTCATCCAGAAAGTGGGGAAGATACTAGCCCATCCATCGCTGCTGTAAGAAATTCATTTCCTTAATATGTAGGAAAGGTTATGTATTCATATGTTAGATCTATCTAATTGTTTTTTCACAGGTTGTAGCATCTCAAGATTGGCCAGAAGTAACAAAATATGCTGGGATGGTATCTGCTCAGGCACACAGACAGGAAATTATACAAGATCTGTTCAAAACCTGGCAAGACCCGCAACAAGGAACTGTCAATGGAGGCATGATCAGGTTTGCTTTGTGAAATTTCTAAACCAAAATTAGTGATAACTCAGCTTAAGATTGTTGGTTTACATCCAGCCAATTTGTGAAGTGCAAACTACATCGAAGAGTAGAGATTCTGTAAATTATGCCTGGCAATAATTATCCACTCTTAGCACATTAAGTTGTTTATCGGATTCTAGGCACAGTGACATGGCCATGAACACTGGATACATCATTTTGAACAGAAATATGCAAAAAATTTGTGTAATGGACCAGTCTTACTCTAGGGTTTGTAACAGTGTCTGGTTACTCTGGTACTAGTAGCTGACTCTTGTTCACATAGGGCGTATGAAATGCAACAGTTTTTTTTTTTTTTTTTATGGTTCTTTTTTCTTCAGCTAACATGTTATGTTAGTGATGAGCATGAGATTTTCAATAATGTAAATATCAAAACTCAGTGTTTATCTTATTATTCTAGAGGGGGGATGAAGGCGTGTTTGCTGTGTCGTTGCATAGCATATGGTAGTCAATATGATATCCAGTGCTACATGCTCTTGTTAATTTTTAAATGGTGTATCCGTGTATGTACTAATTCCATGCTGCTGCAGAGAACTTTTGCTATCCTTCAAGAGGGCCACTGGACAAAAGCCGCTGAGGATAATATTTTACAGGTAAATAACCTTTTTTCAATCTTTTTAACAGCACTAGAAATGATGACAGAAAATCTCAGAATTTTTTTTATTTTTATTTTTTTTATCTTTTGCAAAAAGATGCCTTAAATAATAAAAATGGTTGATATCTTCTTGAAAACTATTTTAAATGTCTACCAATTCATCTAATCTGAATTATTACATGAGCAGGGATGGTGTCAGTGATGGACAGTTCTATCATGTTCTATTGTATGAACTTGATGCCATAAGAAAGGTATGCCCGAAACTTGATTATTACTTTATAAGCATCATAAATAATGCTTTTCCAGTGCATAACTCAAAAGTTTTTTGTAGGCATGTGCATCACTGGAACCTGGCTATCAACCTCCAGTGACTTTTGTTGTGGTTCAAAAGCGTAATCATACAAGATTATTTCCAAACAATCACAATGACAAGAGAAGCACCGACAAGAGTGGGAACATCTTGCCCGGTAAAATCCAGTTCTTTTTAAACCGAACTAGTCTGTTTGGCTCAATGACAAATGATGTTTAGTAACAATAAAATCATGACATTTCAGGTACTGTGGTAGATACTAAAATATGTCATCCAACCGATTTCGACTTCTTTCTCTGCAGTCATGCTGGGATTCAGGTGAGATTTTAGGCTAGATTAAGATTAAAGTCCCAGTTTTATGTATTGTCTTTTAAAATAACAATGGAACCACTCCTGATGATTTTTCAGGGCACCAGCAGACCTGCTCACTACCATGTGCTCTGGGATGATAACAATTTCACAGCCGATGAGATACAATCTTTAACAAACAACCTCTGTTACACGTAAGAAGACACCCCCCCCCCCCTCTTATATTCTTATAAATGAAACTTCTCTTATGCATTCTTATAAAAATTGGTATTGGTTTTTATTGCTGCAGGTATGCTCGCTGCACACGATCTGTCTCAGTTGGTAAGATGATCGTTCATCTTATTTATGTTGTTTTATGTTACATAATACGATTATAAGATGCAAAATTTTATCGTCCAAAATGTTGTTGTAGCATGGAATTTTGTGTGATGTTAACTGATGGTCTCTTTCTTTCGTACAGTCCCTCCAGCATATTATGCCCATCTAGCAGCTTACAGAGCTCGATTCTACATGGAATCTGATAGTAGTGATAGTTCAGGGGGATCACATAATTCGCGCGCAAACAAAGGCCAAAGCTTCCGCCCATTGCCAGAATTGAAGGATAAGGTCAAGAATGTAATGTTTTACTGCTAAGCGTAGATTGACAGTAGATTAATCAGATGTGTATAGTTCTCATGTAATTATAGTTGTAGTGACTAGTGAATAGTGCATAACAAATTTTGATAGTTATGAGAAGCTTTTGCTAGTCCTTCAATTATGAATGTCTAAGTCATATATCCTAGCTTCCACCCCGAGCAAAACATTATATTGAACTCATCGGGATACAGTTGCAAATCTCCTGAACAGACTGTTGAATGAAACCACACGAAAAGTAATGCGAGGCAGTACAGATAAGGCCTTCGATTAGAAGGTATAGATGAATGCAGCATAGCAAAACAAACTTATGTGAAACAAATACGTAGTATTACATGTGGTGAGCACACACATCTTCAAAGAATGAATAGTGAATATAGCATGAGAGAACAAGATAAGATAAATATCTCCATCTATATATCAAATTTCGAGCCTTTGCTACCATCTTTTAGCATATACTTTCATATAGGTCTAAGGGCCTGTTCTCATTGACTGAACTCAGTTGAACTGAACTGAACTAATGAGGCCAACTACAGCTCCAAGGGCACTTCAGTCATAGCATCTAATATTGTGTTATTTTCCATGTTGATTGTATTGTTGCTAGCCAATGATTAGCTGTAGAATATGGCTGTTATTTTTGTCCTGTAGTATGTATATTTGCTGATGTACTCAGTCCTGGGAGATTAATGAGCAATGACCTAATATTCTCCTGCCTCTCTCTGCCTCTTTTCTCTCTATTCTCTCTGCATATCTGAGCAAATCCTGTTGCATCAATTTCTTTCATATTACTCTTCATGGTATCAGAGCCATTGATGCAACATCAGGAATAATCAGCTCAGCTTTTGGTCTGCTCATTTGTTAAACACTTTCTTTTCTTCTGCTCCTTGTTCTCTCAGTCTTTCTTCTCTAAAAATTGAATCTGTTTAACCTCAACAATGGCCGCTGATACATCCAGTCCATTGTATTTACATCCCAATGATGGATCTTACTCCATCACTGTAGACAAGCTTACAAGAGCAGCTGACTACAGATCTTGGAGAAGATCAATGGAAATAACCCTTTCTTCCAAAAAGAAATTGGGATTTGTGACAGGCACCATTCTCAGATCCTCTTATGGAGCAAACACAGCTCAGAAAGAACAATGGGATACCTGTAATGCAATGGTAATTTCTTGGATCCATGCTAGTTTTTCAAACACCATAAAAAAAATCTGTTCTTTACATTAATACTGCTAGAGAAACTTGGGTGCATCTTGAAAAACGATTTAGTATGTCTAATGGATCTAGGAAGTATAGATTAAACAAAGACATATATAACATGAAACAGAATAATGAATCTGTAAATGTTTATTATACTAGTATGACAAGTCTATGGGAGGAACTTGATGCTATGAACATATTGCCAACTATTACTGACCCTAACCAAGAAGTGAGAAATTTGCTGAATGTAATTGCTAAACTGCAAGAAGGAGATTATTTCAGTTTCTCAATGGTTTAGATGACTGTTTTGCTCCTATGAGAAGTCATATCTTGATGTTAACTCCCCTCCCTACTGTTGAGACTGCATGCTCAATGCTCCAGCAAGAAGAGAGTCAAAGAGAGGTGCTGGGCAAGTCAGATACAGATATCTCAGCCATGTATGGCAGAAATTCTGGATTTTCTAACACTCCAGGAAGCTCTGCTGCTGTAAGAATTGTTGTCTGCAGTGCTTGTGGGAGGAGAGTTCATGGACCAGACAAATGCTGGACAATTGTGGGTTATCCTGCATGGCACCACAAGCACAAGTCCATCAATAACAAGCAAAATGTCAGAGCTTTTGACCACATGACATCCAACATTACAAACATGGTGGATGTGCAGCCAGTTTCATTCTAATCTCAAGATCAACCTGCCAAATGGTGATAAGTCTATCATTTCACATATTGGTAGTGTGGAGCTCCCTAATAGCTTAATGCTGAAAAATGTGTTGTGTGCTCCGAATTTCAAACACAACCTTCTATCTGTCAATAAACTGATAAAAGATCACACTATGAAGTGAATTTCTTTGCCACTCATTGTGTGATAAAAGACTTGAAGACTAAGAAAATCAAAGGGGTGGGGAAGATGAAAAATGGACTATACTACCTTGTGAATGATTTTTTTGCTCAAGAGTGTGACATGATCAAGATAGTGAAGGATGACAGTAACCCTAAAGCCTTTGCAGTGCCTTCCAAAGATGAAAATCTGTCTTTTGCTGTATGGCATCACAGGCTAGGGCATGCCTCACTCAAGAAATTGCAGCATATTGAATGTGTGAGGAAGACAATCAGTGATAAGAGTCAAGTGTGTGTTACCTGTCCTCTTGCCAAATTCACCAAGCTGCCATATCAGTTAAGTGAATCTCATGCCAAGGAGCCTTTTGAACTTGTCCATATGGACATTTGGGGCCCTTATAAGGTGAAAACAAGAGGAAAATACAGATATTTTCTGACTTTGGTTGATGACTTCTCAAGAATGACATGGATCTATCTCTTACAACACAAATCAGAGTCTTTAATGCAGTTCAAGGCTTTCAGCAATTATGCCAACACTCATTTTGACAAAAAAAATCAAATTTCTCAGGTCTGACAATGCCTTGGAATTTGATGATGGTCCAAGTCAGAAATTCTTTGCAGCTATGGGAATAGTGCATCAAACATCCTGTGTTGACAGGCCACAACAAAATGCAAGAGTTGAGAGGAAACATAGACACGTCCTTGAGATTGCAAGAGCTATAAGGTTTCAAGCAGGATTGGAACTTTCTTATTGGGGTGAGTGTGCAATGACAGCTGTCCATTTGATAAACAGACTGCCTAGTGAAGTGTTGAAGAACAAGACACCATTTGAAATGCTCTTTGGAAAAGCTCCATCTTATGAGCATTTAAGGGTGTTTGGGTGCCTTGCATTTGCATATACTCACTCAATCCAAAAAGATAAATTTCAACCTAGAGGATTGCCATGTGTATTCTTAGGTTACCCAGCCAACCAAAAGGGTTACAGATTAATTGATTTGTCAACCAAAAAAATCTTCACCTCCAGAGATGTTCTCTTCCATGAAACAATTTTTCCTTTCCAGCTTAAATCTCTTGACCTTCTCATGAAACCTTTGCCCACACCATTTCCTCACTCCCAATCTCAAACTCTGCATTTTGATGATGAACTTAATGCACCTATTATAGATCAGCAGCAAGAGCACAGCATTGATCCAATTACACATGAAACAGAATCCCAAACCCAAACACATGACCCAAACACCTCACATGAACCAAACACCTCACCTCATCTTGCACCCAAACAAAGTTCAAGACCCACCACACAACCTTATTGGATGAAAGATTACATCCAACCCAAAAAGAAAACTGATAAACATACTGCAAATGTTACAGTTCAAGAAATTCAACCTGAATTTCATTGTTTTCTCACTTCTCTTGCTGATACAGTTGATGCCATGAATCTTGAGCTCACTCAATGTGAGAAAAATGGCACCTGGGAAGTTACATCTCTTCCTGCTGGTAAGAAAATTATTAGCAGCAAGTGGGTCTATAAAACAAAGTTCAAATCAGATGGCACAATAGAGAGACATAAAGCAAGAATTGTGGTGTTAGGATGCAGCCAACAGTATGGAATAGACTACAAAGAGACCTTTGCACCTGTTGCAAAGATGACCACAGTGAGATCTATTTTGGCTTTGGCTGCAATGTTTAACTGGCACACCACTCAAATGGATGTCACCAATGCATTTTTGCATGGTGATCTATTTGAGGATGTTTACATGGCATTACCACCTGGTTACACTCATTTTGGCAGCAGAATTGCTGTTACCTCATCCTGTCCTGTTCCCAGCAAGAACACTACTCTGGTGTGCAAGCTTCAGAAATCACTGTATGGGCTAAAACAAGCACCCAGACAATGGTTTTCTAAGCTGTCTGAAACCATCATTTCCTTTGGTTTCAAACAATCCAAAGCAGACTACAACCTGTTCATAAAATCCAGCAACAACAGTTTCACAGCAGTGTTGGTTTATGTAGATGATTTACTGATAACTGGAAATAATCAGCAGGAGATTGATCTCATTAAACACTTGCTCTCTTCCAAGTTTCATATGAAGAATTTGGGATCCTTAAGGTATTTTCTTGGCCTGGAGATCGATAGATCAGCTAATGGTATTTTTGTCTCTCAAAAGAAATATACTGCTGATTTGTTAAAGGAATACAGTATGCTTAATGTCAAGCCTTTAAAGCTTCCCATGGATACCCATTTGAAGCTGTATGCTGAAAAGTGTGATACACTACCAGACCCTACTCCATTTCAGCAATTGGTTGGGAAACTGGTCTATCTTACAGTGACTAGACCTGATATTTCATTCACTGTACAACTTCTAAGTCAGTTTATGCATAATCCCACAACTGTGCATATGCAAGCTGCAAAACGGCTACTTCGTTACTTGGCTGGAACAGCTTCACAAGGGATTTTACTTGCTTCAGCTTCATCTGCAACTCTCACTGCTTACTGTGACAGTGACTGGGCTAGCTGTACTGTCTCAAGAAGATCCACTACAGGATACTGTATTTTACTTGGTGATTCACCAATTTCCTGGAAGTCCAAAAAACAACCTGTAGTGGCACGTTCATCATCTGAAGCTGAATACAGAGCAATGGCTCTGACAACTTGTGAAGTAACATGGATCAAGGCTTTACTCAAGGACTTGAACTTAACAAATCTACATTCTACTGTGCTGAAATGTGACAATAAAGCAGCTCTGGCAATAGCAGCAAACCCTGTAATGCATGAGAGGACCAAACATGTCGAGATTGACTGTCACTATGTCAGGGATATGATAAAAAAGGGTGAGATAGAAACACAGCACGTTTCAACTTCAAACCAAGTGGCTGATGTTTTCACCAAAATTCTATCTGTCAAGAAACACAATGATATGCTTCTCAAGTTGGGAGTCTATTCTCTACCTGCCTCTCA
Source organism: Chenopodium quinoa (assembly GCF_001683475.1). NCBI lineage: Eukaryota > Viridiplantae > Streptophyta > Magnoliopsida > Caryophyllales > Amaranthaceae > Chenopodium > Chenopodium quinoa. The sequence goes on from NW_018742969.1 coordinate 673,417, forward strand.
GCTTGAAGGGGGGCAATGAGGCCAACTGCAGCTCCAAGGGCACTTCAGTCATAGCAGCTAATATTGTATTATTTTCCATGTTGATTGTATTGTTGTTAGCCAATGATTAGTTGTAGAATATGGCTGTTATTTTTATCCTGTAGTATGTATATTTGTTGTTGTATTCAGTCCCGGGAGATTAATGAGCAATGACCTAATATTCTCCTGCCTCTTTCTGCCTCTTTTCTCTCTATTCTCTCTGCATATCTGAGCAAATCCTCTTGCATCAATTTCTTTCATATTACTCTTCATGAACTGAATTGAGCTGAGCTGAACTGAACTGAATTGAACTGAACTGAAATGAATATTTTATAAGAGAAGGAAATTAGGAGCGGAGCTGAACTAACTGAACTGAACTGAGCTGAGCTGAGCTGAACTGAACTGAACTGAGCTGAACTTAGCTGAACTGAATTTCAACGCGAGAGAACAGACCCTAATTGTCTAAAATCATAATTTATTATAGATTACGTATGACTATGACTAGATATTAATGTCACCCAAATTAATCGATAATATCAGTAGAATCAAGTGAAAACTAAACCCTACAAGATTATAGCACATCAATTTTAGGTAAATTAAGTTTTATACTTTCAGGCTCTGTTATCTTAAGCTTAATTTCAGTTTAATTTAGCTGTAATCAGTTTAGTTCTTTATTTCTTTCTCTCATAAATAATTCAATTTAGTTCAGTTCAGCTCTAATCAGTTTTGTTAAGCTCAGTAAATTATAAAAGGCCCTTAATATACTACTCCATTAGTATAATAGAAGATGCATTATTAATTTAAACCTAAAATAGAAGCCATTTCACACTAATATGGTGTTTGTAATCATGCTTATTATCTCTTGCACCTTGATCTTAAAATCCCAAATCATTAACATAATACTAATACAATTTATTTTACACATACAATTCACACTTACATCTCCTTAAATTCTAACACAATAACACTAATACAAAAATCATTTGCAAATAATAAATGTAATGTACTTATTTTTTTAGTACAAAAAGGGAATTATAGCTTTCCTATTCTTTGGATATTCATCCTTAAACTTCTCCAAATACCAATTATGATTAGCCATTGCCCTAGGCACCAAATTACAAGAAGTATACAAGAAAAACCCAAACCCGGCCCATGACCAACTCATAATAGCCCAGCCCAACCACTCAATAATCTCACCCAAATAATTTGGGCTACTCACCAACTCAAAAAGCCCACTTCTTGGAATCTTATACCCACCACCTTGGGCCTTCAAGCCCACCAAAACCAAATCCGACTTCACATTTACCACCATACCAAACCCAAAAACCACCATTCCACCGGAAAACCGCCCCCGAAACCACTCATCCAAACCATAATCACAGTAATTCGAGATCCACCTAGTCTGAACATACGAATTCAGCAGATTAAACGAGAAAGCCATCAAAGAAACCGAGATCGGAAAATCGCTGGTGGTTTTCCGGCGAAGACGAAGAGGGTAAACAACGGTGCGGTGGAAGTAGTGGAGGAGAAAGACGGCGAGGAGAGAGAAAGATCGGAGGGAAGAAGAGAATTGGCCAAAAGGGTAGATTAGGAGAGAGAAAAAAATGGTGGGACTTTCCATGAGAAGCCATGAGAGCCACGAAGGGATGGTGGGGCCCCACCCTGAGCGGCGGTGACGGCCGTAAGGGGCTTGGATGAAGTGTAATGCGAGGAATGTTGGGAGGGAAATGAGGTATAGGGTTAGGAGGCAGAGGTGGTAGATGGTGGCATCTACGGAAGAGGCCGAGAGCGGCGACATATTGGTACGGTGTAGGACCCTACTGAATCGGCACCTCGGAAAATCGAAAATTAAATTTGATGGACAAATTATGATTTGAAAGCAGAGGGGAGTAACGAGGGTTTGGGGTGGTTGGATGGGGAAAAATGAAGTGGAAGGATTGAGTGGAAGTGGGATTAGTTGGTTGGATGGGAAATTTTAGGATCTTTACTGGTTCTTGTACTAAGGAGTACTAATTATGTGACCCATTAGTCATTAGTTCATTACTAATTTAGTCATTCTCATTAAATTGGAGTTGATAGTGTCGCGTTATGTTTGTATTGTGATTTTGTATTCGTGTTCGAAATTAAATAGATCTTGTCATAAAAAAATAAAAAATTGTTAAAATTGATCTGTGAATGTTAACACTAATCTCATTTTTAATTGAACGTGTTGTATTAAATCTGTTAATCTATTTAATTAAAATGCGTCGAAAAGTTATTCAAAAAAAAAAAAAAATTGTGTCGAAAAGTCTTGATACTAACCTATTTAGTTCATGACTTCATAATATGTTGTTTGTCTTACTCTGATCTGTAGTTTTTAACAGCTATATTTAAATAAATAAAATTAATCAAAATAGGAAAAAGATTGTCCAATTTTAATTACACGAAGTATTTGATACTCACTCCGTTGGTTAGTCTTGACTCACTTGTCAATGTATGAGTTTTATCATTAATTTATATAATTGAAAATTAATTAGTTACTCAATTAACGGAGAAAAATTCCTTTTTTAATTTTTTTTTGAGGAAAATTCAATTACATACTTATATATGTAGTCGTTTCATTCTTATATACAACAATAGTTTTTTCATTATATATAAATATCTTACATAAATTAATAGAAAAATAAAGAAATCAAAGCTAATACTTAAATAATGAAAAAGTCAAATTACGCCAATAATTCTATAATGAATAAAAAATTCCATTTATAATTGCGATTAATCATCTTATATTCAGATTAAAATTGTCTAGACATATAGTGTCATTTTTTTTATTAAAAATTGATTCATAAATAAAAAGTTGTACAACATATACAAAGAGATTTATAAGTTATAACTAATAAATGTGGAGTACGTGACAATTGAATTATATTAGACATCTCTTCAGCAAAACTACGATCGTTATTGTAAATCATACATTTTTCATACCCTATTTTATATCGCTACTATATTTAGATAGTGGATTAGTGATCGTATCATGTAGTATTTTACTCAATTCCTTAAAACCCTGTATAGCACCTTGTTTATATGAATTATATCCAATGGTAGAGACGTTTTCGAGAGTGAGGGATAGCTCAAGTGGTTAGAGCTCCCCTCCCGATTCCAAGAGATCTTGAGATCAATTCTCATCACCTGCCTTTGTGGCTCTCTAAGCACCGAAAAAAAAAGAGAGACGTTTTCGAAATAAAAAACATAATTTCCATTAATTTCGGTAATTAGTGGAAAAAATTGGCAACTTTGCCTATGTGCCTTGGATTGCAAACTGGCTCTCGTAATGGTTTGCAAATTTTGACCATAAAAAATACTTTTGTTTGGGGGGTTGGGGAGGATGAGTAGTGTGTGAATAGGGACCTCAAGTCACTTACTTTTACAAGAGTTTTGACAAAATAGGATTGTCTATTATTTTATGTTTATAGATAATAGATAACTTTATTTTATGTTTATAGATAATAGATAACTTGATAAGCCATAATATAAAGTAGGAGTGATTTCCATATAAATTGTTCAAAGATTCAAAAATTCCCAAATTACATTTCTTTACAAAAAATTCCCCACATACCGTCCAACGTAGGGATGGCAGTGAGTCGGGTTAAATGAGAGACCCGCCCTATCCCCGTCCAAGTGGGGCGGGTATGGAGGGAGGTTTGGCGGGTGATGGGGCGGGGATGGGTAGAAAATGTGTACCCGCCATGGGTGATGGGGCGGGTATGGATTTTAGAGTAGACCCGCCCCATATTCGCCCCGCCCCGTACCCACCTCATACCCGCACAATATTTCTTTTAGAAGAGTTGAAAATTTATGAAATTTGATACCTCCTAAGACCCAATAAACTTGAATAATGAAAGTCCCAATTTTTTTAACCTAATTTGATATAATCGTCATTAATATGATACAAAATCTACGGCATAAGATAGGAAATAATATTCCTAAAAGATATACCATATATCCTAATGAAATATTCTCTAAATAATATCTTAACATAAGATAATACTAAATATGTTATTCTCTTAAATGATATCTACAGAAAATATATCACACATATATTTTCCGATATTTCATATGTCTAACACCCTTCCGCAATCGTAACGGCAGTAACACGAACGTTGCGATTGGAAATTTTTCAATTTGTTGAAGTCAGAGATGCACACTCTTGTGATGTCTCCTTCAATTTTTTTTTTCTTTTTCAATGATGAGAACGTTCATCTTTTCGAACTCATCAGTCATCAATCAAACAGGAACGCCATTCTTTTTGAACCTGTAAATATAACAATTTTTGATTTTTCTAGAGCAAAACCGAGCTCCAATCAAATATTGGTTTTTCAGAGTAAACCACACTCAAATCTTTTATTGGTCTTTCAGAGTAAACCACACTCAAATCTTTTATTAGTCTTTCAGAGTAAACCACACTCAAATCTCTTGGTCTTTCAGAGTAAACTACACTCAAATCTTTTATTGGTTTTTCAGAGTAAACCACACTCATATCCAAAGGAGCAAAATCATGCTCGAATCAACTCACAAACCTTGTCTCACAGCACAAGGAGAACCAAATATATCTTGTCTCACGACACAAGAGAACCGTTATTTTTCTTTTAAATATTGCATCAAGCATAACGCTGTTTAATTTCTTCATCTCCAAAGACGTGTTATAGTGGAGGAAGTCCACTCACATACTCCCAAAAAAAAAAAATTCTCTCGAAAAAAAATTCACATACACATATATGATACATGTACCAACCCAAAAAAATAAAAATTTAAAGAGTATTAATATTGCATAGCGGAAGCAAAATTTTGAATCCCACCGGTAGGGGGGGAAATTTTTGTGAGCGGTCTCAAGATTTAACCTGCTCTTGATACCATGACAAATTAGAGAGAAAGAGAGAATATAATGGGTTGTTTATTATTCATCCATAGGTAGAGTATTTATACAAAATCTACGAACATAAGATAGGAAACAATATTCCTAAAAGATATACCATATATCCTAATGATATATTCTCTAAATAATATCTTAACATAAGATAATACTAAATATATTATTCTCTTAAATGATATCTACGGAAAATATATCACACATATATTTTCCTATATTTCATATGTCTAACATAGAGCATCATGGCAAAGGGTTTGGGACGATTTTAGGGCAGGTATGAGGTGAGTATGAATATCCAAGTGGGTGATGGGGCGGGGATGGATCCTATCTTGCACCCGGTGGGACGGGTATGGATGTGGATATTGTACCCGCCACGGGTGGTGGGGCGGGGATGGGTATAAGATTTTTAGGCGAGTATGGATATGGAGGTACCATAATCCGCATCCGATCCGACCCGCCCCATTGCCATCCCTAGTCTAACTCAGTATTTAAATTAATAATTTTTTTTTTTACAATTCACTAGTAAACCGCTAATTGAATTAGCGGTTTAGTTGCTAGGTGAAATAATCTTCACAATTGTATGCACAATTTTTTATAAAACCGCTTAGCGGTTTTATCCTTTATGAAACCGTTAATTCAATTAGCGATTTTGTGTTGATTGGATTTTTTTTTTAAAATAAAAACACAACCAACTTGCTTATGTGGACGGTATGGAGGGAATATTTTATAAAAAAGGTGTAATTTGAGAATTTTAGCTTTTTAAAACATTATCTATGGAAAACACTCTATAAAGTAGTGTATTTAGAATTTAATCAAATGTTTTTCAAAATATTAACCATCTAATAATGTATAGTTTTATAATATCATCTGTTACATAACATATGTAATATATGCATATGTGCATACAATTACTTAAATACAACTTGTGAAGTGATATAATTGGCCCGCCGGGCAATTAACCACATGTCGTACTATCTACTCATATAAGTGATACGGAGTATAACACTTGATCAATCAGTAAGTCCGTATCCTTTTAGAGAACGAAGTTGAGTTAGGAGCTATCATCATCTATATATACAGTTGTTTTAGCTAAAAGAATTCATTGACAACTTTTGATGTTAAATAAATCATAATCATGTCTTGTATTGTGTAAAATAAAGTTTTACATAATATAATTTCTTTTCAAAAAAACATACTTCCTCCGTTTTAATTTACTTGATCTCTAGTCCTATAACACGCAATTTAAGGAGTTAATTAAAGAAGACAAACGATATTTTTTATACAATAAAATAAAACCACCAATAAGAGGGATGAATGAGGTTTAATCTCTTCCTTAAATTACGTGTCAAAAGGCTATAGATCAAGTAAATAGAAACGGAGAAAGTATATTGTACTTTGTACCTAGCAAAAGTAGTAGATTATAAGTAGTGGCTATTTGTTTATTCATACATCAATATAATATTCTTAAAACGATTTTCTATATCCTAATGAAAAACAAAAAGAAATAAATCTAGAATTTAATTTTATTTCTTTGATTAAAAAACGAAAATGCACCAAACAATTACAAACATATATAATTTAATGATGGTTTTAATAATTATATAAAGTCATACTATGATGACGAAGATGAAGAAGTTGATCCATCATTAGTCAAACTAATGCCATCCTTATCAGTCCTCACTTGCCAAGCAGAAGCCGCAATTAACGGGCGATTATGCCACCCTAGAGTCAAGCACCCGTCACTCTCTTGTACACTATACCCTTCGCCCGAGCACAAACTTAGTAACATGTTCGCTTGTTTAAAGGCGTTACGTCCCATATGTAACGCCTTAAACCCGGCTTGGATCAATCGACCTTGCCACTTTATTAGTGGCTCGTGTCTTTCGATCCTAGCCGACCCTTCACAACATATTATGTTACATATTTCCCTTTGCATGTACGTCTCGGCTAACGGCTTAGCGGCTTCGAGTTGACAAGCCTCTAACGAGTCAAACATTGCGGAATAATAATGTAACGTTTCCGTGAAACGTACTAGGAAGTCTGGTACGTTATGGTTTGCATCTTGTTCTACCACGGTAACAATTTTCGGGTTTAGACTTTTAATTGACTCGAGAAATTGGTTAATGTTTGTGATAAGTAGTCGATGGAGTTGTAATATGAAATTAACGGCTATAGCTTCTTCGGGACTTGTTTGGAACATCCACGGCTTGATGTCCTCAAGCTGCGATGTTGTAACAACTCGAAATGAGAACTTAACATTAACTGACCGAGCTAGTTGGGCTAGCCTCATCCCGGTTTCATGAAAGAAGTCATGACCATTTGATGTAGATGGGCTAATCGCGGTTAGCCTTAAGGATGGTGGACCGCCGGGCCTTAGAGCCAAGGCTTGGATTAGAGCCGGCCATTGCAAGCCGTGCATTAAATTAAAGTCGATGACGTGTACATGGGCTTGGCCTTCAAAGGCCTCTAATATGGCTTGGTTAGCCGTAAAGTGAGCAAATTTAAGGTAAGGACAAGCCTCATAGAAGTGATGATAGAGTACCTCATTAGACACCGAGCCCGGCCCGGTTAGGCCCGGGTGGCATAGGCGCCGGCTCAAAGCATCAATGAAGTAGCCGGCTACCTTGCCAATCCCACAAGCCGTATTGACACGTGTCATCATCCCATTGGTCATCTCACCAATAAGCGAATTCGCCAATTGGAATTCGCCACGTTGTAGTGCATCGGCACAAGTTAACAAAACATGGACTAACCTTATTCCAACATCCTCCTCCATGTCACACACTAGCTGACTCTCCCCACTTAGCTGCTGCTCATCAATCTGGTCCGTCCACGTGTCACCAATCACCTTCATCAACTCATTCGGCACTGGATCAATATAACTAAGGCCCGGGCCAGACCCGGGCCCTAGAGTAGTAGGCAATGACACATGTTCAGGGACGAACGTGTTGACCCATGATGTAACCCGATCATAGCCGATCAACTCGTCCATATCGGATACCGGATGTGATACACCATAGAGGTCATAGGACCTCATGACATTACTATTATTAGAAATAATGGGATTAGTTGAATGGAAGATATATAGTGTACAACCACTTATATACTATTTATAGTAAGTATTAAAAGTGGGCGGGCCGGGCTTAGTGAGAAGCTAAGAAAGAAAGAGAGAAAATAGAAATGTAGGTTATTAGGAAAGAAGGAGAATATGAAAATGAGAAATTTGGGGAGATATTATTTTGCACATAATATAGGCACATATATAAACCTCTACGTGAAATGTATGTGTAGTGTACTAGTGTTACCACGTGAACTATGCACTAGTTAACGAGTCAAAAAAAAGCTAGTTGAGTTTATAAAATGCTTAATTATTATTGTTTGGTTTGCAACTATTGTTTAATTATAATACTCAATAATTACTTACATAATTTTAGGTAATTTTTATTACTTTTATTATAAGTTTGTACGTATACACGTTTATTTTGGAAAAATTTAACATCACTAGGACAGCTTACGCGTACAATGCGTTCGTCATAACTAGCCAGTTCAAGAAGTCTTTTCGATTTGACCTTATGTTACAATTTAGTTTGTTGTTAGTAGCGCTAATGAGGTAAAATAATAAATAATTTAGGGGTATAAATGTCCACACACTATTTTTAAGAGTTAAAAAAAACAGTTAGCATGAATGAGAGCAATTATGTAAATTTTAAGAGCATAATCGTTTCAACATTATTCATAAAACTGTAGTCATACATTTAAAAGTTGTACTCCCTCCGTCCCTAAATTACATTCCTCTTTCTAGCATTTATTCCTCACATAATAGAGAGAAAGAGGAATGTAATTTAGGGACGGAGGGAGTAAAAGGGTGTAAAATTACGCTTAATTTTAGTTTTAGGACGAAAGTAGGAAGTGATAAAAGTTTTATTTATGCAATGACTAAAAGTGATTTTGATATTCAAATGTCGTGAATGTCGTGATTACTGATTAGATAGAGAAGTTATAAAGCTTTGTCTACTGAATTAACCAATCAATTTTTGGTCCAATTAATTATCATTATTACAGTATTATTATGTTTATTATTCATAGTTAGTTGTTAGAGAGTCCAATTCATCATTAATTAAGACGATTAAGTCCACCATAACTTATTTGGTTGAAAATAGGAGTACTCCGTACTATATTGCCATATTGGTGAAAAAAATAGTGAAAGATAACAATGTCACATTTTGAATATTTGATTTAGACCCTGTTCTTTTCACCTTAAAAAAATAATATTAATTAAAAATAATTTCAGTTCAGTAAAATTAATTTCAGTTCAGTAAAGATAATTTCGGTTCAGTAAAAATAAGTTCAGTTCAGCAAAATTCAGTTTTCATAAAGAAGAATTATAATAAAGAATCAGTAAAAATAATTTAAGTTCAATAAAAATAGTTTCAGTTCAGTAAAATTAAGTTCAGTTCAGTAAAAATAAGTTCATTTCAGTACAAATAATTTTAGTTCAGCAAAATTAAGGTGAATCAAACAGGGCCTTACAGAGTATTTTTCATTGAGAACAATGTTTCTTAAACTTCTTTTCACTTTCATAGGAGTAGTAAATTAGTTGAATTAGGAAACAAAGGCTAATCATATTAATCTCATTGATGTTGTTTTTTATTTTTTTTAATTTTTTTTAAATGATCATTGTTAAGTTTATCATGAACGATAATCCATAGTTAGTTGATTTAACGAGTTTTATTTTTATTTTTATTTTTTGACGAATGAGTATTTAGTACGGAGTAATTACTAATCTAACGACTAAGAACAACTCCAATGGTAAGCTAATTCTGAAATTAGCTTGCCATGCCACCTAGGATTGCAAAGCTAATCTACCTTGTAGCTAATTAATCCCACAATGGTTAAGCTAATTTTCAATAATTTTTTTTTAATTCCCACAATTTGCTAACCTAATTAGCTTAGCTAAGCGAATAGCTTTGCCCAGCTAATTTGGTAATGCAATTCCAATGGTTAAGCTAATTATTTATTAGTTTCATAAATTGCAACCTACTCCTAATTTTACACTGCTGGAGTTGCTCTAATAGTTTTATTGCCTACACATAATGAAGATTAAAATTTACAAAGGTTAAATTTCAGATTAATTTATAAGACTATTGTACTAGCTATATTGCTTAAACAAGATTAAAATTTAAAATACTGACTAGCCTTCACAAATTGCTTAAAAAGGATTAAAATTTACCAAGGCTAAAATTCAAATTAATTAACTTGATATATTCTCTTATCAGATAAATGAAGTAATAAAGAATTACAGAAAGAAAAGTATATAAAAACGCCAAATAAGACTATTTTGTGTGATTCAGTGTGAATATTGACTAGCTATATGTGCAGAATGTGCTCCACAAAAATCTGCCACTTTATGAGAAACAAAGAAGAAAATTTGAAAAAGAAACTTAAGAAATAATGAAATATTATGATTATTAATACAACATTCAATTTCTAGTTAGTACAATGTCATTCATAGCTCTAATTACAGTTGTCACGTCTGACTTGATGATTATGGCATCAATACTTTTATACTTGCACTTAATTAATAGATTGATGTTAATTAATCGTTCCCAAACTAATGCAATACTTTTTTTTTTTGACAGAAACTAATGCAATACTTATCAATAATTATTGCTTACCGTATGTGACATTCCACAACTTTACACTTCTAATTTTCATGCTTTTTATTTACAAATAAAATAAAGGGTAATGCTATACTAACCCTTAGGGCTATATATAAGCATTAAAAAAGTCTTGAAAATTGTATAAAATTAGGAATTCATGACAAAAACACGCGTAGATCAGTGTAATTAGTGTGTTTTTGTCATGATTTTCTAAATTTAAACAATTTTCAAGAGTCTTTTTAATGCTTATATGTAGCCCTAAGGACTATATATATTCAAGAGTTTAAATTTAAATAAAGGCGCAATTATAATTACAATAACACTTTATATATTCATGATCAGCTTTTCTCGGCCCCCAAAGATTGAAACTTTGAGAATTGGAACAACCTTATTGTTACGTAGTTACCTTACCCTTCGGAAAAGAAAAAAGCTTTAATCATAAAAGTAAATTTTATAGCCCTATTGATTTAAAGAGGATTTACATTTTTGTACAAGTGACAACTACATATGACTTAACCTAGTCACATAATCCATAAGTGGAAGATGAAGATGTGGAGTGTGGGCTAACATGACTATATAATTATCATTAGACCTTTAAAGTCCACTTTTACCATTTCTAACTAATTAATCTAGAAAAAGCAATTAAACTAGTTAAGTGGAATCTATCATCATTTTCCTTCATAGTACTATATATATTAAGTTCACGTTCCCTACCAATTGATTAATTATATGGACGATTCTCCATACATAAATATGCATTTATTTAGTTATATATCTATTGATGTAATTGAAAATGTATGACATCTTTTTAACTGAAAATGACTCATTAACCACACCCATCAACATAATCTCCACAAGTTTGACAAGATTTTAAAGTTGATAACGACTTCTTAATTGGCATACAATGTATTAACAATGTTAATGCAATAACACATGTATGTTTTTGATGTGTAATTAAGAAGGATTAACCCTTTTTTTATATAAAATAAATAAATAAATAAATAATTTATGAAGATCGATCAAATTAACGTTTGATGTCCACAAAATTTATATTAAAAGTAATATCTAGCTAGCTTAGTGTACCTGTATATAGCAATTAGCAAACACATAAACTTATTTTAGTGATATTGGAGAATTTTATTTATCCATTAATAATAGTTTTTTTTTAACATACGGCGAAATATTTTATATATGTGTAGATATGTGTATACAATTTCACGCACCAGCTATTAAAATCTTAAAAATAGGGCTGAGCTAGTTATTTATTTTATTCATATCAAGAACATATAATAGTTTATAGTTTTTATTTTTATTTTTAGTTTTAACATACCGCGAAGTGTTTTAGATATATATGCATATAATTTCATGTACATGTTAAAATCTTAGAAATAGGGCTAGTCTTTATTTATTCAATTCATATCAAGTACTAGCCAATCAACAATTTAGACAAATCAAATTTGATATATAGTGCTATGTGTTCAAATTGATGTTCAACCTAACTCTAAAGACTTTTTCCTCTAATTAAATTCTTGGGGTTTGTCAAATATTAGAAAAATCCTTCATTAGGCTCTTAGATCATGATTAATATAGGCTTTAGGGATTATTTGGCAAAATTTTATAAATTGAACATTAATACATTGTTTATGAATCAAAATCCGTTATTCAAGTCCAAAAAGATGGTGCCATATTAGGGACTTAGGGTCTGTAAATTAATACATAGCAGTCAACTCGTATAATGTTCATATACTAAACGTTAAACTTCGTTTTACAATATCACCCAAAAAAGATAAATTTTATATTCTTACCAATCAAAAGAGCTTGAAATTTCAAATTAAAATGTTTTGTACGGAGTATATCAAGCTGATTATATGATAACATCAGATATTATTATAATACATAAAAGACTATGCTAATACTTGATTTTGTGCTCGTACTTCAATAGGTAAGAATGTAAGATGATCATATATATCTCACACTAAATTTATATACAAATATACAATGATAATGACAGTATTCTATTTACCCGATTTCACTTTCTAAACTAATTAATCTTATACGAGTATTATGGGCCTGTTTATAATTACTGAGCTGAACTGAATAGAACTTAACTGAACTGAATATAGCTGAAATGAATATTTTAAAAGTGAAAAAAATTAGGAGCTGAACTGAACTAAACTGATTGGAGCTGAACTGAATTTATTAGAGTCTAATAGACAATCTACAATACATAATTTGATGTACTTCCAAGGTTCAGAGATGTTATTTTTTTTGAGTTTATCAAATACGGATTTACTTGATTTTGACTTATATTGGAACTTATGAGAGTGAGGCTGATTCCAATTCAAGATGAACGAATTTAATAGCTGTCCTAACCACATTAATTAGTGTTTTCCTTGGGTTTGAATGTGATAGATAATACATCGTTCAAATTTAAGTAATTATACTAGCTAATCAAATACTCCGTATCTTATTAGCTAATCCAAGCATGCGTTGGTGGATATATATATATATATATATATATATATATATATATATATATATATATATATATATATATATATATATATATATATATATATATATATATATATAATAGAGAAGAAAATGATGACGTGAGAACTAAATTAAGGGAGGTTAATCGAATTTAGAAACAACAATTGCTTAGTTTTCCTTGAAGAAAAACGTTGTGCATGGGACAAACAACCCTTGTGTCTCACCCTACCGTTGTTTCAGCTGACAATACCAAACTATTCCTTTTATTGTCCTTTGTTTTTAGTTTTTGTAATCTACTTCACTAGTATACTACTAATACCAATTATATTTACTCGTACAAATTTTAAGGAAATTATTTTTTTGAAAAATATAGATAAATGATTATATCTAAGGACCATATAATAAAACAAACTCAAAGAATCGTACTACTTGTAATATTTTGGTTCGACCGAGTAAAATATTGTAACTTGAATTCTAAATTGATAAATTTTATGAACCGATTTTCAAAAAACACAAATTAACATAGTGAAATGCAAATTTATGTACGTGGAACTCAAAGTTAATAATTTAGTACTCCCTCCGTCTAAAAAAGAACGACCAATTTGGCCAAAACTTTGTCCCAAAAAGAATGACTTATTTGCATTAAAACACCACCAATTTGCAAAATATTTGTGCAAAATTAGCTTCCCCATATAAAAATTTGATTTTCCATGTTATTTTATTACTTTCTCTCTCTATTTTTTTACAAACCCCATGTAAATTTATCTTTCCAATATACTTTTACTTCTTTTTACTTAACTACCTTAATACCCGCATAATCAACTCAAATAAGTCGTTCTTTTTGGGACGGAGGGAGTAATTTGAGTCAACTAAATAAAATTAAATAGTGTGTACCTCGTAAAAGTTAAGGAATCTCTTAAATTAGCTCAAGACATCTAGTCAGTGCCTAAATTTGCATGGTTTTATCCATTTGGTTTTTTATGTTTACGTAAAACTTAATTTTCAATAAAAAGGTTATAATTTTCACAACCTTAATTATATGGACCTTCGTTGTGGAATTAAGCTATTATTTGTATCTTTCATTAGTTTTTCTTGTTTGGAACCTCATTAAGCATGGGTAAATGTGAGTAAATTATAGCATGTTGTTTAATTTCAATAGATTGCAATGTACTACACTACTACGGACAGTACTAATTAGCAAAATCAGATTCCTTTACCAACTGAAAACTCTGATCACAGCCACCAACAAGCTTGTAGATAATCGACACAATACTTATTTGATTACAAATTATGACTTATGAGCTTGTATTATAATTTTTTTTTTTCATTTTAGTTAAGCTAAGTTCAGTTCAGTTCACTTCCTCCCCAATCAGTTTAGTTCAATTCATTAATCGAATCAGGCCCTTACATGTTTTCGGTCACACCATTAGTTGATGGTGTGACCACTTCACATATAAGCAACTAGTTGAGTTGTTAAGGGTATAATGATGATCAAATGAGGTTATGTTGATGGATTAAGGGTTAATGCAATGAAAATGGGAGCTACTTGCTAAAAACAGGTTGAATTATTGTTTTTCGAAGGTAAAATTGACTGAAAAGTGAAAACACCTTGTTTTTAGGCAATTTGTATCTAGTACCTTTTTTTGTCAACTAATAACTTGAATTAAATTTTATTTTAATAAAATGTCACCTTAATGACGGATTCTGATCCGGTGTTTTGGCTCTCAATTTCCCACCGATTTTGGTCATGATGGAGCGCTCGAGAGCCGGCTAATGTACAAATAAGAAATCCAAAGCATTTCTACCTTAATTCTTCCCTCTCCTCGTTCATTTATCGATTGAAGGTTATAATTATGCAAACTTGCGTTGCCGATTTGTTACTTTATTCATGGGATCGTGGTCGTGATGTATGTGTCAACTTCACAGGGTCTTCTCCTTTGACACAAACAGGGCTATCTGACTTTGTTCCGGGACGGGTTGTGGCTGATGCGGCTCATCGGAAGCGGGTTAAGTATGAAGCTCGTTGTCTGGCGATTGGATACGGTTTCATTCCCTTCTCCTTTTCTTCGCTTGGGGATTTAGAAAAGGAGACTGTTGCGTTGCTGAAGCGGATTCAAAGGTTCTCAATGACGCAAGACATTGGGGCTCGTGGGGGACGGGGTTACTTCATTGGTTTGTATAAGTCTTTTTGTTTCATTAATTATTACTATTATAAATACGTCCTGGTATGTGCTGCAGCTCATATATTCACTAGGGTAGGCTTTGCTATAGCTAGAGGAGTGGGGCCCAGATTGTATCTCAGCTTCCCACTAATTTATTGTAGGTTGTATAACTTTTGTTTTTGAGATAATAATAATAATAATAATAATAATAATAATAATAATAATAATAATAATAATAATAATAATAATAATAATAATAATAATAATAATAATAATAATAATTATTATTATAAAACAACTTTCAATTGGGGAGGCAATGGTAGATTAATCAAATTAAACTTATACAACTTAGGTGCATGAATCTTCAACTATGTGCATCACACGAGCACAAAGTTAGAGAGAAAATGAAAGTTGAAAAAAAAAAAAGAGTAAGGTACTAATTTACAATTGACTTACAAACAAGGTATTTTCTGGCAATTTTTCCTTTCTTGAATAAAAATATAGAGTTACTTAAATTTTACAAATTGATGTTTTTTCGTAAAATGTATATATTGGGAGTTAAAATTACGCTTTTTTTTTTTTTTTTTTACAAATCGATGTTACTTGTAAAATGTATTGGGAGTTATTGTTACATTATTTTTTTTTTTTTTGAATAAATATTGGAGGTTGTATATTCATTATGGTAAAATTTTTTGAAATAAATTCATTATAGTAATTAAAAAAAGGGCTTGTCAAAAAAAAATATATATTAAAAAAGGGTTAGTAATAAAATTTTAAACCCAGGCTAAAATGGGCCTGGATAAATCTAAATCCAGCCCAAGAGGCCGAGAGAGTATAAAAAATTTGGGCCACGTTATAAATATGCCACAACAACACAGGATTTCTTGCGCATTGTTCCCTTTTGCTCTTTAACTCTTTAGTTAAAAGACCTCTCAACAAAAATACAGCAATTTTTGAGAGTTTTGCAAAAATGAGCATACTATTCTTCTCTCAACAAAACTGAAAAAGAATAAAAATTACTCGGAAAAGCACAATGCTTGTATATTTGTGTTAAGTATAGTAAACCCAACCCCCCAAACATGGTTCGTGGTGCCTGAACACATGTGGTGAGTTTCAGGTTCAAGTTTTGATAGGAGTCATAGAAGCATCATAGATGAGAAATAGATCGGAAAGTAGTCTAGCTCTTACAGACCATTCAGCATATCACCTTCACGCTGTCAAGGAAACCGATGGCATGCCAACTCCAGCCCCAAAAGTTGAACACTGCAATAATCTTCACGAAACTATTCTGTTTATACAAGAAACAAGTTTATAGATAAAACGTCTCAAGTAAAAGCACCATATTATGGGCGCAAATGCTGTACTGTTTGCTAGCAAACACAAAAACATATAATTGGACCAACGGCTTTACACTAGACAGATGAATACATCTTCTTGAGTTATTGCCTGCATAGATTTACATATTCCACACTGTTGTAGTGACTGTCATGCAACACAGTTATTTATGGCAACATGGATTCTTCAGAAATATTTGTTGCCATATGATTCAGAGACTATCAGAATTCAGAACAATAAAACAACTAGATATGGTTCATAATAGTATGGATCATTCAGATTATGTAGTAAAATGAGTAGCTCAATACATCAGGTCACAACATGAATTAGGAAGGGGATAAAAATCTCTGATTAATTCAGAACGACCCGACTCAAAACTATGCAGGTTTGCAGCAATTACGCAAATTGACATAAATCATGGTTTCACAGAGTAAACAATTAATGTTCAACCTCCCATTGAGTGACTACATGGGCTAGAGAAAAAGCACTCCATAGAAACAAGTATACTGCTCAGGATCAAAGGAGAGGAAGAAAAAAATCCTGAGTATAAGAACTTGTATTCAAGTTCAGATGTCAGGTATAACCTAAGTTTGAAAAGCATAGCACAGAGCCGTGATAATGATGTAAACTGAATCATGGGCAAATAATAGCAAGAAAACGATCCAAAGGGCAAATTACTAATGGATTATAAAAAGCCATCTAAATTATATTGATCTAGGTATAAAAGCAATTTAGTGACATAAATCACGAAAGCATAACACAAAAACTATTGGAATAGTGTAGTGACAAGAGTAGAAGAATGGGCCAAACATTAACAGTATCACAATGATATTGATCCCAAAATTACTTCACAAAGTCCCATTATGAGTTGACTCAATCAATACCACAAGCAGTGATGATTGATGAATATTCATGATGGATAAGAGATATTTAGAAGGTGGAATGGTAGATAAGGAATAACATGGACATTGGCATAGCGTAAAGCCTCACAAAATTACACATAAAGTCGTAAACATTACCACCTTTAATTACTGCTTTCAATATAGGCCAATAAAGGATTAAGCAATACCTTGCAAAGACAAACATACTGACTTTGCAAACCCAATTACTGAAGAAAACTGAGCACAAGTTATAAAATTACATTCAAAGCATACAATTTAGCATCACAACACACACTGAGACAATCACGATTGGCAAGAAAAATTTCACCTTATCATTAGATTCATGATGGTTGATACAATTATAGTTACTTTGGCACTCTGAAGATCAAAGAGTGGTAACCAAAGTTCTCTAACTATGACAACAATATATGCTTACTGCCAAGATTATGTCTAGTACTACACTACTCAAAAATAGCAATACCACATACTAATTGAGCACAAGTTAAAAGAAAACTACCAAAGGAATTCATTAATATGATATAACATCTTTGAATCTAGTCCATATAATAAAAAAAATGCTCCTGAATCAGTGATGGTAGAGATATGAACTCCAAGAATAATGCCGGAGTAGGCCATCTTCTTCAATGATAAAACAGCAGAAGTACATATTCACTTCAGATCTTGCCTGAAAGGCCTTTCTCTTCATCCTTTATAAATTTCTCAGCATCACCCTCATTATCACTTTGCTTAGATAGGGCAGATTCACGCGGTGATGGAGCACCAGTGACCGATTGTTGATAGAGCACGCCACCAGTAAGTGTAAAGAGCAAGCAAACAAGCCCGAAAGGGCTAGCATGTTTATCCCAGATCATCACATTAATCGAAACAGTGAGAAACTTATTCACCACCCCTGTAACAGTGAAAGCAGTAGCAGAAATTGCCTTCCTAGCAGCAAACCCAAAGAAGCTAATCAACAACCCAAACACACAAGACAGTGCAACAGCAAAGAATGCTGTAGTATTAAACCAATCCCCAGCACTCGACGACAAGGCATCAAAAACCTCAGTATACTCCCCTGTGATGATCCAAAACACGGGCGCCATCATCAACGACAACACATTGTTGTAAAACACAAAACCCCAAGTGTTCAATCCAAGATTAGTCACCATATGCTTGATATAAACCATTTCAGTAGTAATGGTCACCAAATACGCAACTGCCCACGAATAAGCAGTCAACGTAAACCCCGAATCAGTGGCAACATAACCAACAGCACCACCCAAAATCACCAGCAATGACACAAATGTCAGCTTAGATGGCAAGGGCTGTTTCCTAAAGGTAGTATCAGCAAGGGCAACCAACAGGGGAGTACACGATCGAAACACGATAAATGTATCGACATTGGCGTGTCGTAGGAGGTTCGTATTTGTAAATATAGCAAGGAAGAACACAAATGCAGCAGGCAAAAATTTCTTAGCAATGTCAACAGTAAAAGGATCATGATGCAAAAACCCTAGTTTCCCCAAAATCCAAACCCCTAAAGCAGAGGTTAAATACTGCAAAGCAGTCAACAATCCAGGATAATTAAACTGAGTAATTGCATATTTGTTGATCACAGCTAATAAACTTGAACAAAGAGCATACCCAATTACAAGACTACTAGTTGCATAATGTTGTTTTGTAACCTCCAATTTAACAGGAATCATGGTTACAAAATTTCACCTTAATTTGGGTCAAAAGATGACAAATTTCTACAAAATTTGATACACCCAGATGAAATTTCTTGCTCTAATTGACAAATTACAGCATTTGGATTAATGGGTAGATCTTAATTGCAAGAAATCACAATCAAATCTGACTAACAAAAACAGAAATTCTCATTCATATAAATTGAAAAAATAAAAAAGAGGAGAGAGAAAATTGGGAAAAACCTTAGAATTTGAAAATGGCTGCCAACATCTCACGTCGGTGATGAGAAGAGAGAGAGAGTGTGTGATAGTTAGCTTGAATCAAGGATGGTTATGGAGGAGTTGAATTTTCAATTGAACAATAAATACAAAAAAACGACGTCGTTTCGTAGAAATTTAACGTGAAACCATGTCGTTTTGGTTGGCCGACAGGAAATTTATGTTTGAGAAAAATAAGAAAATGGTTTTAAATTGGGACCCACCAAAAAAGAAAAAAAATCAGATCACGTGGTAAAATGGAAAATGGCATGAGATGGGGTGGTGGTAATGTACCTTGTACTAGTATAAAATTAATTGTATTCTGAATTAGTAATTGCTTTGTCGTGTGATCGATTTGAAGAAATTTCAACCTCTTTTATTAGCAAGTTATATTTCTTCTGTAATTTTAGTCATTTTAGAGGTTCAGTAGATTATTTATAATGTCAGATATTAATGATTCAGAAATTAAATAAATCACTGTTATGAATTTATGGAATTCTGAAAATAATGTCGATTTTTCAAGTATATGAGGCGTGTTTTCACGGTGCATGTAAATTTTTTCACGGTATTTTAGTAATTATTGTAGTACATTACATATCGTTGAAATTTCTAAAAAGAATGATATGAGTTGTCGCATATTTGATTATCTTAGGAAAGATATTGAAAGTTTGATGGCTCGCCTTGTTGTTGCCAATTGAATTACTGAGATATCATCTTTTTTTTTTTAAGTGGTCTACACTTATTCTACTTGTATAAGTTTTGTCATTTTGACAATCTGTATTATGGTATGGCTAAGAATTGAAGTGAAATAAGTTGAGTTGTTTATTTAGTACGGAGTACAACATTTGCACTTCTTAACAAGCTTATCTAGGCTTTCGCAATCAAGTCCAACTTTCATGAAAAGTAAAGCTTTAATCCTTATCAATTAACAATTTAATTAATGGAAACTAAACTAAATTGAAATAACATCATATAGGTAGTATTATCTTTCATGCTCAACACTTCAACCTAACAAACACTTAGGGCCTGCTCTCATACATTAATTTTCAGTTAATTTGATGACATTTTTTTTCAGACACTGAAATTTTAATTCATGGTTATATTACAATTATTATTGTAATTCACTAGTAATTTTTTTTTTTTTTTTTGGTGTTCCACCCGGTTCACCCTTTGGGCTAATCCGGATTTGGGGATCAATTCTGGGTGGTTAGGTTCCAGTCCCCTCCCGATTGTTGTTGCGGGGGATCGAACACAAGTCCTCCCTACCAAGTGTAGACCAAATCACCACTACACCAACAACCAATTGGTAATTCACTAGTAAATTAGATTAGCTTAATGTATGTTAGTTTCTTAAACCTTTACATGATAGAAATACCAGCTATATTAATGTAGAAATTTCTAACAAAATTCTACTCTTTAATTATAACAAAAGGCTGTATTTTGTAGCTATCTCTCTATATATAAGCATTGTCTAATAAGGTAGGAGCCGATTAATTCCTACGTACAACTACTTAATGAGAACAATTAAGCAACAAATTTAAATCTACTTGAGAAAACAAAAATTTACTAATTAGCACGCGCTAAATGCTAATTAAAAACCCGGGTTGCTACTTGCATTGCTACTCTAATTATGCAGCAGGTGCATAATCATAAGTTCCATCATCATCGTCGTCGTCACCATCTTCCCTTGTTGTGCATCTTTGAGAGGCATACTTGTAGCATGATCTTATATCATCCTCAAAACCATTGTTGTTGTTGTTGCCCCTCCTCAAGCCAAAATCCACCAAAGTAATTGACATTTCTAGGTTATAAATTAATTAAAGATAAAATTATCACAATGAACAAATAATTATATGCTTAGCTTAGATTTTGTAATGATTTGTGTTGCATCTTTAATGGTGTAGACTATGGTGCTTATATATACAACAGGAAGTCCAAACACACATAAAAAGGTTGTTGGACATGCAAAGGCACACGAAAAAGCTAAGAGATTCTTTTGTGGAATGTGCATTACTTAAGGCTTAAAGTGCAAACCCTAAGTACTAGGCATAAATGGCATCATATGTCCATATGTCGTATTGTCGTCCATCCACGTAAGAGCACGAAGGACAACTCAGCAACACGTCGGCTTGGATTTAGGTACGTATATAGTCTTAGGGTTGGATAAAAAGGCAAAAAGCTATACATGAGGGATTTATAGGCAATTTTTGGTCTCAAATATTATTGGGAAAGGTATATATGGTGTGAGGGGTCATATTGCCCTTTTGTTAGAGGAGGTGAAATTAAAGATTTTAAGAGTGTATCGTATATGCTTTTGTGTCTTGTATTTGTGTATGTTGGTTGTTGGGACCTACAAATTATATCTTGTTGACTTGTTGATATGTTGGACTATGATTTGCTCAAGCGCCAAGTGTGCACAAATAGAAATAACCTCTTTTTTTTTTGTTGGTAAGGAGAGAAGGATCCTACTATACCAGGTCGAAACCTCTTTAAGGTCTTTCCGATCCGGATTAATGGATTAGGCACTTTATAAGTGAAGGAAGGGTAAGAGAATCCTTACCTCAAAGTGTCACTAGTAAAGTTTGATCTCGCAGATACAAACTTTGCCAATAAAACAAGCTTACTATGGTAACTCTTTTTGTTTGAAACTATATGTTTTTGTATATAACCATATCGCTCTTATTTATATTTACTTCGCATTTTAAATTTATTTCAATTTTACCTATTTTGTGTATATATGCTTAAGATAATAATAATAATAATAATAATAATAATAATAATAATAATAATAATAATAATAATAATAGCTAGATTTGTCTTGCTTTATACTTTAAGTTGCAAATATCAAATTTATATAATTTTTTACAAAAAAAAATAAAAAAATAAAAAAATTAAACACTACCTTAGTTAATTGTTATTTACATCTTTGGAATTTTTTATATCTCAAAAATAATAACCTAAAATTGCATATAACAATTAACGTCTATAGGTAGTATATACTTCGTATATTATTTGCCAAAGTTTGGGTTGCAAGCATGAAACTCTATGGGAAAATACATGTTTATCTGCCAGATAAACGAATTTTTTGTTAATCTGGTGGCATTTTTGTAAATATATTGAACAAGCAAGGTCATTTATTCAGTACTTTTGGTGAGCTGTCCAATTATTGTTTACTTTTTGCTTTTACTATTTGGTGAGAAAATTACACATGTACCCCTCAACTAGTACATGAAAAGACGCATATACCCCTCCACTGATACTTGAAAAGACAATTATACCCCCAGATAAACAAATTTTGTTTATCTGGGGAATTGACTGAGTATTGCTCAAACTCTATATCATAAATTTAAATAATTAATATGTGTTCAATTATACTTTAGTTTAGATCATTTTGGGATATGTGTTTTCATAATGGGAGAAACTTTAGAATAACTTATATCTATAATTCTAAAGGTAATTAAGGGCACACAAAAATTACTAGTGTACTTTAAAAGTAGTAAATTCTTATATTTTATCAACCCATGGCCTTGATCGGCGAAATGCAGCTATAAAGGTGATCGTTAAATGTGAATTTATGATAGTGGATGTTAGCTGTGGGAATAGCTATTATATAGCTTCAACAAGTTACTCAGTGTAGGTGTAGGATAATATTTTATTCCAGATTATTAGTTGTGAAGATAGATGGGAAACATCATGAGATAAAGGAATAGTAAGGAGTATATGTCAATGTTCATGTAAGCACTGTTAGAAACAAAGGGCCTATCAGATTAGTAGTTAAGTTTAAAAATCTCTTTCATTATGTACTTACTACTTTTAATTTGTAACTAGAATTTTTTGTAAAGTTGCATTTACATGCATATTACTTCATTCGTGAGATTTAATTATCATGGCGTAGAACAGTATTTGCAACAAATAATAGTGCATTGATATTTTGATTATTAAAATACGAGTATGAAGTAAGAGAAGTTGCAAGATCAAATTATATAACTAAACAGCTGATATATATGGTCCACGTACATTACCAGATCTAGACCATACAGTACTTAAAAATCATTCAAAAATTGAAGGTACAAATCAAATATTGCCAATTTTTTTTTTTTTTTTTTTTTTTTTTCCCCCGGCAATTCATCTTTATCTCATCCAATTTGTGTTGCATCATCTCAAAATTTATGGATAACATTGTACATATTATGGCATATCATTTGAATCTATAACTAATTAAACTACACCCAACAAAAATCTAGCTATTCAACTATTAAGCAGCAGGTGCAAAATCATATGGAGCATCATCGTCATCGTCATCATCCCCTTCGATTGCACAAACCCCAACCAAGTAACTACATTTAACATGATTAATGCAATCATAATCTTCTTTGTGAGCTTGAAATTTTCTCAAGAAAATGGCCATTGTATTAAGTTAGAACTTTCTATAAATAGAAATTTCCGAAGAGATCGACTTTGTAAGGTTGGTAAGCGAACTAAGGAGGATTGTTTGATGATTTTCGAAAGGACATTGAAAGGTTTATATAGAGGGCAAGCTTAGAAGCAGATAAATATTCCGAGGCAACGTAATGTTTTGTGGCGCAAGTTTAGCTCGTGTATAAAGTGTGCTTACCCTTTGCTCAATTGTGTAAAAGCTAATGCTATGCATGCTTGCTTGCATAGAGTAATAGTGTTGTTGAATGTTGAACATTTTACAAGAAGGAATCAATACTTACATATATGTAAAAGGTAAGATTATATTCGATTATATATGCATGTGTATAATATATGTAGTCATCTTGTTGATATTGCTTTTTGTCCGATGTTGATATTTTTGGTACATAATGTATTTGATTCTTCACTCTATCTTTATCGTGTCCTTATTTCCTTGTTGTTGTCGTCTACATAAGAATTTTCTAGATAAAAATTAAAAATTAAAAAAAAAATCCAAAAAATTAAATGTTCAAACACTAAACAAAAATAAATCATTTTGATATACCGTATCACTACCTCCGCTTCTTATAATTTGTAACTTTATGGGGGGTTTTACAGGCTCTTAGGCAAAACTTGTTTGCAAGTGTTAAGTGATTAGAGTAATTAAAAATAAAGATGCATGTGACAAGGAGAGAGTTTGAGAGAATGCCAAGTAATAATTAAAAAGGAATGAATTTTTTTTTCGCAAATAATATAAAATATTCGCCATTGTTGACAAATGTTGCAACTAACATAAAGTGGAGGTAGTATCAAAGTTAATACCGAGTACTATAAACGACTTAAGGATCTGAACTTGAAGCATATACATGCAACATGCACGTGATTAAGATAAAAGGGATAGTATTGTAAATCAATCTCTTACGTGCGTGCATGGCAAAACAAAAACTCTAATAATTATTCCACGTTTGTTATAGAGGCTAGTATATATTATATAAATCTAGTAAGCTATTTTCTTTACTTTTGTTTGTAATTTGGAGAGAAAATACTTACCAAAACTGAAAATTGAAACCGAATAAAGGAGTATAATTACTATCTAATTTAAATCAATCAAATTTATTTATACTCCGTAATTGATTGATTGTCAAAACCAAACTCTAAATAATGAATTGGGTATCAGATAACACGGAAGAATCTAATTATGATTCAAATTACTAGCTTGAAGAAGATAAAGCTAATGTATCACACAAAATTTACAAACCATTACACCTTAAAAAAAAGATACATTAGCTAAGACATATATAAAAGGGTAAATGAGCCATTTTACTCTTAATTAATGAGCTTCAATTATGAAAAACTAACTAGTTAGCACTAATAATTATATATAGTAGTTAGTAATTATGCAGCAGGAGCATAATCATAAGTCCCATCATCATCATCGTCATCTTCTCCGTCTTCCATGAAGCTTCTTTGATGAGCATAGGTGTAAACTATGCAATCATCATCAACATCAAAGCTCTTCCATTCTTCAAGTTCCTCAAATCAATGACCGCCATCACAATGATAGACATTAATTATATTTTAAGAAACTTAGAATATTGATTATTGTTTAAACAATGGACTATAATAATGTTTAATATATATGCTAGCAATAAATTAGCTTAACTAGGTTTTTGAAGTTGTGAAAATTTATAAGCATATATATACGTAACATTAAGCTTCAAAAAAAGGGTAAGATATTCTAAGACTACGTACACGAGCAAGAACTTAGGAATAATAGGCTTTCTATGGAATGTGTATGCCAAAATTAGGGATGACAATTCTAAATGGATATCCGCAAATCCGATCCACCCGAAATCAATAAATGGACGAAAATCCGCATTAAATGGATGAAGGGCGGGTGACGGATGAAGCGGGTGACGGATCGGGTCGGATTCGGGTGGGGCTCCGTTTCATCCGTCATCCGTTTATCACCCGATCCGTAGTCCATCCGTATATATATAAAAAAAAATTCCCAATTTTCTTATATACTAGTATACTACACTATGTATGTACTGTATATTTCTAAAAAAGTGAAAGAGGAGATGAGAATCCAAATAAGAATGAGAAATGTGAGGGAAATAGGGAGGGAATGAAAAGAATGAGCCCAAAATGACGTTATGTGGTAGTTGGAGGGCAAGAAGGTGGTAACTTTTGATATTTTTGAAAGTAGAAGGTGGTAATTTTCAAAAAAAAAAAAAATACAAGGTGGTAATTGCTAAAATGGGCATAACAGAAGGTGGTAATTGTCAAAATTTCCAAATTATTTTAATGATAAACAATATAAGCGATCTTATTTTTAATTTCACACTATAAATTGGACACAATTAGTATTCTAATTTCTACAATGCAAATATAATTTTTGAAAATTTTAATCCAACATAAAATAAATATTTTTTGAGAAACTATAAAATAAGTGTAAAAATTACAGAAATAAAGCAAAAAATTTGATAAATTAAAAAAAATGCTGATAATAATATTTTATAGAAAAAATAGATTAATATATATAATTACTTGGATAAAAATACGTTAATTATGAACTATATAATCAATAAAATATTATGGTAGTCATATTTCAAACGACCACTGTAGAATTTTTATAACTAATACTGAGGACCATTAATACCTAATTGTGTGTGTGTGTGTGTGTGTGTTTTTTTTTAAATGTTAAGATGACATATTCAACGTCGTTAACTTACATGACTCAGTATTAGTATGAATCGTATGATTGTATTGTTAATGAAGTCATTGATTGATCGAATGAATCACTTGGTATAAATTAGCTAGCTACTAGGGTTTATCTATCCTATGAATTGTTAATTATTAATTAATTTAATTATATGAATAATGGAGATAGCACAATTCAATGCACCGATTCAAATTTAATCCAAGATGACCTTAATTCTTGATAAATCCTTATTAATCCAGGCCATGGTATAGATAGGCACATAGAACATTATATTGAAGGACACTTGAATGGTCCATAATAATTAAATTACTATTTAATTATATAGAAAAAGCTAAAGGATCACCTGATAATTTCAGTGTGATTGACATGCACTAAACTACTATGGAGTACTTCTAACTTCTAAGTATTAAAACTTAGCTTTTACAAAATTCATCTATTCCTCTAAATGAAATATGTAAATCCCCGGTTTTCCTACTAGCTAATAAGAAGAAATTTTGTACTAGTAAGAAAATATTGGAGACATTTAAACTCAACTTCTATGTAACAAAACGTACAATACGTTACAATCTACCAAAAAAAAATAATAAAAAATGAAAGCATTGGCATTTTGCTCAAATCATGCAGCTGGTGCATAATCATAACTTCCATCGTCGTCATCATCATCACCATCTTCATCGAACCTTCTTCGAGAAACATTGTCGTAGTAGCCACTCCAATTGTCATTGAAACCATCACCACCGTCGTTCAAGTTTCTCCTCCTCGAATCAATAGCCAAAGAAATAATAATCGACATTTTTAGAAACAACTAGGTTGTTGTAACAAAATTAAGTATTTTGCTTCAAAACTAGTTTAGTTTTTTTTTTTTTTTTTTTAATGTGATGATTATGTGAATTGCTTATAATTATGCATGATATAATGGTAAATATATATAGGTGGACAAATTCAAAGGCCACAACAAAAAAGGGTGGATATATATGCTAGGGCACAAGGCAACACACGAGAAAGTGGGTGATTCTCCTAAGGAATGTGCATTGCCAAAGCCTAAAGTTTATACTACATGTGTTATGCTTGTGTGGCATCGTATGGTCCAACCACATAAGATTGTATGCGACAGCTCGACGACACGTTGGTTCGGTTTCAGGTTTGTGATTGATACATCATAGGAAATTAAAGGTCGAATTTGAAGTTATGCCTAA
The DNA here is from genome assembly GCF_001683475.1 of Chenopodium quinoa. Lineage (NCBI taxonomy): Eukaryota > Viridiplantae > Streptophyta > Magnoliopsida > Caryophyllales > Amaranthaceae > Chenopodium > Chenopodium quinoa. The sequence continues at coordinate 701,155 of NW_018742969.1, forward strand.
AAGTAAATGCAATTTGTGGTTGCCAAATTAAAAGTAGAAAAAAAATATGTAGGTTATATTCCTTGTTTGCTAGAGGAAGTGATATGGTTTAGATTTTGAGTATATGCTTTTTGTATCTTGTGATTTTTGTGGCTTTTTGGAGCATGCTTATTAATGTTTTTGATAATGAAAATGACATGCTTAATTGTCTGATCTTGTTGGAACTATTTGGCTAATATATTTTGCCATATATCACTATTTGTTGTTTTATTGTTTTATTTTTCCATTAATTTAATTTAGTTTTGACATAATCCAATACAGTACAAAATTTTGTGTACGTGTTTGAGGGATTTAAGATATACGAAGTAGTTCTTTTTCTACTTGAATGTCTTATTTCCATACATAAGATATACGAAGTAGTATTTTATTGAAATCTATTTATTCTCATTTTGAAAATGTATTTGCATCATCATAAGAAACTCATTATGGTCAAGATTACCCTATAATCGAGCCTTAGTAAATTGATGAAGTCCTTAATTGATTTAGGGTTTAATTATTACTTTTTACTACGTATGTACGCATACATAATATACCTAATAGATATTGTCATTATTGCAAGTGTTGTCACTAGCTCCCATTTGTATATTCGTAGTCTCTCCAATAACATTTGACATCCTATACTAGCATATTTGCTACGAAGTATATAGTATCATGTTCCAATTTCTAGCACCAATGACTTATAAAGTGATCTAGTAACCCTTTAGAGGAAACGTGTTATATATGCATGATTACATTATACTTCCGCAATTAGATTAATTATAACGATGGCAAAGTATAATAAAGCACAAGCCAAATGCTGAAGTGGATGCATAGTCCAATTGGTAGCCTTATGTGGATCATATGGTCGTCCCGCCACATAAGAACTCGTAGGACAGCTCAGCGCCACGTGGGTTACATATAAGTAATTGACCATTGGACGGCCTTAAAAGCTATTTTTGATTCAAAATATAAGCTAGGGTCATGTACAAAGTAGTATTGGTCAAAAAAATTGAAGAATATATTCACCTTTTATTTGAGGTGATATATATATGTTTAGCTTTTGATGAATAGATGCCTTGGTAGTGTTTTATGTCTCTATATGTTGTAATGTATGTTGGGGCAACAAATTGACTGATAGTAACGAGTCAATTGGGTATGTAGTTATGTACTATGTAGTATATATCCCCGAAGATCCTATAAGGCTATAATCTATAGTTAGTATTTAAAAAGTATAACCAAGAAACTAAGAAAGACACATGTCCCCATCCATTCTATTACACTTCTCTAACCATAGTGCCACATGTCATCTTACACTATTAATTTTTTTATTACACTATTTTTTTTAATTCTTTCATTAAACTTATACTTCATCTTTCATACACACTTCATCTCTCCCCTTTAATTCAACCTTTTCCTATTCTGTCTTTAATTTTAGCCCTTCCACTTTCTATTTAAGCCTCTTTTTTCTATTAAAGTTCCAAAATTTTAATTTCTTTAATCATGTTTCCTATTACATATTATATCCTATAATGACTTGCTGATATTTCCTCACTTATCTCTTAATAAATTTTTTCCAATTACATATTATACCCTATAATGACTTATTGATATTTCCTAACCCGTGCATTGCACGGGCCAGAAGGCTAGTTGTGGTTCAAAAGTATATCCACAAAGACAATAAAATATGCGACATATTGTAAGGAAATATCATGTACGTTAAATAGGGAAATCAGTAACTAGAATATGAATTAATATTCTCTCCCGATTTAAAATTAATTAGTTTCTTTTTCTTTCTTTTTACTGTACATAATATCTAATTAATAATTTAATTGCATATTAAATATATGAACAATTTTTTTTTTTTTTTTAAAAAAAAGACACTGTTATGTTTTCCTAAATGAAAGTGAAAATTTTCACTAAAATTTTATTACTATACAATATATTTTATCTTGAAAAGTCAAATAGAACAAATGTTTTAATTTGTAACAATTCTATTGTAGTAAAAGCTGATGATTGAACTCAGTGAAGGATGAACATAGCATTGATCGTCATTCAAATTTTAAGTTATAAATCCAAATTAGATTTGGTTTCAAATATATGTAGCTAGCTAGCCACATCTTAAGGTCCTTAGCTAGTAGTGAATTCAAATCTTAGGTCTAAAGGTCTAATGCAACGGTTTTTGATCTCTAATGCAACCGATTTGGGTGTTGCATTATTTGATAAAAAAAAATGCATATATGCATTAGTGAGATCAACTCCGCACTTTTGATATGCCACACTTTATAGTTTAATGCCCCTTTCTTTGGCCTTATGAAGAGCACAATTTATGTAGTACATAAAAGTACTGAGTATACTTTATCGATTTCATCAATTGATTGAAAAAAAAATACTAAGTATATATAACTTCATCCAATTATTAATTGAAAAAAAATATATAACCTCATCAATTGCTATATTTTTCGTATGAGTGTACATACACTATATATTTATGCCTCTCAACATGGATTCAATAATCAAGGTATAATTGCATGGAAGAAATTGTAAGGTAAAGAATTGCATTTTTCTAAATTTCAAGTAAAAATCGATGAAAATGGCCTCATTTTACTCCCAACAATTTGAGGTAATTCTACACTCATAGCAAAAGGTGCAGTAATGCACGTACTCTAAAAACAATAGTATGGCTAAAAATCACTATGCAGCAGGTGCATAGTCGTAGGTGCCATCGTCGTCATCATCATCGTCGCCTTCCCATAGATCAACCACTAGAAGATTTGTACATTTATCACCAGCTCCACTACTAGCATTATCATACTCCATGTGAGATTGGAAATTTTGCTCGAAAATGGCCATTAAATCTAGAAATAAAAAATTGAAAGGAATTGAAATGATAAATATCCTTGTATAAAGTTTGTTATTAGCTAAATTGCTTGACTAATATAAGAAAGGATAGTTGAGGCGTTATATAGAGAACTCAAACAAGTACAAATAAAGTAGATAAATTATGCATGGCTGCATGGCAATTGGTAAAGCTAATTTTAGTCGTGCACAACCCACACGAAAGTTGTAGGCAAGGATGTCATAGTGTGCGCGCATCATCATCTGCGCACGGGGCGCTCGATCGCTCTTGTGCGCAATGTCGAAAACAAACGTACGTATGTTCATTGTTTTGATACGATTCGTTCATCACTTGGTAGAATAACTGGCTAAATTAAAGCATACTAAAGCATGGCTAGCTTTAGTTTTGCTTTTTGCCGGACATAATATATGTTGACATTGTTGTCCCTTTTTAATGTGCATCATTGTAACTAATAAAATGGTCTTAACACAATCTTAGCAAGTTCAAAAAAAGTTATTTTTTTTTCTACTCCCATTATCTCGATCTAATTATCTTAACAAGATCTATTTAGTTAAACTTTGCTCCTATGTTTTCAGGAACATGTAAAAAAAATTAACAAGATCTATTTGGTCATGCTTTGTCTAGTTATCATTATACAAAATACGTAGTGTTTAAACAATCAACCATTTCTAAATAAATTTTATTCAAATATATAGAGAATTAAGGTCATAACTACAGAAATTAATTATACTCAAATACGTGCCTTATACAGTGAAAATCAATATGTTGTGTGAACTATACTCCTTTGGTCTAAACTTGGTTGCTACATTTGACTTTTTTATTAAAAACAAAGTTCATCAATTTTTTATTGCATATTTTCATCACATTTGTAAAAATTTGAACTAAGCTAGCTTAAGCAAGACCTAGGAGCTGCCTTATTGTATTCCATAAAATCCAGAAGTTCTTACAAGTGAAGTATCAATTGGTCACTGATCAGTGTGGGACAATTCGGACAAGTAATTGATACTAGACTACCACTCCATATATAGTATGGTAAAACTTGTGTGGACCTGAGTTCCATATGTGTAGAACTGATATTATATTAAATATAATGACTCTAATTTTGACATAGTGACATTTTTAAAACTTGTGTGACTTTTAATATTATTGTAAACCCGAAGTATATATACATGTGTCAACCAATGTTTTGTTGAACATATATATAGTTAACTAATTTTAGGGTTTGTTCTGATTTACTGAACTGAACTAAACTGAACTGATTGAACTAAACTGAAATGAACTGAATTGTTTATGAGATAAGAAAATGGGGAACCGAACTGATTAAAGCTGAACTAAACTGAACTGATATTAAGCTGAAGAGAACAAACCCTTAATATATTAGTGACCTTATTCATATTGACGTACTAGTATTTTAAAATTGTCATTCAAAAAAAAAACCTTTTAACCTTAATGTCAGTACAATAACTTTTATTATAACATAAGAACCTTCATTTTAACATTGATTTTTAAAAAAAAAAAAAAAATTAAAACGACTGTTTCGGGTGAAAACAATGGGACCTTGCCGAAGGTCCGATGAAACGGAGAAGACTAGATTCGGTCCAAGTTATGTTGGGCCGAAGGTTTCCTGCACAGTAAACACACGTAAACTAGCCTCGGGGGTGTTGCCGAGGAAGGCCCCTCCGATGCTAAAGTCAGTACAATGTGTTGAAAGAGAAGACTATGCAAGAGAGTTAGTTGCTTGAGGCTTTGCTTGAATTAATGAGAATGAATGTAAAAATGTAATATTGATGGCTTTTATACCTCTTCATACATGGAGAAGTTGGGCATTAGCCCAATTGGCTTGCCTTGAGGACTGATCTTTGACTTTAGCACAATTGGAGAGATGAACCTTGACCTTGGGCTTTTAATTGGATCATTTAATGCCTAAGCCCAATTGGACTAAATTGGACCCAAACAACTTGCCCCCCAGACCTGATTTGGAAGGATGACGGGTCGGGTTTGATTTAACCAGAAAAGGAGGGAAGTGAATGATTTAATTAATCCAAAATTTTGAATTTAAACCGTAATTAATGAGATAACAACGGTTAAGGCGGATGATTGTGGAAGTTGGACGGATAATGGGCAGTTTAATCGCAAGGTCGTGTGTTTAACGGTTACTTAGTGGGGTATTTAAGAGAAATTGAAATGCGGACTCCCCGTATTCCCATTTCTGGAGATATAATCAGAGGCGCGTCATCTCTCCTCACTTATTCACCAACACAAACCCAGAATTCTCGAGAGAACCCAAGAACCCGCATCAAAACTTCGCAAATTCCCCGAGCATTAAGCTTAGAAACTGAGACTTGCCACTACGAATTCGTAAATCGGCAACTTTCGCTTCAGATTAAGGTAAATTCCCTTGATTTTAGTTTATTTTTCTTTGAATTCGAACTCCTTCCCTTTTTTTTCAACTTTTTTCTTCGAAATTATCAATGGCAAGAGAAGTTAGAGGTAGAGCCCGTGCTCCAAGAAGAGCAAGGCCAATTCCCGATCCTAGGAACAGGATTAGGACCTGGAATGGACAAAGAGTAGAGTCTGACCCTGCTGAAGCTGATGGGTATTGGTGCCGAATTCCCGTGGCATCCGATAGAATCCATCGTCCACCCCCGGGGTATGTGGGGGTGTACACAAGACAGCTTCAGTATGGGCTGAGGTTCCCTTTGGACGTATTCGTCCGAGACTTGCTGATCCATTACAATATCTCCCTATGTCAGCTAAGTCCTACCAGCATCCGAAGGGTGATGACATACTTATGGGTCTGCAAGTTCTTCAAGTATGTGCCGAACCTGCACTGCTTCAAAAAGCTTCATCGGCTAGTGCCAAATATTCAAAGTGGGCACGAAAGTCATGGTTCTGGGTGGTACCGGATTGAGTCTCGGCCCCAGTACCTAACCATGTGGCCGAACGACTCTTCAGACAAGGACTGGAGAGGTCAATGGATTTGGGTTAGGGCACCCACGGACCCGGGCCACCCTTGCGTCTTCAGCGCTCCCCGGTACCTTGCTGAGCCTGATCCCGACATGGGAAGTCTAGGTCCCCCCGCAGACAACGGGCCAGATCCAAACCTTAACCAACATAATATCTTCGGCAAGCTGCCGAACCGGGGGGGCAGCGGCCGAATGCAGCATATCCCGGAGACTTGGCTCCCCGATACGCATTATGTTTTCCAAGAGAACATGCTAGCAGCTGTTGGCCTCAGCCGAAAGTTTAAGGATGGTAAGCTTCTTCGGCTGGGGCCGAGGCTTTTTAATTATCTCTTTTTCTCCTCTCACTTCGCTTTTTTATGCTGTGCCAACCTAACTGAACTGACCTTTCCCCTTTTCTTTTTCAGAGCGGGACGAGACCAACGTCGGCATTAACTACGCTCGTCTTGGCGTCAACCGAGAACGAGTTGTAACTGATCGGGCCCCCTCTATCACTGAACCGAGGCATAGGGAAGTTCATCTAGACTCTTCCCACTTCCAAATTGAGGTTGTTGCTCTGTATCAGAGGCAGAAGCCTTGGTGGAAGAAGAGAGATCCCTGGTTTCAGCTGCTGGACGAAGAAGTTGAAGCTGCCCGTACGGCCGAAGAGGTTGCACGGGTTATTGAAGCTTGTGAAGGAGGAGAAGGGTCCTCCAGGGCTGCTGAAGAGGAAGCTGCAGCTAGGGCAGCTGAAGAAGACGAGGCTTTGCTGAAGACCTCGGTGAGCTTTCAGACTTAACTTTGTCTTCTTTTTTTTTTTTGTACTCACATTCTTCCTCCCCCCTGTCTTTTACAGTCTGAAGAGAGTAACAGACACAGAGAAGGGAAAGCCCTTGTTCGTCCCGAAGACCAGATACAAGAAGAGTCTTCAGACTCAGACATGGACGAGCAGCCGCTTCAGAAAAGGCGCCGAAGAATGGCCATCATCGGCCCGCATGACTTTCAGCGAAGGCCGATGACCATCGGCGTTGAAATAAGGGAACCCGAGGAAGGCAATGGATCGCCGAGGGTTCCCCGGCCACAACCTCAATCACCTCAAAAGACCCCTCCGCCACCTCCTGAGATGGAGGTGGATCAGAAAACTCCCGAATCTAAGGGAGGGGTCCAAGAAGAAGTTCAGGAGAGTGCTGCTGAGCACAAGAATAAGGATGCCGTGATGCCCAGTGCTGAGGGTTTCACGGCAGACATTGCAAGAGAGGTTGAGGCTTTCGTCCTCACCCTTGAAGAAGAAGAGGTCATAATAATTGACTCTTCTGAGAAGGAGGATGCTGAGCCATCCAAAGTTAAAGAGGCTCCGTCATCATCCTTTCCTTCCTTCCAGACTCTGCAATCTGGAGAAATGGGTTTCTCGGCCACCCGAATTCCAATCCCAGATCACATCTGGGACCTCATATGGGGTCAGAACCGAGAAGGTGCTGCAGCCTACTTCGGCGATTTTGCTGGCACGTCCGAAGTAGATAGGGCAAGAATCTGGTCGCTGAAGGCCACTACTGGGATGGGCGAATCCACCAGATCAGTTCCTGACCCAGCCAGGTCTAACCAACTGCTGATGATGCAGGTGATTTTCCTTGCCTTTATTTCCTCTAAAATTCATCTCTATTTTTATTTTATTTTTAACTTGTGCTCCTGTTTTCAGTTCGTGCACAATCAGACTCTCACTGTAGAGCTGATAGATACCCTACAAGATAGGGTAGACGCTGCCGAGCACGACAAGAAGGTAGCCGAAGAGGAGTTAAAGCTTGCTAAGCTGAAGCAAGCAGCAGCTGAAGAGAAGCAGCAGAAGGGTGAGGAATACGAGAAAAAGGCTGCTGAAGCCTTCAAAACCTTCTGCGACGCTATGGAGAAGGAAGTTTTTCCCCCACTGATGGAAGGGGAAAAATTCCTCCAAGAGCACATGGGAGTGGACGTCTCCAAATTCAAGGCTGCCATTTCTGAAGTGCAGCAACGGATAAAAGCTCTTGAAGCCAGTAGAATGGCTACTGAAGAGCTGCTCCAAGCCAGGGATGTCCAACTCTCAGAGGCTGCTGCTGCTGCTGCTGAAGCTCAGAGAGCTAAGCTCCAAGAGGCTGAGGATCAGCTGATGGCCAAAAAGGAAGAAGTGGCCCAGGCTCAGACAGAGGCTTCCCAAGTTCAGCAGGAGCTGAATGAGCTGAAAGGTTCCTCCTCCAAGCTCGCCGATGAGCTGAAGAAATCCAAGGAAGACTTGGAGGAGACCCAGAAGAAGTTGGCTGATGCTGAGGCTCTACTCAAAGTCCGTGTCTATACCTAGGAAGAATATGAAATGGGTTTCAGAAACGGGTTCAGAGTATGCCGAAGAGTCTGCCTTCATGCTGAGCCGAAGATGGACTGGTCCAAATGTGCTGAATGGGTCCAGAATCCCGAAGACCCTCATATGAAGTATGCAACTCCAGTCGAAGCTGAAATTCTTAAGGCTGAGGAAGCCGAAGAAGAAGCTGAGAGAATGGAGTTGGAGGCTGAACAGAGGGAAAGGGAGGCTCGGCAGAGTGCAAAGCCTGCTTCTTCTATTGCTAGGGCTGAGACCACCATGGGGCTCAACAATGCTGACCAGTCTGATCCTCGGGCTGAAGCATAGGAACTCGGGCAGTCGTCTTCAGAATCTTGCGGTTCATCATGCGCTCAACTTTAGACTTGCCGTTTTCTGAATTTTTTGCCTTGTTTTTTGCTTCAGCTTGCCTTGTCGTACAAAACAGTTTAATTTTTTGCTTCTGTACGTATTTCGGCAGCTGTTATTTTCCGCTTGTGGGCGGCTGCCGATACAGTTTATTTGAACTTGTAGCTCAATTTCTGAGCATAAATTATTAATTTGATGTTCTTTTCTTCAGCTGCTTTGTTTTTGAATGCTTTACTGTTTCTTCAATTCTGCTGAACATAAACTTGCACTGGTAGTGCTTCTTGCCCCCCCAGAAATTGAAGTATGGCTTCAGCTGAATAAACAATTTCTTTATTTCTTCAAAATGGGTATTCGAAACACAGGGCCAACTGAAGGCAATGCTTCGGATAACGCCTTTGGAGAACAAATCTTACTGAAGCTTGACTTCAGCTGAAAGACTAGAGTTCTTTAAAAAATGGATATCCGAAACACAGGGCCAACTGAAGGCAATGTTTCGGATAATAGCTTTCTGGGATACAAGGCTCAGTTAAGGCAATATCCCAGAATTGTCCATGGACTCATGTCTTTGGAGAACAAGTCTTACTGAAGTTGGACTTCAGCTGAAAGACCAGTGTTCTTTAAAAAGACGGATATCCGAAACACAGGGCCAACTAAAGGAAATGTTTCGGATAATGGCTTTCTGGGATACAAGGCTCAGTTAAGGCAATATCCCAGAATTGTCCATGGACTCATGTCTTTGGAGAACAAGTCTTACTGAAGTTTGACTTCAGCTGAAAGACCAGTGTTCTTTAAAAAGACGAGTTTTGTCAGCAATCTGAAACCCAGTTACCCGAAGGCGAAGGTTTCAGACGAGGCTGAATAAACAATTTTCAACTGTTGCTGTTATCCTTGATTTTCTGTCTATCTTTGAAAAATGGATATCCGAAACACAGGGCCAACTGAAGGCAATGTTTCGGATAATGGCTTTCTGGGATACAAGGCTCAGTTAAGGCAATATCCCAGAATTGTCCATGGACTCATGTCTTTGGAGAACAAGTCTTACTGAAGTTTGACTTCAGCTGAAAGACCAATGTTCTTTAAAAAGACGAGTTTTGTCAGCAATCTGAAACCCAGTTACCCGAAGGCGAAGGTTTCAGACGAGGCTGAATAAAAAACCCTTAAAGAGTAGATAGAACCGAGAAAACTTTGAAAGGATAAAAAGTTGTAAACATTTATATAAATGGCGGCTCCAAGGCCTTTCATTAGTTCAAAATGTACTTACAAAGATTGTTCTGCCCCGAAGGGTTTACACATGATATTTTTTCAGTACATCAGCGTTCCAGTGATTTTTCAACTCAGTTCCATCCAACTGCCGAAGTCGGTATGTCCCTGGCTGAAGCTCATCACAGATTTCATAAGGTCCCTCCCATGCAGCTGAGAGTTTCCCATGGATTCGGCCTTTCTGAACTGCAGCAGCATTCCGAAGGACAAGGTCTCCAATTCTAAGAGGCCTTGCATGGACCCTTCGGTTATAAAATTTGCTGATTCTCTGCTTATAAGCGGCCATTCTGTCTCGGGCTGAGTCTCTTACTTTGTCGAGGAAATCGAGAGATTCCCTCATCAGTTGCTCATTCTCAGCCGAGAAGTGGTGCACTCGTAGGCTCTCAGAGCCAATTTCCACTGGAAGGACGGCTTCGGCACCATACACCAGTTCAAAAGGTGAATAGCCCGTTGCCTCTTTTTCAGTTGTCCGAAGGGACCAAAGGGTTTCAGGGAGCTCCTCCAGCCACTTGGACTTTTGATCTTCCACCCTCTTCTTGAGGGCATTTAGGATCTGTTTATTTGCAGCTTCGGCTTGTCCGTTACTTTGCGGGTGGCATACCGCTGAATATGCCAGTTTTATGCCGAACTGATCTGTATACCGCTTCAACAGTAAGTTATCAAATTGCCTCCCATGATCGAAGACAAATACTCTCGGGATGCCAAATCGAGTGATTATATTCTGTCAGATAAATTTTCTGACAGTTTGCTCTGTAATGTTCGAGGCTGCTTCGGCCTCGATCCATTTACTGAAGTAGTCGACACCAACTATCAGCCATTTTTTCTGGTACACAGCCTCTGGAAATGGTCCCAGTATATCCAGTCCCCATTGGGCAAACGGGAGTGGATTAAGGATCGGCTGAAGATCCCTTGCTGGCTGATGGATAACTGGAGCGTATTTTTGACATTTTTCGCATTTCCGAACCAGCTCCTTAGCATCTGCGATCATGGTGGGCCAGTAATATCCAGCCCTCAATGACTTGTGGGCTAAGGTTCTTCCCCCAATGTGGTTCCCACAGATGCCGAGGTGAATCTCCCGTAGGATATAATCTGCATCTGTTGGTCCCACGCATTTCAGCAATGGGGCTGAGAAGGACTAGAAAATTTTAGTGCATACTCAAAGGATTTGCCTTCGGGAGAAGTTATCACTACCCCTGCCCCCGAACCGTTTTCGGTGGAAGATCCATCCGTAAACACGGGCCAAACTTTCTTTTCATTGTCTAGCGCTTCTTGGTATGAGCATTCGGCCAAGAAATCCGCTAGAGCTTGAGCCTTAATGGCAGCCCTCGGACGGTAGCTGATGCTGAATTCGGTGAGCTCAAAAGCCCACTTGGCTAGCCTACCAGATTTTTCAACCTTGCCGAGAACTTTTTCCAACGGCTGATCAGTTAAGACCACTATCTGATGGCAATCAAAATAGGGCCTCAGCTTCCGAGCAGCTACTACTACCGCGAAAGCGACTTTCTCGAGTAGAGGGTAGCGAGTCTCGGCATCCGTCAGTGTATGACTGACAAAGAAGATCAGTTGCTGACTTTTACTTTCTTCCTTCAGCAGTACTGCACTGATGGTGGCTGGGCTAACGGCCACATACAGGTACAAAGTTTCTCCTTCAGCTGGGCTAGCCAGCGTTGGGAGTTGAGCCAGATGCTCCCGAAGCTGTTTAAAGGCGTCTTTTTGCTCTTCCTCCCAAACGAGCTCTTTTGTTTTCGGGAGTTTCAGGGCTTTGAAGAAAGGTAACCCCTTATCCGAAGCTCTGGAAATGAACCTCGAGAGGGCTGCCATTCTTCCGGTGAGCCGCTGAACATCCCGCTTTGTTTTCGGCTCAGGAAGGTCGAGCGCCGCTTTAACTTTGGAGGGATTGGCATCAATCCCCCTTTTGCTGACTATGAACCCAAGGAATTTCCCTGACTTCACGCCGAAGACACACTTCTTCGGATTCAGCTTCATTTGATGCTTTCTTAAGGTGGCGAAAGTTTCAGCCAGGTCCTTAACATGGTCCTCAGGTCTTTTGCTTTTGACGATCGAGTCGTCGACATAGACTTCCATGTTTCGGCCCTTTTGATCGGCAAAAACTTGATCCACCAGCCTTTGACAGGTTGCCCCCGCATTTTTCAATCCGAAGGGCATCATTTTGTAATTGTACACCCCAGCGTTCGTGACGAATGCTGTCTTTGCTCGATCGTCGGGGTGCATGAAGATCTGATGATACCCCGAGAATGCGTCCATGAAACTAAGCAAAGCATGGCCACTTGTCGAATCGACTAGCTGATCGATCCTCGACAAGGGATAGAAATCCTTCGGACAAGCCTTATTTAAGTCCGTGAAGTCAACGCACATCCTCCAGGTACCATTGGCCTTCTGAACCATCACCACATTTGCCAGCCATTCTGGATATTGGCAAGGCTCGATGAAGCCTGCCTCCAGCAATTTTTTGACCTCGGCTGCGATGTCTCGGTTCTTATTAGCGGAGTAATTCCGCTTCTTTTGCTTAATTGGTCGACACGTTGGGTCAACATTAAGCTTATGGGAGATGAGGTCTGGACTTATCCCGGGCATATCAGTTGCCGAGAAAGCAAACACATCTCTGTTGTCCCGAAGGAGCTGAATAAGTTCACAACGGGTGTTCGGATCGAGGTCCATCCCGATTGTTACACATTTCTCAACGTCTCCTTCGGCCAACTCAACTGTTTCAGTCTGTTGGTCCATGTCCATTGCTGATGGACTGGACTCTTCATAATCTGGCCTGCTGCCTATGTCAGCAAGTGTCCCAGTCTTTTTGTTCTTCGGCTGGCTCTCTGAGTCTTGCGGTTCAGCTGAAGAGCTAGCCTTTTCCCTTTCGGGCCCTTTACCTCTGGGTACAGATCCTTGGGCCGAAGCACTTAGGCCTTTCGGCTTTTTTGTGCTTGGCTCTCTTTCTTTTTCTTTCTCCTCCTCATCCTTGTCGTCATCTGGGCGACTACTGGATGGCTTGAGGTAGTTGCACCTTCGGGCGTCCTTTTGGTTGCCCTGTATCCTTTCGGGGAAGCCGGCGTCTGAGACGTAAATCATCAGCTGATGATAAATTGAGACGACCCCTTGGATCTCATGAATTATGGGTCTCCCCAAAATCACGTTGTACACTGAAGGAGCGTCAATGACCAAAAATTCAATCATGACGTTCCTGGCTGCCTCATCGCAGCCGATGGTGATAGGAAGTGTCACCTTCCCATCTGGATAAGTTGAAGCCCCGTTGAACCCGGATACCGGGTAGGGTACCGGCGTAAGGTGCTTGGGCTTCAGCTTGATTTGATTGTAGGCCTTTCGGAACAGAATGTTTGCTCCGCTGCCACCGTCAACAAGGACCTTACTGACGTCGTGGTTGGCCACCGTGGCGATGTTCACCAACGGATCCTCGTGAGGGAACGTTATCCCCCGGCAGTCGGCGGCTGTGAACGTCATGTTCGGCACCGGCGATTGGGGAGACTGAATGTCAGCGTTGTTCACCTGGTGAGTCAAAGCCCTAAGGTGTCGCTTGTGCTCCCTCCGAGAGTATATTCCTCCCGAGATAACATTGATCGGAGAGAATTTCCCCTCCGGCTTTTTACTGTTCTTCCGGGGGAAGTCGAGGTCTTGCCGAGAGTCCTTTGCTGACTTCTCGGACTCTTTTTTCTCGCGGTGATCCGCGATGTATTTTTTCAAGTATCCCTTCCGGACCATGTCCTCTATCTGGTCCTTCAGTTGGATACACTCCTCAGTGTTGTGTCCCGGAGACTCGTGGAACTCGCACCACTGATTTTTATTTTTCCGCTGATACCACTCTGGGAGTGGTCTCGGCTTTCGGTAACTCTGCTTCTCCTTCGTCACGCTGTAAATTTTGGCGCGTGTAAGAGAGAGCGGAGTGTAGGACTCGTATCTGCCTGTGTATGAGGCAGATTTTTCCTTCTTTGGGTCGCTGGCCGAAGATTGCTCCGAGGCCTTTGACTTTCCCTTTGCCTTATGGCCTTGGCCTTCAGACAAGGGTATTTGTCTTTGTTTCCCTCCCCCAAATTGAGGTTGGGTTTTCGCTTTGTTCCATTCTTCGGCTCGGATGAACTTATCCGAGGCATTCAGAGCTTCCTCCAAGGTCTGCGGGGTATGCATGACCATGAAGTCTAGGAACTTCCCGGGCTGAAGGCCATTCTGCATTGCAAAAACGGCTAGCCCCTGGTCCAGCTGAGAGACGCTAGATGACTCGTTACTGAAACGGGTCAGATAGTCTCGGAGGCTTTCGGTTTCCCCCTGTTGCAGACTCATGAGTTCTGTAGTAGTCTTCTCTCGGCGGTTTGCCGTGGAAAACTTGCTCCTAAATTTGGAGGACAGATCATCCCACCTTGTTATGGAGCCTTGCTTTACTCCCTTGGAGATCCACGCTTGCGCGACCCCCTTGAGAGTGGTTGGGAAATATTTGCACCAAGTCGCTTCGGATCTGGGGCAAAGATGCATATGAGTCTCATACGAGGCCACGTGATCCTTCGGATCTGAGGTCCCGTCATATGTGATGTGCGACGGTATTTTAACCGTGGGCACGTGTTCTTCCAGAATCCATTGCTCGAATGGTGAACTGGCGGGTAGCATAACGGCCTTGCCCTTGTTCCTAGCCGAAGGGACCGCGCTCCGCCCTCTTAGAGAGGTAGGAGTGGTTTTCGTCCCTGGCTGGGAAGTCTGGGCCTCGACCGCAGGGAACGAGAGGCGACTGCACACGCTCGGTTCCTTGCCGCCGAGTCGGTCGAGGACGCTTCGGCGAACAGTCTCAGGTTCTCGGTGAGTAGATTCTGGCCGAGAAGCTGAGTTGCTGCTCTTATGCGTCTCTGGTCGGGAGGATGAGGATCCTTTTAAAAATTGAGGGTTCTTTTTCCTCTCTTTTTCATTTTTCCAGGTATCCTCTTCCCACTCTTCCAGTTCCCGGAAGGAAGGAAGCTTCCCACCATCATGGTCTAGCTTCCTCCGCTGATGCCGGGTATGCGGAGGAGTTCGATCACGAGGTGGTGGCATATTTTGTGCCCTCATCGCCTCCATGAGCACTGCCAGCGCTCCTGCCACCTCCTCCGAGCTAGGCCCCGTCAAAGGGGTCCTCGGCCGAGTATGGGAATGAGGAGGCACATTCGATGGTTGGCTTTGGGGCACTGCATGTGTCCTATGATCGGACTCACCCCTGCTAGACCGAGAGTGACTCGGCCTATGATGAGAGTCATGAATTACGGGAGAAAGGGAATCCTCCTTGTATGATCCTCCCCCCGAGCTGGCACCCTTGGGAGAGTTCCGGTCCGGCGAGGGTGATGGTGTAGGGGTTTTAGGCTTTTCGCCCGCTCCTTGTCGGAGGCCTTTGCTCTTGCGGTTCTTAGCCATTGCTACTAAGACAATTGCAAGATGATCTTGGTTAGAAATTTGGCTTAAAGATTTTTGAAAGTCTTCCCCACAGACGGCGCCAAATTGTTTCGGGTGAAAACAATGGGACCTTGCCGAAGGTCCGATGAAACGGAGAAGACTAGATTCGGTCCAAGTTATGTTGGGCCGAAGGTTTCCTGCACAGTAAACACACGTAAACTAGCCTCGGGGGTGTTGCCGAGGAAGGCCCCTCCGATGCTAAAGTCAGTACAATGTGTTGAAAGAGAAGACTATGCAAGAGAGTTAGTTGCTTGAGGCTTTGCTTGAATTAATGAGAATGAATGTAAAAATGTAATATTGATGGCTTTTATACCTCTTCATACATGGAGAAGTTGGGCCTTAGCCCAATTGGCTTGCCTTGAGGACTGATCTTTGACTTTAGCACAATTGGAGAGATGAACCTTGACCTTGGGCTTTTAATTGGATCATTTAATGCCTAATCCAATTGGACTAAATTGGACCCAAACAACGACCATAGTGTCTTTAAATTAGTGGTCCACAATAAATTAATGTGAAACATATCTAGAAGTTTGCATGATGAGATTTATTGAGTTACTCATCATGGTAAATCAAATACTCATAAAATACATATATATAGATATATAGTACAAAGATAGTGCATATATACTTCACATTATAATGAAAGATCAAACAATCCCATTTAATTAAGGACAAAACTTAGTACAAAGATATAGTCCATGTTCTATATGAACATAGGATTGTACTGAGTAACCAATTCCTACCAAGTTTAGCCGTTTAGACTACATCTATCTAAGCTTCCTCATATAATACAAGTAGCTAGATTGCATTGTAAAATACATTGAATTGAACTAACTAATCAACTAATCATGCTGCCGGCGCATAGTCATAAGTACCATCATCGTCGTCGTCATCCCCTTCCACTACATAAGCTGCTCTAGGATAGCCATTATCATCATCATTCCTTAGCCCTTTGCAATCTTCTAGGAACACGGCCACGAAAATTGACGACATTTTTTTTCTGTAAATAACGTGGAAAAAAGTAGTGAAAGCTAAGTAATCTTAATGAATAAATGGATGTATAACTAACTTGTGAAAGTTGTGGTGTTATAAAAAACATTTCAAAGCTTTAAATAGAGAAGTTTTGAAGAGGGGTCATAAAAGGTAGGTTAGTACAACTTTGCGCATTAAAAGTGGTAGAAAAAGAAAGGCTTGGAAGTCACAAGTTATGCTCGTTTGTTAAGTGTTGTTATGTGTGCTAGCCTCATGCTGAATTGCTGAGCTTAAATTCCCATAATTTGGTCCTACCACAAAGGATCTCTATATTGAAAATTTAAAATAATTCAAATCAAAAGAAGGAATGATTTGCAAAATGCAAAAAGATTTAGAGCTTTATGTTAATTTTTAGGATTTTCTTAATACTAGCTGTGCTAGCCTCATGCTGAATTACCTTTTGTAGGATGCTAATGAATACTTAATGATCACTTAATGTGCTGTTAATTTTTAGGTTTTTCTTAATACTAGCTTAATGACTTAGTAAATATGATGCTTACATTATTGGTAATTAAGAAACGAATGTGTTCAGCTTAAAATTAATAACCATACACGACACATAAATATACTTCATCTTGTTATATTATTTATTGGGTAAGATGTTTTAAAAGATTGTAATAATTATTCGTTAAGAGCACATGCATATATTAGGCAATGATTTGGATTCGGGACAACAACGTACTCTTCCACAAACTAGCTTGAAGATTTTTTTTTCTTTGTATAATCATATGATTAGAGTTAATTAGTTTTTTATTCAAATTGAATCATATATGGATTTAGAGAAATTATTAGACGACTTAAAAGTCATCATCCCAAAAATAATGCTAAGTGAATTAATGCCAATATATGTGAACATATGGACCAAATGTAGGTGAGTTAGCCGCCACAAGGAAAGGCCAATAGGCCATACATGGTACGTGGTTGCCCTTTGCCATGCACACTCTCTTGTGAGCCTTCCCTTCATTTCTCACGTGGATACCTTTGCTTAACATACGTTACTTTTACTTCCTTGTTTTTTACCCATGTATTTATACATAAAACATAAATGAACAATCTTCTTCATATTGGACAAAAAATCATTAGATTGATCCCCTTTCATAGAAGACTAGTGAGAAGCCCAAACGTTGCCTCAAGTTGCTATTGTTGTAGATGGCAATCGATAAATTTTATTAAACGCTTTTAAAAACTAAAATTATCATTGTCAAACATGAATTTAGTTATTTCTGAGTATAAAAAAATAATAATAATAATAATAAGAATTGAACATTGTGGTTTGTATATATGTAAAAAAAAATTACATAATATTAATAACAAAGTTGAAAGTTGATAATTGGCTTATTAGATGGTTAAATAGTCATCTTACAAAAGACTAATGGTTTAAATTTCATTATCCTTATAATGTTTTTAGGTGTATATATACTTATAATATATTTATATAATAATTATTCATTATTCACGAAATATGATCTTATTATAATTCAATTTATTATTCATATTTCCCTTTTTGTATCCTCATACAATATGAGATGCCAGATGTCAGATCAACGACTACAATTAATTGAATTAGGTTTTGTTCAATTAAAAAACTATCAAAATCGCAAGGCACCCTTTGTAGAAGAAGGCTACAGAGGACACTGCTTCAAGAGACGAGGGTATTTATCAATGTCAATTCTCATTCGCGATTGTAGTTTTACAGAATTAGAGTTGTTATTTGATTCAATTTTCATTGTATTTATCGTTTTTGATCTCTTTTGTAGATCCCATATAGCTTCTTAATAAAGAATTGATCTTCGTTCCCTTTTATAAAAAATAAAAAAATAATAAAATAAAAACAATATCCTTAAAATGGTCTCAAATAAAGCTTCACTCTGAATCACTTGTTTTCATGGTTTTCTTTTTAAAAAATAAATATATAAGACTTGATGATAGATAGATATATATAAAGGTGTTTGAACAACAAAACACCGGCAATGCAACATTATATTGATAGGCCGGTAAGGCTGTATACCGGTGTGGTAGTTAATATGCTACTCTTAATCATGGTTTAGTCTAGCTTAATATAATAATGTCAATATCACATGCATCTTCTTCACCAAAAAAAAAAAAAAAAATGTCAATAACTCCTCCACAATTTCCTGGCAAATATCCGGCGATGTCTCAACCTTTCCATCCCAAACACCCAATTCCGGCGATGTCCAATGATTTTGGTTTCAATGGCAATAAAGATGCATGATAAAAATTAGGCTTAGCTTGATACAAATGCTTAAATATTGATGAATATTAATATGATAAAAATTAGGCTTGATACAAATGCTTAAAGTTTGTAAAGTACTCCGTAGTCAATTGGATCATTGGATGATTACAAATTGTTAGTTTGTGTATTTCAGTTTTATACCATGATGAATTAAATTTATTCAAATTGTCCCTGATTTAAAAGAATAATTAAATTTGTACAAATTATGCCTGATATATGTATATATAAAACTAATTGCACAAATTAACATATGCAAATTAAGTACCCATATATGATAATACATACATGTACATATATTAATTAATAGCTCGTTCCATTATTGGTTTAATCTAATTTGGTGCATAAGACCCAAATTAAAGAAGCGTGTACATACAATACCATAGTATATATAGGAACTAAACTATTGAATTATAATACTAGTATGTGTCTATATATAGAGGGTTTCATATATATATATCTATGCATATGTAATAATCCTAGCTAGCTAGGGTTAGGGTTTTATATATATAGTGCTAAAAATAAGCTAATTAAGTAAGTAATTAATATCAAAAGACCATTGATTAACATAATAATTACTCTAGCAACATGACTCTCCCTAGTCTCCCATGACTAAGTGGTGTGGTTAGATTGATCTTCATGCAGCCGGCGCATAATCATATGAACCATCATCGTCGTCGTCATCCCCATCAGGTTCCATTGCCTTTGCAAGGATACCATTTGTGCCTCCACACACGACGTGTGCTTGATGAGGATGATTATGAATCTCCGCATGCATGACCATGCACCATAAACCAAGTATAAGAGCTAGATTAGATGCCACCATTTTAATTTTTAGTGAAGTGGGAGAGATTTAATTTATTAGAAGCTAGGTTAGATTATTAATTAAAGACTTTTAGATGGGCTAAACATATATAATAAGGTAATAGAAGTGACCAATTTATATAGGGTAAAAGATGATATAAAGTTGAAGTGAGAAAGGAGGTGCCCATGAACAAGTGAGGAATGGAGGAGGGAGGAATGTGTTGAGAACGTGAAGGCGTATGGTCAGTAAAAGTGTGAATTACATGGAAAATATCACTCTTTTGATTGGTGATAATTTGCTTTTTTGATGGTGCATTGAGTTCTAGTTTTTTTGATTTGTTGGCCAAAAAGCTACTTAGTGATCCGTTGTTCACAAGAATCAATGTTGTCGAGATTACATAGGTAGAGAAGGTATATATACAATTATCCGATAATTGGAATATAAAAAACATGTCATCATATTATGTAAGGTTGCATCTTGTAAAAATTAAAATGGCTTGATTTTTAAAATTTATTCAGAAACCGATCCTTTTAAAAATTTATGGTACGATATTGTTTGTCTAGAAGGTAAACTATGAACCTAAAATCCAGGTAACCTAATTTAAAATTTCTGTGACATACAAGTTAATTACATGGCTTTAAAATGAGCTACTATTATACAAAGATAAGATTGATAAATTTGGAGCCTTTACTTTTATGTCATCTTTGGTTAAATTTATGTGTGAAGATGAGATTAATGAATGGAGCATTGGAGCCTTTATATATTGTCGTCTTTGATTAAAACTGATCTAGTTATAATAACTTCAATTATTATATAAATGGAAAGGTGACAAGTGCTTCTACCTTACCTAGCTAGTAGCTTAGTAGTTTTCTGCCAAACCAATTCCATGAGATAGTTGAATCACTGTTAGGGCTTGTTTGGTTCACCTTATTTTTGCTTATCTAAACTAATCTGATCTGATCTGATCTGATTTGGTATGGTCTAATTTTATCTAATCTGGCCTGATGTAATATGAATGTCATATTTGATCAAACTTTGACCTTGAATATACAATAATCTATACGGAAAAATATATCAAGTGGGGTATTGTTAGATTCGTAATAACGTGATTTTCATAATTTTTTTCATTACAAAATTAAAGATATTTAGTGATAAAAATTGCACATAAAACGATAATCTGATCAGAACTTATTTTTCCTGATCTGATTTATAATCTGACCAAAACTTATTTTTTCTAAAATAAATTTAAAAAAAAAAAAAGTGAACTGAACAAGGCCTTATTTGGTTCAATCTATTAAAAAAGACACTTATACTACCTCCATTTTTTTTAATTAGTTGGCACGTTTTGACTTTAGTATTATTCACACACTCCCCTTTGACCGTATTTTGTGATTTATATGTAATATAAAATATAGTCATGTGGGGTCTTGTTAGATTCGTCACGGTATCCATTTTCTAAATATCAACTTTTTGTAATTTTTGCTTATCGGTAACCAAAGATATTAACGTTTGGATTTGTACATTGGCAAACATGACTAAAGAAACATGTCAACTAAAAAGAAACGGAGGAAGTATAAATTAAAACTTCTTTGTACAAATTTTATCACATTAATTACTTGTTTAAAATACAATATTTATGTTTCGATTAGGGTTAACATATTTTACAACAGCTAATTCGATCATATATTTGTGTAATTGTGTGCATGCAATGATATGCATGCTTTCTTGTAAATCAGCTACGAAGTATATTTTAATGCATGCATGCATCAACCGGGAAGATATATTTAGAATAGCAGTATCCGTAACTATTTAGCCCCTCCTTAGCTTGTACAAAAAAACCTCCAAGATTTATTATGTACAAAAAAAAAAAACAAATCGCGTCTAAATAAAGATTAAAAAATTACAGAAGATTAGGACATAGAAAATATATACAACAACATGAAAGTAAGTGATATATTAGTAAAAGTCATGCATTATAACAAAAGAGTCTTGAAGTTAGCTACTCCGATCCTCTTATTGTCATTATTAGTTTGGGATTGAATCTTCTTTAGAATTATAAAGGACCAAACTTTTTTTTTTTCTTTTTTTTGACACAATATAAATGGACCAAACTTGTTTGGGCTTTCACTGCACGAATGTTATGTATAGTAAGTTTAATTTGACACAATACAACTAACTATAAAGCTAGCTATATTCACCTCAACTTCAATTCAAAACAAACAAGTATTCTCATTTCTGTAATAGTAAGCTTAATTTGAAACAGTTAACTAATTTGTTAAATTTCAATTGAGGTAAAAAGGGGAAAAAATCACTATAAAGCAAGTTTATATTGTGATTTCATCATATATATGGTCAACAATTTCATGTGTACTATAACTTGCTCAAGTAATTTTTTGAAGAAATTGATCATTAAACATTATTTCAAATTATGGCAAGTTATAGTACGTACATATGGACATGTAACTCACATAACTCCATAGGAGTATGGTATAAGACCATAACATATAGTTTAATATATACAAATATATGAACCAATGAATAACATACTTATTATTACTTTCATTTGGCAACTACATACAAACATAATATACCCCCAATTAATTAACTAGCTAGGGCTTACAAACATCTATATGTAAAGGCATGAATGTATGTAATTCTATCTAACAAGGGTTAAGCTAAGGTAACTAGTACATTCAAGTACCATTATTATTTTTCCAAATTAAATTCAATTCTTCCTCATGCAGCAGGCGCAAAATCGTATGGACCGTCAATATTAGCATCGTCATCATCATCTCTGCCGGGTTCCATAGCCATAACAAGGCTTCCATTCGCGCTATAAACAGTATAAACACCATGGATATGTGCATGATCATGATCATCTATCTCCACATGGACAAACATGCTCCATAAATCAAGAATAAGAGATAAAGTAGGAGCCATAATTCGACAAATAATAATTTTTTTTTGGTAAGGAAAGGTAAACAAAAAGTTAGGATAGTCTTCTAATATATCAAGACTATAACTAGACAAAGATATATACTGTAATATATATGGAGTACGTCAGTACGTGTATGTGTGCTAAACTGCTAACTAGCTAAGGTGCTTTGGCTAGGAGCGCGATAACAATATATATAGAGAGAAGGAAATTATTAAAAGAGATCAATGGTGTGAAAGAGAGAGGTGGCCATGAAAAGATGAACTATGAAAGAACATGAAGATGTATGGCGTGAGCATGTCGACAACTATTCTCCATATGTTGTTTGGGTTTATACTATACATTGTACTCCTCTAGATGCCAAGTGCTTCAAAAAATGCCCTTTGTGTGTGGATTGACTGGATTCCGAATCAACACTCTATTTTAGCCTTTTAGCCTTTTGGTCCATCACTCCTCATATATGCAATGTGTTAATTATAAATAACGGCTTTTGAATTCACTAAAAGGAAACTCGACATCAAAATATAACTTGAGTCTTCTATGACTCTAATAATTCTCAAATGAAGAAGAATTTTGGTAAACACAATACAATTGGTACTAATGAAGAACTGGTATTGACTAACTAATTGTATAGTTGATTGTATAAAAATATTTGGTAAATAGTTAATTATTTAAAGTTATTTGAGTATATAAAATGACCAATAAGCTAATTGTGAGAGTAAATAATTAAGATAAGGTTTTAGATTAAATAGGAGCACAAGTGTAATTTCACCTAAAAATTCTGAATTATTTAGTGGTCAATCAGCTGATATTGATCAAGTAAGCCATTTTCGCCCTAATAAGATTTTGGAAAAATATATTAAAAAGCTAAAAATGAAAAGAATTGACAATAAATAAACATTTATTACACCGATTTACTCGTGAATTGTTGATAAATTCTCAACTTAATACTAAAAAAGGAAGCATATTAAATGCTTAGCATTGCCCTAACATTTTTACCAACCACAAAATTTCTAATATTATTAGCATTACTACCTTAAAATTGTTTTTAGTGTTAGTGGTTTTATGATAAAACTACCAATAATATTAGTGGTTTTATTACCTATAAATAGCACAAAATTATGTGATTAATGCCAATATGTCACCAATCTTATGGGCCATAGGCCCATAGCCATACCCCAAGGATGTATGTCAAGATTTTGAACTTCTACCGTCCCCAAAATGAACAACAGAGCAAATTCATTTTTGTGGTTGAAATTAATTTTCCAACAATTTCTAATTGTAATCCAATCCAACTAAAACAAAAGTCAAAAACAAAAAATGAACAACACCCATTTCTTGAAAAAATGGCAGCAAGAGCTCAACTCTCCCACACAATTTCCCGGCCAATTTCCGGCGTATCCCCAACTTTCCGGCGACGTTTCACCGGAATTACCTTCCCAATAACAAATCCTAAAAACCCAATTCCTAGAATTTCAAAAAAATGGGGGAATTCAAAGTTTGCAATAAAGCTAAGTTTACAAGTAGAAGAGAGTAAAATCCCAGCAAAATCAACGGTTGATGTTCAACGAATGGTTGAATTTTTGTATGAAGATTTACCTCATTTGTTTGATGATCAAGGGATTGATCGGACGGCTTACGATGAGCGTGTGATGTTCAGGGACCCCATTACTAAGCATGATACTATTTCTGGGTATTTGTTTAATATTGCTTTTTTGAAGCAGATTTTTAGGCCTATTTTCCAACTACATTGGGCTAAGCAGGTAAAAAAAAATCTTCCTTTTTTTAAATTGGTTGATTTAATTATTGTTCTGAAGTTTTGTGCAGTAGTTACACTTTTACAGTAGATGTTTTA
This sequence comes from Chenopodium quinoa, assembly GCF_001683475.1. Classification (NCBI taxonomy): domain Eukaryota; kingdom Viridiplantae; phylum Streptophyta; class Magnoliopsida; order Caryophyllales; family Amaranthaceae; genus Chenopodium; species Chenopodium quinoa. The sequence goes on from NW_018742969.1 coordinate 725,244, forward strand.
ATTGTGAAGGGTAGTGGGAGTATTATCGTAATACTTCCTCCGTTTCATATTAGTTTTCGATGCACTGTATTATGTATTATGATCAATTAATTAGGTAGAATATGTAAAGTACTTTATATGATTGTAGCAGGCAGTTAGATATGGTGGATTGGTGGTAGTAGTGGTGATTTTTGTGTAGTTTTGCGAGGAAAGTTTCAAACTGATATCCATGAAAGTACGTTTTTTCTTCATATACAAGTACTAATTTTAATTACCGCCCTACAGTTGGTATTGAGTGGTACTAGAAATTTATGAAGCACTAATTGTTAGCGTTGCATTATCATGGACATTGACTAATCACGTCATATATTACCACCCACCAAACAGGCTGTTAAGGCATTTAAATTTTCGCGTTGAAAGTCTTACTAGACTAAATAGAGCTAAAATTTTCGTGTTCCACTTTTTATAATGCTGTACGTGTAACTAGATTTTCGGCGTCATTACTCAGAACTGAATGTCATGTAGGGATTTTCTGGCATGATCTTTAATCTGTGTGGGTTACTTTCCTAAATTTGCTCGTTTAAGTGACTTGAGTTGTTGTAGACAGGGCCATATGAGATAACTACAAGGTGGACTATGGTAATGACATTTATTCCCTTGCCGTGGAAACCAGAATTGGTCTTCACTGGAACTTCAGTAATGGGCATCAACCCTGAGACAGGAAAATTCTGTAGTCATGTGGTGAGCTCAGTCGCCATGTGAATTGGTTAAATTTGGTGTACGGACTTATATGAAAATTCGAGAGACCTTATAAGTACATTTCTGACATTGTGAAATATGTAGGATTACTGGGATTCTATAAAGGCCAATGACTATTTTTCTTTGGAAGGCTTATGGGATGTGTTTAGACAGGTATTTGTGTCTTTATTAGTGTAATGAGCTTATGTCATATGCTCTTCAGATTATTAACTAAACACACTCCTTATATGCAGCTTCGTATGTACAAGACACCGGACTTGGAAACACCTAAATATCAGATACTGAAAAGAACTGCAAACTATGAGGTTTGATTTTCTGTACACTGAAGTATATAATGGCGGAATCTCTTCTCTTGTGATTGCAGTTCCATATGATACAAATCTTTGCCTCCTTTCTTAAGGTTGTTTGTTAAGGACGGCTTAGAAAGCTTAAGATTCTTTTTACTATCAAATTGAATAATAGAAAATCTTATGGCAGTCTGGCACCCTAACGGCCTACCAAGTACAACAGGTGTATTTGTATACAATGGACTTAGTCACCTCAAATTTCATAAATGTCACCCACTAATCTACAATCTGATAAAGGTTACATCTTTTTGTGTTGTCCTCTCTCTTTCTCTTTTTGAGGAATTAGGATTAAGAATTTAAGATCCTTCAACAACACTAGCTTGATGAGATTCATATCCATTCCTGGTTTTTTATTTCACTTAAATCTAATATGTGATCCTGAGGAGAGTACAGTCAGTACACTCACAATTCTCACTACACTGTTATTTATGCAAAAACACAGGTACGAAAGTATGCCCCATTTATAGTCGTGGAAACTCAGGGTGACAAGCTTTCTGGATCAGCTGGCTTTAATTCTGTCGCTGGGTAAGTATCATTCCTATTGTTAGACCTATCATCTGCAGGTCAGATAAACTGGTGTTCCCAACAATGATAAGCAATGAGAATTGTTCTTTTCTCCAGATACATATTTGGAAAAAATTCGAAGGAAGAGAAGATACCCATGACTACCCCTGTCTTCACGGAGACCAATGATGCTGGAGAGTCAAAAGTGTCCGTTCAGATAGTCCTTCCTCAAGATAAAGACCTTGACAGGTGGGACTTTGGCCTCCATGGCTGTTAGAATTGGTCTTACTTCCCTCGTAATAGGCCACAAAGTTACGATACCATAACTATCCTCCGTTATCTAAGTTTTAATTTGCACCATGCCCGAAGTAATCTTTCTTTGAAATTCTTAGTTGATGATAACAAGAAGGATATTCTGGCAAGTCAAACTATAACTTGTTAAATTGAGAAATGAGCATATTATTTATGGACAGGGTATCGTTTATTGCTATATCAATTTGTACATATCATGCTCACAATTTACGATATTATCACCATGTTCTTGGAATAAAGTAGTGTCAGGTGGCTCTGCCAGCAGCTTACTAATCGTAGAAAAGTTTGTTTGTATGGCTAACTTGAGCAATTGTGTATGTGTGTATTAGTTTGCCTGACCCTAATCAAGAGACTATCAACCTGAGGAGAGTAGAAGGAGATATTGCTGCAGCACTAAAATTCAGTGGAAAACCTACAGAGGAAGTCGTCAGACAAAAAGAAAGAGAACTTCGGGATAGTCTTATCAGAGATGGTCTCAGACCGAGAAAAGGGTGCTTGCTTGCTCGCTACAATGATCCTGGCCGAACATGGGAGTTCATCATGGTAAGAAGCATTTGTTGTGCAAGTTCATCTTTTGTGAATCGTGTGTCTTGATTACAGGCTCTTACATCTGTTCTCTTTTCCTGCTTTTTTTGGTGGTCTCACTGTACTGAAGAGGAATGAGGTGCTGATATGGCTTGAAGAATTTAGGTTAGAAGAAGATTAGGAAAACTCAGACATTCAAGCTGTTGAAGTAGAACTTCTGATTGCCATGTTTGTTCGGATCACCTCTTCTGGAAGCTGAAGATGAAGATGAAAAATTGAAAACCATATGGATTAGCAATGTTAGATAAACCATAATGATTACATACGTTACTTCATGATATTCTAGGCACAAAGTGTATGAAAACAAAAATCAAGAAGTATGTTCACTTTGTTCTTAGTTTAGATGAGTGTTTGATTATAAAGGTATGGAAACAAAACTAGGCATGCCTTCTCACAAGGCAAAAGCTAGCCTAGTTAGTCAATGTACAATAGTGTCCAAAATCGAAGATCCTATGCTCTAAACTTCTAAAACAATGTGTCGATAAGTGGTTACCAAATTATGTAATGCTCAATTTGCTACTCGATAGATATCTTATTTTTCTAGTTGAGTCATCGACTCATCGGCTTTTATAATTTTATTTATTTTACTACTTCCGGTCCAAATTACTCTCAACTTTGGAATATTTTATATCTTACAAATAACACTCCAAAGTTGCGAATAATTTGTACCGAAGTTAGTATTTAGTTTTCTTTCTGTACACCTTTGACTTGACTTTTACCTCCAATCATTGATTGTTATGCGCAACGAGATTTAAACTTCAGAAGTACTTTTCCTCGCAGTAGCATGCGTGCAATGTGGTCATATTGGTCAAAAAGGTTCTAGAATCAATAGTTTATTTATATTATTGGTTTATATAGATTTATTGATTTATATTATCTAAACGAAATTATTGATTTATATTAAACAGTATTAGTTGTGCAAGTATTTATTAATCATGCATTGAATTTGTAGAAATTGACTTCATTAGCTTTGGAAACATGTGATCGTTAAGACGTAAACCTTCCTAGAAAGCTTCATGCGTATGTCTATGGATCAAATATGTAGGAATATTGGTTGAATTAAATAACTAAAGAAGACTTATATCGCGAATGTAATCATGTATTATGGTTGATTTTAAGATGGCACTAGTTTTGCTAGAAACAAGATGTTTATTTTTTTACGAAAACAAGACGTTTATTAAAAATGTGAATTATTCTACTTTTGACTAGACAAGACGAGTTTGAAAAGTATTCGGTTGTCGAATATGAATTTTCTTGAACAAACTAAAATTATACGTAGTAAAAATTAATTTTATTATTCCAACTTAACTATTTAAATAATCCTAGATGTAAGTCAAGTCCAATTTATAAATCAAGTCGATTTGATATTTATACAATCTACTTATGTACTTAATATGAAGTGGAGTATGTTTTTAAATAGATATTAAAGGTTGAATCCCGCCCTTTATATTTTGGTCTAAAAAATCCGCTGAAGATAATATTTATCAATTAATAAGAGTGCTTCCTCACTTTTAAAAATATGTCATTATATCATAATTAAAAGACGGTTACGGTTTTATCGTAGGTAGGATAAGAGATAGGGAAAGCTAAAATATAGTTGTATGCAATTAAAAGCTACCCTTACATTACTTTGTAAGGAGGAAATGAAATCACATGAGCAATTGATCAAAGCAAGACGTCAAGTTTGACACTTAATTTTGTGCAAACATTAAAAAAATATAGTTTAAGTCTTGAAGATGACCAAAGCATTGCACTAGTATTTACTCGTAATTCCTAACTACCAACAGCTTAAAGCAACATATGTAAGTAGTCTATAAAATCATCCCTTTCATCAAATTATTAGGGCAATGAACACTAATCTCATTGTCAAACAATCTTATTACTTGTAATTACGGAGTAATTCATATCGGGTTAATTTACATAAAGAAAATTGAGGGGGGAAATTACCAATAATAGACATATCTAGATTTAAGTAGATCATAGTATCATACCAATCAAGACTAAGAAAATCTAATCATATTTTATTTCTTTTGAAAAAAAAGAAAAGATAAAAGAAGCATTAGGAATCTCTAGGATGGAAATTTCTAATGTAAGAAAATCTATTGAAATGGATATAGCATCACACTTACTTCAAACAGTATATGAAGAAAATTATAGTATTGTTTGGTAATTCCCTTACATTATCCATTATTCTAGGTAAACTTGTGTTTTATTCACCTGAATTTTCATTTATCTAAACCTATTTTATCTTATTAAAACTTATAAGAACTAATTAATCTTTATTAAAACTTATTGTAGTTGGAATTTGAACTTGAATACCTTAATCAGAACTTATTTTTTCTTAACTTATCTAATCTGAACTTATTTAAACGTCCGTCAACTTATAAGACTTTAATTAAGTAAAATTATAATTAACAAATTAAGGCCTTACTGTTTCTTTTTACCTAAGTACCTATATCCAATATTCATGTATAAACTTTATGTTTACCCTTTTTTCATAAAAGCTTTAGCTTTGTTCATTTAATAATTTGTGTTGGATTAAACACAACATACATTTTCACAAGATTAACTTTTTACAAAATATGTTTTTTATCAATAAAATAATAGTCAAATGTTGACAAACATGTCAGGTCAAAATAATGTAACTATGGATAATAAAATTTAATAACTTTATATTTAACCAGTGTTGTAAAAATAAGTGTTTCAAAGGCTACAAATAACAAAATGAATAATGTAATTGTTTGATCCAAAGAAAGATGTTGTGGCGTGAATTCGTTAATTCCGGCGCAAGCGAGGTGCTCATTGTATCGCCGATACGTTTGTTTTCAAAAGCAGTGACGAAGTCATGCCACATCATCTTCCTTTTGATCAACAATTACATTATTCATTCCGTTATTCGTTGCCTTTGAAACACTTATTTTATAATAATCAGTACTCCCACATACAAAACATTAATAAAAACACGTCAAACCGACTTTCAATACGAGGAACTTTACAACTTGTTCACAAGTCTTCCTTACCTTACGTTATGCTTATGGTACTATAAATATAGCCGTTGATCACACACAAAAAATAACACCCAAATCTCAAACATTTCAAACCCAGTAGGCGCCGCCGCGCAAGTAACACAAATAATCTCTCACTACCCAAAAAAAAAAAACTCCTTTAATTAATTTTTAAATTTTAATTTTATTAATATTAATTTCTTAATAAATAATCGCGAGAAACGCGTAAGTTTGCTGTTGCCAGTTCCTCATTTCAGTCAGTGGTAACCCATTATCTTCTCCACTCAATTATAAAAAAATTTACTATTGAACTGGGTTTTTGTCTAATTATAGATTCATATTTAGTCTTAATTTTTATTTTTTTAAGAAAAAATAGTGAATTATTTTGCTAAAAAGTCAATTCTTTTTTTTTTTTTTTTTTGGCTTTTTTGGGGGTTTCACGTGGTTGAGATTCCTCCTCCATTCTTTGCATTTGGGAGGGTCCCTTTTTACAACTCTGTCATTTGTTTGCTGCTCTGGTGGGATCTTCTTACTCTCTGGTTAGTTTCTGATCTGGGTTTTTTTTTCTTCTAATTTTTCTAATTTTTTTGAACTTTTTTGGTGTAAATTTGGATGAACTGATTTGATTTATGGATTAAGTATGCATCTAGGGTTGATTTGATGTTTTAATGATGATAAAGATTTGATTTTGTTTGAATTTTTTTGGTGGCAAAGTTGTGCATATTTTAGATTAACTGTTGTGATTAATTTTTAATTAGTTTTTATTTAGATTGTTTGATTTTGTAATGATGAAAAAGTTGTGAACTTTTTAAGTGATTAGTTTATGGTTTTCTATTTGATTAGGATTGGATGATGATGATGGCATTTCTAAGCATGATTTGGGTTTTTTTTGTGTTTAATTGAAATGGGTTGGTTTTAATTTTTATTGATTTGGTTTTAGTGCTAATTCTTCATCTGGGTTGACGTGATTTGTTGAATTTGAAAAAGATAGGAACTTTATTTTGGATAAACTGAGAATTGGGATTTGGGAAGTTTAGAGAAAGTGTAAATTGTGATTATGGATCTAAATCAATTTTGTTTAGGGTTTATGAATTTCTTGTTTCAAGTGAGACAATTACATAAATCGGTTGACTTAAATTTTCAGATGTAAATAATAAAGAAAAATCAAATTCTGTTTGAATTTTGAGTTAAAGGTGTTTTATCTCTTACTGATGCTTAAAGATACAGTGTTTTTGTCATGCTTTTGGTATAAATAAGAAGTAAGAACATTACCAGCTTTTTTGCATATAGTTGGATTCAGTCTAATTCAATTCTGTAATGTTTACATAGAGTGGAAGAAGGAATAAAATGGCGGAGGCAAAACCCACTACACCCCTGATCCCACCATCAGCAACCAACTCGTCGGCTTCACCGTCGAGAAAGCTACCTGATTTTAAGCAATCTGTGAGGTTGAAGTATGTCAAGCTTGGTTACCATTACCTTATTACTCATGCTATGTACCTTTTACTGACTCCTTTTGTAGTCATACTTGCTGCTCAGCTCTCCACTTTTTCACTAGAAGACATTAATTTGCTTTGGGAGCATCTTCAATATAACCTTATTTCTGTGATTATCTGCTCAACCCTTATTGTCTTCCTGTCCACTTTGTACTTTATGACCCGCCCTCGCCCTGTTTACCTTGTTAATTTCTCATGCGCTAAGCCAAATGATTCCCTTAAATGTCCGAGGCCCTATTTCATGGATAAAACTGAGTCTGCTAAGGTGTTTTCTGACCAAATCCTTGGTTTTCAGAGAAAAATCCTTGAGAGGTCTGGCCTTGGGGAGGAAACTTACCTACCAGAGTCTCTTCATAATACACCTCCAAACCCTTCTATGGCGTCTGCCCGGGCTGAGGCCGAGGAGGTGATGTATGGTGCCATTGATGAGCTATTAGCCAAGACCAATGTGAAACCCAAGGATATTGGGATTTTAGTTGTCAACTGTAGCTTGTTTAATCCTACCCCTTCCCTCTCTGCAATGATTGTGAACCATTATAAGCTACGAGGGAACATTGTGAGCTATAACCTTGGAGGAATGGGATGTAGTGCCGGGGTCATTTCCATTGATCTTGCTAAGCAACTCCTTCAAGTTCACCCAAATTCTTATGCTTTGGTTGTTAGTACTGAAAACATCACTTTGAATTGGTACCTAGGGAATGAACGTTCAATGCTTCTTCCGAATTGCTTGTTTAGAATGGGTGCTGCTGCTATACTTCTTTCTAACAAAAGATCGGATAAGAGAAGGTCCAAGTACCAGTTAGTTCACAGTGTTAGGACCCATAAAGGTTCTGATGATAAGTGCTACTCTTGTGTTTACCAAGAAGAAGATGCTGAAGGGAAGGTTGGTGTTTCTCTATCCAAAGAATTGATGGCAGTTGCTGGTGATGCCTTGAAAACCAACATTACTACTCTCGGGCCTCTTGTTCTTCCAATGTCCGAACAACTGCTCTTCTTGGCCACATTGGTTGGAAAGAAACTTTTCAATATGAAGATCAAGCCTTACATACCTGATTTCAAGTTGGCTTTCGAGCACTTTTGCATCCATGCTGGGGGTAGAGCCGTGCTTGATGAGCTAGAAAAGAACTTGCAGCTCAGCGAGTGGCACATGGAGCCATCTAGGATGACCCTTTATAGGTTCGGTAACACCTCAAGTAGCTCTCTGTGGTATGAATTGGCATACTCAGAAGCTAAGGGGAGGATGAGGAAAGGAGATCGAGTGTGGCAGATTGCATTTGGGTCTGGTTTCAAGTGCAACAGTGCAGTCTGGAAGGCTCTCAGAACAGTAAACCCTGCTAAGGAGAAGAATCCATGGATGGACGAGATCCATAAGTTTCCAGTCAATGTTCCGTTGGTGTCTCCATTTTAAATCGTGTTTTCATGGTTGTGTGATTCACTTATAGCCATCTTGCCAATGGGTTGCAGTCCCTGTATTGTCATAGAGAAACTACGATTAATGACTTGAGAGATGGCAGGGCAAATTTTGGTACATTTTTCAACATGTAGAGGTAGAAGCCAATGCTGATGTTTGTGTGGTGAAGTCCTCTTCCCATCTTTCGCTTTAACTGTACCCAGCAGATTATGAAATTCTTGTAGTTATTTTTTCTCTTGGAGTCTTCGTGCTGTTGAAGATACTCGGTGATGTACTTATTAGTTTATCCTTTGATGGTTCAATTGTACCATATCTTTCGTGTTGAACTTTCAAATTTTATGCCAATTCAGAATTCTCTTCAAATTTCATCTCTAGTCATGGTATTTTATATCGTTGAATGTTAAGACAGCAAAACAAGTTCCATTTTGTTTCGAGGTTTGTTGTTCACTTGTCATCAATGTATCTTTAGAAACTGCTTCAGAGGCATCAGATGTTTACTAAAACAAGTTCCATTTTGTTTTGAGGTTTGTTGTTCACAATTTCTCTGGCCGAGACTGCCAGGATTCAATCTTCTGGGACTAGTACAGGTCTTCTTCCTTGAAGGACCGCAATCATCTACCAATAGTTAACAACAAATGCAACCACGTTCCGATGTTTTCACTTGTACACAAGTCGCAACCTGTATGACCACGATACATTCCACTTGTGCACCTTGCGAGCTTTGCTCGTAGGAAAGTAGTGACCAAGAAGGGTATCGGAGCCTAGAACTTTCAAAGAAAAGAAGACAAATCAAAATTTGTGGTGGAAATTCTAAGATGCTGACTAGTGACAAGCATACTGTTCTGAACTTCTAGCAAGCTGTCCAGTTCTAGAAAATTTTGGTTCTGTTTTTCTACTTTGCCGGGAACAAAAATTTGTTGTAATCCTCCTGATTCTGATTGCTTTAATTTGTGATGTTGTGACAAGTACGTGGATATCACTATTGAAATATCCATACTTGTCTATTTACATTTGGAAAGGCGGATACCACATAAGAGAATTGATTAACCAATTAATCTTGTGTAAGGCGGGCTTACGTAATAGTTTTTATGGTAACTTTGATAATTATAACGGTAACTTTTTTTTTTACAAGTGTTTTAAAACAGTAAAATTTGTAATGAACTTGATCACAAGTTTAAAACATTTAAATTTATTTCAGGAAGATGGTAACTTTTGTATACCTTATATATTTATCATATATGGGTAATTTTAAATACCTTTAGGGCGAGGTAGAATTTGTGTTGAATAAAAGCCAATTGACCAGATTGGTAAATAAAAAAACCCTTAGTGACAATTTGGTAAAATAACTTACTCCGCGACAATTTGGTAAAAAAAACTAACCTTAAACGACAATTTGGTAATTAAAATAATCTCAGGCGACAATTAACTCAAACAATACAAAAATTCCCGATAAATTTCTCGTGAATGCTTAATTTAGTTCGTTTTTCTTGTTATTTTACCAACCGTTTTACAGAAATAACAATATGAAGAAAAAAAAAAGTTAAGCTTCAATTTTCACTTAAGTTTCATACCCATTATAACGAAATTTTTTTTAAAAGGGATTGGAAATAAAAAGGGATGACATGTAAATTCAAAATTTTAAATGGGAAAAATAAATTTAAGAACACAAAAACAAATTAAATTAGGATTTTTTAAGAGTTTGTCGGGAAAAAAATAGATTTTTTTGGTCTAAATGTCGTCGGAGTTTATTATTTTTACCAGTTAACTATTTTTACCAAACTGTCGCCGGAGTAAGTTTTTTTACCAAATTGTCGCTAGAGGTCTTCTTTATTTACCAATCTGATCAATTGGCCCATACAAGTGTACAACATTTGAGATATAAATTTGAAATCCATCAATAAATACATATTAAAATTAATAAAATAACCCTTCCATTCAAATTATAATTTTTCATGTCCTTCGGTGTTTTATGATCCATTGTTGGAGAAAATTCGGGGTTATATCTAAGGGCATATATATAATTCATAATGACCAAAAAAGTCCCCGATAGGCCAATTCATTGTCGAACTCTAAAATAATTCCTCTACGTTTTTCCATGCCTTGCAGATGAAAAAGAGTGAAAGTAGAGTAGAAGACAATTACTATTGAAACCAAACTGTGAGACAGCCACATACCAGAATCATACTGCATTCTCAGAAACTGTTGAAATTGGACCAGTTAAGTATACCTCTATCTGAGATACATCTATCACTACTATCATCATATCAGCATCATACTGCATTCTTGCAGTATTCAACAGACTCTATAGTAATGAGAGGAACGACACAACACAACAAATTCCTCTTTACACATTTTCATCTCAGAAAAGATACGATGATGAAACACTCGAAATATAACTCATGCAAGTTAACCTTAAATTATACAAAAACATCCCGGGTGTCTATTAAAGCATATTGTCTGAGGTTTCAGTTATAAGAGAAAACCAGACAAACCCAGAGTAAAGAATCTAAAGGCAGAATTATTTTATGACCCTAAATTATGCATTTGTTACTTCTTCCTTGGCCTTCCCCTCATCAGCAATGTGGAAGCCTTCCATCTTCTGCGAAACTTCCTCTGCACCAGTACCAGCGGCCTTAAGCTTTCCAGTGGAGGCGGTGGTAGCAGCTGCTGCTGTCTCATTTTCTTCCTGTGTCAAAGGACCTGTCTGCCATATCCTGATGGTTCCATCTTCTGATCCAGAGGCATATGATTCCCCTCCCGGTGAGAATCGCACACAATGAACAGGACCATGATGACCCTTGTTGCAAGCTTCATAAAATACAGGTTTTAATCAGATTCCACAGTTAAGTTAATGAAATAATCACATCTGACTTATTCAGAAGACTTGTGCTCTAGGATCTAATAATGAAATAAATAAATAAATAAATAGTAAAAAAGGAGGAATGGGAAAAATTAAATTTTAAGATTAAGATAAATTTTAAGATTAAGATATCAATTCCATATGAACGTAATAAGCTCAGCTTTCTACTCCCAGAAAGGCTAGAACGAATATAAGAATGATAATCCCTCTGTCCCAAGCTGGCAACATTTAAATTGATAGGTCACTTACAAAACTACGATAATTAGAAAGTTAGAACTATGATAAGAAAAAATGAATAGATTTATTTTTTATTTTTTTTTAAAATGTGTAGAGAAGGATATGTAGGGCGTTTCAGTTAAATTTTAAGTGTTCCACACCTCAACCGATATAGCCTCAAATGTGGACACAAATGAGCAAACAACCATCAGATTCAAATCCAGTCTTGTCAAAAAAAAAAAAAAAAAAATCCACTCATCAACCAGCCCCTTGTCTCTAGCTCTTACTCATTCCTATAAATCCAACTTCCAAACATGGACATACAGCTGACAAAAAGTATCCACCTGACTATTCCTTTCCAATGCAGCATTTTGTCCACTACTTGTACTTTCCCAAATCTAAACGCACTTCCACTAGTGAGAGCACAAATTGAAAGGGAGTGCAAGAAACTCTGAGTGTGGTCTAATTAAAAACTCTTTCTTAATAAAGAGTGGTAAGCTACCCACCATTTTTGTTAATTTTATATTTAAATTGGATAAGCAAACAACAAAGAGAGCAAGCTCCAAAGAAGACTTGAAGAACATACCTATCTCTTCTCCAGTATGAAAATCAAACACTCGAACCCACATATCTTCCCCTCCAGCAACAAATTTGTTTCCATACTTGGGCTCTAATGAGGCAGATTCAACGGTGCATGGCATTTCATAGCTCTTGACCAATCCAAAACTGGAAGAAAGAAGAAACTATATATAACAGCACATACAAAATGATCTTAAAGGAGAATGATAATAAAATAAAATTTGATGAAGCTTACTAATTGGCATCCCAGAACTTAACACTAGTGCCATCACAGGTTGTAATATAACGGCCATCTTGACTCACTTCAGCACTGGTGACAGATGACTTTGTATCGAGAGTTCGAACAATCTCACCACTTCTTACATCCCATAATCTGCATATTATCAAAAGCAAGTCAAAACAGCCTATGCAAATATGTTCCAGGACAATATGACAGTTCCAAGAAGTCAGATACATGCATACGAATGTATCTAATCAAACAAAATCCAGTATAAGTGATAACCGCGGGAAATGATTTTGGCACACCTCTCTGTGAGAACACAATTTTCTATGCTCTTCTCACATAAGGGTGTGCCAAAATCAATTAAGAGAGTGCCAAAATCAATTTCCGATAACCGCATTGGTACCACTTGAACAACAGCCCAAACCTTACTAGTTTGACATAAAAGAAATGTTTAATCGATTGTTATATACCATAAACTTGTCCTATAAAGATCATACTTTAACATGTAAAAGTGTAATAGATTGAGACCAGCAACTCACACACATAGCAAAAGCAAATAACAGAAAAAATGGAGGTGAAGGATTAAAGCTTTAATTAATCAAAGGCTTAAAGGTTTACACAAAACAATGAGTTTAAGCTCACTACTCTCCTAACAGCGACTTTAGTTCACAACTCTAAATTTGTGCTAGAAAATTCATTCCAAATTCTGCCTACCTTTTCCTTTCCCCTCTCTCCATTTATACTAAAACTAAAGACCATTAACCTAATAATACTATACTACTACCCATATTGCCCCTCCTTGGGTTAGTAAATTACGAAAAGTTTTCAAAGAGGGTTCCCAATGGAAGCTACTAGTTAGGAACTTAAAGTGATCCAAGCAGCCTACCTTTTCAACCAGTTTAAGCCTTGACCAGCTGATTGAAACTGGGAACTCAAAAGCCCATACTACCATACAAAATCCAAACATACAATGCCGTGAATTTTTCAGCTGTTAGAAAAGAGTTCAGGAATTAGGATAATTGCAGGGTGCAAATAAGCTTATTCACTTCCTAGTGTCCCTCAAAGCTTTAGCCTTCATTACAGTCTGAGCACTCAAAAAGTGTCCAGCACCTGACCTGAAAGAAACTAATCAAGGGCCCAGGAGCAAACATGACATGAAGAGAAGCTATCAAACAATGGTGGGAACCCGTCATGATTATCTAGGTACCAAAAGCAATCAACACATTTTTCTTGAACTATAAAGATTATTTGAACAGCATACTGAGATATTCACACACCATCACCCAAATAAACACAAAAGATAGAGAACTAAAAGATTGTCTTCAAAAAGAGCTCTTCAACTCCTTTTTTTCTTAAGAAATAACCAGCAAACATACCTAACTCCACCAATGTCAGTGCAAGAGCTCAATATAGTTTGATCACTGTGAAGCCAGGCAACTGTTCTGACTGAGCCAGGACATTTATCCACTTCTCGAGGAGGAGCATCTGGACGATTCAGATCATAGATGCGAAGGAATTTTTCCATCCCACCGGTCAAAAGAAGGTTAGCACCCTGTGCCCAAACATGGACATCAAAACAGTCACTCACATATATAATTGGCTAAGGCCTATATTATAAAAGAAAAGGAGCATCCCAGCGAGAAGGGGGGGGGAAGATGAATACATACATAAAGAGGTTAAAATTAATTGGCTTTCGTCAATTATAAATACATACTCATACTTGCTGACAAAAAGAAAGTTTACCTCTGAGAAAGCACAAGACCTAACAATGTGCTTGTGCTCAAATGAATGCTTCACATCCCCAGTTATAGCATCCCATACTTTTCTGCATTTGAAATAAATGTACTCTGTAAGTTTCCATGCACATGATTGCATGATTTACAAATGAAATCGAGAAAATATCCACACTCGCACAAAAAAAATTAAAAATAAAATTAAAAAAAATAAAAACTATGGAACTGCATACAAATTAGTAATCTGCATTTGAAACTTGTTAGAACATTTAACATAAAGGATCCAAGGAATGATGCAAGCAAAAAACTATGCATGCTAAAAAGTTCAGTATGTAACAATAATCGGGCTAAAATGGCACTTTCGTCATTGAAAATAGTCAAATTAACTCATTTCTAAATTGGAGTTTAAGAAATGAAATGTAGCCTAAGTTGTTTCTTAGCAATAGTATGTACATTTCTGCACAATTCTGGTCCAACTTCCAACCATCACCATCACCTTATAGCTGATCCCAGCATAGAAGGGTCCTGTACCATGTTAGTTCCATTCTCCTACTCATGAATTTCATAGAAAGATTCCAAGGGAAGGCTGATATATTCTCAGGCAATATACAGCATTATGTGTTCATCCATTACAGATAGAATGAGACCTACATGAAAACATACAAAATTCGCTCATGTTTCCACAGACAGCAATCATCTTCCATTCATATAGACACAAATTATTAGAAGATATATAAGCTTTCTGTTCACATGTAGGCCACAGTGAAGAAATTACCCTCCAAAGATAGTCCTGTTCTTGGTTCTCAAAAGATATATAAGCTAGCTCTCCATATTCTACAACTCCTCTGTTGACCCCACATAAATCAAGTCACCCACAGCTTCATTATCCTACTCATGAAACAATTCTAAAAGAGCTCACTAAAAACACTTAATCATGCTGCTAAAATCAAGTCGGAGCCCTACCTAATACTAATACTCCTACTCCCCACACTTAAAGCACATGATCAAGCAGGGATTTCACCCTTTATTCCTCTGGCTAATGCCTTCAGTACTCTGTCAGATCTTCAAGTTCTTCCTGGATGCATCACTCCATACTCCATAGATTCTCAAGCTCGGACCAATCTGAGCTTGGCAATATCCTTAATGAAGCTTGGAGGCTGGGATATATTATACTCGTATAAAATTGCCCACCCTGATTTGTAAGTGATGCAGTGCATCTATGTGTTTCACCTTTGCAACTCTCAAATCTGGTTAAATTTTACCTCTCCTTCCATAAAGCTGCCCTAGCCTGATGTTTCTTGCTTATTTTAATGTATCGTATAACTACAAACATAGCTTTCAAGAGTCTCAACATAATCAAATAGTCCTCAGTTTTCTTATACGCTGTGTAGTGCATGTTTAAACTATTGTCTGTTCCTAAGTTCAGTATGTAAGGTGTTTTCTCTTCTTGCATTGTCCCTTTGCACAGCAATCTGTTTCTCTCATGTTCCCTTTCATGCTTTTATAGTCTGGAAAACCAACATGACAACAGTCACTAGTGCATATTCTCAGATGGCCTTGTTACCAAAATATTTAAGTACAGTACACACAAAACTATTTAATGGTCTGACTATCACAGTCAGATACACATCGTCTTACAGATATCTGATCTCCAAGAAACAAGTTGATCAGAAAGGAAAATAACTTAACAAATCTCGCATGCCACCGTACATCAATAGTTAGAAGAACATGCTTACTAAGTTGCTAATAAAATAGAGAAACTATAATCTGTGATACACAGCTGAAAAAATTTAACATTACAAATAAACAGAGGTCGCCACCTGAGGTGCAAAATTTTGCAAACATGGCACTATCAGATAATCATGCTCAGCAGCCCGTGATACCAATCCATTATTGCCAATAAATACACATATTCTTTTCTACAAAGCATGAGGCTAAGATAACGGATAACCCAACTGAAACATCCTTTTCACTTAAGCGTAACCGTGCACAAGGAGAAAGAACCACATACTAGTCGCAAATTGCAATAGATTGCAAGAGACATTTATCAACAAAACAAAAAAGGAAATGCAACATTCCATTTATTTTAGAAAAAACATCAAAATTCAAAATCCACGCTTCCACGTGTAATAGGCAGGTATTCTAACTACAAGTCAATGCAACAGACCAACCAACATTTTAACCAATCAAAAAGTATATGAAACGCAAAGAGAAGTAAACATACGCCGTGAAATCCGCAGATGCAGTTGCTGCATAAAGAGCATTAGTATCTAAACAACAACTCCATACAGCACCTTTATGACCCTCAAAAGTTCCAATCCAATCTCCGGTTTCCCCATTTCTAAGCATTGGAGTAGAATCTACATAAGAAATAAAAACTTTCATGTCAGAATTAATTAGCGTGACGACACT
Source organism: Chenopodium quinoa (assembly GCF_001683475.1). NCBI lineage: Eukaryota > Viridiplantae > Streptophyta > Magnoliopsida > Caryophyllales > Amaranthaceae > Chenopodium > Chenopodium quinoa. Next base: position 741,665 of record NW_018742969.1, read on the forward strand.
ACAATACAAAACAGCAATGATCGTTTTGGCAGGAAGTATTTTAAAAAGCATGTATCAAGCATTTAAAGAAATCATAGTTGTAAAGAGTAATATCAACAGTCAAGACCAAAAACCAACATAAAGTATAACTGTGTCCAACAAAAATTTCACTCCAAACATCATATCTTATTAGCCTCTAATAATATTAGCACAATTCATAAGTTCATAACATCCCAAGGAACACAAACGGATTGCAGATAACATCCCAAATAGTAAAAGGTGATTAAATTAGCCTCAAATAGATATTAAGGTCAACGCTTCTATAATCTATGATCAAAAATATGTAATAAAAAAAACAGACTTAAAGTTCAGCCTTTCAAGTCCACCCATTTCATCACAATTAATCATCAAAATTAACATTCAGGTAATCAAAAGAGTAAAACAAACATACCATAAATTTCAGTCATTACCACTTTCATTGACAATCAAACTTAACATAAAATTCAACCATTATCAAACCCATTGACAATTAACAAATTACATCAAAGCAGGAAAAAACTGAAATTTAAACGACCTAATCAATAATCAAAATCATACCCTTGCTAGCACTGATGAGGAAGAATCCATCTGGTGTTACTGGACTATAAAACAGATCCACCACTGGGCGAGAATGGCCATGGCAAACAAGAGGAACAGCAACCCTTTTCTTGTCCATTTTTCTTATATAATCCTAAATCAAAATCTAAACTCGACCCAGAAAAATTCAGCAAAATCCCAGATAGAAAATCAAACAAATTTGAAAAAACTCTCTGTTTTTTCCCAGTAATTTGTATTTCAAGTATTGAAGAACCCTAGAAATTCTACACAAGTAAAAATATAAAACAATTTTTTTTTTCAGGATTGTAAATGCGATCAAAATAAGGGCATAAAGATTATAGAAATGTATGTAATTTTTTGTACAAAATTGTTAGATTTAAGGGATAAAAATTTGACGCGGGTGGGAAAATCAAAACAAATTTTCTGGGATTTTTTCAACACAAATTTCAGAAATTCCTCACCCTCCTACCCTACAAAACTAATAATCTCCAGAAATTGGGGATGAATTAGTGAGAAAGATCAAACGTTTTAAGATGAACAGAGTAACAAATTACTTAGAAATAATTAAAAAAATTTCTCTCTCTACAAACCCCAAGGGCTAGGCGCAAAGAAGAAAAAGTAAGGTGAGAAACTTCATCTCCATTTTATAGGATCAGTAGCTTTCTGAAAAGGGTATTTTGGGTAAAATGGTTACTACTTGTAACTCTTTGTGGATCAGTCTAATTGTACGATATTGTACCAGAGGAAATGGGAAAGATGGTGCACCATGGAACAACAAGGCCCACTCACTTGACCATAACTTACACACATGCCCAAAGCTTGGGGGAAAAGGTAGTGTGGCCAATCCGTCGAGTTTGGTGCACTTGATTGGCTCGTTTTGAGGTAGGTTAGTTTGATTTTGATCGTAATTGTTTTAGCACGTCAGAGCTAGTTCAAGACAGAATTTAAGATAATACAGTGTTATTTCATTAAGCTTATTGCAGGAGTCGCATTTCAACTTGGTGCACTTAATTGGTTCATTCAGGGTTTTTCTGTTCTCGATTGGAATCTGTTTAGCTTGATAACGTTGGTTCGAGAATAAAGATAAGATAATACTAGTTCATCATCGATCTTTCTGTATTAAACGTTACTCTGTGTGATGGCTAAAATCAAATTTGTATTTTTGTAATTATATATGATGAGATGTGTCTCTGTTGTTGTAATCTTTTGTAAATACAAAACATTGTATAAGTGGTGTTCATTTGAAGTAAAACTTCTTACATTTCATTCAATTATGATACATTGGCCTACTCGTGGAGCTTAAAAAAAAAAAAAAAAAAAAAAAAAAAAAAAAAAACTAGTGGTTTTTGTCTGAAAATGCTAACTAGTGTTTTTCATGCATTGTCCATTGACAACAACAAATTGTACCTTATTCTTGTTGAAATTTGGCATTTTTGAGCAATTTTAGAGTTGAATAAAACAATAATAAGTATATGTCATCTATATAGTCTATGATTATACGGTGACAAAATTTGCCTCTGGATTGTTGAATTTTGGCATTTTAAGATCATCAAACCCCAACATCCAATATTCACTACTCCATGTAGACCACATACAACTTGAGAAATAAACTCATACAACTATTGTTAAGACAAAATAGGAATAATGTTATTGACCAAAGGACAACTTGAAAGTCAAATTCATAGCAATGGCAAAGTTAAGATTTTTCCATTGGGAGTGAATAAGAGTTTGATATGAAGCAATGAAGTTTGATATGTTCCTTTTTTGCAAAATAATGAAAGTCTAGTGGAGTAATAAATACAGAAATATCAACTTTTTATTCCCTAACAATTATTGCATAATGAATAAAGGAAAAAAAACTTGGATTTTTTTTTAAAAAAAAGGGAAATTAGCAAATTGACATCATTGAAATAGCTAATTAGAGAGACTCCAATGGCATCTTAATTTGACAATTAGCTTGCCATGTCAGGCCACATAAGTTTTAAGCTATCATTTTAGCTACTTTTTGCTCCAATGGCTAGCTATTAGCTTTTTAGTAGAAGTTGTTGGATAGAAAATACATGGGAAAAACTTATTTGGTGCAATGAGCATTTTATTTTGGCACGTTTAATTCCCAGGCAAATTAGCTTGGCAAAAGCTAATTTGCTTAGCCAAGCTAATTGAGTTTTATAGCTCCAATGGTCAAGCTAGTAGCTAGGGAATTAATGAAATTGCAAGTAAGTCCCTAGCTACAACGACTAGTATGCCTTAATTCATAGACTACTTATTTGCAAGCAAGTCCCTTAGTGGATGGCTAATTCATTTAATAGCTTGTCATGCCACGTCATCTTTTTAAACTACAATAATTGAGTTATTTGTTGCTCCAATGGTTAAGCTAATTATAAATTTATTTATTTTTAAATTATTAATAATTTTTATCTAATAAATATTTACCAAGCTAATTAGCTTTGCAAAGTTAATTTGCTTGCCAAAGCTAATCAACAAGATGTGCAATAATGGTATAGCTATTAGCTTAAGATTTTTAATATTTGCAAGCTAGTCCTTTTTTCCAACAATTGGAGTTGCTTTAAATTTACAGCATAAGTATAGATAAACCTAGACAAAGTAATTTCTAATTAGTCCAAACTCACTCACACAATTAAACAAATCAGAAAGTGAGAGATAGTTCACATAGTTAAAGTTCACCCCCCCCCCCCCCCCGATTTCTGGGGATCCTGAATCGATTCTCATCACCCGCCCTCGCAGCTCTCTAAACACCTAAAAAAAGTAATTAAACAAATCAAAATTTTCCAACAACTTTCAATCAAACAACCCAACAAAAGACACTAGATTAACATAATCAATTACAGATTAACTTTTATTAAATGTGAAGTACATCGGTGTAAATTTGACAAAATTTTAATTAACCAAACTAAAATGTTTTGTGTACTTTTTAAGTATTTTATCGTGATTAATCAATCATAAACACATCAATCATAAATCGTACTGTGTCTGTTACTACTCCGTATTCTGCAGTCTACGGAGTGGTAGATTAAAGTGAGTGAGTAGTCATTAACCATCCACCCGTCATCCAATCCGAGCGCCAGCTCAACAACAAACCCACCGAACTTCTAAAACACACAAACTCGTAATCATCACCGGTTCAAGAGTCGGAAACACACACCCAGAAGTCAGAAACACAGGAGAGAGAAACAAAAATGGCGACAGCAGAAGCAGAGCAGAAATCTGTAAAGCAAGGAGAAGGACTTCGACAGTATTATCTTCAACACATCCATGAACTTCAGCTTCGTGTTCGTCACAAAAATCATAATCTTCAACGTCTTGAAGCTCAGCGTAACGACCTCAATTCTCGAGGTTCTTTCTATTTCTTTTATTTTTGTCAAATCACAAACCCTAATTTTTCAATTATTGGTTGTTTTTTATGCTTAATTTTTGTAATTATCTGAGTAGGTTACTATTTTCGAGCAGAATTTGATTAAATTGGCGGTTATTTTTTCAATTTTATGATTATTTTAGCTTAATTTAGTAACTTCTGACTGTATTATTGTTTTAGTAATTTATGAAGTTAATGTCTGAATCATGTTTTTTTTTTTAATCCTTTTGTAGTTGAATTGGCTGTATATGTTGATGATTGTTTTTACCATTAGTATGCTGGCTAGTTCTGGATTGAAGGTTGCATGTTTTTGCTATTACTTTGTGTTCGTTGGCTCAAATGTTTCAGACAAAGAGAATGCACAAACAATCTAGTATATGTGGTATCAGTAAGGAAAGAAAATTAGATTGGCAATGCATCAGTTTAACCATAAAGATTTGCGGAACGAAAGGATACTCATTATTTAAGAATTGCGGAATTGTTAGATTGCTAGACACGCCCCTCAGATTTGGAGGGTTTGGGGGAAATATATCTTCGATTTTTCTCCCAATTAGGGGTAATGGTTTCTGTTACAAAAATATGTTGATTTCCTTCTTACTCGTGACCTCATATCCTTTACATGAACCTTCAAAAAGATTGTTGTTTTTGTGTAACAACGACGGAGTATAATTAGCATCTCAACTCTAAAATAACTTCGTGTCTGAAGAAAGGAAATTTTTGATAAGGCAGTCTTCAATTGTTGTGCCCCTACCTGGTAGTTAATTAGTTAATCTATTTCCCGTCATCTGAGTCATGTACAATTATTGAAGTGTTGCATGTGTCTAATGCGTGAAGTGTGTAAATTTGACAGTTAGAGCACTGAAAGAGGAGTTACAATTGCTTCAAGAACCAGGCTCATATGTTGGTGAAGTTGTCAAAGTGATGGGAAAATCCAAGGTTCTTGTCAAAGTAAGTGTGTTTGATTGCTTTTTTCACATCTCATGTGTATCCGGATTTTGATACCTTATCCTACCGTATTTTGTTTAACACCAATGCTGTTCTTTGTGGCTACCTTGTTTTCCTATTTTGGTTTACTTATTTGCATCTTACAACTGAGTGTTTTACCTTCGCTTTTGAACTAAATATTTTGGAATTTTGAGTGTTTTACCCTTGTTTTTTTTTTCCTCGAGGCTTGAGAATATTTTGGAATTTTGATACTGATGTAATTAATATGTCTTGATTTTACTGAGATTGTATTACAAATAGATTTTGAGCTAGATGGTTGAATTAGCTGTGAAAACAATAGTCGCGATTAAAGACGTCACCAATGGAGATTTTCTCATCTTGTCTTTCAGTCATTACTCTTAATATCTACCAGAAAATCAGAAATAATTGGATATAAAACATTGAGAAGGAATAAACAAATAAAGGTCTGATTTTCTTTCTCCTCCCATGACACACTTTGAATCTCTCTAGGGCATTTGTAATTATAACACGTCCATTTTTATATAAATTTACCTTAAAATGCAAATATCATGTTTATGAGAACATTGTGCTTGAATCTGATTGCCAACTTCTAATAAACAAGCTTGCAAAGGGTGTGATTTTCTTTTCTGATCTTGATTCGATTCTTGGAGATATTATGTATTTAGGTTCTTGTTTTAAGTCTGTCGCTTTGTCTCATGTGTTAAGAGATGGGAATTTGGTCGCCCATCATCTCGCTAGGTTAGTTCCCTTCAGGGTAGAACAAGTATGGGAGAATTATTATCCTAGTGATATATCTTTGTATGTACTCTCGGACACTTTGATGCTTAATGAATAATGAACTAGCCCGTCTTTCTTCAAAAAAAAAAAAAAAAAAACAGAAAAACAAAAGTTTGTCTTTTTTATTTTATTATTTTATTTTTTTTTTAAGTGAAAGAAAAAAATATGGGCTATTTAGACAATTTTCAATTTTAGTGCATTATCTAAATACATGTCAATTGGGCTATTCAAAAAAAAAAAAAAAAACCATGTCAATTGGCATTCAATAATGTTTAATCATTATCTGTTGTTGATGTACAAATTTTTATTAATATAAACTATTTCTGGCCTTATCTATCTAGGTGGAATTCAGGATATGTTATTGTGTCTGTGACTCTGTTATTTTTCTTTTTTTTTTTTATTTATTTTTTTATTTTTTTTAGAGAGGGGGGTGGGGGAGGTGTATGCGAGGGGAGGAAATTGCTCTATTTATCATTGGTTGATCTTGTTACTTGTTCTTTCTTGCTTATTTTGTCATATATCCTTGTGCTGTTCAGGTGCATCCAGAGGGTAAATATGTTGTTGATATAGATAAGAATATCGACATCAATAAGCTCACACCATCTACACGAGTTGCATTACGAAATGACAGCTATGTCCTGCATCTGGTTCTGCCAAGTAAAGTAGACCCTCTAGTCAATCTGATGAAAGTTGAGAAAGTTCCTGATTCTACATATGATATGATCGGTGGTCTTGACCAACAGATTAAAGAGATAAAGGAGGTTTTGTTTTCGTTTAATTTTCTGTAAATCTTATTACTACTTTACTAGTATTACTTAGGGATATGTTGCTTGTCTATTTGATTGTTCACACTTGATTTGTTCTTTACTTGGTTAGGTTATTGAGCTACCAATAAAACATCCAGAGTTATTTGAGAGTCTTGGAATTGCTCAACCAAAGGTATTCTATAGTGTTAATCTGTTAAATGTTGGCGCTTTCTTTCAAAGTTATATACTTGTCAAAGTGTTTTAGTGTAAGGTGTATACTTTCAATAACCTAATTTACATTATTGTCCCTTTATCAGGGTGTCCTCCTTTATGGTCCTCCTGGAACTGGCAAAACCCTATTAGCAAGAGCTGTTGCTCACCATACAGATTGTACTTTTATCAGGGTATCAGGTTCTGAGTTAGTTCAGAAGTACATCGGTGAAGGATCTCGGATGGTCAGAGAACTTTTTGTGATGGCCAGGTATGTTTCTGTCTTGAAACATTGATATAATTAAATTCATGTAATTTGAGGAATGAAGCTACTAAGCATGGTTCATCTCCACCTGTATTTCATTTTTGGCATTTTGATTTGACTCATTTGACACAAGATGAGCTAACTAAAGAAACACCCTTGAATCATACTGTTAATGCAGACATTTACTTGAAAAAATGGCATTTGATAATTGATTTAATCGCAAACTGGTGGTTTTTTGATTTTCTTTAATTCTAGAAAATTTCTTATTTTCTTTGCTTGCAGAGAGCATGCTCCATCAATTATTTTTATGGATGAGATTGATAGTATAGGATCTGCTAGAATGGAGTCTGGTTCTGGGAACGGTGATAGTGAAGTTCAGCGAACAATGTTGGAGCTTCTCAACCAGCTTGACGGATTTGAAGCATCCAACAAGATCAAGGTATTGCCTGTTCATGCAATTTTATGTTGTGATAAGACTTGAGACATGAGAGATTAATGTACTTGTACTACTGTTGAAGATCATTAACTTTTTGAAATTGGTAGGTGCTGATGGCTACAAATCGAATTGATATTCTAGATCAAGCTCTTCTCAGGCCAGGAAGAATTGATAGGAAGATCGAGTTCCCAAATCCCAATGAAGAGGTATGCTAAATGCTATATAAAGTCTCTGACTTGAAATTTTACAGGGTTTTTTGAGTTTTTCTATAGTTCTCAAATTTAACTATACTGTTCTTAAATCAAAATCTTGTCTCCATTGCAGTCACACTTAATCATTCAAGTTTTACTACTTTATAATGTACTTAATGATTCTTGCTTGTTTGCACTTTCAGTCACGTTTTGATATCTTAAAAATTCATTCAAGAAGGATGAACTTGATGCGAGGGATCGACCTCAAGAAGATTGGAGATAAGATGAATGGTGCATCTGGTGCAGAGCTTAAGGTTTTTTTTTTTTTTTTTTTTTTTTTTTTTTTTTTTTTTAACTTCCCTTTATGCTTTGAAAGTTGCTGTAGTATATATATAGACCCTTTTGGGAACCCTTGCTTTTATAAGCGAATTGTCATGTAGCTCTTGCTTTATTTACAAGTAGTTATTCCATTTGCAACCTTTCCTATTTGGGTTATATATCTTGTAGATGAGTGTGTTGAATTTGCTCTAATGCTGAAGCATGTTGCTCTGATACTGGCTTTATTCTTTTAATCGAGTAGGCATTTGTGGATTTTTGTGCGGATCTGCTATGATTTTCTATAGATGTATAACATTGTCTCTTTGCTTAAATTCACAGTCAGTTTGCACCGAAGCTGGCATGTTTGCTCTGAGGGAGAGAAGAATTCATGTTACCCAGGAAGACTTTGAAATGGCAGTGGCCAAGGTTATGAAGAAGGATACAGATAAGAACATGTCCCTGCGCAAGCTGTGGAAGTAGAACCAAGAAGTCTTTGTAATTCGTGTGAGATATTGTGCATCTGTACCTGTTTGACAGCATAAGTAAAGTTATGGGAAAGAATCACAAAATATCGGTGATAGATATCTGCTTGCTTGGCATGTGTTATTGTGTTGATGAGGAAGAGGCATGGCGAACTGGTAATGGACTTAAATGTACTACGCCTTGTATTTGGTTGCAATGATGGGAATGCTATCAATCCTAGCAATTAAGCTCTCTTTCTTTTCCATATACTTTGTACTTCGTTTATACTTTCAAGGTACATGTGAATATACTTTGTACTTCTATTTCATAAACACCGTCGTATAATTTCAGCACTGGACACTTTAGGAGTTAAGGTACATGTGAATATGTGATCCCAACAAACACCTCTAAATTTGTTATTTTAAAATTTTGGTAGGGGTTTTGTGTAAAATGGGGAAGCCTAGAATTTGAAGTTAAATCTAATAAAGTTCAATGTTCTGTTGATGATGATTATGTGCATGCTTATGTTTGTGAATTTGTGCTTGACCCTTCATGACTGATGATAGCTTAGCTTGGAGGAAGACACTGTATGTTGTTGTAGTTGAAGCAGCATCCAAAATATAAAAATATACTCTATGATAAAGACTAATCAAATTGGATGATTTAAATCAACTTAATGGAGCCTTTTGTGGAAAGTTGTACGAAACATCTTTATGAAAAAAGAAACGTGATTAATTGTTAAATTTGATACACAAGTGTAATTTTTGTAGAGAAAAGTTTCATATGATCCAATAATTAAGATAGGCATATATATACTTGTATTTGTTATCTTTTGATGATGAAAAATGCCATATGATTATTAATTATTAGGTTACTCTTAATTCAAGTTAATATTTTAGGGGTTTGAAAGAAATTGAATTTGTTCCAAAACAACCTTTAGGAAGTGTATTGGTCCTTCTTTTTTACCTCTTTTGAAGAAAACAAGTTTATGGTAGAAAAGTGTTCAGCTTAGTTGTGCTTAAAGTCCTTAAAAAGACTCACGAGTCACGACCAAACTAAAGTTTTCGTAGATAACGTGTTGAGTACTTTTTGAACTGAACAAGCTACAATGACATGGTTGCCTTTATATCGATAATTCTTACTCGGTAATGTAACATTTCATATCTCAAACCTACATGTATAATAAAACCCACATTAAGTCAAGCTCCCTATCCGGTTGCATATTGTTTTGAAACTTGTGTATTTTTGTAAGTCTTTTATACATATTGTGCTTGTTTTGTTTTAATTTTTAAAGAATTCCCTTCAAACTAAGAGAACCTCCCAAGAAACTCTCTTTGTCGTTGGACTCGCTTGTACCCGCTTTATTTTATCGGCCATCACATACCCTGACTCCGCACTCGTTACCCATAGATGCGTGCTTACTTAAGATACGTTTACCCGCTTGTGCTATTTTGTGCACACGACCTCCATTTTTGCACCAAGCTTACCTTCTTGTCGCTAAAAGGTAAGAGCGCACCACACAATCCAACGTCAAAACATCCGGATCGTGACAGCTGGTATAAATATAACCGGCAATTAAGATGTATAGTACATTAGTACTCCGTAGGCCGTAGCAGTTAACATTATACACGTGTCATTAGTATTCCTCCATTTTTTTTCCTTCGGTATTTTTTCACGTTTAGTCCGCATCGCTGCAAGGCTGCACCCTTCCTTTCTCTCTCCTCCATTGAAGCGTACTCCGACTTCTCCATAAAAGCGGCTTCTAAGCTTTCTCTCCTCCATTAAAGCAGTTTCTAAGGTAAGATATTTTTTTTTTTCTTAATAATCGAATACCAATTTCACAATCTAGGGTTTATCGTTGATTTAATTGCAGTTTGGTCAATTTAGGGTTTTTATGATGATGATTATTGAACTAATGGTAATAAATACTCAAGTAATGATTGATTTTATCGAGCGATTTCATTGATAGAATGTTGCTATTCACATTATTAAGCGAGTTGAATTTTTATGCATTGTTTCGACCCTAAATTGATAATTAAATCAAACTTAGTTGTTAATATGTTGCAGAATTTTGTTTATAACCCTTAAATGTTAAGATGGAACTATTAAAAACATGCCTTTTTCTTCTTGGGTAGCCGCCGTATTGCCCCAGCTCAGGGATGGGCTTGTATGCATATTTGTGGCAGACTAATGTTGTAATATAGTTTTTAGGGAGTCGGATGTGTTTTCGATTATAATCGATATTTGACCTGGAATTGCCATTTTGTTCTTTAACTAGTGAAGTGATGGCGGCATTGGCAACTAATGGTGCTTTATGGCAACCACAAGAGCAAGGGATCAAGGAGATATGCGGTTTATTGGAGCAGCAAATGTCACCTGTTCCAAATTCTGATAAAACTCAGATTTGGCAGCAGTTGCAACATTACTCACAGTTTCCGGATTTCAATAACTACCTCGCCTTCATTTTGTCTCATGCTGAGGTATCTACCCATTCTCTGCATCTTTGTCAATTTTCTCTTCTTCAATTGCTTTTTGCTTTGTGGTATTTTTGATTGATTTTCATGATTTTATGTTATTATTGTTAAATTGATTGAAGTGTAGAGAATATTATAATTAGTTGATGATTTATTCATTGTGTTATTTGTGGATGCCCACTAAACTACGCAAAAACTTGTCAAACGATATTTATCTTTCTTTTTGAAGCCAATGCAAGGTAATTTAATTTCAGAATTTTTGGGGTTTTAAAATATTTTTGAAGTGAAATTTTGCTGTCGTGCTTATAGTGAATTTTAAGCTCCATTTGACTTTTAAGCTCAACTTATGTAAGGCCATAAGGGAAATTTATCTTAATAGGCTAGATATCTTTGGGAGCTCCTTATATTGATTAGTGATGCTAGATTGCTAGGTTGTCTTTAGAAGTTTCACGTAGTTGATTTCTTCAATGTATTAGGTCTTGGTTTAACAGATGGTATTCAATTTTCATTTTTCAAGCTAAGATGTTATTGACTTGTGTTTGAGAGGAGAAAAATTATTGAATAACATCTGGTGAATAACGAGGTAACTAGAGATTGTTTGACTTATTCGTAGAAGAAGTTTAGCACCTTTATCTTATTCCAAGGTACAACTAGAGTTTAGTAGGGACTTTTTAATCATTTTATTAATTTTACTCATTTAGAGAAATTTAAATGTGCACAATTGATAAAAATGTGAAAAAACTCATGGATATATCTAGCTCTTGCTTCTAGATTTACTTGGGAGTAACTAAAAATTTGTAGGAGTCGTCTATTGATAATTTTTGTTTCTTATCAAACATATATGTTGCATATTTTGAAGATCTTACCTTTAACACCAATGTCTATGATGACATTAGACCCAGGCATGTTCTAATACAGTTTAAATTAACTGCATTGCTTTAGTAAATGTCTAAGTAGCTATATTACATGGACATAGTCACACAGGTATGGGTATCTATTATGGGTACGGATTTAATCATTTAAGTGTCCTGTACATCATTTCCGAATATTTTGGACGTGTAGACACCATCTTAACTTTAAAGTTTCAACACAAATACGGGGATACACCAAATATATATCATAAGAAACTAATATTGTTTACTCATTAATGTAATGCGGGTAATAGAATTTTTTTAAAAAATAATTAGCTAACTTGTGCAGAAGCTTACAATTTAGGATTGTAATAGATTGTCAACTTCATTTTTAAATAGAATTACATTATAAGATAATGTCACGAGTTTAGAAGTAATAAAATGGGAAGTCTTTTCCCTACACAATAATGTGATGTCTATCCTAGAAAAATGGATGCATTTTAGTAGTTTAATTGATTGGGGTCGAATGTCAAAAGTAAACATAAATAAATAAAAAGATAGGAGTACATGATAGCTTCCCTACATTCATGACCCGACTATCCCAAATACTCCTACCTCTTAAATGAATAAATAAATCAATTAAAGCCTTAATCCCGTAAGTGGGGTTGACTATATGTAATGATGCACGGGTACGACAATCTTCAGCCGTCTCTCGTACCGGGGACGTATCGGGTACGGTACGGGTACGGCCCGGATACGTCCCCATGGCGTACCCTTGAAAAGTGGTACACGGAGATATTTTGGGGACGGCTGGGAGCAGCTTTGGGTACGTTTCGGGGACGGATTTGCTTCTTTTCTGACGTCCCCAGCCCATTCAAAATTAAAAAACCCCAAATTTACTTATCTGATTTCAATTTCTCAAGAACCCTAAAAATTGAAGAAGCCAACTACAGAATGCGACCACGATTCCTTGGATAAATCGCCCTAGAAATTGTATGACTTCGTGAATTTTCTTTGACTGACCTCCGCAACGACCGATATTATAGAAAAAATATTAATTTTATTAATGAATTTTTCGCTTTTACAAGAAAAAGATAGGGAAAATGAGAGAGAAATGGAGAACCTCCCCATTAAAATCGAGCTTTAGATCTAAAATTTTGAACTAGGAGAGAGAAGGTAAGTGGGCTGAGCCGGCTAACTAATTATTTAGTTTTATTTAATTCCCTCACATGGGTACTGGGTAGGTGGGAAAAGTAGGCTGCCAGTTTAGTGGAAGTATATACTACGGAGTAGTAAATACTCCGACTTTGTATAATACTCGTATATGGTGAATAAGAAGGTAAGTGGGCTACTAGGCTGACATTTTTTAAGGGTTTTTTTTTTTTTTCAATTTTTTTTTTTTTTTATAAAAACTTTTTATGGATTTATATTTTAATGATTTTTTTTGCCGTATTCTTGCCTTACCCATTTCTTGGAATTTTGATTTTGCCATATCCCGTATCCGTACCCGGTTTTGTACCCGTATCCGTTTCTGCGCAACTTAGACTATATGAACCAAAACTGATTATTCCATATAGTCATCCACAAAAATCTTCCGCTTCCATCCTTAACGATAAAATGCCTAATTCTCATGCAAAGTTATTTGCTTCATATCTTTCGTAATTTTTCTAACCTAGTCAATTTCGATCTCCTTCCTTTAAGCTCTCTATGGTTCCACTCTTCCACTCTTCGTACCTGGGTTTTCATTTTACATGCTGGAACCAACACTGACGAATTTCACTTAGATTGTTGCAATGCTTATAACACCTACCTTCTTTCGAATAACTTCATTTCTGATTCTATCTCTTAGAGTGTTCCCGCACATCCATTTTAACATGTGCATTCCTATAACCTCTATTTTTTTATGTGTTTTTGCTTGGAAGAGCAACATTCTGTACTATAAAGCAACACTGGGTCTTATGGTAATCCTATAGAATTTTCCCAACAAATGTAACACTTAAAATAAATACAGTAAAAGTTTAAGCTTTCAATCTGTCATTATTTTAATGATATTAAAGGAGTTAACTTTGATGGACTGCTCTTGCTCTTGCTCTTGCTCTTGCGAACTCGTAGGATTGCTTGAAATATTCTGCAGTTTTGCCATACCTAATGTCATCATGGTGTGTCAGGACCATATTTCATACCCGTATCAGCGGACTTGTGTTGGGTTGTATATGGCCGCATTTTTTCTGTTTGTGAGTAACACATTTGAATTATTTTCTTTAGAGAGTTGGTGTGGACCTTGAATTATTGTTTAAATTTTCATAAGTATAAGCTTTGTAAGCCATTTTTGACTTTGCTTGTAATAAGTAGTGGATCTAGGATATTGGGGGTGGGTAGCACCAATGTATGATGCTAAGAAACGAACAGTTAAATGTTAAATAAGCTGGGGGATCATTGAATTACAAATTCTTAAAACATTAAATTTGCAATTTTTTTTTATTTTATTTTTTAATTTTTTTGTGAAAATTAAAGAGAGAACTATTTGAATATATATATATACATATATATATATATATATATATATATTTGTTTGTTTTTGGTTTCTCGTAGTTTATGCAAATGAAGTGCTTAAAAAAAATGTTCTTTCAAATTGGTTGACATATTTCAACTTTTGACACTATTTACAAACTCTACTTTGACTATATATATATATATATATATATATATATATATATAGGGAATGTAAGAATAATACAGTGGGGTTAGTGTCTTTTTATTATTAGAAATAAATGTAAAAAGACGTTAGTGATGTGGGTCATTGCATGAGCCGAGAGTCTTTGTCATGTGGTTATCGCACAAAGATCCTTCTCCTCCATTCACTTCTATCTAATGCTCTACATCACTTACTAGGCCCTCTCTCTTCATGTCCTTTTTAATTTGTTCCAGCTAAATCATCTCTGGTCTTGACTATGCTTAGAGCATTACCAACAATGAGCAAAAAACTGCTCATGGGCAAAACTTTGGGTGAAATTAAAACAAAAATGACTTATATCAATGAGCAAAATGAAAATTGCTCATAGGATGAGCATTTTTAAGATGAATAGTAACCATGTGGGGTCCACTAGGATGAGCATTTTTAAGATGAATAGTAACCATGTGGGGTCCACAATGCAAGTAAAAAAAAGAATAAAAAATAATATAGTAGAGAGAAATATAAGAAGGTATTAGTAAAAGTAAGAGAGAAGGTGTAGTAGAGAGAGAATGGGGAAGAAATTTTTTTTTTCATCATTGGTGGGATAAAAATATGATCACAAAAATGCTCATAGGTTGGAAGAGAGAGAAAGTGGGTAGAGAGAGAATGAGGAAACCAATTTTTGCTCGTTGTTGGGAATGCTCTTAGGTCTCCATTACCCCAACCTCCCACCTTCCTTACTGGTGCTTTTTCCATTAATGTCTCTCAAACTATTAGTAACCAATTCTTCTTTAGTTCTTTATCTAATCCTCAATACCAATCTGCTACTCTAACTTTCCTCTGAATATTTATATTTTTAATTCTATCCCTCAGTGTGTTGCGACTCATCCATCTTAACATACTATCTTTACTACTGAAATTAAAGCTTCATTTTGACCTAGCAAGACTAAAAAAACTGATTTACTAATTGAGTTAACTATATATATGCTTAGGGAGTATGTGTTAAGATTTGAATTTTAGATACAAGATGTTTTTCTTGGCAAAATTCGAAGTTGGGATTGTTCTTTGGGGTTGGGGACTTGGGGGTAGCATACACCCTGTTCTTCAACGTAAATCCACATCTGCTTGTAGTTTCATTGTCTGCCATTATTCTGATCCCTTGCAAGACGTTGTTTTTCTATAGATTGTACTTTAAAATTTTCAGTCTTAGTTCTTGTTGTATCAATTCTCTGCGAGGACTAGTTTCTGTTATTCTGTACTTTATTCTTCGTTGTTGCGCTTTCTCTCTCTCTCTCTCTCTCTCTCTCTATATATATATATATATATATATATTTATATTTCAAGCATTAGTGTTTGATGGATTGCTCTTGCTCTTGCTCTGAAGAACTCGTAGGATTGCTTGAAATATTCTGCCATACTTCTCTCTTTTAGGGAAGTTATTTTTTTATTGCATTCCTTATAAATGCTATCATAACTCATTACTCTTGTGTTTTGCACATTTAGATCAGACAGAATTATTATTCAGTAATTGAATGATGAACTACTCTCTAAATTTGCTTCCTTTCTCCTTGCAGATAAAACCTGTGGAAGTTCGGCAAGCTGCTGGGCTACTTCTGAAGAATAATCTTAGAACTGTTTTTAATACTATGGCCCCAGCTAATCAGCAATATATTAAATCGCAGCTGTTGCCTTGTCTAGGATCACCTGATAGGCACATTCGCACAACTGCTGGGACCATTATTAGTGTTATTGTGCAGCTGGTGGGTGTTATTGGCTGGCCTGAGCTGTTGCAGGCTCTCTTAACTTCTTTAGGAAGTGCTGATCCCAATCAAGTTGAAGGAGCTATGGATGCTCTATCAAAGGTACGGCTATGCTTTGGTTGATATAAAACAGTAAATCTATTAATTTAATACTTGTGACAAGTAAGTAATAGCTCTTTTGATACACAAGTTTCATTCACAACCATAGTATCATATAGAGATAATCTTGTATGATAATCTGATTATAATTGTTTAGAACCTCTTGTTTCTTCAATTGAATTTGTATTGAAAGCTATATGACTCATAAAAAAAGACTAATAATGTTGAAGCTAATTTGAGTTTTAATTCCATACTGCTTCTAATGATGTAGCTCTTGTTAGAATCCATTTCTTAGGCTCTTTGGCCATTACCTTCATCTCTATGAAAGGTGCATTTGAGCCATAAGGTTCGACTTTCATGGACCATTAGCCATATATATCTTCGTAATCGTCTCTATGTTTCTAAAATACTCGAAGTTGATTGCTGTATTTGCATTAGTGTTTCATTAAACATTACTGATCGTCTGATCCTGTATTTGATGTAATTTTCTCTTGTCACACATCATGGACATGAAGGGGATGGGTAACTAGGAAGATAGCTATGATATGAAGTCATTTTCTTTCTAATTTAAAAGACATCCAACTAGTCAACTAATTATAACTCAATATTGAATACTTTAATTTTTTTTTTTACTTGTTGCACTTTAATGCCTTAAGTTATAATTTACAACTACTACTCTCATATCACTAGAAATATATTCGACATGAAGTAAGGATGTGATTTAATAGGTTTGTGAAGATGTACCTCAAGTGCTTGATGCAGATGTTCCAGGGATGACTGAACGCCCAATCAACATCTTCCTTCCAAAATTGTTTGAGGTACCTCTTTGCTTGCTTTATTGCCTTTTCAACTCCTATATCAGGTTAGAATTTTTGCAAATTGTTGGGGCTGTTGAACATGTGTATCGGCCTCTCTTACTTTCCTTTTGTTTGTCTGTCCTGTGGAACAGTTTTTTGGATCACCACATGCCTTATTAAGGAAGCTTGCGTTGAATTCAGTCAATCAATACATTATGTTAATGCCATCTGTAAGTCTGTTGACAATTTCACTCTGTAGAATGTTGATGAATTGGTTTTCAATGTAGCCTTATGTATGTGATTTTGGTTTCAGTATCTATATACGTCAATGGACCAATACCTCCATGGCTTGTTTCTTCTTGCTAATGATCCTGCTCCGGAGGTGCGAAAACTGGTAAGTCTTTTTTGTCGTCGTTTGATTAGTCTCCGTGGACACAAATTTAATTGTATTATTATAAGCCATTATTTTGATAAAGTTTTGAAACCATATAAGCCGGACCCATATTATCCTCTTTTAGCATAGCTTATCAAAAGTTGTCTTTTGAAATATATCACTTGCTCGTTGATGTGCGAAATCATCAATAACCCCATTGATTTAATAGCGGTAACCTTGCTTATCAGCGTCCTTATATCTGCTTGGCAGTATACCTGTAAATGCATGGTCAATAATTCTATTTTTGTATGGTCACTTACCCATACATAAATAGCAACCATATTTAAATTCGTCGCACCATCAATTAATGGTGTGGAATCACATATAAGAATTTGTGTGAGCATATTGTATACAAATTAGTAATATTTTTAGCTTTTACATTACTAGGGGACGAATGATTCTACTAAATTTATTACATTTTATACATGTCATCCTTATGTGGTGCTCCCTACAATCTAGAAACGTTTCTCTTTTATGTCGATAGTTAGATATGTGTATTTTTTTCTTCACCCGATTTTAATATGAATACTTTTTGATAATATACTTCAGAGGAATTGGGTATTGGAAGGTTGGTCTTGTTTTTGCTCTCTTGAAGGTATTCATTTACTCCATTAGTAATGAATATATAATGAGGAACTAAACTTGCTGGAAGAGAAATAAGTATCAAAAACAATTCTGAATACCTAACCATATTGGAATAAGACAATAAGTCTGAAGTTCTGAACTGTTCTGATTACAACAAAATAGCTCAGATATGGGGGTTTATGGCTTGGCATCAAATGGGAGAACTGTGAAATTTGGAGTGTATGTTTGTCAGAATCGGATGTTTGATGGAATAGCCTTTTTAATGTGAAAGTTGTAATTGTCAACTACTCAACTGGTTAGTGTTGTCCAAGAATACTGAATGTAGCAGGCAAGCTACGTAATACTTATAATTTACTGAGAATTGCCAATTATGTAATCAGATCCGGTTGATATTTTTCCTTTCTATATGTTTTCTACCTTATATTATGTGTACTTTTGGCTGATAGTTCCACTTTATGTATTATTTTGAAATTTCATCGTATCGACCATATTATGTGACATATGATAAGGTTCATGGATCTTGTGCCTGTTCTAAAAAATTTTGATGCTTTCACATTGAGCAGGTCTGTTCAGCTTTTGTTCAGCTAGTTGAAGTGAAGCCCTCATTTCTTGAGGTCAGCATCTCACTTCCTATGACTGACTTTATTTCTTGCTTAAAAAGTTTTATTCTCCAATTTTGTTTTCTATGGGCTTTGGATGAGGGAAAGTAGTCACAATAATCTTTGCAAAATTGCAGCCCCATTTGAGGAATGTCATAGAATACATGCTGCAAGTCAACAAGGATGGTGATGATGAAGTTGCGCTTGAAGCTTGTGAATTTTGGTAAGTATGTCCATAGCTAATTAAACCAGATCTGTAGTAGTATTTTTTTGTTGAAGTAATTATTTTTAATTGATGGATGACGATGAGTCTTTTAGTAAGGTCAACTGAAATAATAGAATTCTAGTCACGCTTTGTATCATCAAGGAGCATCCGTGGAAGGCTATTGTAGAGTAGCGCTATAGAAACACAAGGCATATTATCAATTTTTTTTTTCCCCATTTTCTCCCAATATGTAGCCTTGTTTTGCTTTTTCGTTCTTGCTCCCTCATATTTTGAATAGGTCCACAAATTTTGATGAGGATGAAGGTGAACAAGCCCACTGTATCTGAAAAGAAAAAAAATAAAACAATGTAAAGGTATGAAGGCTTTAGCCACCCAATTGCAAGAGATGAGTCCTGCTTCACAATCCTGAAGCCTAGCAGGTTCTGCAGATCAGTTTGAATGTTGCCAAATAACCAGTGCACAGAACAGAAGGACCTAAACCTTTATTGGGACCTTGGTGTTTTGAGTGTAAGAAGCTGTTATAGGTTTTAGGGTTTAACAGCCATTAAGATATCTATGAAATAGTGGTGAAAGAGGAGTGAAGTTGTGCGGATGTGATAAAATCTGCTGGAGGGATTAGATTATAAGCTGAATCTTACACTTCCAAATGAGATACTAATACAGCTAAGGCATTCTGAATACAATTGAGTGACTGTGATAGTTTGGTTTACACCTCATGAATTCTTTTACTTATCCCGTATTTTTGCTATTTTTCCATAGTATATAGCATGCATTTACAACTTATGTGCATTCATTACATAAGGATTATCATTGATTGGTTGCAGGTCTGCGTATTGTGATGCTCAATTGCCACCTGAGAACTTGAAGGAGTTCCTACCACGTCTTATTCCTGTAAGACTTGGATTTTTTTTTGGGAGTACTTTGCCTGCTAATATACAAAAACAGTTGCATTTCTAACTCATAAATTCTCTGTATTTTTTGTCTTTTCCTGTTTATTGTTCATGTAGTCAAAGGTAAAAAAGATAGTCATTTGAAATCCTAATAGATGCGTTTCAATGTAAATTATCATACTATCATATTTTTATAATATGTAATTAGAGATATTAATTGCCAAAGATTTACACCAGAGGGTTGAAAAGGCAAACATTAAGAATGACATTATAGAGGGAGTGTACACTCACATAACTATAAGGTTGCACCAGAAGTTCATAACGGAACCCTACCCTTTTGTTGATTCACTTTTTGAGCTGCCTTCTCATTTGACCCTAAATTTTTTTTTTCTTCTCATTAGACCCTTAAATTATTTATGTGAATATGCAAATAGTTAAGGTTCTTGAACTGAAAGTATATAATCTTCCTTCAAGCTTGCTTTGTTTAAAACATGCATTTTCATTTATGAAAATTGCAGCTAATAATTTTGAACATGTGAAAAAGGATTTATTTATACTCAATAGTTTCACAGCTTGGCATTTCAAGCGACTTTGCAAGGGATTTTCCTTCTTCCCTATGTGTGGACACACACATGTGTGGACGTGTGTTGTTGCTTAAATTTTGGACTTTCAGATGGGACTTTAGTCTTTTAAAATTCTCATCTCTTGTAAAATTGGCTCTATTCTGGTTGTCTTTAGTCCTCTTCATATATCCTAGTTAGTCTTTTGTTTGATGAAGGGTGACAATTATTTTTAATTGACTGTACATTGTGGTAGGTTTTGTTGTCAAATATGGTGTATGCTGATGATGACGAAACAATAGCTGAAGCAGAGGTAAGACTGTTGTGCTGTCGTTAAAATTGGTGTTTGAAAATTGAAATCTTTAGTGTATGATTTGTATAACATGTTTTCAAAACATGTGGTTGCAGGAGGATGAGTCTGTACCTGATCGTGATCAGGTACTTATGTTCTGTAGCTACCTTTTTCTTTTTCTTGTCTTTTCTTTTCTTTTTTTTTTCTTTTTTTTTTATTTTTTTTATTTAAATGCTTAGAATAATGTTAAAACATGGTGTCACAGGATTTGAAGCCCCGGTTTCATTCATCACGTCTACATGGATCAGAGGAGGTCGAGGAAGATGTATGCTTTTGGATCCCGTTACAGTTGTTTTATAAAAACCATACATGTCTTTTTGTTATGATTGCTTGGAAGTTTAATTTCATGTTGCTAGAGGTGGCATACTAGCATGTTTTTTCATTTGTTAATCTCTTCTCAGCCTTCTTTTATAAAACCTTCTCAAATTTTATTTTTATATCCTCTGTTTGGGCTTTTACGTTACACTGCCCTCGTTTTTTGCTCACTATGTTTTCTCTCCTTTTTCGACTACTTTCATTTTCTCACTTTTCTTTCCTTCTTCCATTTTTTGTGGATGATTCTTAACGACAATTATTGTTAGCTGACCCCAGATTATTTTGGTACTAAGACTTTGTTGTTGTTATTGTTGTCCTAGAGGTAGCACATTGCTTAAGTTATTTTTCATCCTTTGTTGTTGCACAGGATGATGTTGTTAATGTGTGGAATCTACGAAAATGTAGTGCAGCTGCTCTGGATATTCTTTCTAATGTGTTTGGGGACAATATTCTTCCTACACTTATGCCTTTAATTCAGGTAATTAATTCTTGTGATGAAACAGAGTATTAGACCCCCCCCCCCCCCCCCCCTTTTTTTTTTTTTTTTTTTCCCACAAGTTCTTTGTAGCTATTTTCTTTCTTTACCAAGTAGGTAGCTTTGGATTTTGTGAGAGGGATCTGTAAGATAGTAGCTAGGGTAGTAAATGATTTAATTTTGATTGGAATCTATGAAAATTACGATGTTTAGAAGTTCTTTTATGTAAATGCTTATTATTTATGCCTTATGGTATTCATTTTTGCTGTGTTGTGAATTTATGAATTTTTGCACAATGTTCTGAGTCCAAAGTTTCACATATAAATTTAGGACAAAAGCCAAAATGAGTTACAACTTGAGGGTAATTGGAATCGCTCTTTATTTAATTATCCATAAGTCAGTGAGTGAAGCACCGATTTCTCATTTAGATTCATGCTGTACCAGTTCATATTAGAAATCCATTATCTGCCCGGGTCTTTAGGCCACAAATGTCCTTTGTAGTTTTATAACTGATTTACAGGAGTCTCATTGCTCTGTATGGATTCTGAGAAATCTCCGCAGTTGGATGTATTTGCCGCCCATGTCTCTGTTTAACGGCTCATGACCAAATGGATACTTATGTGCCTTGGCTTTTATGCCATTAGTTATCTTTGTATTTTTTGTCAGGATTCTGAGAGATCTCAGCAGTTGACAATGGATACTTCATATTGTGTCAGTTCTTTCATTGGAATGTTTGTTGTTGAGGTTTTTGGGGTAGTTGGGGCTGCTCTAAATAATTTGGAGGTTTTAATTTGGCCCAGCCAGGATGAGGAGAGCAAAGTATTTGAAATGTGATGTTTGCTGTTATTGTTTTTTTTTTTTTTTTTTTTTTTTTTTTGTTCTCCTAGGCCCCTTCCTGATGGATGCTTTTGAAACACAGTGGTATCTTTGGATTAGCAGTCACTGATTTCATGATTACTTTTGATTTGATTTCTAGTAGGACTGTACTGGTTTAACTTATAAGTTTGCACTTAAAATGTGTGACCTTTGGTGATTTTGTATTGGTTTGCATTTTTTTTCAATTTATCTAGGGCAAATAGAACATCTCCCCCCCCCCCCCCCCCAAAAAAAAAAAATAAAAAAATAATAATAATCACTTAATTTTGTTAGTATATTCAGCACTTTTCTTCATAACATTTATGCTTTTATCTCAAAAGTAATTGTTGGTTTGCATAACGTTAATTGTGTAATACTTGCATTTTCTGTAGGCTAATTTATCAGCTAGTGATGATGAGTCCTGGAAACAGAGGGAAGCTGCTGTTTTAGCCATTGGTGCTGTTGGTGAGGGCTGTATTAATGGTTTGTACCCTCATCTCTCAGAGGTAATGCCCTTTTCTGATCATGTATTGTGATTTATGCATGTAGGTTGTGGATACTCTTGTGCAATTTGACCTGTTCATACTTTTAAATTTTCATCGCGTTATGTTTGCATTTATGTGGTAATTTAGTAATGTATTTGACTATGTGGCCTCTCTGCATAATCCACATCTTTATGAATGATGCAGCCCTTTTGGTTGGGCTAGCTGCTGTTTGAAAGCATCCCTGAAACCAGCAGGAGGGAGAAGGGAAAAGTTAGTGAAGGCAAGCCTGTTGCTTACAGGGCTAGTATAAATTCAGCACATTCTGGACATGCTCACTTTGTTGTTTGGAGGTGTTAAGGGGATGGATTGTTAAAATTGTCACTGTATGCCTGTGTGGCAAACTGACTATCTGAGTATCTGGCAGGTGACTGTTATATGTTAATTTCAAAACCCTTTATCATCACGGGCTTACCGCTGAAGACCAAAGCCTACAATCGTGGAAAAATTAGGTGTTTACTGGGTAGAGCGCAGAGCTGGTATTAACCAAAGCAAAATTACCGAGAGAATTGAACTTGACATTAAAATTTTAACCCGAATCTGATCCTTATGGCTTATTTAATATTTATTCAATTCCTTATTACACCGTTTTTTGTAAGATCTTATGAGCAACCCAGACTTTGACATGAAACCATAAACAGCTCGGTCCATTTATCTGGATTCTGACCCCTCGTAAGATTACTTAGCTTTTTGGCTACATTCGTGTGCTACCTAAAATGCTCTGGACGGGGTTTTTAATGTTTTTTCATTTCATTCTTTCCATGGTGATGCACATCAGAGGGTAAATAATTCATTTCTGCATAATCCATTCATATCGAATCATAGTCCTTTGTTAGAACCTTCATTCCCTAGAATATGTTTGTGTGATAAATATGTTGGTCTCTTTTCATTTTGCTGGAAGTGTCTGGCTGACTAAGATCTTTTAATGGCGTTTCCTTCTTTATAAAGCCATTTTCAGTGGGCCCTGGTTTCAAATACTTCCCTGCTTGAATGATTTAAAAATCCCAAATCAATGAAATCTTTTGTTTTAACTGTTGAGTTGGATGAAGTTAGCTCTTATCATAGCTTGCAATCTAAAGTTGATGTAAAGAACAATTGCTTGTTAATCTCGCCATTTCTTAATTTACAGTACTTCTGGTTGCATGTAGTTTTAGGTGAATAGGCTGGTAATACATGATATATCATTCTGCAACTTGGGTTAATGAGGGCTTTGAAATTAGTCCAAGTGGGGTTAGTGGGAGAGAAACAATAAGATAGTAGTGGTCTCATGGTAAATCAGGAAGTGTTGCAAATTTGCAATCATTCAGAATTGGCCAAATAAAGGTTGGTGTTGCAATTATTTTGGAATGGGGAGCTGGAAGCCTGGAAGTTTATAGTTTTTGCACTATGGCCATTATAATTCCAAATGTAAAATGGGTAGTGGTTTCTTGGCAACACTTAGTCAGTATGCAATGAATTCCTAGTATTTATTGATGGTACATTTTAATGTCTGAAATGAAAACAAGTACTCCCTCTGTCCCATAATATTATTCCTGTTTTCCTATTTTTGGAGATTCAAAATGTTGTTCCTGTTTCTTTTTTGGATAGTATGTAAAGACCATTATACCCTCACTTTTTTAACTTTATTCAATGTACTTCCTAATTTATCCATGAATTTTGCACATGCCTTGTCCTTTTTTCCACTTTCTCCTTTAACTTTTGTCTATGATTGTACTTTTTACTTTTATTAATGTACTTCATCCGCTTTTTCCTCCTATTTATTAAATACCATGAAAAAACACAAACAAAAACTATATAATGGGACGGAGGGAGTACTAATTTAAATTGCACACCCGTCTTTTATAAATTCGTGTTGACATTGCAACAAGTCTGTAACTATGCAGGAAGATCTAGGTCAACGTATTTTAATATTTATGCTGTGTATTTATTGTGGCAGATTGGCTTGAAAGTATCCTTCCTTGCATTGTACCCCACTTGCCAAATAATCTGTTGTGAATCTTGGGTTGCTCTTGTCACTCTTAGGTTTTTTTGTGTTTATGGGTGTGGGGTTGGTGTAGTAGTCTGATGCTGATGTTGTGTGGTGTAGATAGATAGATAAGAGTGCTGGAGTTGTCAGTAATCAAGCACATATTTTTTGGGTTATCATATTTTCAGTTTCCTATCACTTCCTGAATGTAAGAAGGGGTAGCAAAGTAAAGTAATTTGTTCTTTAATGGATTTATTATTTTTTTTGGAAAATTCAACAAGTGATGAAATGATTGAAAGATGTTCTGGTGTTGCTATGAAGTGGTTGAATTTGCTGTTGTGTTCTTGCATAGAACTGGACTTCATCATGGCTTGTTTAAATACTCCTATCTTTTACGTAGTATTATTTCAGCTGTTCTCAATTTTCTATCTTTTCAACCTAACATGCAGGATACCTTTTTAACTCTATTACATAACTGTCTATATATTCCCCCTCGTTAATTTAACTTACCGTGAGCTTTTTTATTTGCAGATTGTCGGCTTTCTTATTCCTCTCTTGGATGATAAATTTCCTCTTATACGGAGCATTTCATGTTGGACGCTTTCTCGTTTCAGCAAATTTGTTGTTCAGGTATAGTGTCTCTGAGTAATGAAATATTTGATTGAGCGAAGCTGTTTGGTACTTTGTATTATTCACTAGGCAATATGACGTGTTGGCATTTTCTAAATTAATTTTTTTTTTAAATGGAATTTTATGATCCACATAATTGAAGTGAATGTTGCACTGGGTTTTTTTTTTAATATTTAGTGAATGGTGTCCTTTCATAGGGAAGATGCTGAAGACAGGTTTTATCTAGATGCAATATGAAGCTTGGTAGAGTGATCTGTGTAATTTGCTTAATCCTTGGTAGCTTGATTAACGATTGGCTGTGTGCTGTGGAACCATGCCTTGCACACTGTGTTCCTTGTTTGTTGAAACTCTTTGTAGAATATAGACTTTAGTATAGGTCTTTTCTTGTTAGTGTAATTGCGTAAAGTGCATCTAGAACTTAGAAGTACTGGTGAGTGGGGGTGTGTCATAGACTCTTAGCATGGATGCTTGGTTTTTCTGTTTAAGCTATGTAGTTTATTTAATTTTCAATTGATTGGTGGAGTTTATTTTTATAAATAACTATTGGAGAATGATTCATCCTGATTATTGTGACGGTAGCCAGGTACTGGATGTAGTCTGTTTATCTCCAACCAACATATTAAGAACCCCCCCTCCCCCTTCTCTCTCTCTCTCTCTCTCTCTCTCTCTCTTAAAGACCCGTAGGAAAGTTTTTCTGTATCAAAGGATGGCAACCATTATTTTTATTGACAATATTGTTAATTTACCACGTCATTGAGTTGCATTGACTTTTATTCTTTCATGTCTTAAGAAGTTGACTTGACATGTTATTTGGGTTTTGCATTCTGAGTGCACTTTTGTATAATTGCAGGGCCTTGGTGATCAAAACGGCAATGAACAATTCGAGAAGGTGTTAATGGGTCTTCTGCGAAGAATATTGGACACAAACAAGCGTGTTCAGGAAGCTGCTTGTTCAGCTTTTGCAACACTTGAAGAGGTTCTTGCTGTAACTTTCATGCCCTTTTCACAGAGTTTCGGTGTTTCCTTACATCTTATTGGTGCTTTATTTTATAGGAAGCTGCTGAAGAACTGGCACCACGCTTAGAAATTATTTTGCAGCACTTGATGTGCGCGTTTGGCAAATATCAGGTTCTTTATTTTGTCGTCTGAGTATCCTTTTTCTTTTTGCTACATATGATCCTCTCATTGAAACTCTTTTTAACTGTTGTTGTATCTGCTGCTTTTGCACTTACTGTAGAAGAAAAATTTGAGGATCGTTTATGATGCTATTGGAACTTTAGCTGATGCTGTCGGAGGGGAGCTAAATCAGGTAAGCCCCTCTTATAAAAAACTATTGCTCTATCAACATTTTTATTATGTTCCATCATGTGCTTCACTTCACTGTTATGCTAAATTTAGCTTGTTATTCTGTAATCAACATATGTATTAATGAACATAAATCTTGCTGTATGTAATTGCAGCCTAAGTATCTAGAAATCCTAATGCCTCCGCTGATATCGAAGTGGCAACAACTTTCCAGTTTCGATAGGGATATATTCCCATTGCTTGAGTGCTTTACATCTATAGCACAGGTAATTCCACTATTCTGTTTAGAGCTAGTTACCTTCTGTACATAAAATGGGTGTTTGAGGATTGTGTTGAAAGAGCAAACTGATTTCCCAATTCAATGTTCCCTCGGATAGGTGGGGTCTTTCATGAAATTTTCTCTGATTTGTGCACCTAGTGTTGTCTGTATACATTTATTTTGTGTATTACTAACACTTCTCTGTCGAATTGGTTTACAATGTCCAGAGTCAGAAAGTCATGCCTTAATTTTCTGGGAATGTAATGCTAAGAAACTTATGGGCTTACTCTTGAGCTGTTTGAAAAAAAAATATAAGGACAGTTTTAAAAGTGGGCTACCGAATACGATACATCATTACAGTTTTTTTTATTTGTTTATAAAATTTTAGACTAGATTGACATTTACAGCATGTTTTTCAGGCATTGGGTCCAGGATTTTCTCAGTTTGCTGAACCTGTATTTCAGAGGTGCATAAACATCATCCAGACGCAACAATTGGCAAAGGTTAGCCATCTTAATTTTGCTATTGTTTCCGATTCATTCCATACTTGTTTGGTTGATAAGACATTATTTCATGCCATATATCGCGGTAGTATTGCAAAAAATCATTAACATTACATTAAACTTAATCGTCAGCTTGATATCTTCTTAATCAAATGAAGTTATTTGGAAACAATTTTTAAGTTGGTATATTGTGTATATCTATTGCAAACAAACATTTGAATCTGAAACCCAGTTCAAAATGATTAAATACAGATGGGCTCATGGGCTATGATAATTCTTGCCTGAGTTGCGGGGCATGGATTTGCTCTTTAGAAACAGATGGTCATTTCTTATTTTGTAATCGACCATATGTTATCTTGGACCAACATTTCATATCAGTTTTATCTCTTGCTTGTTTCTTGTTAGATGTAATATATGGAAAAGCTTATCTTTAACCAACATTTCATATCAGTTTTATCCCTTGCTTGTTTTTTGTTAGATGTAATATATGGAAAAGCTTTGGCTTGAAAATGTTATGCTAATTATAACTTCATTTTAGGTCAATCCAACTACAACTGGTGTTCAGTATGATAGAGAGTTTGTTGTTTGCTCTCTGGATCTACTCTCTGGACTCGTAGAGGGCCTTGGCAGTGGCATAGAGAGTTTGGTAATATCCTGTCTTTTGCTGTTGTACATTATATACTAGTTCTTACTTGATCTTACCTATGCTCTTTAAGCTGTCCTGTCATCCTTTGCGTCCACCCCTTTCATTAAGACACTCATTCTAAAACAATTACTTTCTTCATTAAAACACTCTTTCTAAAACAATTACTTTGAAGAGAATTCTTCATAAATTATGTAAAAATGAGAATTATTATAAATTATTGAGTCATTTGCAATATTTTTTTTGCGTGCATTTGAGATCCTTATCCAAAGATTGAACCATTCGAATAATCTGTTCTGTCTTCAGTCGATTTTTGCTTTTATCACTAACATGTACTGGAAAAACAATAGGTGTCCCAGAGTAACATGAAAGATCTACTGTTGCAATCTTGTATGGATGACGCTCCTGATGTCCAACAGAGTGCTTTTGCACTCCTTGGTGACCTTGCAAGAGTAAGTTGCTGTTATAAATTATTGTTAATTAGAGCAAGGATGACTTTTGGACTCAATCATCCGTGGTGGTTGCTATCTCCTGTGATATATTTCTTCCTCCTTTCAAGTTTTAGATTTTACGTATTTGTTCTTGTTGATAGGTTTGTCCTGTTCATCTCCGCCCTTACTTGCCACGGTTCTTAGAAATCACAGCAAAGCAATTGGTAAGTGGGTTTATATTTCAAATATTTGATTCATGTCCTTACCTGGGAATTACTTATATGGCTTTTTAATCTCAGGATATTTCCAAGATAAAAGATACGATTTCTGTTGCAAATAATGCTTGTTGGGCAATCGGTGAATTAGCAGTGAAGGTATGCTCACTTGTATGCTGCATCTAGAATCTATAGACAAATCTTACTACATAAGATTGATCGTATTCAATGTGAGTGCTCTTTGTGTTTCAATGGGTCTTAGCCGGGACTAGGTTAGTGTTTTTGATTCATGGGAAGATTAAGTGCTAGTTGGTGTTGTCATAGCTCTTTGCCTTAAGTAAAAATGTTAAGGATTTGGGTTTCTATTTACCACCTTTTTATGGCTGTCTTTATTCTGATGCGATCCCAATTACATTTTGCTTGTCAAGAGGAATGACAAAAGTTTTAGGTGGGTGTATTTGATTGATTTTAGGCTTGGACATCAAATCTGCTATTATGTTTCTAGGTTAAAGCCGAGGGAGATTTTCTAACAAATTTGAATTACACTAACTAATTGAAGAGTTGGTGAACCAATAAATTCAAGGTAAAAACTACCAGCTACAGAAGAGATTAAAATTTACAAAAAAGAAAAAAAAAATAAAAAAATAAAAAAATAAATAGAGCAAAGCTAAATCTGGTAAATCTGAAGCTTGGACTAGCTTGAATCGCATAAGATTATTCATTTCTCTGTGTTGGACAAATACTTCTACCTTCTAGTAGTTGTCTAATTATGAGGTGGTTTTGAAGTTTTGGTAGTTCTATAATACAACATTACCTAAGGCTAATTACAAAATGTAAACCATCCACTATAGTGCTTTAAATATGTTACTTCTTACTTTCCTTTGGCTTGAATACTTTTTTGGCTTTTGTACTTGCTTCTATACGTGTATTAACATTCTATTGTTTTCAGGCTCAGCAAGATATTAAACCAGTTGTAATGACAGTCATTTCTTCCCTAGTTCCAATACTTCAACATACACAGGTGATCGCCCTTTTTTGATTAATGATGAAGCTCTGTTCTGAATCTTTCATATACATATATACTTCGTATATATTTAACTTTGTGATTTACCATCATCAGGAGCTTAATAAGTCACTTATAGAGAATGCTACCATTACTCTTGGAAGATTTGCCTGGGCCTGTCCCGAGCTTGTATCTCCATATATGGAGCATTTCATGCAACCATGGTGTAATGCTTTGGCCATGTAAGTACCAATGTCAGAATTCAACACTTTGCATAATTAGCTTTTTCACCTGTTTTCTCTGCTTCAGCTAAAATGCAGAAGGAATTATGTCTATCTTAGTGTATTATTATTATTATTGTTGTTGTTATTATTATCCCCCCCCCCCCCCCCTCCTGGTATACTCCTCTGATTATATATTGATAACTAAAATGATTCTCCTGTCTGCACACAACTTTCATTTACCTTGGATAAACATTTTGATCCCACTAAACCAATATGATTTGGGCTCTCTCTCTCTCTTCTCTCTCTCGTAATGTGGGTTCCCCATTGACTATTTTCTACCAATGTCTTCTATTCTACTTTTACATTATCTACTAAAAACGCCTATACACCCTTACTATTTACTTAATATGTGTGCTCAAGCCTAACATGATGTTTTTATGTTGATGTTTGGAGGGTTGAAGCTGTATTCTTCTGTTTGATACTCTTTGGAGCTTTGCCCGTTGACCATTTTCTATCAATGTCTTTTATTCTACTTTTACTTTATCTACCTAAAACGCCTTTACACCCTTACTATTTACAAGCTTGCTCAAGCCTAACATGATGTTTTAATGTTGAAGTTTGGAGTACCGAAGCTGTTTCTTCTTTTCAATATTCTTTGGATCTTTTCTTAGCTTTTGAATTGATATGTAATGTTGTGCGCGCGCGCACACACACACACACTACATTTGTACCCAGTTTGGTATTCTGTTAACCAACTGTGCTGTGGCAGGATACGAGATGACATAGAAAAAGAAGACGCTTTTCGAGGTTTATGTGCAATGGTGAGTATATTTTACAATGGCTCTTGAATTTTTTGCTGGCTTAATGTTTTAATCTGCTATCTCATTCCTTTCAGGTCAAGATGAATCCTACTGCAGCATTAAGTTCCCTTCCCTTCTTGGTGAAGGCAATTGCTAGCTGGCATGTAAGGAGTTTTCTTTTTCAAAAGCTGTCACAAGAAGAGTTTGAGGATATTGTTTGAGCTGTTAATGTTGTTGCTTCTTTGACCACAGGAAATTAAAAGCCCAGATCTGCATAATGAAGTATGTCAGGTGTTGCATGGGTATAAACAGGTCTGCATTGACTCAATACCTTAGTCTCTCTTTCGTCATATATCTGTAGAAATATTTATTAATAATTAGTTTTAATTCAGTAATTGCTGTCATTAACTTTTAAAATGACATCGTATAGTTCTTCTTAACAATATTGCCCTATAAGGGTATATTGGGAGGCTTTGGATATGACACGGCGGTATGCTATTCTTTATTATATTAATCGAGTATGGTGGCACAACCATCTAAGTGCTCTAGTGTATTAAACCCAGAGTACTGCCAATGTGAGCACAATGAGACAAAAAAAATTTGTGTTTAGGAATAATTACATGTTTAAGTGTTCCTTTTACATGCATCATGCTTTTGTGTGCATCACACCTGATGCATCATGTGCATGCAGAGTCTATTATGCTGTGAGCCTGTGACACTCGATCTGATATGGACTAAGACAATATTTTTATTTTTATTTATTTATTATTTATTTTTTGGTTTAAGCGCAGTATGCATCTTCTAAGTCCGAAGTCCAACTGTATTTTGGTTGTGTTATCAATTTTTTTTTATCGCATGTAGTTTGAGTTTTGCATTATATCTTGTGCTTCTGTGTGGTTGATCCTTTTGATTGCTAGGTTAAGTTTTGTTTCTTGTATTTGTATTTTAGATGCTTGGAAATGGACAATGGGAGCAATGTATATCATCTTTGGAACCATCTATGACGGATAAGTTGTTGAAGTATCAAATATAATGGGTTTGTTGGTATTGAATGGAGGCCAGCAGACAGAAAAGCGTTTTGTTGGTATCTTGGCAGCATAAGAGTTTGCTATTGCATTGTACTTGTGAATCTTCTGTCATCTCTCAAGTCTCGTATGGCTTTAGTGTTTGATTCTTTCTGCGTCAAGACTGGTGGTTGCAATTTTAGGCAAAGCAACACATTTTGTGCCCAGGTGCAACTAAGGCATATCTCTGACACTGAGCAAATTATTTAAGCTTTGGCGTGGAGCATACATGTAGTAAACTGGGTATATTAGTTTTGGTTTAGGGTTGGCTTCTCTTTCCTGTATTAGGAAAGAAGGCAATGTATTATGTATTGTGTACATTCTTCACATTTTACGGGTAATTTATTTCCCATTCTTTTGACCATGATGGTTGGAACAAATATCGATTTCCTACAAGTTTTGATGTACCTAGTCTTATAAGTTTTGATGAATGTATTTTTTAAGCATTTATTTCTGTCTTCAGTTTCAGACCATCTTGGGTTTGATGTATTGATCAAAGGACAATGTCTTGCATTCATTTTGATAACGTTGTTCAATAATGTACTCGTCGGTTACTTTTATGATTGTATACATAGTTTTGAGATTTTGTTCAAAGCGTAATGTGATACATTTTTTTACCATATGGTAAGTTTTTAATTCATTATTGTATTGACTAAGATTGATATCTAGGCAAGTCTAATGACATGGGAGAAATATCTGCGGATTACTGTCAAATCATTTCAATCAATTTGACAATAATCTGAATCTGAACACCTAATTTACCAACTTTTGATAGCTAATTTTTCAAAACTGTTTTTCTAACTCTGCTAACACCTAACAGAGTAACAGCTAGTTACAAAAACACAAACTCAAATACTGTACCAGAATATCCATGAGAATTAATCTTAGTGACTCGACTGAGGAGTGGGGACTAGAGCTGTCAATTCGGGTAAACTAGTCGGGTTTGGGTTGGGTAAAAGTGGGTCTGGCCAACTCGGGTCAGGTCAATTTCAGATTAATTTCATAACCTAAGCCATCGGGTTTGGGTTGGGTTGGGTTATGCTTCAGTTGGGTCATACTTCTTATTGGGTTTGGGTCGGGTTTAGGTTGGGTTTAATTTGGGTTTTCATGGGTTAAAACGGGTTAGGGTAATTCTCGGGTTCGAGTCGGGTTCGGTTCATGTCAATAATTTGCGGGTTAGAGTCAGGTCGGGTCATTCTCAGGTTTGAGTCGGGTTCGTTTCAAGTCAATAATTTGCGGATTATAATCAGGTCGGGTCATTTTCAATTCAGGTCATTCTAGGGTTCAAGTTAATAATTTGCGGGTTATAATTAGGTTGGGTCATTTCCAAGTCGGGCCATTCTTGAATTCAAGTCGGGTTATGTTCAAGTCAATAATTTGTAGGTTACAATCAGGTCGGGTCATTTCCAAGTCAGGTCATATTCGGGTTCAACTAATTGTAAATAGATAATTATCATTTTTACCAAGCTAATTATTTCCTTTGACTATAATATATATGGCAATATACTAGGGTACTATAGTCTATAATTTAGGAAGATAATTATCTTCTTTTACCATACAAAAAATATATATTATATTTAACTCTTAAATTTGAGGATGATGCTCCTTTCTTTTGCTGGTCTGGACCGACTTCGTCTCCCAAGACAAAATGCTCTGATCAACAATAATAAGGTGGTCTAAATTGCATTTAAGGTGATTTGAAATCGGGTCAGGAACTATTTGGGTTGAATTTAGGTAGAGTCAATAACAAGTTGTGTTGATTTCGAGTCGGGTTAGTAACATATCAGGGTAAATTTTTTGGATGGGTAAGTAATATGTATGGTAAAATTCGAGTCGGGTCAATAACAAGTCCGGTTGAATTTGGGTCAGGTCAATAACAAGTCGTATTGATTTCGGGTCAGGTTTGTAACAGGTTGGGTTAAATTCGGGTCAAGTTAGGAACGAATCAGGTTGAATTTAGGTCAGGTTAGTAACAAGTCGGGTTAAATTCGGGTTTTGACGGGTTAAAACGGATATTGGTCGATTTTGGTTCAAGTCGGGTTCGGTGCAAGTTAATTAAATTGGCCGTTGTAAACTAGTAAATCGGTGTAAGTTGTAAACCGGTAAATTGGCTGTTTTAAAACAAATTGAATGGTTCCACAAACCCAATTGGACTCTCGGAGGTTATTAGGGACCACGGTAAACATTTTGGCAATTTTTATTTCCGGGCGAAAAAAGCAAAAAAATCCAAAATTAAAGGCTAATATCCACGCTTTTTGAGAAATTTTGGATGTTTCGGGGCCCGATGTAGAAAAGTGAATATTTTAGAGGATACATCTCGGGTTCATATAATTCCGTTTGGAGCCATATATGATCATTATATGTTGTCATAAATGTTCGTAGTAGGCTTGAGTTAATGAAATCCGTGCAACTTGTATGTAAACCGATAACTATATTGGCCGTTTAAAGGCAAATTGGATGGTTCCAACAACCCAATTGGACTGCCGGAGGGTATTAGGGACCATGGTAAACATTTTGGCAATTTTTTGTTTGGGTGAAAAAAAGTAAAAAATTTCCAAAATTGAAGACTAATATCCATTCTTTTTGAGAAATTTTAGAGGTTTCGGGGCCCTGTGTCGAAAAGGCTTGAAATTTAAGGGGATACATCTCCAGGTCATATAATGCTGGTTGGAACCATATATGATCATTATTTGTT
The DNA here is from genome assembly GCF_001683475.1 of Chenopodium quinoa. NCBI lineage: Eukaryota > Viridiplantae > Streptophyta > Magnoliopsida > Caryophyllales > Amaranthaceae > Chenopodium > Chenopodium quinoa. Next base: position 776,210 of record NW_018742969.1, read on the forward strand.
GTCATAAAAGTTTGTGGTAGGCTTGAGTTAATGAAATCGGTGCAAGTTGTAAACCGGTAAATTGGTCATTTAAAGGCAAATTGGATGGTTCCACTTACCCAATGGGACTCCCGGACGGTATTAGGTACCATGGTAAACATTTCAGCAATTTATATTTCGGGACGAAAAAATGTCAAAAAATTCAAAATTGAAGGCTAATATCCACGCTTTTTGAGAAATTTTAGAGGATTCGGGGCCTGGTGTCGAAAAGCCTTGAAATTGTAGCGGATACATCTCAGGGTAATTTAATGCCGTTTGGAACTATATATGATCATTATTTGTTGTCATAAATGTTCGTGGTATGCTTGAGTTAAAGAAATCAGTGCAAGTCATAAACCGGTAATTTGGTCATTTAAAGGCAAATTGGATGGTTCCACCCACCGAAATGGACTCCCAGAGGGTATTAGAAATCATGGTTAACATTTCGGCTATTATTATTTTCGGGTGAAAAAAAGTCTAAAAATTCAAAAATTAAAGGCTAATATCCACACTTTTTATGAAATTTTGGAGGTTTCGGGACCCGTTATCGAAAAGCCTTGAGATTATAGGGAATACATCTTGGGGTCATATAATGTCGTTTGGAACCATATGTGATCACTATTTGTTGTCATAAATGTTCGTGGTAGGCTTGGGTTATTGAAATCGGTACAAGTTGTAAACCGGAATATTGGTTGTTTAAAGGCAAATTGAATGGTTCCACCCACCCAATTGGAATGTTGGAGTGTATCAGGAACCATGGTAAACATTTCGGCAATTTTTAATTTCAAGAGAAAAAAAAGGTTTAAAAATTCCAAAATTGAATTCTAATATTCACGCTTTTTGAGAAATTTTGGAGTTTTCGGGGCCCGGTGTCGAAAAGTTTTGAAATTTTGGAGAATACATTTCGGGTTCATATAATGTTGTTTGGAACCATATATGACCATTATTTGTTGTCATAATTAATAAATGTACGTAATAGGCTTGAGTTAATGAAATTGGTGCAAGTTGTAAACCGGTAAATCGGCTTTTAAAGGGAAATTGGATGGTTCCACCTAGCCAGGTGTACTCTGGAAGGGTATTAGGGACCACTGTAAATATTACGACAATTTTTATTTCCGGGCGTATAAAAGTAAAAAAAATCCAAAATTGAAATCTAATATCCACGCATTTTGCAAAATTTTGGGGGGTTTTAGGGCCCGGTGTCAAAAAGTATTGAAATTCAAGGGAATACATCTCGGGGTAATATAATGCCATTTGGAACCATATATGATCATTTTATGTTGTCATAAATGTTCGTGGTAGGCTTTAGTTACTGAAATCAATGCAAGTTGTAAATCGGTAAATTGGTCGTTTAAAGGCAAATTGGATGGTTCCACCTACCCAATTGGATGCCTGGAGGGTATTAGGGACCATCCGGAGGTTATAATGGACCATAGTAAACATTTCGGAATTTTAATTTTCCGGGCGAAAAAAAGTCAAAAAAATTCCAAAATTAAAGTCTAGATCCATGCTTGTTGAGAAATTTTGGAGATTTCAAGGCTCGGTGTCAAAAAGCCTTGAAATTTTAGGATTACATCTCAGGGTCATATAATGTCGTTTGGAACCAAATATGATCATTATATGTTGTCATAAATGTTCGTGGTAAGGTTGAGTAAATCAAATCGGTGCAAGTTGTAAACTGGTAAATTGGCTGTTTAAAGGCTAACTGGATGGTTCCACCCACGCAATTGGACTCCTGGAGGTTATTAGGGACCATGGTAAACATTTCGGTAATTTATATTTATGGGCGAAAAAAAGTCAAAAAATTCAAAATTGAAGGCTAATATCCACGTTTTTTGAGAAATTTTTGAGTCTTTGGGGCCCGGTGTCTAAAATTCTTGAAATTTTAGGGAATATATCTCGGGGTCATATAATGTTGTTTGGAACCATATGTGATAATTATTTATTGTTATAAATGTACGTTGTAGGCTTGAGTTAATGAAATCGGTGCAAGTTGTAAACAGATAAATTGGTCGTTTAAAGGCAAATAGGATGGTTCCACTCACCTAATTGGAATCCCGGAGGGTATTAGGGATTATGGAAATCTTTTCGGCAAATTTTATTTCCAGGCGAAAAAAAGTCAAAAAATTCCTTAATTTGAAGGCTATAATATCCACGCTTTTGTACAAATTTCGAAGGTTTCGGGGTCAGGTGTCGAAAAGAAATGATATTATATTAGATACATCTCGGGGTCATATAATAATGACGTTTGAAACCATAATGTATTATTATATGTTGTCATAAATGTTCGTGGTAGGTTTGAGTTAATGAAGTTAGTGCATGTTGTAAACCGGTAAATTGGCCGTTTAAATGCAAATTGGATGATTCCACCCACCTAATTGGACTACCGGAAGGTATTAGGAACCATGGTAAATATTTCGGTAATATTTATTTACGGGCAAAAAAAAATCAAAAAATTCCAAAATTGAAGGCTAATATCAGCGTTTTTTGAGAAACTTTGGAGGTTTCAAGACCCGGTGTCGAAAAGACTTGAGATTTTAGGGAATTTATCTCAAGGTCATATAATGTTGTTTGAAACCATTTATGATCATGATATGCTGTCATAAATGTTCGAGGTAGGCTTGAGTTAAAAAATCGGTGCAAGTTGTAAACCGGTAAATTGACCGTTTAAAGGCAAATTAGCTAGCCAATTGGACTCCCGGAGGATATTAGGGACCATGGTAAAAATTTTGGCAATTTTTATTTCCAAGCGAAAAAAGTAAAAAAAAATCCAAAATTGAAGACTAAATATCAATGCATTTTGCGAAATTTTGAAGATTTCCAGACTCGGTGTCAAAAAGTCTTGAAATTTCAGGGAATACATCTTGGTGTCATATAATGTCGTTTGCAACCATATGATTATTATATTTTGTCATAAATGTTCGTGGTAGATAATGAAATCGGTGCAAGTTCTAAATCGGTAAATTTGTCGTTTAAAGGCAAATTGGATGGTTCAACCCACCCAATGGGACTCCTGTAGGATATTAGGGACCATGGTAAATATTTCGTCAATTTTTATTTTCGGGCGAAAAAAAAGTAAAAAATTTCCAAAATTGAAGACCAATATCCACGCTTTCTGAGAAATTTTGGAAGTTTTGGGGCCCCTTGCCGAATAGCCTTAAGATTTTAGATTTTTAGGGGATACATCTCAGGGTCATATAATGTTGTTTGGAACTATATATGATCATTATATGTTGTCATAAATGTTCGTGGTAGGCTTGAATCAATGAAATCGCTACAAGTAATAAATCAGTAAATTGGTCGTTTAAAGGCAAATTGGATAGTTTCACCTATCCAATTGGACTCTGGGAGGGTATTATGGACCATGATAAACATTTCGGCAATTTTTATTTCCGGGCGAAAAAAAGTCAAAATTTTCAAAAATTGAAGACGAATATTCACGTTTTTTGAGAAATTTGGAGTCTTCGGGGCCCGGTGTCTAAAAGTCTTGAAATTTTAGGGAATACATCTCGGGGTCATAATGTTGTTTAGAACCATATATGATCATTATTTGTTGCCGTAAATGTTCGTGGTAGGGTAGAATTAATGAAAGCGATGCAAGTTGTAAACCGGTAAATTGGTCATTTAAAGGCAAATTGGATGGTTCCACCCACCCAATTGGACTACCGGGGGGTATTAGGGACCATGGTAAACATTTTGGCAATTTTTATTTCCGTGCGAAAAAAGTCAAAAAATTCCAAAATTAAAGGCTAATATCCATGATTTTTTAGAAATTTCGAAGGTTTTTTAGCTTGGTGTCGAAAAAAATAAAAGACATTTTAGGGAATAAATCTCGGGATCATATAATGCCGTTTGGAACCATAAATGATTATTATATGTTGTCATAAATGTTCGTGGTAGGCTGAGTTAATGAAATCGGTGCAAGTTGTAAGTCGGTAAACTGATCGTTTAAAGGAAAATTGGATGCTTCCACACACCTAATTAGACTCCCAGAGTGTATTAGGGACCATGGTAAACATTTCGGGAATTTTTATTTCCGGACGAAAAAAGTAAAAAAAATTCCAAAATTGAAATCCATGCTTTTTGAGAAATTTGGGATGTTTCGAGGCCTGGTGTCGAATTTTTTTTGAGATTTTAGGGGATACATATCGGGGTCATATAATACCGTTTGAAACCATTTATGATCATTATATGTTGTCATAAATGTTCGTTGTAGATTTGAGTTAATTAAATAGGAGCAATTTGTAAACCGGTAAATTGACCGTTTAAAGGCAAATAGGATGGTTTCACCCACCCAATTGGTCTCCCAGAGGCTTTTAGGGACCATGGTAAAAATTTCGGCAATTTTTATTTCCATGCAAAGAAAAGTAAAAAAAAAATCCAAAATTGAAGTCTAATATCCACGCTTTTTGAGAAATTTTAGAGGTTTCGGGACCCAGTTTCGAAAAGCGTTTAGGTTTTAGGGGTGAGATATATCTCGGGGTCATATAATGTCGTTTGGAACCATATATGATCATTGTATGTTGTCATAAATGTTTGTGAGTTAATGAAATTGTCGCAAGTTGTAAACCGGTAAATTGGCCGTTTAAAGGCAAATTGGATGGTTCCACCCACCCAATTGGACTCCCAGAGGGTATTAGAGACCATGGTAAACATTTTGGAAATTTTTATTTCCGAACGAAAAAAGTCAAAAAATTCAAAAATTGAAGGCTATATCCACGCTTTTTGAGAATTTTTGGAGTTTTCGAGGCCTGGTGTCGAAAAGTCTTGAAATTCTAGGGAATACATATTGGGTTCATATAATGTCGTTTGGAACCATATATGATCATTTTTTGTTGTCATAAATGTTCGTGGTAGACTTGAATTAATGAAATCGGTGTAAGTTGTAAACAGGTTAATTGGTCGTTTAAAGGCAAATTAGATGGTTCCACCCACCCAATTAGAGTATTAGACTCCTGGAGGGTATTTGGGACCATGGTAAACATTTCGGCTATTTTTATATTCGGGCGAAAAAGGTCAAAAATTCCAAAATTGAAGGCTATTTTGAGAAATTTCGAATGTTTCGGGGCCAGGTGTCAAAAAGCATTGAGATTTTAGGGGATACATCTCGGGGTCATATAATGTCGTTTGGATCCATATGTGATCATTATATGTTGTCATAAATGTTCGTGGTAAGCTTGAGTTAATGAAATCGATGCAAGTTGTAAACCGGTAAATTGGTCGTTTAAAGTCAAATTGGATGGTTACCCCCAGTCAATTGCACTCCCGAAGGGTATTAGGGACTAGGGTAAACATTTTGGCAATTTTTATTTCCGGGTGAAAAAAAGTCAAAAAATTTCAAAATTGAAGGCTAAGCTAATATCCATGCTTTTTGAGAAATTTTGGAGGTTTCGGGTAGACCTTTCGATTCGGGTTAATGGGTCGGGTTTGGGTCGGTAAGAGTGGGTCGGATCAACTCGGGTCGGGTCAATTCATATTAATTCCATAGCCTATGCGTGTCGGGTTTGGGTTGGTTCATGCTTGAGTCGGGTCACGTCGGGTCATACTTCTTATCGGGTTTGGGTCGGGGTTAGGTCGGGTTAATAACCTGTCGGGTTACATTTGGGTCGGGTGAACAATAGGTCGGGTTTAATTCAAGTTAAAACGGGTTAGGCTAATTCTTGGGTTCGAGTCGGGTTCGGTTCAAGTCAATAATTTGCGGGTTAGAATCAGGTCAGGTCATTCTCGGGATTGATTCGGGTTCGGTTCAAGTCAATAATTTGCGGGTTATAATCAGGTCGGGTCATTTTCAAGTCGGGTCATTCTCGGGTTCAAATCAGGTTCGATTCAAGTCAATAATTTGCGGGTTATAATTAGGTTGAGTCATTTCCAAGTCGGGTCATTCTTGAATTCAAGTCGGGTTATGTTCAAGTCAATAATTTGTAGGTTACAATCAAGTCGGGTCATTTCCAAGTCAGGTCATATTCGGGTTCAACTAATTATAAATAGATAATTATTATTTTTATAAAGCTAATTATTTCCTTTGACTATAATATATATATATATATATATATATGGTAATATACTAGGGAAATATAGTTTATAATTTATGAAGATAATTATCTCCTTTGACCATACAACAAATATATACTATATTTAACTCTTAAATTTGAGGATGATGATATTTTTTTGCTGGCTTGGACCGACTTAGTCTCCCAAGACAAAATGCTTTGATCAATAATAATAAGGTGGTCTAAATTGCATTTAAGGTGATTTGAAATCGGGTCAGGAATAATTTGGGTTGAATTTAGGTGAGTCAATAACAAGTCGCGTTGATTTCGAGTCGGGTAAGTAACAGATCGGGTTGAATTTTTGGGTCAGGTTAGTAACAAGTCTGGTAAAATGCGGGTCGGGTCAATAACAAGTAGGGTCGAATTTGGGTCAGGTCAATAACAAGTCGGGTTGAGTTCGGGTCGGGTTTGTAACAGGTTGGGTTAAATTCAGATCGGGTTAGGAACGGGTCGGGTTGAATTTAGGACAAGTTAGTAACAAGTCGTGTTAAATTCGAGTTTTGATGGGTTACAACGGGTTTGGATCAATTTCGGTTCAAGTCGGGTTCAATTCAGGTCAATAATTTACGAGTTACATTCGGGTCAGGTTATCTCTAGGTCAGTTCATGTTCGGGTTTGGGTCTCACATACTCGGGTCAACTCGGGTCTAGGGTCAGGTTAGGTCGGGTTTGGGTCACCATTTTTATCGGGCTCAGATGGTTTGGTTAATAATTGGGTTTAACTCGGTATTTCGGGTCGGGTCAACTTTTGACAGCTCTAGTGAGGACCAATAATCTAATATTGTGCTGCCCATTGACACCGGCAACTCTCCACTGCCATGCGATCCACCACAAAGAGCAGAACAATAGCAATCATACCAACCCTAACCAGCTACCTGCTAGTGGTGCACAGCACTCCACGTAAAGTAAACCACCATGGCTGTTAGTCATTTCCACGATCAATACCTTGGTTGGCTACAGTGACACAATCTAGCCATGTATATTGTCTAGCATGCAGAATTGAAGACACTGATTGTTGTAAGGTGCTCAAGTATGCTTTAACAATAATCATTAGTTCATTACGTGTGGTTTAAGACGTACACTTTACTATCAATTGCTTCACTAATTTGCTCTTTATACAAATAACTTATTTTTTTTTTGTTGAAAAACATGGAATAATATTGTTCCATTGCATTATTTTGGCTCTAACGTATAACATTTTGATCATAAATCAATTTATAAGAATAATTCAGTTATGTGTTATTGACTTATTGTGTTAGGTTCATTTCAATGAATTTATTTAGAATATCAATTATTACAAATTTTATGCGTGGAAATATAAATGATACAAAGTATAAAACACGTATCAATGACCATGAAAAGTCATGTAGAGCAATCTTTAAGAGTAGGGCTTACTTAATTACTTTATTACATATCCACAGTAAGAGAGACTTATACTTAGCTTGATGACTTATAAGTTGGTCAACATGTTAACTTTGCACTTAGTGCCTTGTCAGACCTAATAATTTACTATGAAAATGTTGATTGACTCCACCACTAATTGTGAAGTCAGCTGACTTCAACAACTAAAGCAATTAGGATCAGTTCTCTTCCGCTTAATTTCAGTTCAGTTTCTAATTTTCTTGTCTCATAAATAGCTCAGTTCATCTTAGCTCAGTTCAATAAATCAGAACAAGCCCTTAGTTTCAAAATAATATGGGGTTGATTAGCATAAATCGTCATAAACGTCCACAATAAAAATAATATTGAAATGAACAAAAAATAATATTGAAATGAACAAAAAAAAAAAACCATAGTCTACTTCACATAATGATTGAAATATATTGTCCAATTAAGTAATCTACCCATGTATTATCTTGTGAAAGTAGCATATGTCTTGTTTGAAATCGATATTTTTCCTTGTCGAAGGACCAACTCAACTAAAATATTATGACTAAATATTTCACTTTGAAGGAAGGATAGATGAGATTTGAACTAGTGACCTTATAGTTGTGTTAGTTTCAATAATGTTAAATGATCAACTCAACGAAAAAAAGTAGGTTCGTAGTTAAAGTTTCTTTTTATTAGTCAACGAGCTGATTAGAGAGAAGATTGATTAAGAGGGAGATAGACATAAGAGGGAGATAGACATTAAGAGATGAGACTAACAATTAGGGTTGCTGACCTTACAACTAATAACTTCGTGCTTTAATAGGCTGTAGGTTAATGATTGAAATTAAGAGCAAAGGGGAAAGCAAAATTGGTAGTAAAGTGACTAACCTTAAACAAAGATTTTTATAACAACTTATTCGTATCTTTCTATTTTTAGAGATAATAAATTTATGTAAAAAGCGTACAACATTGATCAATCAATTACTTACACGTTACACATAATTCAGTAACCGTTCAAAAATTTATTCAGCAATATACTCGTACTCTGTAATTGGTGCCAACTTTCTTGTCTTATAGACTAAATAGTAGTCCAGTCCTATACCAACTCCATGGAACTTATCCACATTTTGCTTGGCTTTTTCTAAGAAATTCATCATCAAATTCTCTTTCCAATTTTCACTAATTAACCCTTAAAGTGATGTATTAAATTAAAATAGTATTAATAATACCAATAAAACTTTCCGCATTAAAACAGAAAAAAAGAATTAAAAAAAAAACGCGTCGTTTTCATTCTCTCTCTCCAATTTACTGAACTCCACAATCAATTTCTCGAAGACTCAATCGGTACGCAAATTCAATCTCAAAACTTGTTTAATCATCAATTTCTTGCTTTTGAACTGCAATAATCATGCCAAATTTTGTAATTTTGTTGAAATTCTGGTATGAATTTGTTGAAATCTTGTTAAAGAAAAATATGAATTGTTTGATTGATTATTGATGTTTAAATTTTGATGTTAGGGTTTGATAATTGGGGAAAAATTCTGAGTGAAGATGAAAGGTGAGGTACAAATGGAGGAATCATCATCATCATCTTTAGGAGTAAGGGATTCAGAGGAGAGAGATACTGATCCTTTACTTCCGATGAAAAATGATGATGATGAAGTTGTTGTGAAGTCGGCATCTTTTTCTACTGAGATAGTGAAGGGAGAAGCTGATGATAATGGTGGCGGAAGCAGCGGTGGCAATGATGATGATGATCTTGAAGCTGGTTCTGCTCCTTGTTGTCGTATTTGCCTTGAATGTGATGGAGAGGATGGTATATTCTTTTTTTGGTTTGAATTGTTTTAATATTTGACAATTTTTTGAGAGTTTTTGGAATGATTATTGTTTCTTTTGTTTTTAGTGTGGAATTAATAATTATGTATACTATTTTGGAATTTGTTTAGAAAAATGGTTGGTAGTATTGGTTTTTGATCGAATTTCTTAATATGGCGTATGTAGATTGAGTGATGGGGAGAGTGTAAAATTGGTTCATATAATAAGTGGCCTGGATGATTATTTACTAATATTATGGCAGTAGTTGTAATCATGAGGAATGGAGGCAATGTTAATATTATTTCGGGATGGAGGGGAGTATTTAGCTACTGATTGAAACTAGTTTCGAGAATATGTTTTCTAGCTTTAGAGCAATGAGAGGGAAAAGATGATGAGGGATTGTGCAATTTCACATTTTTACGATTAGTAGAAGGTGAAATTTGGGGATCAATTGGTGTAATTTAACCAATTGAACTTAGGTGAGGGCTAACGATGTGTACATGTTGATTATATTACCTGCATGATACATGATTGTTCTTGTTGTCATTGCTGTTGCTGTTTTGTTGGAAGTGAAAATTTGGTATGCGGGAAGCTTATTGTTTAGGAAACTATTTTGTAGTTGTGGTTATGATTTTACGTCTTTATTTAGGAATTAGGATTAGTTGAAGCTTAAAGCTTTATAAATTAGCTGTTTATTTAACCGTGTCTTGTGACTGGGATATTTAGTGTTTTTTAGAAGAACAGATGTCTGCAAATCATATGTATTTCTTTTTTTGTTATTTGAAACTTTTATTTGATGTTTCTTCTGTTGCGTCTTTTGAAGTATGCTACTACTCCTAGATGTAAGTTATTTATGTATGTGGAACTGTAATGTTTGCTGTTACTGGCTTACTTCATGGAGATCCATAGTGTGAAGTGTGTCACTTTCTTCAGCCCTCTTTACCTTGTTATTTTGTCATACCTTTTCTCTGGGCAGTCAACACAGCATATGTTTGCTTTGCAGATGATGAGTTGATATCACCATGTATGTGCAAAGGCACCCAGCAGTTTGTTCATCGTTCATGTCTCGATCATTGGCGTTCGGTGAAGGCAAGTTGTCTTTCCAAAAAAAGAATTACTATAATATGAATGATGGCAATATCTCTTTCAATTTTGTATGGTATTAATAATAATTAAATAAGATATAATGGTACTTCAATTGACCGGATTTATCTATAAACTTATGCAGGAAGGTTTTGCCTTTTCACATTGCACGACTTGCAAAGCACAATTTCATCTTCGCGTTGAATCATTTGAAGACAACACTTGGCGAAAATTGAAGTTCAGGCTATTTGTTGCTAGAGATGTTCTCCTTGTATTCCTGGCTGTACAGACTGTAAGTAGAGCTTTGATCTTATTCTTTTTAATGGGGATGCTAATAATGTGGCGAACAAAACCAGCGAAAAGAATCAAGCATAAGATTTGCTTATAGGTGTTTGATTTGTTGTTTATAATTCTGTTTTGGGTTTGATTTTTGTTGTTATTAATAATTACACAGTATGTTTTCTCGTGTCTACTGACTACTTGAGTGGCGGTTTGCTCTTATGTTTTTATATTTATTAGTGGCTACTGCGTAGTCTCTTAGGTATTTAATAATCTAAAAGGGTAGGAACTTTCTTGTTAATCCAGTAGTTTCATGTTTCTTCTCATATTTAAGCATGCAAACTTGAAAAATCTGAATATCATATGTCAAAGTTTTCAAAAGGCTAGTACCATAAGACAAATGAGCTGGAGGAAGCAGAGTAGTAAGAAACCAAAATATTTTTAGTAGCTTTTTTTTTTTTTTCCTTTTCTTTTTCACCTTCTTTATACAAAGCGGTGCTGATTTCGATAGCAATTTCTTGTTCATTTCTGCTGTAGTTAGTACCTTGGTGTATAAGCTTTTCTATATAGTTGCTCTGTTTCTCTTACCTCCCTTCTGCCTTGATGTGACTCAAGTAAATGATGTCAAAAAATCAAGTTACAGAAAGTGACTTTGACAGGGCTAGCTGGGAATAAATTTCTCAAGTGCTATAGTTATAAATCTAGTTTTCTTTCTCAAGTCACTGTTATGCTCCATCGTTTGTTATTTTATAATTTGTAAAGTATGTTGAATTGGAACTTGGGAATATCATCTACTCCTTGACATAGTCTTTGTAGTATTTCATTTTTTTACATTTGGATATTTGTATTGAGAGCTGTAATGTCTTCAAGATGCTTATCTACTGGTGGATAATTTGTTGCTATGTTAATGTTTATACTTCGTATAGGGTATTTACAAGGGGAGGATAAGTTTGTGTCATTCAATTTGACGTGACTCAATTAAGATTGATCTGAAATCTGTTTATTCTTCTTTTGGATGGTAGTAGTTTCCACTTGAAGATTTAAGCTATGACAATCAAATCTTGAAAAGTTTAAAGTGTTTAATAAATAAGTGCAGTGTTATTGATTTTCTTGGATGAAAATATCGATCTCCCTTCATTTGGATCAATTAATGTTTCTATGGATGATCACTATGTTTGATTGCTTATAATTTCTTGGTGATTTTTACCTTAGGGAGAATAAGAAATATGAATAAAGTATAATGTTGCTATGTGGTTGTATTTTGTGGATAAGAACCATAGGCTATAGCATTTGAAGTTCCTAATTCTTCCAAGGTTACAAAAATGTCTTTTAGGGAAGCTCAAGATCATCTGTTGCTATGATGGTTGGGGTCATGGAGTTAGTAACTAAGGGAATTCGGTTTCTGTATTTGGTGTATTATGAATGTTTATTGGATGATATAAGCACCATGAGTTCTGAGCAAACTAAGAGTGGATGGCTTGATTCTCATTTGGAGGACTTCAGGACAATTGAATGCAATCCTTGGGCATGTGATTTGCTTGTTTAGCTTGGAGGGTTTTCCTTTTGATGATAAGTTTATGAAATTAGGCTGATTATTTGTCTCCTTCCATCCTATAAGTATTGTATTTAATACACTTTCTTTTTTTCTCAATTGTTTTATCAATTGCAATTTTAAAGCAGTAAATAGTACACCACTTATGGCTCTCTAAAAGGAAAGTTGGAAAATTTTCAAATTCTTTATCTCCAGTTTTCAATGCACAAATGAGACATAGGGGGCTTTTAATCTCCAAACCGATCCCTGGACAGCAGTACATCCTTAATTCAATATCATGCATGTATTAAACCTTGAGATGGATAAGTTTTTGCTGTGCTTAATGCAAGACGGAGAACTATTCTTGATTAGACTCAAAGTTTATAGCTTGACTTCCGAATTGATCCCTGAACAGCAGTTCATTCTTCTCATAAATGTATTAGCCTTGAGATAATGGAAGTTTTATTAAGTTTAGCTTCCTATATAGATTAGATTTTTTTTTCCCATAGTGTTTCCAAATAAATTTGTCTCTGACAACCAGTCTTTTCAGGCAATTGCGGCAATGGGAGCCTTTGCTTATCTCATGGACAAAGATGGGGCTTTCAGGAATTCATTTAGTGATGGATGGGATCGTATATTGTCAACGCATCCTATACCATTTTACTACTGCATAGGTAAATTTTCTTATGTCTCCTGACTTTCCATTTATTTGCTGCATTCACGATAATTTCTACTAGAAAAGGGGCAAAATAGGGCCTTTTTGGGGCTTCTGCAACAAAATTTTCTGTAGTTCGAATTTGCACGGAAATTTAAATCGCTATTGAGCACTCTAATGACACTGTGGCATACTATATTTCTACAGTGTGACATGAGAGAGATGCGAAAGTAAATGGAGGATAGAGATGGAGTTATCAATTGACTGTTGACAGTTTAAGAGCACGTTGTTTGAAAAACGAGATACTGTTGAAATTATGCAACAGTTTTCTTCTAACCATTTTTCATCTTTCCTATTTGACAACCAGACAAATTACACAGAATGAAGAGGAAAAGTGAACCTTTGATTGTAAAAGGGGCGTGTTCTTAATTTAGTGCCAACTGCCTATTGTGGAGATTGTTGGATAATTTCCAAGCATAATAAGCAAAAAATAAATGCTATCCAGGTCCTAGAGTGGCAATCTGATTAGTGGACCCATCTGGCTAGCTACTTGAGTTTTTTTTTTTTATTTAATTGACATGGGGACTGGGCACCTGAAGTCCTGAAGATGGGCCTACCCTTATTTTATGGCTAGCATTTCACATAGAATAGTGAGAGTTAGTTGTGTGTTGCTAACATATTTGTAACTTGACATGCCTTTTTTCCTGACCACTGTCCTGCTGACACTTCTAAAATCTATGGGATTGCTAATCAGTCACCATCACAGCACACTAGATGACCTTAATCAGGAGGTAAATTTGATTTCCTGGTAAATAACATAGAGTATGTAACATAGATATCAGTATGACAATTGGGCTAGGAGGAGATAAGACTTGTTTAGTTTTTTTTTTGAACTTAGACCAGACAAAACCTTCATTTGGTTTATGTGGCTTTGAAAGTTTTGATTATATTGAGAACTTAGGAGCGTATGTAGTAGGTTCTAATACGGGATTCTCAGCAGTTCATTAAAGCAAAAATTTGAGTAGTAAAGCAACTACAACTGAGTATGGTGGTCAGTGGTAAATGCTCGATTCTCTTTGAATCTTTCTTTTCCCCTTTCAATGTGTTTGGATGTGAAACACTGCGACATGCATACTTACAGTGTGTTAAGATAGGGTAATATGGAGAATAAGGGAGAGAAGAGGGAGTGAGGGATTCATGTCATTCATCTTTACTTGTTTGGATATGACTTGGGGAAGAGGAAAGAGGAAAGAGGAAAGAGAAGGGAATTATTAATAAACCAAATTCATTCCGTGTTGAAAATTTTTGGAAGGAAATGGCAATCACATTTCTTCCTTCCCCACCTCCCTTTTTGTCTCTCTCTCTCTCCTTCCATCCCCTCCCTTTCCGTCCATATTTACTTTCGAAATATAGTGAATGTACATTTAAGGGTTTGTTTGACATTATTTTTGGTTTTCAGTTTCCTGTTTTTTTGAAAACTAAAAACCAAAAACAGGAAACAAGAAAAAGGTGTTTCCACTTTTCTGTTGTCAGTTTTCAAAATTATTATGATTTTAATTAGTCTAAATAATTTTTGATTCATTATGTAACATATAAAATATACTTTAAAAAAACAAAAAACCAATAAATAGAAAACTACATCGATGCCAAACGAACCCTAAGCTGTCTGTTTTTTTTTTTTTTTTTAAACCAGCTTATCATGTGGTTCATCTTTCTTTATGCTAACTTTATAATTGCTGACTGATAACTAGTACTGGAGTATGTAGATTTCCCTGTCTCTTTGCAATTATGTCTTGTAAAATGTAAATGCTAGTACAGAGTAATGACTGCTTCTAATCTTATACATTTTTTTCCTGATATATCTTGATTTTTGTGAACAGGAGTGGTGACTTTTTTCGTGTTGCTTGGGTTCTGTGGTCTCATAATTCACTGCTCCTCCCTAAACAATGATCCACGCATGGCTGGTTGCCACAACTGCTGCTATGGATGGGGAATTTTGGATTGTTTTCCTGCATCAATGGAAGCATGCTTTGCACTTGTCATTGTTTTTGTGGTGATTTTTGCAATCCTTGGAATTGCATATGGTTTCCTTGCTGCTACCATGGCTGTTCAAAGAATATGGCAAAGGCACTACCATATTCTTACAAAGAGAGAGCTGACAAAGGTTAGTATGCAGTTACTCTTATAGTTCCATGCATGTTATCTATCATTGCTGTAATGCTGTTGCATTATTCGAATAAACGATTTGAACTTGTGAATACCAGTCACTAGTGAATATCTGCAGCATGATCTGAAGGCCAAGTTGTAGGAAATTTATAGCACCTAAATTTTTGTTGTTTTCAAAGCAGTTTCGCAGTTGCATCAAGAAAATTTAGTATAAGTATAATGCTGTTTGGTTAACTAGTTGGAAACAAATTATCTATGTTTTTTAGCTGCTGAATCTCTATCAAATGACATGGTTTGGGACATCGTACCGACATGCTTAAGTGGTTCAAGGGAGTGGCAGCTTCTGTATCTTGATCTTCAGTGTTTGGACATGTAATGTGCTTTAAAGTTGACCTTTTTCTGGTGTCTTTTACAGGAATATATTGTAGAGGATTTACATGGGTGCTATACACCACCTAAGCTGGATCCGGAGCATGAAGAACGACTCAAGATGCTCAAGTTGCTATAGTTAAACTAGGTTAACTTCATAATAACCATGTAACCCGAGGTGTTGAATGTAATATATAACGGAGTAGCTAAATTTTTACTCCAAGGAATTGAAATTTTAATATTGATAGTCTGTTTGAAAATGAGGAATCGCATTTCTTATTACTGATGTATAGTGCACATTGAATATTATAAAGTATAATTTGCAGTTAATTAAGAAAATTAAATAGAAAAGAAGTTTATCTAAAACTATATTACCTCTTAACTATAATTAGAAATACAAACAGATGTGATGAAAATGATAGGGAGTAAAACTTTAAAAAAAAAATCCACGTTTCTAAGTTAATGGAAAATTGAAATTGTACAAGTGTAATTTAAAAACAAATGTGGTGGACAAAATGTTGTAAATTTTTGATTAATACTTTCTCCGTTTTTAATTCGTATCTTTTTCACAGTCTATAATACTTGTATATATTTGCGCAATCTACGTACAAAAAAACATATCGAATTTCATATCAAATACTCCTCCATCCCACTATATTGCTTCACGAAATCTAATCTAGTTTGGAAGATCAAAGAATTGAGTAAGGGACTTCTTTTATGGAGGATTCTTTTTTGACACATTGGATTCTTGATACTTTGGGTCCCATGAAATCTTACAAAGGGTCTTTTGTTTAAGATTTTAGATGGTTATTAAGCTTCATAATTGACACGTAATGTCAATTACTAGAAGGATCTAATGCTAATGACCAATTTACAAGATGAAAGTAACCCATATATATTAGTGGACCCTAATAGAAATATAGGACAATTTAATTTGATGTTGGGTTGAATGATATGTAGCTTTATAAAAGCAGAAAAGTGAAGGGAGTTTGGCAATTGATCAATGGATCTTAAGAAAAAGTTTTGACAAACAACAGTTAATGGAAATAGAATTGTAACAGGTCAACTTAAATATGATAAGTGGACTATAAAGTGTTCATTCGCGGTAATAGCAATATCAAAACGATTGAACGACGTATAATGTGAATGTGAATGGTAGCGAGTGAGCATATTGTGCCTGGGTCGTCAAGAGGAGATGACCTATAGTGATTGGTAGAGGATAGCTAAAGAATTGCACAAATAACGTGTTGGGTAACACGACCAGTGGCGGATATTAGAAGAAAAAGATGAATCGAGGAGACGACCTATAATAGTATAGTGGTAGAGGATAATAAGGAAACAACGCAAATGACAGGTGTAGTGCTATACAAAAACACGACCAATGGCGGATATTTGAAGAAAAAAAGATGAATCGAGGAGACGACCTATAGAGAGGATAATAAGAGAAAAACACAAATGACAGATGTTGCGCAACACAAATACACGACAATGGCGAATATTGGAGGGGAAAAATACTAATTGAGGAGACAGCCTATTATGTTAGAGGATAGTTAGAGAACAACACAAAATGACAAGTGTTAGGCAACACGGATAACACGACCACTGGCGGATATCAAAAAAAGGAAAAAAAAAAAAAACCCAAATCTAGAAAGCCAATTTAAAGTAATGCAAATTCAAAGTAAAGCAATAAGAAGTTGACAATTCATCAAGTCCCCCTCCCTTAGTTCCCCCCTCCTCTTATTGGAACTAAATCATTGTAAATAAAAAAAAGGTCATTATCATTGTTGGATATCGGGAAAACTCCTCAATTTGGAGTGTGTACCATTGATCAAATATATAGAGTTTACAACGCTAGGATAAGGATTTCTAGATACGATAAACATACAAAATATACATTAAATATATCCTATACTTGTGACAAATATTATCCTAAATATAATATCTATCAATCATAAATCAACTATATGTGTTTCTTACATGTATTCAACATTTCAACTATATGTTTTTCATAAATCACACCCCCTCTAACTTAATTACTTTCTTTTATGGAAATAAAATGTGGGCCAAAATATTTATCTTATGAGTTAAAACTAGCTTTTTGGTCCGTATCACATATAGGCTATAGTAAAATAATATATATATTTTTTGTTTGTCATATGCATTTCTTATTCAACAAATAAAGAGTTTTAATAAGAGGAAAGGAAAGGAAAGGAGTAACATTGATTATTTCCGTTAAGAAACTAAGTTAGAGGGGTTATGATTTATGAAACACGTAGAGTTGAATACATGGAATAAATTAGACCTAAGGATAATCATTTTGACATAATTTTTTTTTTAATGTGAAATTGAAAAAAATCAATGAGGAATGTGATAGGTGGTAGGCCTGATCACGGATCGGATATCCGATTCGATATCCGATAATCATTTTGACATAATTTTTTTTTTAATGTGAAATTGAAAAAAATCAATGAGGAATGTGATAGGTGGTAGGCCTGATCACGGATCGGATATCCGATTCGATATCCGATTTCGGATCGGATATCCGAATCCGAAAATTTGCAAATTTGATATCCGTATCCGATCCGAAATGTTTCGGATATCCGATATTCGATATCCGAAATTTTTCGGATCGGATACTTCAATTATCCGTTATCCGAAATTTTTAAAAACTATTTTTTAAAATATTATTTTTTCCGTTTATTATAATAAACTATTTCATTATACAATGTGTTCTTTTCTTTTTTTTTTTGGGAAAAAGGGAGCATATTAAATTACTTAATCAAACGGTTCATACAAGGCATCATCAAAAAATCAAAACCAAAGCTTCCCTGATTGTCTCTAACAGAACAAACAGAAATAGAAAAGCTAAAGCAATAAGAGATCTGCATCCAATTAGTTGCTACTGTCCAGAAGGTCTTGCTCATAAATATCATTCACGCAAGTTGGAGCAACATCATGTGGTCTTTCATCATCCTCCATATTAATCGCAAGCTTCCATGTCAATGTAATTGAAGTCAATATTACGATCAGTGTTCAGAAATTCTCCAATATCCCTCAAAATGACAGCTAGTTCATTAGTTCCATAATTTTCTAGGATTTGCTTGCAAGCCACGATCCATCGCTTCTTCTGAGTTCTGATTACACAGCCTGCACCCGCCTCTCCGGAATTTCTCCATGATCCGTCATATTAACCTTTTGAGTACCTTGTCCTGGCCTCTTCCACATTTCATACTGGTTACGAATGGCTGGAGCTTTTCCTTTCTCCTGAAAAACAGAATTAGTGGCAACCAAATCGACCATAAACCTGTTAAGCATAGTTACAGGATGAAGCATAGCCAGGGCCGCAACAAGCCAACAACGGAGCAGCAAAACAGCAGGGCAACAACAACGGAGCAGCAAAACAGCAGGTCAGCAACAGCAATATCAGTACAGCAACACAACACCATCAATACATCAACACAGCACCTGGCAGCAATAAAAAACAGCAATAGACAAACTAAAAAAACAGCAAAGCAACACACAAAACCACTAAACCAATTAACCAAGCAAATATTAAACACACAAAAACATATTAAACACACATAAAATAATCTCTACAAAGCTCCAAGCCACTAAAAGTCCACAAACTCCAAATTAGTAAATTACACCACAAAAAACAAAATAAAAAAAATTACAACTTCATCTTATGTATCTCAAGCTCCAATCTCCAATCTTCAAGCTCATCTTCAATTTGTCACATGTAATCATCAACAACGCCACTCGAAGGTTGCTCAATAAGTGGTAATAACTCTACACAACAATTTTTAAAAAGAATATAGAATAAAAAATTAGTTAGAAGTTAAAACTAAATTATGCAAATTAATTAAAAAAAAACATAATAACTAATAAAATGTTTTACCTTCTTCAATTCTCTCAATATCTTCAAGATTTTCTTCAACTACTAAAGGACCACGAGTATTTCGCAACCAATCTTGAGCACATATCAAAGCTTCAACCATATTTGATGAAAGTGAGCTACGAAATGGATCAAGTACTCGTCCACCCGTACTAAATGCAGATTTAGACACTACAGTGGACACGGGAATAGCTAACACATCTTTCGCCATAAGAGCTACTATAGGATATCTTTCCCCACGATTCTTCCACCAATCTAAGGCATCAAAGCTCTTTCCAATAATTCTAACTTCTAAGTTTAAGGTTTTGTTAATTACAGAGTAAATAGATCAGAAGTCATCTTTAAAAAGTACAGTAATAACATACATGATCTGATGATCGTTATATAATTACCATAATACTCCATATGAATGACAATTAATTTGATTAACTTAAGTATTGAGAATAGCAAGATTTAGTGACCAGGTAGTATTTGGTGTAGACGTGTAGTTGATAAGAGTATCACCTCACGACTTCATGGGTTTCGATTCCTACTGGCTAGGGGTGCTTATGATGCGAGTCGAGTTTTCATTTTAGTGTATACATATGATGATACGAGTACATAAATAACGTTTTATTTATTAATTATTAATATAAAAAAAAAGTTTTTTTATCAAAATAATTTAATTTTTAGTGAATATGATATTATATAAAGGAATTCGAGCTTCTCACGAGCTTTCGAGTCGACTCGTCTCATTAACATTTCGAGTCAAGCTCACTCGAGTCGAGTTTTGACCGAGTCGAGCTCGAGTAGCTCGCGAGTTGTCTCGTCTCATAATCACCCCTACTACTGGATGTGGTTCTTAAAAGCTGGAGGTTCCCTTATCTCCCCCACCCCCTTCCCAAAAGCCTGCTATACGTAACTAAGTTGGTTTACTTGAAAAAGATATTGATCTAGTATGGCCGTTCTCCTTACCCACCAATGTAAAACAAAAACTAAAAAAAAAAAAAAAAAAAAAAAAAAAAAAAAAAAAAAAAAAAAAAAAAAAAACTTGATATAGTAGGACATAGAGGTGTCATTCAAGTGTTTGGATTCCGTGAAATTGGATCGAATCTATTTTTTAATTTGAGACATAAAAAATTATTATTTCCAAATAAGTCGATATTTGAATTTAATTTTTGTAGATTGTATCAATCGGGTGAATTTTTGACACATCTAGAACTTTTTTTTTAGATTAAGGTTTGACACATCTAGACTAGTACACAACAAAAATACATAATTGGAGTTCAAATAGAAAAAAATACATAGTTGGAGTTATGTCGACATAAGTAGAAACAATTTAAATTGGAAAAAGCCCGAGATTAAGGAAAAACAGTGCCCATACAAGTTTACATTTTAGATTTTACTATTTTAGGCCCAAAAAGCCAAGCCCAGCTTAATTTTCGGATATCAATTCGAATACGGATATCCGATATCCGATTTTTTTCGGATATTCGGATATCCGAAATCTGAAAATTTACTATCCGAGTTGGTATCCGATATCCGACTTTTTCGGATCGGATATCTGATCCGAAAAAAAATCGGATCGGATATCCTAAAAAAACGGATTGGATACGAATCGGATTTTCGGATTTTCGGATATTCGGATTTTCCTGCACAACCCTAATAGGTGGCACTTTTGGTCTGAATTTTAAAGACTAGGTGAAGATAATTACAATACATTTTAAAAAAAAGTGCTTGTAACTGATTCTCCGAGAAGTGCTCAAGTGGTCTTTTGATTTTCCTTAGTTAATTGACTATTGAAGTTTACTCATATAAGAGTGTTGTTGGACTAATCATCATACATAAGAGAGATGTATCCAAATATGTTCACATGGTTTTGAATTTTTGATAAAGACATTTTAATACTACCTTTGTTATATAATATTTGCAATTTTTGAATTATTTTGTTAATATATCATTAATAATAACCAGAAATTATAAATTATACTTCGTATGTAACAATGGAGCAGTATTTCCTTTAATTACCTCCTAAAAGTTCTATATATTGTAAGTAAAACAAATGAAATAAAATAACGCAATACAACTAATATGGGAGGGAAAACCTTCATTATTGTGTTTGTTTTATACATTAAGGATTTGTTCTCATACGTTTATTTTCAGTTCAGTTCAGCTGATTTCAGTCTATTAGAACAAGCTCTAAATTTTGAGTTGTTGAGGCGATGACTAGCTAAATCATTTTTGAAGTAAAAATGTATAAAACTAAAGACTATTTTTCCCATTTTTAGTTGGCAATTTTCTTTTAATTATAACGTGTGTCAATCACAAATTTAATGATTAATATTTTTAATTATCATCCGTAATTATAAGTTATATCCCAAGTTATGTTTTATCTTGAGCATAAATCACAAAAACTAATCAAAATACTTCGTAAAAATTATAAAACAGTGAAGTTTAAACTTATCATTTAAAAAAAGAATAAAGAAAGGATTAGGGTATAATGGAAAATCAAACATTAATTAAAAGTCGCAATCAAATAGTATTGCTTGTGATAAAATTCCAGATTGATATTAGTCAAAAGCAAATGTCGTATCAACTATTTCGTTCTCCTTAAACTGTGATAATGTTCTTTTTGGTTCATACACTTTTTTGGTTCATATACTTCGTATATAATTCTTGTTGATAAATGAAAAATGATATTCCTTTTCCACTATATTCTTTTAGATGGTTGGTATTTATTTTTCTTATCACTAGAGTATCACAGGCATGCCACGACTAAGGGTTTGTTCTCTTTAGATTATTTTCAATTCAGTTTTAATAAGTTAAGTTTAGTAAAGTTCACTTTTTAATTTCCTTCTCTTATAAAATATTCAGTTCAGTTGAGCTCCAATAAGTTCTATTCAACTCAGTTCAGTCAATCATAACAAGCCCTAATATACTAAATAGTTATGGTTTTAAATGAATGACGATCGATGGGATTTAATTATAAATTATACTTCGTATAGAAATCAAATCTGAGAACCCCTTATCAAAATGCATTATATTCATATGATTTTTACTTACTTGAATTTACATGATCTTATATGAATTATCTTATATCTGATATGGATTCATTATACTTATTTTAATTGATTAAAGAATTTTGATTGCCGATATTAAGTTACTAACCCATCAAATCTTATATTTTTTGAACTTATCTTATCAGAACAAGCTAGTCTGCTGTAAATATATATTTGTCATTTTGTCAATTTTTTTGTTCTCATATTGACATGTTATCACTAATTATGATAGAGTGAATTCGTCGTAGACACCACGAACTTATGCTTTGTAAATAGCTAGATAAGTATAGATAATGCTAGGAGTAATTTATACTCTACAAAAAAGTAACATTATCATCAATTCAAAATTACTGATAAGATCATGTTCTCGTATCAAACATTGCCAGGGGCGGATCTAGGGGGGTTCATTGAACCCGCAGATTTTTCGGAAAATCAAAGCCTGACACATTGGTAAGGGAGTAATTGTTAGAGCATTGAACCTCCTCCTTAGGTCCTGTTTATTACACATTGTCATAAAAAACAAAGATGCAATGTAAGGCATATTTAGAAAATTAAATTTCCTATTTATTATTCGACTATGATCATTTTAATATAAAGAAAATAAAAATAAAAACTTAATTAATTCTTAGCCGCAGGATCTTTATTCCCTGGATTTTTTCCACATCCAGCGGCTTTCTCGCAGCCACGTGCATAAGGGTTAGCAGGGGAACCAACTTTGGCCTTTCTAGGATTGTTGTCTCCTTTCCTAATTGCACTCCTTCAACTTCACTAATTATACATGAAACCAACATCATTCCTATGATAATTGCAATTAAGCTCTTTCTTGAAATGCCCATTTTGTAATACTTTGTGAAAATTTAATTTAATTTTTCTAGTGTAGTACTAAAGTAAATTATTGTTTTTGTTGTTAAAAATGATTAAAAGAATTTCAATTTATAATGGATTTTTAATAGCTAATTGTGGCTTATAGGATAAAAATAAAATGAGGTGATGCATTTATTGGTAAATGTATAGCTTAATTTAAAGGGAATCCAATTTTGACCATTAAAACATATTGCATTATAAACTAAAATAATATTTGTCTATTGTAAATTTGTAAGTTATATTTTTTAGAGGAAGATATTATTTGTTGAAAGTAGAGCTGTCAAAAGTTGATCCGACCCATACCGACTCAAATCCGATTATTAACCGACCCATCTGAACCCGAAACAATGGTGACCCAAACCCGACCTTACCCGACCTGAAACAAACCCTAGACCCAAGTTGACTCGAGTATGTGAGACCCGAACCCAAACATGAACTGACCTGGAGATGACCCGACCCAAATGTAACCCGTAAATTATTGACCTGAACCGAACCCGACTTGAACCGAAATTGACCCAAACCCGTTTTAGCCCGTCAAAACCCGAATTTAACCCGACTCGTTACTAACCTGACCTGAATTAAACTCGACCCATTCCTAACCCGACCCGAATTTAAACTAACCTGTTACAAACCCGACCCGAAATAAACCCGACTTGTTATTGACCTGACCCAAATTCAGCCCGACTTGTTATTGACCCGACCCGAATTTTACCAGACCTATTACTAACCCGACCCAAAAATTCAACATGATCTGTTACTAACCTGACTCGAAATCAACACGACTTGTTATTGACCCGACTTAAATTCAACCCAAATTATTCCCGACCTGATTTCAAATCACCTTAAATGCAATTTATACCACCTTATTATTGTTGATCAAAGCATTTTGTCTAGGGAGACCAAGTTGGTCCAGGCCAGCAAAAGAAAGGAGCATCATCCTCAAATTTTGGAGTTAAATATAGACTATAGTTCCCTAGTATATTGCCATATATATTATAGTCAAAGGAAATAATTAGCTTGATAAAAATGATAATTATCTATTTATAGTTACTTGAACCCGAATATGACCTCACTTGGAAATAATGACCCAACCTGATTGTAACCTGCAAATTATTGACTTGAAAATAACCCGACTTGAATCCGAGAATGACCCGACTTGAAAATGATCTAACCTAATTATAACCCGCAAATTATTAACTTGAACCGAACCCGAATTGAACCCGATAATAACCCGACCTGATTATAACCTGCAAATTATTAACTTGAACCGAACCCGACTCAAACACGAGAATGACCCGACCTGATTATAACTCGCAAATTAATGACTTGAACCGAACCCGAGAATTATTTTAACCCGTGAAAACCCAAATTAAACCCGACCTATTCTTCACCCGAACCAAATGTCACCCGACCTGTTATTAACCCGATAAGAAGTATGGTGACCCGACATGACCCGATTAAAGCATGACCTAACCCAAACTTGACCCGCATAGGTTATGGAATTAATCCGAATTGACCCGATCTACTCTTACCTACCCAAACCTGACCCGTTTACTCGAATTGACAGCTCTACCCGAAACCTCCAAAATTTCTCAAAACACGTGAATATTAGTCTTCAATTTTGGAATTTTTTGACTTTTTTTCACCCGAAAACAAAATTTGCCGAAATATTTACCATGGTCCCTAATACTCTCCGGGAGTCCAATTGTCTGGGTGGAAGCATCCACTTTGCCTTTAAACGACCAATTTACCGGTTTACAACTTGCACTGATTTCATTAACTCAAGCCTACCACGAACATTTATGACAACATATAATGATCATATATGGTTCCAAACAACATTATATGACCCCGAGATGTATCCCCTAAAATCTCAATGTTTTTGGACACCGGGCCCCGAAACATTCGAAATTTCTCAAAAGCGTGGATATTAGCCTTCAATTTTGGAATTTTTCGACTTTTTTTCGCCCGGATATAAAAATTTTCGAAATTTATCATGGTCTCTAATACCCTCCGGGAGTCCAATTGGATGGGTGAAAGTGTGGAACCATCCAATTTGCCTTTAAATGACCAATTTACCAGTTTACATCTTGCACCAATTTCATAAATTCAAGCCTACCACGAACATTTATGATAATGAATCATGATCATATATGGTTCCAAACGACATTATATGACCCCGAGGTGTATTCCCAAGAATTTTAAAATTTTTCGACACTAGGCCCCGTATACTCCAAAAATTCTCAAAAAGCATGGATATTAGCCTTCAATTTTGGATTTTTTTTTTATTTTTTTTCGCCCAAAAATAAAAATTGTCAAAATGTTTACCATGGTCCCAAATAGGAAAATACCATGTGGGAGTGCAATTGGATGGGTGGAACTATCCTATTTGCCTTTAAACGATCAATTTACCAGTTTACAACTTGCACCGATTTAATTAACTCAAGCCTACTACGAACATTTATGATAACATATTATGATCATATATGGTTCCAAATGACATTATATGACCCCGATATGTATCCTATAAAATCTCAAAACTTTTCGACATCAGGTCTCGAAACATCCAAAATTTCTAAAAAAGAAGCGTGGATTTCAATTTTGGAATTTTTTGACATTTTTTCGCCCGGAAATAATAATTGCCAAAATGTTTACCATGGTCCCTTATACCGTCCAGGAGTCCAATTGGCCTTTAAACGACCAATTTACCGTTTTACAACTTGCACTGATTTCCTTAACTCAAGCCTACTATGAACATTTATGACAACAAATAATGATCATATATGGTTCCAAACGGTATTATATGAACCTGAGATATATCTCCTAGAATTTCAAGACTTTTTCAACACCGGGCCCCGAAACGTCGAAAATTTCTCAAAGAGTGTGGATATTAGCCTTTAATTTTGGTATTTTTTGATTTTTTTTCCACCCGAAAATTGCCGAAACGTTTACTGGTCCCTTATATCCTCGATCTGGGAGTCTAATTGAGTGGGTGGAACCATCTTATTTGCCTTTAAACACCAATTTACCAAATTACAACTTGCACCGAATTCATTAATTCAAGCCTACCACAATCATTTATGACAACATACAATGATCACATATGGTTCCAAACGGCATTATATGACCTCGAGATTTATCTCCCAAAATCTTTAGCCTTTTCTACATTGGGCCCCGAAGCTTCAAAAATTTGTCAAAAAGCGTGGATATCCTTTAATTTTGGAATTTTTTGAATTTTATTCGCCCGGAAATTAAAATTTCCGAAATGTTTACCATGGTCTGTAATACCCTCCGGGAATCCAACTGGGTGGGTGGAATCATCCAATTTGCCTTTAAACGACAATTTATCTTTTTACAACTTGCACCGATTTCATTCACTCAAGCCTACCACGAACATTTATGACAACATATAATGATCATTTATGATTCCAAACGGCATTATTGACACCGAGAAGTATCTCTAAAATCTTATTTCTTTTCGACAACGGAACCTAAAATCATCAAATTTTCTAAAAAGCATGGATATTAGCCTTTGATAGGCCGTCGTCGAGCCTACCAAAGATAAAAACCTAACTTGGTCTCTCTAATGGGTAGAAAGGGCAAGTAAGGGTCGATCCCACAAGGACTAAGGGGAGCACTAACAAGTATCGATTTGTGATAAGTTAAGTCTAAGTCTTTTTGGGTTTTGAGTTATAATGAAAAACTACAAACAATAATAAAAAGGATCTTGGGAAGGTATCCACCAATTAAGTCATTCACAAACTAAAATTTAACATACAAAACATAGCAATTTGGGGATAAATTAGGGGAAGTCATCTAAGGCACCCAACTATTCTCTCAAGCTAGAGGGATTACTAGAGTTATGAATACAACCTACTCTCGTGGTTACAAAGCATAAAACAAGTGTTAAAGCATTATCACGATGACATAAACATTCCCTTAACTGGAAATTCCTATTCTCATGGCATTTCAAGTCAATTAAGCATAAGGCAGTTAACTCAAGTTCATCTCTCGATCCTTCGTTGAGAAAGCTTAGATAAATAGTTCTAGCAATGGCCACTTATAAGAACTAACAATGAAACCACTTAAACTTAACTAATTAACATCCAACATTAGCTAAATCATTACATGCAAACAAGTATTTGTGAATTCATCAATGGTTTCAACCATCCCAAGTAAATAAACTACTCACAAAACATTATAAATTCCAAAACTAAGGGAGTTAACAACTAAGAACATGAATTCAAACACTAATCTAACATAAACAAGTAATTAAACTAGAAAAGATTGCAAAAATAAGTAATTAAAGCAATAAAATAAGAGAGAGAGTAAGAAATTCTCATTGATATTGCAAGAAATAATCAAATCTTCAAGTCTCCTTCCTTCAATTCTTCATATTCCAAGCATTCAACAAGTTTTTCTCACTTTCTCTCTCCAGAAAATGAGAGTTTCTCTCTCTAAAAACCCTAAACTAAGATAAAACTACTCTAAGAAGATCCCCCCTTACAAATGAAGCTAAAGGGGTATTATATAACCCCAAGTAAAAGGACGGAGAACACGAGGAAACGACCCGTCTAAAGGTCAGCACGGACGTGCCAAAGGTTGCACAGACGTGCAGACCTGTTAAAATACGACCAGTAGCTACTGCCTGGCCTTGCACGGATGTGCTTCATTTGGCACGGACGTGCAGTGACTTGCACGGACGTGCCACTTATTGGCACGGACGTGCAGCTCTTTTCTGGCGAAACAACTTATTTTTAGAAGGTCATAACTTCTTCGTTACTCATCAGAATAAGGCATGTGACCAGTCGTTGGAAAGCTCTTGAGATGAAATTTAATCTCCAATTTGAATCACTTCAAAATATTGAGTGGAACAAAAGTTATGGTCAGTTGAAGTTGACCTTAGTGCAAAAATCCTTCCAAAACTTTCCAAAAGCTTTTCATTTCTCTTTAAGGCACTCATCCTTCTTCCTTAATTGCTCTATCAACCAAGCTTTCCCTTCTCCTTGTTCACTCATGCTTGATCACGTCCATATATAGTGCTAAAAATAGCTACGTTACATCAAAAACATTAACAACCCGTGAAGCATGGATGGTACAAAATTTGTATAAAAATAGGATAAATAATGAACTTTGATGTCGAATAATCACGAAAACAAGGTTCAAAAGTACCCTAAAATCATAACAAATAACAAGTTATCAGCCTTCAATTTTGGAATTTTTTGACTTTTTTCGCTCGGAAATAAAAATTGCCGAAATGTTTACCATGCTCCCTAATACCCCCCGGAAGTCCATTTGGGTGTGTGGAACCATCCAATTTTCCTTTAAACGGCCAATTTACCGGTTTACAACTTGCATTGATTTCATTAACTCAAGAATACAATGAATATTTATGACAACAAATAATGATCATATATGGGTCCAAACGACATTATATGACCATGAGATGTATTCCCTAGAATTTCAAGTTTTTTAGACACCGGGCCCCGATGACTCCAAAATTTCTCGAAAAACGTGAATAATTAGCCTTCAATTTTGGAATTTTTTGACTTTTTTTTGCCCTGAAAGATAAATTGATGAAATGTTTACCATGGTCCCTATACCCTCCGAGAGTCCAATTGGGTGGGTGGAACCATCCAATTTGCCTTTAAACGTCCAACTTACCGGTTTACAACTTGCACCAATTTCATTAACTAAAGCCTACCACGAACA
Organism: Chenopodium quinoa; assembly: GCF_001683475.1. NCBI lineage: Eukaryota > Viridiplantae > Streptophyta > Magnoliopsida > Caryophyllales > Amaranthaceae > Chenopodium > Chenopodium quinoa. The sequence goes on from NW_018742969.1 coordinate 805,055, forward strand.
TTTATGACAACAAATAATGGTCATATATGGATCCAAACGGCATTATATGACCCTGAGATAGATCTCCTATAATTTCAAAACTTTTCGACACCGGGCCCCGAAAACTCATACATTTCTCCAAAAGTGTGAATAAGCCTTCAAATTTTGGAATTTTTTGACTATATTTTTTGTCCGGAAATAAAAATTTTCGAATTGTTTACCATGGTTCCTAATACCCTATGGGAGTCCAATCTGGTGGATTGAACTATCCAATTTGCCTTTAAACGGTCCATTTACCGGTTAACAACTTGCACCGATTTCTTTCAATCAAGCCTACCACGAACATTTATGACAACATATAATTATCATAAATGGTCCCAAACGGAATTATATGACCCCCAGATGTACCCCCTAAAATTTAAAAACTTTTCGACATCGGTCCTCGAAACCTGCAAAATTTCTCAAAAACGTGGATCTTAGCCTTCAATTTTGGAACTTTTTGACTTTTTTCGCCTGAAAATAAAAATTGCCAAAATGTTTACCATGGTCTCTAATAACCTCCGGAAGTCCAATTGGGTGGGTGGAACCATCCAATTATCCTTTAAAAGACCAATTTACCTGTTTACAACTTGCACCGATTTCATTAACTCGAGCATACTACGAACATTTATGACAACAAATAATCATCATATATGGGTCCAAAAGAAATTATATGACCACGAGATGTATTCCCTAGAATTTCAAGTTTTTTAGACACTGGGCCCCGAAGACTCCAAAAATTCTCAAAAACGTGGATATTAGCCTTCAATTTTGGAATTTTTTGACTTTTTGCGGTCGAAAATAAAAATTGATGAAATGTTTACCATGGTCCCTAATACCCTCCGAGAGTCAATTTGGGTGGGTGGAACCATCCAATTTGTCTTTAAACGTCCAATTTACCGATTTACAACTTGCACCGATTCCATTAACTCAAGCCTACCACGAACATCTATGATAACATAAAATGATCATATATGGTTCCAAACGGCCTTATATGAACCCCATATGTATTCCCCAAAATTTCAAGACTTTTCGACACCGGGCCTAGAAACTTCCAAAATTTCTTAAAAAGCGTGGACATTAGCGTTCAATTTTGGAATTTTTAGAATTTTTTTCGTCCGGGAATAATAATTGTCGAAATGTTTACCATGGTCCCTAATACCCTTCGGGAGTCCAAGTGGGTGGGTGGTACCATCTAATTTGCCTTTAAACGGCCTATTTACCGGTTTATCACTTGCACCGATTTCATTAAATCAAGCCTACCACGAACATTTATAACAACATATAATGATCATATATGATTCCAAACGTCATTATATGACCCCGAGATGTATTCAATAAAATTTCAAGACTTTTCGACACCGTGCCTCGAAACCTCCAAAATTTCTCTAAAAGCGTTGATATAAGCTTTTAATTTTGGAATTTTTTGACTTTTTTTCGCCCGTAAATAAAATTTGCCTAAATGTTTACCACGGTCCATAATATCCTCCGGGAGTCCAATTGGGTTGGTGGAACCATCCAATTTGCCTTTAAACGACCAATTTACCGGTTTACAACTTGCACTGATTTCATTAACTCAAGCCTACCACGAACATTTATGACAACATATAATGATCATATATGGTTCCAAACGGCATTATATGACCCCTAGATATATCCCCTTAAATATCAAGACTTTTCTACACTGGGCCCTGAAACCTCCAAAAATTTTCAAAAAAGTGGATACTAGCCTTCAATTTTGGAATTTTTTGGCTTTTTTTTCGCCCGGAAATAAAAATTTCCAAAATGTTTACCATACTCCCTAATAAATTTCGGGAGTCCAATTGGGTGTGTGGAACCATCCAATTTGTTGTTAAACGGCCAATTTACCGGTTTACGACTTGCACCGATTTTATTAATTCAGGCCTACCACGAACATTTATGACAACAAATAATGATCATATATGGTTCCGAACGACATTATATGGCCCTGAGATGTATCCCATAGAATTTCAAGACTTTTCTACACTGGGCCCCGAAACCTCCAAAATTACTCAAAAAGCGTGGATATTAGCCTTCAATTTTGAATTTTTTTGACTTTTTGTGCCATGAAATAAAATTTGCCAAAATGTTTACTATGGTCCTTAATTGATACTCCGTACCATACAAGAGTCCAATTAGGTGTGTGGAACCATCCAATTTGTTGTTAAACGACCAATTTACCAGTTTACCACTTGCAATGATTTACCGGTTTGCAACGGCCAATTTAATTAACTTGCACCGAACCCGACTTGAACCGAAATTGACCCTATCACTTTTTAACCCGTCAAAACCCAAATTTAACCCGACTGGTTACTAACCTGACCTGAATTCAGCCCGACCCATTCCTAACCTGACTCGAATTTAACCCAATCTGTTACAAACCTGACCCAAAATCAACTCGACTTGTTATTGACCTGACCTAAATTCAACCTGACTTGTTATTGACTTGACCCAAATTTTACCAGACCTATTACTTACCCGACCAAAAAATTCAACCCGATCTGTTATTAACCTGACTCAAAATTAACACGGCTTGTTATTGACCTGACCTAAATTCAACCAAATTGTTCCTGACCCGATTTCAAAGCACCTTAAATGCAATTTAGACCACCGTATTATTGTTGATCAAAGAATTTTGTCTAGGGAGACCAAGTCGGTCCAAGCCATCAAAAGAAAGGAGCATCATCCTCAAATTTAAGAGTTAAATATAGTATATATTTGTTGTTTGGTCAAAGGAGATAATTATCCTCCTAAATTATAGACTATAGTTCCCTAGTATATTGTCATATATATATTATAGTCAAAGGAAATAATTAGCTTGATAAAAATGATAATTATTTATTTATAGTTAGTTGAACTCGAATATGAACTGACTTGGAAATGACCCGGCCTAATTGTAACCTGCAAATTATTGACTTGAACATAACCCGACTTGAATCCGAGAATAACCCGACTTGGCAATGACCTAACCTGATTAAAATCCGCAAATTATTGACTTGAACCGAACCCGACTTGAACCCGAGAATGTCCCGACTTAAAAATGACCCGACCTGATTATTGATAACTTGTTATTTGATACGATTTTAGAGTGATTTCGAACCTTGTTTACTTGGTATATTGGCATTTTGGTTCACTTTTACTCTATTTTTGTTCAACTTTTGTGTATCCCTTGCTTCACGGGTTGTTAGTGTTTTTGTTGGGTTTTTAGGTTCAAAGACAACCATTTGAGGCATTTGGATGATAAATCGAGGTTAGAAGCCGAAACAATGGAGCAAAACCGAAGAAAAGTGAAGATAAAGGCCTTAGAGAGTCTGCACGGACGTGCAAAGTATGGCATGTCTGTGCAGAAGTGTTCCAGCACGACCAGAAGCTACTGCCTACTGCTTTCAAGGCCTGCACGTCCGTGCAGAGCTCAGCACGTCCGTGCAGGATATTCAGCACGTCCGTGCCTGATCCTGCACGTCAGTGCAGTTTGCTCAGCCCAAATCAGTTTCAAAACTGATTCTTCTGAACAAGGCTTGCACGTCCGTGCCATATTTGGCACGTCCGTGCAGGATGCCCTGGCAAAAACAGTACCTTCTGCCTCCCAGGTGCACGTCCGTGCCAACCTCAGCACGTCCGTGCAGGTATAGTTGCACATCCGTGCCAACCTCAGCACATCCGTGCTGACCTATAGCCGTGCCCGACTCTTGTTTTCTCCGTCCTTTTTATTTGGGGGTCTTTATAAATAACCCCTTGAGCTCATTTGTACGGCAGCCAAGTTTTTAGTGCTTCCTCTTAATTTGCAATTGTAGAAACACAAATATTCTCAAATCATTAGTTAGATTATAATTATTAGCTTGGAAATTTCATTCTCAATGATTGTAGAAGACAAGTTCCACCATTGATATTCAAGTTGAAGCTTCTAGTAACATTTTCTCACTCTTCTCTTCCATTTTAATTGCTTTGATTGTTAATTATCTTGCTTAATTCTTGTATGCTTAGGTTGTTATTTAGCTTAATCTTTAGTTAATTCTTGTTCATGAATTACTTGAAATCTTTAATTTCTTTAATCTCCATGGATTGTGAGTAGTCTAATTTTCTAGGGTTTGGGTAAAACCCTCAATGTAGTCACTAATTACTTGTTGCATGTGTTAATTTGGTAATGTTGGGTGTTAATTAGTTGAGTTTAAGTGGTTTAATTGCTTAGTTCTTGTATATGGCAATTGTTAGAACTATTAGCTAAGCTTTCTCAACGAAGGATCGAGAGATGAATTTGAGTTAGCTCCCTTATGCTTAATTGACTTGAAATGCCATGAGAATAGGAATTTTCAGTCAAGGGAATTTTTTTGTCATCGTGATTATTCTTTAATACTTGTTTTATGCTTTGTAACCACGAGAGTAGGTTGTATTCATAATTCGAGTAATCCCTCTAGCTTGAGAGAGTAGTTGGGTGCTTTAGATGACTTCCCCTATATTATCCCCTCAAATTACCATTGTTTGCTACTTGCTAATTGTGATTTGTGACGAAATTGAGTGGTATATCCCAAGCCCTAGAACTCTATAAATATTGTTAAACTCCCCCTAGTTTTAGTTGACTCGAACCCAAGAATTACCCTAACCTGTGAAAACCCGAATTAAGACATATTGTTCACCTGACCCGAATGTAACCCGACCTAAACCCGACCCAAACTCGATAAGAAGTATGACCCAATGTGACCCAAATAAAGCATGACCCAACCCAAATTCGAACCGCATAGGTTATGGAATTAATACGAATTGACACGATCCGAGTTGTCCCGACCCACTCTTACCCGACCCGTTTACCCGAATTGACCGCTCTAGTTAAAAGTGTTATTTAATTTTACCATTGGTAGCACTGGGTATGGGTTCTAAAAAATTATTCATCACTATATTTATTGTCATTCCATTAGTAAGACTATTATCTATTAAAGTTTGTTAATTTGCAAGATACTACAAAGTATGAAATACTCCGTGGGAAACTAGTTTATTAAACGCGCTCTCACTCTCTTCTCTTGGACTCTTGGTCCCATACTCGAGTCCCATGCAAAAGATAGATTCTCTTATAAGTATGAAAACATCGTGTAAGGTATATATGTGTGGCCATCATAATTTACAATAAACATTTGTATTTTATATTTATTAACTAAAAAAAAAACATATTTGAATCATGGAGTATGAAAGAATACAAATATTTATTACTACAAAAATTGATTTTGAAAATTTATTGCTTGATTTAGAATCCTCGTTATCCTTTAAGAAAGATATACCAAGGAACCTTAATTCATGCATCAATTATTGCATACAAAATTGGGCATATATCCAACAAACTCACATGAGAAAGTATTGAAATACAATAGCAAGGTTTAATTATAGAAAGACAAACTCATCTTTCAAATTTAGACATGCCCATCACTTAATGTTTTGAATGTGAAGATGTCTCCAAACAATATATCCCTTTAATTAAAAACACTAATTATTGCATGATTTTGGTAGGAAACATTGTATGATGTGTTTAGTTATGCATAAATTATATATAGCATGAACAAAGACATAATATAGCCTTTCGGTTAGTTTGCTATAAAGTCAATTGTTACCAAAAATAAAGTAGTAGATCACGGTGAGATAGGATTCAACGTTCGTTGACACATGCATGTTAGTTTAGCTTTGATTTTGGGGCTTAACCTACACACTAATTAGTGGTATCATTTTAGTCCATAGTCACAAAGAGACATGTCTTTTCTAGTTACATAAGATTTTCTAGTTACATTATTTTTTTTTATAAGAGTATATTTTTTTGGTTAGTACGTATAAGGATGATCCCGTCATTTCGTCAGATTAAAACCTCTTACAAGTCTACCTGTTCCAAGTCAACCAACTAGGCCCTTTGGGAGGGTGAGGGCGAGGGGGGTAAGAGAGTCTTCACCAAGCTTTGCTTGGTTTTTCTGTTACATTATTATTGTATACAGAAAAGAGTGATACACATACCTTTTCCGCATGCTAGTAGTCTAGTACACTTTATACAAAAAGAGTGACACACATTTGTAGAGAATTCATACTTTAACTCTTAATTATGATTTTAAGAGGTTTGCCAATGTATATGAATTATTGAATGAATGTTTCTTTTTAAATCTCCTATTTGTATCCCCTTTTATTGGCCAACGTTTTTTTTTTCCCATTTCATTTATTTATTTATTTTGTTTTTGAAAGTAAAATACATTGGGAAGCTTAGGTACGTCTTCTCACAAGACCGTGACCTAAACTATCTAGGAGCAAAAAATAAGAAAATTTACTATCCAAAAAAGGATCTATATCCTGTTGAGTCGGAGTAGAGTAGCCGAGAGAGGCAACATAGTCTGCTGCCCGATTGTCTTCCCGATAGATATGTCTTGCCTGAAAATTCGTAAAAGAATCCAAAATGGCCTTGACATCCGCCATAAGAAGCTGAAGTTTCCAAGGGCAGCTGAAATGACCCTGCAAAATATTAATAACAGTAAGATTATCGCCTTCAATAAAAATATCAGAAATATGAAATTCCTTAGCAAGAAAGGAGGCCATTTCGAAGCGCAATGGCTTCGGCAAGGAAGGCCGGACAAGAACCTAAATTATAAGTTCGACTAGTAATATGATTTCCTAAGTGATCCCGAATGACCACACCTGCAGTAGCAGAATTCTGGTAGGAAGAACCATCAAAATTAAGTTTACAAAAACCGACAGGAGGTGGAGACAATGAGACAATAGGTGGAGTGGGAGGAGGAGGAGGCGGCGAAGGTGACACAGTCGGTAAGTGAATTGTGTCAAGAAGGGAGCGAGATTCTCATTCTTTAAACATTGAAAAAGCTCGAATAAAAATACTAGGAACAATAGTAGTAGAGTTCTTGAAAATAACTGCGTTACGATGTTTCCAAATACTCCAAAACAAGATAGCTATCTTAGGGAGGAGTTTAGGCATATTGAATTTAAGCGAGCGAAATAAATCATGGATCTGAGTAAATTGAGGGATACGACCAAGCCACTGAAGAACAGAAGAAGAAGACCAAAGAGCCATGGAAAAGGGACAAGAGAGGAAAAGATGATTTTGAGATTCAGAATGAGTAGAACACAGTGCACAATAACTAGGGACATTAATATTGCATGAAGATAAAGTATGACGAGTAGGAAGGCTGTTATGAAGGATTTGCCAAAGGAAAATATGGATTTTAGGTGGAATATCCAATTTCCAAATCCAACGAAATTCCCATTTAGAGGTAGGAAAGACATGAGAATGGGCTAGCCAAGTAGCGGATTTGACAGTGAACTGTCCATCTCTAGAAAGATCCCAACAAGGTTCATCTGAAACAGGGGAGGAGGGAAGGGGGATTCCTCTAATAGTTTGAACTATATTATTGGGAAGAACAGTAAGCAGAAGAGGGACATCCCAAGTATTATCATCAGTGATGAACATATCAACTGTCATATCAATATTCGCAATTTGATCGGGGTCCAAACCAAGAAGGGCAATAAGATTGGTGTGGACACACCAAATATCAACCCAAAAAAGGATGGAAGAACCATTCCTATACACTTATACATATATTTGTATATCTTGATAATTCTATCCATCCAATTTTAATTATAATATACATACACATGCAAATTTATCCAATATGAAGGCATATTATTGGTTAAGAAAAAAAATCTTCATTTATGATGATTTTAATATCATATCGTTGCATAAACTAAAAATCTGGCTAAATCATAGTGTTAGACATGGCATCAATTTGCAGGTTTAAGACTTCCTACGCATAATCTTCTTATTCGACCAAAGAATTACATACGGCGGCAAAAGTTGAATACATATGACTACTAAAGAAATGAGTCAAATACCATCTCGAATTCTCGATCTCAATGAGATAAGGAGCTTTAAAAAATATAAAATTATTTTATTATTTTATTATTGAGCTAATATTTAATGAAGATTCTATTTCAAGTAAATTTAATTTTTTTAATTTTTGGTTTGGAAAGGAAGAAAATGTAACAAATATTTTGCATTATTATGAGAATTTCGATTGTTTCCATAATTAAAATCATCATAAATGAAGATTTTTTTATTATGGAGTACAAAAAGTTATATATTGAGATTTGTTTCTAAAAGAAATTAGAAATCTATTAGTGATATTACCATACAGTAAAATAGAAACTAGAAAATAATATATTAAAATATTAAAAAAAATCATATTCTCGAAAACTACCTCCGTTAAATACTATCTGCAAGTTTGAGATATTATGTGTGAGATATAAAATATTTCAAACGGACGTAATATTTTATTTTTTTAGGAAATAACCTAGAGTTTTTTGTATTTTTGTTTTTTTTTTTTAAAAAACAAATAACCTAAAGAATTTAAAGAAGGTAAAAATATTAAAAATAGATTAGTACTCCATTTCTTGGAAAACAGGGGATAAAAATAAAAATAAAAAAGATTAGCATCCTTGGCAAAAGAGAATCCTAAAGAATACAGTACAAAAACAAAAAAGTGCACTCAAATCACTTCCCTACCTATTTAAGGCGCCAAGTTCTTAACTTTTTTTTCTAAGAGAAAGAGAAAGAAATCTCCCAAATAATAAATTCCCATAAAAATATAATAAAACCAAAACTCATTATATTGTGATGTACTCATGTAGGATTTTTCTGGGTTTGAGAGAAAAAAAGGAGAAGAAGAAAATAACAGTAATTAAAGTGTAATTATTAATTAAGAAAAAAAAAATGTTGAGTAAATTGTTATGGAAGAGATTAAATTGTGGTTCAGAAAAAGAAACAGAGCAAGAAGCTTCAAGTCATACTGGTTATGATCTAACGGCTGAGGTTTTGCCATCTCTTGGTGGTCGAAGCCATTGTCGTGTTAATCTCAGACGATATGTTATTTCTCCCTTTGATCGTCGTTACAGGTTTTATTCTTTTCATCTTATTATCTTAGTTACGTGTTTTTTTTTAATCCCCACCGTACTATATTATTAATATATTACGGAGTACTAGTTTCGAAGTTTATATTTCAACAACAAAAAAAATTACGTACCTCCAGTGGTTTCGAGAGCATGAAAATTGTAGTCATGTACTCGTGATTATGCATTGCCATTCAATTACACCATTAAACACGCTTAAGAATGCCGAAATTTTCTTAAAGTGCAAGTGATTGCAATGTGAACCAAGAAAATCAATTGTTAGAGGTTTATCATCTGTCATAGTTAGGGCATGTAACAAACTTTTTAACTTTATTTTCCGATTTCCTAGCAATGGGAACTCTAATTTTGTGTTTGCTTGTTGTTTTTTTTTTTTTTTTAAAGAAAATAATAAAGCTGGATTTTACCAATAAACCAACTAAATTAATTAATTATGCTAAAAGTGACAAATAAATTTTTTTTTTAATTTTGTCAAAAAGGGTGTTTTGCATTTTCTTGTGTGAAGAAGGAATAGCTATTGACCCACATAGAAGCTTAATAAATTAAAAAAAATAATTAAATTAATAAATAAATAAATTTGTGAACCATATTGCATGCAATGTGTTTGATAAAATGTCGCATTGAAATTTGAAAAGTTGGAAAAACTTGTCCAATGTGAATGTTTGTTGTTACTTTGTTTCATGATGTTTTGTTTGTTTTTTAAATTGGTGGATGAAACTGTAGCATTTCTTTGACAATTTAGGAATTTCATGAAAATTGTAGCAATGAATTTATATTAGGGGTCTTTTTAACAAAAAGTTGTCAAAATTAATCCTATTTGCATTTTAGGAAAAATAATTTTGGTGTAACTTTCACAAATGATCCTCTAGGGTCTGTTCACATTTAATGATTTGAGCTGAACTGGTTGAGCTGAATTAAAGTGAATAGAGCTGAAATGAATGTTTTATGAGAGAGAAAAATTAGGAGTTGAACTAATCTGAACTGAACTAATTGAAGTATAACTAAATTGAACTGAAATTAAGCTGAAAGTGATCAGGCCTTTAATCACCTATTTTGAGCTGTTCTAACAACCGATAAATTAGTCATTTTGTTTCAATATAAATATGAGTAAGACATATATATGAATTTGGAATTCTTTTTAAGAGAAAGGAACAAGCAAGTAATTGATGAGAATGCGATAGAGAATAGTTTGAACTAACCACAAGTTAGCAAAAGAGGGAATGTTGTACAGTTTGTAGTTGTTTTTGAGACATATAAGGAGCACCAAAAATGCAGTGTTTAGTTGAAACTCTATTTATAAAAGGAAGAAAGAAGTTAATGTAACCGCGTTATAAAATAATTTGAACAAAGACAAAAGTTACCTAAAGAGGGAACAATGTAAGTTTTAAGAGACGGACCAAAAAATTGTTGTACTCCGTAGTTTATATGAAATGACAGTGTATGTACTGTATTGCACACCGTATAGCAATGTAATTCAGAGTATTAGTGTTACATTACTTGTCTGATAATGTTATCTTTGTTAAAGGACCAGCTCAACCAGCTCAACCAAAAGGTTAAGCTGATGGTTGAGACTTCTAAATATGTTTTATGTTCTATTACTTCCCTTCACATGAAAGGCTATTTGGGCTTAAAATGTGGATGCAACACAGACCCTCTCATACCCAGCACGGATTAATTCCACTTTAAAGGAGGAGTGGATGAGATTCAAACCCGTGACCTCTATTTCACGTTGGCTCTTATACCATATTAAAGCACTAACTCAACCAAAAGGTTAAGCTGATGGTTGAGGCCATGAAATATGTTTTATACTCTATCAATCTTAGGTGAAAGTGACTGTGCAAGAACAAGGATCATAATGCTAGTATATGCCAATTGTTATTCAAGTTTCTCTAAATTATGCTAGTTTATGGTTTGTGATGATATGTATGTATTTGTGAAAATGTCACAAGTTTATTTTCAATTTTGTCAAAGTTTTCTTATTTGCCTGCAGGAAATGGGATTATTTTTTGGTAATTTTGGTGCTCTACACAGCTTGGATTTCTCCATTCGAGTTTGGTTTTCTTGACAAGCCTACGACGCCAATATCAATTGCTGATAATATTGTCAATGGGTTCTTTGGTCTAGACATCATCCTTACATTCTTTGTTGCATACCTTGATAAAACAACATACATGTTTGTTGATGATCGAAAATTAATAGCCAGGAAGTATGTTTTTAGCTTTAAGATGCCTCTCGATGTCATCTCCATTATCCCCTCTGAACTTATTCAGAAGATTTTACCTCCTTCTACACGAACTTATGGTGTGTTCAACATGTTCCGTCTATGGCGTTTAAGAAGAGTCAGTAGGCTCTTTTCCAGGTATACACTTCTTTCGAGTTTTTGAGCATATTAGAAAGATTTTTAAAGCTGTTTCAAACTGATATAGTCACAATGTTAACAGTCTGGAGAAAGATAGGCAATACAGCTACATTGTGATTCGATGTCTTAAGCTTATTCTTGTAAGTATCTTCTTGATTTATTGAAGGTTGTTTGTTTCTAATACTGTTTTATTTTGATTTAAAGGATTAATGTTTGTTGAATCTCTCATTTTTCTTTTATTTTCAGATAACCCTTTTTGCAGTGCATTGTGCTGGGTGTTTCTGTTATCATATTGCTGCACATCATCGCGATAAAAGGGCTACATGGATTGGATCAACCTTGGAAGATTTCCTTCAGTTCAGTTTGTGGACACGATATGTGATGTCGGTTTACTGGGCTATTACTACTATGTCGACTGTTGGATATGGTGATTTGCATCCTGTCAACAGAGATGAGATGCTTTTCGATGTTTTCTACATGCTATTCAACCTTGGACTCACTGCATATATAATAGGGAACATGACCAACTTGGTTGTCCATGGAAGTAGCCGAACTAGGAAATATGTAAGGCCATCTTTCGTTGTCTTATTATTGTCGAGTTAGGATAAAACTATAATGGTTGTCATAGGAAGAAAATCATTTTAATCCTCTAAGAAAACTATACAAAAAGTTTTGGAATGAGTAAAAGTGATTTAAAGAACAGACTTAATTGGTGTACATTTGCAGCCATCGAGTATTTAAGTAGTCTGTTTTCTTGTGTGATTCACTTGTTTTCTTGTGTTCTGTTTTTAAACAGAGGGATACCATTCAAGCAGCTTCGAGTTTTGCACAAAGGCACCAACTTCCTCAACATTTGCAGGAACAGATGCTTGCACATATCACATTGAAACATCGAACAGATACCGAGGGACTGCAGCAACAACAGATAATCGATTCCTTACCTAAAGCAATCAGATCAAATATTTCAGAACACCTTTTCTACTCTTTAGTAGAAAACGTGTATTTGTTTCGTAATGTGTCCAAAGACCTCCTCTTTCAGCTGGTATCCTCACTAAATCTTGCAAATAATAACTGAATAATATATTTCTTATGTTCTTTGATCAACTTGATTTCCTTGTATGAAGGTGTCTGAGATGAAAGCAGAATACTTTGCTCCAAAGGAAGATGTCATCCTCCAAAATGAAGCGCCGACTGACTTCTACATCGTTGTAAATGGCTCATTGGTAAACTTGCAGAACCAAATTAAAGCCTTTTCATAGATAGCAGAAAATGTTGCAGTTTTCCTGATCTAATGATATTTATTTTATGACTTCAGGAGCTTATCCGGCCCAATAATGATGGAGTATATCAGGCAAGTTATTTTAATATGATACTTCCTGTGTGCCTTAAACTTCAAATTAGACATGCATGAGGATTGTTTTTTACAGTATATGTATCTTCTTTCTGTTTATTTGCACATTTCAGGTTATTGGAGAGTTGAACAAGGGTGATATATGTGGTGAAGTCGCTGTACTTTGCTATAGGCCTCAACTGTATACAGTGAGAACCAGGAGGCTCTGTCAGTTGTTACGGATAAATCGTACAAATTTCTTGAACATTGTGCAGTCCAATGTAGGAGATGGGAACATAATCATGAATAATCTCTTACAGGTACTCTGCATGATAAATTAAAGTCTTTATTATCAGAGACTGTTATTGTTTGTGTGGTAAATCAAAGTCTTTATTATCAGAGGCTGTTATTGTTTGTGAGAGTCAAATTTATATTTTCTTGGGCAGCATCTGAAAGAGCAGGAGCACAAGAATGACAACACCGCAAAGGAAAGTATGGCGGAGATAGAGAAGATGATGGGTCATGGTAGGCTTGATCTACCGATAAGCCTATGTTTTGCTGCTGCAAGAGGGGATGGTCATTTGATGCATAGGTTGCTGAAACAAGGACGCGATCCCAATGAAACAGACGAATGTGGAAGGACAGCTCTTGTATGTTGTTCATTATTTCAAGAGTTAAATAATAGCTTGTATTAGTATTCATGTATTCTCATTTCTAATTACTTATGTTTGTATTTTTTGGCCTTAAAACTGCAGCACATTGCAGCGTCGAATGGAAGTGAAAAATGTGTGTATCTACTGCTAGACTATGGTGCTGATCCTGATTGCAAAGGTACATATCATTAGCTCTGAAATTCTAATTACAGATCATGAGCAATCAACTTGTCTAACATCTTTTTCGAAATGTTTTCGTTTCTGTTTGAGCACAGATCAAGATGGAAACATACCATTATGGAATGCAATGCAGGGTGGTCATGAGGCAGTGGTGAAACTTCTAACAAGTCATGATGCTAACATTTGTGCTGGCGACGTTGGTCAGTATGCTTGTATAGCTACCGAGCAAGACAACCTTGACCTCCTCAAAAAAATAGTGGACTATGGTGGTGATGTAACATTCCCAGCAGTCACTTCTACTGCCTTTCCTCAAGGTGAGATCTCTGCTTCAAAGTTCACAGGAAAGACGGCCCTGCACGTGGCAGTTAGCGAAGATAACATCAAGATCGTCGAGTATCTGCTTGATCAAGGGGCGCACATTGAATTGCCAGACATCAGTGGGTGGACTCCAAGAGCCCTTGCTGAACAGCAGGGTCATGAGCAAATATCAGCCCTATTCCAAGCCAAGCTAGGATCTAAGCCTCAAATCGTGTTCCAAGTTCCTGATGAGCATAGAAACAAAGTGCGTTTCCTAGGGAGGTATACTAATGCACCAAATTTAATTCAAGAACACCATCACTTCTCCGAAGATGGATCAGCATCAGTAGGATCAGGGATGAGGCCAAGGAGGAAGGCTAATAACTTTCGTAACTCAATATTTGGGGTCATATCAGCTGCTCAAAGCGGACAGAGTGATCTGTTTCCTGGCATAGGCCATGAATATTTTAGTAGAAAGGTCGACGTTGATCACCAGGAGAACCATGTCGCTTCTAGAGTGACCATAAGTTGTGAGCAAGAAGGAAAAGTCAGGAAGGTGCTTGTTTTATTACCAAATAGCTTTGAGGAGTTATTGAATGTGATAGCTAAAAAGTTTGGTATTTTGTTTTTGAGAGTTGAAACTGATAATGGTGCCGAAATTGATTGTATTGAGGTAATTAGAGATGGAGATCACCTTGTTGCCATCAAAGATGACACAAATATGTAAAAATGTAGAGTTTCAGAATATGGGGGTTTGATTCTAAACCTTCTCCCCTTAATATATATCACAAGTACTTACAGTTTTTTTTTTCCCCCTAATCTAGTCCTTTGGTAGAAATTGCTGTATTACAGTTTACAAGTTTTTCTGAGGATAAAAATAGTTACAGCTTACATTTTGATGATAAAAGTGTATACTACCTTTGTTTCACATTTTTCTTGTAGTAGACATATTGATTGCAGATGTTTACAATTGTTCATTCTTGAAGGCTTTATGAAAGAATCTAAAAGGGACATAATCTATGGAACGAACCATGACCCAAATTAGTAAATTACCAGATGGAACATTCAGTGGACAACTATTGCAATGATTTTCAGTGGACAACTATTGAAGAGCCTAGAGCTAGTTGACATCCACCAATCGCGGAACCCCTGAAGTTTTTGGTCATCAAGTCTGTTGTCCTTAAGGTATCAATGTCTCGATACTCTGTATATAAGCCATGCTCCTCTGCTGTCTGAGCTGTATTTTACAATAGGTATAAGCAGCTTTCCACTGCGAAACGATTCGTATAATTTTGGATACATTCTTCAAGTCAAGACGCTTATGTTGGATATCACTAAGTTTAATGTGGTAAGTATAAACTCTTACTAGCTAGTTTTTTTTTTCTTATTTTTTCTAAGCTGCATTTATGTAAATCTTTGTGTTTTTTTTTATCTAGGATTGCATTGAACGAAAGTATCCTATTGATGTTCCACAACTAGCAAAGCTTGAGCAGTTGGAAGTGAATATAAAGGCACCTATAGAACGCGATTCCTGTCTTCTTTGGCCGGTTCTTCTGATCAAGGCAGCTCCCTCCTTGCATAGATTTTCAATTAAGGTATTGATGTATCTGTTTTAGTATATGAATTAATTGAGCTATGACTTTAGGCCACTTTATTTGTTTTAGGCATGGCCCTGTTCAGTTCACCTTACAAAAATAATTTCATTTCAGTAAAATTAATTTCAGTTCTTAAAAAATAAGTTGAAGTGAACGAAGCCTTATAAGCCTATTATGAAAGTTATTTTGTAAGATTATGCAGGTTGTATCTTACTCTTAATCATCAAACATTGAATCAAAAACGTTATATAGTGTATTATGTTTGTGATGTTGATTTTGTTTCGCTTAATGGTAGATAATGAATTCACAAGATTCAATCACATTGATTCGCTTGTGGAAGCTGCTAATAAGAAATATAAGGTTTGTCATCATTTCCTCAGCTTTGTATTAATAGATTGCTATCAAGGGTATATTTTCATAGTAAATTTTTGCCTTTTTAGTGGACGAAGTGGATGTCTTTGTATCAGGCAAAGGTCGAACAGCATTACAGTGAGATAAGGCTTGCAGCGAAGCAATTTCATCACCATCAATGCTTGAAGCTGGTTGAGATGCAAGGCTTTCGTGGCCGGCCTTGCGAGTTGGAGCTCGCTGAGTGCTTGCTTGGTGCGTCTGCATCATTGGAGAAGATTGTTATAGCAACAAACCTTTCGAATGAAAAATGTGGGAAATGTGGAGACGATATCAAGGCAAAAAATGTGAAGAAGGGTTGTAGAGAGTTTGGAGAGGGTCTAGTGAAGCTCACTGGTTGGATACCCAAAGGTGTTGATTTGGTGGTGGCGTAATTTATGTGAACATTTAAATCATATGATCGGAACTCACTCATTAGAGTACATAATGTAATATATGTTTAATACACATTCATGTTTCATTTAATTTAATTTCGTGTATAATATAATTAAGAGTCCATTATTTGTTTTGAGGAAATTAAACTTCGAGAAAGTTATTTTTCATTGGAAAACATATTTCAAAAGAGAATGCAATTGTATACTACAAGTCTACAACCCACGCCAAGAAGATTTACTTCTTTTTCCTCTCTGTTGTTGGTGGTCATTGGTGGACATGTTCAATGTTTAGCTACAACTATACGTAGTATAAATAAAGGCCAATGTTATCTAATTGACCCAATATGAATATGGGGCTTGAAAATTGAAAATAGTATCAAAAAAGCCCAACTAAATGTCTAAATATGAATCAATTAATTCTTCAATCAATCATGCTAAATTAACTTCTTTTTTTTCCTGTGATCATAATTAGGCAAGCATAAAGAACTTTTCTTTGTATACTTATACACTTGTACTTGGGTTAAGGTAGCGAGTAGCTGACAATCAACTGTCTAAGTAAACGGTTGATAGTATGAGTGTTTGGCAAAAGTAGCGGTTGTAATACTAAAGTATATCAAAATTTATATAAATATTATTTAAAAAGTAGTAAAAAATTGTCAAACGCTACCCGCTACTTCTAAACGCTACTATTTTTTATGTTTGAGAATAGCTATCTAAACACTAACTCTATTGCTAACCGCTACTAGAATCGCTACCTTGCCAAACACTTTCAAATTTTTTCTAATAGTGTTTTGACTGGTCAAAACGCTAACCGCTACCTCAAACGCTACCACCAAATAGGGCCTTAGTTACTGTTTAGAATTACCGGTTGAGAAATTTTAGTCGGTTGACAATTTTTTCCTAAAGTTACCAAGTACGGAGTATAACTTACACATCCCTATTTCCTAGCTTAGCTACCCAAATATTAATGTCTTTATTTGTCATTTTACAAGTTCAATCAACAAAATAACTACAAGTAATCAACTCATTTTAGCAAGCAGTTTTATACAAACAACTAATATAATCAGTAAATCAATACATTTAATAAAACTAGCTAGTCTAATCAACTAAAGCAATCAACTCTTAACTTTTAACAACCAACTATCCACTAATTACTAAACAGAGTTGATATGTGGTCACACACTATATATGTTACCAACAGCTTGATTTACTAAGTACATTAATAGACGTCTCAATTTTTAAACATTATAACTTGCTAGATCGATCAATAGAAAAAATTACTTCAATGGTTATGAGTTACGTTCTCCAACAGAAACCTTTAATGAAAGTTCAATCTTTACGTGTTTTTTACGTGATTTCTTAAGTTCTAACAGCATATAGGAATACTTTTAAAATTTGTCGTTAAAATATTGTTCCATGTGAACCTAATACATAAAGCACGGTTCCTATAAAGGTGCTTGGGATGGGAATTTTCGCAATGGGCAGCTGCAAAGAAGGAGCTTATGGCCTGGCCTTGAAAGAGACTAATGATAAGTGGGTTTGTGTCCTTATATGGATATCTAGATCGTCTTGATTTCCTTCCAATACCTCCAAAAATCATACAACTATATTCCTAATTTCCTCTTCTAATTCTAACACAAGAATTTATTTTCTGACAATTAAAAACGTGACTAGCATAAGCATATGCCTCTTTCATCCAGTTTCTTGGAGAATTGTAGGAAACCACCTTTTTGAAACCAAAATTTAAAAAAAAAAATTAAAAAAATAAAAAAAAAAATCTAAAATTAGACCCTTCCAATTGTGTTAACTTGACCCGTATTTTGTTGTAGTCATGCATGTGGGCTTCTAACTTCAAAGAGTTCGTTCGATTTGGATTTGGAAACCTAAGGCTTAATGGTTGTTCCAAGGATATGCTTTGTGTACGTATACATTGAATAGGAATATCCATTGCATTGGCCATACTAGTCCATTTTAGGTTTTGTAAACCATTACCACTTGTAATTAGATCCTTAATTCCTGTAATATATAGAGAAATAAATATCTTTCAATGGAGACGATGTAGTTAAGGGTGACAATATCTCACAATTCACATTATTATTAGTTAGCATTTGTTAGAATACTTCGAAATAACAATTGATGAACATTATTATAAAAATATAATCTGCAGTAATATTCATTTTAGGAAAAATTCATGGGAATAATCCCACCTTTTACCCGTTCGTTTTTAATAATCCCACCTTTCAATTATTTTTCAATAATCCCACCTTTAGGTAACTTTTATTTTTATTGGACCCATCTAACTTGAAACCGGCTAACAAGGTAAGCAATTGTGACGTGTACTTGGGTAGTCTGATTTCCCCCCTAAAACATGCCATGTCATCTCTCTCTCCTTCCAACTACCCACGTTAATGTCTGTAGAATTCCTCCCTCCCTCATTACTCACTTGAACAGAGGCTCTGTAAAAAATCTCATCCGCCATAATTGAAGCTTCAACAACTTGAGTACGGTGCCATTAATTGTGAAGCTTCCATCGTTGGTAAAAATTGAATAGCGAAGAACCCCATTTTAGGTAAGTTTTTCGAACCCTGATTTCCGCCTGAAAATTTGCTAAATTTCGAAGTAAATGTCGAACCTTAACCCGAAATTGATGATTTTTCTATATGATTGCAATGTATTTGATACTTATTGTTGCGAATTGTTGTTTATTTGTGTTATGTTGTGATTTTTTTGTCGGTTTATGTGATTTGATTTCGAAACCTAAATGCTAGGTTTTTGTTGTGCTATACTGTTGGTTTTTGTTGAATGTTAATTGTGTTATAGTTGCTGTGAACTTAGGTATGGGTTGTAGTAAAATAACCTTGAAAATGTGGCATGGAGGGGTGTTTTAGCAGCGTGGTAATGGATTGTTGTGTTATATGAATGGGCAAAACAGAACCTTTAATGTAGACCCTGATGAACTATGCTCTTTTTATCTTGTGGAGTTGGTTATGAAGTGTGCTAGATATGATGGTAGAATTCAGGGGTTTTTATACTTAGTTCCTGGACTGAGTATGGAGGATGGGTTGAGGAGGGTCACAGATGATGACAGTATGAGGGAAATGATAAGGGTAGCAGAGAAGCATAGGGGGGTGGAGGTTTATGCTATGCACTGTGAAAATGACCCAATTCTCTTTCCCAAAGAACTACAACCTGCCTCCTCAAAACAGAAGACCCAACCCAAATCTGTGAGAGCCAAAAAAATTCCACTAAAGAGGGGACCACCTTCCCAAAAAGCCCTTGTTGAAACTTCCCATAAAGCCCTTGACAGCTCACTAAAGCCAACAGAAAATGCTCCCACTGAACTTATTACCATTCCACCAACCATTTCCCCATCTAACAAAAGTACATGTAGAATAAAATATGTTATAAACCCTAATAGAACACCTGAAATAGCTCACCAAGCTCCAGAAAGTGACCCTGTAAACACTTTTGAGTGGGAAGATGCAAGGCCTGAAAGCCCTATCCCCATTAATGATTTGATACCAGAATATAGCAGTGATAGTGACACAGTTGACCCTAGTTATAACCCACTGGTTGACAAAGGCAAAGGAGTTAGTAGCAAGCCTTTCTTTGGAGAAGTGGGTACAGATGACAGTGGGGAAGACTCAGATGACAGTGGGGAAGATGGTGGTGATGTTTTAGTTGAAGATGATTATGCTTCTGAGGAGGTAGAGGATGATTATGAGAAGGAGAGTGAAGAGATCTTGAATGAGGAGCTTCAATATCAGTCTGACAGTGGGGATGAAGAGTACAACATAGCTAGGCAAAGGGTAAGGGATACAACTGCCCAGCTTGTTGATATTGCAAGAAAAATACAAATTGAAGCAGCTCAGGGAATTAAACTACAGGAGGAGGCTGTAAACAGGACAGATGTTGGGGAAGATTTAGGTGGTGAACCTTATGGCCCCCAGAGTGATTATGAAGAGAGTGATGATGAAATACATACCCCACCTGATAGTGGTGAGGAAGATTTGATTCCTGGAAGGAGAAAAAGACTAGGTTTGTTGGTGTCTAAACAAACAGATTTTTCAAGTTTTGAGTGGAAAGTTGGGCAGAAATTTTCAAACAGAGATGATTTCAAGGATGTTGTAGCTAAGTATGCTGTGTTGCAGGGCAGAGATGTGAGTATTGTTGTGAGTAACAAACAGAGATCACAGAGGTTAGGTGTGAAATGCAGAGGAAGTTGTCCATTCTATGTGTATGCTTCCTGGGATAGTAGGAGGGCTACAATAGTTGTGAAGACAGTGAAAGGACTTCGCAGTTGTCAGAGAAATATGAAGAGGAACAGGCAACTCAAATCAAGTTTTGTTGCAAAGAAATATTTAGATGTGTTTAAAACTAGGCCACATTGGCCAGCAAAAGACATTATTGAGTGTATAAGGAAGGCATACAGGATGTTGGTGACTAGATACTTTGCCTATAGAGTCAAGTACAATGCCCATAGACTGTTACATGGGTCAATGCATGACCACTACAACAAGCTAGGTGGGTATTTGAAGGCAATAGAGGAATGCAGTCCTGGAACAGAATTGGAGCTTGTCACTGACATTGAAAAGCAGGCTTTCCCACCAATGTTCCAGAGGTTGTTCATCTGTTTTGAAGCTTTGAGAAATGGGTGGATTCAAGGTTGTAGGAAGGTGTTGGCAGTAGATGCCTGTTTTCTCAAGACCTTTTTGGGGGGTCAACTGTTGGCTGTTGTTGGCAGGGACAGTAATGACCAGATGTTCCCAGTGTGCTGGGCTGTTGTTGAAGGTGAAAACAACTCCAGCTGGGAGTGGTTCTTCATGAAAGTTGCTGCTTGTCTAAATCTGGAAGAAGGAGAAGGGGTCTCTATCATTTCTGATGAGCATCAGGTATGATTCCTAACTTATTTCTCAAGTGTGAGCTAATTGTATATTCTGTATTGTTTGTATTCTAATTTGAATTCTTTGCCTATTTTGTGCTAATTTGAATTCTGTATTGTTTGTATTGTAATTTGGCAGAGTATAGTGCATAGTGTCTCAACTGTTCCGCCTAAGGCAGAGCATAGACACTGTGCTACACACATATTTGCTCACTGGCACAAGAAGTATAAAGGAGATGAGCTGAAATTGTTGTTCTGGAGAATTGCTAAGGCATACAATATGGCTGATTACAATGAAGGACTGCAGGAGCTTGCAGAGTTAAATGTGGATGCAGCCAATGACTTCAAATTGCATAGGCCTGAATTATTCTGCAGAGCTTTTCTGAATCCAGGAGTGAAGACTGATGCAATTACTTCAAACATAGCAGAAACATTCAATGGGTACATCATTCAAGCAAGGACAAAACATTTGCTCTACATGTTAGAAGAGATAAGAGCTACTTTGATGCAGAGATTGGTGGTGAAAAGGCAAGGTATGATGAAAGTCACCACATTGCTATGTCCAAGAATACAAGCCAAGTTGGAAGTTGAGAAGGCAAAGGCTGCAGAGTGTGAAGTTACTCCTTCATCTGAAACCCTTTTCAATGTGAACTACTACTTAGATCAGCTGGTGGTGGACTTGGAAAGCAGAAGCTGTACTTGTAGGAAATGGGACATGCTGGGCATCCCATGTTGCCATGCAGTGGCTTCTATTTTTTTCATGGGCAAGGAACCAGAGATGTATTTGGATCAATGCTACCACAGGGACACTTATTTGTCAGTGTATGCAGGTAACAAAGCAATTCCATTAATGCATTCATTTTTGTCTACCACTGTAGTTGTCAACTAATGCATTTTTTTATGGATGTTGATAAGTTGTATTCCACCAATTCAAGGTGAAAGGCACTGGCCAGTAGTGTCCATGCCTATTGATCCTCCACCAATCAAAATTGGTCCAGGGAGGCCAAGAAAAAATCGAATTAAAGATCCACATGAGAACCCCAACAAATCTGGTTCTTTGACAAGAACAGGGATTGAAATGACTTGTTCTGTCTGCCAAATGAAAGGGCATAACAAAAGGAAGTGCCCTAACAAGGACAATGTGCAGCCAGCTGATCCTGCTCCAAAGAGGGGAAGAGGGAGGCCTCGCAAGGATGCTGAACCTACAGCTACACCTCAACCTACAGTTGCATCTGTGCAATCCACTCAGGCTGATACAACCCACCACTCCCTAACTGCTCAACCTACCATACTTGGTAGAGGGGGAAGAACAATTTTTATGGGTAGGGGATCAAGGGGTGGAAGGGGTAGAGGAGGTGTTGTTTCCAATGCTGGGACAGGAAGAGGAAGGGGTTCACATGTTGCTGGCTCTAGCAGAGGTGCTTCAAGTGGGAACAGGGGAGTAGGAAGGGCCAGGGGTGGAACTGGGGGCAGAGGAAGGAACTAGGTCCCAGCAGGTGTAGGTGTCTTCATTGCATCAGATGGATCTGCAATCACTAATGTGAGTGCCTTTATGTTGGCACTATTAGTGTGTCTCATTTTGCTTGCAACTAATGTCTTACTAATGCTAATATACTACTGTATCTGTTTGCAGACCCAAGGCAATGACAGGAGAACAAGATCATCAAGAACAGCTATGGACTGGTTCCAGTGCAGTCAAGAGAGTCAACGTTCGACCTTGCATCAACCAACTCAGTAGTCATCTAAGTAGTGGCATGAACAATAACTCATTTTGGTGTAATTAAGTAATTAAGTGTTGGTAATTTATTTATGTAATCTTTTGACAACAGTTTTTATTGTTTTTGGGCATATTACAATGTAATGCAATGAACCATGGCAGTGTTCATTTTGTGTAATGCAGTGAACCATGGCAGTGTTCATTTTGTGTTTGTTGGCCAGACCATTTGCAAGCTATTTTGTTCAACATAACAACTTCACCAACTTAATTTGTTCAACATAACAACTTCACCAACATAATTCAAGTTGAAAGCAAATCAATGTAATAATAACTTCCATTAATTCACTGTTACAGTAACATGCCTTGCTACTAAAAAGGTTTTTTCAAAGCCATATTACATGTCACAAATGCAAAATATACAATCATGTCCAAACCTAATCAACCTTAATGAGTCTAACCTACTATCATCTCCACTCAATATCACTGTCATGCCTTCAAATACACTAACAGAAAAGCAAAGAAAATCCATGACACAAACAGAGCAATGGAAAAGTTTTTTTCATTCCTTGCCGCCTTCATTAGTTCAATTCTAGTGTGGCAAAGCTCCATTTTTGTATCATTCAACTCATCCTCTTTAATATCCAAATTCTTCTCAATTTTTTTCAACTGCTCCTTCATGAAATCAATTTCAATCTCCTTTTCAGCAACTTGTGTATCTTTTTCAAAAACCTGGAATCGTAGATCTTCAAGGTCCATATTGTTAGCATTAACCCACTGAAAGAACCCACAATCACCCTCCTGTAAAAAAAATCCCAAAATCAAATTAATTTGAAAGCCCTAATTTGGTTTTTCCAATTGAATAATCTTACAAGTTCAATTCCAAAAACAAAAAATTTGTCACTTCCAACCACACTTACAGGCCAGTTAGGGCATCCGTAGAACTTCTTACCCACATTATCGCCATTCCTCACCCTCCGAATTACGGTTTCAACACCGCATTTGCACTTCAATTTTGGCAAACCCCAACCAAACGACCTTGACGAAGATGATTCACTTGAACCAACGTGCCTACGACTACCCATTGCAACCAATTTCACTGAGAAGAGATGAATTTGATAGGGGAATTTGCGACCAACAATGGTGTTTTAAGGAAGAGAGGAAACAGAGAAAGAAGAAGAAGAGAAATCAACTAAGGGACGTGGCACTTTTAAACAAACAAAAAAAAATTAAAAAATAAGTAACCGTTAGATTCCACGTAGGCCTAAAACCGGATAAAACAGGTGAGGTAACCTGTAAGGACCAATAAAAATAAAAGTTACCTAAAGGTGGGATTATTGAAAAATAATTGAAAGGTGAGATTATTAAAAACGAACGGGTGAAAGGTGGGATTATTCCCATGAATTTTTCCTTCATTTTATATGTGTACATTGAATAATCTTTTATTTTACATTATTGAAAATATTAAATCACATTTTAATAAAATGCACTCTGTAGATGGATTATAAGGGTCTGTTCACATTTACTGAACTGAGCTGAACTAAACTGAGCTGAACTGATTGGAGCTGAACTGAACTGAACTGAACTGATTGGAGCTGAACTGAACTGAACTGAACTAAGCTGAAATGAATATTTTATGAGAGAGGGAAATTAAGAGCTGAATTGAACTGAACTGAACTGAACTGATTGGAGCTGAACTGAACTGAAATTAAGTAAATGTGAACAGGCCCTAAATGTCCATGATCAGGGTCATACAAGCCACTTGTCGTGTTAATAGACCTTATACCCAAGCGGATCATGTATTGAATGAGCCAAGAAAAAAACATATTTGTGCTAAACTTGTGTATATCTTTGCTTATGCACGGAACGACCCACTTATTGTGCTAGCAGATCTCTTAATAATTTTTAAGAAATATTACCCTATAAATAGAAGACAATATCGACCCGGACCAATTATATCGGCCCGATCCGATCCAATCCAATCAATAACCCATCCCTCTACAATAGATAACTTCACAATTTAAACCCATGATAAAAAAAAAATATCTAAAATTAACCCCCAACGTCAATATATCCAGCATTGTCAGAACTCAGAACATTTCCGTCCAAATGATCCCCTCTCTTTCCCCATACCAGAATACCGACAGCACAAGTAACCGGTCAAAAATAAAGTTAAAATACAAGTCACAAAAACCGTGTACTCCGTCTAAATCGTGAAAATTAAACATGCTTTTATTAATTTCTAACTGCTACGTGTACAAAACCTTACCCTTTCCTTTTCCTCTCCCTCCTTAAATACCCCCTTCCTCCTTTTACCTTTCTTTCATCCAACTCCATCTTTTACAATCAAATCATCTTCTTCTCCATTCTCTCTCCTCAGAAAAAAAAAAACTCCATTATCAAACTACCTCAAATATGGCGACTACTTTTCTACCTTCTCAAACCTTCGTAGTCCGTGCTTCCGGCGTCTCCGACAACACTCGCCGGAAAACCACCACATCCGCCGCTGCCGGCGGTGGAAAGTGGTGGTCGCCGCTCTTCGGATGGTCCGCTGAAGCTGATTACATTGATTCCGGCTCAAAGATCGAAGCAACTCCGGTGAAGTCGGAGGATGTTCCGGCGAAACCGAAGTTCTCAGGCTGTTTCACTGAAGAAAAGGCGAGGCAGATGAGGTTGATGACGAAGGAAACGGCGGCGTTTCATGATAAAATGTATCACTCTGCTATTGCTTCTCGTCTTGCTTCTGATTTCTCTGCTCATGACTCAGATCGTCAATGATCTAATTTCACCGACGCATCGTTTTAGTCCACATTTTCTCTCTCCTTAGATTTTTCTTTAATTTAAAAAAAAAATGTAATGTTATTGTTGAATTTGGGTTGATTTAGTTAGCATCATGCATGAAAAACTTAGTTTTTGGTAATTTTTTATGATGATGTAATATTGTAATGAATGTGGACAAAATTAGGTGCGCCTTCATTAATCTATCTGTAATTATTCATTACTCTAATTATCTTGTTTTTTTACTTAATTTTCATTATTGTATATAATTCCTTTTTTATCTATAATTTTAGACGAGATTTAATTCTATATCTGATTCGATTGTAGGCGAGTGCTAGACTTAACTCCTAGATTAGGTAGAAGTACACTGATTAGTGGATCCTAATATTAAGCCAATGGTTTTTAGGATGATGTAAATCTCTAGATAAGTGCTAAGTTATTATTAAAATGAAATGATGTAAGATCTGAGTAGATAGTGATCTTAAAGTAGATTATATTGCTTTTTTAAAAGATTAGCGATTGGATTAGGATTAATGAATAAAACGGTGACGTTTTAAGATAAAGACGTTAATTAGTGGAAGGAGGAAGTGTGTTAAGTAAGGATTAATGGAACGATGACGTTTTCAGACATTGACATAAAAATAGTAAATTATTTGTAGAACAGTAGAAGAGAGAGTGTTTGTCTAAGGAAGGCCTTAGAATATTACGGTAGGATTAGAAGTATAAATTAATCTAAACCGTACAAATGTGTACGAGTATGTTTGAGCTGATCAGACGGTCGGGAATCTTGGAAGGATTACATTGTGATTTGTGAATCTAGAGATGCATATAGCTAATCACAATTCACAAGGACAAGGGGGGTATCTTCCAACTATTTTTTTAATTTGTTATAATTTTTTTTTTTAAAATCGAATTTTAGTAGTGTACTTTTTTTTTTTCTTTTTTTTATTGAAAGCTGGTAGAGTGTACTTGCGAGAATATTGATGGGAGATAAAGGGAATCACAACAAGTGGATGGAATATACTTGTTGCTGATGCTTTGACCAACATGATCTCTTTATTACTCGTATTCAATAATAGAGTAATAATTTCTTTCAAAAATAAAAAAATAATAGAGTAATAATTAACTAAATAAATAAGTAAAATAACCCATTATTGCTTATTGTATATGGCACACGTTATCATTGTCTAGCGTGGATCTTACATCACTAAATAAACCATGGACACACGTTAGACAAACCGGAAGAATAATTTGAACATTTTTTAATTCGAGGACCTTAGGCACTAAATTAAAATTTTAGTACTAGATTTTGATAACAGGCTTTGTGAATTGGGATGTTAGAGGCATGGACTTAATTTTAAGGTTGGCCTCATAATCAATTTATCAAAATAAGTAGGCATAAATATAATATACCGCATATACTTTCGTGAGATGGGGAGTTTTTTTTTTTGTTGTTGTTTGGCTCATTCAATTATGGTCATTATCGACCATATTAATAGGGTCCAATTTGTCATGTGCGAAATTAAACTAGTTTGACATGGTTCGATAAAGTCTGAAAAAACCAAAACAAGGCTAAAAGCAGGTGAGGTACAACTTGACCAAGTAGCCAGCCCAATGATCCTGACCTTCACGTTTTGCTCCTTAAGTTTCAAGCATCACATTTCAAAAGGATCAGGTAATCTCTCAATTCACTACAATACATCGTCTACACCGTGTCCTCGTACTATCAAGTGCTGCAACAACGCCCCTTCAAGGACCAAAGAGGCAAAAGGCTGTACATAGACTACATACTGCTGTTTCTCAAATTATGATGATACTACATTTCACATAAAACATCACCAAAACCAACCATGGTAATAAACAAGCTGATACACCATAAACCATTCATAATAAAGATAATAAGGTTCCCATAACTCCGCAAGAATGTCAGATGTTGGCTAATCAAAACTGAATATGCCATCATTCTCCCAAAATACTCTATTTGAGATTATTTAGTTCCAAGAATACATAATAATATAACCAACTAATGCTAAGTCTGCAAGAAGTGATACTTGGAGAAGAATGATTATCAAATGTGCAAGATCCTCGAAAAATGTAAAGCAGTGAGATCAAGCAATAAGATTGCCTTCACGATCAACTGAATGATGGTGTACTTACAAGCCTCAGGAGACCAAGTGCTGATTCAGTTCCTCTACTTGCTCTCGACATCATAAAGATCAGTCCTGAATATCTCAGTCAAGGTTTAACAAAAGAGGAGATGATGAAACTTTAACCCTTGTAATGACCGTATCTGTTTCCAGATTAAATATGCATACACAACGTGGATGACTATGCATAAAAGCAATATTAATCTGCATTAGTAGTTCAGCAAATAAAAACTAGCTTAACTAAAGAAGACAAATGGCATAAATGCTCACAAATGTATGATCTTATTCAAATATACGGTATCAAAAGCTATGAGATTTTAACCCTCTAGTCAAAGCTTCAATAGTTCTATTTTGGTTTTTGACGACCACAAAAACTTGGCCATGCATGCAAAACTGAAAGAGGGTTTAAAAGACCAAAATCTCAATGTTGACAGACACACAAGACTACAAGAGGTTACCAAAACAGTAAGCCCAGTTTTTTTTTTTTTTTTTTTTTTTTCTTATTTGGTTTTTTTTTTTTTTTTTCTGTCATATTTGGGTTAAGTAAAAAAATAATAATAACATGGAAAAGGATGGGAAAAAATCTCACAGGGATAATTTAAGATACTTAAGAACAATGTAGAAGAACAGTCGAATCAGCCGAGTAGAAGAAAAAGAAAAACAAAAAAGATCACAAAGTGTGGGACCCAATGAGTAGAATGTATAATCATATGATTGAGCAATTGACATCAAATATAAGTTTTTGGTACCATTTGTCAGCATACTGGCTAAATTAATTTGCCATGATAGAGATATGGAGGCTGGAGACCGATGAAGGCAACATATAAAAGAATGTGATTAACATGATCTTGTCCTATTAATATCAGCATGCCAAATAATGGGATGAAATGTGAACCACCCTAAAACATGTGGTACAACACCAAACAGAAACCACAAACAGAGACCACAAATTTATATGAAGATGACACCTGAGATAGCATTACGGTCATTACCAACTAGAATTTCATTTTCTGTGAGATATTTGGCCTTCAGTAATCTATAATCATGAATCACAATCTCACTTACTAAAATGGGAAGTACCATATTAGAGCCTGGCAATTACGCTATGATAATAAGTATAACATCAAGTAAATGTCTCCCAGGCTCCTAGCTACCCACCTAAGTACACCAGTCCACTTCTGAAATATGTATTCAATATACAGGTTACATTCCAGCCTTCCAGGTATATTTACAATATATTTCAAGTGTTATACATTCCGAATTCTCCAAGACAGAAGTTAGCAGAATCCACCTAGCAAGAAATAAAGTTACCTGAGACTAAACACAACTTAATTGGAAAATTCTGATCAGAAAACCTTACTTCAGAAAAAGTTTGGGAGTCTATTAATTTGTACTGAGAAAACACTGCTTATTCAGAAAATTCTGATCAGAAAACCTTAATTCAGAAGAATGTTGGAGTCCAAGTATTACTTTGTACTTAGTGAGAAAAATTAATCATATACTGCCTATCTAAATTTGAGATATATGATACAGAGTACCACATCACAAGTTCACAACAATCTTTCATCACCCATTCCCTATATAACATATGTCATACAGAGTTTTCTCCCAAGGAGATACTGAGAAAACGACTGATGATTTATGTTACACAAACTCAGCTACTAGCGTGCGCCTGGCATCAAGGGTATATTTACTAGATTAATATATGTCCGAATGTCACATATAATCCATTTTTCAGAAAACCGTACACTTGTTGGGTCCAAAATGAATCGTCATGTTTCATGAATCTTTTCATCTATACATGCTGACCCAAGAAGGAAACTGACTCAGCTTATGAGTTGCGTAAAGGAGGAAACTAAATAATGATTGGAGTCTCTAACATGTTAACCCAAGAAAACTAAACCTCTCAGCAAACCCACAATCAATGAACTTGAAGGCAGCTTCATCTACATCATCACATAGCAACCACACTTAACTCTCTAGTCTCTACCCCTCATTGAACAATCCATAATCAAATAAACTCATTCAAACAATCCAACATATACATCCCCTCCTTCAATTTGTTGCATTAATCTCATCATTGTTAAGAAATACTACCTCCATTACAGGTTATATGCAACGATTTGACATAAAGCAGAGAGGGAAATGTCTAATTGTTGCACATAACCTGTAACGGAGGTAGTACAAACTACCTATTCATAGGACATTTAATCAAACTTCAAACATTCGAAATATTCACAATTTTCAGCAACATACAACATACCAATAACTACAAATCAACATCCCATCTAGGAAAACAACAGCAACTACATTTTCATAAAAACAATCAAAAAGGCATAATCAAGCATTCAATACAAAATTCTAAACAATTCATCTCACATTAATCAAACTATAATACTAGCAGGAAAATCTGAAACACAAAACTTTAAAATGTGAAAGGTAAAAGGATACACCAGATAAGCGCCATGTGCAAAAGCTCCAACAAGAACAGCAGTAAACAAACGATCCCTAATAACAGGTTTATGCCTCAGTGATATTCTAACTGCACTCAGAAATCAAAATAGAAAAAAATAACCAAAATTAAAATCAACAAAAACCCAGAAAAAATCATAAAAATTAGATGAAAAAGAGGGAATTACTGAGAGGAAGAACAGGAGCGTAGATAAGAGGGAGCATGAGTAAGAAATTGGGGCCTTTTTTCTTTTGTTGTTGCTGCTTAATTGGCTCCCTTTTAATAAAATTAGAAGAAGAAAAAAAAAACCCAGATCAGAAATTTAGTGTATTGTAAAAGAGAGAGAATTGAAGGGAGATGAGAAGCTTACTGTTTGAAGGGATCGTAAGGAGAAGCCATTGATGAAGTTGGGGAGGTCGGAGGAAGACGACTGCGTTTTACAGATCGACGGAATTTCCCTTGTGATTTTTGGGATGATTTTTTTTTTAAAATTTATTTATTTATGGTTCAATAAGAATAATTTTCTTTGTACATTACTACGGAGTAAGTTTTAACGTCCTTTTCTGTGGGCGGGTTTTCTCTTTTTGCGCAGCCTATCTTTTTTTTTTTTTTTTAAGTGGATTCGGATCAAGTCAATTTTTTTCTTTTTATTTTTTTTTTAACAAAGTTCACTAACAAAACAAACAAACACAAGAACCACTAGCTAAATATCTAAAAAGACCAACAAAGGAAACGGCGGTCACGAGCATAGGCCGCCAACCAATGCGCAGAAGCAACCCAATTCCGAGGCACCTTACAGAGCTGACTAGCAGAAAATCGGGGGAGAATTTCCTGAATCTCTTGAAACAACCAAAAACAGGACATATCAGCAGATTTAGAGTGTTGAAACATGGATCAAGTCAATTTGGTTATTAGTTCATGTCAGCTTAGATTGTTCAAATGAAGTTCTCTAAAAATAAATAATAATAATAATAATAATAAAAAAATTATACAAATGATGCTTATTAACAATTTAATATTTAGTCTCCCGTTAAAAAAATAAAATAAAATAAAATAATTAGTCGATTTTTTATTTAATTGATACTCGTATTTTGTTTGGCTAATTGCAAATTGAGCAAATTAGTATTTTGGAACATGTTTGTTAGAGACATCAACCATGTACTCAGCAACAAAATTAGTTTTTGAGAATGAGATATTGATCAATGGATAGAGCTCCCATCCCGATTCTAAGTGATTCTGGGATCGATTCTTATCACTCGTCCTTGTGGCTTTCTAAATACCTTAAAAAAAAAAAATTTAAAAAAAAAAAAGCATTATTTACTAAATACTCCCCTTGTACTATTAAAACACGGAGAAGGTACATGAGAATTTCCGTCGTAAAAAGGCTTCCTATATTCATAGCGAGGTCTAGAGCTGTCAAAAGTTGACCCGACCCGAAATACTGACTCAAACCCGATTATTAACCGACCCATCTAAACCCAAAAAATGGTGACCCAAACCCGACCTGACCCGACCTAAAACCAACCCTAGACTCGAGTTGACCCGAGTATGTGAGACCCAAAACCGAACATGAACTGACTTGGAGATGACCCGACCCGAATGTAACCCGTAAATTATTGACCTGAACCGAACCCGACTTGAACCAAAATTGACCCAAACCCGTTTTAACCCGCCAAACGCGAATTTAACTCGACTTGTTACTAACCTGACCTGAATTCAACCCGACCCATTCCTAACTCGACCTGAATATAACCCAACTTGTTACTAACCCGACCCGAAATCAACCCGACTTGTTATTGACCTGACCCAAATTCAACCCGACTTGTTATTGACCCGACCCGAATTTTACTAGACCTATTACTAACCCGACCCAAAAATTCAACCCGATTTGTTACTAACTCAACTCAAAATCAACACGACTTGTTATTGACTAGACCTAAATTCAACCCAAATTGTTCCTGACTCGATTTCAAATCACCTTAAATGTATGCAATTTAGACCACCTTTATAATTGTTGATCAAAGCATTTTGTCTAGCTTAGGAAGACCAAGTCAGTCTAGGCCAGCAAAAGAAAGGAGTATCATCCTCAAATTTTAAGAGTTAAATATAGTATATATTTGTTGTATGGTCAAAGGAGATAATTATCTTCCTAAATTATAGACTATATTTTCTTAGTATATTGCCATATATATTATAGTCAAAGGAAATAATTAGCTTGATAAAAATGATAATTATCTATTTATAGTTAGTTGAACCCGAATATGACCTAACTTGGAAATGACCCGACCTGATTGTAATCTGCAAATCATTGACTAGAACATAACCCGGCCGACTTGAATCCGAGAATAACCCAACTTTATTATAAGTTTATAACCCGCAAATTATTGACTTGAACTGAACCCGACTTGAACCTGAAAATGACCCGACTCGAAAATGACCCGACCTGATTATAACCCGTAAATTATTAACTTATTGAATCGAACCCAACTCAAACCCGAGAATGACTCGACCTGATTATAACTCACAAACTATTGACTTGAATCGAACCCGAATCGAATCCGAGAATTACCCTAACTCATTTTAACCCGTGATCTGACAACCCGAATTAAACCCGACCTATTGTTCACCCGACCCGAATGTAACCCGACCTATTATTAACCCGACCTAAACCCGATAAGAACACTAGTAGAAAATAAGTGATGGGAAGCCCCAAAAGGCAAGCGGTTTTAAAAATCCGCTTGCCATTCACCCTTTTTTTTTAAAAACCTGTAATATGAAATGGCAAGCGGTTTTGGCGCGAACCGCTTGCCAATATATATAATGACAAGCGGTTTGGGGTTGAACCGCTTGCCATTAGATATATTGGCAAGCGGTTCAACCCCAAACCGCTTGCCAATTAAAAAAAACACCCTAAAAACGCGCTTTATCCCCCCTCTTTTATTTCTCTTCTCCTCTTTCTTTACCCCGGCTCTCTCTCTCTCCACTTTCATTTCGGCTGCTCTCTCTCTCTCTCCTCTTTCTACTCTCGTTTTCCCTCTAATTCGCCCCTTTCTTCTTTCATTTTCTCTTTTCTTTGTTATTTCTCATCTCATCAAATTTGAACATAACTGGGTATTTTCGAGCAAATTTCGAGGATAATTTCAACCAAATTTCAAACAATTTCGAGCAAATTCGTGCATGCATGTGGGTGTATAAGTTTTTTAGGTCAAATTCGACCATGAAAACTCTAGATCTAGAGTTTTTATGATCGAATTTGACCTTTAAAACCATAATTTGAAGCCAAAATCGGTGGGTTAGATGGTCGTGGTGGGTTAGATCAATGGTTTTTTTTATTTTTATTTCGATTTTAGTTTTATTTTTTATTTTAATTTGATTTTTGGTAGGGGGTCGTGGTGGGTGGGGGACGTGGTTTGGGTTAGGGTCGTGGGTGGAGGTCGTTGTTTGGGTGGGAATCTGGTTTGGTAATTTTTGAGTTTTTTCATATATTATGTTTGTGTATAATTTAAGATTTGAACCCGGTATGTTTGTGTATAATTTTCGAGTTTTTAGATTTAAAATTTTGTTATTTATAATTTAAGATCTGATTTATTTATTTTTTTACACAAAAGATCTGAAATTAAGTTACTTATTGTTGTTTATTTTTTCAATTTATTGTTTGGCAGATACGGTGAATCGGGATAGGATGGTGGTGGTGATACGGTTTAAGGTGGTTGGTGGTGGCGGCTGGTGGCGCGTGCGGCTGGTGGTATGTGCACGGCTGGTGAACAAGAGCAGCATCAGTTTTAATATGCTTGAATTTTTTATTTTTTTTATGAAAATGTAAAATTACAACAATTAATTAATAAAAATATTAATGTTTTTGTATATATTATGTTTGTGTTTCAATTTAATTGGAAAAACTAAAAATAAGAAAAATAAAAAATAAAAAATTTATTTTTTATACCCATAATGGGCAGCGGTTTGGCGCCAAAACTGCTGCCCTTTCACTACAAATGGAAAGCGGTTCTGAACCGCTTGCCATTTAAAAGGCTAATGGCAAGCCCCCCAATGGCATGCAGTTCAAAACCGCTTCCCATTAGGGGGTTTGAACCGCTTGTCATTACGTTTATTCTACTAGTAGAAATATGACCTAACGTGACCCGAATAAAGCATAACCCGACCCGCATAAATTATAAAATTAATCCAAATTAACCCGACCCAATGTTACTGACCCAAACCCGACCCATTTACTCGAATTGACAGTTCTACCCGAAACCTCCAAAATTCCATAAAAAGTGTGGATATAAGCCTTCAATTTTGGAATTTTTTGACTTTTTTTCGCCCTCAAATAAAAATTGCCGAAATTTTAACCATGGTCCCTAATACCCACCGGGAGTCCAATTGGGTGAGTTTAACTATCCAATTTTCCTTTAAACGACCAATTTACCGGTCTACAACTTGCACCGATTTCATTAAATCAAGTCTACCAGGCCACGAACAATTATGACAACATATAACGATCATAAATGGTTCCAAACGACATTATATGACCCCGAGATGTATCTCCTAAAATTTCAAGAGTTTTCGACACCGGGCCTTGAAACCCCCAAAATTTCTCAAAAAGCGTGGATCTTAGACTTCAATTATGGAATTTTATGACTTTTTTCACCCGAAAATAAAAATTGTCGAAATGTACCATTGTTCTTAATATCCTCCGCTAGTCCAATTGGGTGGGTGGATCCATCCAATTTGCCTTTAAACGGCCAATTTACCGGTTTACAACTTGCACCGATTTCATTAACCAAGCCTACCACGAACATTTATGACAACAAATAATGATCATATATGGTTCCAAACGACATAATATGACCCTGAGATGTATACCCTAGAATCTCAAGGCTTTTCGATACCGGGCCTCGAAACCTCTAAAATTTCTCAAAAAACTTGGATATTAGCCTTTATTTTTGGAAATTTTAGACGTTTTTCCCCCGTAAATAAAAATTGTCGAAATGTTTACCATGCTCCCTAATACCCTCCGGGAGTCCAATTGGGTGGGTAAAACTATTCAATTTGCCTTTATACAACCAATTTACCGGTTTACAACTTGCACCAATTTCATCAAATCAAGCCTATCACTAACATCTATGACAACATATAATGATCATAAATGCTTCATGTAGGGAATAGTTTCAAGCTTTTAAATCCCACTATCTTGAACCCCACTGTGATCATACACTAAAGTACGGTGGCGTCCAAAAGGGAAGAAGATAAAGCAAAAGAGTCGCCAACAAGTTTTTAAGGAACTTGTAAACCGTTCATAGGATGAAGGTTACACCCCTTAACGATCCAAGAGATCACCAACTCCATAAGGTCATGAACCAAATAAGGGTTCGGGGATGATGGTACAAATCCAACCTAAAAGAGATTGAACCTGCCCTAATAATAGGCCTCTACTTTATTCTGCTCGTATTCATGTGCGCTTTCTAACTAACATGCAATCAATAGGATTAACCCTAAAACTGTTTAATCTATGTTGGTTGAATATAATGCACAAATAAATCTATTATTGGCGATCACTTGAATTATAATCAAAGTTAACCTAACAAGATTATTAATTATCTTATTAAGCATGATTGCAAGTATAAATTCCCTTTAACATGCAATAAAAGGTGATCAAGCAATAACAATAAAATAATCAAGCAACATAATAAATAATCAATATCATGAATAATAATTATAATAATGATAATATCAATCATAATCATGTTAAAGCATAGCAAGATCCTAGGCATGATACTAACAAGATTAATAACAAATCCTAGCATGTCACTAAGCAATAAAAATCAAATCTTTAGCCCTAACATGATACTAACAATCATAAATATTAGGAAGAATATAGGAAGCATCGTACGTTTAATCATACTTGATATTAAAGATACCCCAGACATAATACTAGGAATTAAAATAACAATCTAAGCATGATTTCTACATCATAATATCAATTAAACCATTAAAGTAATTACTTGGATGCCTCGTACCTCTTTCTAATAACAAAATACACACATTAGTAACTTCAAGGAAAATAATAAAACAAAGCAATTAAATTAAATAATTGAAATAGAGATTTGGGACCAAACCCTCAGAAATTAAAACCTTTCACGTCTAGGGCGAAGGCAACTTCGAATATGGCTAGGTGTTTCTAGATCTTGCGAATGCGGAATTTTGTATTAAAAAGCAAAGTTTAGAAAAGAGTGAAGAGATGAATGTTATATGAGAATTGAATGAAAGAGATGAATGATGAAGATAGTTGGTTAAAACTTAAGAATAAAGAGAATTGGTGAATGAATATTGATAATCCGTGAATGAAAACGGAGTTTTTGATACGATATTTATAGAGAAAATCATCCAAAAAAGATAATTTATCAAAACAGAGTCTGAAGACCGCAAAACCATCTTGGCGCCAGCCCTGGCTAATTGGCGCCAGGACTAATAGCTAGCGCCAGGCGCTAATGCTGGCGTCTGGCGCCAACCCCGATTCCAGGCGCCAAGGCCTGGGATTGGACGCCAAATCGGCTTTTAACGCGTTTTCGAAAATCTGATAAACTTACCGTACTGGAAGATAAATAAATATAATTTTAGTCGAAAATGCTATTTGATCTAATTAAAACTCTGAAGAGTCCTAATTAAATTAGGAATGATAAGACCTTCTAGAACGTTCTAGAAGACTAAAACCATTCCTAATTTCATTAGGAATGATAAATTATATTAGGCCCTCCCCTAGATCATAGGGCCGTATTTAAAACTCAAACCGGACCCAGTTTAGTAAATTGGCCATAAATTCCTCAATATTCATCGGAATTGGGCTTATAATATATCGTTGGAAAAGGTCTTTGCAAGCCCCATCCAACTACACCACTATTGGACCCATATCATGGACCAACCAAACTGGATTGGCTGTTTTATTTAAATAAAGTTTTCAAAAACAGAGAGAAAAGAAAAGAAATAAAACTTTCCGCAATACTAGGCCTTTCCACACTTTCGTTTCATTCGATTATGATTCGACGTGAAAGGCACTCATCACCGGGTTTGGTTTTAGGGAGACTAATTGGGTGTGTGGAACCTTCCAATTTGCTGTTATACGGTCAATTTACCAGTTTACAACTTGCACTGATTTACCGGTTTACAACGGCCAATTTGATTATCTTGCACCGAACTTGACCCTAACCCTTTTTAACACGTCAAAACACGACTTGTTACTAACCTGACCTGAATTCAACTCGACCCGTCCCTAACCCGAACCGAATTTAATCCAACCTGTTACAAACTTGACCGACTTGTTATTGACCTGACCCAAATACCCGACTTGTTATTGACCTGACGCGAATTTTACCGGACCAATTACTTACCCGACCCAAAAATTTAACCCGATCGGTTACAAACACGACTCGAAATTAACACGACTTGTTAATGACCCGACCTAAATTCAACCCAAATTGTTCCTGACCCGTTTTCAAATCACCTTAAATGCAATTTAGACCACCTTATTATTGTTGATCAAATCATTTTTTCTAGGGAGACCAAGTCGGTCCGGGCCAACAAAAGAAAGGAGCATCATCCTTAAATTTAAGAGTTAAATATAGTATATATTTGTTGTATGGTCAAAAGAGATAATTATCTTCCTAAATTATAGACTATAGTTCCCTAGTATATTGTCATATATATTATAGTCAAAGGAAATAATTAGCTTGATAAAAATGATAATTATATTTATTGTTAGTTGAACCCGAATATGACCTGGCTTGGAAATGACCCGACCTGATTGTAACCTGCAAATTATTGACTTGAACATAACCCGACTTGAATCCTAGAATGACCCGACTTGGAAATGACCCAACTTGATTATAACCCGCAAATTATTGAATTTAACCGAACTCGACTTGAAAATGACCTGACCTGATTATAATTCGCAAATTATTGACTTGAACCGAACCCGACTCAAACCCGAGAATGACCTGACCTGATTCTAACCCGCAAATTATTGACTTGAACCGAACCCGACTCGAACCCGAGAAGTACTCTAACCCGTTTTAACCCGAATTAAACCCGACCTATTTTTTACTCGACCCGAATGTAACCCGACCTAAACCCAATAAGAAGTATGACCCGACGTGACCCGACTCAAGCATGACCTAATTCAAACCC
This sequence comes from Chenopodium quinoa, assembly GCF_001683475.1. NCBI lineage: Eukaryota > Viridiplantae > Streptophyta > Magnoliopsida > Caryophyllales > Amaranthaceae > Chenopodium > Chenopodium quinoa. Next base: position 843,381 of record NW_018742969.1, read on the forward strand.
GACCCGCATAGATTATGGAATTAATCTGAAATGACCTGATCCGACCCACTCTTACCCGATCCATTTACTCGAATTGACAGCTCTAGCGAGGTCGCTCGCTAGTCGCAACTAGTTTTCTAGTGGCAAGGTATAAATATGATAAACACAAAGATATTATTTGTGCGTTTGAAGAACGCGGGATACAATCTTCATAGGCCGAAAAAAAAAAAAAAAAAAAAAAAAAAAAAAAAAAAAAAAAAAAAGATTACGAATCCAAAATTGGGGACAAACAATAAAAAGGTTGAATCTCCTTAAAAACAGAAGATTGAAACATAATAGTGCGTGAAATTGAAGCCAACCTTAGTCATTCTATAAATACAAATAATCCCCCTCTTTTTCTCTCCATCTCACCCTTCTCTCTTATCAATTCCGCCGTTTACAATGGTACTCTCTCTCTCTCTCTCTCTCTCCATTCGATCTTCTCCAATAATTTATACGATAAAATTAAAAATTAGGGTTTAATTTCATGTCTCTTTTGGTTAATTATTATTTTGCTCTTTTCCAGGCTTTACCTAATCAGCAAACTGTTGATTATCCTAGCTTCAAGCTTGTTATTGTCGGCGATGGCGGCACTGGTACGTTTTTTTTTTATTTTTTTTATTATTATTGATTATCGTGTTATTATTTCATAAATTTACGATCGTTTTTGTTGTTTTGATACGTGATTTTTGTTTGATGATTTGTTTTTTGGTTGCTGGTTGAATTATGGTTGTTTTAGGTTAAGAATTTACGAGTGTAACGTTATTTTGAATAAAAATGTTGAGATAATTATTTGATTAGGGTTTGATATTTGCCTGCTAATTGTTTAGATAATTTTCACCAGTTTATTGATTTTATTTTCAGAAGATAATTGAAATTCTAATTATCGATATTTTTGTTAAGGCAGTGGTATATGATTTTAAATTTTGTTTATTTGAAATAAATGCCGTAGTAATATATGCATGACATTGTTAGTGATTTTTGAAGTGCAATTTTCTGAGAATGGTGTGAATTCATGTAAATTTTGAAGAGAATGTAATTGTGAAAGTATGATTAACGATGTTTTGTAAAATTGGATCTTTTTATAAAAATTTGTTTAACCAAACAATTTGTTTTTGATTAACGTAAATTGCATTAGATTATTAGCAATTTTCGTAGTTTAGTTTTTAATTTATGAGAACGGTGTGAATTTTGAAGATAATGCACGAGCAATTTTGTTGCCGAGAACTATGATCTGGATATGGGAGATAAAATTAATTTCTTGATTTTATTTATACTAAAAAAATCAGAAGAAAAAGACATAGTTTGAGCTCTTTTTGGTACATGAATTCAAAGAGAAACAATGCTTTTGCTGTTGTGCGTTTATTGTGACTTTTGATAAAGAATAGAACGTTAATTAAGGCAATGATTTTCATGATTTGCTTGGATTGGTAGGCCGCGAATTTATGAATTATTTTCCTTTAGCGGAATTTATGTGTCCGGTGCCTTGTCTAACACAACAAGCATGTATAAGTGGATATTCTGCAGCTATTGTGTGTATAAAGATTACAATGCAAGCTAAAATCAATTAAAGTTCTAGATTAGGAATCTAAAGCATTATCATGGTTACTTGATGCTTATTCACGGATTTTATATAGTTTTATGCTCCGCATGCATATAGATTTAGTTTCCTAGTTAGGAGAATATTTGTCGGTATATCTAAATCATTGTTCGCTGTTGCAGGAAAAACTACTTTTGTTAAGAGGCATCGTACTGGGGAGTTTGAAAAGAAATATGAACGTAAGCCTATTGAATTCTCTGTTGATATCCCCATTTTCTTGTCTGTGGATGTAATTGTTATGGGATTAACATATATGTCTTTCTTCCTTTCTCCAGCAACTATTGGTGTGGAGGTACATCCATTGGATTTCACCACAAACCTTGGCAAAATAAGATATTATTGTTGGGATACTGCTGGGCAGGAGAAATTTGGAGGCCTTAGAGATGGTTACTAGTAAGTCTTATAACATGAAACAAATGTAACTGTTAGAGCTTACACTTTGAAGTCTGTTTTGTGAAAATTCAATTATTCAGTACTTGTCAAATAATGCAGTTGACTAAATTGCTTCTTTACTTCGAGTAATTTACTATAATTCCATAGTTGGTGTTTGATTACATTGTTGTTCTTCTTATCCAAATCTTTTCTGCTCTCTAGCCAAGTTATTGCGCTGTTGCCATACAGATATTTGTCCTCTGAATTAAATTCTTATTGATAGAGATTCACCATGTCGTTGATCTTCATGCAACTGTTGAGGTTTCTTTTGTTTGTTTAGACTGGCAGAGTTTCATTAGGGAGAATTAGTAGGAATGTAATTCATTTCAAGGACAGCATTTATACATCTGATATATTTGTTGTAAAATTACGTTGATTTATCATATTCGAGTTATTTCTCCAGTTTAGGGATGAAGCTGTCTAAATTGATAGGCCCTCTAACTTGTTATGCAATATCAGCCAAATTTGTGTACACACTATTCCTGTTACTAATTCTATAACTGTTATGCTTGATGCAGCATTCATGGTCAGTGTGCTATCATTATGTTTGATGTTACAGCTCGGCTGACATACAAGAATGTTCCAACCTGGCATCGTGATCTTTGCCGGCGAGTCTTTTTTTACATGATTTTTAGGTCCATTGAGTATAGTCCATGTTGGATATATTTAATAATTTGTCCTTGTTTCCGAGCAGTGTCTGTGAAAATATTCCCATTGTTCTCTGCGGAAACAAAGTTGATGTGAAGAACAGGCAAGTGAAGGCAAAACAGGTTACATTTCATAGGAAGAAGAATCTGCAGTACTATGAGATATCTGCAAAGAGCAACTATAACTATGAGAAGCCCTTCTTGTACCTTGCTCGGAAGCTAGCTGGGTAACTGCTGTGCTCATTTTATTCTTTTCCTGCAGCATGTTTGGGGGAATTAAATGCTTAATGAATTTGTTGTTTTCATATGTTATTGCTGGGTTTTGGTTAAATACCTAACGTGTGTTTGCCTTTGTTTCAGGGACCCTAATCTTGTCTTTAAAGAGGAGGTTGCTCTTGCCCCGCCTGAAGTAGAGATTGACTTGATCGCGCAACAACAGTAAGTGTTATTACAGTTTAATTGATTTAGAGTACTCTGAATTCATTCTGCTTTGCAGCAATATGATAGTATCCAGAATACAGAGTCTTTGAGTTTGGATTCTTAGTAGTAATTATTGTCAGCATGCTATTTTGTCTGCTCTGATAGCAGTGTGAATAATCAGAGTAATAGCAGTTTTGTTGTGCATGTTTTGCTATAAGTCAATAATCGCTTAATTTTAATTTTACTCACTCATGTTGGCTCGTATGTGCTGTGTAAATGTGTGATCTAGCTTATTTTCCTTTAAAAGCCTTAGTGGAAGTGAACTGTGATGTGCATCATTGAGAAGCATCGTCAAGCAATAGTACTCACTACTCAGTATTGTTTTCTCGTGTTTGTTCTAGGAATGAAGCAGACCTTGCTCAAGCAGCTATGCAGCCATTGCCTGATGACGATGATGATACATTTGAGTAGTGGCCAGGCTCTGAGAATCGCTGTTTATTAGTAGATTTGTTCATTTGGGGTGTGTACCTTTTGAAGAACACCAAACTTGGTTTAAACACATTCATGTCTATAACTCTTATCAGCTACTAGCTAGATATATCCTACTCGATTTATATTTTTTAAGTTTTACAGATTATATTGTTGATAATTTGATATTGTTATTGGAGAGGTTTATTAATTATAAGTACAATTTATCCTTTCCTTTGTTTCTCCAAAAAATTGTGATGATGATGAGCTGAGATGAGCAAAAAATGGTACGTGAGCAAATAGTGTGAATTTTTAGAAGGTTATTAAAAAGGGAGAAAGGGTAAATATGATGTAAGTGTGAAGCCTAAGGAATTGTAGCTAACGCGTTCAATGCATTTGATTTCTACTTATCTTTGAACTTGTAAAAGACTTATTTTATTTGTAAATAGGACTTGTAAAAAGACTTGTTTAATTGTAAAAAAAACAAATTGAAAATAGAACTTGAATATAATTCATTAACCATCATTTAATATTCCAAGTCAGCTCCTTCTAAAATTTGTCTGATTTATAGGTTAATTGATTTGGGGATTTTTTTGGACCTAAAAAGAAATATTTTAGAAAGTCAGTTTTTGCCTTTAAATTGATAATTTAGTCACTACATACAACCTCTCTTAATTAACTCAAGGCCACTATAGACCTTCATATGAAAAACTTGTGATCATATATGATTCAAGTAACATTATATGATCTCGAGATTTGACACCAAGTCTCAAGACCTTTAAAATTATTCGAATTTTTTTTAGACTTTTTCGAGCTCGAAAAGAGAAGAGATAAGATAGGAATATTTTCCATTAACCTCACGAAACCTTGGGAGGCCATTTGAATGGTGGAACTAGGGATGGCAATCTAGTCCGGATCTGACCCTACTCCGCCTCGATCCGATGTAAAATATCCGCTCCGAGTCCGAGAAAAAAGTAATCCGAGTTCGACTCCGTTAAAATAATCCGACTCCGAGTTGGAGGAGGGTCGGAGTCGGATCCTACAAAAAATCCGAGAAAAAAATCCGACTCCGACAAATGTCCGACTTTAACGGATTATCCGACTCCGACTCCAATAGATAATGGGTCATGGTGGCATTGGGTGTGGGTTGTAAAAGCCCAAATAGCCCAACATCTCAAAGTATATTGAATAATGAAAAAAAAACTTGGAGTCGGGTCGGATCGGAGTCGGAGTCGGAGGTCGGATATTGAAGTCGGAGTCGGATGTCGGATTTAACCTCTGACTTCCTGTCGGGTCGAAGTCGAATTTAGCATAATCCGCTCTGAGTCCGACCCGTTGCCATCCCTAGATGGAACCATCTATTTTAGCAAACAAAACAATTATCCCAAAAATAACAAAAAGAAAGGTCTCATCATTAAAAAGGAGACAATTTGAAACTCAATTGGGCCCCCAAATAAATACAAATGGTCCAACCAATTGCAACTCCCCAACATGAATGAAAGTGACTAGCCCAAATTCCAAAACAATTGTCCCTATCAATGTCTAAAACAGCCCAATATCAAAAACTACAAATGGGCCCCCAAACATGTTTCTATTTAGGCAGAAAATCCTCTCTGCCGTTTGCCCATTGGTTGTTCACCCACCACATAAAATTCCAGAAGGCTTTGAACATGAAAGGGCTCACCCAAACATCCATGTTCATGTCCAAACAAAATGTATTTGTTGGAAAATGGGCCTTTCTCCTTTTATTGGCCCACTATCTTCCCTATTTATATTTGGAAACTCTTTGCCCCCTACCCTAAACTTCTAGGACCCCCTCTTTGATTTGATTATTTTGTTGGATCACTACTTGTTTTTCCTTGTAGGGTTGTACCCTAACCCTACCCATGGTTACACTAGTTCAACATAACCCTTAAATAGATTAGACTTGTATATCTTGTTTTCGACTTTTCAACCCTGATCCTACATCTTTGATTAATATTTATAAAGATTTTTGCAATTAAGTTTGTTGATAATCACACTTGAGGAAGAGGAATCGTATTTCATTGCTTTACTTTTTGTCACATTAGCCATGTTAGTAATTGATTGATATAACTAGTTGTATTAACTGGTTTGAGCAGGTGGTTGTATTAGATGATTTGACTAGATGATTGTGTAAAAGTGTTTGGTAAATGGCTGTCAATTGTTAGTTTTTTCAATTTATATATGTAATAACCAAACAACTATATGTTTAATAAGCTAATTTTAAAAGGCTACCAACTAACGATTAGTCAAAGCAGCTTATAATAGCTAAAAGCTGACTACCAAGAAAGGTCTCTATTATGATGAGTTTCTTCTTATTGAACTTTTTAAGCACAAAAAACTCTTTAAGCTACTTACCAAACACCTAAATTAGCTTTTTAAAAATGGTTAAACACCTTATAGGTCTCAATAAAGCTAAAAGCTATCTAAAAAACTCTTTATTGACTATCCTTTTAAGTTGATCATTGTGCTTATTTAAGCATTATGCTAATGTTTAATTTGATGTATTTATGAGTTAAAACATGACATTGACAGTTTATTGTTCTTTCTTAGTTATTTGTTTTGCAATTATCTTTTTCTATTTCCACATTTAATAATCACTTGAAACTCTTTTGATACGCGATTTAGTATTAATTAAAACGACAAATTACACGGGAACTTATTTTTTAGGTGCTAATATATTTCTTTCAAGAAATATCTTTGAAATAAAAACCATACTGAAGATATTTTTCCTTTCTAGAATTTGAATGAAACACTATGATGAAATGATTATATTAATTATGTTTCAAAATTATGTATGTGCTACAATTTTGGAACACCCAAAAATAGGAAATAATATTAATATAATTAGACATTGACAATGATCATATGGCAAGTAATTAATTAGATGAATGCGTGTATTGCGTGTTTCATGTACATACAAAAAAGTTTGAAAAGAAAAGACATAGATAGGAATTTCTGATCTAGTTAGGCTGCATCAATAACTACCAATCTTTTGTAAAAGTAATTTGAAATTTCTACAAGTGTTTGCTTACCAAAATTGATAAGGAATATACATTCAGAGTCCTCAAGAAATTGGGAATCTGTACCACTTTTTTTAGTCATAGATAATGCACTTTTTTTGCTTGTTCAAAATAAATACATAGAGTACAACATAATTTCTTTTTCTTTATTTATAAAAAGTTGTTTTTTTTTTTTTTTTTTTTTTTTTTTTTTTTTTTTTAATGAAATCTTCTCCATAATGTAGTATATGTAATATTTGTATGTAGTAGTTTGTATAAATAATTGTACGGTAAGGAGAAAGATCATCCTAAGAGGGAAAATTGTATATTGTATTGGATATTTACCGCTTTTTATGTACTTAGGGTCTGTTCTCATACGATTATTTTCAGTTCAGTTCAATTCAATTCAGCTCCTAATTTCCTTCTCTTATAAATTATTCATTTCATTTCAGTTCAGTTTAGTCAATGAGAACATGCCCTTAGTCAAGGAACCTTGAAATCACCCATTAAGTTCCAGTCTTCTTTTGGTTGGGAGTCTTTATGAGAAAATATCTAATAGAATTGAATGAGGTTGATGATATTCGACCATAACCTTAAACTTGAAATTTGAAGAGATAGGTAAACTGCTCTGGCTTCCTATCTTTATGTTAATTGCGGAGTACTTGTATTAGTTGTATACATGCACTTATCCACAAAGCTTACATTTGCGGGTAAGCTAATTAATTAAGGGTGTGGTTTATGAGCTGTTCTAATTAATCGAAAGTCAGACGTTCTATTGCTATCAACTTGAAAGAGATCGGCCATGTTTTGCTGTTACACCCAACCTAGCTAGTATTATTAGGTTTGGACTTCTCTTGTTTTTCTTTTTAAAAAAATGAAATAAACTCTTCATCTTATTATTGTATTTTATTTTTGTAATGTAGGATTATTGAATTTACTAAATGAGGCACAAAAGTATAGTAATCAAGATACATACATATCCATGTATGTATGCTATGATTTGAACAAATGTGAGAACGAACGAAATAATTTTTTTGATGTAATTATAGAGAAAGTCACAATGCCAGATAAATAATTTAGACAAAATTTGATTTCAGATATTAAATATGTGTTATTGTACCACCTTTTATCACGTTCACCAACTAAGTTAGTTGACAGCTACAATGTTATCATTCTATAATAATGTGTTATAAAAAATTTAAAGAATGATTGATTTTACTACAAATAATAAGGTTTCAAACATTTAGAATATTGTATGTAGAGCACCTAATGTGTTTGATAATTAACTTAAATGGAGCTATATAGTATAATGCAACGCATGGAGTCATGTGCGATATGGTTAGAATGTTAGATTCATCTTCTTATTAGCGTGTGTGTGTTTTTTTTTTTTAAAAAAAAAATAAAAATAAAAAATCTAAATGATTGGTAAACATATAAGTTTGCAATTATAAAAAGTGAAATATTTCGTAATATCATGGCATGAAGAGAATGTTGCAGAGTGGGAAGATCACCGAATAATATGCATGCTTATGAGAAGATGGTACAATAGCATGCTTTCCAATGTCTATATTAGTCTTAATTACAAGGTTTAAAACTTAATATCTCATCATTACTTATTGGCTAATGTGTATACTTTTGTTAGTGGTTAATTTCCAATTTCTCTCATCCTAATCCTTTCACTTTATGATGAATTGAAGATAAGCATACAAAAGATTTACTTATCATTTTTACGTTGAATTAATTAAAACCACTCGTGTTGAAGATAATTATTTTCATTTTCTAATTTGTGAATTATTTCTTTATTGATCTCAAATCAATTTTATTTTCACTATTTGTAAATTATTGCAACTTTGGCCTTGTACATTCACCTAAACACGCATTGTCACAATTGATTTGATAATTTAGAGACACATAAAGGGGTTATATAAATACTAAGGGCTTTGTTTCGGGCATTTTTTGGATAACCCGAAAGGGGGGTATGGATTCCCGCGGGAGACAAATCCGGGATGCAATACTCGTACGGCCTGAACACCTGCAAAACAACGGATCTCCGGTGTAGCGGAGATCCGCCTCCGACGATCAAGTTAGTGACCGGAAAATGGATTCTTAGAGAGAGAAAGTAAAGAGAAGTGAGAGCATATTTTGGGCATTGTGCCTTTGGGAATTGTGTGTTCCCTACCATCATGAAATGATGGGGTATTTATAGGGGAGTGGGAGATCATGCTCCTAAGGTTTCATAACCTAGGAAGATTGGCTGCCCTATACGTGGTTGACACGTGTATTAGGGTTTCCTTCATGCTAGGCATGTTTCCTTAACGGGCTTTGAGCCCTTCATTTTCTTATATCTCTCTTTAGGCCACGTGTCATGCTCTTATTGGCCTTTATTTATCTGAGCAGGATGCCACGTGTTGGCTTATAATTGGGCCACTTGTTGGCCTCTCATTTGTCTATAAAAGGGGGTAAAAATACCCCGAAATAGGTTTGTTTTCTTCAGCTTAATTGCAATTCAGTTTAGTTGAGTTCGGTTTTTAATTTCCTTCTCTCATAAGCAATTCATTTCAACTCTATTCAGTTCAGTTCAACTCCAATCGTTCAGTTCAATTCATTTCAGTTGTTTTCATCAGTAAATCAGAACATGCCCTAAGCTGGTCCAAGTTTAAGTACTAATAGTACCTTTTTAAAGACTTAACAATTAAATCAGTTGGATTCAGTTCAATAATCTCACTAATCAAACTTTAAAAATATCCGTAGATATAACTTTAAAAAAAATTAGAATAAGATAAACACGTAGAATAATTCATATTTGTGTTGCACCAAATAGGACAATTTGGTAGTTGAATGGACTAGAAATTTTGAAAGAGAATACATATATGATATTAATTACAAATATATATACAGATGAAAGATTACATCATAAAATTAATTAAGTAGTGAAGAAGAGCAGTACTAGTAATAGGAGAAGCAAATTAAAAACAGTGACCACAGTCACATGGTATTCACGTGGCACAGGGGTGATATATATATTAGAAGAGGGACACCAATCAACTAGGCAATTTAGACAACTAATTGACTTCACTCACAAAATTGGTAATTGAATTGATATATAAGTTGATTGAGTTAGGTGCATGAGACCATAAAAACGAAAATAAAACAAAAACCAACTTGAATTGGCCATGCATAATTCATACTTTGTATAACTAGACATAAATTAAATACATGTAAATTGAGGTACTTGAAAAATAAAATGACAATAATATCTTCTCTATTTTTCTTACACTCAGCCACTCACGAAAAATAAGTAGATGAGTAGAAATGAATAGAGGGAGTACAACACTAGAAAACTTTTGGACAATTTTTCATATTATTTAATTTAACATGTTTTCTCTCACAATTTTAATTCATTTCAATTTAGATACATTAACATACTCCTACAAATTTAGAGCATATATATATATATATATATATATATATATATATATATATATATATATATATATATGTATATATAATCATTTAAATTGCTACATATATACACATTAAAGAACCTAATAACATATAAGTGAAGTACATTATATACACCAAATCAACAAATTATAATGTCTATGTTTCTTTATTGTTTTACCAGTTAAACTAGTTAACAACTATATATAGGCACGATAATTTCTACCGTGGTGGTGTAAAGAAAAAAAAAAGTGACAATGCAAAGAGGAGGGAGAGAGCACTAGTAGAATACTAGAAGATAGGAAGCAGGTGTCATTGTCCATTGCCAATAAGGATGGCATTGATGGTAATGGTAGGGGAATAGGGTAACCTGAATTAATTGCAATGAAGCTACCAACATTATTCAACTTTCAAATCATATACTTGTATATATCACAACTTCATTCCTCTCTTCTATATTCTAGCTTAGCCCACCAAAAACATTTTTGCCTTATTTCTTCCTCATTTAATGCCCATGAGTTATGGGAGATAATACTCTTTTATGATAATGATGTGGCATTCTACTCTTTATTTGTCATCCTCTCTCTTTTATTATTAGTGTGCTTGAGTTAGTTGTCTATGTGGGTAGTAAACCTCTACTAGACCTTGGTCCATGCTAGCTATTGTATTCAATCTAATGATAAGATATCTCCCTTTGTATCTTTAAGTTTTCACTATTAATTTGGATTGTATATATAGATGATGAAGATTTAATCTTTACATTGAATTTTAATATACTCTTCTAACCCACTAATCTCTTCCTAATTCTCATGTATGGGGATGAGAATAATTGAGTTATAATAAGGAATCAAGGACATATATTGTGGTAGGTAAGTATATAGTAATAATTCTTATAGAGCTGATCTGGTACGGTATTAGAATAATAATTTGTTAACTAGGTCACGTTTCAAAGCCCACAAAAGGTAACTAGACTACTAGGGAGACTACCAACACACATGTTAATAATTTTGAGATTGTAACAACCCTATATATGAAGTATATCAAATGGTAACATATACAAAGTAGTACATAGGAATAATATGGTGATCGTATATGTGTGTGACCTACCTTAGGGGTGGAATTAAGGGTTGCTACTTGCTGGGGTAGACCATGGCTACCCCCCATAAATTAATTTAAGAGTAATTTATATATATATATATATATATATATATATATATATATATATATTTTTTCTATCATTATCTTCTTTGCAACCAAATTAATTAATTGGTGATTTATGATTTGCCCAAGTTTAAAGCTAAGCTTTGCTTAAGTTACTTTATAGTAGCATTTTTTCCTTAATCATGAAAAATCCTTGTTACACCATTTACAACCTACCCGAGAATCTTCCAAAATTCCAATAAGAAACATACTTCGTACATTAAACTTCACACATGAGACATATATATGCCCAACATGGTTTTGGAGCTTTTTCTTACTAGGAGATAATTGTAAAACAAGGGCCTTGGGAAATTCTATTAGTTACACCCTTCTTTTTTGAATTTGTTTACTACTTTACTCACATTCATGAAGAGTTTTGCTCATTCATATGATTCTCATGCATTTGTTATGAAAATACAATGAATGTCAATTTGTTTATTTGTTTGATAACGTCAAGGTGGTATATATTAGAATATTCAATGTTATAGCACTTATATTTATATGTATGTATACATCATTACGCTAATTAATTACTCCTTAATTAAACACCAAAATAATTATGTACTCCTTCATATACTACCTCCGTTACATATTATCTGCAACGATTAGACATTTTCCTCTCTAGTTTATGTCAAATCGTTGCAAATAATATGTAACGGAACTAGTATGTAAAGTAAAACAACATGTTCATGAATACATGAACAAGTATGTAAGTATGTTATTATCAGCTTTAAAACACATGTATTATAGATTTATAGTACCATAAATTAAGTGGGACACTAAAAAGTACACTTAACTAATTCTTCAATGATATACGTAGTATAAAAAATTAATCAAAACCTTTTTTTTTTTCCTTTTCTTTTTTGGTTTCAATAATAGAGTTAGCTACCAATTTCTAAAGATCTATCTACTTCACCTTATTCCCTAATATTGGGATAATAATATATGATCCTCTTGTCTTTCCACCTATCTTATCCCATCTCTTACACAAGATCGATTTTAATGCTTTTGGGTTTCTTTTGCTCTTGAAATGTTATTAAAGGATCCCTATGACTATGACTATTCCATGCAAAGCAATACAATGCATGCTGACAAATATATTTACAGTAGTCTATTTAATATTTTTCTTTTATTTTAATAAAAAACAAGTAAATCTGTTATAAACCACACAATAATACTCACTTCATCCCCAAATAAAAATTTGTTTCCCTAAAAAAAAAAAAAAAAAAAAAAAAAACAAACACTTTGACTTCACCTAATATATACTTGTCTTAAAATAAAAATTTTCTATTCACCTCCATTAATCTGCTACTAAACCCTACTATACTTAGCACTATATTCAATTCACTTTAATTCAATCAAACTGCATGTTGTAATAGTTTTTAACGTATATATATATTCATTTATCAACGAAATCATAATATTTATATTGTTTTTTTCTTGCTTTCTAGACTTTAATTTTATTTGGAAATGAAAAGATAATACTCCGTAATAAACATATGAAAAAACAGATAATTTATTAAAATGGGGTTTTAATGCACAAGAAAGTATGAAGGGGAGGACCTATACAAAATTACATAAAAATGGATTTAGCCCATTATATCCGACACTATGATAAGTTACATGATATGATTGCACTTGTTGTTTTGCCTTTTTAATTTCTCCCCAAAAAATGACAATCTTTATTGGTTGTGTTTTGTACAGGCAGTTTTACAGGATTACATATTATATGGTTCTCTTCTCTTCTAATATTACAAATATTAACTGGACCATATCATAACTTTAGGACATGACACTGGATTTTCTTTATTTTTTTTTAATTTATTTATTTTCTATATTATTTTTCAAAAAAAACTTTATTATCGTATATATATATCATATAGGAGTAATAAAGTCACAGATATATCTGAATTGATCAAACATCTTTACTCTCTAGCTAACTTGTGATTTAAGATTTTACACCAAATTATCAGTCAGTATCGTCTGTGCTCAATGTTCTTTGTGCCATTTTATTTTATTTTTTTTTTTTTTTTTTTTGGGATCAAAAGTTAGCTAGAGATCACTGTTATATTTTGCCTGCATTTGTCCAGCAATTGACAGCACTTGTTTTGTCCAATTGTGCTTTAAATTCATTCACATGTTCATCTTTAATTATTTTACCCCTGCAATAAAAATTATTGACACTTTAAAACATACTTGTAGTCTGATTTAGGGTCCTATTTACTTCACCTTAAAAAAATATTCCCGTATTACAAAAAAATATTCAGTAAATTTTTTTTTTTTTTGAAACAACAATAAAAATAATTTTCGTTTAATAAAAAAAAAAATTAGTTCAGCAAAAAATAATTTCAGTTTAGTAAAAATAAGTTCAATTTAGTTAAAATAATTTCAGTTTAGTAAAAACCAGTAATTATAAAGAAAAAAATGTAAAAGAGAATCAGTAAAAATAATTTCAGTTTAGCAAAAATAATTTCAGTTCAGTAAAAAAATAAATTAAGTTCAGCAAAAATGATTTCAATTAAGTAAAAAACAATTTTAGTTCAACAAAAATAAGATAAAGTTAAGGGGGCCTTACAAGGTAAGGGGAATTGAAAAACGCATTTTATGATGCATACATAGAAAATTAAAATTGATGCTATAAGGAGTTGAGATTATTGAATAAGTAATTAAGGGTTCGTTTGGCATCGTTGTGGTTTTCTTTTTTTGGTTTTTTGTTTTTCAAACTTATACGATATAGGTTATATAATGAAATAAAAATCATGATAATTTTGAAAAATGAAAATAGAAAAGTGGAAGCACCGTTTTTTTGTTTCTAGTTTTTGGTTGTTTTCAAAAAAACCAGAAAACTGTAAACAAAAAAAACAATGTCAAAAAAACTCTTGATTTTCATTGATCAATATTTATAGGGTTATAATGAGAAACCTAATCATATTAGGTAACTATAAGATATGTACAGATATCAAAGATAATCTTATACAAAATATATCCGAAACCTAGGATAAGAATATTCTATAGATATTCTCTATCAAAAACATATGAGATAATAATATAACTTCTATAAAAACAAAAATTCTAGCATGAACGGTTGATTACTTAATTCGAGTAGAGAACACTTTGTAACGGAGTATTTAATTTGTATTACCTACATTGGCTATATATAATATACTCATACTCCGTATTTTGTATGTATATGCAACCAAATGACCACTAATTAAAACACGGAATATATACTTGGCCTCGTGAATCGAGGGAGTGCACTACTCACAGTACGGAGCTGCACAATGTCTCTGAATACTGAATTATGATCATTCAGTAATCAGTACTACTGCCACAAGTTGTTACTCTGTTGTATGGTAGCTCACCCAAAAACAAAATCAAAAACATTTTTATTTTTCCTGCTTTTAATATTTTTAACGTACCAACATGTGATTGTTATGGTAAGTTTTTCGTGTATTTATGATCTCTACTTGTACTTCTTGTACATGCTTCATACTCCAAATGTATATAATTGCTAGGCATATTTATACACTGTTCTATAATGACATAATATCATGATTTGATAGGATTTATTTTATACTCTGTATTATTTATTGAATTTTCACCATGTTTTTTTCTTCTTATTTTTACTATTTATTTTGATTTTGATTAAATAGCACGCTTTGACAAATCTCTATTGTAATGTTAACTAACTCTTGTGCTTGAATAATACAGTAAGACAGCTATTTGTTACCTATCGAGATTATTAAAAACAAAATATGTACGACCTACCTAGTATGCTTATTGTTTAATTTATAAAGTAGTGTGTATTGGTACAAAGAATTACAAATGTATGTTCCTTTTAAATTTGTTAAGAATTTTTCTATATATCTTCCATTTAGATTAAGAATTTTTCTATATATCTTCCATTTAAATTAAGTCTCGCTATTTTGAGTTGAATTAAGCTAGACTGAACTATGGTGATAAGTCTGAAAAAATTGAGCCTTTGATTTCACTTCCTCCCTCATTATTATTTGACTATATGTACACGTACAGTTTCAAAGAAATTAAAATTGACTTATATATACGACACTAATGTCACGTGCTAATAGTGTCCCGTGACACAAATAAGCTAACTAACACTTTTAATTGGAAGTTTAGATGCACATAGATGCAACAACAGATGTATAGAATAACATCAACTTTAATAATGGGTGTAAAGAGTAACAGTGCACCATCCTTATGTTTGTCGTGCTAAATGATATATTCACTATAGAATCTACCGGATCCTCTCTTGTCCAACCACCTTCAACACTTTTCCTTCTTAAATTAGTTCCCACACCTCCCTTAACATGCCATATAAAAGATGTCATAACGGGATTTGTTTCTAAATTTATAGTTGGTGTTGTCTTATACACTCGCACACTTTATTTGAAACCACTCTTTATACTTAAGAAACATCAAATTATTGATGTTGTTAAGTGGATTTTAATTTTCAAGTTTCAAAACACAAATTGAATGCAATTACTTTGTACTAAGCCTCATTACAGTACATCTCGATAAAATATCCTCCATATATGACAAGTCAATTTTAAACACTATCATTGATTCATTGCTAAATCCAACAGAACTAACAACTTGGCTATGTATAACTCGTAATATTATTCATGCATGGTAAATAAATTAAATAATGTGCATATATCATGTGAGTCCATTTGAATAGATCTATATATGCTACGTTACGTAGGATGAGGTTGATGAACGATTAAATAAGGACAAAATTGTAAAAGTGTCAAATGATTGGATCATTAGATGACACATGGAAGGCCCTAATTTGACAAGGTTGTTAAAATCAAGACAGTAGTACTATGGACTCGTCAATCATCACACAGTTTAAGTTGCGTCAAGGAAAGTATATATTGTCTCTCTCTATTTTATTTTATTTTATTTATTTATTTTTTATTTTGGCAAATAGATAAAAAAAAATACAAATAAGATATGACCATACTATAAGAAGGTACATCAGCTTTAATTTGTATATTTGCAAGATGTGTCTACAACTCAGCGATTTGATTTTAATCATTTTCAAATAATTGAATAATAACAATAATAATGCCTTTTGTTTTAAGTACTCACCTTGCATATATCATGAAAGGAGAATAAAATCGGTCATCTAGTGGAATTGAATAATGGTTAGAACGATAAAAAATTGACTTGATTCGATAGTAATCGGACAAAATGTACTTAATAATAGTTTGAAGTATCACTACACATTAAATTTGATTGGTACGTATGAGCACAACGACCTAACACACTCCATTGTGTGATCAAAACTAAACTATTGAGAACCCAATTTGGCAGCTCTAATTAGTTGATAGTGGAGTTAATATTATGAGTTTTTGTAAATGTTCAATTACCTTAGATTCTTCGATATTGTAAAACAAGGCTTAGGGTTTGTTCACATTTACTGAAATGAACTGAACTGAACTGATTGGTGCTGAACTAAACTGAACTGAGTTGAAATGGATATTTTGCGAGAGAGAAAAATTAAGAGCTGAACTGAACTGATTGGAGCTGAATTGAAATGAACTGATTGGAGCTAAAGTGAACTGAAATTAAGTAAATGACTGGAGCTGAATTGAGTTGAATTGGATATTTTTTGGGAGAGAAAAATTAGGAGCTGAACTAACTGATTGGAGCTGAAATGAAATGAACTGATTGGATCTGAACTGAACTGAAATTAAGTAAATGTGAACAGGTCCTAGTAACATTTTAATAATTAAATCGATAACACATAAATAAATGTAACGAATGAGGTGATGATTGATAACTATATTACTTTTACATTCTTAATTATCCATCGTTTTTTAAACTTTTACATCTCATGATTTTCGACTATATAATTGTTTATGGAGGGAAAATAATGTAGCTAGGGAGACATGCTTACCTCATGAAATTAAATTATTAGAAAATTAAAGCCGCTAACCAAAAGTAGCAATAGGTAGGTTTTGTGTCATAATTTAACAAATTAAAATGATATAATTCAATTAATTAACTACTTCATATGGCTTAAAATACATATGGTTGACAGATTTTTAAAATTTAGCTTAAAAGTCTCACTCCCCTACCCCATTATATAAATTAACAATTAAAAATTATTGAAAATAAAGCAGGCTAAAAGCATAATATAAATGAAGCAAATAAAGATGATACAGTTTGAACAGGCTTTTTTCGTTTGGTTTGTAAGGCCTTTTTCCATTCCATTAATTGACTACCCTATTCGGATAATGTTTTCAACAGTTTACTCAAAATAGCTAAAATTCTATGGAGTAATTAATGTGTACCGTACAAATTTTTATCTAACTGTATTGATCATTTTGTTATTATGACTTTACAATTGTCATGCATGTTTGATACAAAAAGACTTGTATGGACCTGGTCCACAATAATATTATTGTAGACCCGAGGTTTATACACACGCAACTGACATTATATTGAATATAGTGACCATTATTTTTAACATAGTAACCTTATTTTTAACCTAGTAACCTTTATTAAAACTACTACAACGTTTAATAATATTGTGAACTTGAAATATGACGCTATTACCCTAATTTTAACATAGTGACCTTTATTATTCATATTGATCAATATATAAAATATTTCATTACAAAAATAACCACTTAGGCATATATATTACCAAAATAAATTTTTATTTCAATATATTGACCTTTTTTTTAATTATAGTGACCCTTTTTTTTATTAATAAAACAACCATACTTTCTCTAATGTTAGCGGTCCACAATAAATTAGTGTGAACCAGGTCCATTTAAGAATTTGTATGTTTGATATATATTACACGTAATGTCTTAAGGAATAAGGGATATCATAGTTATCCTAATTAATAAAGTATGTTATTATGTGATCGATATAATAACCATATATATGTAATAATATTATTTTATTTTCATCTATATAAGTACATATGACAAAGAAAACAACGATGTTTATTTAGTCGTTTTTATCTTATACTGTATTATGAATACACATTGCTACTTCTCCGGAACGAATAACACACAAATAATATTATTTTTTTATTTATTTCGCCAACCACACATTATGAAAAATCATAATTCGTATACTCCATGTCATGCCTAATCATCTATCTATGAGACTTTTTTTTTTTTTTGAAAGAATCTATCTATGAGACTAATTTTAATAAAAGTACGTAGGCTTTAAACATTTTGCATAATTTAATCATGGTTCCATGCTCTAGAAGAGTAATTACTCTTAAATCTAGTCTAGGTAGCTAGTGTCTACTTAAAGATTAGAGTAGTTAAACTTTTATTGGATGGTAGAAAAAATAATAATCTAATAACATTACTAACTACTTATTACTAAGTAACTAGGTCTGCGATCACGCTATGGCTAATTAACACCTTAAACTAATTATTTATTGTCTAAGCAATGCTACATATCAGTAATTTTTTTCTCCCATCATGCTTAATTCATGGAAAATGTTGTCTTATTATAGCCTCTTTTTCTAAGGACTGCCCCCTAACTATTAGGGCACAAGTCTCCACCTCAAATCCAAAATCTTCAAATTAAAGGCCCTTATTTATTTTATTATATTTTTTTTAGGAAATGGACATTGTTTTAGGTTAACTAACATAAAGTAATATTTTTATAATTTTCTTGTACATTTCAATTAATTTCCTAAGAATTGGGGGGTAAAACAAAATATGTAGTTGTATTTTTTTAAAAATAAAAATGATGATTGGAAAAGTTTGTCCAATGTGGCCGCCAAATGGTCCAAAATTGATGAATCCCTAAAATTTGAGCGCATTGTAACCGTTTTGAGTTCAATATAGGAAATGGTAGGGCCCATAAAGTATGAAAATGGGGCCCATAATGTTTTGGGTCTATTACGACAACATTAAAGATAGGCTGCCCTTTGCGTGGGCTCACCTATGTTGGTCATATAGCACACACTTCCCCACCTAAGGATGGAAGCCATTTAAAAAAAAAAAAAATAAAAAAAAAAAATCAAAATTATAAAGAGGAGTAAATTTTCTTTTTACTTCTTGATTGAAGTGAAGTAATTGAGTTAAGAGATTACACAAAGCAATATTGAAAGAGAATATAATAAGTATTATTGATGATTGTTTTTATAGACTGAATTCAGCTGAACCGAACTAAACTCGGCTGAACTGAATATTTTATAAAAGAAGGAAATTAATGAATATTTTATAAGAGAAGGAAATTAGGAGTTGAAATGAACTGAACTGAAAATAAACGTATGAGAACATACCCTTAATCTATACATGATGAGATTTATATATATGACTCTTATTAATGTAGTGCATGGGAGAAGAGGTAAGACATCAAATTTAACAGTGCCTTACCACGAAGCTAATTAAACACAATATTCTATTCATTCCATTTTATTACTTTTACTAGTGGTATAAATTAGATTATAAATGTACAAATTAAAGGACTAAGATGTCAATTGTATTATGAACCGAATCCTAGTCTTATTATTGACAATAACCTAGTTTACCCTTTGGAAGTGAGTTGGTTTGGATAACCCAATGAAATTTTTTGTTTGAAAAGGCTCTTTCAATTCTCTGAAGATTTGCCATATCCTTTTCCACTTGAAAATTTGCTCTATCCAATGGATGTATATGTATTACAAATTTACAACAATACCTCCGTCTCACATGTATGACACTCTTTAATAAGTGATTCATTATTTGTTAATTTATAAAATTCTTTTCATGAGTAAATTGCAACATTTATACTTATTATCTCATGCGAATAATCTATAGATAGATCACGATCACAGATTAAAGCTGACAAACTGTAAAATTTATATCGGGACCACTTTACTATGTTGTCCGATAATTAACCAATTTATTTAAAAGAATGTGATGTCCTTAATAAAGAATGAGTACAAATATCTCTTTAAATTATACGAAATTAAAGAAGAATCAGCTAAGGAAATATGAGTAAAAACATTAAAAATAGACAAATTTAGTTCCCATGTGCCCCAAATTAAAGAGCAACATTCCAAAATTGCAAACCCTCCCTCCTCTCTTCTCTATGCCCCTTGGGAATAAGGAACAAGCTAGGAACCATGGTAGTACCTTCTACGTTTTATCCTTCCATCAACTTTTAATCAAAATCAATTAATTTTACAATCCCAATTAGTACTGTCATTTGCATTACTAATCAAGTTTACGAGTACGAATTTCGTACGTAATTACGTGTGCTAATCATAAAGTAAACTCATAAATCAATATTATAGCACCCTTATATGAATTAATTAATCAAGCTTCCCGTGTGATATTAATTGAAACCAGGTAATTGTTCTATCTTGGTCAGTTCGAATGAAGTTAAATTAATTAAGTGACAAAATGATCTTAGAATGTGTATTAATAGTAGTTTATGTTATGATCTCATTTCGTAGTTGCCAATTGTTGTATTATCTGTCATTATTAATGTAGACAGAGGTATTGCTTGATAAGTTAGCTACCACTTTTTGCATGCATTGTCAGCTCAAAATTACTCAATTGTCTCTTTTTTTAGTAGTTTCATAATATTTCACGTAGTCATTTTATATAATTACATACCAAGTTTATAGTGTACATATTAGTGCCATTATTTCTTTTAATATCTTGGTGAGAATAATATGAGATTACTAAGGGCCTATTCACATTTACTTAACTGAGCTGAACTGAATAGGACTGAAATGAATATTTTATGAGAGAAGGAAATTAAGAGCTGAACTGAACTGAATTGATTGGAGCTGAACTGAACTGAAATTAAGCTGAAGTGAACAGATTCTACCATTTTAGTTTATGTGTTGTACAAATGTATGACATTGATCCTATAATAATTTAAGATACAATGTCTTTCATTATATCAAACTCTTTCTTTTAACTAGATGATTATAAATTTTATATGTTTTAGAGAAAGTTAAGAAGAAAATTCTAAGTGAGCTTCTAGTAGTGATGATCGATTTAAAAAAAAAAAGGATTTTATTATATTATCTTGTGTGATGACTTAAATTGTTTCATGAATTATATTTAAAAGAATGATTAATTGTGAACATAGTATTATGTTGAAAAATTAGTGAAGAAGAGCGAGGTTTTAAAAAATATACCTTACCTTTTTCTAGAAAAAGTCTAAAGCATAAGACGTGATTGTATACAAAATTTTCATCCTTTTTGCAACAAGAATTTTTTCAAAAGAAAGGCTGTATATAGAAAAACATCGGGTGGATTAATGTATCATTTGTCCGATTAACTATATATACTTCCAAATCAATTAGATTTCACAGTTAGTAAAAATGTGCAAACAATATACTTGTATATATAGTGAAGTAATCAATTGGAAGTTATTACTAAAATGAGTTAAATCTTTAAGTTAACGTTAATAGAAAAAATATTCATGCTTACCTATGCATGTCATTGGAAAATTGACTTCTCTACTTTTAATTTGTTTCATTCCAAAGTGAAGGTGAATCAATTTTACACGGTATGTTATTGGATGATTTTCAAGCACTAATGACAAATTTATGAAGACAATGTCTTTAATGGAAATGTTATTATTAGTCAACTTTTCATAACTCTTTTGTAAATTTTATTTCTTGACAAAAATGCTTTAAAGTCAAAATTATCACATTTTAGTTAATAGTTACTCTCTTGATATATATAAAGGAGATTACCTTTTTATGACTTTTATAATATGCCCCTAATATGGAAGCAATTCACAAATAATTAATTAATTTCCAATTCAACAAAATAGCACAAATCTTAATCATTGCTATTATTATTGCTACCAATTGATTATTTTCTATGAAATAAAACTCCATAAGGAAGCAAATCATGCATGGACAACTCTTATCTAACATTATTAAGAAATTTGTTTATCCATCTTAATCGATCTTATATTATTTATTCGTATTTTTATTTTGTCAACCTTGTTACTATCCTCACCACCATTTTTAAAGTACTTGATTAGTGAATCTATAGTAATTAGATAGATCAAGCTAAAATGAAGGTGGTATCATTTTTATGGTGAAAAAATCAGCGTACATTCATTAATAGCTACCCAAGAGACACTTGACATAACTCTACCTAGTTACATGTTATGGAGTATAAAACAATATTGAATGATCTTCATTAGGGGGGGGGGATCAATCCCTCCATATCATTTCTTAACGCTAACAACTTAGGTTAGATCCTTCTTCGTGCCAGATCCAAATCATCTGATCCAATTTCCGATTTAATAAAATTAAATTTCAGTTCGAGCTGTTTTAGCATGTTTGATTGTTAGATGGTCGTTTGCTAACAACTTGACATGTGCCAGATTAGGTTAGATATTGCTTTGCATTAGAACTAAGTCACCGAATCCAATTTCAAGCACAATTCAACTTTAATTCAGTTCAGAATAGTTCCGTTTTAGCAAGTATACTTAATGGACTAAATTGTAACAAGTCTCAACTCTCAAGTCTCAACAACAGAATGACAAATAGTATGTTGAGCACCCAAAGTTTGTGAAAGAAGAAGGGTAAAAATGTCAAAAAAGAATGTTTGAAAACAATATAAAACTCAACCTCGTTGACCCTCAAAAATATACACAATTGCGGCCCCTACGCCGTTGGCCTTGCCAAGCCCTATTCTTCACTTTCTCTCTCCTCTCTCTAAAACCTCTTCACTATTAAACACAGAATTCACTCCTAAATCAAAACCACTCTTCTTCTTACACAAAAAAACAAACCCAAAAACTTAAACAAAAGAAAAAACCCATCTAAATTATTAATCCAAAATCCAAATTTTTTTAAAAAATAGTTTGCTTCCTTCTCAAAACAGAGACAGCCAGACAAAAGCAGCAGCAGCAGTTTTGCTCTGTTTTTTAGAGAGAAAGAAAAGAAAAAAAACAGAGCAAATTTTGTAATAAAAATCAAAGAAACAAAAAATGGATGATGATGGGTTTTTGGTGAAATTACTGGGTATAAAACCCATAATTTTTACATCAATTATGTTTGTTTTAGTACTAAGAATAATGGTGGTTTTATGGTGGAGACCAAGAAAATTAGAGTATCATTTTGCAAAACAGGGGATCAAAGGACCTCCTTACAATTTTTTCATTGGTAATGTCAAAGAAATTGTTCAACTCATGTTAAAGGCTTCTTCTCATCCTATGCCTTTTTCACACAACATTCTTCCTAGAGTTTTCTCTTTCTACCATCATTGGAGGAAAATTTATGGTAATTCTCTCACTTATTATCTTTTATCATGTCTTAAGTCATTTAGAGGTTAAGTTATGACTTATGAGTCATTCGTCTCGTATTTGTAGTTCATTTAGTACATTTTTTGTTACTTGGTTAAAGTTTATGTGTAGTGGATATAGTTTTAGTAGGTAAGATTGCGTACATCTGATCCTGTTCTTATATTGTCGTGAATAGAAGATTAATGTAATTGTAAAGCATTATGTGATTTGACACATTTTTTCTTTAAAATTTTTGTTATTAGATTATATTTTCATTCAATTCATTGTATTGAGAAAAAGGGAGACTGTAGATATTTCATAATTGGACCCATTGAGGAAATAATTCTTGGATTTTGTTAAAATTTTATATCATCCAAAGTTTATACTAACTTTTTGAGAAAGGGGAGGAGTACTTTCTTGGAATTGTTTAATAAAAAGGTTTTAAAATTTTAATTCTTATTTTTGGTGGGGGTTTGTTGATTTTCAACATTAATTTGTTTTATCAACTTTTTTATTGCATCAGCCAAAATCTCTTAATAATCATCACTTGTCTTCTTCCTCTGTTTTTTCTCTCTGACATGATGTTGTTGTGCAGCCTTCTTTCAGCTGTTAATTATTTGCATTTCTTCATCAATTTCAGTTACTACTACAGTATAAGCATTCAATTTTCCTCCTTTTTTTCTTCATTTTTTATTTTTTGAGTAATTTTTTAGGTTATAAATTATCCATAGTGAAGTAAACTTCCAAAATTATAACCCAAAATTAAAAAAATTGAATTTTGGAAAATGACATCATAATTCATTAATGGATAATTTTCTAGCTTTCCAATGTTTAAAAAATACAATTTCAAATGTATATAATTCTTCAAAATTATTAATACAATTATTATATTTTTTATTTATTAAAAAGGATTTTTCTAGAGGAAAATTAAATGTATGTGGGGTTAATAATCATTGCCTTCTTTCAGATTTCTTACTACCTTCTGATACTAAAGGAAGCTCAAATTTTGATAACCCTTTAAATTGTACAACTTGTTTCTTTCTTAGTGGCGCAGTCTTGAATTGTCCTATTTTTCTAGGGTAGCCCTCTATAACTCTATAATATCTATCTTAATCTTCATTTCTAAATTATTGGAAATTTATTACTTGTATAAAGTTTTTATTTTTATTTATTGCTTCAATTTCCTTTATTTGCAAACTTGATACTTACTACTTGAAGTTGTATGGTATTTCCTCTTTAGTGTTAAGGTTTATTACTTCCTCAGTTCCTCCTACTCCCATGTATTTATTGCAATCTTTTAATCTTGGGCAAGTTTTCAAGTTGTTTTGGATTTTATTTCCTACATTTACTAGGCTTGATATTTTCTTGTTTTAATCTAAATGTGTATGTTTGAATGTATGTGTGTAGGTACAACATTCATAGTGTGGTTCGGACCCACGGCTCGCTTGACAGTCTCAGATCCGGACCTTATTAGAGAAATCTTTAGTACCAAGTCCGAATTCTATGAGAAAATCGAGGCTAACCCGCTTGTGAAACAACTCGAGGGAGATGGACTTATTAGCCTCAAGGGTGAAAAATGGGCTCACCATCGCAAAATCATAACACCCACCTTCCACATGGAAAATCTTAAGGTAATTAATTATTAAGTTATTTTCACGATACATTAACCATAGAATCAAAGTCTGTCTACATCATTACCTAACATATGTTACTCGTGTTAACTCGAGTAAACTTAAGTGTAACATGAAGGTAGGGATAACATTAACATATAGTCCATGGAATGTGACAAATATAGTATGTAAAGTAATGATTATGGCCTCACATAAATATTGTTGGGGAGGATGCAGTTGTTGATACCAATGGTGGGAAAGAGTGTAGAGGAAATGCTGGACAAGTGGGACCGGATGATGTGTGAGAAAGGTGAAGTTGAAATTGAAGTTTCGGAGTGGTTTCAGGGTTTAACAGAGGATGTGATCACAAGAATGGCATTTGGAAGTAGCTATGAACAAGGTAAAGCCATTTTCAGGCTTCAAAGCCATCAAATGCTCCTTGCTGCTGATGCCTTTCAGAAGGTTCTCATTCCTGGCTATAGGTAAATAATCCCGACTATTAACTCCACTATCTTTTTTTCTCGTTTCATGAGACTATTGAATAAACCACGGTCACAATATATCTGTCCATCAGTGTCAACCACTAGACCATTACTCGTAGTAGTTTAATGGGGAGCACTTTATTTCAAAGGATCTTGGCTTGGTTTTGATGTCGACCCTTAATAAGTTAGCGATTGAGTGGAATTGTATTTTATATGCATACAGGTATACCTATAAGATTGATAAGTAGACGAGGTGCTGTGTTTTTCTAGGCCGAAGTAATTCATATTGCCTTAATTGCTAGCTAGATGCTAGTTGTACATATGACATCCATATTTTTGAATGAGTAAGCTATTTATTAGATTGTACTCCTTTATTCCCTGATAATTCACCCACCACATAAATTTTCAAACTCGCCTCCCAATTAATTTTGGACAATCACCATCTAAACCAAGATCATAACTATGTTATTCTCCTAATTAATAGGAGTATGGTGACATTTTCTAAAAGAAGGTGCCACGTTTCATCATCAACTACTTATAATACACCCATTTTATAGATTCACCGACCTTTTTCCATCAAGGGCTTCATTTTCATAGCTAGGTCCTCACTTCTAATTCATTGTGATTTATGATTTTCGTTTTATAAGTTATAAATATGATTTCGATGTTTTTGTACCATTATGTAGCTTCTTATATATACAACCTACCCTCATTACAAGATTCCACATTTGTACCGACCGCCTTAAACTCGATTTAACATGTAAATAAAGTGGATTGTACTCCTTATTATAGAGTAATTGAAATTAATTTATTTGTTGTTTTACATATAAACGGCGGTACTTAATTATGTCCGCAATAAAGTATTAGATGTTGCGAATCATAAAATAGAATAATATAGGTTTATTTCACTTATTAAGTCTCTTTTATTGCAATAACTAAACGGCAACTTGTAATGTCACGATGTATGTAGAGACATAAGTCAACCAATACTCGACAAATTGTAAGGATAAATTTATAATATCTTTGTTTTTGTTTTTAACATCATCAACTAATCAATATCTTTAGACTTACTAATGTCCTAACGTTAGACACATTATATTATTATATTATATATGTAGCATTTGTTTAATATCATGTACTAACATATTTGTACATGGGTTGAAATGTAATGCAGATTTCTACCAACAAAAGGGAATGTGAAATCATGGAGATTAGACAAGGAGATAAGAAGATCATTAGTGAAGCTAATTGAGAAGAGGAAATTAGAGAATCAAAATCTTAATAATAATAATAATGATGATTATAATATTATTATGGGAAATAATAATATTGGATCAGAGGAAGTAGCAGAAAATGGTGGGCCAAAAGATTTGCTGGGCCTAATGATCCAGGCTGGAATGAGAGAGAATGAAAAAAATAACAGTATTCCAGAATTTCCCATAAATAATTCTTCATTATTATCATCATTAAATTATGCCCCACAATTATCAAGCACTAATTATAATAATAATAATATTAATAATAATAAAATAACGGTCCAAGATATTGTGGAAGAGTGTAAAAGCTTCTTTTTTGCTGGGAAACAAACGACGTCGAATCTGCTGACATGGACCACTGTGCTACTAGCAATGCATCCTCATTGGCAGGACCTGGCACGTGAGGAGGTCTTAAGGGTCTGCCCATCACGTGACTTACCCTCTAAAGATGATCTTGCTAAGCTTAAGATGGTATGTTCCCTTTCTACTTTTTTCTTCCTTTTACATTTTTTTAGTTATTGTTTTTTTTTTTTTTTTTTTTTAATGTTAAATTTGTCTTGTAGCATAACATTCTTACTGTATACTTTAACATCTATGTGAGGATCTATGTACACTAGTATATTGATAAGATAGGGTCAAACACTCTAACATCCAAATACAATGATAAAGTCTACCTATATATGGGACTATGGAGTAGTAGTTATAGGGAAACTTTAATAATGTGGTAAATAATGTGGTACGTCCTCTTTTAGCATTGGTTATACAGAGTACATATAAGATATGTAATTATTTAGACGTAAGAAATCATTTATGATCTAAATATATTTAATTAGAACGATAATTCTAAAATCAATACGAGGTAATACATGTATGAGATCATATGGTTGGTGATTGGAGTGTGCATCACTCCAATAAAAGCTCATAGTGTTTGTCAATGATCATGTATGTTAAATGTGTATGGAGAATTCATATAGTTATTTGATTGCACATGTGAAGTTATACTTATCATATATTTACAATTCTCGTATAATTTCACTTCTAATGAATTGAGTAATTATTTGGTTGAACATTAGAAGTTTAAGTTTTTTCTATGAAAATCGAAATTTTAAATTTGATGTAGCTTATGAATTAATGTGCAGTTGAGCATGATACTAAACGAGTCCCTTCGTTTATACCCACCAGCAATTGCAACAATTAGACGAGCTAAGTATGACGTGGAGCTAGGAGGATGTCGGGTCCCACGTGGGACCGAGCTACTTGTCCCGATCTTAGCCGTTCATCATGATCAAGCAATATGGGGCAATGATGCTAATGAATTCAATCCCATGAGATTTGCTGATGGTGTTTCTCGTGCAGCCAAGCATCCTGTGGCGTTCATTCCTTTTGGCCTTGGAACTCGCACTTGTATTGGCCAAAATCTTGCTATTCTTCAAGCTAAACTTGTGCTCACTATCTTGTTACAACGCTTCTCTTTCACGCTTGCCCCGTCTTACCAACATGCACCAACGGTGTTGATGCTCCTCTACCCTCAACACGGTGCACCAATCGTGTTTAGACGCTTGTCCGAGGACAATAGGGATGATCGAGAGGTGTCATGTTGAGTTGTATAGTTAAAGAGTTAGCATGTCTCCTTTATGTATGCTTGCTCGTGTGCGTTTTCTGTTCATATAGTAATTATCCAATCGATAATTTTGTGATTGTGGTATTGAGTATTACTAATGAGTTTTCAAAATTAGGTTAAAATATCAAAATTCAATCACTCGTCGTGATTAAAAAAATGGAAAGTTTTCGGTTGTGGTACGTGTTTACTAACATGGATTGCTTAGCAAATGTAATCTTGTGATCTTGCCAAAAGGTTACAAGACATTAGGTTGTAGCATTTTGACTCCTTGCTTAGATCTTTAGGATTTGTTATGGGAATGTGGGATAATTAGGAATTAGTTAAAAATATGTTGATCAAGGGTTTCAACTTTGAATGATATGCACATTCTTTTATTTGGTTAAACTCTAAATGTACAAAATGTAGATTTTCACTCATTTCTTTGGCAAAGTACAAATATATATATTATTTACCTTCCTAAAAACGTATATAAAAACCAAATGAGACAATTATTTGAAGACCGTGAAAATAATACTCGTAAACAAATAATAAACAATTTAAATACCTTGCATTTTCTTGGGGACGAGGGAAAGAAGGAACCAAGAAATTGGTATAATTGAGAAATACAAATGAGTGGAACTTGAAAAAAAGGATTGCATTGAATAATGGAATTAATTGCTAAATGAAGGAAGCTAAAGTTTGAGTTACCAATGCAGGTTATTTTCATTAAAGTCCGGCGAGATCACGGCTAGGGAGCCTAGATTTTAGGGGCACTTGATTATTGCCTATTGGTTAGAGTTTTCGAGTTATCATTGTAATAACTATTCTTGTACGTTTATGAAGCCATTCCTCTAACAAAAGTTGACACTTGTCAAATAAATCAACAAAGAATTAGAGAGTACGTGGCATTCAAATTTCCATCATCATACATATATTGTGAAATCCCGTTTGAACTGTCTTGATACGTATTTTTAAAATATAACATAGCATCATGTATATTTACTAATGTGTATTAGTAAGTGTTAAATTTAAGTCAAAAAATTAGTCCTTCAATCCTCTTCCTTAATTGATGTAGACCAAACAAATTTGTATCCCAAAATCATTCAAAATAATAATAATAATAAAAAAGTTTAGAAAAAGATACTTCGTAAGATAAGTTTAAATAAGTAAATCAGATGAATTGAATACACCCGCTTACTCCTAATAAAGTGATTAATAATCTCTTTTTTCGATCAATGCAAGACACTCACATATATTAATTGTTCGATGATAGAGCTTGAAACTCCATGTAGTACATTGCAAAATTGCAATTTTAAAAGAGCGGAGAAAGAATAACTAGCACCTCCCAAGGCAAAAGAGATGTTGTTCGAAAGCAAAGCAACTGAAATGTGGCATGCAAATGTCCTTTTAGGAATATGCATTCGACCTTTATAGATTTTGGGGCTTTGAGCTTTCTATGAACCTTGTGCTTGTGATACATGTATTTGCAAGTAATAGAGGACCACCTTTTATTATTTATTTATTATAATTATTATAAAAAAGAAAAAAATAATTTTATCAAAAAAATAATTTTATCATTAATTTTTTTTTTTTCTTTTGTAACCTTATGGGATCTCATACTATACATTATACAATAATATACAATACATCAATACTATAGAGTTGTAATGCCTTTAAATTGAGACTCTTTTTGTTGGCCCCTAGGAAGCATGTGGTTGGGGAGGAACATACTCTTTCTATTCGTTCCATGCATGCAATGCAATATTATTATTTGTAATTACTTTTAAAGATAAATTAGAGAATCAAAGCATGCTATCAAGCATGTGAATCCATCTATAATTACCTTAGCTTAAAGGCTAATAATATATAAATTAAGTACTAAATAGTTTAATTAAATTATTAACATTAAACTATGGTTTGTGTAAGTGTTATAGGGGGCTAGAGATTGACATGGCTTTTCCTCCATTCTCCCACATGAAAAGTGTAGACATTGCGTGGTGTTATTAATACCAAAATTAACACTAATTATTCCTTCTTATCGTTAGTGTTTATCATAATTAATGGTCTAACAAAGTACATACTATATGTTGGAGGTCTAGTGCATGTAACAGAATTACAGAAATCTAACTATTTGTACCTTTTGCAGCTTTGTTTGTATGGTTCGTACAAATACTATTGTAGATACTTGACAAAACATAAAGCAATTAGAGTATATATTATCATTTATTAATTAATACTTTTGCTTTTAAAAAAATATATTGCAATATACTTTAAATTGACTAATACAATTATCAAAATGTACTTATTGGATCGTTAATATCTTAAATTTCAAAATTTAGAGTGAATTTAGCATGCTAGAATTCATTATCTATACACAAATTTTTATATGCGGCCTGTTGTACCGTGCGCCAAGGGTTACTTGAGTTTCCGGGTCAAGGATTACTTGAGTTTCTCAGTCAGGGGTTACTTGAGTTTTTCGCGGTTACTTGAATTTCTCGAACAGGGTTACTCGAGTTTTCGGGGTTACTTGAGTTTCTCGGTCAGGGGTTACTCGAGTTTTTCGGTCAGAGGTTACTCGAGTCACAATTTTTTGCATGCGGCCTGATCGAGAAACTCGAGTAACCCCTGACCGAGAAACTCAAGTAATCCCTGACTAAAGAACCCTTAACCGAGTGAACCCCTGTTCGAACCCCTCAAGTAACCCCCGACCGAGTAGCTCAAGTAACTCCTAATCGAGTAACTCAAATAATGAAATAACCCCTGATTGAAAAACTCAAGTAACCCCTGACTGAAAAACTCGGATAACCCCTAGCAAAAAGACTCGGATAACCCCTACCGCATGGTGTATAACAAATCCCAACCTTGTTAAGTAAATGACTTTTACAAGATTACAACTCTTTAATTGGCTTTTTTTCATCAAATTTATCTTTGGTAAATTACTTTAATTCAAAGTTTCAACCCAAATTCTTTTAAGCTAAAATGATTTTTTTTTACCCGAATTCTTTTTAGCTAAAATGATTTTTTTTTTAGTAAGCCATGCTAAATAAGGTATGTAGTAGAGTAATATTTAAAGAACCAACAACTTAGCTTTAATTTTACTACGTATCAAATATCTTTAGATAACCAATTTAAACTAACATCTAATCACACAACAACCAATAGCAGATGACCAAACAAGACTTTTATTTTGAAACCGAGGGAGATAATGAAGCCAACAAAGATGTCCAATCCTTAGACCTAGCTATACATTAGAGACATAGACATATAGTTAGTTAAACAAATTACATAAGTATATCATAACAACCTAATACTTGTATTAATTATATAATAGAAGTTAAAATTGTACTCCTGTTGCCCGGATTGAAGTAGTGACAGTTCATATGGAATCAGAATACTAAGTACTGTTTATAGAATTACAGAAGAGCTTCGTGGCAAATAATAAAGAGAAACATTAAATTAAATTAAACAAATCAAATTAAAATTGGTTAGGTGATTCATCTGCCGACAAAAGATATGGGATATTTCCAAGATTTATAGCAAAAATCTCATAAAATGTGATCATCATATATGTAGTTGTAGTACACTTTGTAGCAGAAAAACTTGTTGAGAATTTAATATCTTTCCTGAAAATAGTATGAAATGGCTTTTAATTAGACATGTGCATGTGTTCCAAAATATTCATCAAATCATTTGCTATAAAAAAAATAATCATAATTAGTACTCCCTTCGGTTCTTTTTATATTTTCTCATTGAAATCTTGCATGATTTTCAATGTATCACTGTAATAACAATTTATTAGACATGTACGTATAACTAACAAATAAATTTGAAAATAAAAATAGTTATTGAGAAATGTATATTTGAAACAAGATAAATCTAACAATAGTTCACATGATTAGTAAGTTTTGAAATGTGTATTTATTTTTATAGTAAAAGATATTATCTGCATTATTGAAAGACTCAACAGTTTAAAAGAACTAGATAGAGTAATTACAACATCATTAATCAATTAAGGGCCTGTTCTGATACGATTATTTTCAGATCAGTTCAGCTCTAATAAGGGCATGTTCTCATTAACTTAACTCAGCTGAACTGAACTGAACTGAATTGAATTGAACTGAAATGAATATTTTATAAGAGAAGGAAGTGAACTGAACTGAACTGAACTGAATTGAAATAAATATTTTATAAGAGAAGGAACTGAACTGATCTGAGCTGAATTGAACTGAACTGAATTGAACTGAATTTCAACGTATGAGAACAAGCCCTAAGTTCTAGGGGTGAAACAAATTCGGGTTAAAACCGAACCGAACCGAAAACCGAACCGAATAAGAAATATGGTTCGGTTTTTTTTTTGAAGTGGTTCAGTTCGGTTTTTAAAAAAAAAATATTTCGGTTTGAGGAAATGGAAAACCGAAAAAAAACCGAAAACCGAAATTTAGGCCCAGATTTACCCTAAGTATATAAGGAAAAAAAAAACCCTAACCCTCATTCTCTGATTCTCTCTCCTGACTTCCTCAGTTCCTCGCCTCTTACCCTGCCCTCATTGCGAATTTCTCAGTCTCTCACCCTCACTTTCTCAGTTTCTCAATCATCTCTTTTGTGTTTCTCAGAATTCTCACTCTCCATCGTTCACCGGCACTCGTTCAGGCGTTCACTGTGACACCGTCCACCGTCCAAAGGTATGCTTTTAAGTTTTGATTATGCTTGATGTTCATATTTTTTTAGGGTTTTAATTATGATTAGTGTTAAATGTTAATTACGAAAATCTGCAAATTACATGTACAAATTTGTTAAACATTCTGATTAGGGTTTTAATCTATGCTTGATGTTCATATTGCGATGTTGTTTCTGAATTTTCTATTCTGTACAAATTAGTAAAACATTCTGAATTTTCTGGTATTTTGATGCTTCGGGGTTTTGGTCTATTCAAGGGTATTTTGGGTTTTGGTATAGTAAAACATTCTGATTAGGGTTTTGGTCTAGTAAAACATTCTGAATTTTCTGGTATTTTGAAGCTTTATTCGATTGGACTCTGTTGAAGATTGTTTCAGATTATTAGTTAGTTATTAATTCAAGGGTTCGCATGATTAATAGCATTATCATTGTCTTGATAAGTGTTTATTAGATTGTTGATCTTTGTTATTGTTGTTAATTTTGATTTTACTTGTTTTCGGTACAGTTAGTGCTTAATTTGATTGTTTTTGGGTGGTGGGGTGGAATCTTAGGGGGCTAATTATTATTGCTAAATTGTTATTGTCTTTGGTGCAGTTAGCCAGTTACTACTGATTTTGTTTATTAGGGGTATAATTATTATTATTGGTACTGTAAGTCTCTTTTTTTTTTATAGGACTATAAATTCATTGTAATTCTTACTAAAATAAATTAACTACAATTCAAAAATATGTAACAAAACTAACAAAACCCAATATTAACTTAATTTCATCTAACAACAATTGTTAATATAATATCATAATAAGTTTTGCACCAAGCCTCATAAACAAGAAAACAGTTTGCATGACTAATGCACAACGGCCCCAACCTATTATTCCCTTTAAAAGATCCAATATTCTTAATTTATGAGTTTGCATGTATTCTTACAGATTGTTATTCAACCACGAATTATTGAATGACAACCAACGTGGGTGGTGTTCCTGACCAGCCTCAATCCGAACATGAGACTGACCAAGTCTCTCAAAATCAGAAAAAAGAACAGGGAGCAAAAAGGAAGAGGATGAAAGAACGCTCTGAAGTTTGGGAGCACTTTGATAAAGAAGACTTACCTTCTGGAATGCAGGCAATTTGCAAGTATTGTGGGATGAGCTACAAGTGTGGGGCAAAGAAAAACGGCACTAGTGTGTTATGGGCTCATATTTCGCGATGTCGTAAGTATCCCTTTAACATCCCTAAAGATTCAAAACAAAGTTTGCTTTCATTTAAAAGTGCTAAAGAACCAAGTGGTGGTACTAGTGGGTTGACATACCACAAATTTGATGCTGGTAGTATTAGAAAAGCTTTGTCATTTATGGTGATTGTTGATGAACTTCCATTTAAGTTTGTTGAAGGTATAGGTTTTAGACATTTTTGTGGTGTAATAGAGCCTAGATTTAATGTTCCTTCTCGAATTACAGTAGCCAAAGATTGTTTTGAAACATATTTAACTGAAAAACGAAAGCTGAAAAATGTGTTAAAAAGGTGTAATTCAAGAGTTTCTTTAACCACTGATACATGGACCTCTATACAACAAATCAATTACATGTGCTTGACTGTCCACTTTATTGATAATAATTGGAAATTACACAAAAGAATTCTGAATTTTTGTCCTATTTCTAGTCATAAGGGTGATGATATTGGCAAAGAAATTGAAAAGTGTTTGCTTGATTGGGGGCTTGAAAATGTCATGTGCATAACAGTTGATAATGCTAGCTTAAATGATACTACAATTGGGTATATGAGAAGGAAAATAAATGGGTGGAAAACTGGGGTTCTTAAGGGTCGTTTCCTTCACATGCGTTGTGTTGCACACATTGTCAATTTGGTTGTTTCTGATGGGTTGAAAACTGTTAATGAGTCGGTTCAACGTGTTAGGCATGCTGTTAGGTTTATCAAACAATCTCGTGCTAGGTTGCAAAGGTTTAAAAAATGTGTCTTAGATGAAAAAATCAACACAAAAAAGGGATTGTGCCTTGATGTGCCTACTAGGTGGAACTCCACCTATTTGATGTTGAATGCTGCTATTGAGCTTCAAGATGCTTTTGAGAGGTATTCTTGGGAAGACCCTCACTATGTAGTTGATTTGAATGAGAGGGATGGTAAGGGTAGCCCAGATTCTGATGATTGGAATAATGTAAGAAGACTTTCTGAATTTCTACAAGCCTTTTATGATCTGACCTTGCATGTCTCTGGCTCTTTATATGTCAGTTTGAATTTGTTTTTTCATGAATTGGTGAGTGTTGCTGTACTTATGAAAGATTTGGTTTCAAGTGATGATGTGGATATGTGTCTTATGGCTTGTAGAATGAAAGAAAAATATGAAAAGTATTGGGGTGATCCAGAAAAAATAAACCTCCTGATTTTTATTGCCGTTGTCCTTGATCCTCGTTATAAGCTTGATTATGTTGAGTGGATGATAACTGAAATTTATGACCCTATTGTTTCATCAAAGTTAGTTGATAATGTGAAGGTAGCTTTGAATGCTTTGTATGAGGAGTATCGTGTTTCTTCTGGTAATGATGTGAATAGGGAGGAAGTGTCTTCAAGTAAGGATGGCAAAACTCCATTGAGTCCCAAACATAAAAAGATTGAAGTCTTAAAGAGTAAGTATAAGAAACACAAGTGTGAGAGAGATGGAGATGCAAAAATAGAGTTAGACAAATATTTGGAGGAGGATACAGCGGAGGATATTGATGAATTTGACATTTTGAGCTGGTGGAAGTTCAATTGTTCAAGGTTTCCTACTGTGGGGAGAATTGCCCGTGATGTTCTTGCTGTCCCTGTTTCGACAGTAGCTTATGAGAGTGCATTCAGCACTGGGGGCAGGGTTCTAGATCAGTTTAGGAGCTCATTA
This sequence comes from Chenopodium quinoa, assembly GCF_001683475.1. Lineage (NCBI taxonomy): Eukaryota > Viridiplantae > Streptophyta > Magnoliopsida > Caryophyllales > Amaranthaceae > Chenopodium > Chenopodium quinoa. The sequence continues at coordinate 879,397 of NW_018742969.1, forward strand.
ACTCCTCGAGTTGTAGAAGGTCTTGTTTGTGCTCAAAATTGGTTACGTGCTTCACCATTTCCAAGTATTGAAGAATGTTTAGAGGAAGTTGAGCTTCTTGAAGAGGGTAATATATAAGAACATCTAATCATAAGTTACTTATTTTCATTATGTGTATATATTTTAACTTGGTTATTTTTGTTATGAATTATGATAGACTTGAATAATATGGCAGTTGGTGATGCTGATATTGATGAAGTGCTTGAAATAATAGACTGATGTGGCTCTTTGCTCATTGCTGACTTGCTGTTGCCACTTGCCAGACTTGCTACTGCCTTGCTCTATCACTGCTACTGCCTTAGTCTATGCTGCTGAGTGCTGACCTGCTTTTGCTGCTGACCTGCTGTTATGATGTTGCTGCTGCCCTGCTGCTTGTTGCTACTGCTGTTAAACAATTTTTTTACTGCCTTTTAGAACTTGGTCTATGCTGCTTGTTGCTACTGCTGTTAAACAATTGTTAAAGTTGTAATGTTGAACAATTTTATTTTTTTTTGGATGAAGTGTTGAACTTTTAAAACTTTGAATTATAACTTTGAAGTTTTAGAACTTGTTAATATTGTTTAAATCTCATTAAGCATTTATGCTACTACATATGTTGATGAATATAATATTTATATGATTTAAGCCCACAAAAATTTCAGATTAAAGCCCAAATAAACCAGGCCCAAAAAAATTCGGTTTGGTTCGGTTTTTTCTTTTGAAACCGAAATTTATATGGTTTGGTTTGGTTTGGTTTCAAAAGTAAAGTGGTGCGGTTTGGTTTCCAAAAACCAAAAACCGAATTAGGGTGGTTCGGTTTCAGTTTGGCCTATAAACCAAACCGAAAACCGAACTTTCACCCCTACTAAGTTCAGTTTAGTTCAGCTCTAATAAGTTCAGTTCAGTTTAGCTCTAATAAGTTTAGTTCAGTTCAGCTCCTAATTTCCTTCTCTTATAAAATATTCAGTTCAGTTCTAATAAGTTCAGTTCAGCTCTAATAAGTTTAATTCAGTTTAGCTAATTCCTAATTAAGGCTAAAGGATGTGATTTTTTTACATGTTATTGAAATCCTTTTTATCCAAAATGTGTTAAGAGACATAAGAATGTATTATGGTCCCACTTAACAAATTATATGGCAACATATTGTACAAATTATTTCCTCTCTAACATCATTGTTTTGTACTTGTAATCTAGTTGAGGAAAGACAATGTGTAATGGGTGAAAAAACATGCTTCTTTTACTTATTTTTGGCACATAGGATATGGCTATTTTCATGTCCTTTTCACTAGGATACCATTGAGTTAGTTGGGGAAGATAGATATGCTAAACTTAAGGTTAGTTGACTATGGAATAGTAATGGAGTAGAAAGGGTAAACATAGCATTTGACCATAATTATAATTTCAATTGGAAAATTCTTTGAATCAAGATTTGAATTGCGCTTGAAATAAAGAGAAAAACATGACATAAATTGACTAGATAAGTGAAAGATGCAAGTCTATGATTACTTTCTTGTATAATACTTTCAATCCTTTAATTTCATTCAATATTAATTGTCTTGTAATAGTTTTTTCATGTTTAAATCTCATAGTAATAAATGAGTTTTATTTCGGCATTTAATTTCTTTTTCACCTTTTATTCTCGATGCAATTATGTCCATATAGTTAAATTTAATTATGATAGTTACTTTTGTAAGATCAATATAAAAACATTAATTAATAAATTTATTTATTTTCTTAAAAACAAATGATTCGAAAATTATAGAGTATTTATTTTAAAAAATATAATATATTAGCCATACGAAAAACTAAACCACCAATCTCTTTTTAATTTATCAAATATCGCACAAGAATTTTATTTTTTTTCCCAAAAGAATTTTTTTTTCCCAAAGACTTGCAAATTAAAACGAGCTAACACACCCTAATCAAATCAAACAAATCGATCAATATCATAATAAAAGCCATACAAATGAGATATAAATAATATAATGCCAACCTCAATATGCAATGAATCTGATAAGAAAGATCCATGTGACAAAACGAAGATTTCATAATTCCTTTCTCAACTATCACCAATTCATTTTTATATTTTTCATTTAATTTATTTTTCTTATAAAACAATTAAAATTTGGGAGAATTAATTTCAATTGGACATGTAACACATCAAATAAACAAAAGAGATCAAAGTGGTCCATCATCAACATGTCAATAACAAGACAAATTCTGTATCAAATATTCATGGCCAGTTCATGATCATGGGGTCTTAGTTTTTATCCATACAATAATTTTAATAATCACTTTAGTATACAACATTAATTATTTAATTTATTTGTAAGAATTTTAATTTTATTTTTTAATGTGACCCTTTAAAAGTCTCAAATTGGCATCATTCCCAAAAAATTGAGCTGGCTCAATTTCTACTTGTTATTTATTATTGTGGTTGTCGGCTGTCATAAATCAAATATGCAATTGTGTCTATTGCCTATATGATTAGCTCATCATTCTTCCACAAATGTAGCCACTAAAAAAATAAAGGAAGCAATTGAGTGGATATCTTAAATTCTTAGTAATGTACTACTTGGATAATAATTAATGAAGGTAAAAAAATTATTCCAATATATTTTCTTTAATTCCTTGTCCTTTTTGCTTAGTGCTTAGCCTCTTTTATAATAATTCAATGTAGATATTTGGCTATCCAATCTTAGATTTTAAGGATTGTTTACTTTTAGTATTGGTATTTTTATGTGTACTTGTTTGGGAGATTGAGTTTCTCCTTCAAATATACCAACTAATCAAAAGCAAAAGACTACTAACTAAGATCCTGTTCTTTTGAGTTTTTGGATAGAGCAGAGCAGCTCTAAAGAACATGACCTAATTCTAATTTTGATGAACAAGGCCTTATAAGGGTTGAATGTTACCATGTACAAAAATAATTGGCTGTGTTCCAATATAATGGTGTTTATGCATTTCACATCAGGTTGGAACTATTTGTTTATCTGAATAGTTACAAGTCTAGACTAGGCCATCTTTGTGCATGTAGTTGTTTTGTTAATTCAACATACAGTTCAAGTTTATCGGAAGTAGGATTATAGGGGTCTATTAATAGATAACCAAAGAAAAGGTATATAAGCTTAAAGATGATAATGAACTTTAATTACTATTCATATAATTGAACCTTTATGAGGAAAATTGAATAAATTTAGTCCACCCCTTTTCCATCTACCATATCATTGTTTAACATACTCAAGAAGAAGCCAAAAAAATATCACAATAGCTTAATCAACTATCACAATCAGAAAAGACCCAAAACTAATTTCAAAGAAAAGGAATTATGCATGTCATCAATCATGAAAGCTCCTATTACTTTGCTAGTGACATGAAAAGCACAAACTTAATTAAAAACCATGAATTTCAGTGGCAAATTAATGATCACAATGAATAAATGTTTTGACCTAAAAATTTGAGGAGCAATTACACCAAAGCTAAGCTAGGTGCACAAGAAAAATTACCACATTTTCCGGTGACAAGAGTCAATGGCACATGTTAGTCATTTCATAGTGGAAATTTAATGAGGTTGGCTTATAATAAGTGTGCTATGAAACTAACAAAATTATAAGGACCAAGTTGAAAGAGTTTGTTTTGATTCCCCGGATCATGTTTCTATGCATATTCCATTAGTCTTGTCATATGCTTCAACAACATACAATAACATTTGTCCATCTCGCTATAATTGTCCCATTTGATCATTTTCTGTTAGAAGTAATTCGAGTTAAATGATATATGTGGGGTGGAAAGAGTACACTCCAATTTCAGGTGATCACAAGCTATGTTTGGTTGTCTTCACACTTATGATTCACATGAAAAATGTGACATTATACTTGTATTAAATAAGGAAATAAAGTTGGATTTTCCTTGTAGTTTCTTGGTGTATAAGTTCAACCCCATCTTTGTGAAAAAATTTGTTAGGTTTTGGTTTTCTTTTGAAATTGCTTATTGTATAGTTCAATTCCATCTTTGTGAAATTGTTTTGTTAGACTCACCAAAGATTTTAATGCATCTTCTTTTAGGTGGACACAAAGAAATAAGAAAGTTTTGTCAACAAAGAGTTATATCATCCATATCAACCAACTATTTGGAAATAGTATGGCTTTATCTTGATACCATATGATAGATTGAGTTGATTACCACGTGTTGAGGATAGTAGCGTTGGTCTAGTGATAAGATTAGTATTCCACACATCAAAGGTACTCTAACTAGATGGTGGGATTCCCCGGCCATACTCTTCCCTCCTATCCAGAGCCGATTTTATCAAGATTGTGTCAGGATAACTCATGTAAAATTCTACTCGGTAATTTTATAATTTAATAGGTCGTATTTTATTTTACTTATAGTTAAGATAAGAATTTTAAGAGGGGTTAAGGCTTTGTCTTCACCACTCAAAAGCTTCATCCCTGGTCCCAAGGTCAATTGGCTAGTGGTCATTATACAAAAAAAAAGTAGGTTTGGTACAACATGATGCTGTATTAGAGCTGACTGTTAGGCAATACTATAGAAGATAAATGTAAAATATTATCTTTAAAATTTGGTCCGATGAATAATAGTAATGATTTCTGGACGCACCCCTTTTGAACATTCATGCAAAATTACAAATGCATCACGGAAAAGATTGGAACAAATTTAGGTGAAATAGTGTGTGTTTTTTTTGTTTTGTTTTTTGTTTTTTGTTTTTTGTAATTTGTTTTTGTTATTATTATTTTTTTTTAACCTTTGTTTTTAGATAATTAACAACATATAATTATTGAGCAAAATGACAATTTTTTTACTTACTGATACCCAAATACTACTAAGTTATTTTTTTTTTTTCTTGCACTTGAATTACGAGAGAATATATTTCTTCTTCTTTTTTTTTTCCTTAACTTGATGATTGTTTAGTGGCTAACATGCTAGCTGTACTTAGGACTTGTTCTAATTTATTGAAAACAACTGAATTGAACTGAACTGATTAGAGCTGAGCTGAGCTGAGCTGAACTAAACTGAATTGGAAAGAGTTGAAATGAATTATTTATGAGAAAAGGAAATTAAAAATTAAACTGACCTGATTAGAGTTGAACTGCACTAAACTGAATTGATAAGCTAAAGAGAACACGACCTTAGTCGTTTAAATTTTAGTCATAGAAATCGAGTTATAAAGAGATTATATGATATAGCTATTAAACCAAGTGATGTTCAATTGTACATGGCCTTACTATATTGGCAATAACACTTCCATTCAAAAAAATAAATAAATTTTTTGGCAATAACACTTAATAACAACAGCAAAAGCAGTTCATTACAAACTAGAAAGATGATGTGAAATAAAATATCTTCTTTCATCTACACCAATTTGGGTTCGAGTTTGATCTGTTTTCTGCTTGGGGATAAACTTATGCAGATTGTATATATACTCTCTTCGTGTATAATTGTCACGTTAATAGTATAATTTGAACTGTAGTGATGTTATAACTGATGACAGTAGAGCTTATCACCCTCAAAATCCTGTGAAAAGTCCTGCCCTCACACGATGCTGATGAAAATTACTGATTCAAGTTTCGGGCAAACATGCAGGGAACCAAAAAGTTCAGGGTGCGTGACTTTCCATAGATAGTAACATCCTTAACAACTCAATATGAATCGCCTTCAATGCCAGACTTGACGGCGTCAGCACAACAGCAGCTGTGCAGCTGTTAACTGTCCCTAGAACAATCAGTTAGCCAACTTAATCAGGAATTAAATATTGACAACATTAATAATCACAAAATCTTGAAAACTAATTTGTAACTGTCATTCTGTCTAAAGGCTCAAAGTTCTCCACGTCAAGAAGTTATATATATATATATAGTAGCGTAATCGAAATCTAATAAATGCAAACATTCCCCAATATACCTTCCGTCCAAGTCCCTCTCTTAGTCCCTTAAGAGAATATGGGCGAGGGGGGCACCGTCACATGGAAGCTGCAATCAATCAAAATGGGGTTAATAGACAAAAGGCTGGACATTTGGTGAGAAAATAAATGAAACAGGGCATAAAATCATTTTCGCGTACTTAATATTCATGTCAAAGGTCAGGTTGAAGCATTATTTTTCATAGAACATACAACAAAAACCGCTGTTCTAAGATTCAGAATTCTGACCTGAGCAAGGGAGATCATTAACTGGAGCCAACAATGTGCAATTATGGTTTCGGCGCATCAATCATGATATGTGAAAGTTACCACATACAACAGCACCCTTAGCAGGTGAAGCATCCTTAAAGGATCCATCAATATAAGATTCAAAATAAAGAAATTGAGAACTTAAGAGGCTGAGATTATTGGCTGTACACTTGTACCTGTGATTTTGATGTTCAGCTGTATTAAAAAGGACTTTCCTTTCCCAACCGTCCTTTAGAATCACAGGAAACGACAAATCCGATATTAGGTCCCAAACTGGCTAAGCACAAGAGTAACTGGAGTTACATACAGCAAGTTGCAATATACGAAGAGTTACTAATCATATCAAATCAAGCTATATGATTCTAGCATTCAACAAGAAAATGCAAACTAAAAAGAGAAACAATAGATATGCTCCAGTAAAACAGTGTACAGCCTTAATAGTCACAATTCTTTCCCACAAACTAGTATCAAGAACAAAACAGCAAACTGTTACCCTACCCTCAAAACTCCCCGAGAGAGGAAACTTTCTCGTAATACATACCATTCAGAAATGGGACAGTTACTCTGCAAGAGGTTTATTCCAGAAAAGAAAGTACATAGCCAGCTTTCACACAATTTCAGAACGCATCAGCTGCATAAGTTCTTTTGAAATTTGAATAACTTGGACCTGTAATACAAATAGATCATCTTCAGAAGACCTAGAATCATACTTCATATGTGTGAGCTTAATACACTGCTATGTATTTTTCTCAGCAGTTCAGCAAATGCAGTTCATGAAAAATTAAATAATTGTTAAGATGTTTTCATCCTAAAATGGCTTAAAGAAGATCCCAAAGCAGTCTATGGCAATTGCAAATAAGGACTCAGCAAGGAGGAAAATTAAGGAAAGAATGCAAGATCTCATAACATTTTCCGGCCCTATATAGGCTACGACTGGTTACCAGGGTTTCACTGCTAATTTGGAAATATAAAATGATAGAGGAAGAGCTACACGTTTACCTACGCTTAAAAATAGTCAGTTCCAACATCATCATTTGCACAGCCCCGGGAAGTAATTTAAGCAGACAAGACCAGGGCATGAATCCCAAGTTCCACATGTCCACATAGGTCTTGTACGCAAATCCGTGAGGTGGAAGGCAGCTTAAATCAAATCTACAACCCAAAAGAAGGGATAAGTGGGTTATTAGGAGGCCATTCACGATAGTGATTATAACCAATGTGATAGAAAACTTAATTAATACTTCATCATATATGTTTTCTGAGCTGCCAGCCATATTGTAATACTATCAGGACTCAGGCTTCCACTGTTATGATCTTGCCTCAGAATTTATCTAAAATCCCAAGTTCCCAACATAGAATTCCTTAATAGTACGGTTAATTATATTCTTATTTGTAGACTAGGTTTACAGAAGAACATATATACATGTCTGGCTAGCATTGAACAGATGTGTGTCTGACATTTGAGAAAGACTAAACCAGCTATTTCCTAAGTTAACAAGAGGTGGTCGGTGGTAATAGCCAATAGGCCTCCATCAAGGCTAAATGATAGGAAATTATCCACATCATATGAAGCTGCTTTGCAGCTTTGGCTCTGGCACTAGAACAAAAGAAATAGTAATGTACATGCTCACAAGTCCCTGAACTCTGCTTACATGACACAAGAAAAGGCCAAATACATGACGCAGCAACTCTAATCACATGATCTTTTCAAGACAAATTCTTTCAACCAACCATGAAGTAAATTTAGAAAATGGATCAATTTCACAACTAGAATGAACTCAGATCTGAGAAATTGTATGCAGATGAAGTCCTTCTAATCATATCGAAAAAGAGCCAGCAATAAAAAAGGAAAGAAAGGTATTGAACCCATCCTGAACAAATATGATCACATTGCTTCTCTTATAAAGCTATTACTTCAATATTCAAATCTGAAATGAGTTTATAGATGCGAAGATTGCAAAGAATGTAGCTTTTAAGAACAAACTTCAGAGTTTCACAGAGAAATTTACAGTAGCCTAAAGTAGAAGATGAGCCACACAGCTCAACCAGAAACTGTCTTCACAACTTATGGCCTGTTCTCATTGATTGAACTGAGCTGAGTTGAATATTTTATAAGAGAAGGAAATTAGGAGCTGAGCTGAGCTGAGCTGAACTGAGCTGAATTGAATTGAATTGAATTTCAACGTATAAGAACAGGCCCTTACAGTGCATATTGAACAGGCTACATTTCATTAAATGAATCAGAAGCTAAATAATCTAAGCTCAACTATAACCTGAGTCTGCAATATTCAAAGTTCAGACAAAAGATTCAAGAGCTTGGCCATGAGGTAAACAGGATGAAGTGGACAACTATTTTGTGCTTCTCTTGTAAATATAAGCCTCTGCACAGAATTAGTCAGATAGATAGAAAGTAAGAACAAGAGACAATGAGGCATTACATAGACAACCCCTGACTAAAAGGGAAATTTGACCTAATAAGAGAATAAAAGGCAAAAAAAGACAATCCCTTGAATCATGGGCTATGTATATAACATCTGAACATCCAAAAGATGGATTGCCAACATCTCTCTCAGTTATCCAAATTCCCTAAAAAGGAAGTTATGATGGACCGAATATTACAAAGAGTAATAAGGATGGATATAGCAATAACAATGTATGGAATCCATGATCATTTATATTAGGTAATGATATGGACAAAGGTTATGTAACAAAGTGAAAGTGAGCTAATAACAGAGATCACAGAAGCATGATAAGCAGGGCTTTTTCATATCTCGGTTACAAATGTCCCCGAATCACAGAACTAGCCTCGGTGGAACTTGAGGATTAGCAAACTTCAGTATTCTAGCTGGTTACAGAAAATGAATTCTTCACCAGTTGCACTTATACGATACTACTCCTATCTTCCAACACATGAATCTCAGTAAAAATGGGCTAAAATCTCTACTAATGCTCTCAGGAGAAAATGACATACATCGTCCAGTAGCAGCAGAGTGGAATAAACCAATAACATTAGTGAATTAAAAAGAGCCGAGTTGTTTATAGAAGAGTTATGATTGATCTTAAAGAACAGCTGAGGTAGATAAAATTCGATGATATAAGGCAGCCTTTTACAAGGAGTAAAGAAAATGCCAAAGTTACAATTCAAACTTAATTACATAAAAGAAACAAATCTTCAACTATAAAGATACACGACATACTGACATTGAGAGAATTCACATTGAGACACTTGTATCTTTACTATCTTATTTAAGGACCCAAACCCAATTTCAAGGTTTTCTTCTAGAAGTTGAGCAACAAAAAATCTATGACATCATAAACAAAGAATGACATGTATACTTCATTTTTCTTTCAAGTTTTCTGAATTTTACTGACAATATCCATAATAATAGGATGCTAAACAATCTCTAGCTAGCTTTACCATATACAAAGTGGCTAATTTCCTTCAACAAATACATGTGAGTAAACAATATCATTAATTTCCTGAACGACTATATTATCCTGTTCTATATAATTAAGGAACCATAATTTAAATAGCTAAATTCATATCTCAATAGTACTTCTAGTCACATATTTGTTATCTTCATTAATGTCACAAATGATTCTTCTATCTCAATTTTCAAGGTAGCAAGAAAGTTACTTAAACTTGGAGCAACCATAAACCAATCTAAAGAATGCAGGTCATTAATGAGGCCATATGAGAATTAGCACTGATCAAAAGGGTTAGCTGGAATAACTCTAATCCAATATAAAGATTGAAAATGGAACCTTTTTAAGTATCAGCACAGATACCTTGTCGCAGACACAAGATTCTGGCTTTACATCCTTCAGCAGACAAGCATTCAAGGCTCCAGCAAGGCCCAGAATGGAAGAATGCAGCAGCCAGCAATGCGTAACAGAGTCATCAATAGCATCATAAGCCTCTAGAGCAAGGGATTGGATGCAGATACTGGCACAGTCACACCAAAACAGAGGTGGCAGATCCCAGTATCATCTTTATGCATCTGGAAAAGCCCCCTGCTATGGCCCTGGAAATGCATTGGGAAGTATCAATAATATCCTGAAAGGAAAATTATTTCATTTTCTTTCTTTGGATAAACGAAACAGTTCATATGCCATGAATAAAAGCACATATCACTGCTTTAACGAGAAAGTAGTAAGATGACCGAGGTGTAGGTCACTGCATCAATTATAAAGACACAAATGATGGCACACTACCAAATATCATCAATATAGAAGGAGCTAAATGCAACTGTTTATTAGCAATTAGCAAACTGCTTCAAAAATTATACAGACTGCAATTTAACTCTTATCAAACAAGAAAGTACTAATGTGATCACAAATATCGTAAAGATAATCAAATGCATCAGGATGCAAAACATTGGACAGCAAAATCCTGTGAGAGAGCCAGGGGTAGGGAAGTCAGGTAAAGAGAGAGACAGAGGCAGAGACAGAGAACGAAAAGAGAGCAATAAACTCAGAAATAAAAAAAGCATTCATTACTTTGTCATAGTACCAAGTACAAGTATTTGTAAGTAAACTATTGAGAAACCAAAGAGCTAATACACAGGCAGCGAAGACACAACTTGGGTTGCTTTTTTACACTTGTGAAAGACAGTCAAAGAGCCTACTATCTACTGCAATAATTGACGAAAAATTGGACAAACCTATGATTTGTCAACTAGAAGGAATGCAGGTACTAGATGCAACCAAGGTCCTTATCTCCTTCAAATGTTCATCAATTGATATATGCAGTGAATGGCGAAGGTTTGTCAATAAAAGTTCTTGTTCCCAACTTAACGGACCTGATGCATGCAATGCCCCTATAGTACAACGATAGGCTTGCAATTCTAACCTATGTATTTCTTCTGTCAACTCCTCTTTTGCGGGAAGGAAAGAATTTCCTTCAACGGGTCTCAACTGACTACAAGATTCAGCATCACTATTTTGACTGTCATTATCTTCACAAGGACCTGTGGCAAAAAAACGATGCAATTTATGGGAGTAATTCCCATAGACACTACAACTACCAACAGAAGATGAGACACTGTTATCATCATCTGATTCTAAACTAACTGAACGTGAACATCCAACAGCACCATCCGTTTTCTCCCTCTCCAAAATCAACTCAGAACACCCAGTTACTTTGTTGGTTAAAGAAGGACACATGCATTTTTCATGCAGCATTGCTCGTGAAGAAGCAACATCATCTACCTTTTCAGGTAATTCGAGTTGTTGCTGCATGTCCTCTCTTTTCTCCACTCTAATTTTCCGCTTAGGCCCTGCATATGCTTCAATCTGAGAATAGCAATGGGATTGCTTCCTTTTCAGAGCTCTGGAAGGAATCACAAGAGATTCCTTAATGTTATCAGGATTCCTAATGCCAACATGGTAACCCTTCATAGGTACACACACAGCAGCATCAACTTTCTGCAACTGATTATTACCCTTTCGAGACGATGGAAGCCTGAACCTCGAATCTTCACATTTGTTGGAAGCCTACATAGAGAAGCAACATACATATAAGCAAATTGATTTATTAAGAACATTGGTCCAATAATTAAAAAAAAAAGGGTAATTTCTCTCCATGTACTGTATAATATATAAGCAGATAAAAACAATATAGCAATGGAAGGAAATATCCACACATTAAAAGTCCTTCAGCAGATTGCAGCCCTGTAAACAAATAACCCTACCCCCAAAATAAAATGACATAGGAAAGGACTATGTTTAAAGCTTGTTGTGATGGCTTCAATGACAAACCGGATACTACAGTGAAAAGAACTGGATTTTTGAAAGACTTCAATTACAACAATTAGTTGCCATATAAAAAAAAAAATTGATGAAAAAAATAGTGAAACTGAATACCAACTACAGGGTACATCAAACAGCTAAAGTGTCAACATAGAAATCTCTTAAGGAATAATGTGTATAGATAATATACCTTTCCAATCACAATCCATTCACCATCCTGCCAGCAAAGTCTTGCCCGAACATCAAACTTACTCACTTTGAGTTCAATGGTAGATCCAAGTAGCCTAACCAATAGGTAATTATGTACCAAGACCTTCAAAACTATGGCCATCTTCCAAGAATAGTTGTGAAAAACCTCAACAACATCACCAGATACCCAATCCTGTAATACATCCACCGAAGGTGGGCAAGGCCTAATCACTTTCTGGGACACTCTTTCAACCATTCCATTCCCTGAAAGCTCCACATCCCCTTCATACTTAACAGTGTAATTGTGGCCATTACCACCTACTATCTCGGCACACCTCCATGATCCCGACGGCATCTCCTTTTGGGTCAATACCTCCACTTTCGTACCCTTCTTGAATCTCATCATAAAATCAACCTTTTCACACTAAAAATCAAATCTAAATACACCTGTTACATGAAACGAAACCCAAAATTCAGGAAGATTACAAAAACTATTAAAGCAAGATCAATGACTAAAACTTACATGCATAAACAATACTATGTAACAAATCATGTGTAACTGATACCAATTTGTAATTAAGACTAAATTGATATTACAGACAAAATAAATAAATATAGAAAATAAGCAATTTTAAAACCAATTTTCAAATTCCAAGAATTTAAATTTCTCTTTTCTCAATATTAATCAAAATCCCCCAAAAAAAGAGAGTTAATTTAGCAGTGAAACACAACGATCACATTTTTTCTTACAAAAAGCCAATCATCACTTTATGAACTAATGAACAACAAAATCAAATTTCCAGAAAAGATAACAGAAAATTAACAAAAACCATCAAAATCAGCAATCTAAGAACCACAATCAGCTAACATCAAACATAAATTCATGTAAAAAAAATGATACAAACTCCAATAATCAGAATAATGTACAGATTACAAGATCAAATAAAAGTAAAATAAATGCTTGAAATTGAAAGAATTAAAAGATGAATAAAAGATTATAGAGAGAGAAAGCAAAAAATACCTGAATTTGGAAGAAGAAATTGCTCAGTTTGGTGAAGAAGAAGAAGAAAGGGGGGTTTGCGTTTTGTTGGTTTGTTTGCTGGTGGGAGAAGTTTGTGGTTTTTTTTTTTTTTTAAAAAAAAATTTTAATTTCAAAAATATGAAAAATAAATATATATATTTATATTGGGGTGCCTTAATTTGGTTGTAAAATCTAAATTTTTTTTACGAGATTGTAAAATCTAAATTTATAAGAGGAAAAAAAAAAACTATAGTATGTATATGGTTATAAAAAAATAAAAAAAAAATGAAATGAGAATATGCTTATTATTCTTGCTTTTTATTTGGGGGATGCAATAGAGTTTTTATTTTTTTATTTTAATTATCAATGTTTAATTTGGTTAGTACTATGGTATGACAAGTTGTCGAATGATTAAGAATAGCTTGTTGAGGAGTTAATTGTATGACATTATTCTTATATACTATCTTCGCTACTCTTTTAAAAACGCACAATTTTATTTTGAGATATAATATTAGCATATGATCCTTATAGATGTAATTTGATTTGTTTCTTGTTAAAGTAATTAGATATTGTGTGATCATCATATCACAAGAACTAGGATTTTAAATTCATAAATGAGTATGATTTGTTTCTTGTTTGTGTATTGAAAGATCATTTAGGATTTGGATATGATGTGGTAATATGAGAAAGTAGATTATTTTTGTACCACAAAATCTTATGTGATATTCTTATCAAATAGTTTTATGGAAACAAATAAGGGGAATTTTTTTTTTTTTTTCTATTTCAAAAAACAATAATTATATGATCTTTAGGGATTCAAATTAAAAGAAACAATGCCTAAATTTGAAGAAATATTAAGTATTGACTTAGTTTGATTTTAATTAGAAAAATGACCTTCAAACTTTGAGCATCTTACTAATGCTTTATAATAATAGAATTGCCTAGTTACAAATGCTAAACATAAAAGATAAAGTCTTACACGTTTATATTCAAAGATTGTCCATATTGTTGTTTTTATGACTTCATATATATATATATATATATATATATATATATATATATATATATATATATATATATATATATATATTTTGGTCAACATATCATATTGTACAATTACCTAAGAATAAAAATAACTAGTCCAAAAAGTAATATCCTGATCTCAATTGGTTAATCACGGTGCAAGTAATTTTACTTTTAAAAATACTTGTTAGGGATTATGCATGATTTGAGCTTGACCCGTATTCACATTAGAATCTTCTAACTTTAAAAGTAAATTATCAACTAGAAATTTCAAAAATTATTTAGTGTATACACTAGCTTAAATTTAAAAATAAAACTTGTGTTTCCTTTTTAATTGAATAAGCAAAGAAGCAAGTCAACAATGTATAAACGGTCCACATTAAGATGATTTAGCATTATGTTTATTTAATTGTAAATTAAATACAAAATGCTAAACAATACTAGCTACTTCTTAATTTATTTATTTTTAGGCGCAATCCTAACGCAATATGACCACAAGCCCGCAATAGATACTTAATCCATTCAAAAGTATCCATATTTACAATTTTGAGATATTCAAACTAGTTATTATCTTTCTTTATTCTGTCATAATTAATTGTAGAGTATAAATTGTTAAAAACTACAAAAACAAAAAATGTATACCATATTTTGACGGAACACTCATAAAAAATTATGCTAAGGGCTTGTTCTCATACGTTGAAATTCAATTCAGTTCAGTTCAGTTCAACTCCTAATTTCCTTCTCTTATAAAATATTCATTTCAATTCAGTTAAGTTAAGTTCAGTTCAGTTCAGCTGAATTGATGAGAACAGGCCCTAAGTTGTACCAAAGCTAAAGTTTATAAATTGGTATTAAATTTTTTGACTATTACTTGTATAGTTGTATTTGCTTTCATTGATAACAAATAATAAAAACAGAAAATATCCATTAAAAATAAAGGGTCGAAAAGTAAAAGTGTTAATTATGGTCATCAACTAAGAAAAGGTCAAATAGCAGCCTCTTAAAAATAAATACAATTCAAGTGGCAGCCAACCAACATGAGGCATTCATTGGGTCCATCATATGACCATAGAATTTTTGTAAGTAAAAAACTTCAATCTTAAAAATAACCCAAAGTTTTTTGTGTTACAAATGACTAACAATTGCTTGCATAAGCACCAAAACTACCAACATTTTGGAGTTGGTATACCAGTGTATAATAATTAACATTTGTAGATTAACTTTTTATATTTCCTTTCATTTTCTCTTGTTATAATAACCTTCTCGTGTGAACGGTCAATATTAGGATATTAATCTAAATAATGAGAGGTTTGACGATGACGAGGACAACAATATCAAAGTTTTAATTGAATTCAATAGCTTAGAACGGATTCGATGCATAAACCAATGCAAAACTATTATCTTTGGTGGTTGTCAACGGAAATTACTATTGATACTCAAGATCTCAACAAATATCACTCTTTAACCATTTTAACTAAAAAAAAAAAACAAAAAAAAAATATAAATTTTTTATTTTGTGTTACAACCTTTCAACAACATGATATTGAGTGACACATTCATTACCACATCATGTGATCATATCTAGCTTCCTTCAACACAATCAATAATTATTTGTTACATCTATCACTCATAATTAGTTGATTTGTAAGTATTATTGCTAGATTATCTACATAAATTTGTGCATTGCGTGCACAAGTATAATAAACGTCATTTTAAAAAAAAAAAAAATTATCCAACATAATAACATAATTACCTTTATAAGGAGTAGTAAGTAGCTAATAATTTTTGTGGGGAGTGAGAGCAGTGTCACTAGCTAGATCATCATAGAATAATGTATGGAATGAAATGAAGAATAAAAAAAAATAAAAAAATTCTATGGATGGGGTACTACATACCAATCAATAAGCTAAATTTACTCAATATCCGTGATTAAAAAGTCATAAATAATACTTTGTCTTACAAAAAACAACAATTAAAATAAATAAAATCACTCTTACAAGGAAAAATTCAATACAATAATTAATCCTTTTGTAGAAAATTGATAATCATGTTTCACTTTTGCAAAAATCCAATGCAACATTTAACCATTAATCTATCAAAATATGTGAAACTATGATATATACAATTATATACCTAGCTACATGAAAGCAAATCAAATAAAATTGCACAAATATATACTTTTTCTTAGAATTATTGATGAGTATTGGATTCAATAATATATTTTTTATTAGAATCTATATAAAAGGTTCCATATAAAAGCAGTAATATGCATATTTAACAAAAGATGGATGTACATAACATTAAGCAAAATAAAAAATAAAAAATAAAATAACAACATATTGCTATTATTTTTTTAAAAAAAGGAAATAGGAAATAGGGAAATAGGGAAAAAGGAAAAGGTTGCTTTTTGCATACATATTTATATAAAGAATTTTAGATGAAGAAATGTTGATCACATATAATAATCCATATACATTGAGAATGAAGTTTGCAAATAAAACATAAGGGGGAAAATGATAGTTGGAGAATTGAAGAATAGGAAAACTGTTGGCAAGAATTAAACGGTGTAGACCTTTTTTCAATCTAAAGGAATTGAATTGGTCCTACTTTTTCTTCATACGGGTATACACATCTTATCTTATGAGATGAGACTCCATGAACAAGAGAGTGGTCCTTAATTCACATGCCACTATTTGTCTTAACTTGTAAATATTTGCTAAGTGACACATATATTTTATTTTATTTTATTTTTTAAAAACGATTTTTATTTTTATTTTTTTAAAATGGCATAAATAAGTTGGGAATATTGAAATACGTGTATTGCTTTTCATTTTTTTAAGGCACAAGAATAAAAACAATATCTTAATAAATAACTTATCTGCGTTATTTGTTGATAATTGTATAATGAATTAGTCACATTTATGTATAGTTGTATGTCCTTTGTTCCAAGAAAACGTTATCATATTTGTTAACTGGTCAATAAAGGATTCCCAAAACTCATGAGATGTTTACATTGTGATTGGAATCATCTCTTACACCTATATATCGACTACCACTACAATACAATAGATTTACAAAATAACCATATTATTATACTAAACTCATTTTCGGGACATTATAGGTCCTACTGGTAGAGTTATGGTTCCAAATATATTTTTATGACCTCAAGGGACAAAATCCCCAACCCCCAACATAAATTTTGAAAAAATTTCTCGCGCAACTTTGATAAAAAAGCTTGCATTATAACCTTATTTAGACGTTTCTTATCTTTTTTAAGTTCATTAAAGAAAGGGGATGAGGTGCTTCCTATCCACCCCTAATCATCAATGAAGTCAGTTACGTATATAACTATATATACCTCTTTGTCTTCATTAACTCAACACCATCACAAACCTTTATGTGACCAAATAATGGTTGCACACATATGGTTCCAAATGACATTATTGACATTGGTAAGTATCTCTTATCATCACATCATGTCTTTTCGACATTGAGTCTCGAAATCTTCATAAACGGTTCAATTTTGTTTATTATAATCATCTAATTAGTAATCGGGATTATTTTCGGACCCAACAAAATTAGGCAACGAGGTGCCTCCTAAGGTTCTCAAATAACCCTGAAAAGCTTAATTAGTTGGTGGCCGAAACTGCCTAGCTAATCATGCTTTGACATACCCAAATAATACTACCTACTCTTGTTAAGTCGAATCATTAGTTTAATTGAAGAAGAAGATAACATTACATGTGTAGTTAGCTATACATAAAAACAAAAATTATCATGTAATCATACTAAACCCAAAGATTACTGTAAACGTGACTTATGAACCAATCTTAGCTTTATTAGTTAGTTTAATATACGTTTCTCAATTTCCAAGCTTCACCAATTTCTCCTTTTATACGTCAACTTTATATATTTTTAAGGGATTTTGGCTTTTCCTCATTTCTAGCGCTCTCATTGGGTAAATATATATCAATTTTATTATATGAATTTATATTAATATAAATGAATTGTTTTATGCGCCCTTTCATACAAAAATAATTTCCTATAACTTTAAGTTTTTCTTTTGAAATATTTATATTATAAATTAGATACATCCCATGCATTATCAAGAATACGATATTTGTATTTATACTTATAAAAAAGTTTAGGTTTTCTTTAATCCTCTTTGATTAATTTGCCAGCTTTGTTGGTTGTCTATGCATGCATGTATTGCTTGCAAGGTAGAATTTTGTAACAGAAATAAAGTATAACGGCTACTTGTGGCATTATTCCCTCGTTATGACGGCAGCATATATATATATATATATATATATATATATATATATATATATATATATATATATATATATATATATATATATATATATATATATATATAATACGAGTAGCTATTTTTGCATGATTACTAAAAAAAGGGGAGGAAAGGGAAATAACATTACTGTCATTGCTTTAGCTAAATTGTAGGAAATATATTTCTCCATCATTTCAATAGTTCCATCCGCAAAATTATCATAAATTAAATAGGACCACTTTCACCCACATAATAAAAATAAAATAATTCAATAAAGAGGTACAAACTCTTTAATAATAAACCTGGTTCACGTTAATTTATTGCGAACCACTTATATTAGAGTCACTATGGTCGTTTTATTAATAAAAATAAAGGTCATTATGCTAAAATAAAAGTTACAATTGTTAAAATAAAAAGTCATTGTGTAGTAATTATAAAAGTCATAAGAGGTTAATTATATTTTTTTTTACTAAAATTACTAATATACTAGTTAATATAGATATTAAAAGCCACTATGATTTAATATAACATCGTATTTTAAGCTTAAAATAATATTAAAGGTCACATAAATTTTAATAAAGGTTACTATTCTAAAATTAAGGTTACTATGTTAAGATCAGAGTCACAATCTTCAATATAACATTAATAGCGCGCGCATATGAACCTCAGGTCCACATATTGTGAACCAGGTCCACTCGAGTTTTTTTCATCTCTTACTTATGTGAACTTTTTAAGGAAATGCTTGTTTTAAAGAAAATATTTTAGTCAAACTTTATAAAACATCTCAAAATAAAATGTGAACTTTTTAAGGAAATGCTTGTTTTAAAGAAAATATTTTAGTCAAACTTTATAAAACATCTCAAAATAAAAAGTGTTTCAAACATTTGGGAACAAAAAAACTGATTTTAGTTTGGAGTCTTCGGACTAGTGTATAATGTCTACTCATATGATTTAAGTAAAACTTAAATTGACATAATTCAATGGTCGTACTTGGTAATTATGAGATGGGCCTGGTTCAAGGCCACTAAGCCCAAGAAGAAAATCTCTTAGGCACATAGCTATTCTCCATGACCTTTAATCATATGATTTTTTCCTATTTTTATTTTTATTTTATTTTTTTGGGGCCGAATAAGCTAGAAGGACAATACAAATGACAAATTCTTTTTATTTACCTTTTACTTTTATATGCGGGTTTGTACAATTGTATTTGTAGAGCTCATTCTAGTGGTATGGGCTAGACAGGGGCATTTTCATATGCGTAATGCGTTGTTAATCTTGTTATTTTGTTAATGTCTGGCTAGTTCAAGGTTGTCACACATGCCCAATGTGTCCTATAGTCCAATTCTTGTTGAAACATTATTACTACCTCTGTTACATATTATTTACAACGATTTGACATTTAATAGAGAGTTATTATTATTGTTGATTTCACATTATAGTGATATTACTCTTATTAGTGTATCTACAAAGAGGGTGTTATAATATATGTTTGTTTAATCCGCTATATATTTCCCTCAAAAATATCCTCAATATATAAAATTTGGTTTTCAATTTTTATTTTTTATGGAGTTTAATATAATATTGTACATATTTTTTTTTAATGCAACTAGACAGTCAAAAAATTGACAATGCAAATTAAATACTCCAACAAAAGATTGAATATACCTACCAATTACAACTATCCAAATAAACTTTAATAATTATAATTTTTTAACATATAAAATTATACCAAGTACATGCTCATTCCTCAACAAGTAAGAGAAATAATCCCCCCAAAAAAAATCAGATTTTTTCAGTATGATGAGAATTAAACCAAAGAATAAAACCACAAAGAACAAGAATAACAGGAATCAGATGAATAACATATTCTGCAGGAAATGTAAATCTCCTCTGTAAACCACTCTGTTTCTTGCTAACTTCTCTGTAAACCGGCAACTCATCTGCATCAGAAGCCGGCACCAAGTTTGCTGAGAACTCGTCGGAAACCCGTGTCGCACTAGCTGACCTATACATTATCAAATGACAACGATCACGACCACGACCACGACCACAACCACAACCACAACCACGACCACCAATATGTTCAGATTTTAAAGGGGTTGTTGTTGACCTTTAAACAAGAAAAGGTGAATATTTTTAGAGGAAAATAGAGAGAAGTAGATGTTGTAGCTATATAGAAAATGAGGTGATTAATTTTATAATGGAAGAGGAAGGAACTACTTTGCTTCCAATAATCCTGAAGGTTTGACTTTGAATAGTGGAAAGATACAGCCTAACTTGGGATGACTTTTACTTAGGATTGTTTAATTTCATATTATATTGATTTGCATGTGATGGTAAAGACTAGTATGAGGGTTTTAAGGTCTAATTTATCACATGTTATAAGTTTTCTATTTACCTTTTCTGCAACTGGAAGATGTCAGATGGTTGTGAGTCGTGCTTGGTTAACATGTCTTAGGGTTGGGTGAGCCTGGCTCACTGCCGAGCCAACTAGTATAGTAAGGTACTATATGTGTTGTGTTGAAAATGTTAAAAGGGTGGCCTAGACAAATTAAATTAGCTAATTTTAGTTTTGTTGTGTTGAACCTTGTCATGCTTCATCAAATAAAATGAAACTCGACATGATTCATGTCCCAGTTGCCCAGCATATTACATGTAAATAACGTAATGCTTTGGTCATTTTTTTTTTGTACTGATTCTTACTGTACCGTACCATGCCATTGCCATCTTTAGATGTAGATAGATGTAAATCAATATTGTTGAATTGAGTGTATGAAGTGAAATTGAGAAAATTACTTGTTAGGTTAAATCAGGTGAAGAAAAAATCCAAACGATGAATGCACAAAAGGCTCATTGATTCTTATTATTGGTCATATTGGACTATTGTGCTTAAACTAACTGTGGTCGTCTTTCAAATTGAAAAAAACTAATAGTTTGGCACTCAAGCAATCAAATTAATCTAGTAAACTTGGAGATTAAAGTGATTCAAACAAAGTGTGCACCAAGTTAGAACTAATCCAATCACAAAGGAGGCAAAATCTCTTTTTACTTTAATTAACTCTAAATCGTGATTTGTGAACCAAATTAAGCAACATGGACCACAACTTTTGAAGGAGCATTAATCGACAAGCACTATGTTTACCGTTTACGAGGACACACAGATGCAAGAATGTTACTTAGAAGTTAGAATCCCTCCATTTTTATTTAATGGCCCAAATTTAACTTTGACACTTACTATTTATATGTATTACTGTGACTAATATTTATACTTTATATACTTGTATAAGATTTAATATATTATTTGTGTACTACTAGATTCGTCTCAAAGTACAATTTTCGAATATCATCTTTTTATAAGTTAATACTTATACTTATAGTTAAGCACATTTTAAGCACAATTTTCGAATATCAACTTTTTATAAGTTAATACTTATACTTATAGTTAAGCACAATTTTTGATTGACTGAACTGAGCTAAACGAAATTAAGACAAGAACTGAACTGAATTTATTAGAGCTGAACTAAACTGAACTAAACTAAACTAAAAATAAGCTGAAGAAGATAAGTCTAAACAATATCATTAGTTAAAGTGTGACTAATAAGAGTGATGTGCCTTAGTTGAGAGACCAAGATGGAGGTGAAGGTTGATGAGTTCGGAACTTGATATTAAGATGTTGAATGAATTGCATACACATTTTAAACTTACTAGATACATTATATATCTTGCGGAGCATTTGAGGAATATTTCATTGAGTATATATATCACTTGAAAGGGTCTTCATAGAACTGAATATTTTATGAGAGAAGGAAATTAAAAACTAAATTGAACTGAAAAAAAAGCTGAAGAGAACAAACCGTATTATTCTTAAACAAATCAAATAGATTTTTGAGTTAATCTGACTTACTAAATAACTATCGTTCACATATTACTTTAGTTGAGCTCAGTCAAAAATTGTGCTTAACTATAAGTATAAGTATTAACTAAGCTGAATTGAGGCATTGGGAAAGGGGTTTCGCGAGAAAATTCCATCAGTCAAGCTTCGTGATTATGTGACTTATTCCGTATGTGCTAATAGTCCGTCTTCGTCCTCTCCGTCTCCGACTCCTCCTTCAGGCACGCCATATCCTTTAGCACATTATATAAATTGTGACAAGTTTTCTGTCAATTATCGGAAGTTTATTGCAGCAGTTGTTCAGGGATACAAATTATGCTTAACTATAATTCAGTTCAGCTCAGTTCAACACAATTGTGACAAGTCTATTCGCACCAAAGCAACATATACAGCATGCGCCCAAGCATCAAAGTTATCTAGTTTCAATCGAATCGGCGTGATAAAATCACCCGGTCTATCATGAGCTCCTAAATAAAAAGGAGAATTGGTTTCAATTTTTGGTGGTGGTGACGGTGGTAGTGTATCACCGCCAGCCATGACTGTGTTTATGTGAAAAAAAAAAATAACCTTGCTCTTATACCATGCTAAATTCAATCAAAACACAAGGCTTAATTCTCATTGATGTTCACGCAAGTATATATAATACAGGCTAACCCTATGAACATGGGATTAGGAAACTACCAAAAAGATAAATATCAAAAGATATCTTAGCACAAAATATGCTAAGTAAATATATCCTAATATTCCCTAAAATATATCCTCAATAAGATCCTGGTAAGTTGTAAGTACAGAGTACTACTTATCATGTTTTGGAATCTTCAGATTGGATAAGATTCAATTTTTTTTTGGAAGATCAAACTTTTGAACATTATATATCTATCTTATAGTAGTAATAAAGGATCAAGCTATAATTTCCAACAATATATATCTAGGTGAAGAGGATAGATTACTAAGTTAAGGATCAAGCAACCTTTTTTATCATATGATTTATTACTAAGTTAATTATGTGGAAATTGTATAGTTAATAAAATACGAGTTATTTCTTTAAATGTTATCACTCTTTACTTGGAAATTGTGTAATACGGAGTAATAATTTCTTACGTTTTTTTAAGAAAATTTGTTTAGTCTTGAAATTTGAAAGGAAAAAAAAAGTTACTATGCAAGAAATTTTTCACAAGAAGTTGACACATGTAATTTAGTGATGTTAGCATTATGATGACTGGTTTCAGTACGTAGTTTTAGTCAATTGATGCAAGGACAAGAAAAATAACGAGTCATCCCAAACTTAACTTATAAGCTCTTTTTTATTTAGGAAACTTTTAAGTTCATCTCATACTAAATAATCAACTACGTATTTGTTTCTACAAAATTTTCAAATTTTCCTAATTGCTTGTAGTAAGAAGCAAGAGCTGTTGTTGATTTTAAAAATTCTAAGGACTGGTTTTAAGAACAGTGTTATGTAGGGTTGAGCAAAACTACCCGAAAAACCGAAAACCCGTTCTGTTACCGTTCCGAAAATTAGGGTACCCGAACCGATAACCATAACGGTTCGGGTACCCGTTCCGATAATTTGTTATCGGGTATGGTTTTTGGGTATCATTTTAAAATTAACGGGTACCCGTTTCGTTCCGATAAGCAATTATTTTGTTTTTTTTTCCTACTTAAATCTATCTTTGCAATATTTAAACTCTTACATTACTTCATAATCACTATAAATATCAATAATTAGTAATGTTATTAATAATTTGGTCAAGATCATGTGGTATTGTTGTTAATTAGTGTTAAAAAAATATCATAATAACTAATTTTTTAAGTTTAATTATTACTATTGGATACTTTATAGGGTACCCGATAACCGTTTCGAAAATTCGGGTACCCGAACTTATCGGTTCGGGTTATGGATATCACTTTTAGTGATATTGGTTATCGGGTACCCGAATCGTTAGTACTAACGGTACGGGTACCCGTCCCATGCTCACCCCTAGTGTTACGTACTCCGTATAATTAAATTTAATTTTAAGTGAAAAATCACTTTGAATCTTATTTTGACTTGTGTTAAATTAAATTCCATAATACAGAGTATTATTAATCCACTTAACTATTACTCCGTACTCCGTAGTAACATTGATTATCAACTCATATCAAATTTGGGCCAGATTAAATTTGGGTGTTGTGAGTCACTTATAAAATATACTCTTATTCATTCATTTAAACCTAAAAGAGTGGAGTACGAAAAAGAAAGTACAAATTCAAAAATAAAAAATTAAAAATGGAGGTTTTTTTTCTCCAAAATAGAAAGAAAATATTCAGACATTCTATTCTATCAAATCACATAATCTAATTTCGATAATATTACTCCTAGTAGGGGTTGAGTAGAGTAGAGTCCCTAGAAAATCCACCCAATTTCAAATTCAAACGGTCCAATTCCTTTCTTACACTCTCCCTCCTTTCCTTTTACAGTTTATCATCTTCATTTGCTGTTCTTACACTTTCAATTTTCATTTTTCAACCCTAAAACTCCTGTAAAAGAAGCAGAGAGAAAAAAGAGTGTTGATTTGGTTATTTTCTCTCCATTATTTCTGGAATTCTGGGATTTTGATCTTTTATTTTATATCAAAACGGTATTTTTTTTTTCCCAATTGAGTTGCTCTGTTTTATACACTTATTTTCTCTCTGTTTTTGTCTATTTTTTTGGTAGAAAAAGGAGAAATCAGTAATTTCAAAGAAGGATTTGAAGCTTGCTTTAGTTGCAAAAAGACTGTCTATGCTTCAAGAATCAAGATGATCATCAAACTGAAATTCAACCTGTAAGTTACTACCTTTTTTCATTTATTATTTCATTTATGCTCAGAAAAGTTTGAAGCTTTATTACTCCAGAAAATTTCAGATTTTATATTCGTTTCAAGTTTTATTAATGAGGTCTTTTGATTTATTTATTTGGACTTCTTGTTATGAAAAATGATCATAATTATCTACTTTACCTTAAATCTCACAAAAAGATTGAACTTTCCCTTAAATGTTTATGGCCCATTTATTCTATTGTTGGTTGAAAGTCTCATTTTTTTTTTTTTTTTTTTTTTTTGGGTAACAGATATTATCTCCAGAGAATCAAAAGCAAAGTCAAAGGTAAATAAAAGGCCCTAAAATTTTTCAATTTTATCAAATTTCATAAGAGAACGCATAAATTATGTATACAATGGGTGTATTGTACATTTTTGTAATACAAGTTGGTAACTTTTTATGTCATTTGACCATGACTTTTCTTGTTTTATAAAAAATTTACACACAAATTTAACTTTTATGTGATTTGGCGCGACTTGTCTTATTTTATACAAGCCGGCTAGACATATCGAAAAAGTAATTAAGCAATATAGATAAGTTACTTTATTATGTTATCATATGCATATCACTTGTTTAATTTCACAATGCTAACTAAGTCTTGTGTAAATAAATCTTAATGATTGCTGAAGCACCAAGCCATCTAAGGATATGGACACTAGTGATCATACACTATTTGAAGACAATGTTAGTGTAATGTCCAAGTCTTCCAAAATTCCAACAAAAATTGAAAGGTTAGCTGATGTATTTCTTAATAGCAGTTTCATTTATCACTTTCCTAGAGATTGTAACACTGTAACTACTTGATGAATTTTTTTTTTGACACGTACTTGATGTTGTTATACTATAACTGGTATTGATGTATTTCTTAATAGCAGTTATTGCTATGTGTGATTTGATGCTCGTTTGTACACGAAAGCCGCAAGCGAGCAAGGGACATTAGTGATGATGATGAGTCCTTGGAAAATAGAGAACTGGTGGTTTGGGTGCCGCCACAAAAGAAAGAAAGGTAAAGACCTTAATGTAAAACAAGCAAGATAAACATTATGAAGTATTACAAATAAGTGCAAAATAATAATTTGGGTGATTGTTAATTATGTATTGTTTTTCTGCTGATGAATTTGTGTAATTTGGATGGTTCTGAAGAGCTAAAAAGAAGAGGGTCAAAACCAATGATTCATCAAACGAAAAGAATGACAAGGCTAGTAAGATTTCAACAACACAAAAATTGTAAGTTTATGGACTAATTTTATAGCTTGTATTTTTGAATGTGATAGCTTATGTCTATAGAGCTATGTATATTGATGATGTTGTTTATGGACAGTCGAAGGAGTGACTTAAGTGATCCTTTACCAACGGGTGACAAGTCGTCTGCTTTGAAGCGAGCAGAAGAGATCCAAGCAAGTCTGTCAGCTAAACATCCTATGTCAAATTGATGTTAAAATCACATGTTTCTGGGAGATTTTGGCTGGTAAGCCAGCAAATAACTTGTACTACTTCAATAAAAATGAAAGGTTGCATACACTAGTAGGGAGTTGTGTGAATCATTGTACAAGTCTGATGTTACTTGTTTTTGTGATGGATAGGGTCTGCCAAAGAAATTTTGTGATAAGCATCTCCCTGAATGTGACAGTAATGTAGTGTTGGTGGATGAAGCTGGTAAGAAATCCAGCACAAAGTATTTAGCTGCAAAAGTAGGTCTCAGTGGCGGATGGAGGGGTTTTTCCATTGATCATGGCTTACTTGAGGGTGATGTATTGGTTTTTCGACTGATTGCCCCAACAAAATTTCAGGCAAGAATCTTGCACTTGAGTCATGACTACTAAATTTAGTAATGTATGCAGAAAATGGTTAGGACATGAGTGCAAATAGGGATGCATACTTATAAAAAAAATTGCATTGTCCTGAATGAGGATTTAAGGTTTTCTTTAGCCCTTAGTAATGCTTGCCTTTGGCTGGTTTAAACCTGGCCATTCTTAGCAAACTTGTGGCGTTCGGTTGTACATAAGAAAGGTTTGATTAATTGCCTCCATTTGAAAGAATTCCCATGTTTTAGTCACTAAACAACTACACAACTTTTGACTTCCTAGATGTAATTCTCTCACTCAAACCATTCCTAGATGTAATTCTCTCACTCAAACCATTGATAAGGCATTTTAATAAGTCTTGTTCCACAATAATTACATTGCAAAGTCCAGGATTTTTACATTGCCATTTACAATCCTTGCTACTTCACAATGTTTCAACAGATTTATGTCGTAAGAGGACAAACTTATGGAGAAGTTGATGGATCTTTAGAGCTCCTAACCTTGAATCCTGGAGCAGGACAACAGATATCAGGTAAAAGTTCACTCTTGTAATCGCGTCTCTATATAAATGCTACATGATGAATTATTTACTGATCTCCATATCCTAATTTATCCCAAAATAGAGGGAAATAGCCAGGAGAAGGTCTTACAAACAGAAGAAGACAACAACACTTCCTCAGGCTATCTGTCCCAAAGCAACAGTGATATTGAGTCAGGGCCTGAAGTACTTGAAGGAATTCAATTCTCAGATTCTGACATCAAATTCGAAGGAGTGGAAGGCTTTGAGGACTTCCACATTGTTGTTGACGGCCTCATTATGGACTCCAAATTCTCTGCCACTACTCGAAAGAAGTACTACGAGCTCTGCCACAGCCAAAGTTTGTTTCTGCATGAGAATTTCCTTAAGGGCCTGAACTGTAATCTGGTGGTAGGCATCATTGCAGAGACTATCAACATTGCAGATGCCATCAAATCCTGCAAGAAGGCCTCTACTTCTCATGAAGATCTTCGGGTTTGGGAGAAAACATTGAAGGGATTCGAGATGCTAGGCATGAAAGTCGATTTCTTGCTTACTCACATTAACCAACTACTAGGCAGTGCTGTGGAATCTGACACAGCTGATGAATCAAACAAGCTGAAAGAAAGTATCATTAAGCGAGCTTTAGCCAAAGAGAGAATGAATTTGCTTGAGAATAAACTCACACAGCTGAAAGACTCAATGCAGAAGATCAACTTCGAGATGGATGCTGAGATAAAGATGTCAAGTGCATTGAAACAGGAAGCCAGCAGGATCAAGGAAATTATTGTTGATTTTTTCATCTAAGACACATTTTTTAAACCTTTGCAACCTAGCACGAGATTGTTTGATAAACCTAACAGCATGCCTAACACGTTGAACCGACTCATTAACAGTTTTCAACCCATCAGAAACAACCAAATTGACAATGTGTGCAACACAACGCATGTGAAGGAAACGACCCTTAAGAACCCCAGTTTTCCACCCATTTATTTTCCTTCTCATATACCCAATTGCAGTATCATTTGAGCTAGCATTATCAAGTGTTATGCACATGACATTTTCAAGCCCCCAATCAAGCAAACACTTTTCAATTTCTTTGCCAATATCATCACCCTTATGACTAGAAATAGGACAAAAATTCAGAATTCTTTTGTGTAATTTCCAATTATTATCAATAAAGTGGACAGTCAAGCACATGTAATTGATTTGTTGTATAGAGGTCCATGTATCAGTGGTTAAAGAAACTCTTGAATTACACCTTTTAAACACATTTTTCAGCTTTCGTTTTTCAGTTAAATATGTTTCAAAACAATCTTTGGCTACTGTAATTCGAGAAGGAACATTAAATCTAGGCTCTATTACACCACAAAAATGTCTAAAACCTATACCTTCAACAAACTTAAATGGAAGTTCATCAACAATCACCATAAATGACAAAGCTTTTCTAATACTACCAGCATCAAATTTGTGGTATGTCAACCCACTAGTACCACCACTTGGTTCTTTAGCACTTTTAAATGAAAGCAAACTTTGTTTTGAATCTTTAGGGGTGTTAAAGGGATACTTACGACATCGCGAAATATGAGCCCATAACACACTAGTGCCGTTTTTCTTTGCCCCACACTTGTAGCTCATCCCACAATACTTGCAAATTGCCTGCATTCCAGAAGGTAAGTCTTCTTTATCAAAGTGCTCCCAAACTTCAGAGCGTTCTTTCATCCTTTTCCTTTTTGCTCCCTGTTCTTTTTTCTGATTTTGAGAGACTTGGTCAGTCTCACGTTCGGATTGAGGCTGGTCAGGAACACCACCCACGTTGGTTGTCATTCAATAATTTGTGGTTGAATAACAATCTGTAAGAATACATGCAAACTCATAAATTAAGAATATTGGATCTTTTAAAGGGAATAATAGGTTGGGGCCGTTGTGCATTAGTCATGCAAACTGTTTTCTTGTTTATGAGGCTTGGTGCAAAACTTATTATGATATTATATTAACAATTGTTGTTAGATGAAATTAAGTTAATATTGGGTTTTGTTAGTTTTGTTACATATTTTTGAATTGTAGTTAATTTATTTTAGTAAGAATTACAATGAATTTATAGTCCTATAAAAAAAAAAAAAAGAGACTTACAGTACCAATAATAATAATTATACCCCTAATAAACAAAATCAGTAGTAACTGGCTAACTGCACCAAAGACAATAACAATTTAGCAATAATAATTAGCCCCCTAAGATTCCACCCCACCACCCAAAAACAATCAAATTAAGCACTAACTGACTAACTGTACCCAAAACAAGTAAAATCAAAATTAACAATAATAACAAAGATCAACAATCTAATAAACACTTATCAAGACAATGATAATGCTATTAATCATGCGAACCCTTGAATTAATAACTAACTAATAATCTGAAACAATCTTCAACAGAGTCCAATCGAATAGAGCTTCAAAATACCAGAAAATTCAGAATGTTTTACTAGACCAAAACCCTAATCAGAATGTTTTACTAGACCAAAACCCAAAATACCCTTGAATAGACCAAAACCCCGAAGCATCAAAATACCAGAAAATTCAGAATGTTTTACTAATTTGAACAGAATAGAAAATTCAGAAACAACATTGCAATATGAGCATCAAGCATAGATTAAAACCCTAATCAGAATGTTTAACAAATTTGTACATGTAATTTGCAGATTTTCGTAATTAACATTTAACACTAATCATAATTAAAACCCTAAAAAAATATGAACATCAAGCATAATCAAAACTTAAAAGCATACCTTTGGACGGTGGACGGTGTCACAGTGAACGCCTGAACGAGTGCCGGTGAACGATGGAGAGTGAGAATTCTGAGAAACACAAAAGAGATGATTGAGAAACTGAGAAAGTGAGGGTGAGAGATTGAGAAATTCGCAATGAGGGTAGGGTAAGAGGCGAGGAACTGAGGAAGTCAGGAGAGAGAATCAAAGAATGAGGGTTAGGGTTTTTTTTATTTTCCTTATATACTTAGGGTAAATCTGGGCCTAAATTTCGGTTTTCGGTTTTCCATTTCCTCAAACCGAAACCAAACCGAAAACCGAAATATTTTTTTTTAAAAAACCAAACCGAACCACTTCAAAAAAAAAAACCGAACCATATTTCTTATTCGGTTCGGTTTTCGGTTCGGTTCGGTTTTAACCCGAATTTGTTTCACCCCTAGCCGCGAGCTCTGTTTCCACTGCTATGCATTACATCATTCAGCTCAAAAATTATTACAAAAACATAATCCTTTATTACGAAAAATTATAAAAATTGGATATTAAGGAAATTTTGAATTTAACACCACAAAAAAAACCTAAAAATGGATTTTAACACTATAATAAAAAAAAAATTTTAAAAAAACACTTTTATTTTAATACCACAAAATTTCTAAAAAAAAAATGATTTTTACCACCATTGAACTTGTTCATGAATGAAATCCGTTAATAGGGTCCACAATACTTACGTGTCAGCATATTATTGGAAGAAAAAATTAAAAAAAATAAAAACAAAAACCCTAAACTAAGCCAGCCACCCAATCCCCACCGCCAGCTGGCGACTCCGGACATGGCCCCACCCAAACACCCCTGTTCCCAACCACAACCACCGGAATCTCCGCTCCTCCCCCCCTTCCCCCTCACTAAAACCGGCAATCTAACCCCAACTGCCACAAAAAATGGGTGGTTAGTTGTTTTTTGAATCACTCAAAATCA
Organism: Chenopodium quinoa; assembly: GCF_001683475.1. NCBI lineage: Eukaryota > Viridiplantae > Streptophyta > Magnoliopsida > Caryophyllales > Amaranthaceae > Chenopodium > Chenopodium quinoa. The sequence continues at coordinate 910,669 of NW_018742969.1, forward strand.
CCAACCAAAACCGGGTTCTAAGGGTTGAAAACGACTGATTTATGGTCGAGATCGACCACTTAGGTCCTAAACTGGTCATTTTCTTCCGTTAGTAGCCGTTAATGGTTTTAAAAAACGGTCGTCCATTATCAGCGGCTATTGGGAGACCTTGTCGGTTTTGGGGAGGGGGGAAAGGAGGGGATGGAGTTTGTGGCGGCTGTGGCTAGGAACGGGAGTGTTTTGGTGGGGTAACGATCGGCACCGCCGTGCCGGCAGTGGGGATGGCGTTGGCTGGGTTAGTTTACGGTTTTGGTTTTGTTTTTTTTTTTATTATTATTATTTTTCTTTCTTTTTTCTAAATAATAATAAGATGACACATGGCACAATGGATCCCACTTATTGGATTTTTGGACGGCAATTGTTAAGTGGTGGTAAAATCATATATTTAAAAAAAAAATTGTGGTGTTAAATTTTTATTTTTTTTTTTTTTTTTTTTTGTTAAAAACCATTTTTTTTTTTTCTTTTTTTGTGGTGTTAAAATTCAAAATATAAACAAACCAAGACGAAACTAACGAAAGCTAATCAAAATATAGTAGTATATGAATGATTTAAAAGTCAAAGTGTTGCATATAAAGAGTACAGAGAAAATAAAAGTATTCAGAGAATAGTATGAATTGGTGAAATCCCATAATTCTTTTATTAATTAATACGTATACAAAGTACAATATAGTATGGTAAAAACCCATTCTTAAGGGGTTTATCCTCCAAAGACCAAGAAGCAATTTCAGTAAGCCCTCAAGGAACTTGCCCACCAACCCCTCCCTTAGGCTCACCTTTGCCGCCTCCACCACCACCACCAAGAAGGCCTCCAAGAAGGCTAGTCACCAACTCAAGTATCGATTCTCCGACGGGGGCCATGACAAGTATAGCCATGGCTATGAACACCGCTAACTTCGTTAGCTGCGTCGTTTGACTCATCGTATACAGTATACGTCGTATATATCAATATATGTATATATTTCTTGATGTATGTATTGGAAATAGATACTGATCGATTGAGTTTTGAAAGATTAACTTATATAGTGGTTTTCGGTAGAATATAAAAAATATTTTTTTTCATACACAAATAATTTAATCGACATGATAAATAAATGATAATGCTTTGAAAATTCATTATCATTATGCATGTATGTAGTATTAAATACTTCACTCCACTTAGAATATTCCTCATATTAGTGGCAGACCAGTTATAGGGTAATATTTTTTTATGAAAAATATTTTTTTAATTTCTCTATAATTCGTTCTCCAATATGGAATCCAAATAAATAAGGAAAACTAATTTACTACCTCCATTTCTTTTTAGTTGACATGACACATATTTCTTTTTAGGAAGTGTTTTTAGTTGACACGTTTCTTTTTGAGGTAAATTTTTTACCTTGTATTTACAAGCTACCCCACTTGCTTTTTCATTTTCTCTCACTTTGTCTCCTCTCCTTAATATATGTGTCTAAATAGAAACGGAGTAAGTATGTTTTATATGAAAACTAATTTTTCATTCGAAAATGTTTTACATCAAATTATTTAGGGTCTTATAGAAAAATAGTATGTATAATATAGGCAAGACTTTATTTTTTTATACAAGTATTTACTAATGAAAATTTTTGGTAAAAGTTTTTTCTTATTTGAGATGAAAAATCAAAATACTGAAATAGCAATAACAAAAAGAGATAGAGAGAGGGAGTTGAATATTTCAAAGTTTAAATTTTTTTTTTTTTTTATTATGGACGATAATGAAATGAACACATAATGAGTCACTGACCAAAAACTTGATCTGTGATAAATACAATTAGGAAAGGGTATCATTTGTGAGATATAAAATATTCCTTTGTTGCACATATTTGTGGGCAAACGAAATATTAATTTTCATATATACGTGCTTTCCATTTTCATTACGATAACAGTCTTTACTCAATAAGATTTTGATAACTGGCTCTTACTATTCAATATCTTTCTTATAACCCTACAAAAACAATGTTGCAACAAAGTATCTTTTATGACTAAATAACGTAATGAAGACAAGCCATACATTTTGACAACTTGACAAGAAACGTACTAACTAGTAACTAGAGGGTTCAAATTAAATTAAAGCCGACTAAACATGTAATGAACACAATACAGAAATTTGTAATAATAAATACGTTTGTTATTAGTAAATATTAGAAAATACATTACACATACATGCATGATACAATACATGCATGCTTTGAAATAATAAGAGGATATTAGGGATCAAATTAAAGACCCACCGGACCGGAACCCCTCACACATGTAAACCGATATCCCAACGACTCCAGCTAAACCCGCCGCCTACGTGAGCCCCTAACCTTCCGGTTACACTGAGGTGTTTTGCGTGTTCATTCGCAAGAGGTCGGGCAGCTGAGACTGCCAAGGCCATCAGAAGCATAACCATGGTTATGAACACCACACACTTTGTCATAACTTGAATCTGACTCATTTTCATTTTTGGATTAATTGGAAGTTATATTGTTAATTTGGATGGATGAAGTTTGCAAGAATGAATGAAGTATATATATAGTGGTTATATATATATATATATATGAAGGGAAGACAAATTTCATTGATTAATATTAAAAACATAAATTATAAATTATTGAGACAGTAAGTTGTACCAGCAGGCATATGCTGTTAGATCATCTATACATGATGGATAATGAATTATCGATTTAATTTAATAATCATCACATTGATTAAAATACTTCATTTTATATTAAGGACGTTGTAAAAGGGTTTACTATAAGAAGCTAAAAGCAGAACCATTGAACAATTTATTTAGAAGAGTTATTATTATTAAACGGTTTTGAATTTAGGATAAGACACGTATGGACTATATGTATTTCCCAATTGGCGGTGTTGATGTTTTATTAAACGTAATATTTGCTCTTTGTAATTTTACCTTCTTACATCAGTTACATGTAGCTTTGCATAAATAATGTCATCTCAATAAACTTTTATGTACCATTAATACTAGTAGTATATAGTAATAATGCAATATACTACCCTGTTTCATATTATTTGCAATGATTTGACATAAAATAAATAGAAAAAATGTCTAATTATTATAAATAACATGAAACAAAGGTATTATATATATATTTGACTTATAATTAGGATTACATGTGCAGATGTAATAAAGTCTTGAGTAAATAAATGCACGCGCCTCTCGTATTGTGTTATTTTATTTTAAGGTCGTGCATATCGTTTGGTTCATACTAAATTGTTTTCTTTAGATAGCAGTTTAAAAAATAACTAGTTGTTTAATGAAGAAGTCCCAGTTAAAATCGTAAATAAATTAACAAATATACCCCGTCATCATACATTTTTCATATTTATATCAACAATCGTGGCCCACGGGGCTTTTTTTTAATACGATATTGCCACTTAAAATATGTTTATCAAAATAATAAACTTTTATTTTCTCGTTAACCTCATATATTTGACTATTCGCCCCTAAAAAAAAAAGTTGATTAATATATTAATTCAGTTAGTTGCAGAGCAGTTTTTAAAGATTTGCCTCAACAGCAAAATCAAACAAATCCCCCTCTCTCAAGCCCCATGCTCTTCAATTCTTTAATAAATCCACGAGTGGGTTTCTGGTGCGGCTGGCCGCACCATGCGGCAGGTTACCAAATCAGCAAATGACAAATTAACCCCAAGACAAAAGTAACCCTTGACTGACGTAGTAACCCCTGACCTAGTAACCCCAAGTAACCTCTAATCGACCTAGTAACCCCCGACCTGGTAACCCCAAGTAACCCCTCACGGACATAATAACCCCCAACCTAGTAACCCCAAGTAACCCCTAACCGACCTAGTAACCCCAAGTAACCTCTGACTGTCAACCTAGTAACCTGAAGTAACCCCTAACCGACCTAGTAAACCCCGACCTAATAACCCCTGACCGCCGACCTAGTAACCCCTAACCGAACCACCTAGTAACCCCTGACCGGATCTAGTAACCCCTTACCCACCACCAACAAAAAACTACCACCACTAATGAACCACTACCAACCTAAACGCCTTGCCACTAGCCCCTAACCCACAAACAAACCCCGATCCAACTTAACCATTAAAAAAAATCAAATCAAACAAATACCTTAAAATGTTAGCAATGATTTCGAATATCACTTCAAATATGGCTAAAAAGGTCAAATTCGACCATGAAAATTCTAGATCTAGAGTTTTCATGACTGAATTTAGCCTTAAAAACCTTGAACTTGTTTTCCGGCGACGGAGTCACCAAACCACCACTACCCTCCCAGCGAAACCACTATTTCCGACAAATGAACCACCGATTAACGAACCATGAAGACGATGATTGCAAAATTTGTGTTACGTTCTCTGGGGAAATGTGAAGGTTCTGGCTTGAAAAAGAAGAAAAGAGGAGAGAGAAAGAGGAGAGAGAGGAGAGAGAAAAAGAATTTAAAAAAATAAAAATAAAAAATTGTGACCGGCCACACGGTGTGGCCAGCCACATATGAAACTTTGTATAAATCCACAATTAAACATCTCCGATTTATTCCCCTACTGTATTACGTGGTGTAAGAAACCACAAAAGAGTAATAATATAAAAAAATAACTGAATTCTAATCAACTAAGGGCCTGATTACTGAACTAAGTTGAGCTAAAATAATTTATAAGAGAAGGAAATTAGAGTATGAACTGAGCTGAACTGAAATAAAGCTGAAAAGAACATACCCTAAATTAGTTGACAACCACTATAATACGTCTTTCACCACGCCAAGTCGCCAACCATATGTGCATGGTGCACCAAAGGGTAATTTTTGCTCATTTGATGATTAAATGAGCAATAATCATCAAAATGACCAAACAATAATAATAATCATCAAAATGACCAAACAATATCATTGGGTACACCGTGCACCAGGTGTATATAACAATCTCTCGCATTCTATTATAACACTATTTTTCAGAAACAACAAATGATTCAAAACTTGTACACTTATATTCCCTCTACCTTTCATTTGTTTTTCACACTTTTCTTCTTCGTCTCCAAGATTTTTAGGTAGATTGAAAAAAAAAATAGATTTTTTTTTAAAAAAAAAAAATGTAAAGTGGGAATAAAATTATAAAAAGAGAGTATTCTCTTGGAACATTTTACAATCATAATACTAAAAACTTTAGCATTTGATAGTAATATGATCCATGGAATTGTAAAGATCCCAGAGTGCCAAAGGATAGACAATCAAGAAAATTTTAAAAGATACTAAATTACTAACATATAAAATTACTCATCATTTCATCAATATTTCTACTACTATGCATTACATCATTCAACTTCAAAAATTATATTTGCCTCGCTGTGAGCTCTGTTTTAGCCAATACAGATGAACTCAAACCATTTTTGTCATACCCAATTTAGGATCCTTGTAGTCATTCAGTTTAACACGATAATTGCTGACATTTGTATATCCAATAAACCAGCAGAAAAGCTTGAGAATTTAAAGATTAACTACCTCTCAGGCTTTAACGAAAGGCCACAACTTCCCAATAGAATTCACCATATCCTGAGAAGTATCAGACTTCTGCTTGATGTCTTCTGAGTCATAGCAGCACTGGAAAAAGATGGAAGACATTAGGGGGAAAAAAAAACATAATAGCGATACTACTTTGAAAAAAAATATATATGTCCATTTTAAAATAGATTATTAGCTAAAAAAAACAATGTTGTGGCGTTGTGCTTGTTTAATAAACTAGGACCACAAAGTTATAGACAAGTAAATGGCTAGTTATCTTCTTTCGACCTTATAAAACAAGTAACAAGCACAACATTGTCTTTTTTCTTCATACCCATCCACAGGGAGGGAGGAAGGCAGGCTATGTCACTGAGTCTGACAACATTTATACCAAGTACTAGCAGCCGTGTTACACATCTAAAATTTCTAAATCAAGGAAAGCTAAAATGCGGAAATCATACCAAAATTACCTTTTGTAAGAATCCTAAGAAGAATGCTTCATCCGTTTCACTTCTCACTCAATGAAGAACTTCTTCCTGAACGGCTGGAGTGGCTGGCCAGACGCCAGTTTGAACTCACACCCAAATTCAGCTTCTAACAGTCGATGGTTATCTTTAGCACGGTTCATCACAAAAGAAACATTCATATTATCTCCTTTACTACATCGAATGGGAGAATTTAAGAGGAAGACCTGAGATATAGAGCCATAAAAAAATATCACAACAGTTGCAAACTAGCAATGACATAATTTAGTATCAAGCACACCATGAGAAGCAATTATGTTCATTAACCAATGAAAGTATGAAACAATTCTATATATAATCCTCCCATCAAAAAAAATTCCTAATTAAAGACGCAATTATCTTGGGATAGGGAGGATCATATATTCATATACAATAAACTCCCCAGCAATGGCCCCATAAGTAAAACTTATTCTCTTAATTTCAAATGAAAACCAGACAAATATGTCAGGTAGTCGATAATGGCAGAGAGTGCCCTTTGGCAACAAGAATAACGCATCCAAAAGAACAAACATAATGCTCTTCTTTCTTTTCAATGAAAAGGTAACTATAGATTTTCATACGCAAGTGTATATTCATCCCCGGAAGTATTCATCAAAAGTCAACACAACTAAAAAATGGCCATAATCAATAAAAATAAACCTACTAGATTCATATGAAGACAGATTAAATCAAGGAGTAATCACTGTCTAGAGTCTAAAATATGCTTTTCTTCTAAGTTCCAACTAATTTAAGAATAAACAAAATTCAAACATGCTATATCTTTGCTTGCTGCAGTACTTACTTGCTGACCCCAATGTGTGCCATTTTCAATACTTGGGGCAGTTGACAACTCAATCTCAGTTGTAGCAGGACTTTCACTTCTTCCCTGAGATAACAAAATAATACGTGTAAAAAATATATAATCAATGATTTTTTTACAAATATCAAGCGTGCTTTGGACATAATGAAATTCTACTTACTCGGAAATGAACATCAAACCAGCCTCCAAATCCAGAGAACTTTGTATCCTCCTCCAAGATTGATGAGAAAAATTGAGTTTTGATAACAAGGATATCTTCAACCGTAGCAGTTAAACAATCCATCTCCTTGATGATGGAAGCTGTTCCGATGACTTGTTCAGGACGAAGGTTGTTCCACAATGAAGTCTGAAATTATAATGGCCAAGCTCAATAAAAGATATAATAAAAGCTAATGTATTTGATAAAAAGGAAAATACTTAGAACTGGAGTAAAAGACATCATTCACTTGCATAACTTATAACTACTTAAATTGCCAGTTCATTTCACAAGGGTAATTTGAGAAGCAACATCTGTATGTAATTAGGCGATACATGTCTCATCACATACAATCAATATCAATATACAAAGAATGCATCTTCAACAATTAATTACTTATTATATGTATTTTTGTTGAATATTTTCACCAGTGCTAAGAAGAAGTAACCTTAAATAAAGCTATAAACATTCAAGCAAACATATGTCATTCATGCACATTACATTGCAGATAAACCTGCAGCACACATGCACAAATGCTCACATTCAGACACCAAAAAAGTGGTTGTCAGGGGGACAATGCAGCATTATTCTCAATGACCTTTTTTTAAAAAAAAAAAAAAAAAACTCTTATTTTCTGAACACACTTGTACAAAGATGTAAATTTTAGCTCAGTTTATAAATATGAGATTTGGACCCATAGACGAAATGGTAAACTGAGCATGAAGAGAACAAAATTCCAAATCTACTCAAGAAGAAAAACATCATAATTTTTTTTTTTCAATGCTTAAGAAAAACAAATGACCGCTGACCTGTAGGTAGTATTTCTTCTGCTCATCAGTAAAAGGCTCTGTGAGAATACTCATATCAACACCATAGGAGTTCCTAGTGTCATCAATAAAACCATGCCATTCTTCCATAGTTCCATCATAGTGATCCCTTTTCTGATCTATCAAGTGAGATTTTATAGGAGCCAACCATATGCGTGCATGACTTGGATACCTGCAATACCCGATTCCCTCCAATTATTAAACATTAGGGTGTTATGCTAAATTTCATGACACAAGTGTGAATAGAGACAATCTATAAGAGGAGAGGCATCTCAACAATACTGTTAAATGCATAACAATGTGATTTTGAAGCATGAGAAAATGGCCTCTTTGGAGTCTACCAAATTTAGTTATACTACTATATATATATCCTTTTCCATGGGCAAGTGTTAGTCCTAGAATTAAGCCGTCAAAAAGAAAATAACTGTCGCTTAATTCTCACAAGACATACTGCCAAAAACAATTATTTTGGAAATCAAAGCAACTAACTTCAAAATCACCAATTGGCTAAAAGCTTAGGTGATGCTTGGGTAGAGTGTTAGACCATTGATGATTGTCATGATACCAGCTCATCTATAACTTCACATAGGCATTTTAAACTTTGGGCCAACTCCAAATACAGTCACCAGATTAATACAATCACCAGACTTTGATAAACTTCCCTAAGGTCTAACCATCGATCATAAGTCTTCACTCTAATATACTACTGAATTTGCAGCAGCTCATCTCAAGTAAAATGCTATCAAGCAACTTCAAGTCTATATGAATTAACAATCACTAGCCTGATTGCTTCCTTCACCATAATTTTTACAAAGGCTATGCATCCCCAATAATGAATTGTCATCACCTAAGCAATTCCACTTCCACATCAACTAGAATTTTTCATTTACAATTTCAACCTCTTAACTTGTTCGGAGTGTACATGTTGATCTGTTAATGGGAAAAGCAACTATAAATGCCATCCCTAACTATATGTTCTTTGATTCAGTTCAGAGCCATTGAGAATGAAGATTAGATTTAGCAAACAGCTCAATAGTAGCAACTGTGATATGACTGATAAGTGATAACCAAAACTTACAACAAAATTCTACTTCACATTAATATATTACCAAAACAATATAGCATCGCTGATGAACCCTTACACAAAAGTGTTCAAGGTGGATCTTCAACTAAATAATTCCTTGACAAAAAACACCAGACATACATTCAACAAACTAATAAATTCTAGAGTCCGGTGTGGCTCTCATGGGTAGCTCGTAACCTTCTTTGGAGTTCACAGCATAACAAGTCATATAGTATCCCTATACAAACTGAGGGAAGGGTATTAAAATTTAAAAATATGCCCTAAGCCTATCCAGCAGGGTTTCACAGCCATGGCAGGACATCCCAGTTTTAAGCCCCACAACCCCTCTTTATAATCTTAAAGGAACAAAAGTGACCACTCCAAAAGCATTTTGTTTCATGTTCAAATAATAAGAGTAAATACGTCAAAATCCAAACCTCAAACCACCTGCTATCACTTCTACTGTTCTACGGAATTACAAGGATTTTAATCTTAGGGCCTTAATATTTCACTGTAATTGCAGTTAATAAAGCCAGCCCCTTAAAAATCTCTACAAACAATAATTGAGGAAGGAGCTTCCATTACCAGAACATACATCAGTAAAGATTGAAATCAGCAAGAAAAAGCCACAGACTTAATATGACTTACATAACTCCAGTCGGCTTCAGCCATCGATCCCGTGCACAGATCACAGAATCAAACATGGACTCACGAAGCAAAAAGTATCCCATCCACTCTGATATAATTACATCAACTGTTCATCCAGTAGCATCATTAGGTACTTAATTTCACCGATCAAAGCTGAAAGTGTAAAAAACTTCAAAAGGACAAGAAGTAAAAACCTTTTTCCGGAAGAGTAACATCTTCCATAGAACCCTCAATGACTTCAACAATGTCCTCAAGGCCATTTGCTTTAACAAGCAGTCGAGCATGCTCAGACATCTTTGTAGCTTCCACTGCATAGACCTTCCGTGCACCCGCTTGTGCAGACCAAATTGCAAGGATACCACTACCAGTTCCTACATCCAACACAGTCTTTTTCCACACAAACAAAAAATGATAACACAAATCAGACCACTATCAAACTTCAATCACTAATTTATTCATTATACCAGATACATTTAGTCACTCACTGAAATCTCAAACTCTCCATTCAGAAATAACCATCATCTTGCTCCAACTCCTCATAGTTAAGAATATGGCATGCATTCCCTTTAACAAAGTCTTTACACTCTCACCATCACTCATTCAAAGTCGACCATTGTCTCCGAAAACCCAATCATAAAAACCTAACTATTACAGGAAAGATAACAACTTATTCCAGGATATTCCAACAACAATATTCCGCACATGTAATTTTGTAAAAATTACAGCAGAAATCATTCACACAATGTGCTCCGACAAGCAGCTCCCAATCCACAAAAATGGCATAAAAATACACAAAATCCAACATACCCTTTTACACAAAAACTTTTTTTTTAAACCCAAAAACCAATAAATATGCATAAACTTGATGATTCCAGAAACCCCAGAAAATACCCCAAAAAAAAAAACCAAAAATTACAAGAATAAATTGAAATACTTTTTCATAAAGACATAAAATTAGAAAGAGAGAAAAGGGGTAAACCTTGCCAATAAAATGGTGTTTGTTCTGGGAAATGGAGTTATAATAAGCATCCATTCGAACACGATCAGAAAGCATTTCTTTCTGGTGGTACAAGAAAGAGTAAGTGCAGAAGTAATTGGCGTAATCTACACCCTTGTCGACCGATCCTGGGCCAGCGCCGTCGAGTCCCCGCTCTCCGCCGCCATTAACATATGAGCTTCCCATGGTATTTTCTCTCTGTTTGGGTGTTGAGTGGAGTGAGAGAAAATTAGAGGGAGACTAGAGAAAGATGAATTATTTAGGGCAAAGGCCTTTTATACCCTTCACTTCTCAATGAATCAATTCTCATAAATGATACAAGTATTTTAAAGTGGGTCCCTTGGTACTTGCTACTCCTCTTTGAGAATATAAAATGATTATGAATCGGGTCGAAGTGAATAAAACTTGAATCAAACTCGATTGAATGAAGTTGATATAAAAAGAACTTGAATCGAGCTCGTTTAAATGAAAATTAAGTTCAAAATGGTAAGGTCTAAGGGTCTGTTCTCTTCCGTTGAAATTCAGTTCAATTCAGGGCCTGTTCATATTTACTGAACTGAGCTGAACTGAACTGAACCGAACTGAACTGATTGGAGCTAAACTGAACTGAACTGAACTGAATTGATTGGAACTGAACTGAACTGAACTGAACTAAGCTGAAATGAATATTTTATGAGAGAGGAAAATTAAGAGCTGAACTGAACTGAACTGAACTGAAAATAAGTAAATATGAACAGGCCCTCAGTTCAGCTCAGTTCAGTTCATCTCAATTCAGTTCAGTTCAGTTCAGTTCAGCTTTTAATTTATGTCTAATGATATTACTAATGATATAAAGCCAAATTTCATTCTTTTAACCTCTTATTACAACGACGACGACAACAACAACAACAACAACAACAATAATAATAAAAATAATAATAACAATAATAATAATAACAACTGATTAGGGGATTTTGCTCCCACCAATCGGAATGCGCCACGTGGGCCAATCAGGTCCTGCCAAGTGTCCCCCAGTTGGACCTCTCAGGGCTTGCCACGTGGCACACGCTTATTCGTCCACCCTGGACCTATTATGTCATGACACGTGGCATACTCCATGCCTAATGGAGAAGTCGGCCACCTAGGCCCAACTTCCGAGGGAAGCCCAATCAGCCCAAGGTTAACCTAAACCTAGGGTTGGCGCGTTTCCCGAGGTTATAAATACCTCCCTTAATCCTCATTAAGGGGGAGGACGCAGATTACACACATTAAACACTCTCACCTAGAGAGACCCAATCACTTTAATTTCCGCATTAATTACTCCTTAATCAAGTACTAACTTGACCGTCGGAGGCGGATCTCCAATCATCCGGAGCATCCATTTGTTTTGCAGGTACAGGCGTCCGGTTCCAGTCTCGGAATTGTAACTCTCCCGCAGGACATCAGAAAACCCTGAAACATTTTTGGCGCCGTCTGTGGGGAGAGTACTTCTGAGATGGCATCCACGTTTGTACCGGCTCCTGAAGAGAGACGTCCCCTGGACGACTCTCTAGTTCAGTCGGACCACGATACTGAGAATGAATTTGAAGTTGAAGCTCACACAGCTTCAGACGGTACCCTAAGGGCCCGACGTACCCGTCATACCGAAAGGAGGGAACGGGAACATCTTCAAACTGGAAGTGAGCTAGCAGGCGCACCGCCTGTTCGGCAGCAGCCGACTGATGAGTCTGCTCCCATCACAACGAACGAACTCATGACCTTCATGAGGGACTTCAAGGGAGAAATTCAAGAGTTGATCAACAAGAAGCCGCCTGCTCTGGACAAGGAGCAGTCGGCTAAGAAACCCTCCACTTCACGGAAGAGGAAGCCAGTTCAAGGGCGAGAGGCGACCCCTCATCCTAAATCTAGGAAGTGGGAGCCGCCTGCCCTTGATTTCACAAAATACCGTTTTCCTACTCCAGGAAAGAGGAAACCTGTTCGTCATATTCAGGCGGACGGGTCGAGGAAAACATACACAGATGCTCGGCTACTGCTAGAGCAGAAGAAGAGTAACCGATTGTCAGAGTCGGCCTCTACTTCAAAATTCCAAGACAGTCTGCGCAATACCTCGATGAGGCATACTCAGTCGTATCATGAGAGTCAGTCAGGCGGCACCTCCCGTCAGTCCGGCTTTCATAGCGACCAGGCGGTACCAAACTTACCGTTTGTACCGCAACAACAGTATTTTTTGCAGCCACCTCCGTTTGGTGGGCATGCAGCAAAAAATGTCCAACCTATGGACTGGCAGCTACGGTTGCTTAGACTTGGCGAACAGCCGTCGGCCTTCTCCAAGGAAATTACTGAAGCCGCTCAGCCGGCCAAAGTGAAAAATGTATTAGTAGGCGCCTATGACGGCACTACTAACCCAGAAGACCATCTGATGGCATTCACCAACCTGATGTACCTTCAAGGGTTGGATGATCCCACTTGGTGCAAGTGTTTCCCAGCGACTCTCAAAGGAATAGCACAACAATGGTTCGGCAACCTGCCAACTGGTTGTGTAAATAACTTCAGGACGCTTGCTTACTTATTCACCTCCAACTTCGCCATGAACATCCCTGCGAAGAAGACGACCCTTGATTTAAGAACGATTCAGCAGGGCGAGAAGGAGGGGCTTCGTTCTTACATCAGGCGGTTTAACCTGATGAGAATACAGATTCAAGGGTTACCGGATGAAGTAGCCTATACTGACTTTTTCAGAGGTCTCAAAGACGGGTCGACCTTCAAATTTGATTTGGTCCGAAAGAGGGTGGCGACTCTTCAAGAGGCCTTGATTGAAGCGGAAGCCTATATACAGGCGACTGATCTTTGTAGTACGGTAAAACAGTCAGACGGGAAAAGGTCCGACAAAAGAGAAGGACGACAGAAATAGTCGTCAAACAAAGATGAGAAGAGAAAAGAGGTTTGGGCGGCTGATTCCTCTAAACAGCCGGCCCAGAAGAAGAAAAAAGAATTCAAACCATACTCCCCAAAGTATGCGTTTAACAAGGATAGCCAATTTATCCTAAAGGAAATCAAGGGACGGATCTCAATTGAGAAGCCGGTCCCCATGAAGGGTTCTGCAAACAACCGGAACCAAGAAAAATTATGTGATTATCATGAAGATGTTGGTCATCACACCAATGAATGCATCAGTCTCATGCGGTATCTGGACCGCCTGGCTGAGCAAGGTGATCTTGACACTTATGTCAAGAAATCTACGGGGAACACTTCCTCGAAAAAGCAGTCGGCCAAAAAGAATCAACAGGCCGACAGCCCCGATACAGATGATGCAGTCGTCTACACCATTGCAGGCGGCTTCTCAGGAGGCGGCCCCACTATTAGGGGCAACAAAGACAATATCAACGGCTAGATGTAAATTCCGTTCACCAAGAACGGCCCTCCAAATATCCATTTCCTGAGATTGTCATCACTGAAGAAGATCTAGGAGGGGTAAGAGGGCCGCATGACGACCCTATCGTTATTGAATGTAAAGTGGCCAACCAGAGAGTTGGCCGAATCCTCATAGATACCGGAAGCTCCTCAGATCTCATCAGTAGCAAATGTCTGTCGAAACTAAAATATCAAACTGATGCATACATCCGGCATCCCACCCTTTAGTAGGGTTTGGAGGAGGAGTCGTCCACCCAGTGGGACGAGTGGATTTACCCATCCGCCTGGGTGAAAAAGGGGAAGGACGACACATGGTAGTCCGGTTCCTGGTAGTAGAAGAACTCTCGGCCTACAACATAATTCTGGGACGACCAACCCTGAATAATTCCAAGGCTGTTATAATCCCATCTCTTATGTTGCTCAAGTTTGAGAGGGATAATGGAACAGTCGGGTCCCTAAGGGGAGATCAGAGGATGGCCCGAGAGTGCTATCTCTCGGATGTCAAGCCCACTGTTATGGTCGCTGGGTCGAGTGGTGGAAAAATAGACCTTGACAATGTTAAGGAGAGTGCGCCTGTTCAAGAAGCAGGCGGCAAGAAGAGAAAGAGATCCCAGACGGGGGCCGCAAGAAAAGACAGAAAATAGCAATCATTGGCAGTAATCCTGGGCACCGTGCCGGGCCGAGCCGCCGCGGGCCGTGCCTGGCGGGCCACGGGCTGGTTCGTGCCGTGCCGGTCGTGCCGGCGGGCCCAGGATTTCGTGTCGTGCCGTGCCGGCCATTTTCACAGGCCAGCCCACGGCACGGCACGGCCCTCGTGCCTGGCGGGCTCGTGCCGTGCCGGCCACGTGCCGGCCTGCGGGCTGGTGCAGTTTTCAAATATTTTTATTTTTTTTTTTTAATATATGACAACATTATAAATTAATAAGTTTATAATGTATATAAGTTATAAAATTATAATTATAAGTTTTATAAGGTAACTTATAAGTTTATAACTTATAAGTTATAAGTTATTAAGTTATGAATTTTATAATTATAAGTTGAATATTTATGTTTTATAATTTGTATATTCAATATTTATATTTATATATTTACTTTATACTATTACTTTAAAATTTAATGTTTATGATTTATTAATAATTGGTATAATTTTATTTTTTTTAATATGAATTTACAAATTGTAACAAAACGGGGAAAAAAGGCAAATTGGACTTTGGATGTGAATAATGCGTACTTTATATTATTATTACTTGAGTTGAGAAAATTGTACAATGATAACAATGATAAAAATCATACAATGATGGTATTAAACAAAAATTGGAAAATGATAAAATTGATATTTTTAAAATCGTACAATATACAATAATTGTCTATTCTTCTTCTCCTTCTTCTTGCTCGTCTTCGTCTTCGTCTTCGCCTTCGCCTTCAAGGTCATCGGCTAGTTGCATAGATTGGGAACTAGCCGAACCCGAACCGGAAGCGGAGGTTCCTTCTTCGTTGTCGTTGTGGTCGTAAGAACGGTCTTGTGAGCGATTTTCCGCATCCAACCAATCTTTGAAACACACGCACATTTCTAGTGTTTCGGGTTTTAGACTTGTTCTTCTATCGTCTAAAACCCTTCCGGATGCGCTGAAAGCTCGTTCGGAGGCGACGGAGGAAACTTGGATAGCAAGAATGTCTCGTGCCATTGCCGCCAAAGTTGGATGCTTCGAGCTTTGTTGTTTCCACCATGCAAGGAGGTCGAGGCTGTTTATCTCATCGTCGTCCATGCCTTTGGTGAAGTCGTAACTCAGGTACATCTGCAACTCCGAGACGTCGCTTTGCGTTCTCCTGATTGATGAATCACCTGAAAACCTTGAAATCAAGTTAGTAGCTTGTGAAAATAAATGTTTGGCCTTCTTACTTACGTTTTTGGATGGTTGGGAAGGCCCTGAGCGAGGAACGGTGCCATATTTGGCTTCATAGACTCTATATAAAGCAAAAAACTGATCCTTCACATTATTCTTATAGTTTTCTACATCATCGTCAAGAAACATGCATTGAAAGTAAATGTCAACTAACATAAATGTGTTTTCATACTTTTGCCTAGGATCTAATATGGAAGCAAAAATATAAATCAAAGGAATCTCACTATAATATTTACGCCACTTTTTTTCCATTGCTGGAAGATACTGATCATAATCACTTTGATGGCGATGATCAGCGAAAAGTTGGGCGAGTAAGCATGCATTAGAAAGAAAGTTTTGAGCACAAGGATTGTAAACAGTAGAAAAACAATACGTCATGTTATATAATAACTGTAAAAATTGCATATATCTTTCACAGTTTTTCCAATCATCATCATACAAAGCATTTTGTGGAAATTTTTGGTTGTAAAATAATGTTAACGGGCCCTTGTACTCAATTGCCTTTGTTAACATGTCATAGGTGGAATTCCACCTAGTTGGGCAATCGGTTCTAATTTTTATTACCCTTATCTTTTGTTGTTTTAGAAAACTCTTCCATTCTTGGTATCTCATGTTAGAGCTATTAATAGACATAATAGCATCTCTGATTTTGCTGTAGTATGGGCCAATTGCCCGAACTCCATCCTGTACACATAAGTTAAGTACATGGCAAACACATCTAATATGAAGAGCTTCACCGTCTAATAGTACATCGGTTAAGTTTTGTTTGATAAGATTAGCTGTGTATGTCATAGAGGTTGCATTATCAAAAGTCATAGACATCATTTTATCTCGAAGGTTGTATTCGTCTATTGCTTGCATTAAATGGTGAGCAATGTTAATGCCGGTGTGTGGGTATTCCAGCATTTTGAAATGTATTATTCTTTTTTGTAACATCCATTGATCATCTACCCAATGGCAAGTCACACATAAATAGTGATATTTATAACCACTATCCCAAGAATCGGCTGTTAAAGATACTCTACAGTTAAGGTTACTCAATTCGGCTTGTAACCGGACTTTGTACTCTAGGAAATTTTTCATTGCGGCGGAACGAACGGTTTTCCTAGAGATTCTTTTATGTTGGGGTTGTAGTGCTTTGTTAATGTAGGTGTTGAATGCGTCACTTTCCGAGAAAAGAAAAGGTTGTTCGGCGTGTACTATCATTTTTCCTAGTTCATCCCTATCCCTCTCATAGTTGTATGTAAAGCTGTATGGATGGAATTGGGAAATTTTGGGCTGGGTTGGATCACTAGCTGGTTTTGCACAAGCTTTCATGTGTCTAGATAAGTGTCCCGTCCCGTTTTTGGTAACTGCCGTGAATACACTATTACATGTTTTACATTTTGCCCATTGTTCACCATCTTTACTTAGGACAAAATAACGCCATACCTCACTCCTTCGGTTTTTCAAAAGTAGCATCTCAGTTTCGGTTAACCATTCATGATGTGTGTGATGGTTAGTAGTGAGACTAGTGGGAGTGGCAGTAGAAGGGGTAGAACCTGAGGGAATTCGGGTACTTTCTTGGCTACCTTGGCTAGAACAATAGTTTTGTTGATCACCGATATAATTAGGTGGAAATTGGTATGGTGGTAGTGGAAATTGGTTTAGTGGTGGTGCTGGAAATCCCGACGTATTATATGGCTCATAGCCCGGGGGGAAGTAAATGGGGTCATTGGTTTGACTCGTAATTTGGGGGCTCGTTGTATTTGGTGGTTCCCTAGAACTACTACTACGGATAAGTCGGCCTTTCCCCCTAGACCTAGATGATGGGTTGTTCGATGCCATAATTAACAATTAATTTTTTAACAAAAAGTGGTTAACTATAATAATAATAATTAATAACAACAATTTTAACAATAAAAATATCAATAATATTAATTAATAACAACAACTATAACAATAACAATAACAACAAAAATAAATAATAACAACAATTGTAACAATAATAATAATTAATAACAACAATTATAACAACAACAATAACAATTAACAACAATAATAATTAAACAAGATTATTCTAATAATAACAATAAAACAATAATAAATTTAAGATTAGTTTAGATCTTACAACCGTGCTTCAACGCTCCACTAATTACGATTACGAACTTTTTAATTTTTTCCGATATTAGGAAAATAATTAGAGAATTTAAGAGAATAATTAGAGAATTTAAGAAAATAAGGATTATTAGAGATTTAGAGAATATAAGAGATAAGAAGAAGAGATTGTGATTTTGTGATTTGGGAATGAAATAAAGCTGAGTATTTATAGAATTTTTGGGGAGAAAATTGGCAAAAAACTAGCCGTTTTTTACCCGTTTTTTTGGCTTATTAGAGCTAGATGAAACGGTAACATTACCGTTGGCCCGCGGGCCGTGCCTACGGGCCAGCACGGCGGGCCATGCCCGTGCTCGTGCCGGGCCGTGCCTGGGAATTCTCAACCCTGTCAGTGGCACGGCCCGTGGCACGGGAGTTGAACTTCGTGCCGTGCCGTGCTTAAATTCGGGCCGTGCCGGGCTGCGCCGAACGGCGGGCCGTGCCGGGCGGCACGCGGGCCAACCCGGCCCGTGCCCAGGTTTAATTGGCAGAGGAGCGGTCGGATGAATTCCGCCCTTAGCCAACTGGTGAGCATACGGACCTGATCTTAGATGACTCGCGTCCTGACAGAACAGTTAAAGTTGGAACGACTGCTCTAAGGGTCCTGGGTGACGACTTTCACAAACTATTGAAAGAATACAAGGACATCTTTGCATTCGAAGTCCATGAAATGCCAGGCATCAGTCCTGATCTGGCGGTACATAAACTGGCCGTGGATCCGAAAAAGAAGCCGGTAAGGCAGAAGAAGCGGAACCATGGCGAAGAAAGAAGTCAGGCGGCAGCCGCCGAAGTTAACAAATTACTTGATGCAGGGTTCATCCGGCAATGTTACTTCCCAGACTGGGTTGCAAATGTGGTGCTTGTTAAAAAGCCGAATGGCACCTGGCGAATGTGTGTAGACT
This sequence comes from Chenopodium quinoa, assembly GCF_001683475.1. Classification (NCBI taxonomy): domain Eukaryota; kingdom Viridiplantae; phylum Streptophyta; class Magnoliopsida; order Caryophyllales; family Amaranthaceae; genus Chenopodium; species Chenopodium quinoa. The sequence continues at coordinate 929,589 of NW_018742969.1, forward strand.
ACACAGACTTAAACAAGGCGTGCCCCAAAGACAGTTACCCTCTGCCTAAAATTGATAACCTGGTCGACTCAACAGCCGGCCATGCTTTGATGAGCTTTATGGACACTTACTCTGGTTTCCATCAAATTCCTTTATGGAAGAAAGATCAGGAGAAGACGGCCTTCGTCACTGACCACCATGGAGTCGTCAGGCCGGATGATCAAATGGGCCATAGAAATTCAGAGCCTCGAAGTTACTTTCGAGCCTAGAAAAGCAGTGAAGGGGCAAGCCTTTGCTGACTTTATTGTTGAGATGACTCGTCCCCCTGATTCTCGAGATCCAGACCAAGTCTGGAAGGTATATGTGGATGGAAGCTCTACATCAAATGGTTGTGGAGCAGGCGTCATATGTCAGTCGCCAGAGGGCGATAGGTACGAGTATGCTCTACGCTTCAGTTTTCAGGCCTCAAACAATGAGGCAGAATATGAAGCTTTACTAGCTGGAATCCGCATGTGCAAGGCGGAAGGGGCACGAAAGATAGACGCCTGTTCCGATTCACAATTGATAGTGAGTCAGTATAATGGCGAATACGAAGCAACCCATCCGACCATGATCAAGTATTTACAGGCGGTACGACAGGCGGTCGGATCCCTTGAAGATTTTCGTCTGACTCAAGTGCCGAGATCAGAAAACAACCAGGCGGATGCACTTTCAAAATTAGCATCATCCGCTTCTTGTGATACTCCTCGAACTGTTTTTTGGGAAGTAATGGAGAAGAGAAGCATCGAGGAAGACCCTATTGGAATCCTAGACAGAAGCTCAACATGGATGGATCCAATCAGGGCATATCTGACAAACAGTACCCTGCCGGATGATCATCAACAGGCGGCAGCACTGAAAAAACGAGCAACCAGTTTTGAAATGATAAAGGGAGAACTTCACAAAAGGAGGTACCTTCAACCCTTCTTGAAGTGTGTTACTCCAGAAAAGGGGCGAGAGATACTAGACGATCTTCACTCTGGTTACTGTGCTTCCCATATAGGCGGTAGGACGCTTGCTCAACGGGCAAGGCGGCAGGGCTACTTTTGACCTACTTTAGAAGCAGATGCAATGGAGATGGTGAAAAAATGTGACAAGTGCCAAAGGTTTGGAAAACTAATTCACCGTCCGGCTACTGACCTCACTACCATTCATAGCCCACTACCGTTTGCTAAGTGGGGCATGGATATTCTGGGTCCATATACGCCTGCTACAGGTGGAAGGAGGTACATACTTGTTGCAGTCGACTACTTCACTAAATGGGTAGAGGCGGAGGCTGTAAAGGGAATCAAGACGAAGGATGTAATTTCATTCATTTGGAAAAATGTCACCACTCGGTTCGAGGTTCCCATGTCTATGGTTTTTGATAATGGTCCCCAATTTGAGACGCCTGTTCTCAAAAGCTGGTTGGGTGACCAAGGAATTGCACACTACTTTGCATCTGTCGGCCGTCCACAAGCAAACGGCCAGGTAGAAGCCTTTAATAAAATCATCTCAGACGATCTCAAGAAAAAGATTGAACGAGCAAGCGGCCTATGGGAGGATGAATTACCACATGTTCTCTGGGCCATTAGGACGACTGAAAAAGGGGCGACTGGAGAAACTCCATTCCTCCTAACTTATGGTGCGGAAGCTGTTCTTCCAATAGAACACTACGAGCCGACTCTTCGAGTAATACTATATGACGAAGAGGCAAATGGGAAGCCATGCGCCTGGCATTAGACTCACTCCCGGAAAGGAGGGGCAATGCTGTCTTGCGCCATGAAATTTACCGCCTGAGAATGACTAGATCATACAACAAAAAAGTACACAGGCGTCCACTCAAAGTGGGGGACTTTGTATATAGAAAAATGGAAGCAGTTGGTAGGGCTAATGAGTCTGGCAAACTAACTCCCAACTGGGAAGGACCCTACCGAATCTGTGAAGAGGTCAGGGACGGTACCTACCGTCTGGAAACACCAGACGACCAACCGTTGCCTCGAACTTGGAATGTAGATAATCTTAAGAAATATTTCTTTTGAATGATGCAAATAGTCAAGGGCTACTTAATAAAAGTTTGCTGTTTCATTCAATTTTGTACTAAGAGGGGCACGCCTACTAACAAACAGTCGGCTACTCTCCATATTTAGTTTTCATCTTTACCTAAGAGGGGCATGCCTACTGACAAACAGTCGGCTACTCTCCATGTTTAATTTTTATTCTTACTTAAGAGGGGCACGCCGCTTGTTTCACTCAACCGGCTACTCTCCCATAATACAGTTCACCAAGAACTATCAAAGGCTCATGGCTAAAATGATCAGACCAGGCGTCAAGCCAACTGATCAAAATATAAAAATTCAATTCGACCTGTCCCAACGTTATAGCAGGCGTCCGACGGCATCCGTCGCAGAGAACAGCTCCTTTTTGGGTGGAACATTGTTCTATAAAATCATTACACGGCACCTATACGACTGTCTAAGCAAGACAACCACGTAGCTGTTTCCCGGACAAGGATACCTCTCACTTAACTGACTAATCAGGTCAAACAAGTGTTCGCAGTAACCATCCGTGTCAACCAACCGACTGGACTACTTGGGATAAGAACAGTCGGTATCTTATGACTTGATAGCCAACAAACTTTGGCGAATAAAGGAGAGCAACCGGTACCCACCGCTTGAACCCTCTACTACTCAGTCACTTGACGACTAGGTAACAATCATGTTTACTTGGTCACTCCTTAAAAATTTAGTATGAAACTAAAAAGGTGTTCATACAGCACCTGTTCACACTAGATTAAATTTGGCGGGGAACAGTCGGCCTAGATTGCCTAAAGTCTCTAGCCTAAAAACATGACAGGTAGGAAACCACTTTCCTACTTGGTTAATTTTACAAATGACAGGACCGCCTGCCTAAAGGGGATCCAGTCTTTAAAATGGGTCGAATACCGATTGGATAAATGGCCGACTGATCGCCTAGCCTGGAAACAGACAACCAGTCGTCCAGGGGCATAGGCGGCGTGACTAACTATCCGTACCTGTCTGCAACTATCGGCCATGTAAAACAGTCGGTATAGTGTGCAATTGGATATCAGAATATTCAATACTTAAACAAATTTGAAGCAAAACAAAAATACATTAAAAGGAAGTCGATCATTAAAGACCGGCCAAATATTCAGAGCCCCGGCCCCCTGGCCGGGTAAATACAAACAAACGGCACGCAGGCCGTGGAAAGAAGACATAAAGCTTAAGAAGGGGGCAGATCTTCAATATTAGCAGCTGCCGCCTGGTCAGCACTCTTTTTGCTGGACTCGGCTTCAGCTGCATCCTTCTTCGATGCATTACCCCCGAGCGGCACAAGCGCCACTACCGCCTGCTCCTCCTCCTCCAACGCCTCGTCCTCAGCAGCCGCCAGGATCTCTTGATTATATCTATCAGAACACTGGCGGTACGTTTTTTCCCAGGAGGCAAAGTCGGCATTGGGGAAGAGGCGGCCCCAAGTCATGCGCTGGATTTGAGCAGAGTCTTCCATCATCTCCCGGACCAGCTCTTTCTTTTCTTGCTCGGCCTTTTCCGAGAGCTCCTGAGTAAGACTCTTCTCCTGGGTCACCAGACGTTCCTTAACAGCCGTCAAGGATTTCTCCAAGGTGTCGTATGAGGACATCTTTTGGCGAAGATGTCTCAGCTCGGCCTTGAGATTGTTGATGGTCGCCTCCAGCTCGCTATTCCTCTTCTGGGCCGCCTCTAACTGAGCCCGGATAGCGGCGGTAGCCTGCGCCTGATAATAAAGAATATCAATTGTCAGAACCTCATTTTGGGCAATTTGAAACATTGCCTTATCACAGGTAGAGGCGGCCATAGCTTTTGCAGCCTTTACCTCTTTGTTCTTCCTGTCAAGCGGCTTACGGAGGCCGTTTACTCGAAGCAGGGCCTAAGTAAAAAGGGGAACAAGCGTCAGTTTCCAAAAAAAAAAAAAAAAAAAAGGCGTCCTGGAATTCAAATACTCAAAAATATGTTAAGTATACCTCAGCAAGGACTCCTGCAATCCCGTCTAGGTCAAGGGTGCCAACACCCCTGACCGCCTCTCTTTCAGCTGGAGGAACGGCCTTGATCATAGACTTGGCCACCTCGAACAAGTCAGGCTCCTGAGGGCCGGCTGCATTAAGCATAGACAAACGGATTAGACCTAGTAAAGAAGGGAGCAAGTCTAAAATTTACAAGGACAACTTCATACTTCTAGGCGGCCCAATTGGAGTTTTGGAAGGAGTGGCCGGCTGTTTCTCAGCCGCCGCATGTTTCCTGGAAGAACCAGGAGAGCTCGCAACAGTCGTCCTCCGGGCCTTGGAGTCCGGCTGTTGGGAAGAAGAAGCTCTTGGAGCGCCCGTCTAAAAAAGAAGAAAAGAGTCAGTATATGCATAAACACAACTCCAAAAAGAGAGTGAAAGTTTTGAAGCCCACCAAGGGTGTCCCCTTGTTGGGGGAGTCGGTTGAAGACTGTTGCATGATGGAGGCCCGCAACATGGCCGTCGCAGTCTTGGAGGCGGTAATTTTGCTCATGGCGTCCGCTGCAAAAACAAATAGCAAAGTTAATAAAAGTCATAACAAGAAATGCATGGAACAACAGAGTATTCGACAGGACGGCTACCTCTTGAGCACCGACTGCTGAGGCCACAGGCGGCCAAAAAGTACTCGTCGTAGAGCCATTTGAAGCTTGGGACGCAGTGCAGGGGTACTTGCTCTCGTACCCCTGTAGTAGAGTTCACCTTCGACTCTACTTTGAAGAGTCCTTTATCTAGGATCTCTTTCTTAGCCTTGGGGGGAACAGGCGGCATGCTGCGGCCGCCTGCAAGAAGGGGCGGATTCCTGTTCCACCTGTTGAAGCGCTTGTTCAGCTCTGTGTCTGAACTCTCAATGATAAGGAAGGTGCTCCGCCAATCCTTCCATTTGTTTGCTTTACCTCTTGTCATGAGGTAGCCCCTGTGGCTCGTCAATTGATACCAACCGGTACCGCCTGCCTTAGGGGTCCGACTGAGGTAGTTCATGTGGGCGAAAGCCTCGAAGTTTGGCTCCACCCCGTGCAGTTCGCACCCGGCCACATAGCCGAGTACGTTGACCCAGGAGTTCGGGGCTAACTGCCATAACCCCAACTCATACCCATCCAAGATCCGCTGAACAACCGGATGTAGTGGGAAGCGCAGCCCAGCCTTGATGGTCGCCTCGTAGCAGCCAAAGCAGGCGCCATCATAACTAGTACCAGCCGGCCAGACGACTGTGTCTTCTGGATCCGGCACGAACACTAAAAAGTCGGGGCCCATTGTGTTGTTTGCGATAAAGCTCCCCACTTTTTCTTGCATGGCCGTGATCCGGCCCCGAGGTACCGAGCAGTAGTAGGGGGTATTTTGCTCTCGGTGAGAGGCGGATGGCTCCGCCCAATTGTCCCCCTTCTCAACTGCGTGAGAAAGCCTCGCCTCTTGTAGGCGACTGTTTTTCTCTTCTGTGTCCAGAGAAGCATGGCCAGAAGAGCTAGACTCGGATTCGTCCTCTGACGAGTCCGAAGAGGACGACTCCTCCCCTCTCCCAGAGGGGCCCGCCTCCTCTCCTTTAAAAGGAGCAGGAGAGAATGTAGAATTGTCAACTGTAAAATGGGAAGGGGTCACTTTGGCTCCTCCCTCAGAACTGCCGGCTTTCAAGCCGCTTTGTTTCACTTTCACATCTGGCGCCTGGTCAGATGTTTCACTAATCGACACCCGGTGGGAGGAGCCGTCTGAGTTTGAGATCCTGGCAGTCTTTTTTGTCCTGGCCATCATGCTCTGCATAGACACAGATACAGTCGGACTTTGTATAAAGGGCAAAGATGGGTCCAGAAAAGGGCAGGCGACACTCCTAGTCCTAGATTCAGCCGTCCCCGGTGACCGGCTGATCACTAACCTAGGTCGTGTCGTGTGCTTCCGTGGTGCCATTTCAAAAAAGAATAAAGTAAAGAGAAAATTAAGAGTAAGAGAACCGACGGTTACCTGAACGAGTGACGATTGATGAAGTTCTGAAAATCCTTTGCAGTCGGCTTGTCAGAGCAAGCGGTAGGCAGAAAGGGTCCAAAATGTCAGAGCAAGTTCAGGGGTCCGAATGTTCTCTCACAAAGTTCTCAAGTGTGAAAATGACCGAAGGCAACACTCCCTTATATAGGCAAAGTGAGAAGGCGAAGGGTCACTTCCGGAATTCAAAATTTGGGCGTGAGAATCTCTCGGCCTTTCGCCGAGTGACACCTGTAGCAGGCCGTCGCCTGTTACAGGGCGACACCTGTCACAGGTAACACGTGACCAGTCACGTGCCACCTGTGAGGGGCAAATGATTAGGGGATTTTGCTCCCACCAATCGAAATGCGCCACGTGGGCCAATCAGGTCCTGCCAAGTGTCCCCCAGTTGGACCTCTCAGGGCTTGCCACGTGGCACACACTTATTCGTCCACCCTGGACCTATTATGTCATGACACTGTGGCATACTCCATGCCTAATGGAGAAGTTGGCCACCTAGGCCCAACTTCCGAGGGAAGCCCAATCAGCCCAAGGTTAACCTAAACCTAGGGTTGGCGCGTTTCCCGAGGTTATAAATACCTCCCTTAATCCTCATTAAGGGGGAGGACGCAGATTACACACATTAAACACTCTCACCTAGAGAGACCCAATCACTTTAATTTCCGCATTAATTACTCCTTAATCAAGTACTAACTTGACCGTCGGAGGCGGATCTCCAATTATCCGGAGCATCCGTTTGTTTTGCAGGTACAGGCGTCCGGTTCCAGTCTCGGAATTGTAACTCTCCCGCAGGACATCAGAAAACCCTGAAACAACAATAATAATAATAATAATAATCAATAAGTAATAAATAATAATAATAATAATAATAATAATAATAATCAATAAGTAATAAATAATAATAATAATAATAATCAATAAGTAATAAATAATAATAATAATCATCAATAAATAATAATAATAATAATAACAATAATAATTGAAATAATAATACTAATAATAAAAATCAATAAATAATAATAATAATCATCAATAAATAATAATAATAATAAAACAATAATAATAATAATAATAATAATAATAATAATAATAATAATCAATAAATAATAATAATAAAACAACAACAATAATAATAATAATAATAATAATAATAATCAATAAATAATAATAATAATAATAATAATAATAATAATAATAATAATAATAATATGTACATTTGTATATACACATATGTATAGTAATAAATAATCAATAAATAATCAAAGATCACTAATCCGTAGTTAAAAATCACTAATTAATAAGTTCAGTTCAGCTGAATTCAATCAATCGGAACATGCCCTAATTATGATTTTTCCTCAAAGTTTCAGCACTTTGGCGGAACTTGATTTAATTTAATAATACAACCCGGCTAACGTTTCTTAAAAAAAAATGGGAAATTCTAAGTTGTGCCCTCATCTTTGTTCAATTTCTCAATTGTACCCCCGCTTTTACAAACTTACACACTGTACCCTCAACCTTTGACACTGTTACAAATTATATCTTTGCCGTTAAACTGCCGTTAGGTAGTTAAGTTAATTATGATATATATCATCTCCAACCTTCATTTCCTATTTATTTATTTATTTTTTTTTTTTTTTTTTTGCAAATCTGTAAATCAAGTCACTCGTTCTCTTCCAATTTAGAATGTTCATTGGGATTTCACGTGGTTGCAAGAAAGTGATGTCCGAGGAAGTGAGAAGTTGAAGGTTGGAGATGATGATTTGGAGCAGATTCGAGTTCAGATCTCAAGCGTGAATGAAAAAGTGAATCCCTAAATTCAATTAAATTTCAGTTGAAAAAAAAATTCAATTAAGTTTATGAACTAATTATCATCAATTCAACAAGTTATTGACCATTGATTATATTTTAGCTTTAAATTTCCTACAATTATACTACATAATCCCAACAATCGTAAATCGCGGAACACAAATTGTTCAAAAAAAAAAAAACCCATTCTTTGTATGTATCTACTCATACATTCGATCGTAATTATTCAATCTCCTCTGCTTTCGCTCTTCACCTTAGCTTCGAATTCAATCTTGAAACAATTTCAGAATTTTTTTTTGGGCTCTCGTATAACAGAGCATAATTGATGGGGGAAGTAAAGATGAAAATGGGTGCATTGTATTTTATATTTTTAGTGAGAAAAATGGTGAAGATTTGACAGACTTAAATGCCGTCTCAACTACCGTCTTTTGAGGGTACAATTGAGAAATTGAAGAAATATGGGGGCCACAGATTAGAATTTCCCAATTGTGATTTTCGAACTATACAAACATTATTAGCGATTTCGTCTAAATCTCTAATTGATCCTTGGTAGATGAGTAGTTTAGGGAATCTACTTCATTTGTTTCACTAAAATTACAACATTATATTTGCAACGCTCTAGTAGTCTAGTTCTTTCATTACTCATTTATGGTTCTCGCTTTCTCTACTTCTCTTCTTTTTCCTTAACACCACCGGTGTTATTTTTTGCGTAACCACACAATAATATTTATTCATAAATTAATTGCAAAATTAGCTTACTTTACCACATAATATTTTGATGCCGGCGATGTTAGTTCAAATTGACATGACTCCAATATGGTTCGACTAAAACTCAAGCTAAACTTGTCTGACAGTAACCTAATCTACCCAATTTAATGAACTCAATTCAACCAAACTAAAGTCCCGTTTTGATTTACTGAACTGAGTTTGAAATTAAACGCTGAATTGGAAAAAACCGATAAATGACCCAAATTGACATCTTTAGCATTGACTCGAGGTGCAATTTCAATGAATTAACTTTTCATGATTTTTGGGTAATTTATTTCACACAATCGAAAGCAGCATTTTTCATTACGTACATTGAAGAAGGTGAAAAATCAAACTAGAGTTTTCTGAAATTAGGGCCAAAAGTAATTTGATCATTTGTACTCATTTGAAATCTGAAATCGAAATGCAGGTACTTCGTATTCGAAGCCAAATCCATAAGAAAGTCGACACATTTGGGCTTCTTGTGCAGCAGCAAAGAGTGCTTCTATCAGGTACAAAATTATAAAATTCCAAATATTTATTCTCCATTAATTGGCAATAATAAGTAATTATTATACTGTAGATTTTTAGTAAAGTTTGTGGAAATTCATCAGCAAATATGCATGGTATATTCTTCATTTCTTTCTTTATTCTATGTATCTACTTGCCCAAATGTCCACCATTGTTTGTTGCTAGTATATTATTCATCAAATATTTAGTTTTGTATTTTTATTTGAATTATTAGTCAAAGGGTGTTTTTGATTTGATGGAAATATTGAATAAACTATGTTATTCAGTTAGGTTTGGTCAATAATTTATGCAGCTAAGAAGAATGAGGTTGTTAGAATTTACAAGCAAGGAAAAGACTAACATTTCTGAAAGCCATATTAAGATTTTGCCCCAATTATAAAGCATAATGGGTCATTAATTAAGATTATCTGATTGAGTTAGTATTAGTAAATATAAATTTGGGTTGCTTTCTGATAGGTTGGTGTAGAATATAGTACTACCATAACTTAATACTTGGTGTAATTGAACTAATATGTCTATGCTTCTGTGGTTTGGCTGGGTGAGGGTATGAAGGACGGACGAGTGATGACCCTAGCAGGCTAGCATAGTGTGTGTCGGTCTGAGGGCTTGTTTGAAGTTTTTGGCATATACAAAGTACTATATAAAATTTTTGAGTTTATTGAGTTTTCCGGGCTTGAAAGGGTATTTTGGGAAGAAAAAAGAGTTTAGGTGGGTTTCCGATTCCACACATTGTTCCTTGTGAGGGAAGGGGACGGGGATATTGATGTAGCCTCACTATAGTACCCTTGATTGGAAATATAATTGAGAGTATTAAACTCTTGATAGGAATGCTTCTTGATTGACTAATTGATAGTTCGTACTTAGTAATAAAGAAGTAAAGATGTCTCTAATAGTTAAGCAAGATTTCTTATAGATTTGTCACATTAATATTATGCTACAATCTTCTGATCTTCTCCAATGGAGAGCTATAATTGATACTACATGTAGCTTGAATGACCCCATATATCAATCCATATGCTTTTTTTTCTTCTTTAATTTAGATTCAAGCAAGGTAATTTTTTTTTGGCTAGATAGCTTAGCACATCCACCTAAAAATCATATTTCAAGCTACAACAAAAATGCTCCAATAAAGTTGCCCAAATTATAGGAGATATTTTTTAGTTCAATAACATACTTTTAACAATAGAAAACTTGGCAACTATGATATTTCAATCTTTCATATAATCATATTTGTTGAGAATGGATGAAAACTTTGCAACAGTGATCTTAATCTCCTTTAGCGGTATGCCCACTAACCCTTGTAGTTTGAAGTGTACCTTGTCATTTAATTATTGTAAGTGTTGAAGCAATGAAGCATTAATATGAAACACAAGAACTTCTTATTATCAATTAGTATTAGCCATGCCTTTTAATGTCTGCATTACATGGTGCTTCATGCTCGATCTACTTTGTGTGTACATGATTTTTTGTGGTTAACAACTATGTCCCGGTTAATCGAGCTATCTGGACATAAATGTCTGCGTTATTATTTGTGTTATTATAATTGGATTAATTGATGTTCTTTACATGAGAAGCAGTTGTTAATTTGATCAAGTCAATTGGGTTGGTTCCATGAGTCATATTCATTTGTTTATAGTCTTTATACCTTCTGCATTAGCGAATGGTCAAACCTCTATCTGATGTCATCTGTTTGATTGACTTATGGCAGCTAATGACAATGCTTAGAAGAAAGAATCAGGATAATTTTCGAGAATCTTCAACATTAGAAAATGGACTATTATACACTTTTCATAGAGGGGGCTTAGTTAACTATTCTCTGATGAGCTTGTCACAGCTTCAGGACAAGATTAGATATCCTCTGTTAGAAGGACTCATTTGCTAATGGCTTGAAAAAGGCATATACTAAGTGGAATATTTAATAGTATCTTCTTTCCTTGTTCCCTGTCTCTGACAGAAAAAAGTCTTATTTAGAACCTGAAATCACTGGTAAACTTCATTTTAGGATCAATCTTTGCTAGATGGAAACATTGAAGCTTCATTCATAGTCTACATGATTCCAAAGTATGTGTAAATCTTCCCTAGAAAATTCTGAGAGAGCATTTTAAGCAATTATGGAAGAGCAGAAAACTAGGCTGCTTGGTTTATTTCTGCTTTCTGGCCTTCTCATCTTGTTCGTTGCTGCTGCAGTTTTCTTGAAAACACCCTGGATTTTCTTCACTGTTCTTGGAATTATCATGATTGTGTCCTTTGGCATCATAATATGGGTTTTTACCCAACTGGAGAAGCTATCAAGGAACAAGGAACTTTCTGGTTTAAATAAAGGATTGGGGCTTCCAAAAAGGTTTCTACATGAAGAACTTTTACTGGCAACGGATAATTTCAGCTCAATTGTGGGCCAGGGAGGATCAGGGTGTGTCTATAGAGGAATGCTGAAGGATGGGACTTGTGTTGCTGTAAAGCGGATTGAAGGTCAGGAACGGGGAGAGAGGGAATTCAGAGCTGAAGTGGCGACAATTGGGTGTGTACAGCACATGAACCTTGTACACCTGTATGGTTATTGCATTATCCCAAAAGGACCACGCTTCCTTGTTTATGAGTTTGTTCAAAATGGCTCATTAGATCGCTGGATTTTCTCTCGTGAACACAACAAAAAACAGCTGCCAGGTGGTTGCTTGCCTTGGAAGCTTAGGCATCAGGTTGCCATTGACGTGGCCAGGGCTCTCTGCTACCTCCATAATGATTGTCATTCAAGGATTTTGCACCTTGATGTTAAGCCAGAAAATATACTTCTTGATGATAACTATCGAGCACTCGTGACAGATTTTGGGCTTGCAAAGTTGATGGGTAAAGAGGAAAATATGGTTGTTACAAGAATTCGAGGGACTAGGGGGTACTTGGCCCCCGAGTGGATCCTAGAGAAAGGAGTTTCTGCAAAGTCTGATGTTTACAGCTATGGAATGTTGCTTCTTGAAATGATTGGAGGGCGGAGGAGCGTCGTTATGTCGTCTGCTGGAGATTTCAAAGGAAAGTCCACGAAGCCTGAAATGGAAGTGTGGGAATATTTCCCAAAAACTGTCTATGAGAAAATGAAAGCAGGGAAGATTATGGAAGTGGTTGATAAAAGACTGTTGGAAGAAGGAACTATTATTGATGAGAATGAGGTTAGAAGACTGGTCTACATAGCCCTTTGGTGTATTCAGGAGAAGGTTAAGATTAGGCCTAATACTGGTGAGGTGGTTAATATGCTTGAAGGCCGTTTGCCTGTTGATGAGCCCCCTGAAACAAAAATGTTCCTCCACGATCTTTTGTTGATGAAATCAGAGAAGATCCAAGGCTGGAATAATACGAAGGCTAATGCTTTGCAGGTTTCTCAATTTTCTAACGATAAATCTCAAGCAGCTGCTTCAACATCATCAATGTACGATTGATAATTCTGCCTATCAGTCTATCACAATTTTGTCATATCAGTAGCTTAGTGATTGCATTGGGGTTGGTTACTTAGGTAAATATTTCAATACTTTCTTCTGTTAGATATTTCTTTTTTTCCCCCCTCTCCTTGTGTTATTGTTTAAGATATAGCTCTGACTCTCATTGACATGATCTTTGGTAACACTTGTCTCTGGCTGTTGTTCTATAATATCCCAAAACATTGTAGCTGGCTTATAACGCTAATAATGGAATTTTTTTTTCATCCTGAAAAGAGGGATGATCCAGTACAGCTGTTACTACTTGCTTATTATTTGTAAATTGTAAATTTTTTTCTTCCCACCAGAAAAGTTAGAAATATGGAAAATTCTGTAGTCATGAAGTAAGATCAATATAAAAAATTGTTAGACTCCCTTCTGAATTTCATCTGTTCTCTTGCCAAGAAAGCATATTAGAAGTCAATTGCAGGATTCAAAAGGGTCCCTTCTGAATGCATACCAAATAATAATATGAGTGACTTGTATCCACTTGCCACGGTTGTTAAAATGGAATAGGTTATTAATCAGGGGTATGTTTCCACTTGCCACAGTTGTTTATGCTGATTCAAATTACTGGTGTTTTCGTAATGTGATAATGCTCAATTGCACTGGTGAAATCCTATAAATCCAATTAAGTTCTTGGAGATTTTATTATTGTATTTGGCTTAGCAGAAAACTTGAAATTGTGGTGACTTGGAAGTGGCCATTGAGATTATCTGAATATCTAAAGTCTCATACTTCAGTGTCACTCTTGTCTTAGAAGTCAGTATGGCAGCACAAGTACAGGAAAAATTACAGTTACTAGATTTTTGGCATTTCAGCAAATAACGGTATAACAGTATTATTGTATTAGTAAACCATGTATTTACAGAGTTATATATATTTTTTTTCATATGTTATATTTTACGACATGTATGAATACTCATACTCAGTTTTTGTTATTGTGCAAATTAAAAATAAGGGCATTGAGTCAAAGTGATTGTGCCAATTACAAGCCATGTCACATTCTCAGTATCTAATAGCAGTATGAGCAGGATCTCGCCATTTCTAGGGAGCTTTTTGAGATTTTATTTTTTTTATCTAACTTGATGTGTCTTCACATGCGGTGTGATCTAAATTAGAGGCAGAGTTAAATTAGAGGCAGAGTTAGCATTGACTATGAGAGAAGTAACTGATAGGAAAAATTACAGACCTTTTGAACCTTTTTCTGCTTTTGGTATTTTTGTTTTGATATTAGGGGCTATAATTAATTTTGTTGGCATTATAATCAATTTTTCTTAAGAATACGGCTTTGCATTTGAATGATTTGATTATTAGATTTAGATCTTTTAGTACAAGTGAATGTAGGATGCTTTTAATTTTGGATGAGTTGTATCTTACACACAAGCAATTACCATCATTCATGTCTTGCACTATGTAGGATGACTAGGCCAACTTGCCCCAATGTTTCAATTTTATGCTGATGAATACTTCCATCAATAAGAAATTAATGTGAATAAAATAATGAGAAAGGGATTGTATGTTGATGCTTCAGTTATTGCTAAAAAGATTTGATCAAAGGAGATGATATAAGGGAAGAAAATTTATCGTTGACTTGGGCAACATTGTATTGAATAATATGGATGTACTTGTCTATCATGCTGTCCTCAAAATATGAGGAAAGAAGAAGGAAGATTGCTTTCTTCCTCATAGTACATCTTATTAGCTTTGAGTTTATGATGGATGACAAGTGCTCTAAGATACTTGCACTGATATTGGTGGTGACTCTCATCTCCTTGATTACTGTATCTGCTCTGTATCTTGGACCTACCTGGCAATTCTTTTGTGTATTTGGTGTTTGTCTTACAGTTAATTTTGCTATCTTCATATGGCTTATCAGACGCCGGTCCAAGGGAACTGTTCTTATTTTGCCTCAGAAACATGTGATGACCCGGGAACTTTCCGTCCCCTGTAGCTTCCTCAGAAAAGTGGCAGGTGTTCCTACGAAGTTCCGTCAAAAAGAGCTTGAGCTGGCTACAGATAACTTCAACGCACTGATTGGCCGAGGGGCATCTGGGAGTGTTTTTAAGGGAATCCTAGGAGATGGTACTTGTGTTGCTGTGAAGCGGATAGAAAGTCAGGAACGTGGGGAGAAGGAATTTCTTTCAGAAGTTGCAGCGATTGGAAGTGTACAGCACATTAACTTGGTAAGATTGTATGGTTATTGCATTGTTCCTGGGGGACCGCGGTTTCTTGTTTATGAGTTTGTTCAAAATGGATCCTTGGATGGTTGGATATTCCCTAGAAGGGACAAAAGAAATCGACCAGCAGGTTGTCTTCCTTGGCATTTGAGGTATGGTGTTGCCATTGATGTGGCTAAGGCTCTCTCTTACTTGCACCATGATTGCCGGTCAAGAATCTTGCACCTTGATGTAAAGCCCGAGAATATACTGCTCGATGACAATTATCGAGCAGTCGTGTCAGATTTTGGGCTGGCAAAATTGATGGGAAGAGGTGAGAGCAGTATCTTTACTAATATCCGGGGGACTAAGGGGTACTTGGCACCCGAGTGGCTTTTAGAAAATGGCATTTCTGCAAAATCCGATGTTTATAGTTATGGAATGGTGCTTCTTGAGATGATTGGAGGGAGGAGAAGCGTGCGTGTTCTTGATGATAGCAAAGATAGGTCCGTTAGGAAGTACGAGTATTTTCCAAAAACCGTAGTGGAAAAATCAAAACAAGGGAAATTTATGTCATTAGTTGATCAAAGACTATTGGAAGGAAGGCATATTGATGAGAGACAGGTAAGGACATTGGTGTATACCGCGTTATGGTGCATTCAAGAGAAGGTCAGGCGTAGGCCTACCATGGCTCAGGTGGTTGATATGCTTGAAGGAAATATGCGAGTGGACGAGCCCCCAGAAACTGAAATGATTATTGTTGATCTGTTATCCATTGACAAAGATAAAGTTGGTCCTGGCATGTGCAGGCTAAAGGCTACTGGAGTAGTACTATCAGATTGCAATACAGCTGCTAGCACATCAACATTTGAGCCTGGTACACTTGTGTCAGGCCGATAATTCATGTGCCTGGTGCAGAACACCTATGCAGCTTAAAAAGGTAATCTTTTTTTCATCTTCATTTTACTGCTGTTTTTCTTTATATATTCCACTATCATTCATTGTATTTTATGCTTTTCTCAACCTAAGATTTTGGTTGAACTGTGAAATACTATGCCCCTGGCTTAAAAATTTCGTGTGTAGTTGTTGAGCATTTGTTATTTTCATGAATTCAGTGATTGTGTCATGTCTGCAAAAAAATATATATTTTTGGTTTAACCGATCAATATGACTTCTATATTGCAACTTGCATTCGAAATGGGGAAAAAAAAGTTATAGTATTGTACTTTCAATTTTAGGATAAGAAAGGGTATTTCACAAGACAACAAAACTTGTCATTTCTTGATAAATTCCATCCAATTTCCTATACGTCACCCCTGTGCATAAATGATTAAACGTTCACTTGTAAAACGGAATGAAATTTTCTAACTTTCGTAGAGTAATCAATATATCTTAGCATAATGCCTTTTAAGTAATGAGAGGAATCCAAACTCGAGATATCACCTACAAGATGACATGATTGTAAGCATAAGTCATTATTGAATCACGGATCTGATACTTAACAACAAGACATTATTCCAAAAGATGTGCAAAAGTGGGAGAATATGAGAAGTTGGATTCACGGTTGTAGGAATCATTCCAACTCTCCATTATTTGCACTTTGTGTTGACAATACTTGACATCAAGTCTTTGGTCCTTGGTTGACATCATACCATAAATATAATGTCCTTGACTCAGTAATATGACACGCTTGACAGCTAGTTTTTATTCATTATTATTATTTTTAATTTTTTATGCTTTCATTTTAAAAAGTCAACTATCATACACAAATTTCATACCAGAGTAATGATTCAGAATTTTAGCAGGATATGCCATCTAGTGGCTTCCCTGTAAGAATAACATTACAAGTTGTGTTTGTAATGTTCTGTATGCATAACTATCTGGCTTCTTTTGAGCTTGTTGGGACAATGGTCCCACCTTTTGGGAGAGGGTTTGGTTTGAGTGCCCTTACATATGCCCAAAATAGCAATATTTGCCCCGGGGTTGGACTAAATTCGTCGATCCTTTGTAGCGTTTTATCATTGTTTGTCATGATTTAGTAGTACAATAAACATTACATTGTGGTTATTGATAGAATGCTCCCCTGAGTTTTCTTGTGTTACGTGTACGTATTGCATAAATGCATATGTATGGATCTAAGTATGTACGGATCAGATCATCAAAGTTGCTCCTTTTTTTGCATGTTAATCATCTGAAATCATGTATAATAAACTACTGTGATTTGCTTATTACTCTATAGTGGGCATAAGTTCTTACTTTCATTCTACAAAAAATTCCTGTTGATATTTTCAGTTTGAGAAGGTACTGTCAACTGTGTTGTGAAGAATATGCCAAGGTTGAAACCCCAGCTTTAATATTAGTGGGAAGCCAGTTAGATACATCATACATGTATTGCTCTTTTCAGCATTGGCATTGCTTCTATATTCTTTTTCGAATTATTCAGTCCAGATTATCCTAACACCGAGCATTTTGGTTATGTGTTTAGGTAATGTTGCTGAGATGATAATGTGTTTGTCACGATGGCGTTACTATGCTCGAGCTAGCCCGAAGAAATCCGGGGTGAATCTCAAATTTTCGACCCCGTGGAGCCTTTTTTCTTTATACTTGTTTCTTTGATACATCAATCACAATACTGCTTACCTGTGTTGGTTGATACTAGTTCAATGTTTTGTGTTTTGCTCTGTAAAATTAGATTTTTACTTTTTTTTTAGTAGTGGTGTAAGTCGTGTAATACTGGATGAAAAGTTTGAAGTAACCTGATGTAATGATTAATTAGATCTCTAAGAGAATTGCTTTTTGGCAAAATATGTAATTAGTCTTAACTTAATTTTCATATTGATTGAGTTTCTGACCAATTTTGATTTTTGCAATTTTAACGGCCACTTAAAAGCATGAACTTTTTTGATTGATTATAATGTCCGACTTTATCCACCAAAACAGTGTTGTATGAATGATACAATTATTTTTTTGGGTGCAATAATATAATAATATATTGAAACTTTTTTTTTTTTTGACGAGAATAATATATTGAAACTTGAAAGGTTATAAAGTTTCATAGTTAAGGGTTAATTGTAAAGAACAACTTGTAAAAATAATACAGTAATACGTAGTATTAAAAAAATATTGATAATGTTTGATGATTTTGGCAGTCCAAATTTTTTTTTAATACCATATTACCTTCTATTTTCTTACACATAAATAAGACCTTTGTCAAGGGCAATGAAGCTCTTTGTGGTAGTGTGTACAAATATATTAGCTTCGAGTGCACTGAGATCTTATGAGGATTTTCATCATTTTTTAACATGAAAGTTGCATATTTTGAATTAGTCACTATTATGACAAATCAAATACAGAGTATAACCTTGAATCAAACTTTCATACATCATTTCTAGCAAGTGAATGACTATTATATTTATTTTCAATTTGCTTTCAAAAAAAAAAAAGAATATCTATTTTCAATTTGAAAATAAAAATCCTAATAAAATTTAAATTACGAGATACACCAATCCTAAAACACCTTTAATATTACATCGAAGTAATTAAAAGCACCATTAATGAAACGCCTCAAACATTCTATCGAACATACTATCTCCGTTACACATTATTGCAACGATTATACATTTTTCCTCTCTATTTTATGTCAAATCGTTGCAAATAATATATAATGGGGGTAGTATTAAAAACTCTTATCTAATCTAATCTAATCTAATACGCGATAGAATAACGCCAAAAGAATTGGCGGAATTCCGTTGAATGAGGAGGATAAAAATGAATGAAGGTTATAAAAGGACAAGCACACACGAACGGATGCCACGCCATATAGTCAGTCTCTCACCTCACAACTAACTTCTGCTCTCCGTTTCTCCGTCATTCCTTTCTTCAGGTTTTTTTTTCTCCCTAATTTTCTCGCTTAAACCCTAATTTCTGCATTTTTCTTCTTTCGATTACTTTCTTCATTCAATTTGTAATCTTCTCTCTTTTAATTTAATCTCTTCCGCGAAAATAAATCATATGTTTGATCTCGTTTTTGAGGAATTCACTCTATTTGGATAGGGCATCCATTTGGATTTTCTGAAAATTTATTTGTTTTTCTGGAATAAGTTTCAATTTTTGAGGTGTTTTAATTGCATAATTGCGAGTATTTTTATCGTTGACTTCTGGGATTGTTGCATTGATGTTCCAGTATTGCTTGATTATTGTAGATAATTAAATAATTAATTTGTTTTGGTTTAATGCTGCAGAAATTATACATATTGCAAGAATGAGCTTCAGTGGCGCATCTGCTGGTTCAGGTTAGTTGCTTCCACACTTTTAATTATTGCCAAATAATCATACCATTATTTGTTAAGCTTTTCGAGTTTTCATAGTTATATATGGGGTAATTTACTGCTGATAATATGGTTTATTTTGTGGAAGTTGCTTTGGGAATATGCAGTTTTGGTTTTGATTTTGATTTTGATGTGGAACTTAAATTAAGACAATTGAACAAATGTGACATAATCCTTTAATCATGACGTGTAGTAGTACATGGCATTGCTCGGAGAAAGAAAGAAACAAACTCTGTCTGTCCCGAAACACTGCATCATTCTGAATATGGTGATAAATAACTAAGATAAGTAACTTTTATTACTTGAAGATAACCAAGTTTAGACATTTTCCCGTCTTTTTGGAATAGAGGCATACTGAAATTGAATTCATAGAGGCAGAATTTTTCTGTCCTTTTGTTAAAGCGTTGAACTAGTATAAGAATCTGACATTAGGTTGGATTTTTTCCCCGAATCGTATCTGAAGGATAACACTCAAATACCCTGATATTCGATTAAGATGTTAGATATGTGTTGGACACTGTTACAGTTACAGCCTAGATATTGAGAGTAACAGCTAGGTGTCTTTGTTTTAGAGAATGTCAGTCCTATTTTCTCAATCTGTTTTAGTTTCTTTGCTGCTACTACTTTCTCACCAAACGTAGAGCTAAGTTTTGGAGTTATCAAGCTTTGAGCGGCTGAGATGAGAATGGGCGGTTATATAAGTAATTTTATTAGACATAATTAGAATTCCAATTTTCGATTTATGATTAGCCAAGTACTTTGTAGTTGACTATTTGACTTTCTGCTAGTTCCTTTTTTAGGTGGTAGTGCTGCAAGAAAGGCATATGAATTTGGACGGACTTATGTGGTTAGGCCCAAAGGCAAGCACCAGGCAACTGTTGTGTGGCTACATGGCCTTGGTGATAATGGTGGAAGGTAATTCTGCTGCATTTAATTATATTTTGTTGCTCATAGCAGTTTTTTTTCCCCTCTCTTTTGTATGTTTTCTAATTTCTTTTATTTTTCTATGTCCTTGTTGATTGATTCCTCTACTGACATTCAATTTTCTATTTTTAACTATTTGGATTCGAAAAGATAATCCAACTGTATATCAGCAATACATGTTCCTTCTCTTTTTTGGGTGGTGGCTTAGTTATTAGTCTGGTGTGTGGGTGTTATGTTATGGATGCTAACTAGTTGTCTAACTTTGTTATGTGTTTCTTCTGGCAGCTGGTCACAAATTTTAGAGACCCTTCCTATGACTAATGTGAGAATTTTGAATTGAATTTGGTTTTATGCTTTCTCTCGCGTTTAAGTATTTTGACTGGACTTTATTTGTGATTATTTTTTTGTAATGCAGATTAAATGGATCTGCCCTACTGCTCCAACCCGGCCCATTAGTTTATTTGGTGGCTTTCCTTCTACTGCTTGTGAGTTTGATCAGATCTTTCTTGATATTTGTCCTATGTGCAATAGCTTTGCAAGCTCATATTTGAGCTCTTAGATACCATTTTCTTTAGAGAGATATGAATACTTGATTTGGTCACCTAACATGTTTAGACATGTACTGTATTTAATATTCTTAGGGGATAGAAAATATATGAATGTGCATATGTTGATATGCAATAGCATGAATGTTTGTTTAATTCAACTATGTATTGTGCTGTAGTGTGTGATCAATGCTTAAATGGCATTGTGTCATGGTGTGAGGAAGGTGGATTTTAACACAATGGAACTCACATAGTGAGCATACTTCACGTACAAAAATTTGTTAAAATAAGAAATTAATACTAGATTATCATGAATTCATGATGAGGAATTGCTGCATTTAACTCCTGAGAAATTGAATTTGTACTGTCTACCTTTTGTCCTTTTGTGATCAAATCATGTTATTATTATTTTTCTAATATATACAAGTGTATTTTATTTTGTTGTTGTTGGCTTGTTGCAATGATGGTATGCACAAAATAAATTTTCTATCATATGAGCTGAAGTGTTTATTTGGTTATGCTCAATATTTGGGCTTTTTATGCTCAGGTATGAAGTGAATTGTGCTGAACAAGGTCTTTACCTTGTCTAGTTTTGCACAATGGTGGCTGTTGTGCATGCACTTGCATTCTGCCCATATGCCATCCTGATTTCATAATAAATTGCTAATTAGCTGTTATGGACCACAGCTGAATTTTTGCAGTTTTGCAATGCTGACATAATCGGTTGCAATGCGAATTAAATCAGGGTTTGATGTACAAGAACTATCTGAAGATGCTCTGGATGATGAAGAGGGACTGGATGCTACTGTAGCGCATGTTGTAAATTTGCTGTCTACTGAGCCCACTGACAGTAGGTTCCTTTCTCTTAAGTTTTATCTTTGTTTACACTTTTTAGCTGCATGTCCCTTTCATTTAGACTTTCAAGCGATGGCTATAAATATTCAGGGTTCATAGGCAATTTGGGAAACTGTAGCTTTAAGAGTCCTGAATTTATATTCTGAGTCTATGTATGATTGGAAACTTTTTCCCTTTGCCACAATTCCTCTCTGTGAGTCTAAGGAACCAATGAACCATCCATATCTCATTGGTCTACCTGGCCAATCGTTGGGAACATTAATGCTGTTATTGCTGAGATTAGTTGGCACACAGTTTGATCATCTTTAGTGTATATAATGCAATATTCTGGATTATAATTGTAAACATATACCTCTTTATTGTTATAGAATCTCAGTTTGGGTGATTGATCTGATACGGTGGTGGTCATATGTTAGAGAAAACAAACGAAATTCTGATACAATCTGTAACCAGATTTAGCTAAAACAACTTCGCTCACAAAAGGAATGATAGTTTGATGTTGATGAATTAACTAATGGTGGAGAAACACCTGCTAGAGCATGGGAGTAGATAACTGATGCAGTTGGCTAGGGGTGGGGAAGGTAGTTAGGAATGAATAAGCTGGAACTCATGGAAGAAATACAAATTCTAGCGACTAAACCTTTGGTAGTGGATTTTTTTTTTTTTTTTTGGTTTCCACTTGAATTTACCTCATCAGATTTCACTCTTTGAGTCTTTGAAATATGTTTCAATATCAACATTTACTTCCATTTATTACAAACCTTCGTCAACAAAACCTAATAATTATACTTTATCAAGTTCTGTAGCTCTTGTCAGTTGTGAGTTTGTGACTGTCTGCTAGTTTTGGTATTCAATTGAACAGCATTCTTAACTAAAGTTGTAGGCCTTTACCATTATCATCCAAATACATAATGTAGTGTTGGCTACACTGATGTACTTAGGATGGATCTGTGGCTATTCCTTTTGAGAAGCATTCCCTAGTATAAGAAACTCTAGCATGAAAAACTAAGAAAAAGAAAAAGAAAAAGAAAGAGATAAGATTGCAATATATGATACACTCTACAATATTGGCAACCATTATTATGGATGGACTCTCGACCTCCATTCTTTGCTTCATGCTATATCTCCCCCCTCCCCAACAAAAATAAATTGTATAAAAGTGAAGCCCTGCTTTTATTGCTTATATTTATTGAGATACTGCCTTTCACTTCAATCATTTCATTACATTTTTTTGTTTAAAAATGCCATTACTTTTGCTAGTTGCGTGACAATTTGAATAATTGATTTTGTGATACAATTGGCTTTTTCTAATAAGTAGCATGGCTTTAGAAGTTGTTGAATTGTAGTATTAATATGTGTAGTGTTTGATACTGCAGTTAAACTTGCTGTCGGTGGTTTCAGTATGGGTGCAGCAAGTGCCCTTCATACTGCAGTATGCCACGTATCTAGGAAGTATGCTAATGGAAAAGAGTTTCCAGTCAATCTGAGTGCAGTTGTTGGGCTAAGCGGCTGGCTTCCTTGTGCTAAGTTGGCTTCTTCTACCTACACATTTTCCCTTGTTTCTCTATGTTCTTTGATGATATTCTCACTTACTAACCTTCTTTTGGACGTTTTTTTAGGAGCTTGAACAACAAGCTAGCTGCTAACGAGGCTCCAAATCGGGCTGCATCTTTACCTATAATGCTTTGTCATGGCAAAGGTATGGAACTCGTGCAAAAACATTTGAAGTTTTGGGTAAAATAATATATTATCTGGCATACCCTGCTGGGAAATGGTAAAAGTACTTGGGAGTAAAAGGATTTTAGGTGATATTGTGAATAAAATGATTCTCTCTCCAACTCCACTTTTAAAAATTATAAATCCAAAGCTTTTTGTAATGGCAGTTGATGATGTTGTTAAATACAAGTTTGGAGAGAAGTCTTGGAAGGCATTGTCTTCTAGTGGCTTTGGTGACGTCACATTCAAATCATACGCTGGGTAATAATAATTTTATCCTGCTAATGCCCGCCCCCCATTCTTTTTTTTTTTTTTTTTTTTTTGGAGAATATTTTGCATGTTTGAAATTCACTTATTGTTGGCTTTGATTGCAGTCTTGGTCACTACACTCACCCTGAAGAGATACAGGATATTTGTAGTTGGCTCAAATCAAAATTGAATCTTGATGGTTGATGCCGGGCTCATTAAAAATGGAAACCTGATAAAAGAGGGGGAAATTCATTTTTATGATTTAGGTTACTCTTTTACAGTGAGATTTTATGTGTTAATTTCAGAGTTACTCGTGTTTCTCTGGTTTGATTGTTTCACATATTGTCGGCTTATATGATAATTTGGTGATGCATTTTGTGGTCAGAGGAAAAAAATAATATGAAATTGCTCGATAATTTGTGTATAATGTATTTGTTCTTTGTGCAAGCTCTCTGTACCCTGCATCTTAAGTTTTCCTAGTAGATTCATAATTGATATAATTTACCAAAATCACATCCTTCCCCTTTTTATTTCATGATTCTAGACGAATGCTGCCTCAACACTAGTACCGGCATGGAACGGTATGAGATTGAAATCAATTGCATTATAATGAAGGTTTTATACGCTTGCCCCTTCAAATTAGCTGTGAATCATTTACATGTACAAGCAATTAGAAAGAGAAAAATTGTTGACAAAGAAACTGGGCAGAACTATTGACGCTTTCACTTTGTAGTAAAACTATTACTCATACGATTCAGTGATTGAAGAGTGATATTTAACAGAAAACCAGATAACTAGATATACTTTCATTTCAAAATTCAAATAAGACGTGCAACTTTGAGACGAAGGAGCACTTAATAGTTGTGATATTACTTGCACCCTTACTCATCCAATGTAGCTTTAACAATCTAATCTCTAATCATTAATAAACTGTCTCTTTGATTGTGTAACACTTCAAGATCATACACAAAACGGGTTGACATCATTATGCGATCACAGACTGGTGAAAGTTCAGAAAGCCCTCGGGGCAATATAATAACAATTACACCAACTTTAAGCAAAACCTTAACTTTTGGCAAAGGACTAACATGAGCTGAGATTGCAATCACAATGATACAACTCACTAATTCCAGCAAGAAGGTGAGGCCAAAATATACAAAAAAATGGAGGTAATTCGCGGGGAATACAGAAATGGAGAGCTCCTTAAGTAGAGGTCTCTCTGCTAGCCATTCTAGCAAGCACGTCTTCTAAGAAGCTAACGGATTGCACCTCTGTTATTCTGCTTCCCTGATAAAAGCAACATCATTACATCCAGGTTTTGGTGATAGCAGCAGAATTTTATCTTGATCAGTATCTTCGCTTTCAGTGTGCTCATGAGGACTGTCTACTGAAGACGATTCCATTCCATCTTCTGAATTCATATTAAACCATAAGCTTAAGTACATGTAAACATACCTCAAAACCAAGATAAGGCCACAATTCTAATTCAGTTCATCCCAATCTATCAGGTTACATTTAAATTTCTTACGGAGAACATTAAAATTTGAACTTTCACATATTACTCTTAGTGATAACTTTATAAGAGTCATTTAAAAGAAAGACAACATTGGGTGGAGATGTAAAAATTAACATAAGTGATACCATAATTATGGTATTGCAGCTATATTTCTCAAAAAGATTCCAAACAAATGTGGCCTATTATCTAGGGATTAAGGGAGTAGTATAAATCTACGAAGTTATTACTATTACAAGAGGAGAACAAACAATGTTGATTTAGTACATACCTATGCAATCATGATACTCGGGCAACTGTTTAATAGTTGTGGTTTGCAGACTCTCGGGAAGCAGGCAGCTACAAACAGCACCTGAAATCCAGCAAAATTGCATTTTATTAGCCCTTTCCAGACTTGATTGTTCACTAAAGAATAGAAGGTGCAAAGCTCATCCCAAATATGACCGTTTCCCCACCCTTAGTGAGGCTCCTACCTCAGGCAGGTAGTACTACTCTTCATAGCAGCAAAAAGTCAAATACTCCTTCAGCCCCAAAAATCTTCATATTTACCATATTGATCAGTCCAATACTCTTATCCAGTTCAATTTTTTTAATCACATATTGCAAACGGGTCAGCCCACTATTTTTAACTTAATTTCCACCAAAGCAATCCAGGAAAATAAATTTGGGGTGGAAGCAGTAAGAAGAACAGAGAATTATGTGAGAGATTTATCTATCAAATACTCAGATGATAACAGAAAGGATCATCCAAAATATGGCACAATAATACCAATAACATTAGCTGGAACAGCTTTCAAAAGTAGTTTCCTTTTGGTTTCAAACTCCTAAGTCCCACTCCCAAAAAAGTTTAGCATTAAAGTTGAAATAAAAGGCTCTAGTGTATTATACTTCTTGAGGGCAAGGATACTATTGGGACCATCACCTGGTGGATCAAGGCTCAATGTAGTTCATGTTGTTACAGCAATATATGGGAAAATCAGAAAACACCAAAACCTCAGCATGTAAAGCTATGAAACAGCCAAATATATATTTACTCTGTATCACTTGTCACATTACTCATTCCATATTGCTAGCTGGTAAGTCAAATGAAACTTTCTGCAAAGTTGGCCACTTTTTATAGAAAATTAACTGGAACAACTAAACAGCACATGTCCAAAATTCCCCCACATCAATCAAATACCACTAAAATCTTATTGTGATACAAGAGAAAAACGAGTTTTATTCTTAAACAATATGATGCAGGGTATAGCAGCCAGTTGTTCAAACATAGAATATCGGAACATGATATGCCCTTCAAACAGGGTTTTCTTGGAGAACAAAATGTTTTGTATGACATATGTGTGAAGGAAAGATCAGAAAACATGCAAGAAGGAACTTTCAGCAGCTAAATGAGTACTTTCCAACTTGAAATGCTTTGTCCAAAATAGAAGAACAAGACCAGTGAACCAAATACTTTCTCTGTTTTTTTTGGTTGGACTATTTCTCTTTTCATGGTCAAAATTTCTTTCTCTGAATTTTGAACTTATTTCTCAATTAGATATCTATTATACTTATTACAAAATAAAATAATATCATGCAGGACTTGTTAGATTTGCCACACCTATATTTCAAGATATCAAGTCAATATGATTGTTTATATGAAACTACACTTACTGAAGGTGAAAAGAATGCAATGGAAACCAAGAAAAGATACGGTGTAATACTATAATTATTTTTTTTTTTAAAAAAAAAAAAAGTGCAGGGCATACCAGTTCGGGCTAGACGGTTGATCCATCCAGGGATATTTTTGCCAGTCAATCTAAAGGAGAGGTCGTCTGTGAAATGATTGCAATTTTTGGTGATGAGATGATAAGTATCTCCATGGTACTCAGAAGCAACTCGCTCAACGAAATGCTGAAACTCAGGTTGGGACATACTCGTCCGGCCTAATGAGATAGAACATCTGTATATAAAACCTGGACAGCTCCTTGGTTCCACTTCAAAAACTCCGCTAACTGGAAAATCATGGGCTCCAAATCCATACTCCATGCCATGGACTGTTTGTGTAAGATGCATAAATGAGATTTGATTTTGAGGAAGTTAAAGGAAACTCTCAATCAATGTCTTAGAAGACATACAGATCCGTCTTTGCTGAGGCAAAGTGAGGTGCATGATTCCAAATACGGAGAAAAAATAATAGCAATCTATAACCCACCCCCCTCCCACTCCCACCAAAAAAAAAAAAAAAAAAAAAAAACCAATTGAAGCTACTACTGACCTAATGCTGATCTTTCCATAATAAAGACATCATTTATACCATAGTATAAATTTATATACTCCTTCCATCTCAAAGTAAATGCATGGGTTGACAAAGCGCATTTACTAAAAAGCTACATAAAACAAGAAAAATGGACAACCTTAACAATCACCATATAAAATGTTAACATACAAAAACATAACACCATAAAAAGGTAGTGGTACAGATGCAATAAAGACTGAATGAGTGAAAGGATAACAAGCAGACTAGCAGAGGTTATGAGATGTCAAGACTCAAGAGTAAAATTATGGAGATTAATGAGTTTTTTTTTTTCAACAATAGATTTAAAAGGTACATAAATTTAAATAGGCACCCAAAAGATCCATCAATTGTGTCAAAAGAGGCTAGAGTGCCTAAGATGCATCAGTAGTGAAGTGCCTTAGCAAAATTACCTAGCCTATAGCCATGAAGGCAATGAAGCACACTGGTATAAATCAATGAAAACTAGAAAACACAACGTCCAAGACAAAATCTTCTAATAAAAAATCTAGACCAATGAAGCCTTATGTTCCGATACAAGATCAATGTACACCAAACTTTACAGTCAAAACAACAGAATAGAAGTAACTAATCTTGAATTGAGAATGATGGGATAACAACAATACAGAAAACACACTTACTAATAAGAAATGTCTGGTAACTGATTACAGTCCGTAGTAACCATCATAGACACACAACTCTCTTTACTCCTTCAAAACCTTCAGAACTATCATCAAATGGTGCCATCCCACAATATCACCAACATTAGATTATTTCAGAGAACATCATTATAACCCAATACATTTTTTCTATGCTCATATACCAAGAAAGACATACTATCTAATGGGACTACCACAAAATATGTACTTATTAATCTTCTATTCTAGTTCATGGTTCCTCTAATCCTCTTAGGCTCTTAGCTATATGGTTTATATTTCCGAGCTCGGTTTTTTCACTACACAAATGCAGATGGTTATAGAATACTGAGATCCTTTAAGTATTTGACAGCATAACAGGAAGAGTCCAAACAACTTACAATACCAATTTTACAAAACACCAAATTAAGACCCTAATCAAACAATAACCTAACAATCACCATATTGATATAGTGAAACAACCCAGATCAAATGGAAAGAAACCCAGATCAAACATATAAATAATCAATCAATTTAACAAAAATAGAGTAAAATTAATAAAAATCAAGAAATTGTTAGATAAATAATAGCAAAAGTAACAAGAAATAACCTTCAATGCCGGAATGAAAAATCCCAAAACCGAACCAGTAGGTGTAATGATTAAGAGGCGTTAGGTCATACACATTCAATACCACCTGGGTTTCAATTCCTCCATCATTTTTAGCCGTTGATGATTCTTCATTACCCATTATTTGAATTTCCCCCTTTTTTCCCAAATTAGTATTTTTTTTTATTCCTCAGAAAATACTGAAACCCTCTTTTCAAGAACACAACTTTGTTTTCAGGTGATGAGGATTTTGAGAAATCCCCAGCAACCCAGTAACAAAGCTAAGCTTCTGAGATCAGCCCTGCTGTTGGGTGTGGAGGAGAGAGAAAAAAAAAAAAAAAAAAAGGGAGAAACAGGCAATTTTGGGGCCTCCAGTCAAATTTTATAGGAATATTTGAACGTGGTTGGAAAACCAATTAAAAAAACAGAATGATTCTCAATTATATTCCGCGGTGGATTTTGGTCGAAAATATTGATAAGATACAGATTTTGAATCTCTAATATCTCACTCTTTAAAACTAATCACTACACCCTAATATTTTTTCAGTAAAATGAGTTATTTAAATACAAGAAATTTATAGATGAATAGCCGATTTAGTGAAAGTTTTCCTTTACGGGAATTTATTTTTGTTACACCGTAAGAGTTCACATGCATTTAAAACAGCTCAACTACAATGAGATTCTTGATACTTTGATTTTGTATTAAAAAAAAAAAGTGCATTAGAGTTTAGTCATTGTTGGCATTAGTCATCCCTTCAACTTGAATGAGTCGAATTGGATAAAAGTAACCTAATATTATTGGAGTATTATATTTATATTAGCAAGTTGAAATTTGGTCAAATATATCAAATATGACAATGAGCAAAACCGTATGATAATCATTATTGACATGTTTGTATTGATTAAAAGAAAAGAGAAAAAAATAAAATAAAATAAAAAAAATTCTACACTTATTAAGATAATGTTGCATTGAATACATGACACAAAATGAGACCAAGTATCACTTGCCTCATATAGTAATTCTAACAACATAAGCAATATTTTATACTGTATTGTGTATTCTATTCTCTACTTGAGAAAAATATTAATTTCCAAGAAATAGTATATACAATGGTGGCAAAATTTAATCTAATAATTAGATCAGACATATTAATAATTTAACTTAAGCCAAGATTTAAATACAAAACCTCGGAGGTTAAAATAAAGCCTTTTCTAGGCACTTTCTTCAAATAAGAAGGTTTTCTGTAGAAGAATGGTTTTGTCAGTTGATATAATGAAAGTCAACTTCTTTTTTCCAATTAAAAAACACTGTTTTTTCAGAGATTCCTAGACCACAATTTTCCCACCAATTCTCTAGCCAAACCTTTTGGGTGACTAAAAACATTATAAATTATTCTAAGAAATAATAATAATGTACAAAAACATGTTGCAACTGCAAAGCAGTATTGCAGTATAGATATACTGCTTTATGTAATTTTGGGGGGCATACGAGTTCATTAATGTGAGATTAACACATTGATCAAAATCAGAAACTATTGAATTAAATTGACAGTGGTTTTTTTCTTTTCTTTTTCAATGTCAATCTCGCTGTTAAGCCTGTAATATCCATGAAGCACCGTTTAATGCAATGTTGTAGTATGAGATGCCGCTTCTGCAGGTCTGTGATGCTGTGATCATTTCTTTTCAATGGAAAAGAGAGGAAAGCTTGGCGCTGCAAGGTCAAACCTTTCGATTCTCAACAGCTCGAATGATATCTGGTGAAGTCCATTCCATTTATCAATGAAGTTCAAGTAAGACATCAAGTTCTGAAGATAATAGGCGACAAATTTGGTATAACATTCAACACTATCCCTTACAGCAGCACAATCCCAAATATAATTTTTAAGAAAACAATTTATGATCATGTATTTGTAGTTTAAAGGTATCAGCTCTCTCAAAAAAAACAACTCATTGCTTGGTCTCCAGGTAGCGTTCTATCACTGCAGTTAGCTTAGTAACAGTCTCTGTATCACTGAGAGAGTGAGAGCCTGTCTTTTGTCAGGGATGCTAACTACCAATCTACCAGTGTAACTGGAACTGAAAGTTCAGCAGAATACTGCAGAACTAAAAAAAATTTATGTATATTGCAGCTGATACCAACATCGCCTTGTGTATGCCAATCTACTTCAGCACTCTGCCAGAGATTTAGCCTCCAGAAAACGTAAATGTTAATCATAAATTGATGTTTAACCAAAATCTATCTCTGCAAGGCTTTAACAGATACTTAAAGATTGAGAACAAGATTACTTAATCCAACTCAACAATGTCAACTTTGCATTAAACATTAACACAGAGTCACAGACATAACACTTGCTTATTGCAATGATTGGACACAATGCTACGTCATTTTGTCAGCTCTACAATATGAGTTACAAAGTGAGAACTGCCCTAGTTTTTAGTTGGTTATACTGATTCAAACTCAGGTCTCAAAAGTGTTTCATTATGCCCTCAGCATCTACAGAAGTAGAATGGAAAAAAATTTAGAGTAAGCAAAATAAAAAAAACAACAACAATGATAGAACAATGTATACTACAAGAGGGGGGGTGAATTGTAGTGTATGTAGACTATGGTAAATTTTGCGGAATTAAATCTACTACTAAGATAGGCAATGAATAAATTCACTATGTAAAAATGATTTACAATCACTAATACGTTGCCTAGACTCAAGTTCCGTGAGGAACTCAAGTTACCCAACTGTGATCCCTCATCACAGTTTCTCACACTTTGTGATTCTACTCCGAATCACTTGTACAGTGTAAACAACTCTTTCAAGTCTCACACTTTACAACTCTCACAACTCAAACCCAATTACACAATGATTACAAGTATTTCCTAAACAACTTAAGAGACTAAGGATGGAAGGAACTTCTCTTTTAAACACTTTGAAACTCTATGCTCAGAATACTTAAGATTGTTTTTCCACACTTTCAAAACTTAACGTTGATCTGTTTTTATAAGGAGTTAAACCAAGCTTCCATCAAGTTCCCACTTCCCCCTTAATCCCACGTTCTCTTTGACTGAGAAGTTGGGATGTAGGCAGAGGAAATTTAGGAACATGATTTCCCTAGCTTGACTCCTAAATTCAACGTGCTCCTTAATTTAAGCAGCCAATATTTACCAAGTTAAAAATCAGTTAAAGACTTATTCAAAAGATAATTATTATTTATTAAAAAAAGATAATTATTTATTTATTAATTAAAACATAAATAATTAATTAATTTAAAACTTATCTTTTTAAATTAATGAATTATTTATTTATTTATAAAATCTTTTTAAATCTTTTTCAAAACAGATTTTTATCACTTCCTTAAATTAAGGGTTTTTGAAAACCGTTTTAAAACTTTCGTTTAAAACTTTCTGAGTCATTCGTCAAGTTCCTTCAGGAACTTCGAGTTTCTTCTTAATTCTTTCCAACACTTTTGTTTCTTAAGTTCGTACACTGAGTAACTAAGAATATAGAGTTGTGAGGACATCTTGAAAGCTTGCATTCATCATCAAGTCTTCCAAACTCTGTTGTTCCTACTCCGGAACATTTAACTTCAAACCTGAATCTTCTGTTTTAACCAAGACTCATAAACGTCGTTAGTCAAAGTTTGTTTTATGTAGGTCAATCATCAAAATATAAGGTGGTCAATTCAACAAACAAAAACAGATGCGAAGCATAAAGATAGTTGGAAGTTGGAACCAACAAACAACAATGAAAAAAGCAGGTAAGCTATGCTGTTGTAGCTTGTGCAGCTCCAAGAAACAACTCTGAAAGAAGCTAGAGAAGCAGCAACACTTGCTACAGACATACTAGCAACTTCTACAGAAATAGTACACAGGAAGTTACAGCTGTAGCAAATTCACAAGGCAGCAGCTACGCCAAAGAGCATCACCGTATCTACAGCAGTATAGTAAATTGAAAACTCTGTTCCACATGTATTTCACAAGCTATGTTGTTCAGGGCAGATGCTGCAGAAGGATAAATTCAAATTCCTTCCAAGTAACAGTTCAAGGAAGTTTCCCTTCTGTAGAAAAACTAATTCATCAGTCGTATATAATATGTTGTCCTACATCACTATCAACAATTTCTCAATCTTGCACATTTACAAATTTAGTTCATATATTCTACAACCAAAGGATATCGACATTATGATACTTTGGTCAGCAGAATAATTGGAATTTCATATATTCATTATTGATGGAATGATGCTTCATATCTTCACCTAGTAAACATTATAAATTGTATCAATGAAATACCACTAATAGCATAATTAGACAAACGCAAACTAAGACTTTGGTAAACACTTATTACACTAGTTATAATTCGTATAATAATTATTAAACCATTATAAAAATAAAAATAAAAAATGTTATAGTTATACATGCAGTCCATTGATAATATAAGCACAAGTAACATCACAAATAATACCAAAAGGCTACCATATAGCTTATATTAAAATAGCCTTCAGTAGAGTTTTAATAAGAATGGCCCATATAATGCAAATCTACACTGGTATTTAGCACCTAAATAGTTTACCATGGGCTACAATTATATACATTAACTCATCAAGAGAATGTCTTGGATTGAAGTGCATGTATATAGAGACATGTCAAATAAACCTACCATACAGCATTACAGAATTCTAATTCGATGAAAACATCAAGAAACGACAACTAACCTGTATGCTGAGCCAAGCAACATCAAGGTAGCAATAACACTAGTTCTTCACATGTAACTCACTAATCCTTTGCTTTAGTTAAAATCATAGAGAAAATTCCAAAGCAAGCAACTCCTTATGCTCTTTGAACTTGAAGAAATACTAGAGGAAACGATGAAGCTTCTTCACATTGGATCAGAGATATTTCCTCATGCATAAACTTTCCATATTTTGTCTAAATTATTGTTATATACTTTTATGCATAACCATTATGGAAATTCTGGCCCACTGCCCCACTCCATTGCTCCGAGAAAAATGTTGAAATGACACACCACCTTTGCTAAAGCACTGGCACTTTACAGAATGCTGGCTTAGCAAATTTAATATTGGGATGGTATAATTTCCTCAAGTTTCCTCCCTTTTTTCCCTCCCATAACCATTGATGGAACAAGTATCCTCTCTCTCCCATCTCAAATTTCCATCACTGATGTCTTGTGGTTGTGGACATTGCTGAACAAAAATGCTTGGTAGGCCATCCACATCATCAATTTTCTTACTCCGTACAGCACAAGGACGCAAAAAGTTAGGAGTTATAATGTATAAAAGTCTAGTGTTTCCACTATAGATAATATACTTGGGTAACATGTAATACTATTCTTTTGAGCAACTCCAATATTTCTTAGAAAGGTTCTAAAAGTATCTAGAAATAGGTACAAAAGAAGTATAATGAATGTATTTCATTAGATTATCATATTTAAATGTGCTCTTAAATTGTAGCTTGGAGTCAAATACCTGTTTGGCCTCCCTGCCACTGTTATCATACATATTTATCAAAGGTCTTGCAAGGTAATCATCAGACTCATCAAACTGATTCTTCAGAAGGTATCCATACATTTCTCTCCCTAATCTAAGAGCTCCTGTTTCTCCACAGGCAGGAATGAGTATCATATAAGTAACAGGGCTTGGTTCTACCCCTTCTTTAAGCATTCTATCAAAGAGATTGAATGCCTCATGCTCCAACCTACTGTTGATGTAACCTGCAATCAACGTGTTCCATGTAACCGTATTCCTGTTATTTGTTCTCCAAAAAACATCTGTTGCTGAGTTTATATCATTGCATTTTGCATACATATCAACAAGTGCGCTTGATACAAAAATATTTGAGTCAAGCCCTTTTCTGACAATATAAGCATGAAGTTCTTTCCCATGGCGCCAAGAACCTAAATTAGCACAAGCTGCAAGGGCACCAGTAACAGTTACAGTATTTGGTTCAATCGAATTTTCCATTATCTGTGGAAGAAAGCTGCCACTATGAGGTGATTGCATGGCCTGGAAAAATCTCAGAGCTTCATGACTCATGCCAGCTTGCTGATAGCCAGATACTAAAATGTTGAATGTAACAACATTTGGTAGCAAACCCATTTCAGTCATTTCATACAGCAGTTTGAAAATGTTCTCAATTCTTCCATGCCCAAAACAGGCAGCAAGCATAGTGTTATAAGTAATAACATCAGGTTTTGGACCAGAGTCTTTCATTGATACAAAAAGGCTTTGAGCTGGCTCCACATTTCCATCACTCATGTAAGCTGCAACCATCTCATTGCATACGAAAGTACTTTTGTGCATTATCCTGACGAAAATATTTTCTGCATCATCAATCCTTCCATTTTTCCAATACATACCAATTAATGACCCATCAATATGAGAATTGCCATGAAGACCAAGTTTAATAACGTATCCATGAATTGCTTTTCCCAAATTTAGATCCTTCAAGCTAGCACAAGCTGGTAGAATGCTGGAGACTGTCACAACATTAGGGATCAAGGAAGTCCGAAACATTTTAACAAATGCATCTAAAGCATCTCCATAAAATCCATTCTGAATGCAGCCTGAAATAATTCCATTCCAAGTGTTCTCTTCTGGCCTAACCCCTTTTCTTTGCATCTCTTCTAGACTTCTATGAGCCATTTCAATCTCCCCATTCATGGCAAGGCCTGAGACAAGGGCATTCCAAGAAATCAAATCGGCTTCCACACCTTCCAACTCCATCTTGCAAAATATATCCATTGCCTTGTCAAGAAGACCGTGAACCATATAAGCAACAATGAGGGCAGTCCAAGAAACCACATCCCGTGAGTTCATTGTGTCAAAAACAATCTTCGACAATCGTAATCCCCCACAATTTGTATACATATCAATAAGAGCATTCCCAACAACAACATCCTCATCAAGCCCTCTTCTAATGGCATATCCATGAACCATTTTACCAATGTTTTCCACTCCCATCACAGAAGAAGCTTTTAAGATAGTTGGTATAAGATATCTGTCAGGTAACATGCCATCATTTATCATCATCCCAAGAGCCAAGAAAAGATCAACCCATTTCTCGGATCGACAGAATGACCTTATCAAAGCAGCATGCGCGGATACAGTTCTTCTTGGAATTTCATCAAATAGCCTGATAGCATCATTTAACAACTCTAAACTCTTTGAGTACGCCACCACTAGCATATTCCCTATGAAAGCATCAGCCTTTAAAGCACCCACTTTGACAAGATGACCATGGACTTGTTTACAAGTGGAAGAAATGTTGTTAGTTCCACCACTATTTTTGTTTATTTGGTTAAGGAGAGCAAAAAATTCAACTACCTCATCTTCCACAGCTTGATGATTAGAGTTAACAAAATCATTAGCATGTTGGATTCTTGACAATATGCAGTTTTTACGGTGTGGTAAGTCCTTAAGACCCACATTATGAGTTGCTATAGCCTCAGCTTTAAAATTTGGCACTAAATTGAGTTTACATGGAAATAAATTCAGGAAAGCAGTGTTATGAAATGGAATGGAAGTAAGTAATCCAGTAGCGGACATTGTAGAGAAAAACTTTGGAAAATTAGTCGATAGAGAAAGAGTGTGGTGGCAAGAAACTTCCATGCTTGAAGTTTTATGCCACAGAAAGCAAGATGGATTCAAGCAGGCTCACCGAGAGGGCGAGAGGTTATATGTATTCAACCAAGTAAGCATCATTGCATCTCCAGGACTCGCGGCCAATATCGGATCTAGAAAATTCATATTGGAGGTCAGAAAGTTCATATGTACATGCTACCCTAAAATTCAATATAATGTCATATCATTGAAGACAACAGCCATAATCAAAGGATAATTACACCCAATTAAACATAATTATAAGAAAATCAAATACAACAATTTTTGTCATTTAAACAACCCAAGAATCTGATGCTAACAACAAGCTCCCCATAACTTCCATTACTACTAACAAGATCGACTTTCTTTGCATACTCGATATATTCCGTGCATTAATACGAGTACACTCTAGTTTATCAGACACAGAAAAACATTATCATAATCTCACTTTTGTCTTCTAACGCAATATCCAACATCCAACAAAAATCACAATTTCAGTAAGAAGCAATGTATAATACCATCATCCAAGATTAGTAGAAACACATATTTTTGAAAAATTACCAAGCAATAACGCTCAAAACTTTCAATTTATATAACAATTATCCTATATATCAAGAAATATTCAAACTTGGAAAACAATTTAGTAGCTTCAAAAATAAGTCACAAAATCAATCAATTCTTATAAACCCATTTAACTACCCAAGTATTTCAACAAATTACAAACAAAATTCTGAAAAAATATATTTGAAGTTGCCAACATGATAATTAATTACCAAAAAAAAACGAAAGAGTGAAGCAACGAAAGAATTTACCTGAATAGAGGATTTTGGTAAAGGTGCGGTGTGGAGTTGCAGGTGGGCCGGTGTTGGGCCTGGTGGAGCAGAAGTCCGACCCAGTCGGAAAGTGGTTTTCTGACCCGGAAGAAAACGGGTGTGGTGGTTGCTCAGTGAAGAGAAAGCAGAGAAAGTTGAGTGAGGGTATGAAAGGATGAGGTAGTTTGGGAATTTTATTTACTAGCCAAAATATAGGCTCCAAATCCATTATACGGTGAATATCTTTGCTTTTTTTTTCAACATAAAAAAATTAGAAAATGTGGTTAATATTAAGGAGAAATATAGTATAGGGCGTATTCGGCAAAATATAGCTGTAATAATAGTTGTTAGTTGTA
This sequence comes from Chenopodium quinoa, assembly GCF_001683475.1. Lineage (NCBI taxonomy): Eukaryota > Viridiplantae > Streptophyta > Magnoliopsida > Caryophyllales > Amaranthaceae > Chenopodium > Chenopodium quinoa. The sequence continues at coordinate 966,744 of NW_018742969.1, forward strand.
TGTGTAGCTGTGAAAATAATGATTAAGAGTCTGTTCACTTTAGATTAATTTCACTTCAGCTCCTAATTTCCTTCTTTCATAAAATATTCAGTTTAGTTCGGTAAATATGAACAGGTCATAAGTATGATTGTCCGGTAAAGTTGTTGTTAACTAGTATTAGCTGTAAAATTCAAAAAATGTAGAAGAAAAAAATCCAACAGCTACCTAGCTTTTCACAAAAACTAATAATATTAACGCTCATATCTTTTACTAGTGTCGACTGCCGAACACGCTCATAGCTTTCGGTTTCTCATAAATAAAACAAGCGCATACGATACCTATGTTATACAAGTGAATGATCAACTAGTTTAATTAGTTAAGTTTTGAGGATCGTACTCAAGATTTCGAGACCTGAAATCAAGGATAAAATCCCGAATAAAAAGGAAGATTTTATTACGATAATATAAACTAGTTTATTATAAGTAAGAATGACTTCACAATTCATCATTAGAAGAATCTATGGGGACTTAGGGTGAAACGAACCAAAATGTTTCTAACATAGGATTCATTAACTTATTTATTAGAGATAATATACTTCATATTCAGTATACTCGCTTCCTTAGTACTTTGAGCAATGAAAAAAATTGGATTCCATTTATAGATATGGAAACAGCTCAATTCAATAATTAGGTGAGACTTTTAGACATGGCAACTTCTTTGAAAGAGAACAAGAACGTCAAGAACTGATTCCTCCATAGAAAAAAAAAAAAATGGACAACATAATATTTGCTTCATTATTCAAAGATAAAATATACACACAGGTACCTAGATATTCTATTATAAATAACACCAAATGAATTTAGGGGAAAAATCTAAGTGCAAAAAAAAGGAGGAAAATAAGGATTGCAATTGCACTGCAAAGTGCAAACCATAGAGGTATAAAAATTAGTATCATTTTCAAATTGGTACATTTTCGAGAAGAAAATTACAAACTCGCTCATTTTATATGTGATACACTGATAAGCCAGCATATATTCTATGAGTATCAAAGAAATTCTTCAGTACAGTTCTGAACCAATCTGAAAGTGAAGCAAAGGAACTGCCCAAGCGAATTTATCTCCAAGTTCTGCAGCTTCCTATTAGCCACTGATACTATCCCTGAATCCCCCCAAATGCCTGAGAAAGTTGACGATTTTAAACTAAGACACATGCCAAACTGCAACAAAGATATTCAGCAAGAAAGATATGCCCAAGTCCAGTTCTCTTCGGGTAAAGTAACTCTATTTAAGGCACTCAAGATTCGTCGTCTGGGGTGGGTAGACGTCTTCTCACACGACGCCTCCAAGGGACTGAACCGTCATCAGAGGAATCCTCATCCTCTACGGAAGCAGATCCAGTTTCAGCCTCAAGGCTCTCTCCCCATAACCTAGCAGACGATCTCCTCCTAGTACCCTGTTGTGCTCGGGTTCGAGACCTGGAGGTACCAGACCAACTACTGCTGCTCCTGGGACTAGATGAAGGACGCCAAACCCGAAAGAGGAAATATATGGTGATCCAACCACGCTCATCCATCTGAAGATTGGCATCTTCATCTTGATCTTCCATAAAGGAAGATTGGATTGTACTGAGCACATCACCTATATCCCTTTGCCTCTCAAGTCTTCTCCAATTTCTCTGCCTCTCAGGATCAGCCTCAGAAGGTCTCACTAGGGGATGCTCTACCCTTGCATGCTTTCTCAGATCAGTATAATTGCCACTAAATTCACAAGTCTCACAGGCACAGCTCCGAATCTTGGCATTCATAAAATCACGAGCTGACTCTGCCACAACCCACCCACTAATTTGTCCACGGCATAAAGGGCAAACAAGCTTCTGCTGAAGCTTATGCATGCTAGCAATCTCTTCAGCAACAGAACCTTGGGATTTCCCTTCGTCCTGCGAGGTCACCACAGTTTCAACGGCCACAATGTCTGATGACTGCACAGCAGGCTGAATTCCTTCTTCTGTCAGCGTTTCTGTTGAATCTTCTGTGAATGACTTGCGAAATTGGTCTAGACAATTGGAGTGTCGATAGCTGGTATCACACATGTATGGGCGACAACCCTTGTCATATGCCGAACAAATGAGAAGCACAGCATTGTGAGGATGCTCCATACAAACGGCACATCTGGCATCCTCCCATTCTTTCAAGTCTTCCACTGTTGCTGGAGGACTTTTGGCCTTAGTTTCACAAGACAAACTCGAGCTGCAAGGAACAGGTGATTTTCTAGATCTCTCAAAAGAGACAGAACGATCTCTTCTTGCCTTAGGCATATTGATATACTGAAGTTTGATACCTAGATCACACAGAGAATTCATTAAGCAAATGACCAAGTGAACCCAAATACTCAAGTATAGGACACCAACAAGTAACAACCTAAGTCTAGAATGACTATATGAGCATATGAGACCAATTCAATGATTTGATCTGAGATGGGGTTACTTCTTTTTATGGAGAGTTAACATTCATATTTTGTGAATTTCCATTACATAATGATCCAAATTCCAACTAGAGGAACCCGAAAATGAGCAAAGCAAAACCATGATGTTGACATGTTGCATAATGATAGATTGTATTCAGTATTGCAAGATTGTTCAAAAAAAATATGAACAAAAATCAATTAATCTTTAGTATAATCAAATTGATGAGCATATCTGCATATCATTCCACCATGCCATATCATGGTAAAGGAAAAAGGAGAGTAAGCTTAGTGATGCAATAAAGAAAGAACTCTTTCCAGCTTAAAACCCCACAGCTGAATGATAAACTAACCCGTACAATCTATTCCACTGATCATTAATTTTAAATAACACTGCAATATGAAAGTAATAAAACAGCAAAACCAATACAGCATTTTATCACCATGCCTTGCAGATACATGATCAAAAAAGAAATCAAAACAAATAATATTTCCATCACTTCATTCACAAGTAAAACACATTGGTCTCTTCTAGCAAATATCAATTGACATACATACATACTAGTAACTGTTAGCTTCTCTTCCAAAGATATACAACACCATGAACATCCCTGTGAAATGGATCAATGGGAGTTGGCCCCTTCAAATGCAGACATCTGTAACGTTCTCCACATGAGTGAACCAGCATACCTCAACTTTCACCCTAAAACCTTAGCTCATATCATAGGAGAAGAAACCTAAAGAAATTAGAGACGGTATGACAGACCAACAGTATATTTTATACCAAGTGTCTGCTGCTTAACCCAAAGTAATTCCACATTATCTGCACCTTCTGAGTATTTGACTGACAAGCAATCCAAACTACAGCTGCCTGCTAATACTACATAGATACAACGATACACTCCACCTGTGCACTAAGACGTAAATCAGACAACTAGTATACAAGTCTTCCCATGTGATCTTTCAGTATACACGGCTTTGAACACTGTTACCTTTACCAGCCCAACTCAGGGAATGATCCATACACGGTTGTTGCTGCTGCCATAAGCAAACCAATGGTATATACTCCCTCCGTCCCCGAATGATAGTCACTTTTGGGTGAAAATCACGGGAATTAAGGAGAAATAAATAAAGTACATGGGAACTAAAATTCAATCATGTGCAAAACAAAAAGAAGAGAGAGAAACTGATTGTCATTATTAAAAAGGGAGACAACTCATTCAATTAAGGCACAAGTACAAAGGCAAATATGAGGGTGTTTTGGGAAGCACAGATAATACATCCAAAAAAAATGAGGGTACATAGGTCATTTTGTGTTATTGTATGGGACCTAAAATTGTGAAATGTGACTAACATTTTGGGTGTCCAAAAATGGAAATAGTGACTATCATTCGGGGACGGAGGGAGTAGTTATCTTTAGCCATATAATTCTGAAAAGTCCATGAAAAATTGTTCTCAAAACCTTTCATGTAAAGCCAGAGTAACATACATTCTCGCAAAAACTTTGCTTCCTTGATGAATAAAACATCGGTGTCCATATCGCAAAACCAACCAGTTCTATCTTCTCCAATCTGTGTTTGAAATGGAATCACCATCATTTAATTAGGCCTTTTTGCCTAATACACATTGTATAATGCCGAAATCGAACCAATTTCCAGCAAAAGTCAGCAAGTAGAGCCTCAAACTAATTACCAACGCATAACTAACAACAGACTAATGTATCAAAGCAAATGACAACCTACTTTCACAAAAATCCTAAATACCAAACAGCAAATCTACCGAGTAACATTTCAAACACAACATAAAGCTTGAATTTTTAACCCAGTTTAACAATTCTTCTGGGTTTCTTGCTGGACCAACCTCGAATTCATCCAATCATAAACCATGAAAAATCAAACCCAGAAAAATAATTCAATTCAACAGGCAATTACAGTTCGTACATTTGAAACAATGCAACAAAAAACTCAATCAACAACAGCAAACATCCGCCGCCTCAAACTGACAACAATCAAAACCAAGCAATTCAACCTTTACACAAGAACCCAACAAATCCCACCAAAATCAAAACCCTAGAAACAAAACCAAGATCCCCGAAACACTAAATTCGATTCATAAACAAAAACACAAGAAACAATCAAAAAAGAAGGTGGGTAAAATTGGTCCAATTAAAATTTAGGGCTTTCATCAGAATAAAAAATTATTACCAGAAATAGCCAAGATGTCGATAAAATTGAATGAACTAGGGTAAACGATCGACGATTTGAAATCCGAAAATAAATAAATTGATGATCTTTGAATTCTTCTTGTTCTTCTACTGGTAGGTTTGATGCTGGGTTTCGCTGCTTCAAAAACTCTGTAATCAGAGAGAAAGAAGAGAGAGAAAGTAGAGAGAGAAAGTAGAGAGAGAAGAGGGATGTTAGAGAGAGAAAGCTGGACGCCTTAAAATTGGATGAAATATTAGGCCGTCTTATATAACCAACTTTTTTATTGCTGATGTGGAAATTAAGGTTTTATTTATTTATTTATTTTAAATTTTTATTTATTTTAAATTTAAAAGAGATTTTGGGGTAAAAGTGAAAATGAAAAATGCATGTTTGCTTACAAAGTCGGCGGCGCGTAATTGAGACTTTGATCACTATTGTCTCGGCTTTTCTTTGAGGGTGAGCATCACCCGCTATTGGGAATTTGATCATTTGATTTGAATCCATTCAAATTGGAATTAAGGGCCTATTCTCATAGACTGAAATCAGCTGAACTAAACTGAACTGAACTAAAGTGAAATGAATATTTTATAAGAGAAGGAAATTAGGAGCTGAGTTGAGCTAAACTGAACTGAACTAAGATAAACTAAACTGAACTGAATCGACCTGAACTGAAAATAAACGTATGAGAGTAGGCCCTAAGTGAATAGTGTAAAAAACCAAAACGCATCTCTTAAAAAATAAGTGAGTATGAATTTGGTTTGAGCATTGAATAACTTAGTTTAAGTACAGTCTAGTCGTGTTGTATTTAAGTATATTTGTGATTTGTACTCGTATCTTATCAAATTAATACAATATGGAGTATTATGTTCTCTTAGTTTCATAGTGATTTTTATTTCTAAAGAATGGTTTGTTTGATTGAATGTAGGAATTGCATTCCTTATAAATTTATATTCCTATATAATTGAAATTCCTAAGAAATGTCAAATTTGCATTCCCATGAGAAATTCAACTTATCTATGTTTTCCTAGGTATTTGAACTCCTTCATTTTATGAGAAGTGAAATTCCCTTGAAATTCTTAGTTTCCATGAAATTATCAATCAAACAACACAAAAAAAAAAAAAAAAAAAAAAAAAAAAAAAAAATCTAGGAGTTTACCAACCAATCCACACCTAAGCTAAGTTTAATGTATTTAGTCAATTCAAAGGTTGAAATTAATTTGTCTTGAGGTATGGGCAATATGGTTTTTTTTAACTCCATATTTGGGATTTAGTTTTATGAGTTAAAAAGTTATGGAAAAGCTCCTAATGTCCTTTGAAATTCATGAATTTCAACCAAACAAGGAATTGAACAACAAAACATTAATTAATGCGTAAAAGGAAAATGATACGAGTAGATTAACTGCTACCGTAGGACCTCCGTCCCCGAAGCGAAGAAAGAGGAGCAGGCAATAAGGTTATTGTCCTCTCCCGATCCAGTAGTTCCGCAACTACTACCGTGGTTGTTGCCATCGGGGATCCCCCATTTCGAAAGGTTACTGGGTCGCGCGTTAGGTCCAAAGTTGTATACCATTGCAAAAAAAAAAAAATTCTAATCCACAGGAGGTCAATCAATAAAAGATTGATTAATTAATCAAAGGTCAAACTATGTATAAGAAGCTAAAATGAAGAAATATTAAAGATAAAATAACATTAATTACGCTGATTTGTGCGTAATTTTGTTATGAATTTCCAACTCAATTCCATTTTAAAAAGTGTGTATAATATACTCGTAGCCCTTAAAATTAATTCACTTTTGAGAGTGAGGGATAGATCAAGTGGTTAGAGCATTCCTCCCGATTTTAGGAGATTTTGAGATCGATTCTCACCCCGCCCTTGTGGCTTTCTAAACACCAAAAAAAAAAAAAATCACCTTTAACATTTAATTTAAGTTAGTGGACTACGGAGTATTTTTTTTCAACCCTCTAAAAGAATTGTTGTAATTTTAAGATTGTAAAGATAACTTACGAATAAAACGAGGATCTAAAAAAAAACAACAAAATGCAAATAAAATCGAACTCTTAGTTTTGGGTAGAAAAAGGCCCAAGGAGTGAATGGATTCTATGGCCCATATATTGGAGGTCCAAATACTCCATAATCCAAAAGGCTTCTTATTACATGGATGAGCACCATTGCATATCGTACTTACAATCTTACATGCTACCACAAAAGTAGTTTTACTTGAAGCTAAACCTCTCACCACAATTCAAGAATCTTTGGCACCGGTCACCGGATGGCGAAAGCTGCTATCAAATATTACAAATCAAACATAGTAAAACATTTTTACATGAAAACATTTTACATCAAACCAATAAACAAAATCTTAGTGACGCATCATAGATTTATCTATTTCTGTTTTTGTTATTTGATATTCATCGCATGCATGTAGCTTGGTCACACGAGCTCCTAAGACAAAGATTACATGTATATCATATGCATCAAACTTACATACAAACTTTTTAACAGAATCTCGTACTCAAGTAGGCAGGCATGAAGAAACAAAGCAACCATCAAGGGTTAAAAAAGAAGCTATTATAGTGAAATACAAGTAGTCACTAAGACACAATCATAAACATGATGCAAGTACAAGTACAAATCAATAGCGAGTTTTACTTTTGTAGACTCAAGTTATAATGATAGTAAAGTTAACTGGCCCAATAAAACTAATTAAGCCCAATTTATTGAAGACCATCATTACTTTTAAAGCCCAAATCATACCCAATTTCAAGACTTGCTAAAATGACCCATCTAGAATATGGTATGCCAAAGTAAGATTCAAAGCCTAATATGTTTAGATTTTCTATGTTGAGATCAAAAGGAAGCCATAACTACTTGAGGTCAATAGGTCATGGGTTCGAAGCTTAGTACTGACAATGTTTGTAATTTTATTTTATTTCCTAAACATCAAAAAATTTGTTGGCATAAAAAAAAAATGTTTAGAATTCTACAATTTTATAAGTGCAGCAACTAAAAAGATTCGGAGGAAGTAATATATTTGAGAATCTTTTATTTTCTTTGTATTTTCTTTTTAATGGTTTTGTCAAATAAAAAAAAAAGGTTCAAAATAGTTAATCAAGATTTTTTAATTAATTAATAAAGCATAAAAACATACTCACCTTAACTTTTAAGATAAAAAGAGGTAGGTAAAGAGATTGATTGCATTGAACCTTCACTAGATTACACATTCATGCATGTACCAAGCAACTTTTTTCTATTGATGTTAAATCTAGAATTCTAGATAAACTATCAATCTTTTCCTAGTTTTGTTATGTTCCCAACCAACTAGACATCAAGCTTTAGTGATGATATAGATTCTATATACCTCAAAAATCCTCATATCACATGACGAAATTATCTTATTTGATTGTATTTTCAGGTTTATCAATCTTATTGCTGCTTTCTTTTGCTTCTTCGATAACATTATTTAATTCGTAAGAAACCACGTTTGCTCAACTTTACATGCTGTTGCTTATTCCATTCTTTGGTAATTTATACAGTTGCATCATTTGCTTACTGGTAAAGTGGTAATATACAATTTATACCAATAATATTTGTGAATATAATGATATGACTTACCTAGCTAATAATAGTAATAATATCTATTTTTGATAAATAAAAGTATTTATTATCAAGACGAGTCTTCTAAATTGAGATAACAACATTCATGTTACTTATTTGCAATATAGCTAGGGCTTTAAAAAAAAAATATTGCAGAAACAAGGTTGACTCAAAACTTGTGCTCTGATATATATCATATTAGATTTTGTGAAAACTCCTAATTATATCTAGGGAATATATATCACATATATATTTTTAGATATCTCATATCTCTAGCATCTAGAATGCATTTCTTTGCTATAAAAATTAAAGCTTGGCTTTTATGACTATGAGGAATAATATTAGGGTTAATTTTCTTAATTTTAAGAGTTGTAAACCATTTGCAAATGAATAATAATGGCATAGATTCTCTAATTACGTAGTTGATTATGAAAGTTTGGAGAATAGATAATATAATAAAACAAAAAGTCAAGAATGTAAGGGAATTAAATCCAAACTTGGACTTTGATCAGTTTAGTTAATTGAATACAAGAAATGTATGTGGTCTAGTATTAGGAGGGATGGAAGGTCATTTGAGAGATTAGCGTATTTTAATGACATTTTAAGCATGTTAGAATAATAGAATGTCTAATTTTATTGGAGGATCTTAGAAATTTTATGAAATAGGCCCTTTGTAAATACTTTTGGGACTTTCGGATTAGAAATCTAAACTACGTACTAGTCAAACTTAGGATAACTTCCTACTTTCTCTACTCGTTGCTTGTTTTCTAACCCTAGCTTCTATGATCTATCTAAGTTCTAACCACATATATTATTACAACTTATTCTCATTAATTAATAAGATATTAGTTTGATAGCCGATTTACAATTACATAAATTATATCTCCTTGTACATTTACACATTCATCTTAATAGGGAGATTCTCTATCATTACATAGTACTAAATGTCTACACTTATGAGGACAAATCAAAATATTCTACATGTTCAAGTATTATTTTTCATTTATCAATTACTATGTGTATATATATGAAATAAGCATGTTTGGTGAATGTGGTGACGAACTCATTTTATGACCTTGTCTAGCGTTTTATCACCTACATTTGGTTCATTGCTTGAGATAGAGAATTCCTTTTTGGCTTTTTCTCCCTCCCCCCTCTTTAGTTTGAAACGTTGCCACTATATAGTTGGGCTGATTGAATTGTGAGAGGTATCACGTACGTACGCAACCGTAGAAGCTAAGGACAAATTAGAATTATATATATATGCCAAAGGAAAGTTAAAAAAAAAAATCTAGAAAATTGATGAAAATATAAAAATGTCAAAAGATAAAATTGATAGTGTAGGGGCACACAGACATGAATGCATTTGGAGCCCATTAGTTGAAGCTGCCCATGATTACATGCATCCAAACAATGGACAACAAACACGATTAGATATGTGCTTATACTATATAGTTTCCCTGTTACACCATCTATCTTTGTCCCTCGCTCTCAATATCTTGCTTTACTACTTTCACTGAAGTTCATGTTTTTTCTCTTTATTTTATCATTTTTTTTTTAATTTTAATGTGATACCGAGTATAAGATATACTTCATGTCTTTCATCCGTTCTTTAATTTTGTCATTGTAACATGTAGGGGATGCACAGTATCCTAGCGAATAATGAGATCAAGAGATATATATAGAGAAATGAAAAAGAAAAGTAATTTATGTAACAAAGCGATTAAATTATAAAAATAAAAATAAAAATGTGCAAATAAGAAAATGTTGTTATTAAACTATAACTTTATTTATAGAAAAATGTTGCGATATTTAATTAAAGAACAGAATAAGTTTAATTAAGGTTTTTTTTTTTTAAAATTGTTGATTTAAAAACTTATGTTGTGGTGTTGTCAGCACCGTTGAACTTTTTTGGTCACTTGGTCAGTGCACTATAAGAGTGGAAACTGGAATACATGCAGAATTAAAAAAATTAGCGTCATTCTTTTATGTCTTTATTTATCTTCTTTGTTTCTAGCTTTTTGCTACTTCGTATTTTTAACACTGTCAAAAAATACCACTCGTATTGTTTCAGTATTTAATTTCTCAAAGGTGCCTCCTTATCTACCCATTTGATTAGTTTTGGTTATGATCGACTTTAGATAGCTCACGTTACATATTAATTTAAGCTATGTTTAGTTCACCTCAAATTTTGATATGATATAATTAAAGTGTACTCATATGGAATGTAATATGTGTTTATTCTCCTCGAGATTAGATTGAGGGATGTAATTTGATACTACGTACATGTATATCTTAGTATGACAACTAAATTTGAACAGATGGAGTGATTCACTAGTACGGTACTATTCTAGCAAATAAATTTCATAGAGTAGCATAAAAGTATAAATTCATATCGTTAACACTAATTAATGATTACCTTAACAAAAAAAAGTGTCCCGAGCTTGGGCTCTTTTCTCTTGTGCACCTTCTAGGGTAAAAATTGAATTTGGATTTTAAAAAAAAAATGTACAAAATTACAAATAAATTGCAACCCACATTGAACTTTATTCAATAGCCAAAGCACTTTCAGAGACGCAAAGGTTGTGAAGAATAATAATTTCATTTCAATGGTATTCTAGAATTTTGATGAAATTTTAATGGAAATAACACTTTTCACATGCTTATTTTAAACAAAAAGAAGAACGTATGATCCCTTCAAAAAAAAAAAAAAAAAAAAAAAAACGTATGATAAATGAATTAATAAGAAAGCTTAAATATTTGTAGAAGCTAAAAGTAAACCATGTTTGAATACAAGTTATAATTAGCTTAGTATGCACCCGTTTAAAAAATTTATGTATGTTCTTTCAAATTTTTTTCATAATAGGCAAATTTAATGGGTCGTTAAATTTACGAAGAAGTATGTAAGAATAGACTGTTAAATAAATGAATAATGCAAGGACATATATAATCCTACGTGGTGTCGGTTTTGTGACGTATGCTTTACCAATTAATTAGAGAAGCATAGAATGCAAGTAATCATAGACATGCATGGTACGGTAGCCAAAAGCAAGTAATTTCTCAAAATCCAACTAAGTTATTGAATGATGAAAACATTTTTAAGTCATGAAGCGCAATCATAAGTTTATTACAACAAATAATGAACAAGATCAGATTTGCGTAGGCTATTTTCATTGCAACCACAATTTTAGTGATTATATATTCTTACTTTTTATTTGAAAGTTCAATATTTCAACAAATAGCATGTGCATTGCATCGGCCAAATTTTAAAGTAGTATGTATGCAAATGCAACTGTATTCATAACCATTTCAATGTAATAAGCATTATGCCATTATGAGCAAAATATTGTCACAAATAATTCACACTATCAGATTCAAATTAATGTCAATATATATCAAACTACGTATATTCTTCATACGGAAATAATTGTCACATAATCATTTCTTCATTCGATATACACTTTCATAAAAAATAAAAAATAAAAACAATTACTCCGTAATATTTTACGTATTTAAATTTTGTGATCAAGGCTAGGATTGGAGAGAATAAAGATCAGTTAAGGTAGATATCCATTATATACCTAGCTAGCGAGGTTCTAGCATGCACACCTAGTACATAATGCACCCACACCCGTTTATACGAAATTTCACTTTACCTCATTTGAAATGTTGCCAAATAGGCAAAAAAAAAAGGCGATGAAGTCTTAAGGTGTATTATACATGCACCCTAGTTTGTGAAGTAGAAACAACGCACTATTAATAATGCTAATACATCTCAACACAACCCCCTAATAATTGTTTAATTTCCAGGGTTGTGTAATTGAACTAGACATTTTAAGATCAGACGGTACCAGCAAAGACCTAAGCTGGATCAAATCTCTAGTATTTTTGTCGCGATCTCTTATACCTTTGCTTTCCCATGGACTTAATTAAAACAGACAAATTATTACATGATAAGCTATTAGCTAGGTTAATAATAATGCTTAGGAAGTGTGTAAAGTTGAGTAATTAAATCATTGACAAAAAACTGTAACCTTGTGAGTTAATGTTGGATCTGAGTAACTTTATGAAAATTGTATGGGTAGAACTGTAATGTATGGGCCATTGAACAATCCAAAAACATTGCAGTTTGTGCAATTTTTTGCTGGGTGTGCTACCATAAACTGCAACAAAAAGAAAACAAGTGATCAAATCCTGCACAACTAATGGGGAAAACTGAGTTGAAATGTTTTGAAAGACATTTTATCATTTACGAAAAAGATTCAAACACTAAATTCAGGGAATTTTTGAATTCATGAAAAAAATAAATAAATAAAAACCTAAATTTTATCTTTTTAGGGGACAATATTGGGTCCTTATATCAACCTCAATCTAGGTTAGTTATCATTCTTGGTTCTTTTGTTCTTGCTAGAACCAAAATGTCCTTCTAATTAACTTTTAGAAAATAAGGTTGGATGCATTAACACATCTCCACAATAATTTTGACAATAATACGTAAAAAGAAAATGCAACCTTGCTTCAAGTATTGGCATATATCCAAGCTTATGATATGATCATGATACTACAAGGTAGGTTATCTAGCTAGCTAGGTTGCTAGATAGTAAGGCTAGTAAATTAATTAACTACACAAACTATATTATAAACTGTATTTAATGATAAAACAATGTAATAATAGCAAAGTAAAACAAGATTAGATAATAATAAGCACAATCATAAATATAAAATAAGAAAAATGAAGATCTATTGGTTGAAAATCTGGAGCAAATCCACTGTAACTGATCTGGAAGCTAAGGCTTTAAGTTTATATTTTAAATTTTTACAGAAAAATAAATAATGGATTCACATGCACATAAAAAAGGTAAATCACAAAGGTATATTTACTAAACCACACACAAAAAGGCACCTTAATATTTGTGAAATATAAAGAGAAATAAAGAGAGGTGATATTTATTTGTGGCACGGGCACTTCATGTGCTTTCTATGGAATCTAGTATTACACTATGCTTCTCCCACCTTTTTTTCAATTTTTATTTTTCAAAATATAAAAATTATTTACCTAAATTTATATAATTTTTATTTCAATTAGTTTCATGTTAAAGATTTATACTTCATATTATTGTATTTTCTTGTAGATTAGTATATTTATATGTAATGAGATACATAATTTAGATGTATATAAGCTAAACATACACAAAATAATTTGATTTATTTCTCTATAACATATTTGAACTTAATGAATAATTAATACTCGTATTATTTTGCATGGATACAATTCACCAAAAAAATTAAAATTATTTTGCATGGATTCACAAATACGGCATAATTATTATTTCATAACACAAATCTCTCTCCCTCCATATTTTTTGTTTTTGATATACTTAATTGATTTTTTTTTTTTCAATTGTTATGATGATAAATAAGCTCTAATAATTTAATTCATATATGATATATCTAACAATTCTTGTTATTTTAAATTTTTAGATCAATTTAGATTAATAAAGAAAAAGAATACACGCTTAAAATACTACATGATTCTAAAACTAAAGATGGGCAAGAGCAGTGAAAAAGTCTACAAAAAAGATTGCAATCTGATTTTAGAATATCCGATTTGAAAAACAAGAAGTTAAAAATTTTGTATTCTCACCATTGTTTTATGAAGTTTCATGTACTAATTCTACGTGTTAAAGTTTAAGAGTATGCTTTTTACTAAGTACCATTAATTTAATTAATGTAATTGTTTTCGGTGATTTAAAAAAAGCAGTCGTAGTAAACTATAATTCAAAAAGTTATGAAGAAATTTGTTTAGGATATGGTCCATCCATCATATGCTCTTTCTTCAAGAGAAGGTTTTTAACTTTAAAGAACCACTTTTATGCTATTTTTAATTAATTTTTTAGCCAAAAAGAATAACATTCTTTGGTAATCTGTGTTGTAACTTTTAGCACAAGCGACAAAGCATTTTGACCGTCAGCTGTCAACAAGATACAATTAATATTTCGATTTAAATCATGTAATTGATCCTAAGTTACCAATGGATGTACTTATATTTGTAAGGAAAAATGCAATTATAAGTATATCCAATAATAGAATGGATAAGAAAAAGAGTAGTGTGAGAGAACTTGAGTAAAATGGTGTATTATAATTAATCATTGCGGAGTTATAGAGGTAAAATGGTAAATCTAATAATGAAATGGATAAGACATGTCTTAGAAACAGTAGAAAGTCAAATGAAAACTATATTTAGGAACGGAGGGAGTAAATTAAAAATGAGGTATGAAATAAGCGTACAAATATAGATAGAATTTTCATCCCGTCATCAATATAAGTGACTAGGAGTTGTCTTATAAATTGATATCTCATATCATGTCTTACTTGACCTCTCTAGCTTAAAAGTCTTGCCATCCCTATACTATTGTACATATATAATCAAATGAAAAATAACAATTCTTTGTTCATATATAGAAGAAAGAGATAGGAAAAAGCCAATCATCAAAAGCAATTAGCTTAAAATTTGACAAAAGTTGTTGAAATTAATTTGAAGTAAGTGACTAAGTGAGTAATTATGCAAAAATGTAACACTATATACATCATTCATCATCTAACTTGATTCTCATTTCAACTACTTTGAGTCTTAACCAATACAAGCATAACACTCATAAAAAAAAGTGGTCAATAGATTAATAACTATGATGATTTGCATGCAAATTAAACTAGTAAAATTAGTTTATAGTAAGATAGTTAAACCACCACCACTGAGTTAAGAGGTTGTAGGACCACTCTAAGCTATAGCAAGCTTGATAGATAGGTAGGTAAGATGATAAAAGATCACATTGTATATATGATAGTGTGTTGGATGAATTAACAATACAGTGATATAATGTGAATATATGTGATAGATAATAGCATATCTCCCAACTACTACTTAAAGCGTGACAACTTTTCAATTTTTAAACTTGTTACAATTTTTTATAAGAATAAAGTATGTCCTTGTAACCTCATGTTCTTCTATTCCCACAATAATATGGATTCAATCATCAAACAATTCACATTAATAGATTGTACATGAATAGATAAGTATGAAGCTAAGGTTCGTTTGGTACGCGGTAGATATTACTCCCATAGTTTCCGATTGTCTACATGTCTTAACTAGTTTGACTTGCGTAATTATACTATGTAAAATTTGATATGACACAAGGTGATGTTAGGAGTTTCCCAAAACAAAGCGAATATAAGTTGATAGAGTTATGAGAAACAACATGTATGTTGAAAAGCATATATAGATAGAACGAGAGACTAGCAAGCTTGAATTATGTTATCCAAGAAAGGATACTTGCTACTATTTATAGTGTTACATAAGAATATATAATCCGAATATAATCTCTCTGATTCACTAACAGATATACAAAAATCGAATAATATAATTAGTTATTACAAAATATGATAACAAAGATATTTATTCAACATAATATCCTATTATACCAAAAATAACAGGATTTGATAATAACACTGATTTCAGGAGATATATTATATCTCATAATATCTCTAATATAAGCATCTAAATATGAAGTTAAGTTAATTTTAGAACAAAAAGAATTGACACTCAACTCATTCTACCTTTATAAAAACTCCTCTCTATATATACACACCCTCTTCCCCACCTCACAAGAAAAAAAGAACACCCCCTTTCATTTTCTCTCCTTCAAACTTCTCAACTCAACCTCCATTAACAAACCCTCTTTCTCTCTCTACTTTCTCTCTCATCATATAAACTCCATCTTCATTCATTCATCAACCATGGCAGCAGACTCATTTGACCAAGAAAGCAGCTGTTCATCCTCCATAACAATCCCAGACTCAAGCCAAAGTTGGATGAGTCTAAACCTAAACCTAAGCACTCTTAGTCTTAGTCGTCGAAGTAGTTTCTCAAGCCATTCTCTATCCAGCCCTACAACTAAACCCCACAAGGCTCAACAAGCCGGGTGGGAGGCGATAAAGGGGCTCCGGAGGCAAGTAGCCGGAGGCCGAGTCGGGCTCGAACATTTCAAGATATTGAAGCGTGTAGGGGGTGGTGATTTAGGTAATGTGTACCTTTGTCAAATACGAAACCCGGCCGTAGGGGCGGTACCGTGTTATTATGCTATGAAAGTGGTTGATAGAGAAGCTCTTGCTATTAGGAAGAAACTTGTTAGGGCTGATATGGAGAAGGAGATTTTAGGGTTGCTTGATCACCCTTTTTTGCCTACTTTGTATGCTGATTTTGAAGCTTCTCATTATTCTTGTTTGGTTATGGAGTTTTGCTCTGGTGGTGATTTGTATGCTCTTAGGCTTCGTCAACCTAATCGGAGATTTCATATCTCCTCTGCTAAGTAAGTTTTTCTTAGCACGGTTTTTAGTTAATCTATCTTCTTATTTGACAATCAACTGTTGGTTATATTACAGTATGATGGTAGCAGAGTTAGATATTATTATGATCAAAGTATATATGTATGTATGTACATAGTTGCTTGCATGATGCTTTTGGTGTTTTGTTTTATTACCATGAGCAGTCTTTCTCACCATATATTGTCAATTTGATTTAGTAAGAAAATAATAATTTTTGGTAGAGATAATATAAATACATAATATGAGGCGTGCATGCAAAAAAATATATCATGTACCATTACTCTTTTATGGGCACATACAATAGAGTTTATATATGTATATCATTAATTAATCAGCACGACACGAGTAATTAAATTTAAAACGAGGTAGTAAATATATACGTAAACTAATTAGTAAATATTGTGTTATATATTATATATACATGTATGTTAATTTAATTTAGTTGAGTTTAATTTGAAAAAGAATTAGTATTGACTTTGAATTTTGATTATGAAAAACAGGTTTTATGCAGCAGAGACAGTTTTAGCATTGGAGTATCTACACATGATGGGAATAATATACAGGGATCTAAAGCCAGAGAATGTATTGGTAAGAGAAGATGGACACATTATGCTATCTGACTTTGATCTTTCACTCAAGTGTGACGTGGTCCCAAAGTTGTTAAAACAAAAGCTGCCAACTTCTATTGAGAAGAACACTTATGTAAGGTGTTCCACACCTTCTTGTGTTACACCTATACAACCTGTCCTCTCTTGTTTTTCTAGTAACAAGAGGAGGAACAAGACATCCCCTAGGAACACCACCACCATTCGACAGACGGCCAATGGTGATCGTATCGATAGTGATTCTGATGACGATGGTGATGGTGATTGTGATGGTACGACGAATAATAATAATAATAAAGTATTTTTTGACACGGAGCTAGTGGCCGAGCCCATCAATGCTCGGTCCAAGTCTTTTGTTGGGACCCACGAGTACTTGGCCCCCGAGGTCATTTCTGGGCTCGGCCATGGGAGTGCTGTCGATTGGTGGACCTACGGGGTTTTTCTTTATGAGATGTTGTATGGTAGGACACCTTTTAAGGGTGAAAATAACGAGAAGACACTGATTAATATTCTGAAGCAACCTGTAACGTTTCCTAGGATGAGCCTAGGTAGCGCGAAAGAGTATGAAGAAATGGCAAAAGTTCAAGACCTAATTTGCAAGCTTCTAGTGAAGAATCCTAAGAAAAGGATTGGTAACCTTAAGGGTTCAAATGAGATCAAAAGGCATGACTTCTTCAAGGGTATTAATTGGGCCTTAATTAGGTCAGTTAAACCACCTTTGGTGCCTAAAGAGCTTCACAATAACAAAATGAGGAAGAGTTCTAGTAGTAATAGTAGTAGTAGTTACCAAAGAGGTCTCAATATGCCAAAAGCACTAAGCAAAAAAGAGAGGGAAGCACCATATCAGATTCCTCAATCTCATTTTGATTACTTTTAATTAAGTGAGACCTTTTTCTTTTTATTTTTATTTATTTTTTATTTTTTATTTGAATTGTATATAATTAGTTTATAGATTTATAGGGTCTTAATAGAAGAGAATTGATTAATTAGTGGTGGTGAATTAGCTTGTAATTCAATCACTACTATTCCTATTATCATATGTATAATACTTGATCCAAAGAGAGAAAACTCCACGATCAATCTAGCTAGTCTTTCTCATTTAGCTAACTTTTAAGACATATATCACCTGTACTCAGACTTAATTGTCACATTATTAGTTCAAATTACACTATCAATAATGTGACATTTAATTATGAATAGATCGAATGTTATGTACAATTAACACCTCATATTAGCTTTCTTCCAAATTTCATTTTTTTCTTAATTATCTATATGGAATGAATTGTTTAACCAATGATATGAAACTCCTTGCAAATATTGAATTACGATAAAGAATTTTCAATAATTATAAGATGAAAGAAAAGTTGGAAGGAGGCACATAATTGCATCAATGTTTTCCCCATGAGGTTTCATTATATCATGTGGTCACAATTATGATTCTACTCAAGTAGGGAAAAAGAAAATATGTGAACAATGATCAAAATTTAGTCTTAAACACTATAAAATATCTAAAAATACAAAATTATAATACTGAATTTTGGTTTTCTGTAAAGTTGGTGTGAGCTATGACCAAAAGGTGTTTTCTTTTTGTTAATTTGTTCTACCTTTTAACTCATCTAGGCACTTTGATATACCAGCCTTTTCTTTCTTTCTTTTATTTTTATTTATTATTTATTTATTAATTTTTTGAAATTTATAATTTATTTTAATTTCATTGATTAAAGAGAAAGAGGGCTGGCTAAAACACAGGCCCATCATGGCCCTTCTACCTTTCTCTGATTCTCTTTCCTCTTTTTCATCATGAGTTTATTTTTTTTGGACAAATTCTCTTGTCATTTTTCCTAGTAGGGTCAAATTTTATGTTCTTTATTTACTACAGTAAGTAATTTATTTTGGAGGAAGCCAGCTAGAGTAAACAAAATAAAGATGTTTGGCAATTGGTTATCGCCTGTTTTATATAGTTGGTTTGATACTATTTGTATTTTATTGTTAGCTATTTAATCAAATAAAATGTAAAAAGTCAACTAAAAAGTTATTTATTAAACAATTTTTAAAATGTACTCCATAACATTAATTTATAGTGTACAATATTACAAGAATAAAAAAATGCTAACACCACATCAATAATGTTATTGAAAATGTGTTAAAAAGAATGTGACTTTGGAATTCCAATAATTGTACGGTCATTTGATCAATTTACTTTGGAATCAAAAATTTGACAAGATGGATACTGTTAATTTTACAGCATGTAAAGATAACTACAAAGAATATAATAGGATTTATTGTAAGGAAAAAGTTTAACAAGGAAGATAAAGTGTGGTTTTATTGTTCATAATGTGGAAATAAGATATGTTGTAGTTTGGCCTTGTCTAACAATTAGATGGTTTTTCATCTACCCCTATACGTGTCTTAAATTATACTATCTCCGTTTCATAATATTATCGATAATTATTGTAGAGTATTTGCCAAAACAAAAAGAAGAGAAGGTTAATTATTTTTGTGGGCACAAAGTGCACATATGTAATGATACAAGTCCATATTTTAGTTAATGAATTTATTGCATGGACAAGGAAATGTATGGAATCAGAAAATGCTCGTGACTCCTTCCTTTGACATATTCATTACATGCACTCTTTCATCACTATCACATGAATCCTTGTCTTATCTATAGAGATATATTCTTTCATTGATTCCATAAAATTAACTTCCGACCAACTCAAAACAAATTCTAATTCACTCTTGCTAGGAAATTAAATTAATTTTCCGACAAAAATATAAAATTTAACGGTTCGTAGCAAGTAGAGACTTGTAATTTATAAATTAAAGTCTCAAACTATAAATTTAACCATTAAATCGAATTACACATAAAAATTAGCTTAATCAGACAAGTTGATTTGCTTGACAAACTGATGGAGATTGAATACTGGCCTACTTATTATTGACATGAGGAATACAATTAAAAATTGTGAGTTTGACTATCACATAGTCATTTTAATCCTTTTTTTTTTTTTCTAATTAAACAACGCGAGAGCTATATGTATGAACGCTAACATTGGAGAGGTATCCATAACCTTAATGACAAAAAAAATCACGCGGGCAAAGGGCTAACAAACAAGAGGAGGTTAATGTTAGTTGGACATTTTAGCTAAGATTGGGTGTACGTGCAATAATAATAATAACTAAAAGATCACAAGGCAAATAACAACCAAATACCAAGATAAGCTCGAGAATTGGAAGTTGATTGATGTTGATTAGCAACAATGAGTTAATGCACCATGTTGAAACAAGCATTCCAAGACAATAGTTTTTTAATGACGTTGTAATTGGTTAGATAATGAAAGGAGGTATACAAATGACTAGTGACAATTATTGGTTATGAAAAAAGTGTAGGCGTTGAAGATTGAAGATTTTCTAATGTAAATGCGCTTCATTCCACTCAATGCTAGAAATATCAAAATTAAATAGATATATTTTGTATGATTTTTTTATTTTATTTTGCAAAGAATGTAGACATGTATATTTTTACACATTTACATTTAAATAAATCACTTTAATTAAACATCTATGTGTTTCTAGTAAAAGTTCTTTTTTTTCGACATGGTTAAACTTGACGTACTTGCTAATGTACTAGTTTGATTATTAAATATATGGTTTGAAATATGTTTAAAAATTAATTGCTGCTATTTTGAATCTCGATATTAATACTAAGGGTCTGTTCTGTTCACCTTATTTTCACTTATTTCAGGTTTAATAAGTTCAGATAAGTTCAGTTAAGTTCAGATAAGGGTTAATAAGTTCAGATAAGTTTAGGGTTAATAAGTTCTAAATTAACGTTCTCCTCACCTTATTTCCACTTATTATATTTATATAGAGTTATTACTAATCAAGATTGCTTTTCACTTTTTTTTTGTAAAATTTTATGTGTTTTATTATCATGATTTCGTATAAGAATAAAGTAACATTTGCATAAAAAATAAAATTAAAGTAACTAAGATATGGTCAAACTAGATAAATTTTGCTTATATAAAAGTTAAGCAAATCAACAAGTTTAATATATTAAAAAATGCTAATATTTTCATATTTTATTGCTTTTATTTTAATATATTGTTATATATATATATATACTCATATTACCAATATGTTACACAATATGTTTCAAGAATGACAAATAATGTCTAATAAAGTCTTATAAGTGTTAATAAGGTTTAATAAGGTCAAATAAGTGAAAATAAGTGTTAATAAGGTGTAATAAGTTCAGATAAGGGTTGATAAGTTCAGATAAGTTCAGTTATGTTCAGATAAGTTCAGATAAGTAAAAATCAGGTGAATAGAACACACACTAATTTAGCAATATTTTAAATGAAAATAATATTATTTTTAATATATTTATAGTCAAAATTAGTATATAAAAAAAATGTGTGCCAATTACTCTAGAATGGATGGTGTTAATTTTTTTTTTAATTTTTTTTTTTTGAGAAAATGGTGTAAACTTTTTACCATTATATAAGTTTACAACCAATAATAAGGATTGTTTTAGTTCAAATTATAATTATATCTAAAATATATATATAAGATAGATTTATAAATTGAAAATTTTAGATAAAAAAAAAATGCATGTAATTATATTGTAAAAAATGAGTATAAGAAAGTAAAGCTAAAGTTGTTGATTTTTTCGGTTTTTTTTTCCCTTCAATTAAAATAAATAAATAAATAAATAAACTCTTTATAATTATAAGTTGAGTATAATGATTACCATATGGTGGAAATCGATTACATGGCCACATTGTAAAGCATAAAAACGCAGTTTCCAGCAAACTGAATATTCAAGTGGATTTGATAATGCAGACTGCACACAATTTTATGGAGACATTCTTGAGTACCACCTAACTATAATAAAGATTGTGCAAGTTAGTTCAATCCCTAAATTTTATGTAACCCAAGAAATTATTAATTAATTTGTTAATTAGATTTCATCTGACGTGTTTAATTATATAATTAGTAGTCAAAATTATGCTTCTCCTTTTGACCAAAAGAAGTTAACTACTCATTCGAATTCATGTTGTCGGAGCCCTATTGCTATTGCTGAATTTATAAAAAAGTTAAGGTTATTATTTATATTTTCGAAATTAAGATAAAAAGTAATATTATTCAATATAATTGGTTGATGCATGTTGTTTCCAATTTATGCGAGCTTTAAATAAGAATTAAAAGAGCCTGTTCTGATTTACTAAACTGAGCTGAACTGAATTGAACTAATTGGAGTTAAATTGAACTAAAGTGAACTGAACTGAATTGAACTGAGCTGAAATGAATTGTTTATGAGAGAAGAACATTAGGAGCTGAACTGATTGAAGCAGAACTGAACTGAATTGAAATTAAGCTGAAGAGAACATGCCTTGTTTGATTCAACTTATTAATGTATGGGTTGAATTAAACTTATATGTTATGAAATATTTGTGGATATCCATTATCCTCCTTTGTATCATTCCGGAACAATCTAGATCTAGGGTTTATATTCTTATCCATTCAAACCCTAATATATTGTATTTATATATACCCCATTATATGGAATAGAAATACACTGATATATTCTCTATCAATCTCTCTCATCTTTCCTTTTATTTTACAACACGTTATCAGCACCAAAGCTCTAATCAATATGTAAATTTTATTGTTGATTTCTTAGGTTAATGATTAATTCGTTGTATACTGAATGCGCTAAATTATGCTCATTATTAATTATCTTGTTGTGTTGCATCTTGGGAAGAAATTAGAAAGAGATATTTATATTCCAATGGGCTTATAATTGTAATGAAATTATTGATGACACTTATTTAATTGCACGTTATGAATTATGTAAAAAGAGTTCCTGAAGAACTTATATACGACGTATTAAATGCCCAACCCTACAATTTTTTATGTCTTGAATATTGCAATTGTTATCAAACTCTTGAAAAGTCTATGTGATTACATTATTGACATCTCAACTTGAAGTTTGAGCATATGAGAGTTGGTAAGATTTACTATTTGTATTTACAAGAGAGTTATCATGTCAATCATGAAACATCTAAATAATATCAATGGAATACTTATGCGCGAGAATGTTTTCTCATGGTCCAGAAGAATCATGATTAGCGTACATAATTACATATGTTATATTATAATTCATATGAGATTGAAGGATGACATTAATAATATCAAGTTTTGTCATCAAATTATTATTAATGAATGTTAAATCAAATAATGATCACCAATATTTATTATTAACGACTTCTAGAAGAAGTCATAACCGCATGAGTTTATCCTTTTTAATCAACTATTAAATAGAGATTTGGAATGGTGATATTAGAGATAAACACATGCATATATGGTGAAATGAAGACACTTCACATGTTCACGTGAAGGCTTGAAGAATTGAAGATGCAACTTCAGCTTAGGAGAGTCGAAGATCAACAAATGATATTTTACCAACTTATTAGAAGATATCCAACATATTGGATTCATTGTTGCGACATTAGAAGATCTCAAGTTATGTATTCATCAGGGGGAGAAAATACGCGCTGCACTCTTTTTCCCTTGACCATGGTTTTGTCCCAAATTGGGTTTTCCTGGTAAGGTTTTTAATGAGGCAGCATCTCGAGCGTATTACGAAGAATGATGTACTCTTTTTCCTCCACTATGTTTTTATCCCACAGGGTTTTTCGTAGTAAGGTTTTAATGAGGCACAATCTTCGATAATGGACATCCAAGGGGGAGTGTTATGAAATATTTATGGATATCCATTATCCTCCTTTGTATCATTCCGGAACAATCTAGATCTAGGGTTTACATTCTTATCCATTCAAACCCTAATATATTGTATTTATATATACCCCATTATATGGAATAGAAATACACTGATATATTCTCTATCAATCTCTCTCATCTTTCCCCTTATTTTACAACATTATATTTATAAAAAGCGAAACATAAATTGACATAATTAAATATGAATATTGTACAATACTTTTTTATGAATGTTATTCCTTATATTAAGCATAAATCACCAAATAAACATAGTCATATTGTAACACTTGCAAGTTGCAAATAATACAAACTTTGAATATATGGGCAAAAGGAAGATTATCGTTTGGCAATCCTTGATCCTAGGGATCAATTCATATAGATCACACAAAATACTCATTTATATGTTTTGTATTTCACTTACAAAGATATTGAAACATGGTAGTTAGGACTTAGAAGTTAAGAGGACAATGAAACATTGATCCATAGGTTAGGGATATTGAAACAAGAATAATTTTAGTAATTTATATAGCAAGGAAGATCTTCTACTTAACTTTGGAGATTGCCTATTTTGAGAAAGTTAGAAAATTAGTATTTTATGATATTGAGTCTAAGCACCGTCTTAAAACGGTGTAAAGAGGATTGCTAAAAATAAAAAAGGCCCAACAATCGGCTTATAATTGGATAAAAAAGAAGTGAAGTGTGCAATAGTATTAAGTTTATATTATGGTCCAACAAATGGTATACGATAATCAAAAAGGGCCATTTGCCACCCACTAAGGTTGAAAATAAATCATGTGAAAACCATTGACAAATTCCATAAAACCATCAACCGTGTCTTAGTGTACCAACCATGAGATAGAGAGTGTTCTAGACAAAATATAAAATTCCCAAACATAATTTAGGTCGAAAAGAACTTATGGTTTTTTTGATAGGCGGTTTTAAACAAAGATAATGAAAATAAATGTAGTGAAATTTGACAGGCAAAGTTATCCTTATAAGCAATGTAACTTCATCCTCCAATATGTGTTTTTCTTCATACATGCCCATCTCACTCAATACCTCACCCATAATACACATATTATTAGTGAGGTAAGCACAACAAAATCACATTGATTAGTATATATTATTAAGACGGGTGTAACAAAATTTACATTAGATGTAAATTACTAAAGATTATGTAATCGAGAAAGAATATACATAAACACAAAAGGCAAATCATTGCAATTAAAATAACAAAGAAAACACAGTCTCACGAATTTACAAGTTAGCGGGGGCATAAAGGGGTGAGACAAGCATTTTGATATATTGATTTAGGCTACAAATTGTAACAATTATTTCGAGCATTTTTTATTTTTTTTTCTTTTGTGTTGCAATTACTTCATTTATTGAATCCGAAGAGTAATTTCAATATATAGCTATTTAAACTTGCAATGTTACACATGATAGCACAACCAACTAATTACAACATTCTCGTGCACAATGAGCATTATTGGATAAAATAAAGAAAAGTTAAGACAAGAGGAATCAATTGACTACAACACAAATCCAATTGAAGGAAAAACAACGGGACTAAACTATTTCTTGGAACTTAGATTTCTAGTAATACCATCAAACTTGTCACTTAAAATGTCACACACTTTTCTCACCCACTAAATTTCTTTCTATAAATATCACATTTTTCTTCACCATTTTATCTCATCCAAATTATTTTCTTAATATATTCATCTCATCAATAAATTATCACATTTCCAAATTATTTTCTTCTTATATCCTATAAATTACAATGGCTAAAAATGTTGCACAATCACCCTTAGAGAGGTCTACCTTGGTCTCTTTTGATAAAAGGCTAACTATGGCCAAACGTTGCGCTCATGGTATATACATGTATATATATTGCAGTTTTATAATGTCTTTATATACTCCTTTCGTCCTAGAATAGATGAATCGGTTTAACATATTTTATAAATTATAATGTTATTTTATGAGGGTGCTCATTGATTTTCTGACAAAAGAGTGATTTTCCAAAATGGAAAAACATAATAAGATTGTAGCATGAGTCAATATTTTGTTACAGAGTAAGAATCTAAGGTATAATGATGGTGTTTTAGATGATCCTCTAATTATTTTTATGAAGATTTCGTCTTTCACACTTCCTAAGAAACAAATTACTGTAGCATGCACGAAACTTGATTAACTAAAGTTGATTAGTATATTTAATTATAACATTATTGAATAAACTAAGAGAGCCCTTTTTATGATGACTAAAATTATAGATGGGTCCAAATTAAATTTCTATAATATTTTTGTTGGGTCCAAAAACCTTAATTTTGTTGACCCAAGAAACTATTTGGACTCATTTTTCTATGGTCTTTAGTCTTTACCTAAAAGTCCTTGGGCCCATTAGCCAATTTATTTTTTACTATTTCTTCAAATAGATTATTAATGTATAATTTGCTTATAAATGTTTAATTGTTTCTTGTTTTTAATTTTAATTTGAAAATTTGAATATCAGAGGGTGTACTTGCTGGAGCTAAGGCAGCTGTTGTTTCTGGCTTTGCTGCTGCCATACCAACTGTGAGTTCTCTAGCTAATTATCGAATCCTCCTCCTCCGGCCTAACCACACGTTACGTTATGCAACTAGTCGTACATACATTGATCACTCTAGCACGTAACCACATCGATCGTGCATTAAAGCATAATCATCTTTAACAATATTAGTCACAATTAATATTCACGACAATACCTTTCACCTAATGCATTGTATGTACATATAGTGCATCAGCATGTGAAGTGCATGCGCTAAAAAAGTTACTTCTTCGTAGATTAACTGATTAGCATACTCTATCCCTCGCTTCATATTAAATAAGAGAGTTTTATGTAATACCTTTTCAGATTGCAAGTGCTAGAATGCTTCCGTGGGCAAAGGCCAATCTCAGTCACACTGCTCAAGCTCTTATAATATCTACTGGTATATATAATCAAAGATTTTTTTTCTTCAAATTTCTTATTATATTTTATATTGAATTTTAATTCTTTTTTTCTTGGCACTTAATTAAAATTCTGAATTTAATTGATAAAACAGTGGCTGGAGCAGCATATTTCATAGTAGCGGACAAGACTGTTCTGAAGTCGGCACGTCAAAACTCTTTTAATCAAGCTAGAAATCCAAATATTGGAGCATAATTATAATAAATTTGAAATAATCAATTCAAATTGTATGATCTATAATATTGCCATATATGATTAATTAATTAATGAAAATGATCATGATGGCAAGTTGATTATGATTTTGACGATCGCATAGAAAGATTTGATTGTACTAATTAGGATATGATTAAGATTACATGATTATAATAATTGCGGTGCAATATAGCAATTATAATAGTACCATGCATCTATATCTAATCCATACCTATGTAATATTAATAAGTATGTACTATTACTTATAAACATGGAGTTTGTACTTCAATATATCTTAATTAGCATGAGTCTCAACTTTACTTTAATTTCAAGCATGGATGCATTATATTGAACTTGAGCTCACAACTAATTAGTGTGATAAAGATGAGGGTATTCATCGACCAATATTATTATAGAGCTAGAAATTTGGATTATCAATTGAGCTAGTATATTCCCCAATTTTTATTTAAATATTCATAAATTTGTGCCCGTGCTAATATAAAACCTTTATACATTGTCTATACAACTATACCGATATTAGAATTTAGAATGCAAATCAAGAAAGATTATATTTTGATTCAACAAAGCTTTTAGGTACATTGAAGATTTGGATCAAGCTAGAAGGCCAAGATATATACAAATTTTAATTAGAAAGTATTTAACCATGTTTTGTCACTATAAGATTTTTTATAAGCTAAACAATTCTAATGAAATCGAGTTTATTAGCTTGTAAATGTATATATGTATGTAGTATATTATTCAGATCTATGGGCCTGTTCTTATTTAGTGAAGTGAGCTGAATTGAACTGCATTGTTTATGAGAGAAGGAAATAGTTAAGGAACTAAACCGAATCGAAATTAAGCTGAAGAAAAGATGCCCTATATGCAGGTATAATATGACTAAATAATTATATAAGTATTTGAGAAATTTATAACCAAAACTAATAAAATCAAATGAGCATGAAATTACCATGATGCCAAACAAGCCTTTATCCGTTATAAAATCTTGTGATTGTATTATCTATATATCTTGACGGCAAGCCGGCAACTAGATTGAGCGGTGGGAGCAGATCAGAAAATGAAGCAAAAGTAATAAATTGCCAAAAAAAATCTAGAAAATAAAAGGATAATGAAAAGGACATGAACATGGAGTATGCACCAAACATAGCAACAGAAACATACTGAAACCACCACGTACTACTTTGTAACACGTACCGTTTTATTATAAACTAGCTACAAAACGGTGTGCACCCAATATCCATAATATTACAATTAATCGTTATTAAATTCCAAAAATCATGGACCTTTGATTTTGACACGTGTTGGGTTTGGCTATAACAAAGGAGATGATGATGGGTGATAGATCCAAAGCTTCTTAATTTAATTTGCTACCCATTGTTTTTACTCTTCCTTTTTATACGAAGTATTAGTTAATAGTTATCCATCTTTTCTCTGTACAGCTGTACTGTCTTTTTACCTTTTTTATTTTATTTTATTTTATTTTATTTTATTTTGAAAGAACTGTTTTTTTAACTTGAGAAACGAAAAGTAATAAAAATAGATTTTTTTTTTGGATAAGGTGTATGTAATTATATATGATAAATATAATTGGTCTTGTATGGACCCGGTCTATAATAAATTATTGTAGACCCAAAATTTGACACTTTCAAATAATATAATCACATTTTAGATGATATAATCACATTTTTAGATGATATAATTATCCTTTTTGTGAGTCATATTTTGAATTATATAATCTCATAGTAAATCATTTAATGAGATTATATAATTATCTTTAGGATGATAAAATTTAAAAATCATCTTTTGAATGAATGTAATTTACTATTTGATACTTTTTATAATGATAAATTCCCTGTTTGAGTGATACATTTACCTAACAGTTTCAGATGATATAATCACTTTTGTAGTAATATAATCACATTTCGTATGAGATAATCACATTTGTATGGTATATTAGAAGATTGGATCTACAATAAGTTATTATAGACTGGGCCTATTCTAATCTTAACATGATAAGATTCTTAAGTGAACTTACCTAAATTAGTAATGAATTGTTAGTAAATTTACTATTTTGATCATCACATTCGCTCATTAAGTCACTGTAAAATGATCGAGTAATTAATTAAGGCTTGTTAGTTCTGATTTTCAGAAATGAGCTAAACTTAATTATTTATGAGAAGAAAATTAGGAACTGAACTGAAATTAAGCTGAAGAGAACATACCATCAATTAATATATCGAATTCTTGTAGTATTTGTGTACATAATGATATGAGCAAAAAAATACAGTTAAATTTCTATGTACTATGGTAAAAGTTTTGATAAATGAGAGGGCCGTAGCCCGTAGGTTATCTAATTTATTAACGTTACGATAAGGAGTTTTCACGCAAGGTTTAACCTCATTTTTCTTTCACATCACATATTCACATGTAATAATTCTTATATATAAATAGATGCAACAAAATATAAGTTGCTTTGTAAACTTAATCTAAAAGTGAATAAAAACGAGGGCTTATTGTTAATTATTTTGTAGTCAAAACTCATAAGCTCTAACTAGTATTCAGGCCAAGTTAGTACTAAAACAATATAAGATAAATAATAAATAATAAAATGAATTAAAAAAAAAAAAAGAAGGGAGGCCAAATTTTGCTTCTATATATACATCATACTACCTCTAGCTCTTCAGTCTTCATCATTTTTCCCTCGTTCAAAAGCTTTTACAAAAACTACTTACCACTAAGTTAAATAAGCTAGGTTTACGTATAAAATAAATCAAACGTAAGTTTATCCAATCTTCTAGGTTGTTCTAGATGGCCAAAGGTATTGATCAACAGTCTCTTACAGAGTCCACAACTGACCAGAGGCTAGCCATGGCCAAACAATACTCTCATGGTATTTTATTTACTTTACTCTCAGCTGTCATCGATATCACATTTAATTTGTATATTTATTATGTTTATATGAAGTATACGTCGCGTATATTATTAGAATGAATTATAGTTGCAACCCTATTAGCAAGCCGAGGTTTGTGTAAATTTAATTTTTATCTGTCTAAATTGATTTGAACTTATCAAATAATTAACCAAACTTATATAAATGAAGTAAGTTAAAAAAGTGATGAATAAATCAAGACATAAGTCTAAAGTTCGAGTTTTATTTAATGTTGTTGGATAATGAAATTAGATTTATACACTATGATAAAATTAAATTTCATGTGATTTTCTAACATGTGAAAGAAATAAATAAATACAGAGGGTGTTATAGCTGGAGCAAAGGCAGCCGTTATTGCTGGAGTAGTTACAGCCATCCCAACCGTGAGTTGTTTCTGAAAATTATTTTCCTTTAATTTTTTATTCATTTGTTCAGAATATATATAGGTTAATAGTTATACTTTGATTAATTCGTCATTTCTTTTTACATAGTAATAATAAATTGATATTTTAATGTGCAATATAATCTTATAGATAGCAAGTGTTAGAAGGTTTCCATGGGCAAGGGCAAATCTCAACTACACTGCTCAAGCTCTTATTATTTCAACCGGTATTTAAACACTTAATTCATTGTATACATACGCAACTGTACGTGTGTATCAATTTGTTACACGTAACGTATGTATTGAATTGATTTTGTGTGAATTACTAATTAAGTTCGTTGCTAATGTATTGAAATTGGTTATTGATGATTAATTACAGCGGCAGGAGCAGCATACTTCATAGTAGCTGACAAAGCAGTTTTGAAATCAGCACGTCGCAACTCTATCAATAATAAAGATGCTGAGATCCACAGTTTTGGAGCTTAATTTTAATCACAAAAAATAAATATTATGTCGAACATGATCATTGTAACATAAGAATAAAAATCATTGCGATTTCTTTTTTCTTTTTCTTTTTAATTAGATTAATGTATTACGTATTAAAAAGTCAGTTTGAAATTTTGATCGTTGCATGGTGAAGTCACGATGATAGTGATCACTATACCATTGTAATATATGAGTAAATATCATTGTGATTTCTTTTTTCTTTTTTAAAAATTAGTTTAATGTATTTCGTATTATGTATAATTTCCTCAAAATTAGTTTATTCACTTTATTGTATTATGTTTAATTTCCTCCTCCATAACTCACAGTCAGTTCGATGTAAAATTTGCACAATTTAAATTAAGCATGGTGATGTTATTGCAAAGCTTTTAATGTATATTTTGATTAGTTGGTTTATAATCTTGTGATTAAGAGCTAATTAATCTCTATTTAGTAGTCCTACATTTAATTTAGTTAATGTCAAGTTTTGTATGAACAGCCTACATTTATGGATATAGGGAATTATGGAGTACTCTGTATTAGAAGTTAGTTAATAATACTTATATATTATTTTATCAATTAATTTAATTTCCTAGCCGTTTAAATCAAAATAAGAAGTTGTTCATTAATAATTGTTAATTTATTCTCTTTAGCTACATTTTCATTTCTGTCTGAATCTTTTAAAGTTATTTATCTCATTTACTTTACCTTTCTATCATTATCCGTAGTAGTTCCTATCGATAAAATTCGTATATAGTAAAAATTGTATGGAATATCACACTTGGTTAAGCAATGTCAAATGTATGTTCACCTAAAAATGTATAATCGTACGTGTGAATGTGTCATTACCATAACATGACATGTACATAAGATGAGATGATATTTGGGGTGGGACTTTTCAAACCGAACCGTGAAACCGTCCATTACCGAACCGAACCATCACGGACCGATCCGTTTATAAACCGATAAATACAAACCGAAAACCGAACTGAACCGTTCAATATCAAACCGAAACCGAATTGAACCGCTCAATGTTAACCCGTTACGGACCGTAAACCGATAACAAACCAAACTGTGCAAATCCGAACCGAAACGAAACCGAATCGAATGGTTTATAAACCCGTTAATGACCCGAACCGTTTATAAACCGAAACCGTTTAAACCGAAAAAACCGTTTAAACCGAACCATTTGTAACCCGCTAACCGTTTAAACTGACCCGTTTATGAACCGAAACCGTTTAAACCGCACGTATAAACCGAACCGTTATAATCCGCTAACCGTCTAAACTGAACAGCCATAACCCGTTAAACCGTTAAAATCGAACTGTTTTCGAATCGCAACCTGTTTAAACTGATCCGATTACAAACTGCTTAACTCAAATTGAATTATTTACAACCTAAATGGCTAAATAGTAAATACAATTAATGTTAATAAATGTAGATCTAATCAAACGGCTTAGGTTTATACAAAGGTTTATATCACCTAGATCTAGGCCAACGGCATTATTAATATCGTTTTAGATTACTTATTTATTTTAATTACAAGATATATCATTTGTATCATTTTCATTCCAGTAATAATGCTAGTCCACCCAAATTATCTTCATTGTTCCTTGATATTCATGATCATCCAATAACACTCAAAGCCTCAAAGGTAACATAAGATTGGAGATGTATGAGATTGCGTTACACAAGTGGCATAAGCATTAGAATATTACTGTACTAGTCAATAAGGCGTACAATCATTCACATTATCACTTTATAAAACTTTCTTATACAAGTATTTTGTAAAGGGGAGGACTAAAATGTTTATAAAACACATTTTTTTAGCTTTTCTTATATTAAACCAGATATTAAGAAAAAGAATTTTAATAAATACGGAGGCATCCCAAATCTGTAGCCACAATTATTTCATAACATTACCACAATCCAGCAGATAAATAGCATTGAAATTAGAGTAATATCAACAAGCAATTAAAAAAAGTCACCATTTTCATTGATTAAAATTCACAATACATATACCAATACATAATGAAACTACTATCACTACTACCCAGATTAGATTTCAGATTTATCAACTGAAACATCATCAAGTTTAGGGTTGCAAAAAATGATACATTATAAGATGAAGGGAGGAGTGAGAATGTGAGTGATTTGGGAGCAGAATCTTGAAGCAGCAGCACAACACCCAAGAGCAGAGGAAATAGCAGCAACAAGCAGGAACCAGCACACGGAATAACAGATCAGCAACTTATCAGAAGCAAGGAATAATATAAGTAGAAGGGACTCAGCAGGAACTTATTTTTGTTTTTCAAAATTGCTCTCAAATTTACGTTTATCGTATCATCACTGAGCAATGGCTGTTTTAACTTAAAACTTGAAAAATGCTGCCAGCAAGTACATATACATTGAAGTCTCAACATAAATGACAAGGGCAACGATGATTCAAGAAAAATTAAAACAGCAAGCATAAGAAACAGCAGCAACAAAACTTATCATAAATTCATAACACAAAAGGCAGCAACACAGCACCTCAAGCTGGCAGGAGGCAGGAGGCAGGAACCAGCTCATGCAGGCAACAATATAGGCAATAACAACTCAGCAGAGACAACAACCAAAAGGCAAAAGCACTACCAGCAGGCAGCAGCTCATAACAAGTTCAAGCAAATTCAAAATTATAGCTTTTGTTTTTTTTAAAATTTCTCTCAGATTTACATCACTGAGCAATGGTTGTTTTAACAAAAACTTAAGAAAAGCTGTCAGCAAGTACCAAAATACATTTAACTATTTAAGTCTCAACATAAATGACAAGGGAAACGATTTTAAAAGTCTTGAAAAATGCTGCCAGTAAGTCTGAAAATAAATGACAAGGGCAACGATTTTTCAAGATAAAATAAACCACAATGAGACACAAATACTAGTTATGCAGATGAAGCACTTTCGGCTTCAATCTCTTTATCAATAAGGAGGACGTCTTCCTCAACATCCGCTTGATAACCACGACACCAATTTTGGGTGGTAACCAATGCCTCAACATTCTTTGGCAAAAGTTTACCCCTATATCCTCAAAAAGAAAAAAGCATACATAAGAAAAGCTTAAACTTTTTCAAAAGTTTCCAATGAAATTATGAACCTATAAATAAACATGAGATGTTTATTTTACTAGCCCTAAACTAGCATTTATTTTATGCACATAACTGCAGAAAGTGACACAATTTGGTCTTTTGTTAGGTAAAAAAGCCAATAACCACATAATCTGAACAACCCATCATCATTACTTTTAAATCGAGCATAATAAACAACAAAACAGCACAAATCTACCATTTTCCCGTAAAAAACAAAAATACAATCAACAACAGATTTTAGGCATATTTCGACTATATTCAAGCAAGAACAACAACAATAATCAAATACAAAAACAGAAAAACTGTATTAAAAAAAACGAAAAGGAAAAAGTAATTACCTTTGACGG
This sequence comes from Chenopodium quinoa, assembly GCF_001683475.1. Taxonomy (NCBI): domain Eukaryota; kingdom Viridiplantae; phylum Streptophyta; class Magnoliopsida; order Caryophyllales; family Amaranthaceae; genus Chenopodium; species Chenopodium quinoa. Next base: position 1,001,221 of record NW_018742969.1, read on the forward strand.
CTTGAAGGAGATTTGAAGATGGAGAACTGCCTGAACTGGAGATCAAAAGAAAAAATCAAGAATGTAGATTATCAGAACTTGAAATTAAAAAAAAAAAACCGAAACGAAAACGAAAAAAATCGAAAAAATTAACAAAAAAATTACCTTGAGGTTTGACGGCTTGAAGGAGAGGAAGATTTGAAAAAAAAAAAAACGAGAATGAAAAAGTTAGAAATCAGAACTTTGGATCCAAAACAAAAATGAAACGAAAACAAAAACCCTAAATAAAAAAAGTAAAAAACCGAAACGAAAACGAAAAAAATCAAAACGAAAATAACAAAAATTAACAAATAATTACCTTGAGGTTTGACGGCTTGAAGGAGAGGAAGATTTGGAAAAAAAAAAACGAGAATGGAAAAGTCAGAAATCAGAACTTAGATCCAAAACAAAAATGAAACGAAAACAAAAACCCTAAATAAACAAACCGAAACAAAAACGAAAAAAATCAAAACGAAAACAACAAAAATTAACAAAAAATTACCTTGAGTTTTGAACTTTTGATGGCTTGAAGCCTTCAAATTGAAGGAGAGGAAGATTTGAAAAAACAAAAAAACGAGAATGTAAAGCGAGAAATCAGAAATGTAGATCCAAAACACAAATGAAACGAAAACAAAAACCCTAATTAGGATTTTTAAAAGTTGAGAAGTTGAGCTTGAGATTCTTGAGAATTTCAGAACGAAAGAGTGAGAAACTGAGAAGTTAGAAAGAGAAACTATGAGTGAGTAAAACGGCTGAATGGCTGATAGAGTGGGTTTTTTTTTTCTAGGTTGAGGTTTTACTTCTTCAGTTGATCTAACCGTCTATATTCAATCTCAACATCTAACCGTTCATTTTTTTTTTGTAGATTCCAGAATATTCATCTAGATCTAATGGTCTAGATTTTTCTTTGTGCTTTTCTAGGTCTTTTTGACCGTTTTTTTTAATTATTTATTATTATTATTATTTTGAGGGATTATTATTATTATTATTATTATTATTATTGTTAGTATCATTATTTGTTAATATTATTATTATTATTACTAGTTTACTACTACTATTATTATAATATTATTATAATTATTATTATTATTACTATTATTATTATTATTATTATTTATTATTATTATTATTATTACTATTATTATTATTATTATTAGTTTATTACTTATAAGTTATAAATTGTAAGAAACGCAAATGTTTCAAAATTGAAATTGATTCAATACGACATAGTTAATGACTTAATGAGTTAATGCACATCAATATCTGACATCTCTATATGTATATTATATATATCTGTGAGTCTGTGACTGTATATCAGTATATATATATATAATAAACTTATAATAACTTAATAAGTAATACTAATAACTAATAAAGTAATGAAAATCTAACCATTGTTTTTCATGGGCATTCAATCTAACCGTTGTATATTTGACTATTCGTACATTAGTATTGCATAATGATTTCATCACCACTTTAATTAGTGATTTCGTGATTTCGTCCATTTAACTTATTAAGTTGTTTGAGTTAGTAATCTAAATAAAGTAACAAACTAAATAACGAATCCATTTAATCTCGTGTAAGTTATAATTTATAAGAAATGCAATGTTTGGAAATGGAAATTGATTCAATACGATATTGTTAATGTATATGTAATTATAGATTAATTATTATGTATATCATATCGTACGAATGTACGGTTGGTATCATTATCATACTATCATAAGTATCATTGCCTCATTGAATTATTGGTATGTACTACAATCGATAAACATATTTACATATCTGATCATTAAAACTTAAAAGTTTAAAACACTTGTTGATCAATCTAATTGAATACTTGTACATTCTTAATTATCGATTTATCGTATTATAAGTATCAACTCATTAAATCATGGTCATGACGCGATCTTTAAAACAATCATGAATTCATGACCCAAACCGCTTATAAACCGAACCGACATGATCCAAACCGTTCATAAACCGAACCAATTGAACTGTGTAAACCCTCCACTAAACCGGCCCATTTCAAACTGAACCGACATGATTCGCACCGTTTATAAACCGAACCGATATTGACCCGGGTAAACCCGCCCCTAAACCGACCCATTTCAAACCAAACCGGCTTGATCCAAACCGTTTGTAAACCGAACTGACATTGACCCGGGTAAACCCGCCCCCTTAACCGACCCGTATCAAACCGAACCGACATAATCCGAATCGTTTATAAACCGACCCGCTTATGACCCAAACCGAATTTAAACCGCAAAGAAATAAACCGAAACCAAACCGAGCCGTGACTAACCCAAACCGAACCAAACCGACCCGCCAGCTAAACTAAACCGTTTCAATCCGAACCGCTTCAAACCGAAACCGACTCAAACCGAACCGCCAGACCGAAGTCCCACCCCTAGATGATATAATAAGGGAAAATTATACATGAAGCATGCAAATACGATGACGTAATGCCATACTATATCCACTAGGTCACTACTCACTAGTCACTTTCCTCCCATTACTCATGAACGAGGGATGACACATTGATGCTGAATACCATGTTATGATCTGTAATTCTGTAAACATTATACTCCGTAGTAAACTAATCAATTAAATAAAAATTCTTTATTATAGCTTAATTATCCTTAATTTTTATTTGGGTAGGGCTAATTAAGTATTCTCTACTTATATTTATGCAAACTAGACCTTGATTAAATTTATTCACGGATTCAAGCACCTGTTGGTTATTAAAATTCACTCAAATTTATATAAACAGGTCTACTAGTATATTCTCCGTCTATAAAACATACCTTTATTATCTTGGATTAAATTTTTTTTTTCTTCATATTTAAACTCTTTTTATGACGTTTAAATAAAAGGTTTCAGCCCTCAAGTACACGTGAGGTACGAAGTTGGAATGAATAAAACCCGTACCTAATATTTATTCAAGATAACTCTATAACTTTACCCATACCTCAATCCATAAGGTATGGGCTAATGGGCCGGGGTAGAAGACAAATGGATGATGGATCATACCTCAATTTTTTATACTATCCTTATTTCTTGTAGATTCATTTCCGATTCTAAACCCATCACAATTTGTAAACCAAAGTCCCCAATGAGATGAGAGAAAGTTAAAATAGATGGAAAAAGAAATTAAGGGGAAAAAATAACGGAGATCATAAGAGACGCGTGTTGCAAGTTACGGAGGAGGATGGGAGGTGTGGCACAAGTGCACAATGCAGTTATAAAAAAAAAAAAAAAAAAAAAAAAAAGGATGCAATTGCAGTGTAAATGGAGACCTCGTATAAATGTACCCATGGTTTTAGGCTTGTTTGTCACATTATCCGTTACTTAAAAAAATATCCCATTTAGCTGAGTACTGTTCTCTGCAATGTGCCAGTATCCATTTTAATGGCATTGATTTTTTCGCCTTTTTTGATAAAATCAATTTATATGGCCGTAGCTCCAGACTCCAGTAGGTATAAAAACTGATATTATCACCCGATTTTATCCAAAAAATAATCGGGCAGAGTATAAACACAATAATTTAATTTGACTTGATCTAATCTGATCCGACTTTACCAATTCAATTTAAAGACATGTTTTTATTGACTGAACTGAACAGCTGAACTGAACTGAATTGAACTGAAAATAATCGTATCAAAACAGGGCCTAAATACCTAACAGACTAACACCTCTAATCTCACTCAATATTTTGATTTACCACTTTCACATAGATTTATTAATTAGGACATGGTAAATTAGTAATTGAACTATATAATGAGTATATGATCCTAAACTACAAGGGTGTTGATAAAATGATAAGGCCTAAGGAGATAAGAAGACTAGAACACAGACAATTGTATTTGTTCGCTACCTTATTTTTCATTCCAACTATTTAAACCCCCCCCCCTCTTTTTTGTCTTTTATTATCCTTTAATATACTAATCACATTTTAAGTAGGCAAACTATTAACTTCTAATAGCTTGAGTTTTTAATGACTCTAATAATAACGTTCATTGGTGTTAAACTGTACTTAAACAATACCATTTCAATACTAATAAAGAGCTCTATTATTAGGTAAAATGTTTGCAATTGTATGCACAACACCGTAATTCCCTTACTCTATATTGCGATATTAAAGAAAAAGAGGAAGTATGTACTAAATTGACTAATGATAATATTAATCAAAGGATATGCATTGATTTTAAAAATTACTTAAAGTGCAAGTGAGTTAACTTCATAAAACAAATGAAGCACTAAAAATTTTGTACACTACTCCAGTTTCCCATTCACTTGATAAGATGAACTTTTCAATTAAGTGAGTGATTTGGGATGTTAATAGATTAATTTATTTAATCACAAATTAACATGAAAGATCCTCAATTAAGGAGACAAAAAGGACAAAAGGAATCAACCGACTAAAAACAGAAACCTAAGTCAAGTAGAAAACAATGGGACTTAAAACCTTAGATTTCTCATAAAACCATCAAACCACCTAATTTGTGCACCACTTTACAACTACTTTACACTCTCTAAAGCTCTCTATAAATATAACATACAATTTCTTCACCATTTCAACTAACTCATCTTAAACCTTCAAATTTCACTTGATTATCATCATATTTTTGCTACCTTCTTATATATAGTACTCTTAATTATTGTACTTTTTTTTTTCTATAAGAGAAAAATGGCTAAAAATATTGCAGAATCACCCCTAGAGAGGCCTGGCTTGGTTTCACTTGAACAAAGGCTAGCCATGGCTAAACGTTGTTCTCATGGTACTTAAAAATTTGTTATTTGTTATTTTTAATTTTTATATATATTTCACAATTATTCTGATAAAAATGGTCACTGGCATAATATTAGTTTCATTTATAACTCACATTTTGGTCTGTTTGAACACACACACACAAAAAAAAAGTAATTAACCAAAATTTTACCTTATGAAAATATAATGCTTCTTAAGATTTCATGTGAGTGCAATATAATAATTTAAGGAATATCTATACTATTCTATGAGTAAAAATAGAGCTCCTTATTTTATTTGTCATCTTAATTTATGCTTTAATTATATTTCTTAGAAACTTTGAATGCATTAGCTGATTAAGGACATTGTTTATTTTCTTCTTCTTGTATGACAGATGGTGTTGTAGCTGGAGCAAAGGCTGCTGTTGTTGCTGGAATTGCTGCAGCAGTCCCAACTGTAAGCTTTCTTAGCCCAATCTCTACCCGTAATCATTCTTATCAAATCGGTTTAGATTCCAATTTTATATATAAAACAGTGAGGTCTTCTATAAAACGAGTGTATAAGAAGGTCGTCGAGAAAACTCTGCTAATTCACCTGTATACACCCGTATTATACAAGAATTCGTGTTTGTGGGTTTCAAAATTTTAATGTTAACCTTAACTTGCAGATAGCAAGTGCAAGAAAGTTGGCTTGGGCTAAGGCCAATCTCAACCCCACTGCTCAGGCCCTCATAATTTCAACTGGTATATAACTTCACATTTTATTTAATTTTGGTCTCAAATTTTATCCCTAATTATTATTACTATTGTTTTCCTTTGAAAAATTCACTAATTTAACTTTGAAAATTTTATTGCAAATAATAGTGGCTGGAGCAGCATATTTCATAGTAGCTGATAAAACTGTGCTGAAGTCAGCTCGCAAAAACTCCTTCAATCAAGCAGGAATGCCAAACACTGGAGCATAAGATTTGAAGATGACACATGTTCTGGAGGCTGTCATTGATTATTGAAGATGACAGCGATGACGACGACAATGATAATGATGATGATGATGACGATAACATAGAATGAGACAATGAGTTGATCTTAGTATGAATCATATGATTACATATTAAGAAGCAAATCTTGTACTGTATGAGTTAATCTTATGTAATGTATATGAATTAAAATAAAGATGTTTTTCTTTCAAATTATCTCCTTGCATCAGCTGATTACCTGCAGGATGATGCAGTTCTGCTAGCATTTCCTTGTTTTCTTACTATTAGCAAGAGAAGTAATATTTAACAGTAATAATTCCAATTTTTCGCGGTCTTTTTATACATGCCAACTTTCAATAACCCTTAATTCATATACAATCTCAAAATATATCAATGTTAACAAAAATATTGACTCTAACAACAATATTAACATGGGTTATTTTGGAAAAAATGTATGTATATTGTATTCATGCTGCCATAGATTATGTTAAATATAGATTCACAAGTTTACAACTTTACATGAACAATTATATTTCATTACTTTACATGAACAATTAAATTTCATTCCCAGAAAAAAATAATAATCTGGACTGATGCAAAGGAATAGCTTATCAGCTAGCATGATTTGTGCAAGTAATTAAAATCCAATGAGATGAAAATGGATAAGAAGAATATTTACCATTGGTCCATACATGAACATTGGCCGTCTTTGAAATGATGGAAACGATTACGATCTCTTGCAATGATCTCCCTGTTGAAGATCTTTGATATGAGCTTAGTAGCTGAATGACAATTACCACATACCCTTAAGTTCTTAACAATCCTAATCGTTGTTCCCGGTTTTGTACTAATTAATCCATAAGCAATTGCCAGCCTTTCACTATGATGACTTAATGCTCCTTCTTTCAAGTCCTCATCCATGTCATAGGGAACCTCAGATGTATCAGGGAAATGCCCATTTAAGGCCAAGAGCCTATCTACTTCATCCACCATCTTAAGAAAGTCACATCATTCGGCACAACCTCAAGTTCTAACATTTCTCTGAATAAACACAAAACTTCTTTGTACAAGCTCCTATGAGTGTACCCACCAATCATCACATTCCATGAGATTAGGTTCTTTTGAGGTAATCCCTCAAACAAAGTCCATGCTGTTTCAAGATCGTCACACTTTGCATACATGTCAATGAGCGCATTTACAACCCGAAGCTTTGTTCCCATGCCATGTTCTTCAATCCAAGACCTAACCCATCTCCCTAACTCAAGATTACCCGATTGAGCACAAGCGGACAGAACACTAAGCATCGTACTCTCATTAGGAGTAACTCCTGCTCGTATCAGCTCTTTGAAAAATGCAATTGCCTCATCGAATCGACTGCTCTGTACATACCCTGCAATCATAGCATTCCATGACACAACATCCTTCACAGGAATTTCATCAAACAGCTTATGTGCATCCTCCAAACAACCCCTAGACACAAACCCAGTAATAAGTGCAGTATACGAAACAGGATCTCTAAGAGGACTTTTATCAAACACTTTGCGTGCACAATCCAAATCCCCAATTTGAGCATACATATTGATCAATGCAGTATGTACAAAAACATCCGAATCGAGCCCGAGCTTCAACACATGCCCATGAACCTGTTTCCCTTCCTGGGTATTGCCCGATTTCGCACAAGACTTCAAAACAAAAGGAAAAGTATAAGAATTCGGTTCGGCACCCGAAACAAGCATACGAATGTACAAATCAAAAGCACCCATTGGAGCAGAACTCAAAGATTTCCCCCTAATCACAGTATTCCAAACCAGAGTATTGGGTTCATCCATCGATTCGAATATCGAAAGCGCGTACGAGAGATCACCCGAAGGATTGACAGCACAGAATTCAATGAGCTTGCTAAGAGCAAATTGGGTATTGTGGAGGCCAGTTTTGATGATTTGTGAGTGGATTTGTTTTAGGGTTTGAATGTTGTTGCATTTGGAGAGGAGAGAGAGTGAGGGTTGAGATTGAAGGAGATTGTATGGAGGATCTGAATTTGGGAAAAAATGGAGTGGAGAAATTAGGGTTGAAGATGAAATTAGCATTGTCATTTTAATTGGGGTTTTTTTTGTTTTTTGTTTGCTAAGAAATGAGGGTTTTTGTTTTTTGAAGTTTAGTTATTTCCGTTACCCGCCAAAAATAACGGTCCAACTTTTTTTATTTTTTTATTTTTACCAAAAACAAACAGTCCATTATTATTTTTAATTATTTAAAGATGGGTTCAAAATAAGTGCGAGTCGGCCGCTTGGTTCATGCCTGATTTATCAAGTTAGGTCGAGTTATCCTCTTACAGTATATGAACAATTGAACATCATTTATGCCGACTTGGCCCACGCCTAACTTTACTAACACACCTTTATTTAAGTTTTTCTTCTTCATGGTCATCTCCTTATTCTTCATCATACTAGGTTAGAACTTAATGGCTCTATTTCTCACTCCTTTATCACCATGTCACACTGTTACCCTCATACTAAACGTTCATATAGCTCCCTTTCTCATTATATTATCTCTTTATGCCCCTGATTTTCTCACTTTATCTTTCTCTATCCATCATTCAATTATACTACTTCCGTTAAGGTTATGTGCAACGGTTAGACATTTTTCCTCTCTGCTTTATGTCAAATCGTTGCACATAATCTGTAACGGAGGTAGTATAACACTTCATCCAAAGTTGAAGATATATACTATATAATTTCCAAGAAAATTATAAATTAATAATTTTTTTAAAAAACAAATAAATTAGTCATACACATATAATGACTTCCATAGTTTCACGTAATTATTATAATTAATTACAAATAGAATTTACCTATTCTATTTATTTTGATTTAATCACTATTTTTATGGAGGCTCGATAATATATATTTCGTTTATAAATTTGATGATAATAAATAAAGGTTGGGTTAAATTTTAACCAAAACATTTCCTCAAAAAAAAAAAAAAAAAAAAAATTTAATCAAAACAACAAACTCGACCAAAAAATAAAAGTTGGCAAAGAAGTATACTTGTATAGTGAATGCAGGTGTTTGATTCTTAACGTTGTTATTTTGATTAGGGTTATTTTGTGGTCTTCGATCACTTCATCTTGTGTGTAAAAATTTCAATTCTAAATATCTTTATTTATGAGGTAACTCTTTTTAATTTTGTTCATGTCATATTTGTTCCTTGTTTTTGTTGGGCCCTCAAGAAGGACGACGACTAGGATGAAGAAGGTATCAATTATAAGACTGAAAAACATGAAAAAGCTAGGGTAGATGAAGAGAATAGTAGTACATACAAATGGGGTACGGTAAAGCGAATACTAAGACTCAAATGGGAGAACAAAGGTGGTGGAGCGAATACTAGGACTAGTTAGAAAGGAAGAAAATGACGGTGGAAATAAAGAGAGGACGAATATAAGAGAGAGTAGGGCAAGAGAAACGAATAACAAGACTTAGCTTCAACTCACATACACTACAAGAAAAGGTAGTAAAAAAAAGGTCATGTTGAGAGTATTATATGATATTTTGGATCAAATTTTGTTCATATGTGTCGTTTGTGCTCACTATACACTTGGAAAAGAAATTAAGATGTATTATATTCCACCGTGTTAAAACTTCTTACAATCATATTTATATGTTTCCATAAGAGATAATAAGTACACCAATTTTATTGGTTAATGAGTACCTATAAACATGTTCATCATATATGTAGAACCACATAATTTTGAGTTTGTTAGGAGGATTTCATTTCCGGAAAAAGTGAAGTGGGGAGATTAGAGGTAAAGATGAAATGAGCATTACTCCGTACCATTTTATTTGTTTTTGATCATATCTTGGTTTGCAATTATATATATGAGGATTTATGTATCTTTATAAACTACAATAATAAGGATACCCGTCACAACTAACAATTCAACTTTGTCAAGTGTAATTTCATCAATTAATAGGGTAATAACTTGTTTTATTGATCCCCCCCCCCCCACCCCCAAACCCCTATACAACAGTAAATCAAAAAAAAAAAGAAAAAAGAAAAGAAAAAGGTTTTAGTAAAAGAAAAATTGTTGTGATTAGTTAAAGAAAGGATTTTTGGTGAAAACTCTTTCTTATTTTCTACCAAAATTGTAAAATAGGGCATTAATTAACTTGACAATAATTGTATTAACACTTGTGGTCAATTTTTGTTTGTCACTCCCACATCCTCATTTAAGTTTTCCTTCTTCTTATTAGTTCTCCATCCCTTCAAATTATTTCCACTTACTAGCTCCACATATCCCCTCCTTAATCACTACCCTCATTCTAACTCTTGTTAAATCATTTGTTAAAATTTCAAATAATTATAAAAAAAATTAAATAAATTAGTCAATTCAAATACAATTAATTTCATGTAATTATTCACGAAAAAGATTCACTATGCCTATTATTTTAAATCTGTTTTAGAAGTTTTAGTCTCAACCTTTAGCAAAACAAAAATTAACATCAATGCTTATGAAAAGAAAACTTAGGTTCAATTCATTCCAAAAACAAGAGATAAACTAAAAAAAAAAACCTAGCAAAGATGTATTAATCAACAATGTGGCTTAAATCAGCCAAAAAACAAAGCTAGCAATGATGTATACTTGCTATGTAAGGTGTTTGATTCTCAAATATATTCTTTAAATTAGGGTTGATATAATGGATGGCCTTTTGATGGTTTCATCTTGTTAGAATCTCAAGACCATCTTTATCTAAAAGGTAATTCCTATTTTAAATTTAAACATGTCTTATTTGTCACTTGCTTGTTGTTGGGCCCTCGAGGGAAGAGGGCTAAGGGCCTGTTCTCTTGCGTTGAAATTCAATTCAGTTCAGTTCAGTTCAGCTCAGCTCCTAATTTCCTTCTCTTATAAAATATTCAGTTCAGTTCAGTTCAACTCAGTTCAGTTCAGTTCAGTTCAGCTCAATTCAGTTCAGTTCTTCCAATGAGAACAGGCCCTAAGTGTGGATCAATATTGAGAAACATGAAATATGTAAAAGAGAAACTTGTTCATATGTGATATAATACTAGGACTATAAAGGAAGAACAATGGTAGCCGAAAAATAAAAGAACAATTCATGCCGCAAAAAAAAAAAAAAAAAAAATTAAAAAAAAAAAAAGGATAAAAGGTCAACTTGAAAAGTCTATATATTAAAAAAAATAATAATAAAAAAGGATAAAAGGTCAACTTGAAGAGTCTATATAACATCTTAGACCATATCTCATTGATAGATATACATTCTCGCTCACTATTCACTATATATAAATTGAAAAAAAAAACAATTAAGTGCGTAAAATCCATTTTACAAGTTCAAAGAGGTTTAATTTTAAAACCATATAACAACTTAGCTTTATAAGTGTTTAACTCTGAAATTTTTACAATATTCGTTTGAAATATGACTACCGCAATGTTTTAATGATTATATAGTGCATAATTGACACATTTTTTCCAAGTAATTAATTATATTACTTTATTAATGGTACTAAATATTATTAATTATTTTTTATTTATCTAATTTTTAGTTTCACTTATGTAATTTTTATTCTTATTTTATAGTTTCGTGAAAAATATTTATTTTATGTTGGATTAAAATTAAATTTTTTAAAATTTATATTTACATTGTAGATATTATAAGACAAATTGTGGCCATTTTATATCGTGAAAAATTGAACCGATTATATATATATATATATATATATATATATATATATATATATATACATATATATATATATATATATATAATTAAGATATTATGATAGTGGATATATATTGAGTAGAGTGTTAGTAAAAAAATGTATGAACATCTCATTTTACTATTGTATTTCAAATTAATTGCAACAATTCTATATTAAGAAAAAACTACTCCATATTAATAATACTTCAAACCTCTAACTACTCCAATTATTAAATTCAATACATATGAAACACATGTTTGTGGTCCGATCCAAACCAAGAAATAAAGAGTGTTGTTGAAATTTGTACCAAGTAATGGTGTGCAAGCATTATATTGAAAACCTAGTTTATTAAACCAAGTTTGTCAAATGCATTCTTAATATTCATAGAAATCCATGAAATTGCACTTTCATATGATATTAAAGATACATTATTCTATGTCCACAATAGGATAAATTTTTTTTTTTCTGTGATATTATTGAGAAAAATAATTACAATTAAACTCTAATTAATTTTGTTTCCAATCATTTTGTCTAAAGAAAATTTATTCTCCACTCTTTTTTTTCCAACTTCAAAGTGATAAATTGCATGAGAACTAAATATTATTATTCCTTTGGCCAGAATTTTTTTGGAAAGCCAGCATATTGTAGAATTCTTCTTCTTAAGGGTCGTTATATTATGAAGTAATTTTAGTTTTATTTTATTTTTTTTAATCAATTTTCGCGCTATTGGGAGACATAATATGAGTCACAAGATACTTCTATAAACTAAATTGAAATACTTTCCAATAAAATGCTCCCCAGAATCCTATTGTGATAATATTTTGATAGTAATTTGACACAATTTTGACCTAAATATTTTCCTGTTCCATTATTCGTCGACGAGTAATAAAAAAAGAGAATGAAATCTAAGATATAATTTGACCCACCAGTTATATATATATCTTAGCTTTGAGGGAAAAGCATCAGATTCTGAAATGAATTATTGTTCAATTTATTCAGGAGTTTCTGATTCTTAAAGTGTGTATAAATTATTGCTACATGGAATAGACGGAAGAGATGATAATTGCCTTTGAAAGTGAATCTAGGGATTCCTTGAATCTTTCTGTTGAGGATAAATAATAATGGTGGTCCATTATATTATTATATAGTTAGCCATCTTTTTAAGCTAGACTAGATTGATCTATTTCACTTCATTGAATTAGATCACATGTTATAGTCATTAATATTCACGTGTTCCTCAATTCGTCTAGTCTGACAATCCACGTACTGTTGATTGTTTGCTGGTTCACTTCGCTTGTTTGATAAAGTATTGGTTGTATAAAAAATCACAAATTTTTGTATGTGGCTGGCCACACAGTGTAGCCAACCATTTTTTTTTTTTAATACAACAACTCTTCTCCCTCCTTTTTTTTCTTAACTTCTTTTCCAAGCCAACTCACATATCACCAACAACCATATCTCTACTCCACCTATTTTCTCTTTCCTCTTTTCTTAGCTTCTTCTTCAAGCCAAACCATACATCACCAACAACCATATCTCTACTCTACCCATTTTCTCTCTCCTCTTTGCTAAATTGCTACAATTAAAGCCCGAAATTGTAGAAATTTGGTGTCAAATTGTTGTGAAAAATTGTGATTAATTATCCTTAAAATCATGAACAACATTTGAAGTAGTGAAATCGATGAGAACCAAAGAAATTTGAGGCTCCTTTCTTCGTGGAATCTCATATCGAACATTCTACGTCAAAAATTGTAGGGTGTTACATACTAGTTTGGTCAGGGGTTACTTGTAGAGTGTTACATTACTGGTTTGGTCAGGGGTTACATGTAGGGTGTTACTGGTTTGGTCATGGGTTACTTGTAAGGTGTTATTGGTTTTGGTCAAGGGTTAGGTTACTTGTAGGGTGTTACTGGTTTGGTTTGGGGTTACTTGTAGGGTGTTATCGGTTTTGGTCAAGGGTTACTTGTAGGGTGTTACTGGTTTGGTCAGGCGTTACTTGTAGGGTGTTACTGGTTTGGTCAGGGGTTACTTGTAGGGTGTTACTGGTTTTGGTCGGGGGTTACTTGTAGGGTGTTACTGGTTTGGTATGGGGCCTACAAGCAACCCTTGAATAAGTAACAAGTAACCATTGAATAAGTAATTCATACAAGTAACCTTTGAAGTAACTCATATAAGTAACCCTTAAATAAGTAAATCATACAAGTAACCTTTGAATTAACCCATACAAGTAACCCTTACAAAAAAAAAAAGTGCCCTTGAAAAAAAAATATAAGTAACTCCTAAAAAAAAATACAAGTAACCTTTAAATAACTAATCCATACAATTAACCCTGAAAAAAAAATACAAGTAACCCCGGCCCTAAAAAAAATAAATACAAGTAAACCCGGCCCTAAAAAAAAAATACAAGTAATTCCTGAAAAAAAAAAATACAAGTAACCTCTAAAAAAAAATTACAAGTAACTCTTGAAAAAAAAAAATACAAGTAACTCCTGATTAGGGGATTTTTATCCACCAATCAGCATCCGACACGTGTCCTTCATGTAGGCCAATAGGAGCCTGCCACGTGTCATCAAGAGATTCGTCCTCCTTGGACCAATTGCAATGTGACACGTGTCCACCCATGCCAAATGGGAAAACCGGCCAACAAGGCCCAATCATTGTGGGAGGCCCAGTCAGCCTTAGGTTTAACCTAAACCTAGTACTGGCACGCATCCCAAGGCATATAAATATGCCCATTAATCCTCATTAAGGTAGATTACGCACATTTAACACTCTCACCTAGAGAGACCCAATTACTTTTATTTCCGCATTAATTACTCCTTAATCAAGTACTAACTTGACCGTCGGAGGCGGATCTTCAATCGTCCGGAGCATCTGTTTGTTTTGCAGGTACAGGCGTCCGGTTCCAGTCTCAGAATTGTAACTCTCCCCCAGGACATCAGAAAACCCCGAAACATTTTGGCGCCGTCTGTTCAATCTACGGGGAACACTTCCTCGAAAAAGCAGTCGGCCAAAAAGAGTCAACAGGCCGACAGCTCTGATACAGATGATGCAGTCGTCTACACCATTGCAGGCGGCTTCTCAGGAGGCGGCCCCACTATTAGGGGCAACAAAGACAATATCAGGCGGCTAGACGTAAATTCCGTTCACCAAGAATGGCCCTCCAAATATTCATTTCCTGAGATTGTCATCACTGAAGAAGATCTAGGAGGGGTAAGGGGGCCGCATGACGACCCTATCGTTATTGAATGTAAAGTGGCCAACCAGAGAGTTGGCCGAATCCTTATAGATACCGGAAGCTCCTCAGATCTTATCAGTAGCAAATGTCTGTCAAAACTCAAATATCAGACTGATTGCATACATCCGGCATCCCACCCTTTAGTAGGATTTGGAGGAGGAGTCGTCCACCCAGTGGGACGAGTGGATTTACCCATCCGCCTGGGTGAAAAAGGGGAAGGACGACACATGGTAGTCCGGTTCCTGGTAGTAGAAGAACTCTCGACCTACAACATGATTCTGGGACGACCAACCCTGAATAATTCCAAGGCTGTTATAATCCCATCTCTTATGTTGCTCAAGTTTGAGAGGGATGATGGAACAGTCGGGTCCCTAAGGGGAGATCAGAGGATGGCCCGAGAGTGCTATCTCTCGGATATCAAGCCCACTGTTATGGCCGCTGGGTCAAGTGGTGGAAAAACAGACCTTGACAATGTCAAGGAGAGTGCGCCTGTTCAAGAAGCAGGCGGCAAGAAGAGAAAGGCAGCCCAGACGGGGGCCGCAAGAAAAGACAGAAAATAGCAATCATTGGCAGATGAGCGGTCGGATGAATTCCGCCCTCAGCCGGCTGGTGAGCATACGGACCTGATCTTAGACGACTCGCGTCCTGACCGAACAGTCAAAGTTGGGACGACTGCTCTGAGAGTCCTGGGTGACGACTTTCACAAACTATTGAAAGAATACAAGGACATCTTTGCATTCGAAGTCCACGAAATGCCAGGCATTAGTCCTGACCTGGCGGTACATAAACTGGCTGTGGATTCGAAAAAGAAGCCGGTAAGGCTGAAGAAGCGGAACCATGGCGAAGAAAGAAGTCAGGCGGCAGCCGCCGAAGTTAAAAAATTACTTGATGCAGGGTTCATTCGGCAATGTTACTTCCCAGACTGGGTTGCAAATGTGGTGCTTGTTAAAAAGCCGAATGGCACCTGGCGAATGTGTGTAGACTACACAGACTTAAACAAGGCATGCCCCAAAGACAGTTACCCTCTGCCTAAAATTGATAACCTGGTCGACTCAACAGCCGGCCATGCTTTGATGAGCTTTATGGACGCCTACTTTGGTTTCCATCAAATTCCTTTATGGAAGAAAGATCTGGAGAAGACGACCTTCGTCACTGATCAAGGGTTATACTGTTACACGGTCATGCCGTTTGGTCTTAAGAATGCCCCGGCCACCTTCCAGCGATTGATAAACACTGTGTTCTTTGATCAGATTGGGAGAAACGTCGAGGCATACATTGATGATATGATTGTCAAGTCTAAGATTCAGATAGATCATCTGTCGGACCTCCGAGAAACTTTCGCCACACTCAGGCGGCACCATGTCATGCTCAATCCCAAGAAATGTGTATTTGGAGTTGAGTCTGGGAAATTTCTCGGATTCCTTATCAATCAGAGAGGAATAGAGGCGAACCCTGAGAAGGTGCAGGCGGTCATCGACCTGCAGTCGCCTCGTACCGTCCGAGAGGTTCAGAAGTTAACAGGTTGTCTGGCGGCCTTGGGAAGATTTCTAAGCCGATCAGGCGACAAATGCTTATACTTCTTCCAGGCCATTAAGAAGAAGGCAAGGTTTGAATGGGGGCCGGATGCTGAGGCGGCCTTCCAGAAATTGAAAGTTCACTTGCATTCCTTGCCGAGGCTGGTCAGCCCTTTTCCCAAAGAAGTACTCTACATGTACCTGGTCGTCTCTGATCATGCGTTAAGCGCTGTTCTTCTTGCTGAAAGAGACGACTGTCAGCTCCCGGTCTACTTTGTCAGTCATGTACTGAAAAATGCCGATTTGAGGTATCCCTTAGTGGAGAAATTTGGTCTTGCGCTCTTCATGGCTGTTAAAAAATTGAAGCCCTACTTTTTGGCACATGCAGTCGTCGTGTATACAGATCAACCTATCAAGCGGCCACTGACCACCATGGAGTCGTCAGGCCGGATGATCAAATGGGCCATAGAAATACAGAGCCTCGAAGTTACTTTCGAGCCTAAAAAAGCAGTGAAGGGGCAAGCCTTTGCTGACTTTATTGTTGAGATGACTCGTCCCCCTGATTCTCGAGATCCAGATCAAGTTTGGAAGGTATATGTGGACGGAAGCTCTACTTCAAATGGTTGTGGAGCAGGCGTCATATGTCAGTCGCCAGAGGGCGACAGGTACGAGTATGCTTTACGCTTCAGTTTTCAGGCCTCAAACAATGAGGCAGAATATGAAGCTTTACTAGCCGGAATCCGCATGTGCAAGGCGGCAGGGGCACGAAAGATAGACGCCTGTTCTGATTCACAATTGATAGCGAGTCAGTATAGTGGCGAATACGAAGCAACCCATCCGGCCATGATCAAGTATTTACAGGCGGTACGACAAGCAGTCGGATCCCTTGAAGATTTTCATCTGACTCAAGTGCCGAGATCAGAAAACAACCAGGCGGATGCACTTTCAAAATTAGCATCATCCGCCTCTTGTGATACTCCTCGAACTTTTTTTGGGAAGTAATGGAGAAGAGAAGCATCGAGGAAGACCCTATTGGAATCCTAGACAGAAGCTCAACCTGGATGGATCCAATCAGGGCATATCTGACAGACGGTACCCTGCCGGATGATCATCACCAGGCGGCTGCGCTGAAAAAACGGGCAGCCAGTTTTGAAATGATAAGGGGAGAACTTCACAAAAGAGGGTACCTTCAACCCTACTTAAAGTGTGTTACTCCAGAAAAGGGACGAGAGATACTAGACGATCTTCACTCTGGTTACTGCGCTTCCCATATAGGCGGTAGGTCGCTTGCTCAACGGACAAGGCGGCAGGGCTACTTTTGGCCTACTTTAGAAGCAGATGCAATGGAGATGGTGAAAAAAATGTGACAAGTGCCAAAGGTTTGGCAAACTAATTCACCGTCCGGCTACTGACCTCACTACCATTCATAGCCCACTACCGTTTGCTAAGTGGGGCATGGATATTCTGGGTCCCTATACGCCTGCTACAGGAGGAAGGAGGTACATACTTGTTGCAGTCGACTACTTCACTAAATGGGTGGAGGTGGAGGCTGTAAAGGGAATCAAGACGAAGGATGTAATTTCATTCATCTGGAAAAATGTCATCACTCGGTTCGGGGTTCCCATGTCTATGGTTTTTGATAATGGTCCCCAATTTGAGACGCCTGTTCTCAAAAGCTGGTTGGGTGACCAAGGAATTGCACACCACTTTGCATCAGTCGGCTGTCCACAAGCAAACGACCAGGTAGAAGCCTTTAATAAAATCATCTCAGACGGTCTCAAGAAAAAGATTGAACGAGCAGGCGGCCTATGGGCGGATGAATTACCACATGTTCTCTGGGCCATTGGGACGACTGAAAAAGGGGCGGCTGGAGAAACTCCATTCCTCCTAACTTATGGTGCGGAAGCTGTTCCTCCAATTGAACACTACGAGCCGACTCTTCGAGTAATGCTATATGACAAAGAGGCAAACTGGGAAGCCATGCGCCAGGCATTAGACTCACTCCCAGAAAGGAGGGGCAATGCTGTCTTGCGCCATGAAATTCACCGCCTGAGAATGACCAGATCATACAACAAAAAAGTACACAGGCGTCCACTCAAAGTGGGGGACTTTGTACTTAGAAAAATGGAAGCAGTTGGTAGGGCTAATGAGTCTGGCAAATTAACTCCCAACTGGGAAGGACCCTACCGAATCTATGAAGAGGTTAGGGATGGTACCTACCGTCTGGAAACACCAGACGGCCAACCGTTGCCTCGAACCTGGAATGTAGATAATCTTAAGAAATATTTCTTTTGAATGATGTAAATAGTCGAGGGCTACTTAATAAAAGTTTGTTGTTTCATTCAATTTTGTATTAAGAGGGGCATGCCTACTGACAAACAGTCGGCTACTCTCCATGTTTAATTTTCATTCTTACTTAAGAGGGGCACGCCGCTTGTTCCACACAACCGGCTACTCTCCCATAACACAGTTCACCAAGAACTATCAAAGGCTCATGGCTGAAATGATCAGACCAGGCGCCAAGCCAACTGATCCAAATATAAGTTTAATTCGACCTGTCCCAACATTATAGCAGACGTCCGACGGCATCCATCCGGATGAAATTCGTCGCAGAGAGCAGCTCCCTTTTGGGTGGAACATTATTCTATAAAATCATTACACGACACCTATACGACTGTCTAACCAAGACAACCACGTAGCCGTTTCCCGGACAAGGATACCTCTCACTTAACTGACTAATCAGGTCAAACAAGGGTTCGCAGTAACCATCCGTGTCAACCAACCGACTGAACTACTTGGGATAAGAACAGTCGGTATCTTATGAGTTAATAGCCAACAAACATTGGCGAATAAAGGGGAACAACCGGTACCCACCGCTTGAAACCTCTACTACTAAGTCACTCGGCGACTAGGTAACAATCATGTTTACTTCGTCACTCCTTAAAAATTTAGTATGAAACTAAAAAAGTGTTCATACAGCGCCTGTTCACACTAGATTAAATGTGGCAGGGAACAGTCGGCCTGGACCGACTAGAGTCTCTAGCCAAAAAAAAAACAAACAAGGCAGGTAGGAAACCACCTTCCTACTTGGTTGAAGGGGATCCAATCTTTAAAGTGGCCGACTGATCGCTTAGCCTGGAAACAGACAACCAGTCGTCCAGGGGCATAGGTGGCGTGACTAACTACCTCGTACCTGTCCGCAACTATCGGCCATGCAAAACAGTCGGTATAGTATGCAATTGGATATCAGAGTTTCGATACTTAGCAAAGTCGAAACAAATTCGAAACGAAACAAATTCGAAACATTTTGGCAAAAAGGCGACCTAAAATAATGGTCGCCTGAGTTATATTAACAGCCGGCCAGAAGGACCGGCATAAATATTCATACCCCCGGCCCCTTGGCCGGGTAAAAGATACAAAAAGAAGCCGGTCATTAAGACCGGCAAAATATTCAAAACCCCGGCCCCCTGGCCGGGTAAACAGAAACAAACGACACGCAGGCCGTAAAAAGAAGACATAAAGCTTAAGAAGGGGGCAGATCTTCAATAATAGCAGCTGCCGCCTGGTCAGCACTCTTTTTGCTGGACTCGGCTTCAGCTGCATCCTTCTTCGATGCATCCACCCCAAGCGGCACAAGCGCCATTACCGGCTCCTCCTCCTCCAACGCCTCGTCCTCAGCAGCCGCCAGGATCTCTTGATTATATCTATCAGAACACTGGCGGTACGTTTTTTCCCATGAGGAAAAGTCGACATTGGGGAAGAGGCGGCCCTAGGTCAGGCGCTGGATCTGAGCAGAGTCTTCCATCATCTCTCGGATCAGCTCCTTCTTTTCTTGCTCGGCCTTTGCCAAGGATTTCTCCAAGGTGTCGTATGAGGACATTTTTTGGCGAAGAGGTCTCAGCTCGGCCTTGAGATTGTTGATGGTCGCCTCCAGCTCATTATTTTTCTTCTGGGCCGCCTCCAACTGAGCCCGGATAGCAGAAGTAGCCTGCGCCTAATAATAAAGAATATCAGTTGTCAAAATCTCATTTTGGGCAATTTGAAACATTGCCTTATCACAGTCAGAGGCGGCCATAGCTTTTGCAGCCTTTACCTCTTTGTTCTTCCTGTCAAGCGGCTTGCGAAGGCCATTCACTCGGAGCAGGGCCTAAGTAAAAGGGAACAGGCGTCAGTTTTCAAACAAAAAACAGGCGTCCTGGAATTTAAATAACCAAAAATATGCTAAGTATACCTCAGCAAGGACCCCTGCAATCCCGTCTAGGTCAAGGGTGCCGACACCCCTGACTGCCTCCCTCTCAGCCGGAGGGACGGCTTTGATCATAGACTTGGCCACCTCGACCAAGTCTGGCTCCCGAGGGCCGGCTGCATCAAGCATAAACAAACGGGTTAGACCTAGTAAAGAAGGGAGCAAGTCTAAATTCACAAGGACAACTTCATACTTCTAGGCGGCCTGATTGGAGTTTTAGAAGGAGTGGACGGCTGTTTCTCAGCCGCCGCATGTTTCCTGGCAGTACCAGGAGAGCTCGCAACAGTCGTCCTCCGGGTCTTGGAGTCCGGCTGTTGGGAAGAAGAGGTTCTTGGAGTGCCCGTCTGAAAAAAAAAAAAAAAAAAAAAAAAAAAAAAAAAAAAACAAACAAACACTCGGTCAGTATATGCATAAACCCAACTCCAAAAAAGAGAGTGAAAGGTTCGGAGCTCACCAAGGGCACCCCCTTGTTGGGGGAGTCGGTTGAGGATTGTTGCATAATAGAGGCTCGCAACATGGTCGCCGCAGTCTTGGAAGCGGTGATCTTGCTCATGGCGTCCGCTACAAAGACAAGATACCAAGTTAATAAAAAGATAAACAGTAACTCATGGCAAAAAAGAGTATTCGACAGGCCGACTACCTCTTGAACACCGACTGCTAAGGCCACAGGCGGCCAGAAAGTACTCGTCATAGAGCCATTTGAAGCTCGGGACGCAGTGCAGGGGTACTTGCTCTCGTACCCCTATAGTAGAGTCGACCCTCGACTCTACTTTAAAGAGTCCTTTATCCAGGATCTCTTTCTTGTCTTTGGGGGGAACAGGCGGCATGATGTGGCCGCCTGCAAGAAGAGGCGGATCCCTGTTCCACCTGTTGAAGCGCTTGTTCAACTCTGTGTCTGAACTTTCAATGATAAGGAAGGTGCTTCGTCAATCCTTCCACTTGTTTGCTTTACCTCTTGTCATGAGGTAGCCTTTGTGGCTCGTCAATTGATACCAGCCGGTACCGCCTGCCTTAGGGGTCCGGCTGAGGTAGTTCATGTGGGCGAAAGCCTCGAAGTTTGGCTCCACCCCGTGCAGTTTGCACCCGGCCACATAGCCGAGTACGTTGACCCAGGAGTTTGGGGCTAACTGCCATAACCCCAACTCATACCCATACAAGATCCGCTGAACAGCCGGATGTAGTGGGAAGCGCAGCCCAGCCCTGATGGCCGCCTTGTAGCAGCCAAAGCAGGCGCTATCATAACTAGTACCAGCCGGCCAGACGACTGTGTCTTCTGGATTCGGCACGAAAACTAAAAAGCCGGGGCCCATTGTGTGGTTCGCAATAAAGCTCCCCACTCTCTCTTGCATGGCCGTGATCCGGCCCCGTGGGACAGTGCAGTAGTAAGGGGTATTTTGCTCTCGGTAAGAGGCGGATGGCTCCGCCCAATTGTCCCCCTTCTCAACTGCGTGAGAAAGCCTCGCCTCTTGTAGGCGGTTGTTTTTCTCTTCCGTGTCCAGAGAAGCATGACCAGAAGAACTAGACTCGGATTCGTCCTCTGACGAGTCCGAAGAGGACGACTCCTCCCCTCTCCCAGAGGGCCCCGCCTTCTCTCCTTCAAAAGGAGTAGGAGAGAATGTAGACATGTCAACTGTAAAATGGGAAGGGGTCACCTTGACCCCTCCCTCAGAACTGTCGGTTGTCAAGCCGCTTTGGTTCACTTCCACATCTGGCGCCTGGTCAGATGTTTCACTAATCGGCACCCTGTGGGAGGAGCCGTCTGAGTTCGAGATCCTAGCAGTTCTTTTTGTTCTGGCCATCATGTTCTGCATAGACACAGAGACAGTCGGACTTTGTATAAAGGGCAAAGATGGGTCCGGAAAAGGGCAGGCGACACTCCTAGTCCTAGATTCAGCCGTCCCCGGTGACCGGCTGATCACTAACCTAGGTCGTGTCGTGTGCTTCCGTGGTGCCATTTCAAAAAAGAATAAAATAAAGAGAAAATTAAGAGTAAGAGAACCGACGGTTACCTGAACGAGTGAAGTTGACGGAGTTCTGAAAATCCTGAGTAGCCGGCTTGTTAGAGCAGGCGGTAGGCAGAAAGAGTCCGGAATGTCAGAGCAAGTTCAGGGGTCCGAATGTTCTCTCTAAAAAGTTCTCAAGTGTGAAAATGACTGAAGTCAACACACCCTTATATAGGCAAAGTGAGAAGGCGAAGGGTCACTTCCAAAATTCAAAATTTGGGCGGGAGAATCTCTCGGCCTTTCACCGAGTGACACCTGTAGCAGGCCGTCGCCTGTCACGGTGCGACACCTGTCACAGGTAACACGTGACCAGTCACGTGCCACCTGTGAGGGGCAAATGATTAGGGGATTTTTATCCACCAATCAGCATCCGACACGTGGGCCAGTCAGGTTTCGCCACGTGTCCTTCATGTAGGCCAATAGGAGCCTGCCACGTGTCATCAAGAGATTCGTCCTCCTTGGACCAATTGCAATGTGACACGTGTCCACCCATGCCAAATGGGAAAACCGGCCAACAAGGCCCAATCATTGTGGGAGGCCCAGTCAGCCTTAGGTTTAACCTAAACCTAGTACTGACACGCATCCCAAGGCATATAAATATGCCCATTAATCCTCATTAAGGTAGATTACGCACATTTAACACTCTCACCTAGAGAGACCCAATTACTTTTATTTCCGCATTAATTACTCCTTAATCAAGTACTAACTTGACCGTCGGAGGCGGATCTCCAATCGTCCGGAGCATCTGTTTGTTTTGCAGGTACAGGCGTCCGGTTCTAGTCTTAGAATTGTAACTCTCCCCCAGGACATCAGAAAACCCCGAAACAACTCCTGTAAAAAAAAAAAAAAAAAAAACAAGTAACCCCTAAAAAAAATTACAAGTAACTCTTGAAAAAAAAATACAAGTAACCCTAACAAAACCAGTAACCCGTTATGCGCGTGAACAATAACCCCGTTTTGCGCGCATCAAAATCTGTTATTTTTACTGACTTGGCAGCAGGCCACACAGTGTGGCCTGCTGCACCAAAAAAGCTTTGTTAAAAAATAGTTACACAAATTTCTACCTAAAAGTTAAAAATGGAACCCATTTTCCACTATATTACCGACTCTCTTTTACTTGTTAAAGTGAGTGAAAAGACAAAAAAAACTACAGAGTGAGTATATAAAATCAACTCATAGCAATTTTCAAGGGAAATAACGAACGTTTTAGTGTTTTTTGTTTTTATTTTCTTGTACTTGGACTTGCTCTTCATTCGAAAAATAAAAAAGCGAAATAACCGACTTTATTTCATGCAATACTCAAAGCCAGCAACCAATTATTTCAAGCATATTGCCTAAAAGGTCATTTAACAAATTATGCTTAATGCTTTGGTTATCTAATCGAGCACAAATTATTTTTATTAAATCAAAAACCAATTTATAATTGGCAAGAATCCAGGCCAATTATTGAGCAAATTCATATATAGTCTTATTGCTATGCATGCAGCATGCGTACATGCACAAGTTCAAAATTTAACATATTCAAGAACAGCCAAATAAATGTCCAACCTTAAGAAATGTTTTGATGATTAAATTAGCATGCGTCGTAATGAAGAATTTGGAGGTGATTTATGTACATCTCATTGTTGTTCCATGATAAAGAGCTCGGATTGGAAAGTTCACGAGATCCATGTGTACATAGGAAGGCAACCGTGCAACATACTAGCTTGCTAATTAAGACGTAAATCAATACTCTATAGTGTGATTTTTCCTCGCCTAGTCCCTCCTTACAACGTTTGATTTTGTTATAATTATTCAGTTATTTAGTTTTTTATTTGGACTTGTTCCTCATTTGAATAAATAAATAAAAATTTGTGCATTGTCATTAAACATGAACGACTGATGGTAGCATATCACAAATGAGAATTTGTAGTGAGTGCATGTATATATGCAAAAACGTCATCATAAATTGCATGTTTGATACTTCATCAGTCTCTTTAAAATTCAGCAAAATATAACTTTAATGAAGAACTTTAATCATTATTATTTTTATTTGTCTAATATGGAGTAGTCAAATAATAAAAAGTTGATAAGAAAAAAAAATTATAACATGAATAATCGGTACTAATCATACAAATTTTTAATAACATTTATTTTTTCCATTTATATATATAAAGTACCAAAAACTAACTCAATGAAGTCATGAAGATCAAACTACATACTTCGTATATGCAATATCAAACCATATGAAGATCAAACTATATACTCGTAAACTCGATTAATGGAAGAATCTGGCTCAGGTTAGCAAGGTTAGGGTGGTGATGCATGTGGAAAACCTAGGGTATTAATGCTGAATAATTATGTAATAATGTAGGTAATCAAGTAATCACGGCATATTATTAATGATGTTACATGAAATCTTCAATATCAATTTTGGTCAGTATCTTTGAAGAACAATTGTTGTGTTACCCATGTAGAATCTAGAATATTGATTCTCGAATATTGCAATGTTTATCGTTGAAAAGTTTGTTAAAGACATCTAGAAACATACACATGTCAGAAAAAACTTCATAGAATATGAGAAACATAGACGTACTAAATACATGGGATACATATATATATATATATATATATAAATACTTCATATTTTATAATTCTGCAAGTCAAATTACAAGCTAGTCTCCAAGAGCTTTATATAGCTTCATTACAGACAGGGACTAAGCACTTCCTAGTTAGTGCTAGTTTGATTACATTATCGATGATATTAAGACTCATAAACGACGATAAGGAAGCAGATTTGTGGTAGTTCTGTTAGTACATTCCTCCTGCAATTACAAAATGTGTCGTTTAACAAACCGCAAACATAAGAAGTAATAGGCTTGTTTCTGATATATATAGCTAGACAAAGAGGAAGATTTCTCACCAAAATTTCTCGGTGTCTTGCAGCTGAAGCATTCCATCCTGCAGGCATAATTGTGCATCCCACATCCTGGTCTGTAAATCCAAAATGACATAAATACACAGATTAACAGATGTTTATATATGCACCAATTACAGTGGTAAAATGATATTTCCATACAATGCCGTAAATAGGCAGACTAACAAATGTATAATTAGGCAGTAGAACGGAGAATTTACCCAGTGCAAATCCAGTCACCAGATTTCCATCCAGGAGGGGTAGCCTCCGAACCATACCCTGCACAGGAGGACATGACATTGCTAGCTCCACAGCATCCACGAGCACATTCAGGTTTCTGCACGCCGCACCTGTAGCAGGTCGTCCTGCTAGCATAGTTGTGGGCCCCACAGTTCATAGACTGGCAGTACCAGTCCCCTGCCAACACTTGTGTCCTGTTGGTGGCGGTGTTGTGTCCATATGCTGAGGCATCATCCTGCCCACCATACTTAGAAAATCCACAGCTTTGGCATATCTCTCGCTTCTTGAAGTTAATGTATTGGCATGCTCCACACATCCAGTCCCCTCCCCAGCTCATCTCTTTCCCTAAGAACACCCCTACCCCAAAAAGAAAAGCAATATTTGTTAGAAACAGAACATTAATATAAATTTTAGTTGTCATTATTAGGCAAAACTTTGCAACATTAGTGTTCTGTCATTCCTCTTTAAAAACAAACAATGTTCTATTAGCAGGTCATGCCGTCATGATTCATAGTCTCTGAAGATTACCTGGGATAATTAAGGAATATGAAATGGTTGAGAAGAAGGTACTTTCAATGAAAGAGATATATGAAGATGGAACTTGAAATGAATTTAGTTCAGTAAACAATGATGCCCTTTTATAACAAAATTTACGCTTCCTGTGTACGGACATGAATGTTAACATCATCTTCATTGTTCCCTCTATCTTTTTCATGCAGTCACCTTAAAAACGGGATTCCGCAAGTTGACAATTACAAACAGAACCCTATAAAATGTAAGGCTTTAACTGATATACAACTAAGGACATAATCTGTTATCATATATGTTAGCAGTTAGCAGAAAGTCAGAAACTTGTGAAGTGAACAGAAAAATTGACCCCTCTGACGTAATGGGATTCCAAAAGTAGAAATTACACACAGAACCACATTTATTTTCCTGTTATAAGTTCAAATTATATACAATAAACTAAAGCATATCTGTAATCATATATGTCAGCAATCAACATAAACTCAAGAAGTGATCAGCAAAATTGACCTTTTATCTTTTCTGATTCCCTCTTGCACTATAAAGTTCTTTATGTTCTTATTCTCTTCAATCATCAAATATCCTTCTAGCAAAGGTGTTATTAGGGGATGATGTTATTTGAAAGGGGACAGCTTTCACTTGGAGCTTAAAACTTTCAATCCTCTCATGTGAAAGGATGTATGAATCTGATGCAGACGACATCAACGCAAAATGTGGGACTTCCACTCCTATTTGTTTGTCTTTCAAGCAGGTTTCATCATATAGCCCCAGTGAAATCATCAGGTTTATATGGTATGAAAAAAGTGCCATAGAATAAGGGGGGAAATATTAAAAAGAAGATTGTAAATCTATGGAAACAGTACTTCTATCTCATGCACATCCTGAGCAAATAAGAAACGAAATGCAAGAAAAGAAAACAAAAATCCTCAGTTTTCTTAAGTTTGGATTCCCTAAGTGCATTAATTCAAGAGAACTCATATCAATTGTGGATGCTGTCTTACATTCCTGAGAGTGTAAATCTGACATGGCTTTCCCACCTAATACGAGGGCTACACCTGTAAAACTTAAAAGTAATAACAGAACAAAGGCTTATAACTTTTTTGATATTATCTATGAGTATGATTGATAAAAATCCAACAGCGACAACATATAAATTAATTTGTCCCTTGAGTGGTTTTTTTGATTAAGGGTCAAAAACTGAAGCTGGAAAAACTTGGATGCTTTTTTTTTTTTCCTTGAAGCATTAAATGGCTTTCAATTAGTTCCTAGACGACTCTGAAGAATAAGTACCATATACAGATATTCTAAGAAACATCAACCTCCCCCCACCCAAAAAGGGAAAATGAAAGAGATAAAAGGTACTGGTTTCCCTTCAGAATAACTTAGCAGAAACCTAGATGTAGTATACTGCATGAACTCAATCTATGATGATTTCAGCTGATTATCGATTTTTTTTTCTTCTTAAAAGAAAGAGCTATCTGCAGAGAATTGAAAATCTTATATCAACCTAATGAAGCAGTACTGGACCTAAAGAAAATCTATATCAAATGACAGGTTAAGGTGTTAAAGCATAAGTAATGAAGTAATCTAATAATATCTCAAAGGCAACAGAGAATATACTGCAGGGGCATAAAAACTATAACGGCAGCATGGAGGCCATATCACCCCCTCATGGGAGACGACGGACTACAAGTTGACATGGCACATGGCAAACAATGTCGATTTTCCACTTAGCCTGTTACTTTGTTGACTCGCAATTTTGATAAGAGAGAATCCTCATCATGAAGTTTTTACCATGCACACTGAATATTCTCACATGAAGGAAGATTTAAAAGGAAAAACCTTAAAGACAGATGAGCCCTCTCTAACACTTTTTTATTCTCCACCTGTGGTCATTGCAAATATGGCTCCTCAATAATTCTGAAAAGAATCCCCATCCTGACAGCAATCACTCAGCAAAAATCGCTGTTGCCTTTTCTTTTCTATTCTCTACGCGTTCTGCAAACAGGAAAAAAAAAACCCCCTATTAATCCATGAATGATGCCCTTGCTAGATAAGCCTCCACAACTAACAATACTGCACCTGGATGCTTTTACAGGAAGGAAACAAGTAAGACAATATGAGGTGTCAACACTGCAAATTGTAGAATCGCTAATCACTTCTTCCCTTTTTTTTTTCCAAACCAAAGGTAATAATTAGGCAGGATAGTCAATGAGATCGAGTGGCCTTAGTTGTAAACTACTTCATATAGACAACTACGTACCCTTCTGAGTCTTTGCCCATTGGAGCAACAAGAGGAAGAATTATTCCCACCTCTTGTTCTCTGCCAACCATCTAAAAAAGGAAAAAAAAAATCATGACAATCTAAAACTCTCCTCTAACACCAAAGAATATATTTCATCTAAGTAAGTTTAAAATTTAATTGCCAAAAATAAGCAATTCAATTGGTGCAAAGCATTTAAGCTACTTATGATGCATGAAAATGGCAATATGTCACCCAAAATGGCAACAAGGCTTAAATCCTATGCGAAGTCACTGAAATAAACTAGACACGAAACTCATGAGTCAACCTGGTCTGGTACATTTTCATAAAATGTCACCATCTTACATATAATTTAGTTTCTATATGAACATGATTTGCTTACCCAAATTGCTAGCTCTTTATACAAGGAATCACTTTTATTTCTGTGAATAATAACCAAATGTTTGCCCTCGATTTATATATCATTACATGAACTAGGTAACTAAAATTAATTGCCTGGAACAATGTAATTTTAGAACACGTAAAAATCTTATTCCCATGCCCACCAATTAAGAAAACAATTAGAAGCCTAATTTGACTTTAAATCTCTAAGGCATATTTTAAGATTTCAACAAACATGTTCCTTGCATGGATAATAAACTTATTATGAAAAATCTAACTAATACATCTAATTTAATTGCCAAACAGTAGCCGCATGCTGTGCACCATGTCATACAGCTGCCTGATTCTTCCATTTCATTAATAAGAGACATAAGTTGCCACAGCTGCAACTTATTAACAACAAAATCATGCTCCATGCCAAATTATATAATTATATACACTATATCACAAATTTTACTCCATACGCAACTTTATTTGTATAATTAACAATAATATTAGGCATTCCCATACTCCTACTAACGAATTTGAGAAAAGGCAAGTTGGAAAGTTCAATAATAAGCCACAGCAATACATTTTTTTTTCCAGTCATCCTGAAGTAGTAGGATATGGAACAATCAATCTTGAACAAGTATTTCGTAGAATCAAACTTTGCTTAGGTTTTGTATCATCAGAAACAAAGAGTTGAAATGGCTGTCTAAGAAAACTTATCTCAAAGCCCCCACCCCAAATAACACCTTGCAGATTTGGATATTGTAAACATATCAAGTAATCTAATATAGAGGGAATAAAGAAAAAAAGGATGCTTGAAATTACTATTCTCTAGTCTCTCCCATATTCAAGGATGTGTGCATGAACTTGCCTGTTAATAAAATAAGCTCCCTTTATCTGAAATGGAGCAGAATTATTAATCAGAACCCTGAAATAGATCCTTTAATTTAATATTGTCTTCCCATACCAGGGAATCCCATTTTTAAGGAAACGACTCAAGTGAAGCAGGGGAACCCTTTGTAAAGGCAAATACTCCTCTAGCATGATGTGAACATTATACTCAGGTCCCACCTAAAAAGAAGTTCCTCAACTACTATAAAAGGAGTCACCACTTAACAGACCAAATACCCACCAACTACCTTTAACACTTCTCTAGCTATCAACACTCATAAACCACTGCTTTCAGTTTCTTCCTTTTTCTGAAGCTCCAGTTTTATCAGGTTAGTTCCTCGAGCTCTTTCTATCTTATCAAAGTAATGCTCTAGTGCATTACATCATTCAGCCTATGAGGTAAACCGATAAAGTTTCAAGGACTTTGTAACCTTTATGCCTCAACTGCAAAAAAAAAAAAAAAAAAAAAAAAAAAAAAAAAAAAAAAAAAAAAGAGATGTACAAAAATGGAAAACAAAACAATGATCCTTAATCAATTAATGCAAATATAAAAAAAAATGCTGAAGTACAATGTTCTAACTCCATTTTTTCCTTATTGGTTACTGCAGATAAAGGCAAGAATGAGTTCTCCAGGGGATTGGTTGTGTGGTGCATGCCAACATGTAAACTTCAAGAAGCGAGAATCATGCCAGAAGTGTAGCTTTCCAAAGTACGGAAGCCAGGCTGATATCCCATATTACATTGCTAACACAAAGTCTAGTAGGACAGAGGTTTTGGCCGGAGACTGGTACTGCCAGACCATGAATTGTGGGGCCCACAATTACGCTAGCCGTACAAGCTGCTTCCGCTGTGGAAACCTTAAATGTGAATACGGGACTGTTGGTGTTGGTTATGGAACTGGTGACATGATGATGGGAGCTGGAGGATATAGCTCAGAACAACAACAGCAACAACTCATGCCAGGGTGGAAGGCTGGAGACTGGATTTGCATGAGGTGATTTAATTTATTTCTTTACTAACCAAGACTGCTCGTCTTATTCTCAGGCTTCATTAGTTGTGGGATGACTAAAAATGACATTATTATGACTGCAGACCTGGATGTGGTTTACACAATTATGCATGCAGGATGGAATGCTACAAGTGCAGATTACCAAGAGATTAAGGTAATTATCTCCTCTAGCAAAATTTATTTGTAACATATATAAGAAAACATATCTCAAGGTTTTTTCTTTGGGCAGGTGGAGCAATGTAAGAGAGAAATAATTTTACAGAGGCTTCCATGATTTAATTCAGTTTCTATTGTAACTTTCTGAATCATAGCACCTATTGAGGAGTTTTTATTTCCTTCTACTTTTAAGTGTAATTTTAGTCATTGTAAGGTGCTATGAAAGGATTAAGTAAATCCCAAAAAGGGTATTTTTCTGGGTTACAAGGAAAAATCCATGTCTTACAAGTGCAATTCCTCCTCTTTTGGCCACTACTTGTTTAAGCAATGACTAACAACTCTCACTTAAAAATATTCCATTCTGGGAATCACTCAAGTCTAATTTGATTTTAGGGGTGTGCTTCATTCTGCTAATGTATTTCCCTTTCAAAGGAGCAATAATTAATGAGCCCTTTTTGGCATAAAATCTTAAAGAGTAGCAGCATGCAGATAAGAACCTCAAGACTAATTTGGTTTTAGGGGTGTGCTTCATTCTGCTAATGTGTTTCCCTTTCAAAGGAGCAATAATTAATGAGCCCCTTTTGGCATAAAATCTTCAAGGGTAGCAGCATGCAGATAAGAACCTGATGCTGCACTTTAGAGCATGGGTTTAAAAAAAAAAAAGGTCCAATCCTCTGTTGGTCTTCCGACTTCCCAATGCTAAATTTGATGAATTCCGCATATCCTAACTTTATTAGAAGTAAAGATTTACCTCCAAGCCCTAATTGTTTGGTTTAGTGTGTTTGTTGCATTATTTTACATGTAATGCATGATACTCAGATAAACAGGTCAAGAAGCCGCAAAAAGTATAATACTATTGCCTACCCCATATAACTTTATGAGTGAACTTTTCAATGATTTTGTGGGTTCTTAGAAGTACAAACTATATTACAGGTTATGATCAATGTGCAAAGGAAGTGACAAAAATATTCGTAACTTACCACAAGAGTATTGGTTTCACTGGAAGTTCACAATAATAGATGACTCAGTGCCCACACTTGCAAGTTGCATTCCATTACTTGGCCACTTCTGTTGCCCTTTTTTCTTCTGAGCATTGTAAACCACAAAAAATTTAATCAACAAACAACATGATCATTTTCTAAATTGAACTCATGATTATGTGAACAAAAAGACGAATCAAAGTCATCTATCCCGCTATCTATACCATAGCATGCATTACGTGCTCTCATTGGTCCATGCTAATGACCTAGCATTGAAATACAGGAGTAAGTGGCGTATAATATTTATAATTGTAAGTTGAATACAGGATTTTCTCCCTAGATGTAGAGTGGCATATTTCTTTCATTTTCCGAATCCTCTTTTCATTGGAAATACAGATATTTTCCCCCCTGTCTAAGCTTATGATGACTGAGCTTTATATTGAAGCTCAAAAAATTAGCAGAATGTAGAGGCTTGTAAAATTAAAGTTGAAGAGATAAAATACTGATTTTCAGAAACAAAAGTCCTAACAGAATCAACTTCAGGATATATAACTGATATTAGCAATGCCAAGCTTTGATCCTCCTATCTTAGCTTATTTACAGTTGCATGTAATTAAAGAAACCTACTTAAAAGAAAATCCCAGTAAACATAGTGAGATCAAACTTGAATTGCTCCAAAGTATGGCTAATTCTCCCAATTAACAACATAAAATTCCCAAGAAACATTGTGAAATCAAACTTAAATTACACCAAAGCATGGGTAATTATCCCAGTCACCAACTCACCAGCCTAAAAATTTCCTTATCTTCATTACACCCATGACATAAGTGAGTCTGAGCCCTATTTCTAACATTTGCTCCACATCCTCATATGGCAAGTTGGCAACCCTTTGGTTTCCAGCACCAACAAGTAAATAAATACTAGTAAATGCCGACTAAAGCTTCTGCAAGGAGAAGGAAGGTACCTCAAGAGCCAAGAACCTCAGTTTAAGGTTAAAAAGGTCTTGTTCAGTAAAAGTCCAAAAGATTAGCAGACCAGCTAGTGACCGCAGTGGTACTTCCCTCAATTCCTCATTATCACAACAGGTAAATCACCAAAATCATGATCTGTGGACAGTGGTACAGTTGCCATACTCGAAGCATAAAATCAATGTGCTCCTAAGAATAGGACTGCTAGCATTCCCTTACAGAGTCTGTAACAGCAAAAAAAAAGAGATCAAAGATAATGTTATTCAGGAAAAATAGAAACTAAGTGCAGGCAGTTTTTGAAACAAAAGGGGAAAAAAAATCGACTTTTAAGTTTTGACCCAAACTCTGAATTTCAGAAAACAACTATTTCCCTCAAACCTACTGGTTACAAGCTAATTTTAAGAAACATAATTGTCTTTCTTCTGAAACACATATCAACGTTTAGACTCATAACTCATTAGGGCACCCTGTCAGCAGTAAGATACATAAGGGACTGTTATTGTAATAACAAATTGTTATAGGAAACCCGTGAAGGAAATCAAAGGGTAAAATCAAACATTGAACTTGATACCATAAACCATAATAATCATGACAACTGACAAGTATTCTGATAGATGCAACAGCAAACTGAGCGTTAAACCACTAAACGGTCCCACTTACACAGTTTCACTGATAGTGTAAGGGCATCATGGGTACAAGTTGAATACCAATAAAGATGAAGATTAGATACTCAACCAATTGGTGACAAAGAAATTAGGCACATGCTTGAACTGTTTCTTCATACCATATAAGAATAAATGTTTATACCTAATTATTTTTATTGACAGAAAATGCGCAATCTGAGGCCATTATAAAGCAACTCATAGAGCTCCAAGACCCTGCATTTGAAGCGGCTACATAAGCATGAGAAGAAGAATAGACACTAAAATGATTTTATTATTAATTTTAAATACTTTAAAATGATTAATAAGAAGATTATAATAGCTTAGGAACAGTTTTAGCAAAATGATGAAATAAACCCGCTAAGACATTAAAGCAGAAATTGTTGTAAACATAGAATTGATCAATAGCTTTCTCCTACCAGCCCTATCAAATATTAACAAATATGCGAGGAAATGATCCAAGTACATTAGAGTGACCAGAAGTTATGAGAGAAAGAGCCAAGGTCCATAGTGATGCTTTTTGACATGAATCCTTCTAGTCAAAAAATTACAGGACTGTCACGACATACATAGCTGTG
The DNA here is from genome assembly GCF_001683475.1 of Chenopodium quinoa. Classification (NCBI taxonomy): domain Eukaryota; kingdom Viridiplantae; phylum Streptophyta; class Magnoliopsida; order Caryophyllales; family Amaranthaceae; genus Chenopodium; species Chenopodium quinoa. The sequence continues at coordinate 1,035,215 of NW_018742969.1, forward strand.
CTGTTGTTCTATTGAGCTATTTCAACAACTATCACAGGCCCCAGATTTCAGCCCCCTTCTAAATAGTTTTCAAGGCCAACTCAACTTCAAACTATACATACAATTTTCTTTTAGGTCCTCTACTTAATCAGCCCAATGGATTCTTGCCAAGATAGCCTCAGCCTCAACAACCTTATTTTGATCAAAGGAAGAAAGAAAAGCTCCTTGTATCAGGGCTTTTTCTGTCAACTTGTCAAGTATCATCTAGTACATTTTTCCCTTTTTAACCAAACCTTTCTATAAAGACATCTAGGTGAGTTGGGAAAAATAGAATCAGAATGAGCTGCAACAATGCAGGCATTGCAGCCTTCCCAGAGATGCATTAACCTGGAAAATATATCAATTGAATACCGATATAACATCAATCGGCTGCTTCTGCAATAGTTACATAATAAATTGTTTCGACCATCCACCGATATACAGATAAACAACAGCTGAAGCCTGAAAAAATATATCATTATGAAATGTACAACAATTACATAAATCAATGCTAAAGCAGGGGGAAAGCCAAAAATTTCAAAATGCAGAACTGCTATATGAGCAATTTTGTGTCCTCGAGTACTCTAGCTTTAAGTTAGAGATTTCCTCAAATTTTAAAGCCTGATTTTATGCCATGTAATTAAGAGAATTAATCTTCACTCTATGTTTTTTATGGGCAGGTATATGTGTGTGGCTTCCAATAAACTTGTTTCTGATGTTTGGGTTTCCAAACTTGAGTGTAACCAAGATTACTAAGGTAATTAGGTAAGACAAGAAGTGGCCTCCAGTGATCAACAAATTATTAGTGCTAACAGGGCACCCTCTAATACTATAAGGAGAAGTTCCTGGTAATTTGGTATGTACAAAGAAAAGGGCAGCAAAGCCATGGATGCCATCCAACTCCTAACTACCATACATTCTTCCCATCACGATGAGATTGATAACCCAATAGGCAGGAGCAAGTGCCATGATCACTGCAATAATCAAGAACAAAATGTCGACAACTAAGATTGTTAGTTTTCTTCCCAGCTTATCGGTCATCTTCCTACCAACACCAGGGATTACCAGCACCAAGTGCAGCTCCCATTACAGCCATGATCATAGTGCTTATGTAAGATTTAAACTTGGCCCATGTTTTTTCATTCCAACTATTCCAAAGTCCTTAAGAATGTACAAAAGAGAAACACGTACTCCTGCAAAAATATTTAACCAATTTGGGACTTAATACATGCATATGAAGGTGAAGGTGACATTTTTCACCAAGTTGCTTCTTCAACAACATAATTTGTTCTTGTCATTGAAGTGTTTCAAGTCTTTATCTCTGCTTTTACTTAACTGTGTCATCCATATCAGCAGTGTTGCCCACAAATTCAACATTGTACACAAAACAACCACAACCTCCCACCAAAAACATAATCTTAATCATATAAAGCATAAAATACAAGTATTTTGGTAAATTTCTACTTACTTAAATGTCAAAAAAAATCAAAAAAAAAAAAAAGTTTCCTCAACCTAGGACTTAATTCAATTAGACATATACAAATACTTTAATTTGTAATTCATTTGACCCCACTTGTTTTTCTTTATAATGTTAAAGTCGCGAGACATCCCTAGTACAATCGGAACACATCTTACTTACACTCGTAATACATTTAAATGTTTAAATGTACGATATTAATGTACACTATGAAACGAACACGTACCCGCTTAAGAAAGAGTCCAATTTGGGCATGGGTCATAATGTTATGTAATTCTTATTAAAAACCCACTTTACTTTTACACCTGCACAGTACATACCAAAGAGAATGTGGGAAACAAATGGGTTTCTTTTAGGCATTTCATCAAACACCTAAATGGCAAGGCACTAAAATTGTTGTCACACTAAAATAGGGACATCGCATGACATTCAATCACAAAGTAGAACCTAGAATGTTAGTGGAATTCAACTATCAAAAAAAATTCAGACAATATACCTGAATTTAGGAGATGAAAATCTCTTTGATTCTCAAAGGACATAACTATACTTGCTGTTGTTGGCTTCTCGTTTAAACAAGAGTTGTGCTTCACGAACTACTGTATTTATTTGGGGTGAGTAACTGAGTTTATTACTTTAATAGAAGTTTTTACTTATTGCTTTAGTGAAATTTGAAGTATAATATAATCTAAACTTATGTATCTCGTTTGTAGAGGTGACAATTGTTTTTTTTTTTTTTTTTTTTTTTTTTGGGGTTTTTTTTTTTGGGGGGTGGTTGTTGTGTTGTTGGAGTTTTCGGTTATTTAACTTGATGGGTGACTATTAGGATGAGAAGGGTGTACTTCATTTCAATTAATGTAAAAATTAAGTCATTAATTATCAAAAGTAGATCGATTTTTAAATTTGATGAAAAAATATATATAATCAGCAACATCAAATTATTAACTTAATACTTGTTCTGATTTATTGAAATGAACTGATTGAAGCTGAATTAAACTGAAATGAATATTTTATAAGAGAGGGAAATTAGGTTCTGAACTAAACTGAATTTAAGTTGTAGAGAATAGACTCTTAGTCCTTTTGGCTCGATATATACATACATACACCTATGTAAAGTGTTTGTTTTGCCCCTCCTAAACCAGGCTAAGAATTAAAAATAAGGTAAACAACTGTGATATTTTCGTCTCAATGTACATTGCCTATTCACATAATGCGCGTCTGGATGAACATTGACTCTTCATATAACGTGAGTATTATGTAGATAGTTAATCTACACTTATATGATTATATCAGTCGTTTAATTTGCCACTTCTAGCCCAGGGTGAAAAATAAACTAGGTTAACATCGTTTTTTATACAGTGTGATATCCTCGTCCAGACGCATATTGACTCTTTAACATATTCTATGATACACGTACGCCATAACACAAGTAATCTTAAAATTGGTAGTTCATTTGTAAGATATGAAATTTATGAATGCACTTTTTAAGATACATATTCTATCTATAAACTACGTAATATTATGTTATATTCGAGATCACAATGAACCTTATACGAGTTTACCATATTAAATTGAACATTAAATCTTACAAATTATATGGGTTTCCCCCTCTGAAAATATAAAATTAAAAAACCTAAAAATTATAAAAATAAATAAATTAATTAAAAATTACATCTGTAAAATATGTTGGATATTGGGCCAATTGGACTATGGTCTATGGAGAATAAAGATTAGTTTGGGTTATTAGGGCCCAAAGAAATACCCATCATATCCAATTACCCATATTGTATATAAAGGGTAAGTTTGGTTGTTTACAACTAATTAGAAGAACAGAACAATCTAAAAATAGTAAATTAAGGTTAATGGTGTAAATTAAGATAATGAGCCGTTAGGGTTTTAGGTGTTTAGGGTTTTTCCTTTTAAGTTTCCTTCTTTCTCTCTTCCTCCTGCAATTTCCCATTGTCAATTCCTAAACCAAGGCGGCTAGGGTTTTCAATTTGGGGTTCCCATATTTCGTCCAATTTTATACCCACTACTTTCCATGTTCTAATTCTCAGATTTATAAATTAATCACTCCAAAATCTCTTTTTATTTTAATATATACTATTCAGAATTCAATTATAGTAGTACAATTCTTTTTTCTCTCTTATCAAATCTTCGCTGTAATTCCCCAATCCTCTGAAATTCTTTGATTTTTACCTTTTTTTTAGGGATTAGATTGATTTTGATTAGTGGGTGCATCAAAAGATTCAATCTTTGGTCTTAATTTGATCTGGGTTTGTTGAATTTGATTGATTTTGCATCTTAATTTTCATCAAGATGAGTTTTTCTGATTCTTTTTCATCGTTTGTACCTTTTTCCAATGGGTTAGATTCAATGGGGTTTTGGCCTCAATTTAATGGTTCAAATGAACAACCTGAAGTAAATTCAGAATTTGATCATGATCTTCCGCCATTAAAGAGGTCTAAGAACTCATCAGATAACCTACCTAGCAATCTGACTCATAGAACACCTCAGATGAATCCTCCTGTTAATCAGCCAACTGGGAAAATCTTCTTTAAAACCAGGTTATGTGCAAAGTTTAGGATGGGTCAATGTCGAAACGGCGAAAATTGTAACTTTGCTCATGGTGAGGATGACTTGAGAAAGCCTCCTCCTAATTGGCAAGAACTCGTAGGCGGCCGAACCGAGGATAGAGGGAATGGTGGGAGTGATAATTGGGAAGATGATGATAGAATTATTCATAAGATGAAGCTTTGTAAGAAGTTTTACAATGGGGAAGAATGCCCTTATGGTGATAGGTGCAACTTCCTTCACAAAGAGCCTGCTAAGTTTAGGGAACCGGCTCCGGTTCGATTTAGGGAGAATTCTAGGGAGAGCTCTGCTATTAGCATTGGTACTACTGGCCCTCCTATGGTGCAGCAGCAACAATCTAGGGCTCCTGATCAATATGATGTTCATAGGATGGTGGCGGCGAATGGCAATGTCAATGGTAATGGCAATGGTAATGGCAATGGTAATGGTGGTATGGATGTCATGAGGGGAAATTCGAGGCCGGTTTATTGGAAGACAAAGCGTTGTACCAAGTTTGAAACAACAGGGCAATGTCCTTTTGGGGACAATTGCCATTTTGCTCATGGGCAATCAGGTATATACCTTGACAAACTTTGATTGATTGTGTCAATATTTGTTCTATTATTAGTCTTGATCATGTTTAATGTTTTGTTGCGGTTGTTTACTATCTATTGTTTGGAACTAGCATCTATTATGGTTCATTGATCAATCTTTATTACAATGTTTTATGAGTTAGTCTCAAAACAATTAGGATCTGTGCTGGCTTTATCTTGTGCATATGAGGTTGATTGTTTTGTATGTTATCCCTTTAAGGAACTAAGATAGACTTGAAAGAATGTCAATTGATGACTTGTTTCTTCTTGCCATTTGTCCTGCTAAACTTGTTGAGAAGTACATGGTCAAATCCGATTTGATTAAGTAATTTACTTTACTTATTTTACCAAATGTTTTGAAAGTGTTATATTGGTTTATCACTGTTAAATGATGCTGTTGGAGTAGAAGTTATCTCAGTTGTGCAAATAAGGATAGCTACCATCTTGCAGTTGTGCAACTCTTGTTTCACCCTTGTCAAAATACCATGTCTCCTGTTTCAGACTACGCAATTTGCTTCATTATTTTGTTCGTGTTTATTGAAATTGATAATGAATAAGAACTTAATTTGAATTTGTATTGTTGTAGTACATTGGAAAACATCTTTCTCTTGTTTTCTCTAGATAGTAGTAGATAGGGGTAACACCTTTTAGTATCCGGGCAAAGACTGTATTGACTGAATATTTTTTATAAGGTTTGGAGTGTACTCTTCTAATTCAGTGCTTGGTTTGATTTGATGATCCATGATTGCTTTCTGAAGATTCAGTTTAGCTTAGTGGAACGTTTCTAAGCTACTGTTACTATATAAATCATATTGATTATGGAGACCTATATTCGGATTTTGTTAATAGAAAATGAGATGTCATTGCCATATTGATAATCTTGACTGATTTTCGTGATAGAGGATGAGATAATCTTGACTAATTTTCGTAATGGAGAATGAGATACGATTCTCTTCCGTCACTAGATAACCCTAGCCATATTGATTATGCTAACTGTACGTTACAATGCACTTGTGGTAGATATGCTACTCGTGTGGAATCTATGCATTAATCCAATGCGCACGTGTTTTCTGAATAGATATGCTACTCTTGTGAAATCTATGCATTAATCCAATGCGCACGTGTTTTCTGAATCCTTATCAGGCTTTGTTCATTTTCCAGAGTTGTTGCTACCTGGTGGTCGTCCAGCTGATGCTGAACCAGTGACAATGAACTCTGCTCCTCTAAAACCTGTTTCTGCTCCTCTTAACGATCCAACACCCACAAAGATTGATCTCGGGACTCCCTCTGGACATGAAGGTCAAGGAAAGAAATGCATCTTCAAATGGAAAGGAACCAAGAAGATTAACCGCATTTATGGAGATTGGATCGATGATTTGCCCCTCAACCTACCTAATCAAGTGGAGGGCTGAGTTTGAGTGTGCCAGTTTTGCTAGAATCTATGACTTGGGAGTGTTTATAGGTATTCATCAATATCATCATCATTGATACAATCATTAGGATTTTTGGGTGTGTTTGCAATTGTTTTAAACTGAAGCCTTGTTTGAGGGTAGTAGGAATTTTTTATTTTATTTTTTGGTTTTTTCTTAGCATAATTTTGGGTGGATGCCCTACTTTGTCTTAGGAGTTTTGTTGCGAACTGTGACTTGCAAGTTGTAATATATATATATATGGTTGCTAGATGCTAATATATGGGCAGCAATAGCTTAGTTCAGACTTCATAAATTCAGTTGATAATAGAGGGAATTATAATAAATGATGGCTTTTGTTTTGCAACTTATCTGTCTCCTCCATGATAATACGGAGTATGATTCGTATATTTTACGTACGTACGTACTACTCGTACTATGTACTAGCTTAAGACTCATGCGATCAGATTGTAATATTGTATATATTAATTTATATGTGTAATAACTAATAAGGTATTACGAGTTCACAAATGGAGAGTAATGGGTACTGCATAAGAAACATGTACAATTCTGAGGGGAAACATAATTATGGTACAACTGGTGCAGGTGATCAACTCGGGGCCTGTTCTGATTGACAACATAATTGAATATTTTATGTGAGAAGAAATTAAGAACTGAACTGAAAATAATCTGAAGAGAACATACATTTGGTCGACTAATTTGGTCCGATCTGACCCTAAAAAGGGTAGGTTTGGGCATTCCAATAACATTTTAGTTAAAAATCCAAATTCGGCTTGGAAAAAGCCAAAAACCTGCTTTAATATTTTGCAAATTTGGATATGAAATTTAATGTTAATGCTTGGCCAGGTCGTCCCAAATTTTTTTCACTTCTAAATTTGTTGTCATAGGTTGAGACTTTGAGAGTGCCCAAAGTATTGTAAGAATACATTCAAAGACACAGCCCATGATATAGCCCACAGTTTGCCATATCATCCAGAAATCATCCCTTAATTTCCAAAATATTAACTTTTATGTTTCAAAATTTTCAATAAAACATCTTTCACGAAAATCTTGATCAATTCGCTAAATGTGTGATTTGAAACAATAAGAGGGTAGACATAACTATGCAATAGGTCTTTACTCTTGGAAAAGAAGATTACATATTTTCATCTTTTTATTTCACATAAAGTTTAGTTAAAGCAACGAGTTTAGAAAGTACAGAATGGCTTAATAAAATGTGAGCTTTTTTTTCATAAAATTGTTCAATTCATACTGTGAAAATAATAACACTACAATTGTTCAATTTACTCATTGTATAAATGTATGATGATATCAGGCGATTATCTAGTTTATTTGATTTTTTCCCCCCTTTTGTTCTCATGTTCAAAGGGGCGGGAATATCGTGACTCATTAACTCATTGATTGTTAGATAGGACGTAAGAGGTAACGATGAATTAGTTTGTATGAATTCGTCTCCCTAAAGCATCATATTACTTTGGTAAAATTAGATTTGCAATAATATGTCTCCTTGTTAAAAAAAATATTAATAAATAATTAAATAAAAAAAATCTAACTAATGTGGATGCCCTACTATCTTAGGAGTTTAGGTGTGAATCGTGACTATTAGCACTGTCAAAAACCGAACCGAACCGGTGAAACCGAACCGATTCAAACCGATCCGAATGAGAACCGAACCGATTAAAAACCGATTTTTTGAAACCGAAAACCGACCCGAACCGCATTTTAGTAAACCCGAAACCGAACCGATCCGAGTAATGTTAAACCGTTTTAGAACCGAACCAAATCTAAACCGAACTGGAAAGGAAACCGAACCGAAAATAAACCGAACCGTTTCTAACCCGAAACCGTTTAAACTGGCATAAAAACCGTTACAAACCGAACCGTTTACAAACCAAACCGTTTACAAACCGAACCGTTTATAAACCGGACCGTTTATAAACCGAACCATTTATAAACCGAACTGTTTATGAACCGAATCCTTATAAATCGAACCGTTTACAAACTACTTACTACTAGGAGTGGTTATTGGGTGGGTCAGTGTGGGTCGATGCAGATCATTTACGAAGTGAGTCGGTTGCAGGTCAAGATGAATATTTAGCGGGACATAAATAATAACCAATAACTCGAGATAAAAAAAGGAACAACATATCAATATGTAATGTGACTAAAACTATTAATACTTGTTCTATGAGATTAAAACATTTTAGCAATGAAGCAACACAATATATATTAAGCATCACTAGTTCACTACAATAAAACATCCATGTCTTCTTAATTAGATGCAAAACTTTCATCTATCACTTCTTTACCAATTTCAAGGACGTCTTCTTCAATATCACAATCATAACCACGTAACCAATTTTGTGTGGTCACCAACGCCTCAACATTCTTAGGCAAAAGCGCACTCCTATACTTGTTTAAAATACGACCACCCATGCTAAAAGAAGACTCTGAGGCTACCGATGTAATAGGAATGGCCAAAACATCCCTAGCCATAACAGCTAATATGGGGTACACACTACTTTGAGATTCCCAATACTAAGAACATCGTACTTCTGCCCTTCATAAATTGGTTGTCGAGGAGTACACAAATAAGAATCAATCTCCATCGATGGCCGATTTGATGTGTCATCCTCCTCATCATCATCATTATCAACATACTAGAAAAGTTCAAACAAAATGCTTTTATTAAATAATAAAATTAAAACATAAAATTATTAATTTTGTAAACCACAATAATCAGAAATTGATTACCTTGAATATATCATCATCCAAGTGACTATTTGAATTTTCGATAACAGCTGGGATGGAGGGTGGAGCATTTGTACTTGATGTAAAACCGGAAGACAAAGAAGAATAAAAGTTATACAACTCCAAAAGAGCATCTTTAATCACCTTCGCCTTTTCAACACATGCCTCATCAACATAAAGCACTTTTAACATCTTCATCACTCGAACAAGCTTATAACGAGGATCAAGAACAATAGCAATTGATAGGATCAAACTATATTCATCCCAATAGCCCTCAAACTTTTCAAGCATAACTTTTGCCATGGGTGCAAGTTTAGGATCTATATAGGCTTTACTTATTGTGTGCTCAATTTTTAAAACACTAGCAAAATACAAATTTGCAGTAGGATATTCTGAACCAGAAAATAACACAGTGATTTCATGAAATGGCTTTAGGAAATTACATATTTTAGTAAGGGTATCCCATTCATCATTCGAAAGTTTGAATTCATAACCTATAAACCTATCAATAACCAATTTCAAGGCTTCCTTTGCTTCCAAAGCTTTTCGAATCATCGTATATGTGGCATTCCAACGAGTCACAACATCAAGACGTAACTTTCCATTAAACACACAGTTAACCTCATGAAGAGCATGCTCAAATTGAGTGAGTCTAGAATCTGAAGAATCAACATATTTACAAACCTCACGCAATTTTTGAACACTACTATCAACTTCTTTTAAACCTCTTTGAACAATAATGTTCAAGACATGAGCTGAACATCGAATATGAAAAAATTTACCATTACAAGGAAGAGGAGAAGTCAACATTAAATCTTTCTTCAAAAGGTTAACCATAACATCCATGGATCGAGCATTATCAACAGTCATTGCAAAAGCTTTACCCTGAAGGTTCCACTCCCCAATAAGTTTTAACACAAATTTTTCTACCTCAACACCAGTATGAGGAGGACCACAATATCTAAAATTCAGAATTTTAGACCTAAGACACCAATTTTTATCAACATAATGTGCCGTTAAATTAAGATAACCTCGATTAGTACATGCTGTCCACAAGTCACAAGTGAAGCTAACTCTACCTTCAATTCCCGAAAAAGATTGCAACAACAAAGACTTAAACTTATCATGCTCATCAATACAATGTTTCAAAATAGTGTTTCTACACACATGATTCACGTTGGGGTTCAAATTCGTAAAAACTTCCCTAAGGCCATGATGCTCCACGATACTTAAAGGATAGGAATGCAAAACTATAGCTCTAGCAAGCAATTGTAAATGACGTGTTTGATTAAACAGGAGCTCAACACCACTTTCATGATTTCCAGGATGGTGTGGATTTTTATTCATGCATGTCTTAGTATGAGCTTTACAAGTTGAAGTACCAGCATTACCTGGAGTTTTATATTCATTACCGCAAACATTGCATCGAGCATATTTTATCGGAGCAAGACCAACCATCTTATCAAAAAAGGTGTAATACCTCCAAACATCTGATGTTCGTCCACGCTTACTACCACTAGTGGTACGTTGAGTACAATCTTGATTCTGAACAGTAGAATCTTGATTCTTTACAGTAGAATCCTCATCAAAACCAATAAACTCTTGCTCCATTGCTGAAAAAACAAAAACACAACAGTATAAATCAAGTGAAAAAAAAAGGCAAATTAAGGGCAAATAAAAAAAAAATAGGCAAATTAACACAGCAGCTCCGGACCTGCTTGCTTCAAGCAAAGCACACCAGCAACCTAGCCCAGCAACAGACAGACAACACAGCCCAGCTAACACAAGACGACAGCAAAACCACAGCTGCAATACCCTAGAAAACCAGCAGCAACCAACCCCAGCACCCAGCCTGCAGCAGAGACATCAACTAGGACAACACAAACCATGGCCAGAAAGACTCTGCTCTGAACAGGGCAGAAAACACCCAGCAGATCCTACAATCTAGCCTTGTACATCTAGCAGATCTGGCCAAACATTAGAACAGCAGCAGCACAGGACAGACCTTAGCTAGTACTACATGCTCTAAGATGAGGTAGTCCATCTACAATTCAGTCCTAAAATATACTAAACACTATTAGACAACTCTTATCTGAATGCACTTGCACTTTTGCAACAAAACAAACCCAAACTTAAATAAAAAAATCCTGCTAGCATTCAGCATTAACCCACATAAACAGAAACACTAATGAGAGAACAATGCAGCTGATAGAACAAAGGATAGCATTCAGTATATTTGAAGACTAATAGAGCATTATAGACAAAGCCATACATTTTAAATGCTCAACAAACAACAAACAGTCACAAAGGCAGACCAGCAACAACACAGCAGCCTGAAAAAAACCAAGCACAATTAATAACACGAAAAGAAACCACGAGCATGAATAAGGTAACCAAATCAACTCAATTGTTGCTCATGGTACTACAACCACAACCCTGATCAGAACTGAGCATAGCCAAAGCTGGTAAGGCCAGAACACCTCACAAATAGATATAACAAAAAATGAACAACAAGAACAATAAAATTAAAAAATCAGAAATTAAATGAACAACAAGAACAATAAAATTAAAAATTACATGAACAACATCAAAAAATCAGAAATTATATGAACAAATCAGAAATTATATGAAATTATATGAACAAATCAGAAGTAAAAATCAAAAAATAAAGACATGCAAATCCTGCAAACAACGAATCATCAACATAAAACCGAAATGAAAACAAAAAAATTAACATAAAATTACCTTTGAGCAGTGACGGCTTGAAGGAGAGGAAGATTTGAAGATGGAGAACTGGAGAATGAAAAAAAAAAACGAGAATGGAGAGATCGAAAAAAAAATCGAAAAAAACGAAACGAAAACAAAAACAATTAACTAAAATTTACCTTTGAGCTATTGAAGGCTAAGAGTTCAGAGCTTGAGAGTTGAGAACTTGAGAGTGAGTGAGGATTCAACGCTTCGATTTGAGGATGAAGAAGAAGAACGGTGAATGCTGTGGAATGAAGAGGATGAATGAAGAACCTAATTGCCTTTCAGTCTTTCACAGTTTCACGTTTCACTTTTTTTTTTTTTTTCTCTTTTGCATAATATATGAACCACATGTTTATTTAATTATTAAAGAATCAAAATATCTAAATTCTAAATCTAAAATGTGTTTTTCCTTTTGGTTTTTGGAGGGAAATTTCCCACCATATTTTGTTGAAATTGTCAACCAAAAAAATGAAATTAATTTTCCACTTTGTAAAAATCAAAATTTTTAATTTTATTTTAATAACATTAAACAAACTTTTATACAATTAATTAATTACATGACTTAAAAAAAAAACTAATTACATTTCTCGGATCCCGATAAAACGATATTCACCTTCATAATATCAGCTTTTATAATTTTTTTTAACACACACATTAAAATATTAAGTTCTTTAAATTATAAAATGTGAATCGGTTAGCGTGTAATTTCTAGGCGTTGCGATTAATAAAAAATCGAAAATTGTTCAATAAATAATGATGTCATATCTTAGAGAGTTAGAAGTACTACGAATTTGTTATATGGTTATATTTATATCAGTTTAGCTGTACCTATAAGCAATACACTTGTAATCGTGTAAACTTATAAATGATATAGTTGACTAGTAGATTAGTACATAAATACAAATTACTTAATTAGATATGAGTTATGTCTACATGAGTGATTGACTAATATGACTATATGAGCAATTGTCAATTTAGCATAGCTGCATAACAGATTAGCAGCGTACTAGACTATCATACTCGGTAATATACTAATACCATTTCAGTATTTGATCTACTAGACTCAAGTTAAAAGTTACTCTTTCTGATTAACTTGTTAGTCTAATTAAGTAATTACTAATTACTAATTAGTGACTTAAGCCTTAAGGGTAAACCAGTAAAGGATATACAAAAATATAATAATCTTATGTTTCTCATCCCTTTATACTAATAATATCTAACTATGAGAATATGAGATGGTTATATGTTATGTATCTGTATAATCGATTGAAGGAATCAACATTACCTTCTTCTTCATTAATGTTTTCTTTCATTATACAAATCAAACTACTCTGTAATATCTTCATGTATAACTTTATGCAAATATATAATGATAAACGAGTCTTAATTATCAGTCTTGTTGACTAATTAAGTATCGAATACCAAATTGCAAATTTCGATGTCACAACAACTCATCAAATCATGATTATGACACTATTAACTAAATGATCAAATCAGAAGCAGATAATAATCTGATAGTAAAACAATAATACATTAATGCACTAAACTTTTATAATCTACTTCATAATAAACTAGTAAGATCAGTATAGCTAAACTTAAATCATAACATGATATGTATTTATAAAATTAATGAGAATTTGCATATAATATGATGCCTCAATATGAAGTGATGAAGTCTCGGCTTGATATAAAACTTGTTAACTGGCAAAAAGTTAGAAAGTAGTACAAAATTTTTTGAAATCAAAAACAGACTCGAACCGTAATTTAGTAAATCTGAAATAAAACCGATCTAAATAATGTTAAATCGTAGAAGAACCAAACCCGTGAACGAACCGAACCAGTTAAAACCGAACTAAAATAAAACTAAACCAAAAAAACAACCGAACCGTTTCCAACCTGAAACTGTTTGAACCGGGATAATAACCATTTACACCGAACCGTTAACAAACCGCAACCCGTCTGCACCGAACCTTTTACTACCTGGAATTTTTACAACCCACACCGTTTACAAACCGAACCGAATTTAAACCGGGTTAAAAACCATTTACACCGAACCGTTAACAAACCGCAACCCGTCTGCACCGAACCATTTACAACCCGAACCAAATTTAAACCGGGTTAAAAACCGTTTACACCGAACCGTTAACAAACCGCAACCCGTTTGCACCGAACCGTTTACTACCCAGACCGTTTACAACCCGGACCGTTTACAACCCGAACCGAATTTAAACCGGGTTAAAAACCGTTTACACCGAACCGTTAACAAACCGCAACCCGTTTGCACCGAATCGTTTACTAACCGAACCGTTTATAACCCGAACCGAATTTAAACCGTTCAAGAATAAACCGAAACCGAACCGAACCGATAATTATTTAAACCGAACCGAAATCGACCCGTAAGACATTTGAACCGATTTCAAACCGACCCGATTTCAAACCGAACCGATTTCAAACCGAACCGAAACCGAACTGTCAAACCGTTTTGACAGTGCTAGTGACTATATTTATATATTGTTCCTGCAAGGATCCGACAACCCGATTCAAAAGTCCAAAGCACGAGTATGTAACCCGTTAAGCTCCTATCGGCCAGAAGTGAACCTACACAAAGAGAAAGGATTAGCTAACCCTGGGGTATTCCAGGGATAACCGCTCCGATGACAAAGTCAGTTTGTGATAAAGAAAAAGAATTTAGAGAGAGAAAAAGAGAGAGAGAGAGAGAGAGAGAGAGAGAGAGAGTGTCATTAATTACCTTCATTAATGGCTCCTAACCTACTATTTATAATAAATACCAAGACATGTGGCTACAAAGCATGCAAAGCCTTTCTTGCCAAGTGTCAACCTGTTGTTGCCACGTGCCGAATACCGACAGGCCAATATGCCTGCTTTATCAAACATATCTGCCCATTTATCAGCTCTTCTAGGTTCAGGTCTGTATTTGTAAAAGATGTCGGCCCATTTTACATATCTTCCCATACAACTAGCCCCCCAAGTGAGGACGTTCGACTACAGGTCGACGTTCACACTTTTAGAAAATGTATAATAGTTAACTTTAATTTATGTTATGATATGTTCAGGCTTTCATTTCTTGTGCGCTGTCGAGTACCTTATAAAGATCATGTATTCGGTATTTTAGGATAATTTGTTGGAGTTTATTATGAAATAATTTATTGTTGTTCTTTGGTATGTATTTTGCTAACGTTACATTAATTAAATTTTGTGTGCCGTAAGCAGACAAGGTTTACTTTGGAAAAATAAACACTGGTAGCAGAAAAAACTCCGTTTTCTCCCCCAAGTGACCTTGTGTACCGTAAGCAGACAAGGTCTACTTTGGAAAAATAAATTGGGAGCAGAAAAAACTCCGTCTTCTCCCCCAAGTGACCTTGTGTGCCGTAAGCAGACAAGGACTACTTTGGAAAAATAAATTGGGAGCAGAAAAAACTCCGTTTTCTCCCCCAAGTGACCTTGTGTTCCGTAAGCAGACAAGGTATACTTTGGAAAAATAAATTGGGAGGCAGACAAGGTCAGTCAAGTAAATGAAGCGTCTACCAGAAAAATAAGCGGGAAACGGATATTGAAGACAGACACGTGTCATTAATCTGTCAATTTGTTATTTTAATTTGCGTCTACCAGAAAAATAAGCGGGAAACGGATATTGAAGACAGACACATGTCATTAATCTGTCAATTTGTTATTTTAATTTTTAAATTTTGGAACCGTTAGATTTCTGACACGGTTGTCACATCAACCGTTTTTTTTTTTTTTTTTTTTTTTAAACATATTATGTACTTAATAATTAAAATGCAACTTTTCCTATTCATTTCACTTACTTTTCTTGCCATTTCCCTTGTGAATTTGTTCTTGAGAAAGCATTTCGACAAAAAAGGTTTACGATTTAGAATATCTTCCTTGCAATCGCCTGTCTTCTGCATTTGTTCTATCGACACTACAGATTTGTTGGAGCATTCCACTGTTGGTGTAGGGAATAAATTTCAAGCCTTAAATCTCACTAGCTTGAACCCCACTGTGATCATACACTAAAGTACGGTGGCATCCAAAAGGGAAGAAGATAGAGAAAAAGAGTCGCCAACAAGTTTTAGGAACTTGTAAACCGTTCATAGGATGAAGGTTACACCCCTTAACGATCCAAGAGATCGTCAACTCCATAAGGTCTAGAACCAAATAAGGTTTCGGGGATGAAGGTACAAATCCAACCTAAAAGAGATTGAACCTGCCCTAATAATAGGCCTTTACTTTATTCTGATCGTATTCATGTGCGCTTTTTAATTGACATGCAATCAATAGGATTAACTCTAAACCTGTTTATCTATGTTGGTTGAACATTAATGCACAAATAAATCTATTATTGGCGATCACTTGAATTATAATCATATTAACCCTAAACAAGATTACTAATTATCTTATTAAGCGTGATTACAAGTACCAATTCCCTTTAACATGCAATAAAAGTGTGATCAAGCAAGCAACATAATCATCATCATAAGAATAAAACAATCATAATAATAATAATAATAATAATAGTCATAATAATCATGTTGATCATAATATTAGCAAGATCCTAGGCATGATACTAACAAGATTAATAACAAACCCTAGCATGTCACTAAGCAATAAAAATCAAATCTTTAACCCTAACATGATACTAACAAAAATATATATTAGGAAGAACATAGAAAGCATCGTAACAATCATATTTAATATTAAAATTACCCTAGACATGATACTAGGAATATCATAATAACAATGTAAACATGATTTTTACATCATAATATCAATAAAAACCATTAAAATACTTACTTTGATGCCTCGTACCTCTTTCTAATAACAAAATACACACGTTAGTAACTTCAAGGAAAATAATAAACAACAATTAAATTAAATAATTGAAATAGAGATTTGGGACCAAACCCTCAGAAATTAAACCTTTCACGTCTAGGGCGAAGGCAACTTCGAATATGGCTAGGTGTTTCTAGATCTTGTGAATGCGGAATTTTGTATGAAAAAGCAAGGTTTAGAGAAAATAAAGAAAGAAAAGATGAATTAATTAATTAAGAGAGAAAGAATTGAATGATTGCGAATGAAAGCTGATTGTTTGTGAATATTCGTGAGAATTGGTGAATGATGGTGAATGTAGATGATTGAAGATAATTGAAAACAGAGTTTTTAATATGCTATTTATAGAGAAAATCAGCCAAAAAGATAAAATAAACAAAACAGAGTCTGACGCACAAAAAACAGAGCTGGCGCAAACCCTGGCTAACTGGCGCTAGGCACCAACACTGGCGCCAGGCGCCAATGGCTAGCGCCAGGCGCCAGGCCTGGTTCCAGGCGCCAAAGCCTGGGGTCAGGCGCCAAGCTTGGTTTTAACGCGTTTTCGAAAATCAGATAAATTTTCCGTACTGGAGGATAAAATCATATAATTTCCTCGAAAATGCTATTTGATATTGATTAAAACTTTGAAAAATCAACAAAAGTCAATTTATCAATGCTAATTGAATTAGGAATGAAAAGAACCTTCTAGAAGATTCTAGAAGACTAAAACCATTCCTAATTGCATTAGGAATGATAAATCATATTAGGCCCTCCTCTAGATCATTGGGCCGTATAAAGCTCAAACCAGGCCCAGTTTAGTAAATTGGCCATAACTTCCTCAATATTTATCGGGATTGGGCTTATAATAAGTCGGGTTTTAAATTTCCAGAAACCACACGATTATATAGCCAAAGGGAATAGGCCGCGCCTAAAATCATCCCAAGCGCTGCTAATGTGGGAATGCGAGGCCTCGTCTGAATAGGTTTGTCTCTCCGCTCCTGTTGATTTGACTTGGTATGAGCCTGCTCCCCTATGAGTCACTCTGATCGCCACTTGTCAATCTCTTTCTTCCTTCAGACTTTACCATGCTTTCCTTAACCTTATAATAAGCGATTACATACCAGGTAGAGTGGAATTAGGGCCAGCGTGTTCGCCACCACGTTGGAAAGCTCTTGTCAAGCCCCATCCAAATACACTATTATTGGACCCATATCATGGACCAACCAAACTATATTGGCTATTTTCTTAAAATAAGTTTTCAAAAACTGAGAGAAAAGAAAATAAATTAAAACTTATCCGCTACACTAGACTTTCCACACTTTCACTTCATTTGATTATGATTCAACGTGAAAGGTACTCATCACTGGGTTTGGTTTTGGGGAGACACAAATGGGTGTCTACAGTTGGCGAATAGTTTAAGGTATTCACAAAACTCTGATCCTAATTTGACTGATTTTGATTTCGAGCTTTTGATTATTTATATTATTATTTTCTTTTTCTTTTTTTTTAGAAAAAAGATCAAATTGCATGTTTTAAATTTTGTTTTTGTTGTTGTTTTTTTTTTACTTTGAAGTTTATAAACCAAGAATTAGATGTCCAACAGCAGTATTGAAGAAGAACAACCTACCCTTAACACTACTAGGCGCTGACTTATTAGACAATCCTTAGGAAAAGACCTTGGTCAAACTGGAGAAACCACTTCTTCACTTTCTGACAACATTGACGACCCCTTTCAACCGTTATCTGTAGAAGAACAAAAGAAGGCCTTTTACCGTCATAAATTATTAGCCGAGTGTGAAAAAGAAAACCGTCCTGTTAATCCTAACATACCGGAAGATACTGAAATCCTTGAGGTTGAACCGGTCAGTATTCGTTATCATTTGAGGAGTTTTGCTAATACTCAATTTGATCAATACGGCTCAAACGTGGGGCATATAGGTGTAAACACTATGCCAAGAGTTAAGCGTACCAGCTATCAACCTGAGGTTGCTGCTCGTGATGCTGCTGAAGAGGTCGAGTCAAGCAAAAAAGCTAAGCAAGGTGAGGTTGCGAGCTCTTCCGAATCTGATGATATGGAAACCCCTCCAAATGCTGAGAGAAATCAGCCATCTTCTGTTCATGAATCAGCTGTTAATTCTGTTATGGGTGATGACGATACCCAAGAAGGTAGTGTTAATACTGATAGTATGGACGACATAATCGATATGACGGCTGAAATTATTCAAGAAGAGAATCTTGATGAAGGGTATAACTCTGAGACCGACGGGGCTGAATTTCGGCAGCCTATTGTTTTAGCTACTAAAGGCAAAGTCACTGAAGCTAAGATAAGCAAAAAGTTTAGGCAGACGGCCTTGGACAAGGATTATTGCCAGCGCGCCAAGTAGTTTTATAAACTTCCAGACGGGTATGACCTTTGTCTTCCTCCTTCTAGATCTTCAGTGCTTGACTGCCCGGATGGCCATGTTGCCATTTATCTTAAGCACTTTGATTTCGGCCTTCGGTTCCCTCTTCATCCTTTTGTGGCCAAAATTTTAAAGGCCTGGAACGTTTGCCTTGTACAGCTAACTGTAGACACCCATTTGTGTCTCCCCAAAACCAAACCCAGTGATGAGTACCTTTCGCGTCGAATCATAATCGAATGAAGTGAAAGTGTGGAAAGTCTAGTGTTGCGGATAAGTTTTAATTTCTTTTCTCTTCTCTCTGTTTTTGAAAACTTATTTTAAGAAAACAGCCAATCCAGTTTGTTTGGTCCATGATATGGGTCCAATAGTAGTGTAGTTGTATGGGGCTTCACAAGAGCTTTCCAACGATATATTATATGCCCAATTCCGATGAATATTGAGGAAGTTATGGCCAATTTACTAAACTGGGCCCGGTTTGAGCCTTATATGCGGCCCAATGATCTAGGGGAGGGCCTAATAGATTTATCATTCCTAATGCAATTAGGAATGGTTTTAGTCTTCTAGATTCTTCTAGAAGGTTCTTTTCATTCCTAATTCAATTAGCATTGATAATTTGACTTTTGTTGACTTTTCAGAGTTTTAATTAAAATCAAATAGCATTTTTGAGGAAAATATACGATTTTATCCTCCAGTACGACAAACTTATCTGATTTTCGAAAACGCGTCCAAAACAGGCCTAGCGCCTGACTCCAGGCATTGGCGCTTGGCGCCATTTAGCTGGTTCTGGCGCCAGCTCTGTTTTGCGTGCGCCAACCTCGTTTTGCGTGCGCCAAGTGCTCTGTTTTGATATTTTATCTTTTAGGCTGATTTCTCTATAAATAACGTATTAAAACTCCGTTTTCATTCACCAATTCTCACCTACAATCAGTTTTCATTCGCAATCATTAATTCTCTCTTAATTCATTCATCTCTTCATCTTTCTCTTTTTCTAAACTTGCTTTTACATACAAAATTCCGCACACAAGATCTAGAAACACCTAGCAATATTCGAAGTTGCCTTCGCCCTAGACGTGAAAGGTTTAATTTATGAGGGTTTGGTCCCAAATCTCTCTTTCAATTATTTAATTTAATTATTTGATTTATTATTTTCTTTGAAGTTACTAACGTGTGTATTTTGTAATTAAAAAGAGGTACGAGACATCAAAGTAAGTACTTTAATGGTTTTAATTGATATTATGATGTAGAAATCATGTTTAAATTGTTATTATGATATTCCTAGTATCATGTCTAGGATAATTTTAATATTAAATATGATTGTTGCGATGCTTCATATTCTCTTCCTAATATTTATGATTGTTAGTATCATGTTTGGGCTAAAGATTTGATTTTTATTGCTTAGTGACATGCTAAGGTTTGTTATCAATCTTGTTAGTATCATGCCTAGGATCTTGCTATTTTCATTATGCTTTAACATGAATATTATGATTATGATTATTATAATTATTGTTATGATGATTATTTTGATTGTTATAATTATTGTGATGAATATTATTATTATGATTATTTTGATGATTATAATTATTATTCATGATATTTATACTTTGGTTATTATGTTGCTTGATATTTATTGTTATTGCTTGATCACGCCTTTTATGCATGTCTAAAGGGAATTGGTACTTGTAATCATGCTTAATAAGATATTTAATAATCTTGTTAGGGTTAATGTGATTATAATTCAAGTGATCGCCAATAATAGTTTATTTGTGCATTATATTCAACCAACATAGATAAACAGGTTTAGGGCTTAACCTATTGATTGTATGTTAATTAAAAAGCGCACATGAATACGATCTGAACAAAGTAGAGGCCTATTATTAGGGCAGGTTCAATCTCTTTTAGGTTGGATTTGTACCTTCATCCCCGAACCCTTATTTGGTTCTAGACCTTATGGAGTTGACGATCTCTTGGATCGTTAAGGGGTGTAACCTTCACCATGTGAACGGTTTACAAGTTCCTAAAACTTGTTGGCGACTCTTTTGCTCTATCTTCTTCCCTTTTGGACGCCACCGTACTTTAGTGTATGATCACAGTGGGGTTCAAGTTTGGGGTTTAACGCTTGAATTTATTCCCTACACTAACCCCTCCCACCATCCGTGCCGTTATTTCCCTTATTTGGGTTCTGCTTCATAGAAACTATCCGCTTACCCTTAATGCATTCAGGCGGCTGTTAACTTTAAAGAGAGATGGCTAATCGGATGGGTGGTGGTGTTTATATACCCAACCTCACAAATACACCGTTCACCCTAAGTTATCAAGCTGCAAAGGATGGTAAGACAAGTTCTTTTTTATGTCGGTTCCCGATGATTTCCCACTCGGGAGGACATTCTTTCGGCCCCATCCAAGGTTTGAATCTATTCCCGAGAGAAATCTTGGCAAACACGAGCGTAGGGCCGGCAAGAGGGTTATCAGACGTTGTCCTAAAGCTACTAAACCTTTGTACGACACTCTTGCTACTCACTGTAGTCGTGCTCCGACCGTCGGTGCCAAAAGAAAAGCTGAGAATATGGCTGATGAGAATGCTAAGAAAAGGAAGCTAACCTCTCTTGCCAATCGCCGGGGTAGTTTTCCCAGGTCTGGCGTTACTTGGCAACCTGAAGATCGCAGCAAGAAGAGTCAGGCCGAGAACAAGGATAAACCTCCTTCTCCAAGGGTTCAGGTGAAAACGATTGTTCAGAGTTCTGAACCAATCATCAAAAAAGTGGTTGATGGAATTGATGTTGAGGATCTTACCAACATTGAATCTCCTACCCCAGCTCAACCTAACATACCGGACCAAACAACTGCTCATAATGTTACCACTACTGCTGGTGGTTCCGACACAAGCGCTCCTGATCTTATCTATCAATCCAATCAATGGATCGAGCGTCCCAATGAGAGGATACTGGAGGTTTTTCTCAAAGGATTCTCTGTCCCTCCCGGTCATTCTGGGGACAAATGGCAACCTACCATTGACGTATATCGGAATGAATCAATGTTTACCGATGACCCTATGCTTGGTGGAACTCTTGGCTATCGTCTTTTAAGCAACTTGACCCTCCCAATGGATAGGCCTGCTGGTGTCATCGGCCCTTTGGCTGCTATGCACATGCATAACATGATGAAGGTTCTCGCCCTTTAACATTGTAGCCTTTATTATATTTTGATATATATATATATATATATATATATATATATATATATATATATATATATATATATATATATTTTTACTAACTTTTTGCCTTTATTACTACACAGGCTGTTATGTGTGGCACTGAGCTTGTTGAAATGTACCGTTATTACCAAGAACAGCACCATCAAGCCTCTGCTAGCCAAAACGCACTTCAAACAGCCCTGGATAACGCTGATAAGGCTCTGCAAAACTTAAATGAGGCAAAAGAAAGAGATGATCTTGAGATGTCATCTCTCAGGGATAGAGCTTCTAAGGTTGGGGATCTTGAGTTGGAAGTTCAGCAACTAAAGACTCAAATTACTGAGAAGAACAAAGTTATCAGCCGCGTTCCTACTCTTGAGAAGGATCTCGAGGCTGCCAAGGCTTGCGTTCGTGATCTTGAAGAAAAAGTCAAAAAATTGGAGGCTGATAAGCCTGGAGTCCGGCAAAGGGCAGTTATACGCTTCTTGACATCTCAAGAGTTTTGCACACGACTTCAGAACCGTTTTGACGGGGATGGACTGCTGCCCAAAGATGTATCGCCCATGCTGTCGGATGGAAGAAAGAGGATTGGATTGCCGTTGAAAAGGCCTTTAACGAAGAAGTTTTCAAGATTCCATATGGTTTTGAGGAGCAAGAGTTTGTAGACGAAGATCTTTTCAACCTTGCTCCAGCAGACGATGAGGGTATTTCAGATCCCAACATCTTGGATTCTCCAGCTTTCGGCGGTACACAAGCTTAAAGGGGCGGGCAGTCATCACCGGCATCTTCTTGCGGGTCTTGCGTTTTTGGGCCTTATCAGCTTTGACTTAAATCCTGTATTTATTTGCTTTTGTTGGACTTTGTATCTGTAATGCTGTTATATCGGCATATGCCCTTTTTTGTGGTGATGCCTGTCGACTGTTGCGTCTAACCTCTTTGATCATTTTATATCAATCTGAACATGTCACATTTATTTTTAAAATTTTTTCTTAACTGACCTTCCTAATATGTCATGCACTTTTGCATTTGCCTTATCGTCTTTAAATAATTTTTATCAGCTATCATCTTTCTTTTTATATCTGCTTCACCGCCTTATGACTACCAGATTTTTACTATTGATTTTATTACTTATCAGCCATTTTACCAGAGCTGAAGACAAACTTATACATTTAAAAATAATTCAAGCACAAACTTATACGCAGATGCTATATCCATTCTACCCCCACAGTGTATATGGTTAAGAAATAACTATATACACTTGTTGTTGGTTCATTGCATAGCTTTGATCACTTACTGCGCTATAGTTGTAGCCAGTGAAGTATCCTCTCGGCGATCGTATTCAAAGCTATGCTTCAATTCAGCATATACTTGAATCGATTTAACCGGTATTATACATTGAACCAGCAACCTCGCGAATCAATGTTTATAACTGATCAGGTTATAAGCTTATTGACTTCAGGGAAGTGGTTTTTAGCTGTCCATCCTACATAAGATATTATGTTAAGTAGAGGATGCCTATATCATGAAAAATTTTCTTCGAAACTGCTTGCATTTATTGTTAATACTTTCTGAATGCTTAACATTGTTTATCTTTCTAAGTACAACACATTACTCAAAATATTTCTTTAATACAGCTGTGTTTCAAACATTCTTTAATGGCTTTCCATCCATTGTTTCTAAGAAATATGAACCCTGCATTATCATATCTCTAATACGATAAGGTCCTTACCAATTTGCCGTCAACTTTCCGTCTTCATTCCCTTTCCCGGTTGCAGCTGTTCTTCGTAGTACAAGGTCTCCTACAGCAAGAGGCCGATGATTGACGCGCTTGTTGTAAGCCCTTATCATTCTGTTTTTATAGGCAGTGATCTAATTAATGCTTTTTCACGCAATTCTGGTAGAAAATCTAATTGTTGACGTAATAAAAGATCGTTCTGCTCTTCACAGTAGTGTTGAATTCTAAATGTTGGCAACCCTACCTCTGCCGGCACTACTGGTTCTGTTCCAAAAACCAATGTGAAAGGCGATTCACCCGTTGCCTCTTTGGCCGTTGTTCTATTAGCCCATAATATTTCTGGCACCAGGTCAGCCCATAGTCCCTTTGCATCTTCTATCTTCTTCTTAATTGCCTTTATTATTTGTTTATTAGCTTCTTCAGCCTGTCCATTCGATTGCGGATGACACACCGCTGCATATGCAAACTTAACCTTGTACATTGATAGGAGCTCTTTTACCGGCTTACAATCAAACTGAGATCCATGGTAAAAAACCATGGCCATCGGCAATCCAAACCTTGTGAAAATGTTTTTCCAAATGTATTTTTTCACCTCTGCTGCTGTTATCTTTGCTACCGGCTCAGCTTCAATCCATTTTGTGAAATAATCTACAGCCACCAATAAAAATTTCCTACCGCCTGTTGCTGATAGAAATGACCCTACTGTATCCATTCCCCATTGTGCAAAAGGAATTGGATTTAATATCGGTGTTAAATCATTTGGTGGTAGGTTGATAGCTGGAGCGAACTTTTGGCATTTTTCACACGCTTTCACATATCGTACCGCATCTTCATTCATGGTCGGCCAGTAGTAGCCTCTCCTCATTGCTTCTCTTGATAGAAATCTCGGTCCGAGGTGATTGCCACATGTACCCTCATGTATTTCTTCAACCAACCTTTTCGACTCAAGGTTACTTATGCATCTCATCAATGGTAATGAAAAGCTTCTTTTGTAAAACTGTCCTTGATGCATAATGAACCATACACTATCCTTTTGCAACTTTCGTGATTCTCCCTTATCTGCCGGTAGCACCCCATGGACGAGATATGCTAGTATGTTATCATACCACTGGGTAACACTATCAACACAAAGCACCTGTTCTGGTGCTTCATCTATACTCTTCTCACCCAAAATCTTAACCATCACAGTTCTTTCTAAGTTATTAAAACTCGAACTTGCCAACCTTGCTAAAGCATCTGCTTGCGCATTCTGGGCTCTCGACACAAGCTTTATTTCAAAATACCGTAGTTGTGCCGTCAATTGATTTATCTTTTCTAGGTATTTAACCATTGATGGCTCTCGTGTCTCATACTCCGCACTGTACTGACTTGACACGAGTTGGGAATCAGTTGTCAGCACTAAACGCTTTGCCTCGGCTGCAACAGATAACTGAATTCCTGCCACCGCTGCTTCATACTCAGCTTCGTTGTTTGTTGCCTTGAATTTAAATTTTACTGCATACTCAAAGATCTGGCCATCTGGAGACGTTATGACTATGCCAGCCCCTGATCCTATTGATGTCGCGGATTCATCCACAGATACCTGTGACATTATATGTTGGCAACAATAAACATGTCATAAGCTAAATATGTATTTGATTGCTCTGTATATAAAAAGAAGAGAAAACACCAAAAACTTTATTAAATTTTGGTCATTAAATTACAAACTATTGAAACCTGCCAAGTGCCTATATCTTCTTCTTCTTCTGTATATGAAGCCTCTACTATGAAGTCATACAAGGCCTTTGCCTTTATTAATACCCTGGGCTTATAATGTATCTCATAATCCGATAATTCCACAGCCCATTTTAGCAATCTTCCTGACGTATCCATCTTGTGCAATGATTTTTCCAATGGATAATTCGTTTGAACATCTATCGGATGTGCATCAAAGTAGGGCCTTAACTTCCTTGCCACAACCACTACTGCCAATGCTATTTTCTCAATGTCTATTTTATACAGTATTTTACCCCCGTCCCTTGGTCATAATTAGTAGTGTTTTTGGCTCTTTAGAGCCACTTTTATTACTAATTGGTGTTTTCTAGTGTTTTCGTAGATTTGGTTGACTTTTGCAGGGATTTATGCTTTTGGAGTATTTTCCCGAGATATTTTGGAGCAATCACGAACATTGGAGAAGCACGACCAGATTCTATAGCCCAAGGCCGGTTAGAGCCATCGAACCGGTGATTAAGGGCTCGGTATAGGTGATACTGGGGCATTTGGACCGAGTATTCAAGACCGGAAGAGGAAACCCAGATTGGCCCGAAGAATTGGAGCCCAATTGTAGTCCAAATAGTGGCCCAAATGAGCCGCCCGGCCAAAGAGGCTAGCGCCCGGAGGCGCGCCTGGCCGGGCGGGAGATGCTTAGGTTAGCGCCCAGTGACGCGCCCGGTCGGGCTCGAGATTATTATTATGAGCAAAATGACGCGCCCGATCGGGCGCGTGTATCTCTTAGGAGACGATTAGCGTCGTTTTAATTTGTTTTAGTTTAGGATTTTGTACAGAGTATAAATACTCCTCCGTAGTATGATTTTAGCATCCCTTCTTCTCTCTTTTTACTCTTTCTTTACTCTCTTAATTGTTCAGCTCTTAGATTTTCTTTCTCAAAAACCTTTGTTCTTAATTCTACTCTTAATTCCAGATTTATTTTGGTAACGATTTCTCTTCTCTTAATCTTAGTTATTTACTTTATTCTTTTTATCATGTCTTGATTTATTTCTTTGATTAGTTTAATTTCCACTATGTGTGAGTAGTTTACTTTCTAGGGTTTGTGGGGATCCATAAATAATATGAAGGGGTAATTTATTGTTGTTAATTATCAATGCTAGATTAATTTCCTATTGATTGAATTAATGCTCTGTGACTAGATTAGGCCTGATCTTTTATGCATGAGTTTAACAATATTGATTCGAGATTCAACAGATGAGAATTAATGTTTAGGTCTAGTTTCAATAGGCAGGTTAATTTATAAATGGTTAATTCGAGATTCGAAAGATGAGATTTAATATCGGTAAATTAATTGTGTGATTATAATACGCAGCGAAAGCCCTTTATAATCTGATTGATGTATGCATTGATGAATGATTATTATATTCTACCCTGGAATATTATTTATTGGTGAACCTATGCCCTAGATCCTTTTATATATTGTTTTCTCCCTATTCTTAACTTTCGTAGTTTAGTTTCATATTCAACTTATATATTGGTTACCTAATAATCTAGATTATTTTAGTTAATTAGGAATAGAAAGACTCGTTTCTCTGTGGATTCGACCCTACTTCCCTATCTACATTAGTTAGAGGATTTAGGTATTACTTTTGATTTGGGGATACGACTTTACCCTGTTAAAATTTAGCGTCGTTGCCGGGGAAACGGTTCTATTTTTATTTCAGATTGTTTTTGTAGTCTAGATTATTTCCCTTTTGTCTCAGAGAGCGTTAGTTCTCTAAGACAATTCTCATATTTGCTTCTAGTTTTTGTTTATGCCCAGGTGTTCCAGATCAGGTTACATCCCATTCGATCCTGAGATCGAACGTTCCTTCCATAGACAGAAAAATTTCTACAAGCAAATCCTGGCGGATTCTGGTGATAATAACAATAATCACCGCGATCCTCCAACTGGTTCTAGCGATTCAGAGACATCATCAGACGCAGAATCAGAGATGACGACTCCAAAGAAGCTTAGTGATTATTCACAACCAAAGCTTACGGATTTTCCACATCTCACCCCTACTCCGACTCTTGATGGGGTTCAATTTGAAATTAAACCTCAATTTATAACGATGATAGAGAGGAAGCAATTCAGTGGAGCCAAGGGTGAAGCCCCGAATCTTCACATTGCCGACTATTGTCAATATTGCAACACCATCAGGCAAGCCGTGGTCACTCAAGACCAAATCAGGGAGATTCTCTTTCCCTTCTCTTTAACTGGAAAAGCTAAATTGTGGTTTAATGGCTTAAATAGAACTACACTTGGTATAACTGACTGGGAAACTCTTGTTTTGAATTTCTATAACAAGTATTATCCTGCAGAGAGAACAGCCGTACTACGGAATGCGATCCAGAACTTTGCCCAAGAAGCCGATGAATCTTTATATGAGGCTTGGGAGAGGTTCAAAGATTTACAAAGAGATTGCCCTCACTATAATTTAGCGCAATGGCAGTTAATCCAAACCTTTTATAATGGCCTTGGAAATTCTTCTCGAATAATTTTAGACTCAGTTGCTAGTGGGAGATTTATGAATCTTGATGTTGAAGATGCAGGTCAGGTTATTGAAGACATGGCGATACACAATTCCCAATACGGAACCCTAGAGGATTTGCTAACAAGGGGAAGCATAGTGTCGACTCTGTATCCTTTTTTCAAGCTCAACTAACCTCTATTTGCCAAAAATTAGATAATCTGAGCATTGCTAATGTAGCTAATGTTTCTGGATTAATAATAATTCTAATGAGGCTTTCTGTGAAAATTGTGGTATTGTAGGTCATTGGGAGCAAGATTGCAGGAGTTCCGTGGAGCAAGTTAATGTCTTCCAAGCTTATAGGCAGAATAACCCATACTCCAACACTTACAATCCTGGGTATCGGAATCATCCGTACCTATCCTACCGGAGCACTAATGTTCAAAATCCACCACCACAAGAACCACAGGCGCCAAAGCAACAGCAACAGAAATATTATCATCCCAATGCTAGCCAGAAGAACCAACCACAACACCCCTCCTCATCTTCTGACCCTTCTCTGGTGGAAATTAGAGCAATGTTGGTTAATATGCAAAAGCACATGGAGAGCAGAGATGCGACAATTGATCAAATTCTAGCGCATAATAAAATTGTAGATAATCAAATTGCGCAACTCTCCGCTACCCTACAAGCCCGCCAACAGGGAGCTCTGCCGGCACAGTCGACTAGGCCTACGGATCAAGCATTCGCAATTACTCTAAGGAGTGGTTCAATATATGAAGGTCCCTCTATGCGCGGAGTTGATAAACCTGTTTTATTAAATAATGCCAATCTTGATTCCATTAAACCAAACAATGTAGTTGATAGCCCTGCAGGGCTAAAGGATAATACTAACATATCTAATTCTACATTGCAGGGTACAACTCCAGAGAAGGTGGCTACTCCAGACAAGAGTAATAATGCTCCAAAGCCAATTATCAAACTTCCATTCCCCAATCGTCAATTGAAGACAAACTTGGATAAGCAGTTTGGTAAGTTCCTGGAGGTAGTAAAAGATTTGAAGGTAACAGTTCTCTTTACTGAATTAATCACACAAATCCCCTCATATGAAAAATTTATGAAAGAAATATTGACGAGAAAAAGGTCTATTAGTGAGGTAGAGACAGTAGCTTTCACTGCAGAGTGTAGTGCCGTACTTCAAAATAAGTCTCCACCTAAATTAAAATATCCGGGTAGTTTTTCTATACCTTGTCATATTGGCAATCTCTTGATTGATAATGCATTATGTGATTTGGGTGCTAGTGTTAGCGTCATGCCATTATCTGTGTGTTCTAAGTTGAATATGGGTAAATTAAAAGCGACCAATATAACTCTACAAATGGCCGACAGTTCTTTCAAATACCCCTTAGGTGTTTTAGAGGATGTCCCCGTTAGAGTAGGTAAATTTTATATACCTGTAGATTTTGTTGTTCTTGATATGGATGAGGATATGCAAACCCCAATTATTTTGGGTAGACCATTCCTTAACACTGTAGGAGCAGTCATAGATGTAAGAAGTGGTAAGTTAACATTATCAGTAGGGGATGATAAAGTTGTTTTTAATCTGAATAGTGCCCCTAAAATCTCCATGACTGAGGAGAAATGTTTCAGTGTTAATGTGGTTGAAAATTATTCTAACAAGCCCCAAGCTCTTGAAAGAAGATCCCTTGGCGGCGGTATCTTGTGTTGCATCCTTTTCAGATGAGATAGACAAATGGAAGAAGGAAGTCGATGCAATAGAAAGAGCACTCTACAATGTTGGTCTTGGTTTCGAGGATGAACAGGTGGAATCGATCGAGAAAGTTGTGCGAATCGAGCCTACGGTAAGTGTTCCGTCAGATCGAGTTGCAAGTGTTACATGCAAGAAAAATTTGAAGCAATCCTCGATCAAAGAAGGACTTTAGTGCGTAGCATTGAAGATCCACCATTCCAAGTCAAGGAGGATCCACAGGGTATGTCAGGAAGCCGCATCGCAGCCTGAACACCACTAGACCGGGTGAGAAACCACCTAATCAAGCGTTAGGCCAAGGGTCCTAGATATTGTACTTGGTAAGAAGGTCATGCGGGAACTAGATAAACCAGCGCTTTGCGGGAGGCAACCCGTATTTTCAATGCTTTTTAGACTAGTTTTTATTTCCTTTTTCCTTATGAGAGGAGAGATGAGGGAATTTAATGAGTCTTATGAGTGTTTGTACAGGTTTTAAGAAAAGAGTTAGCCAAATTTTGGAGATAAGTATAAAATGATAATTAGACGATTTAGCCTCGGGCCCGATCGGGCGAAGCTCGCCCGACCGGGCGCGAGAGCAAGGTCTAAAAATAGAGTAATTTATCCCGACCGGGCGCGAAACTTGTCGTTTACGGACTAAATTATCCGCCCGATCAGGCAAGCCTCGCCCGGCCGGGCGCAAGAAGGGTGAAATTTTAGAGCTACAGATCGCCCGATCGGGCGAACGGCGCCCGACCGGGCGCGAGAATTGGTCAAAATCGGATTGAAAGATCGCCCGACCGGGCGAACTCTGCCCGACCGGGCGAACTCCGCCCGACCGGGCGAACTCCGCCCGACCGGGCGCGAGAGCCAGCCCAATATTCATGATTAGATCGCCCGACCGGGCGAGCTGGTGCCCGACCGGGCGCGAGCCTTACCCGTGCCTTTTTCTTCTTCTTTCTTCACCTTTTCTCATTCTTTCTTCTTTCTCCATTACTTTCTCTCTCTAAAACTCAAATTCTCTCTACCTTCTCTCTAAGATTTCTCCTCCATTTCTTACCCAAATTCAAAACTCTTTACATATTTGTGATCCTCTCTTCATCCTCTACACTTTCATATAAAAATTCTTCAGATTTAGTTCAATAAATTTTTAAACCCATTTCCTAACATGGCTTCAAAGAGGGCTAGGTCCATTTTCGGTAGGAGCTCCAGTTCGAGGTAGGAATACAACCCGGACTTGCAACTCCCGTACTGGCCGACGATCCGGATTGTGAGCCGAGAGAAAAAGGAACGGCTAGAGCACTTAATCGGTCGTGAGGTAATTCCTTCTCGGTGGTTACACCGCCCTACCCTAGAATCATTTGGTTTGTATGATTTTGTAAAACGATTTTGAATGACATTGGCATGAGAAAATTTGTTGATATGCACTATCCTACATACTGAGAACTTACTTGTGAATTCCTGTCCACTTTCCATGTTGTTAGTAGTAAAAATGGGCCAAATTTATTTTTCAGGTTAAACAATAGAAATATTAGTCTAACTTTTGTAGAATTTTGTAAAATTTTTGAATTAAATTCTGAATTATCTCACCAGTGGCATGCAGACTATAAAATGGGTGACTTATATTATTCTTTGACTGGTTTGCCTACCCCCGACCCCCAACATGCTAGTACCAAACCTATTCACCAACCTGTCCCAAAAATCTGGCAAAGATTTGCGGGATTGTGTTTTTTAGGTAGGGCCGAGCCCCATAATGCTCAGTCTAACGAACTAGCTGTCATAGGACACTATGTGTACGGGTACGGGAAATTGAACATAGGTAGGTTTATAGTTCACCATTTGAGTAGGCATGCCACAGCCAGCACCACATCCAAGACCTCTATCCGTTTAGGTGGCCTTATCACTCGAATAGCAGTGAAAAAGGCCGATTTTGTAGTAAACGGACCCCACCAGCTGACCAACTGTGGACCAAATACCTATATGACTGCTAGGTATTTTGAGGATGTGGGGTGGGTTAGACCGGATAGCGAGCAGACACCCTTTTGTTGTATTCGGACTGGGAGCGAGCAACCTTTGCCCATTTTTCCCCTACCCAGTCCTGACTTGACCGCCTTTCCCCCAGGGCAACCTTCTTACACTTATGATGTTTTGGTTGCCAACGCTAGGGGGCAGGCACCACCACCACCAGTTCCACCACCCCAGCCTCAACCCGAGGTGGCTTTCTCTCCACCTCGTATGTCCCACTCCGTCCCTCATGTTGACTCTGACCCAGTTTGGGATCTTCAGAGTATAGGTCAGGCCCTAGGACGTACCGAGCATTCCCATACTGACCTTAAGAGGATGGTAGGCTCCTTAGACCAGAGGTTAGGGTACATAGAACGGAACCAGGGTAGAGCTCTCTACCCTATGTACAATGATTATGCTCGTCGGGGCAACATTCCCGACGACGCTATTCACCCTGACTGGTTTCAGCCTCCACCCCAGGGATACGATAGGGATCCCACTGCCCGTGGTATTTACACTGACTATTCTTCTTTCTTCGGGTACGGCCAGGACATTCCTTTCGAGGGACCAGCGGGGGGAGGGAGTTTTCACGCTGATTATTTTGGTGGTAGCTCTTCTGGGGCAGGTGGTGCAGGTGGCAGTGGAGGTGCGGGTTTCGGCTCGATGGATGAGGATCATCAGGACTAGCTATGCTGGGCTAGTTCCCGAGCCAATGAGGACATTGTCTGATTCTGGCTTGGGGGAGATTTTGGTTTGGTATTTTTCTTTTTCTCTTTTCTTTTATTTTTGGTGTGTTTTCTTAGGTTAGATTTCTTGCTTTCTAGGTTAGTTTTAATGCTTTCTTATATATATATAAAAATACAAAAAAAATTTAAAAATACGTTCCAATGAATTGTAAATTATGCTTCCCTATGCCCCTACTTGAGAAAATTGTTTTGATTCTTGGTATTTGATGATAAGCATTGTGGATTAGTTGATCATGATTTGATGTTTGATTGCCTTGAAATCTTAGCATGCGTCAATTTTGTCCAACTACTTGTGAATATAGTGCTTGACTAGTTGATTTGGTAAGGAATGTGTGATAGTTCCATAGTTCCTGGTATGTCAATGAATTTGAGTATTGGTTTGCAACTATTAGTAATATTTATATGATTCATTATTATGCACATTGTGGTGGACGAAGGCATTTGTTCTTTTAGGTAGCCTCCAGATATTGTAGATACATTTGTTCCCTTCTTGCTACCCATGTTGTTGCCTTGACCTTTTGTTGTTTATTAGCCGCATTACAAGCCTATTTTGCCCCATTGGTTACTAGTCACAAGCTTGGCTTGGGGGAGCTATTAGTGAGTGAGGTGAGGGAGTTTGTGGTGTGCTTATTATTTGCATAACTTGGGTGGGTTTTTGAGAAGTTGTTTTGTTGTTGATCATGTTTATTTTTGATGAGTTTGAGAGTTATATTTTCTTGAAAAAATAAAGCATGATATTATGAAGAAAAAAAAAAGAGAGAAGTTCAAGAAAAAAAATGTGAAAAAATAAGTGAACTTCAAAAGAAAAAAAATGTTCAAATGTTCTAGTTGGAGGTTGATAAAAAAAATAATAATAATTTTGAACCTCAATGAAAAATTCAAGTTTGGAAAATAAAGTTTGTTTATTCACTCTACTTCTTCATTATTATATCTTATGAGTGAAATTGTAAGAAGTTGGGTTTATTCATTATGATTGGAGTATATTTGGTTGATGTTGGAATTGGTTATGTAGGAGATGTATGATCATTAGTTATTTTGATCATGGGTTTTATTAGGATATGGCTCCTTTAAGCATAGCTTTTCTCTCACTTATTCCCAAATTTATCCTACCCTTTACCCTAGCCTTACATTACAAGCTTTAAAGACCTTCTGACCTTTGTGCATAGAATTGTATGAATGTGAAAGTGTTGTTTATCAATACAAGTTATGATTTGGCATATTTCGAGTCGACTAGTAGGATTGAGCGTTCATTGTTTTATACACACGAGAGTGTGAGTTGGGAGGGCATTGTTCACATAAAGGGGGTTAGATGGAGAGCGATCGAGTACATCTTTTACTCGCCACATAAATGAGAGTTGAGTGTGTGAGCACTAGTATTGAATTCTATATGCTCTTGTGGTTTGCTCTATTTGACAATTATTAGGGAAGACTGGTAATTGAATGGATTTGATTGGTTGACTTTGAAGCATGTTTATTTGATTTACCCTGGAACGTTTGTGCTTGATTTTTACTTTTTGGGGTGAAGCATATTTATTGATTTATTTATGAGATCTTTGCTTAGGGACAAGCAAAGGTTTGGCTTGGGGGAGTTTGATGTGTCTATTTTATACAGTATTTTACCCCCGTCCCTTGGTCATAATTAGTAGTGTTTTTGGCTCTTTAGAGCCACTTTTATTACTAATTGGTGTTTTCTAGTGTTTTCGTAGATTTGGTTGACTTTTGCAGGGATTTATGCTTTTGGAGTATTTTCCCGAGATATTTTGGAGCAATCACGAACATTGGAGAAGCACGACCAGATTCTATAGCCCAGGGCCGATTAGAGCCATCGAAATGGTGATTAAGGGCTCGGTATAGGTGATATCGGGGCATTTGGACCGAGTATTCAAGACCGGAAGAGGAAACCCAGATTGGCCCGAAGAATTGGAGCCCAATCGTAGTCCAAATAGTGTCCCAAATGAGCCGCCCGGCCAAAGAGGCTAGCGCCCGGAGGCGCGCCCGGCCAGGCGGGAGAAGCTTAGGTTGGCGCCCGGTGACGCGCCCGGCCGGGCGCGAGATTATTATTATGAGCAAAAAAACGCGCCCGATCGGGCGCGTGTATGTCTTATGAGACGATTAGCGTCGTTTTAATTTGTTTTAGTTTAGGATTTTGTACGGAGTATAAATACTCCTCCGTAATACGATTTTAGCATTCCTTCTTCTCTCTTTATACTCTTTCTTTACTCTCTTAATTGTTCAGCTCTTAGATTTTCTTTCTCAAAAACCTTTGTTCTTAATTCTACTCTTAATTCCAGATTTATTTTGGTAACGATTTCTCTTCTCTTAATCTTAGTTATTTACTTTATTCTTTTTATCATGTCTGGCTTTATTGCTTTGATTAGTTTAATTTTCACTATGTGTGAGTAGTTTACTTTCTAGGGTTTGTGGGGATCCATAAATAATATGAAGGGGTAATTTATTGTTGTTAATTACCAATGCTAGATTAATTTCCTATTGATTGAATTAATGCTCTGTGACTAGATTAGGCCTGATCTTTTATGCATGAGTTTAACAATATTGATTCGAGATTCGACAGATGAGAATTAATGTTTAGGTCTAGTTTCAATAGGCAGGTTAATTTATAAATGGTTAATTCGAGATTCGAAAGATGAGATTTAATATCGGTAAATTAATTGTGTGATTATAATACGCAGCAAAAGCCCTTTATAATCTGATTGATGTATGCATTGATGAATGATTATTATATTCTACCCTGGAATATTATTTATTGGTGAACCTATGCCCTAGATCCTTTCATATATTGTTTTCTCCCTATTCTTAACTTTCGTAGTTTAGTTTCATATTCAACTTATATATTGGTTACCTAATAATCTAGATTATTTTAGTTAATTAGGAATAGAAAGACTCGTTTCTCTATGGATTCGACCCTACTTCCCTATCTACATTAGTTAGAGGATATAGGTATTACTTTTGATTTGGGGATACGACTTTACCCTGTCAGCCGCATTTAATACATGACTAACAAAGTATATCGGCATTTGCTGCTTCTTCCTCTCCACTACTAACACTGCAGCTATTGTCTTTGGAGACGCTGAGATGTATAATTGCATTTGTTCCCCCCTTTCCGGCCTTGCAACTGTTGGGAGAGATTTCAAATGATTTCGTACCACCTCTAGCGCGTCCCGCTGTTCTTTTCCCCATTCAAACACCTTGTTCTTCCGTAGAACCACAAAAAAGGGAAGTGCCTTATCAGCTGATTTGCTGATAAAACGAGTTAACCCTGCCATTCGGCCAGTCAATCTTTGTATATCTTGGATTGTCTTTGGCTGCTTTATCTCAAGCACCGCATTCACCTTATCAGGATTTGCATCTATTCCCCGTTCGTTAACCATGAAGCCTAAAAACTTCCCTGATCGGACTCCAAATACACACTTCTCGGGATTCAATTTCATCTTATATTTTCGTAAAGTTTCAAATGTCTCCCTCAAATCTGCTATGTGATCCTTCTTTTTCTTACTTTTAACAATTGTGTCATCCACATACACCTCCACATTCTGGCCCTTTTGCCTATCAAAAATCTTGTCAACCAACTTCTGATATGTTGCCCCAGCATTCTTTAACCCAAACGGCATGGCTTTATAGCAAAATACCCCAGCATCCGTTATGAAGGCCGTTTTCGGTCTGTCGGCTTTATGAAGGCTGACCTGATGATACCCTGAAAACGCATCTAAAAAGCTGAGCATCTCGTGACCAGAAGTAGAATCCACCAGTCTGTCTATCCGGGGCAATGGATAACAATCCTTAGGACAAGCCTTATTCAAATCGGTTAAGTCGACACACATTCGCCATTTTCCTGTCGGCTTTCTTACCATAACAACATTTGCCAACCACTCTGGATATGTGCACGGTTCAATAAAACCCGCCGCTAAGAGCTTGTTAACTTCAGCCTGTATAGCTTCTATCTTCCCAGTAGAGAAGTTCCGCTTTTTCTGTCTTACCGGCCTGAACCCCCTGTTGACATTCAATTTATGCTCCATCACCCCCGGGTGTATTCCTGGCATTTCACTCGCCGAGAAAGCAAAGACATCTGCATTTTCGCGCAGCAGGCTTATCAGATTACACCTCATGTCAACATCCATATCGGCTCCAACCCTAACCGTTCTGCTGGAGTCACCTGGCTGCAACTCAACCTGCACCGTTTCCCCTCCTAGTAATGGTCTCGGAGCTGTTTCCGGCCTTGTATCAAAGTTACCCATGGATAAGTCACGTACTGTGGGCTCCAGCTCCTTTTTAGGATTACTCGGTACTGAACCATCTCCGACCGGATTCTTCAAAGCCGTTAAATAACAAGACTTCGCCATAACTTGCCCCCCATGAACCTTTTCTACAGCTCCCAAATTTGACACATAAGCTATCGTCAAATGGTATGTTGACACAACAGCTTGGATATCATGAATTATCGGCCTTCCAATGATCGCATTATAAGCCGATGGAACAATAACTACCAAAAACTCTGCCATCACATCTCTCGTTGTAGGCCCATCACCCAGTCGTACCGGCAAGACTATGCTCCCCTCTGGTCGTACTGAAGACCCATTAAATCCAATAACTGGGTACGATACCGGCGTCAGGTATTGCCTTCCTATCACCATCTCATTAAAGGCCTTCATAAAAAGAACATTAGCTGAACTTCCTCCATCTACTAGAACTCTTTTTATGTCAGCTCCGTTAATCTTTGTTATCAGCACCAGCGGATCATCATGCGGAAAGACTATCCCCCTTGTATCCTCTTCAGTGAATACAACATCAGGGATCGAAGTTGGCCTGGGGCGGCTATCGGTATCCAGGGCATTAATTATATGGCGGTGCTCTGATAAGTGCTTCTTTGCTCCACTAATAGTCCCTCCATGCACCGGCTCTCCGGTTATCACATCAACTCCTCTTCCCGTTGATAACGGCGGCATTCCTCCACCTCCCTGTCGGATCACACTACCCTGTGGCCTTTCTGGCCTTACTTCAAGTTGTTGCCTTTCAATTTGTCGGGGTGGCGGCTGGCTTCCACACGCATTTAGCCGGTATTGAGCTAAGTGACCCTTTCTTATCAGTTCTTCTATATTATCTTTCAATTGCGTACATTCCTCTGTATAGTGACCCACATCTCTATGATACATTTAGTATTTCTTAGCATCCCTTGGTTCGCTTTCATCGGAATCGGCCTCACCCATCCTTCCCTATTCTGATTCACCGAGTAAATTGCCGCCCTTGGTGTATTAAGGGGGGTATACGAACTGTATCGCATTGGCAGTTTTGCTGCCCTTGCCTCCTGCCGATTTCCACCCCTTATCGGGGCTGGAACTCTCGATCTCACACTTCCTGAGGCCACTCCCTCAGCCTGATACCTTCCAGTCGGTATACTTTTGCTGCTTGTCTTCATCAACTCTTCAATTTTAATGTAATCATGTTCCTTGTTAAAGGCGGCTGCTAACGTAGGAAAATTCTTTCTTGTGAGATAACGCTTGAACTCAGAATCATTCAAGCCATTACAGCTATTTCCTGTTGCAATTTTGGGATTGTGTTCGCCTCATTATTAAACCATCTTGATTAGGGGATTTTTATCCACCAATCACCGTCAGACAAGTGGACCAACCAGGTTCCGCCACGTTTCCTTCACGAATGCCAACGGGAGCCTGCCACGTGTCAATCACAGATACGTCCTCTACGGACCAATTAAGACACGCCACGTGTCCACTCATGCCAAATGGGAAAACCGGCCATCAAGGCCCAATCCAGTTTAGAGGCCCGATCAGCCCTAGGTTTACTTTAAACCTAGAGAGTTGCACTCTTCTCAAGGCTATAAATACTTAATTAATCCTCATTAGTTAGGTAATCGAACAAATCAAAAGAACTCAAGCAGAGAAGAACAGAGTGATTACGGAACATCGACAACTGGCTAATCTCGCTAACGACGCAGATTACCAACACTAAGCACTCTCACCTAGAGAGATCTTATTACTTTAATTTCCGTATTAATTACTCCTTAATCAGGTACTAACTTGACCGTTGGAGGCGGAGCTCTCAGGAGTCTCCGTTATTTTGCAGGTACAGGCGTCCGGTTCCAGTCTCGGAATTGTAACTCTCCCGCAGGACATCAGAAAACCCCGAAACATTTGGCGCCGTCTGTGGGGAGAGTACTTCAGAGATGGCATCCAAGTCTGTACCGACTCCAGAAGAGAGGCGTCCCCTAGACGACCCTCAAGTTCAGTCGGACCATGATACCGAAAGTGAATTTGAAGTTGAAACTCATACAGCTCCAGACGGGACCCTAAGGGCCCGACGTACCCGTCATACCGAAAGGAGGGAACGGGAGCATCTTCAAACAGGAAGCGAGCCAGCAGGCGCACCGCTTGCTCGGCAACAGCCGACTGATGGGTCTGCTCCCATCACAAGGAACGAACTCATGACCTTCATGAGGGACTTCAAGGGAGAGATCCAAGAGTTGATTAACAAAAAACCGCCTGCTTCAGTCAAAGAGCAGTCGGCCAAGAAACCTTCCACTTCACTGAAGAGGAAGCCAGTTCAAGGGCGAGAGGCGACTCCCCATCCTAAATCCAAGAAGCGGGAGCCACCTGCTCTTGATTTCACAAAACTCCGTTATCCTACGGGAAATAGGAAACCGGTTCGTCATATTCAGGCGGACGGGTCAAAGCAAACGTTCACAGATGCTCGGCACCTGCTAGAGCAGAAGAAGAGTGACCGATTATCAGAGTCGGCTTCTACTTCAAATTTTCAGGACAGTTTGCGAAATGCCTCGATGAGGCATACTCAGTCGTACCATGAGAGTCAGTCAGGCGGCACCTCCCGTCAGTCCGGCTTTCATAGTGCCCAGGCGGTACCAAACTTACCATTTGTGCCGCAACAACAGTATTTTATGCAGCCACCTCCATTTGGTGGACCTGCAGCAAAAAACGTCCAACCTATGGACTGGCAGCTACGGCTGCTTAGACTTGGTGAACAGCCGTCGGCCTTCTCCAAGGAAATTACTGAAGTCGCTCAGCCGGCCAAAGTAAAAAATGTTCTAGTAGGCGCCTATGACGGCACTACTAACCCAGAAGACCATCTGATGGCATTCACCAACCTGATGTACCTTCAAGGGTTGGATGATCCCACTTGGTGCAAGTGTTTCCCAGCGACTCTCAAGGGAATTGCACAGCAATGGTTCGGCAACCTGCCGACTGGTTGTGTAAACAGCTTCAGGACGCTTGCTTACTTATTTGCCTCCAACTTCGCTATGAACATCCCTGCGAAGAAAACGACCCTTGATTTGGGAACAATTCAGCAGGGCGAGAAGGAGGGGCTTCGTTCTTACATCAGGCGGTTCAACCTGATGAGAATACAGATTCAAGGGTTACCGGATGAGGTAGCTTATACTGACTTTTTTAGAGGTCTCAAAGACGGGTCTACCTTCAAATTTGATTTAGTTCGAAAAAGGGTGGCGACTCTTCAAGAGGCCTTGATTGAAGCAGAAGCCTATATACAGGCGACTGATCTGTGTACGATAAAACAGTCGGACGGGAAGAGGTTCGACAAAAGAGAGGGCCGACAGAAACAGTCGTCCAACAAAGATGAGAAAAGAAAAGAGGTCTGGGCGGCTGACTCCTCTAAACAGCCGGCCCAGAAAAAGAAAAAAGAATTCAAACCATACTCCCCAAAGTATGTGTTTAACAAGGATAACCAGTTTATCCTAAAAGAAATAAAGGGACGATTCTCAATTGAGAAGCCGCTCCCCATGAAGGGTTCTGCGAGCAACCGGAACCAAGACAAAATCTGTGCTTATCATGATGACGTTGGTCATCACACCAATGACTGCATCAGTCTCATGCGGTACCTAGACCGCTTGGTTGATCAAGGTGATCTTGACACTTATGTCAAGAAATCTACGGGGAACACTTCCTCAAAAAAGCAGTCGGCCAAAAAGAATCAACAGGCCGACAGTTCCGATACAGATGATGCAGTCGTCTACACCATTGCAGGCGGCTTCTCAGGAGGCGGCCCCACTATTAGGGGCAACAAAGATAATATAAGGCGGTTAGATGTAAACTCCGTTCACCAAGAACGGCCGTCCAAATATACATTTCCTGAGATTGTCATCACTGAAGAGGATCTAGGAGGAATAAGGGGGCCGCATGACGACCCTCTCGTTATTGAATGTAAAGTGGCCAACCAGAGAGTTGGCCGAATCCTCATAGATACCGGGAGTTCCTCAGATCTCAACAGCAGCAAATGTCTGTCAAAACTAAAATATCAGACGGACTGCATACATCCGGCCTCCCACCCTTTAATAGGGTTTGGAGGAGGAGTCGTCCACCCACTGGGACGAGTAGATCTACCCATTCGCCTGGGCGAAAAAGGGGAAGGACGACACATGGTAGTCCGGTTCCTAGTAGTAGAGGAACTCTCGGCCTACAACATGATTCTGGGTCGACCAACCCTGAATAATTCCAAGGCTGTTATAATCCCGTCACTTATGCTGCTTAAGTTTGAAAGGGATAATGGAACAGTCGGCTCCCTGAGGGGAGATCAGAGGATGGCCCGAGAGTGCTATCTCTCGGATGTCAAGCCCACTGTTATGGCTACTGGGTCAAGTGGAGAAAAAACAGACCTTGACAATGTCAAGGAGAGTACGCCTGTTCAAGAAACAGGCGACAATAAGAGAAAGGCGTCCCAGACAGAGTTCGCAAGAAAAGCAAGAAAATAGCAATCATTGGCAGAGGAGCGGCCGGATGAGTTCCGCCCTCAGCCGGCTGGTGAGCATGCGGACCTGATCTTAGACGACTCACGTCCTGACCGAACAGTCAAAGTTGGGACGACTGCTCTGA
This sequence comes from Chenopodium quinoa, assembly GCF_001683475.1. Taxonomy (NCBI): domain Eukaryota; kingdom Viridiplantae; phylum Streptophyta; class Magnoliopsida; order Caryophyllales; family Amaranthaceae; genus Chenopodium; species Chenopodium quinoa. The sequence continues at coordinate 1,076,553 of NW_018742969.1, forward strand.
GAAACCTTGGTGACGACTTTCACAATCTGTTGAAAGAATACAAGGACATCTTTGCATTTGAAGTCCATGAAATGCCAGGCATTAGTCCTGATCTGGCAGTACATAAACTCGCTGTGGATCCGAAAAAGAAGCCGGTACGGCAAAAGAAGCGGAACCATGGTGAAGAAAGAGGTCAGGCGGCAGCCGCCGAAGTCAAAAAATTACTTGATGCAGGGTTCATTCGGCAATGTTACTTCCCAGATTGGGTTGCAAATGTGGTGCTTGTTAAAAAGCCGAATGGCACCTGGCGAATGTGTGTAGACTACACAGACTTGAACAAGGCGTGCCCCAAAGACAGTTACCCTCTGCCTAAAATTGATAACCTGGTCGACTCAACAGCCGGCCATGCCTTGATGAGTTTTATGGACGCTTATTCTGGTTTCCATCAAATTCCTTTATGGAAGAAAGATCAGGAGAAGACGGCCTTCGTCACTGATCAGGGATTGTACTGTTACATGGTCATGCCGTTTGGTCTTAAGAATGCCCCGGCTACCTTCCAACGAATGATAAACACAGTGTTCTTTGATCAGATTGGGAGAAACGTCGAGGCATATATTGATGATATGATTGTCAAGACTAAACTTCAGAAAGATCATCTGACGGACCTCCGAGAAACTTTCGTCACACTCAGGCGGCACCATGTCATGCTCAATCCCAAGAAATGTGTATTTGGAGTTGAGTCTGGGAAATTTCTCGGATTCCTTATCAATCAGAGAGGAATAGAGGCGAACCCTGAGAAGGTACAGGCGGTCATTGACATGCAGTCGCCTCGTACCGTCCGAGAGGTTCAGAAGTTAACGGGTTGTCTGGCGGCCTTGGGGAGATTCCTAAGCCGATCAGGCGACAAATGCCTATACTTTTTCCAGGCAATTAAGAAAAAGGCAAGGTTCGAATGGGGGCTGGATGCTGAGGCCGCCTTCCAGAAATTAAAGGTTCACTTGCATTCCTTGCCGAGGCTAGTCAGCCCTTTGCCCAAAGAAGATCTCTACATGTACCTGGCCGTCTCTGATCATGCGTTAAGCGCTGTGCTTCTTGCTGAAAGGGACGGCTGTCAGCTCCCGGTCTACTTTGTCAGTCACGTACTGAAAAATGCCGAGTTGAGGTATCCCCTAGTGGAGAAATTTGGTCTTGCACTCTTCATGGCTGTTAAAAAATTGAAGCCCTACTTTTTGGCACATGCAGTCGTCGTGTATACCGACCAACCAATCAAGCGGCCCCTTACCATCATGGAGTCGTCAGGACGAATGATCAAATGGGCCATAGAAATACAGAGCCTCGAAATTACTTTCGAGCCTAGAAAAGCAGTGAAGGGGCAAGCCTTTGCTGATTTTATTGTAGAGATGACTCGTCCTCCTGACTCTCAAGTTCCAGACCAAGTCTGGAAGGTATATGTGGACGGAAGCTCTACTTCAAATGGTTGTGGAGCAGGCGTCGTATGTCAATCTCCAGAGGGCGACAGGTTCGAGTATGCCCTACGCTTCAGTTTTCAGGCTTCAAACAATGAGGCAGAATATGAAGCTTTACTAGCCGGGATCCGCATGTGTAAGGCGGCAGGGGCAAGAAAAATAGACGCCTGTTCTGATTCACAATTGATAGTGAGTCAGTACAATGGCGAATACGAAGCAACCCATCCGGCCATGATCAAGTATTTACAGGCGGTTCGACAAGCAGTCGGCTCCCTTGAGGATTTCCACCTAATCCAAGTGCCGAGGTCAGAAAACAACCAGGCAGATGCACTGTCAAAATTAGCATCATCCGCCTCCTCCGATACTCCTCGAACTGTTTTTTGGGAAGTGATGGAGAAGAGAAGCATCGAGGAAAACCCTATTGGAATCCTAGACAGAAGCTCAACCTGGATGGATTCAATCAGGGCATATCTGACAAACGGTACACTGCCGGATGATCCTCAACAGGCGGCAGCACTAAAAAAACGAGCCTCCTGTTTTGAAATGATACAGGGAGAACTTCACAAGAGGGGGTACCTTCAACCCTTCTTAAAGTGTGTTACTCCTGAAAAGGGACGAGAGATACTAGATGATCTTCACTCTGGTTTCTGTGCTTCCCATATAGGTGGTAGGATGCTTGCTCAAAGGGCAAGGCGCCAGGGCTACTTTTGGCCTACTTTGGAAGCAGATGCAATGGAGATGGTGAAAAAATGTGACAAGTGCCAAAGGTTTGGCAAATTAATTCACCGTCCGGCTACTGACCTCACTACCATTCACAGCCCACTGCCGTTTGCTAAGTGGGGCATGGACATTCTGGGTCCATATACGCCTGCTACAGGCGGCAGAAGGTATATACTTGTTGCCGTTGACTACTTCACTAAATGGGTAGAGGCGGAGGCTGTAAAGGGGATCAAGACGAAAGATGTAATTTCATTCATTTGGAAAAACGTCATCACTCGGTTCGGGGTTCCCATGTCTATGGTTTTTGATAATGGTCCCCAATTTGAGACGCCTGTTCTCAAAAGCTGGTTGGGAGACCAAGGAATTGCACACTACTTTGCATCTGTCGGTCGTCCACAAGCAAACGGCCAGGTAGAAGCCTTTAATAAAATCATCTCAGACGGTCTCAAGAAAAAGATTGAACGAGCAGGCGGCCTATGGGCGGATGAACTACCACATGTTCTCTGGGCCATTAGGACGACTGAAAAAGGGGCGACTGGAGAAACTCCATTCCTCCTAACTTATGGTGCGGAAGCTGTTCTTCCAATAGAACACTACGAGCCGACTCTTCGAGTAATGCTATATGACGAAGAGGCAAACTGGGAAGCCATGCGCCTGGCATTAGACTCACTTCCTGAAAAGAGGGGCAATGCTGTTTTGCGCCATGAGATCTATCGCCTGAGAATGACTAGATCATACAACAAAAAAGTACACAGGCGTCCACTCAAAGTAGGGGACTTTGTACTTAGAAAAATGGAAGCAATAGGTAGGGCTAATGAGTCTGGCAAACTAACTCCCAACTGGGAAGGACCCTACCGAATCTATGAGGAAGTCAGGGACGGTACCTACCGTCTGGAAACACCAGACGGACAACCGTTGCTTCGAACTTGGAATGTAGATAACCTTAAAAAATATTTCTTCTGAGAGATGTAAAGTAAAGAGCTACTTAATAAAGTTTGCACTTACTATTTAATTGTATTACGAGGGGCATGCCGTCTGTACCTTTACAGTCGGCTACTCTCCATTGAGTTTTTCACTCTATCTTCTGAGGGGCATGCCGTCTGTTCCTTTACAGTCGGCTACTCTCCATTGAGTATTTTACTCAAACACTTAGCTAAAAAGATTAGGGCCTGGCCGACCCTGTGCCTAACAGGCGGCTACCCTTCTCTCACTTAGCACCTACGTTCACCAAGAACTTACAAAGGCCACCGGCCGAATGATCAGACCAGGCGCCAAGCCAACTGATCAAATCTACAAAACTAATTCGACCTGTCCCCACATCATAGCAGGCGTCCGACGGCATCCCTCCGGATGAAATTCGTCGCAGAGAGCAGCTCCCTTTTGGGTGGAACATTGTTCTATAAACTAATTACACGGCACCTATACGACTGTCCCCAAGGGCAACTACGTAGCCGTTTTTGAGACAAGGATAACTCTATCACTAACCAAATCAGTGGTAGCAGTTGACATCTGAGTCAGATGACCGCCTGTATTACTTGGGATAGATGCAGGGGGTACCTATTGAGATGATAGCCAACAAACATTGGCGAATCAAGGGGTCTAGCCGGCCTACGCCACCTGGTACCTCTACTTCTCAAACAAAAGTGACGGCGACTGAGTAACTCCAACGTTAACTCATAGTCACTCCCTCAAATTTGGTATGGAATCTAAAAAGTTTGAGTCGTCTGCCTGTTTTAAACAAACAAGGGCATTCGAACCCCTATTCCTACTAAGTAACCTATTGAGTTAATAGCCAACCAACATTGGCGAATCAAGGGGTCTAGCCGGCCTACGCCGTCTGGTACCTCTACTACTCAATCTAGATTGCGACAAAGACTAAGTAACTCCTAAGTTAATAGTCACTCAAACTTAGTATGGAGCCTAAAAGGTATGAGTCGTCCACTTGTTTTTAATAAACAAGGGCTCTCAACCAATACTCTTGCTAGGTTAACAAATTACGAGTTAAAAGCCAACATTGGCAATAAAGGGAAACAACCGGTACCCGCCGCTTGTTCCTTGGCGACTAGGTAATTCTATTTACTTGGTCAGACAAATTGAATAAATAGTTCGAATACCGATTGAATAAATGGCCGACTGATCATCTACCCTGGAAACAGACCACCAGTCGTCCAGGGGCATAGGCGGCATACTTACTATTTGTACCTGTTTTAACGTTCGGCCATAAACAACAGTCGGTCTAGTGAACAAATTAAAAATACTTAGACAAATTTGAACCAAAACAAAAATTTGATAAATGAGCCGGCCATTAAAGACCAGCAGAATATTCAAAACCCCGGCCCCCTGGCCGGGTAATTACAAAGCAAACGGCACACAGGTCGTGAAAAAAAAAAAAAAAAAAAATACTTAAAGCTTAAGAAGGGGGCAGTTCAGTATCAGCAGCCGCCGCCTGGTCAGCACTCTTCTTGCTGGACTCGGCCTTAGCTGCACCCTCTTTTGATGCCTTACCCCCAAGTGCCACAAGCGCCACGACCGGCTCTTCCTCCTCCAACGCACCGTCCAACGCCTCTTCTTCAGCAGCCGCCAGGATCTGTTGATTATATATTTCCGAACACTGGCGGTACGTTCTTTCCCATGAGGCAAAGTCGGCACTGGGGAACAGTCGTTCCCAGGTCATGCGCTGGATTTGAGCGGAGTCTTCCACCATCTCCCGGACGAGCTCTTGTTTCTCTTGCTCGGCCTTATCCGAGAGCTCCTGGGTAAGACTCTTCTCTTGGTTCACCAGGCGTTCTTTTACGTTGGCCAAAGATTTCTCCATGGCTTCGTAGGAGTGCATTTTTTGGCGAAGAGGTTTCAGCTCGGCCTTAAGGTTGGTGACGGTCCCCTCCAGCTCGTCAACCTTCTTTTGGGCCGCCTCTAACTAAGCCCGAACAGCGGCGGTAGCCTGCGCCTGATAATAAAGAAGATCAATGGTCAGTACTTCATTTTGGGCAATTTGAAACATTGCCTTATCACAGCTGGAGGCGGCCATAGCCTTTGCGGCCTTTACCTCTTTGTTTTTCCGATCAATCGGCTTGCGAAGGCTGTTGACTCGGAGCAGGGCCTAAGTACAAAGAAAAACAGGCGTCAGTTTCCAAACAGAAAAGTTAACAGGCGTCCTGGAACTCAAAAGCTCAAAAATATGCTAAGTGTACCTCAGCAAGGACCCCTGAAATCCCATCAAGGTCAAGGGTGCCGGCACCCCTGACCGCCTCCCTGTCAGATGGAGGAACTACTTTAACCATTGACTTGGCTACCTCAACCAAGTCAAGCCCTTGGGGGCCGGCTGCATTAAGTGAAAGGAAAAAACAAGTTAGACCTAGTCAAGGAGGAAGCAAGGGTGAGTTTTTACAAGTGAGTATCCATACATCTAGGCGGCCCCGCCTGTGTTTTTGAAGAAGTGGCCGGCTGCTTCTCAGCCGCCACTGTTTTCCTGGAAGACCCAGGAGAGCTTGCAACAGTCGTCCTCCGGGCCTTGGGGTCCGGCTGTTGCGAGGAAGAAGCCCTTGGAGTGCCAGACTGAAAACAAAAAGAGTTAGTATATGCATAAGACAACTAAAAGAGGAAGAGTTTTCGAAGCTTACCAAGGGTGCCTCCTTGTTGGGGGAGTCGGCATACGACTGTTTCATGAGCGAGGCCCGCAACATGGCCGCCGCAGTCTTGGATGCTGTTATTTTACTCATGGCGTCAGCTGCAAGAAATAAACAACAAAGTTAGTAAAAGTCCCAAGTAAACAAGGCGTGAAAAAACAGAGTATTTGTCAGGCCGGCTACCTCTAGAGCACCGACTGCCGAGGCCACAGGCGGCCAAGAAGTACTCGTCATAGAGCCACTTGAAGCTCGGGACGCAGTTTAGGGGTACTTGCTCTCGTACCCCTGAAGTAGAGTTCACCCTAGTCTCTACTTTGAAGAGTCCTTTGTCTAGGATCTCTTTTTTAGCCTTTGGGGGAACAGGCGGCATGCTGCGGCCGCCTGCGAGGAGAGGCGGATCCCTATTCCACTTGTTAAAACGTTTGTTCAGTTCCGTGTCTGAACCCTCAATGATAAGGAAGGTGTTCCGCCAATCCTTCCATTTGTTCGCCTTACCTCTCGTCATGAGGTAACCCCTATGGCTTGTTAATTGGTACCAGCCGGTACCTCCCGACTTAGGGGTCCAGCTGAGATAGTTCATGTGGGCGAAAGCCTCAAAGCTTGGCTCCACCCCGTACATTTCGCACCCGGCCACATAGCCGAGTACGTTTACCCAAGAGTTGGGGGCTAACTGCCATAACCCCAGATCATACCCATCTAAAATCCGCTGAACAGCCGGATGTAATGGGAAGCGCAGTCCAGCTTTGATGGCCGCCACATAGCAGCCAAAGCAGCCGTCACCATAGCTGGTACCAGCCGGCCAGACGACAGTGTCTTCTGGATCCGGCACAAACAGTAAAAATTCCGGGCCCATTTTGTGGTTAGCAATAAAGCTCGCCACGTTGTCTTGCATGGTTGCAATCCGGCCCCGGGGTACCCTGCAGTAGTAGGGGGTGTTTTCCTCTCTGTAAGAGGCGGATGGCTCCGCCCAATTGTCCCCCTTCTCAACTGCATGAGAAAGTCTCGCCTCTTGTAGGCGGCTATGTTTTTCTTCTGAGCCTGGAGAACTGTGGCCAGAAGAGCTGGACTCAGACTCGTCCTCTGACGAGTCCGAGGAGGACGACTCCTCCCCTCTCCTAGAGGGGCCCGCCTCCTCTCCCTTAGAAGGAGCAGGAGGAAAATTAGACATGTCAACAGTAAGATGGGAAGGGAACACCTTGGCCCCTCTCTCAGAACTGTCGGCTTGACAGTCGCCTCGTTCTACATCTGGCGCCTGGTCAGATGTTTCACTAAGGAGCACCCTTTGGGAAGAGCCGTCTGAGTTTGATATCATAGCAGTCTGTTTCGTTCTGGCCATCACGTTCTGCATAGACACAGATACAGTCGGACTTTGTATAAAGGGCAAAGATGGGTCCAGAAAAGGGCAGGCGGCACTCCTAGTCCTAGATTCAGCCGTCCCCGGTGACCGGCTGATCACTAACTTAGGTCGTGTCGTGTGCTTCCATGGTGCCATTTCAAAAAATAAAAAGAAAATTAAGAGTAAGAGAACTGAGTTACCTGAACGAGTGACGGTTGATGAAGTCCTGGAAGTTCGGGTCAGTCGGCTTGTCAGAACAGGCGGTAGGCAGAAAAAGTCCGAAATGTCAGAGCAAGTTCAGGGGTCGGAATGTTCTCGCAAAGTTCTCAAATGTGAAAATGACCGAAGTCAGCACTTCCTTTTATAGGCAAAGTGAGAAGGCGAAGGGTCACTTCCAAATTCAAAATTTGGGCGGGAAAATCTCTCGGCCGTTTGCAAGGTGACACCTGTAGCAGGCCGTCGCCTGTCACCGTGCGACACCTGTCACAGGCGACACGTGACCAGTCACGTGCCACCTGTGAGGGGCAAATAATTAGGGGATTTTTATCCACCAATCACCGTCAGACAAGTGGACCAACCAGGTTCCGCCACGTGTCCTTCACGAATGCCAACGGGAGCCTGCCACGTGTCAATCACAGATACGTCCTCTACGGACCAATTAAGACACGCCACGTGTCCACTCATGCCAAATGGGAAAACCGGCCATCAAGGCCCAATCCAGTTTAGAGGCCCGATCAGCCCTAGGTTTACTTTAAACCTAGAGAGTTGCACGCTTCTCAAGGCTATAAATACTTAATTAATCCTCATTAGTTAGGTAATCGAACAAATCAAAAGAACTCAAGCAGAGAAGAACAGAGTGATTACGGAACATCGACAACTGGCTAATCTCGCTAACGACGCAGATTACCAACACTAAGCACTCTCACCTAGAGAGATCTTATTACTTTAATTTCCGTATTAATTACTCCTTAATCAGGTACTAACTTGACCGTTGGAGGCGGAGCTCTCAGGAGTCTCCGTTATTTTGCAGGTACAGGCGTCCGGTTCCAGTCTCGGAATTGTAACTCTCCCGCAGGACATCAGAAAACCCCGAAACACATCTAATATAGTCTCTCAGAGATTCATCCGGTCGTTGCTCTACTGCCATCAATTCCCCCGAAGTCCTTTGTCTCACACTGTTGCTGATATATTGCCCAACAAACATCTCTGTCAGTTTCTTAAAGTTGTCTATAGTTCCATTTCCTAGGTTGTTAAACCAATCTGCCGCTGCCCCTGTCAAAGTAGTCGGAAAAACTTTGCACCATACAGCGTCCGAATTTGTATACAAGATCATGTGCCCTTCATAAGAGGTTATATACCGGCCTGGATCCCCTCTTCCATCATATCGACATGTTGGCATCTTTATCTTTTCCATAGGCTGGTCTAAGTTCCCTTGTGTAAATGGCGATGCCCTCAACTGGACTATCGTTCGCACTGCCCCTTGCTGCTGATTTCCGGTGCTTACAACGGGACCTGTAGATTGAACTTCTGACTCCCATTGAGTCGGTTGTGACCTTATCGACGACCTGTCATGTCGACGCCTCTGTGAACTACTAGCCCGATTTGATTGGCTACCATGACCAATAATCGGCACCCCTTCCCCATCTTGGGTTGCCCTAGCCTCCTTCCTTTTTCTACTCATGGCACTCATTACCCTCGCTGCTGTTTCGAGTTCTTCTGGCGTGAACTCAGCCATTGGATCCTGATCCCCTTCTCCTTGACCTTCTAGGGTTAACGACATATGGAAATGGTTACCTTCTAAAGTATGGGTTTCATCTTCAATTTCAATCTCCGGATTCGGTACCCCAGTTCCCACTCTAATTGTCCGATTAACTACCTTCTCGGCTATTGGCGTACTCTAGTTTTCAGGCATTTTTCTTTTTTTTTTTTTTTTTTTTTGTTGTTGTAGGATGTGAGGTTCTTAGGCGATAGAAGCAATTATGCTGCTTCCCCTCCTTCTAGCGCCAATTGTTCCTGCAAGGATCCGACAACCCGATTCAAAAGTCCAAAGCACAAGTATGCAACCCGTTAAGCTCATATCGGCCAGAAGTGAACCTACACAAAGAGAAAGGATTAGCTAACCCTGGGGTATTCCAGGGATAACCGCTTCGATGACAAAGTCAGTTTGTGATGAAGAAAAAGAATTTAGAGAGAGAAAGAGAGAGATAGAGAGAGAGAGAGAGAGAGATTGTCATTAATTACCTTCATTAATGGCTCCTAACCTACTATTTATAATAAATACCAAGACAGGTGGCTACAAAGCATGCAAAGCCTTTCTTGCCAAGTGTCAACCTGTTGTTGCCACGTGCCGAATACCGACAGGCCGATATGCCTGCTTTATCAAACATATCTGTCCATTTATCAGCTCTTCTAGGTTCAGGTCCGTATTTGTAAAAGATGTCGGCCCATTTTACATATCTTCCCATACATATATGGTTGCTAGATGCTAATATACGAGCCACGAAATAGCTTAGTTCAGACTTCAGAAATTCAGAAGTATGTATACTCGACTTATAATTTGAGGTGTCAATTTTGATGATCGGATCGGGTCTGATGAGGTCGGGTCAATTTTTAAAGTTGAGTCTTGCTAAATTATTATTTTCACGTAAATTTAAATCTGAATCAGATATTTCTCGGATCGATTTTAAATCGGGTCGGGTATTGTTTTGCCGCCTCTACTTATAATACGGAGTAGAGGTAATTGTAATAAATGATGGCTTTTGTTTTCCAACTCATCTGATTTATCCATGATAAATAATACTTCGTATGTACTAGCCAGTCTAGCCTTTAGCCTGGCGTGATTAATTAGTACGAAGTATGAATTATAGTACATTATACGAAGTATAAGGTATTTTGAGTTAACAAATGGAGTGTTAATGGTTACAGCATAAGAGGCATGCACAATTCTCATGAGGAACATTTTTGTTGCCACATAAAGCCCAAAGTATTGTAGATAACATTCGAAGAAATAGCCCATTAGAATTGGTACATGGATACATGGTCTAATGGGCCCAATACCCTCTAATTGTGGTTTTTGTGTTTCTTTTCCATACCATTCCAGAAATTTGTACTCGTAATAAAACATCAATCAACAATGTCTTGATAAATTCGTAGTTTCGTACTCCATATCAAATTATCAATGTGTAATTTGAAACAATAAGAGGGGAGACATAAGGCATGTTCTAATTTACCGAATTGAACTGAGATGAAATAAACTGAACTAATTGTAGATTTACTTAATTGAATTGATCAAACTAAGTTGAACTGAATTGCTTATGAGAGAAGAATATTAAGAACTGAATTGAATTGAAGGAGTTGAACTGAACTGAAATTAAGCTGAAAAGAACATGTCCATATTGTAGGGAATTTTTCAGAATAAGTCTTTACTTTTGGAAAAGAAGATTACATTCATATTTCAAGTTAGTTGAAGCAACGAGTATAAGAAGTATGGAGTGATATGTTTGCATAAAATTATTCAAATTGCACTATGAAAATAACAATACTGCAATATGTATATTTATAATTAATGTGGATATAATGCTTAATTCAAATTTTTATTTTGATATACTATATGGTTACTACATTATATTCATACTAATAAATTTTTTTATCCTTCAAATAATTTTATTATTATTATTATTATTGTAACAAAAATTCATTTATGCTGCACAACAACATAGGCTCAGTATGCAATAGGAATTATAGGCAAATGGTGGACATTTTGCCTTACATAATTCGGTTGTACAATTAACTATGTGAATATTGCAACGAGGTCCTACTCCTCCTACTCCAATATCTTCAGCTTGCATCACTTTATTAAATCTTGAGCTCATAACACTTGTACCTACAATCATGAATAATACTTAGTATAAATTAAACTATAATACTCCATATTAATATTTTTTTTTTTAAAAAAAAGCATTACAATTTATTTTAAATTATTGATCAACTTAAGTAATTAATTAGATAGTTTTTTTTGTACAAATTTTTGTAGAAGACTGTCTGACGGTTAGTAAATTGTGGACCACATGCCACATCACCCTTCTTCTATCAAATTGGCATACTACTAAGCAAGTGTAAGATAATTTGATAGGAGGCTAGATGATATTTTTGACAAAAAAAAAAAAAAAAAAAAAAAAAACCATATAATTTTGAAATTGACTAGAAATGTATAATTTTCCTATAATTACAAGCTACGAAGAGTCAACACATTCACCTAATTTATTGCGTGTGCGGTGTGTCACACCGTGTGACAAGCTCACACACATCAAAACGTTGACCGGGTAAAATCCTAATAATCGAGTAACCCCCAACAATCGACCGGGTAGCCCCAGTCACACAGTATGGCCAACCACATATGTAACTTCGTGCACACGATTATATTTTAAAACTAAATTAGTTTTTTTTTTTTAAAAAAAAAAAAAGAAACGGTGGGATTAATTTACTAATCAAGATAATTCAAATAATTCAATTACAATATCTCTTTACAGAAAAAAAAACGAAAATGATAATATATTACGATATCAATTTCAACACTTACCACAATACAAGACAAATAGTAGCACCAGAATGAGAGGCACAAATGAATTCTTTCCAGCCATATGATGAAGTAAACTTGGAGCTTTTGATTTTTTTATTTTATGGGGTTTTTAATCAAAGTTAATACTTTTTTTTTGGTGCAATGCTAGTCTTCATACTTTAAATGTGAACAATATCTTTTATTATGGAAATTATAATACTTACCTTTTTTGTTATAATTGTTAAAACTATATATTAAATACTGAATTTACATAATATGGAGTATAAATGTTTGATTATGATAATATATATACCTTATATATTTATATATACAATGTATATTTTTTTTTGAGAAAATTGTGAAAAAAGACCTTTTAAATTATCGACTTTTTGAAAAAGGACCTTTTAAGTGAAAACTTGTGAAAAAGGACCTTTAAGTTGTATTTTTTTTTTGTATGGGGTACTTAGGTGAGCTTGCGAGGTGGTCAACACCAAAGATCCGGCGTTGACTATCACATGTTAATCACGTGACCTATTTTTTTAAAAAAATTAAAAATTCCCCAAATTTCCCTCATTTCCCGACCTCAGTAAGAATACTATATGAAAGGGTTAAGTCGAGAAATGAGGGAAATTTGGGAAATTTTTTTAGTTTTTTCTTTTGTAAAAAAGACACGTGACTAATACGTGATAGTCAACCTCGAAGCTCCGGTGTTGACCACCATGCAAGCTCACCCAAGTACTCCATACAAACAAAATACAACTTAAAAGATCTTTTTTCACAAGTTTTCACTTAAAAGTCCTTTTTCAAAAAGTTGACCACTTAATTAAAAGGTCCTTTTTTTACAATTTTCTCATTTTTTTTTAGGGAAATATATACAATGTATATGAATATGATCACTATATGCAATTTTGTATGTCTTTATCTTTTTTTTTTTTTTTTTAGGGAAATATATACAATGTATATGAATATGATCACTATATGCAATTTTGTATGTCTTAATCTAATCCTTATATCTGAATTTATTTATTTTTGGAATAAAGTGATTGGAACATTTCTTTTGATTATGTTCGTAATTTCATCTACAGTATGGCCCATTAAATTTTTCTTCAACCTTAATATATGAATATGACTCACATTAGACAAGGGTTATGTTGCTCTCAATTTCGATTTTCAAGTTGACGAATTTTAATTTTCTGCTATCGATCGATGACTAATTCCACTTCATATTAATTCATACATGATATCGATCAAATGATCAATTAATTTGTCTAGCTACTTGTCATGTTGCAAGGAAAATTCAACAAGTCACCACATACATGCATCTTATAATAAATAGGGTTCCAAAGCCCTCAAATTAAAGAAATGCAACTTTATTTATTCTTCTGTCCTCATACGTTTATTTTCAGTTCAATTCAGCCCAGTTTAGTTCAGCTCAGCTCAGTTCAGCTCCTAATTTCCTTCTCTTATAAAATATTCATTTCATTTCAGTTTAGTTTAGTTCAGTTCAGCTCAGTTCAGTTCAGTCAATGAGAACATGCCCTAAGTATACAACTAGCGTGCTTTTACTTTTGTGACCAAAATACAATATGAAACTTTCTATTTTCTTTGTCTTTTCTCTCCTAGTTTCTCTGATCTTTCTTTGGCGAATATTGCTTTTAATTTGATTACTGTGTAGGAGATTTGAGCCTACCTAGTGGACCAGTAGGGTACTCTTGTAAAGATCCTGCTAAAGTCATCGTAGATAATTTTGTGTAGGAAAATTTGTCTAAAAGGTATTTATATATTCATTTCTTTGTGAAGGACCTTATATGTTCAAAATGGTGAAGAAGGTTCTTCTAAGCTAAGTCACTTTTGTTGTGAGGAGGGACCTTGATGTTGAAATATGACCATTGACTTTACTTCTCCGGTGTTGACCATCACGCACGTGGCACGTGATCGTGAAGACACTAAAGAAGATTTTTGGAGGCACTAATTAATCCATTAAATATATGTACTCCACTGTTTTTAAGCCATGTTTGAACTATTACAACTATATTTTCTAATTACATGCATATATGCATGCATAGTATGTAATCGTATTAATTAAGTTGGCATAAGGAGAATAAACTGAGGGCGTGTTATTTATTTCTGTCTTTCGGATATTTCAAGACAATAAATGTATGAAATATTTATTTGAGAAAATTACTTTGTCATGGCTAATCAGTAATCAATCATCTACTCCATTCGTATTTTTCAATTCAAACACTTGTACTTTGTAGTAATAATGCTCATATACTACTGTACTTTCAACAAAATGTTGGTTGGTGTTTAATTTATAGTTTGCACAAATTATACTCCGTATAAGGAATAAAATAAACAGTGATGCATGTGAGATATTGTTAAGTTTTCTCTTATCTCAATCTATATCTTCCAAAATTCAACATTTACTATTCTGTTATTCATAATTAAAGATATATACGTTGCATTATTTAATGGTAAAAGTTAAAAGTTCACTGTTGCCAAGGGAGAAAATCAAATTATGTACTTTGTAAATTAAAAGATTTTTCACCTTATAGTAGTATTTTTAAAAAAAAATATATGTGACAAGTTTTGATCTGTAAAAATCAATTTTAATTAAAAGAATTAAAGTTTTAATTAGTTAACGTCAATTACAACCACACTTAACTAGTAAAAGAATTTCAATTTAGTAGAAATTTGCGATATTAAAATCAATAATTTTTAAGGGTTTTCATTTATAAGGACTAATAAAGTTTCATGTCTAGGCTAGATTATTTACACCAATATTTTGTTCTAAGAAAAACACCTCAGAACGGAAATAGGGTACGTAAAACAAATTTTTGACGTCAGTACGTACATGATATTATCATATGATATACTTTGTATGGCATACAAGAGTATACCTAATACCTTTATGAGACCCCCAAATCCATGGAATTAAAACTGCATATTCATAAATAATGTACGTCGTAATTTCTGCAAATTTTGATGCATGCAAGACTTTGATGAGGTCCTCGGCTGTAATAATAGACTTATTTTCCTTTATATAATTTTCAAATCCTGATATAATTAGTCAATTAAGAGTTAGTTGTACCATCATATTTGGATCAGTGATTTTTTCTTTGGATAGAGTCATCAGTCTTGCACATACTAGGATCAAATTAATTTGGGCTAAATTGTCAATTCTACTATTTAATGATGTAGATTACCCAACAACAACAACAAATAGAGGCCTTATGTTGGTCGTTGTTTAGGTGTAAACAATTACGAGTAAAATTCAACATGGTTGAATAACATTATACTTTGTATTAATCACGTCATAGAGTCATAGCTCTGTTTACGTCGTATGATTTTTTTCACGTCTATAAAAGAAGTATAATGTTATTTACAACGATTAATTAGACATTTGCTACTCACAATTTATATCAAATCGTTGCAATTAATTTGAAATGAAAGTAGTATATATAAGAAAAATATCAAGGTGGCTTGGTGTCCAATCTTTGTACTACGGAGTATTAAATTATTACAGAGTATTACATTACCATTTCTCACCTTGTGTTCGTGAAATTGTGAATTATTTCAAGAAAAAATTTCAAATTATGTTTACCTTATTATGTGAATATCATTTTAATTTTTAAACAAAAAAAAAAGTTCAAAATTACACCGTCGTATGAATTCGTTATGGTCAAATATTATTGGTTGGTCGCTAAAGACACCTAGTGACATAAAGTCATGAACGAACTTGGTAGCTAAAGACACATTTCAATCATATTGTACGTATTTAGTAGACACATTTCAATGCAAAATTTGGCACGGACGTGCATTCTCTGTTCGAATCAACACAGATAACTCGTAGTAGAATAGCTATAACTTCCTCGTTTCTGATCAGAATTAAGCTTATGATCTATCGTTGAAAAGCTTTTGAAACAAGGTTTCACCTCCAATTTGAATTGCCTAAAAACTCTAAGTAGTTTGAGAGATATGCCTAGTTGAAGTTCAACCATCCAATGCTTCCTTGCTTAACACAAGTAATTCATCCCCTTAAAGCAAGTTTAGCCCCAAGGTGTTCTCTTTACACATGTGGGTAATGGAGCTCATTGAAGCTGTGCATGTAAAATTTATGTCAAAAACCATATTATTGATGCATAAACATCAACTAGTTTTATATGAGTAATAATAATTTTTACAACAATGTTGGGAATTGATAGGCGTGTAAAGGATTCTCAGTTGCTATCTCAGTTAATTATCTGATTAATTGATTACCACTTAAAGGTTATAAGTGACATCAGTAATTACATCGAATTGAAAAGTCCCTTTACGTCATAACACACATATGTAGGAAAGTCAACAAAGTAGTAAATTACAACCTACCCATATAAATACGCTTACAAACCCCTCAAAATGAATATATCTCAATAAACGAATAATATTAAAACACCCTTGCTAGCATATAACCAATTAAAGTCATTTCCAAAGATGAATTTACTTATTTTTTCCGTTCTTTCTCTCCTAGTATCTACATCTTATGCTAATATTATTCAATCCGACTATTGTGTTGGAGACTTAAGCCTACCTAGTAGTCCGGCGGGATATTCTTGTAAGAATCCTGCAAAAGTCACAGCTGATGATTTTGTTTTTTCAGGTTTGCGAGTGGCTGGTAACATCGCAAAGCCTTTTAAATCGGGTGCAAGTACCGCATTTGCCCCTCAGTTCCCGGGTTTGAATGGTATGGGTATTTCCATCGCACGAGCAGACTTGGAGGTAGGCGGGGTTGTACCAATCCACACACATCGAGTGTCTGAGCTTATCATCGTTGTAGAAGGAACAATAATTTCAGGGTTTATCGACACAAATAACACTGCATACTATAAAACTTTAACCAAGGGAGATATAATGATCTTCCCACCAACACTGCTACACTTCCAAGTTAATGTAGGATCAACGCCGGTTCTTGCGTACGCAAGTTTCGCAAGTGAAAATCCTGGTATTCAAATTGTTGACACTGCTTTGTTTCAAAGCAGTCTACCCTCGGAATTGATTGAGAAGGTTGCCTTGCTAGATGATGCACAAATTAAGAAGCTCAAGAAGATGTTTGGTGGCACTAATTGATCTATTATTCTTAGGGACCAATTCTCTTAAGTTTTAGTTGGACTTATTTTATATTTTATATACATACATAGAAAAAATAATTGATCAAACATTAATTTCAGGTCACTTTTCATATGTGTAATTTTGTTACGTAGTATAATGTTTGGACTTTGGAGTATACTCTTCCAATTCAGTGTTTGGTTTTGCTTTCTGAAGATTAAGTTTAGCTCCGTTTGGACCGTTTCTAAGCTACTGTTACTATATGAATCATATTATTATGTTGACTGATTTTCGTGATAGAGAATGAGATAACTAGGATTCACTTCCGTCACTAGATCACCCTAGAATCATTAGGAATTTTTTGGTGTGTTTGCAATTTTCTTAAGCTGAAGCCTTCCTTCTTTGAGGGTAGTAGGATTTTTTTTTTCTTTTTTGTTTTTTTATTTGCATAATCTTGAGTAGAATTTGTTATATATACATCCAACTAACCCAAGGTTAGTTTTGTTGTTCATTTAATGATTAAATAAAAAACATTAATCAAAATGAAAACAAAAATACTTATGAGTGTACAGTAGACGTAGACCAAGGTGTGTCCTACTTCGTCTTAGGATTTTTTTTTTTTTCGTGAATTATGCTAATATGGGCAACAATAGCTAAGTTCAGACCAGTGGCGATTTCAGTATGGGTTCAGCTGAACCCATACTGGATTCTGGAAAATTCTGACTAGTTTAATTAAAAAACTAATATTTATATATAATACAATGCCCATATTTATGTTGGTAATAATATCTTTACATTGGTTGTGGCCTCGTGGGTTCGAAACCCCTAGCACCCATTATTGTGTTTTTTGTTGGTGTTTTTGCAACTCATCTGACTTCTCAATTCTCATCATAATCTAAGACAGAGTACTTCGTATTTTTCATACTTTCTACTATATGTTTAATGTACTAGTTTTATGATTAGTGCGATCAATTTGTATGGATCATATTATATATATGAGTAATAACGTATTACGAGTTAAAATGGAGAGCAATATGGGTACAACATAAGCTTAGCTTGCACCATTCTCACGGGAAACATATTTGTTGTAAAGGTGATCAACTATGACTTAAAACCCACGAATCTAATCCGACCTGAAAAAGGACGGATTTGGCAAATTCAATAACATTTATTTAGTTAAAAATCCAAACTCAGGCTAAAAAAAAGCTCGAATTTGGATATGAGATATGAATGCTTGACTTGACTGAACCAAATTTTTTTATCACCCGGAGTCAAGGTGGGGTGTCGGCGGCGCCACGCGCTCAGTTTCAAGAGTAGTACGGCCAAAAGTTATACTATTTGGGAGAATTTGTAAAATATATTGTTTCCATTGAGAATGTGCAATTTTACATCCTAATGAGAAATCCTCTAAAAAAGTTATTAAATACTGAAGTTTTATATATGGAGTATAAATGTTTGATTTATTTCACATTTAAATAGTTTCTTTCCTTTTTATAAATATATATGTATTTTGCCTCGAAAATATATATATATATGTATTTATTATTTGACTTTAAATAAGTGAAAATAAAGTGGGTGAACAAATGAAAACATGGCTTTTGCTGTAAAAAAAAGTACGTGAAAATGAAGTGAATAATGTACTATACGTAATTGTTGCAAAATTCTCATGCATGCACGCCATGCAAGACTTTGACGTCCTCGGCTCTAATAGTACGTAGACTTATTATTTTCCTTGATAAAATTTCCAAATCATAATTTTTAATTTTTATTGCTTTGAAAATTATTTAATGAATTATGATTACAAAATCAACTGGACGCTTCTACAAACCACTATTTATATAACCTATTAATTATTGTTTGAAGCTAACATAATTTTTTTTGCACTTCCTACTCTTCTTGATGCCCCTTAAAATATAAAACCTCTTATAATCAATCCGCACTATTAAAACAAACCTAATTTAACGAAATAACAAGAATATATCATTAAAATAAAGCCTAAATGTATAAACCTTATAACCTACACTACTACAAAAATGGCCAAAGAGACCGGTCCAAATTAGCCAAAGAGACTGTCTTAGAGGCGGTCTCTAGCACAATGGTCTCTTTGGTAAAGAGACTGCTTTATTAGAGGCGGTCTCTAGAATGAGAAAGCTAAGACCACCTCTTAAATACAAGCGGTCTCAATTTTTAGGAAATTGAGACTGCCTTTATAAGAAAAGCGGTCTCTGTTTTAAAAAAACTGAGACCGCATGTCTTTAATAAGCAATCTCTTTCTTGAGAAAAGTGAGACTGCTTTTCAACTCAACGGGTCTCTTTGGTCTCATTTTAAATAAAAAAAAATATTTTTTTTTTATAATTACTCGTACAATTCATCGATATTAACATCCATAATAACTGATTTAATTTTATTTATTTATTCCATTGTTGAATCAGAAGTTAAAAAATAAGAAGTAAAAAAATAATTCTTGTATTTCATACACTCTAAAAATTATGTACATTTTACAGATATGAATGAAAATTCAATACATAAATAAAAATAAAATTTTCCGGAAATGATGACTATAAAATTCCCAAATCTTCTATTGCAGATTTCTTCAGTTCAAACTTGAAAATTGAGAGATCGTTACCTACAACCACAAATACAAACGCAAATATTATTATCCTGAAAATAAAACATAATAAGGAACAGATTGAAAATGAAAAATCAATTAGTTTAAAATGAGATATAAAATAAAATTCGTTTACAATAAAAAAAATATGAGAAATTGTTCAATTTAACTAACGAAATACGAGAATTAGTTTAAAATGATATTGAACACAAAATCAAAGCAAGAAAAATATACTAATATCAAAGACATCCTAATAAAGAACAATTCGTCAAGAAATTCTCAAAGGAATAAAAAAATACAAGAACTTAAATCTAAAGCGCTAAAATCGAAATTGAAAATGGAAACAAAAATAGAAAATCAAATGCAAAATTAATAAAGACGAAAATTACTAGATCTGACTAAGAAAGGTGTTTTTAAATGAAAATATCATAATAAATTGGCGAAAATAGGTTTTGAAACAAAAATATTTATAAGCAAACAAACAATCTACTTTCATGGCTAAACAAAAATTCGAACTAATTATTGTTTTTTAACAATAAAAAAGGATGTAAAAAGGCAATAATTATAAGAAATTTAGATTTTTCATCAAGAAAAACCGAATAAGGTGAAGATTAACACTTAATAACGAAAAATAATACAAAACTCACCTTGGCAATATTAGATCTTGAAATTTTGAAACAATAGAGTGAAGATTGAGAAAGAAGTAAATGATGTAAATTTCATTTTATTTTGTGCGAGATTCGTTTGAGAAACCAGAAAAATGAGGAAGATGGATCAAGATGAGAGGAGAGAGAAGAGAGAGAAAGAAAATCAGAAATGAAATGAGGAGGGTGAAGAGCGGCGGAGGACAAAGTGAGAAAGTGAAAAAGTTCTAGGGTTTGGGACTTAATTAATGGGCTTATGGCTGCCTACGTGTATATGGGAAAATCAATTCGAGAGACCTGTTATTTAGAATAACGGGTCTCTCTAATTTCTCACATTAAAAAAAAAACATTCAAGAGACCGGTTATTATAATTGACCGGTTTCTTAGTTATTACGTGAGACCTGTCATCTAAAATGACGGGTCTCTCTATATTCCTCGATTTTTTAAAAAAATCCCAAGAGACCTATTTTCTTTAATGACGGGTCTCTTTGATATTTCGAGAGACCTGTCAACCAAGATAATCGGTCTCTCCTCTATAAGAGACCTGTTATGCACTTAACCGGTCTCTTAATTTGGGTCTCTTTGGCCATTTTTGTAGTAGTGCTAATAACAAATCAGGCTACCGTGTATGACAAGAAAATAAATTATGCAAATGTGAACCAATGATAAACTAAGCTAATCCAATTATTCGACCAGCTAATTAATAATCTATTTTATTACAAAATCAAGGATGATTCTATTATGTCAATTCTCAAAAAAAAAAAAAAAAAAAAAAAAAAAAAAAAAGGCACCATTACATGCTGATATGGCATGTTATGATTGGTCAATTTTTCCTTTATTTTTAAAAAGTTAAAATGTACTATAATGTATGTATAACTGTAAATGCATGTATTTTGAAAAATACATCATTATTGTATTTGAAAATCTATTTTAATTTTTTAAAAATAATTTTTGAAAATTAAAATTTAGGAAATAAAAAATTCATCATGATTTAGCACCTTGCGAAATAAAAACATGAGGTTACTGATTTTTTTTTTTTCTAAATTTCATTAGTCAAACTTGAACCCTCCAAAGCACAGACTCTAAATTAACAGCAAGTATACTGTATCTGATAGAGTATAAAACATATTCTTGGGCCTCAACCATAAGCTTATGGTTGAGGCCCAAGAATATGTTTTATACTCTATCATTGGTTGAGTTGGTCCTATAACATGGTATCGGAGCCAGCGTGATACAAAGGTCACGGGTTCGAATCTCATCCAGCCCCACTTTCAAGTGGAATATTAAGCGCTGGGTATGAGGAGGGCCCATGCTGCATCCACACTTCTAGCCCAAACGGGCTCTTGTGTGAGGGGGAGTGATAGAGTATAAAACATATTCCTGGGCCATAAGCTTAAGTTTTTGGTTGAGATGGTCCACTAACAGTATCCCCATTCAAACAAACCTCAAATTGCAGCCAATTTTTCTAAATTACACCTTCCCAATTTCCGGCCACCACAAACCCCATAAAACAGCCAATTTTGCAGCCAACAACAACCTTGGTGCCCAACCAAGCAAGCCTAGGAGCAGCTCAATCTTAACTCCACCAACCACCAATTCCAAAATATGCCGCAATACATGTATTAAAATGAATACATAATATAAATACAATTTTTATGCATTATGGACATTAAAAATTATTCAAAATGAAAATCAAAATGTTAAATATAGGCCAATTAATTACCACGTCACCATATTGTGGTACCTTTTTCAAAAAATGACATTGTAGAATTATTATGAAAATATAATGACAAAAAATAAGTCAAAACGCGGAGTAATGCATACACAAATGATCGTAACAAACATGCTAATATTCTTTTCCTATGCACAAGGTAATCTAATTGTTTATTTCCATTCTAATTGAATTGGTTTACTAATCTCTCTTCGTCTTTATTTATTGTTAATATAACGGGAACATATGGAGGGATCCTCTGTTTTATAATGTTACTATGTTTATATATTATTTTGGGAGTTTTAAAAATATCTACTCATATTGAATATATTCCATTTTAAACTTATTTTTTTTTTGGAATTAATTGATTGTGGATTGATGACATGACTCTATCTATGGAAAACTAATTTTGGGCGTTTTAAAAATATCTACCCATATTGAATATGCAATTATGAATTAGGCTTTTCCAAAAACAAAAAAAAAAAATTATCAACACACTTAAATAAGGTAAACTAATTATGAATGATTTTGTACTTTAAAGTTAGATTCCAAATATTTTTCGTTTCGTTTCGTTTCTTATCTTATGTGCTTGACTCTATATGAGACTATCATATGAAAACGGAGGGAGTAATACATTTAAGGGGTCTTTTACCAAAACGGCTAGTTTGACAAAAATATTTACCAAAACGGCTAATTCTAAAATTTAATTCCCAAACTAGCTAAATTTATTGATTTGAAAGGATATTATTTATTTTTTATTATTTCCATTGAACCGGTTCGGTTCAGTCCGGTTCGGTTCACCTTTTTTTTTTTGGGTTTTATTTTTATTTCCTTAAAGATTTTGTTAAGTTGGAAAATTTAAGCAGTTGATTCGTGATATATTAACGTAAACAGTTGCAAGAACCCTAATTTCAATAAAAAAAAAAATTTAAAGCCCTAATTTTTCATCTTGATCAAATCAATCATAAAAATTTGAAATTTCAAATAATATTGTTCTATCAAGACTACCACAAATTTATATGACGATAAGAAATTTCAAGGTATTGTTCATTTTTTCATGTCTATTAATGTCGGCTAATATGATTTTTTTTTTTTTTTTTTTGTTTAATGTGTATGATAAATAAAATTTACATATATTTATGTGATTATAATGGCAGATTAGACAATGGATGTGTTCGGAGAACAATCTGCTACTCGATTGCTTGATCTTGTTAGTCATTCTTGCTCCTCTGATGTGAATATGGATGAACTTATCTCGTACATAGTGGCTAATGAGGTTCCAATGCTCAATAATGAGATCACAAATAATATTGAAGAGAATAATATTGAAGTTCTTGAGTCTGAATTTGATATTGAATATGAAGAGCCTCACATTCTGATTTTATTGATCATGTGCACTTTGAATATGCTGAGAATTACGAATTTAGTTCTTCTCGAGATGTTAGCCTTGATTATCAATTGCACAAGGGTCAAGAGTTTGGTGACAAAGATAAACTTATTGATTATGTCACAAGATATGCTATATCTGTGAACCAAACACACAGGGTCATAAAATCAAACAAGAAAGAAGGTGAACCGAACCGGACTGAACCGAACCGGTTCAATGGAAATAATAAGAAATAAATATTATCCTTTCAAATCAATAAGATTAGCTAGTTTGGGAATTAAATTTTAGAATTAGCCGTTTTGGTAAATATTTTTGTAAAACTAGCCGTTTTGGTAAAAGATCCACATTTAAGTGGGAATAGATATATCTCTAATTATTGATTAACACAAATGTACCATTAATTAATTACATCAAATTGAAATATTAAAGTCGATAGATCCCCTTACCATGCAAGCACAATGTATGTACTATGTAGAACGTCAATAGTCTAGTCACCCATCTTAAATCTTATCTTATACAAAGTTACAAACTATTTGTATATAAATAAGGTTACACCCTTGGTTAGCAATCTCCACAATACATACAATCACCAAGCTTAATCTAAGTGGTCTAAATTTCAAAAATGAATTTTCGTATTTTTATCATCTTTTCATTCCTAGTATCTTTCTCTTGTGCTACTATTGTTTCCGACTATTGTGTTGGAGACTTGAGCCAACCAGATGGTCCGGCAGGATACCCTTGTAAGGACCCTGCTAAAGTCACAGTTGATGATTTTGTTTATTCCGGTTTGAGAGAGGCTGCTAATAGCGCAAATTAAACCCTTTCAAACTGGGTGTAAATAATGCTTCTGTTATGGTGGCATTTTCGTAAATAAATCAACAATTTTAGTATATATATAATTATGTCATAAGAAAAATTTGGAGGTGGTGTCCAATTTTTGTACTACGGACAGCAATATATTATCTCACCTTAGAGTCAGGTTCGCAAAATAAAAAAGTAATATTTTAAATAAATGCTAATATTTTCTATTATGGTGTGGCTAGCCGCAAGCCACATCCAAAATGTGTTGATTATGCTAAACTAATTATAAATATATTATTTAAATAAAAAAGGAAAGTTCATAATTACAGAGTCGTATGAAATCGTTAGTGTCCAAATGTTGGTTGGTCGCTAAGGACACATGGTGACATGAAGTCATGAAATTATTTCGATGATATTGTTATGTAATTGGTGGCCACTTTTTTAATTTCAGGTCAATCAGTGTATTTAGCTATTAGCTCAATTCAATTTCATGTTAAATTTTACTTCTTTCGTTCTTTTTTACTTGATCTACTTTGACTTTTACACTATTCATCACTCCTTCTTTGACCGTGTTTTGTAAATAATATGTAAGGAAAAACATATTTATGTTGAATCATTTTGAATTCGTCTCAACAAGTATTATCATAATATATAAATTTTATATTTTTTAATTATGGAGAATTAAAGTTATTAACCGTTAAAGTTTTGCATTGACAAGCGTGATAAAAGAAACAGGTCAAGTAAAAAAGAACAGAGAAAGTAAATATTTAAATTTTGAAATTTCTCCACAGTCTACTCCGATGCATGACATTTAATTAGAATGCTATCAAATTCTAGTATAAATTTTCACTACTAGCTTAGCTTCACTCAATGACTAAATCACTCTTAAAACTAAAGATTATATTGCAACAAATTTAAATTTCTTAAGACGTACCTAAATCTCACCCACTTAAAACTAAAGATTATATTAAGACCTTGAATATTTAATCCAAACTATGAAATAACCCTAATTAAATAAAATAACAAGAAAATCATTAATAAAGCTTACACGTACAAACCTCACCCCTAGTTCAAATCAGGCCAAGGCTACCGTGTGAGATAGACAAGAAGATATAATTATGCGAAGGTGAACTTATTACTTGTATAAACTAAGGGTTCGTTTGGCATTATTGCAGTTTTCAGTTTTTTGGTTTTTTGTATTTTAAAAGTGTATGATATATGTAATATAATGAATAAAAAATTAGTCAAACTTATTAAAATCATGCTAATTTTGAAAACTAACAACAGAAAAGCGAAAACACCTTTTTCTTGTTTCCTGTTTTTGGTTTTTTGTTTTCAAAAAAACTGAAAACTGAAAACAAAAAATAATGCCAAACAAGCCCTTAACCTAATCATTATTCGACCCACATATTAAACTAATTAAAGATCTATTTTAAATCAAAATCAGAGCTACTATAAAGATAATCACATAAAATGAATGCTCCAGCTACCAAAACGCGTGAATAATACGTAAACAAATGAATATGCTAATTTCTTTTCACATACACAAGGTAATCAATCTGATTGTTTATTTCCACTCTAATTGAATTGGTCTACTAATTTATCTCTCGTCTTTATTTATTGTTTTTATCATCCACTAGTTTATACTCCCGTGCCAATGTGCAATGCACAGTTTAAATAAATTCATTGTGATACTTGTTTACAATAAGTTTATTAATAAACTTTTTATCCGTGTATTTTTAGGAGAAGTATTAACAAATGCAAAAATGCCAGATAAATTTACTCATTAGTTGATAAAAAAGGGACACATTTATCTAGAGTAAAAACATTCAAAGAATTAAAAACAGCTTTTTTATACTAGCTAGTATTAAAAAAAAAACTTTGAACTTATAAAAAAATTATGATTTAGACGAGAAATTTTTTTATGATACAGCGACATATGTACTATGGGGACATACATCAACAACATTTTATTTTAAGTTGCATTATACAGGTAGCTAATAGATACTCCATCGGATATGTCCATATAGAGGATGTACTGACTAATTGCAAACTCCATAAATTTTAATTATAGATGATTTATAATAGTGAGCCAAAAAATTCAAACCTATACTCGGAATACAAAGAAAGGTGCAACAAAATATATAATAATATTTTAAAATATTGGGTTAGACTCGAGTGAATATTACACATGTGGTTAATAGAGCTCATTGAAGTCGTGCACGCAAACCATTTTTAAAACCATATTATCCATACTTAAACATCAACTACTTTAATGATTAATTGGGTAATCATTTTAATGATTACCACATCGAATTGAAAAAGTCAACTCCATTAGATAGAACACGTATGTAAGAAAGTCAGTAAATTAGTAAATTATAACCTACCCATATATCTTGTCTTATATTCGTTGAGTATTAGAGTGTATATAAATAGGCTTACAAACCCCTCAAAATGAATATGTCTAAATAAACGAAAAATAATAAAAACACCCTTGTTAGCATTTTCCACAAAAAATACATACACTTCCGAAGATGAATTTGCTTATTTTTTCCGTTCTTTCTCTCCTAGTATCTCTCTCTTATGCTAATATTATTCAATCCGACTATTGTGTTGGAGACTTGAGCCTACCTAGTAGTCCGGCGGGATATTCTTGTAAGAATCCTGCAAAAGTCACAGCTGATGATTTTGTTTATTCGGGTTTGAGGGTAGCTGGTAACAGCGCAAACCCTTTCAAATTTGGTGCAAGTACGGCATTTGTCCCTCAATTTCCGGGTTTGAATGGTATGGGTCTTTCCATTACACGAGCAGACTTGGAGGTAGGCGGAGTTGTACCAATCCACACACATCGAGTGTCTGAGCTTATCATCGTTATAGAAGGAACAATTATTGCAGGGTTTATCGATACAAATAACACTGCATACTATAAAACTTTAACCAAAGGAGACGTAATGATCTTCCCACCAACATTACTACACTTCCAAGTTAATGTAGGATCAACGCCGGTTCTTGCGTACGCAAGTTTCGCAAGTGAAAATCCTGGTATTCAAATAGTTGACACTGCTTTGTTTGGAAACAGTCTACCCTCGGAATTGATTAAGAAGGTTGCCTTGCTAGATGATGCACAAATTAAGAAGCTCAAGAAGATGTTTGGTGGCACTAATTGATATATTATTCTAAGGGACCAATTCTCTTTATTAAGTTTCAATTGTATTTTAAAAAAAAAAAAAAATTATTATAGAAAAAAATAAAATAAAAAAAATTGATCAAACTTTTACTTAGCTTCAGGTCACTATTCATAATTCATATACTAGTATTTGTATACTATTATTCCTTTTTAGCCATTCGTGACAACTACTCCCTTCATATATTTTAATATTTGCTCCATTTTTCTAGGGTTGCACGTACGCAGATGCAAATATTTGAGTATTATTATAAAATAATTGAAAATTAATAATCTATTCATTTAGATGATTTCAACAAACAAAACCCATCCCCGCCCCACTGACATCCCTACAGTGCATCTCATCAAGGTCTTATGTATTGTTTGGAATCACATTGTTTAATTTGTAGGGAATGACGACAATGAGTTAATAATAAAGAATGGTGTAATATTATAGTTGTAAATGGGTAAATTAGTACTGTAATTGAAAAGCAATCCATAATAATATAAATAATATATAGGAGTATAATGCTGCTATCAAATTTGAATTTAGAATTAATCTACTAGCTAGCATGCATGAACACAATGCAAATAAAGAAGAATTACAAATTTTTGTACGTGGCTGGCCACATGGTGCGGCAAGGGTTACTTATAGTGTGTTACTGGTTTTGTCAGGTGTTACTTGTATTCTGGGGTTACTTGTATGGGTATTACTGGTTTTGGTCGGGGTTACTTATAGGGTGTTACTGGTTTTGTCAGGGGTTACTTGTAGGTGTTACTTGTATTATAGGGTTACTTATATGGGTGTTACTGGTTTTGGTCGGGGTTACTTATAGGGTGTTACTGGTTTTGTCGAGGGTTACCTGTGGGTGTTACTTGTATTATGGGGTTACTTGTATGGGTGTTACTGGTTTTGGTCGGGGTTACTTGTAGGGTATTACTGGTTTTGTCATGTGTTACTTATATGGTTGTTATTGGTTTTGATTAGGGTCGGGGATACTTGTAGGGTGTTACTGGTTTGGTATGGGATTTTGGTCTGGAGTTACTCAGAATACAAGTAACACACACGAGTAACCTCACGATACAAGTAACCCATACAAGTAACCTCATAATACAAGTAATACCATACAAGTAACCCCAAAATACAAGTAACCCTAAAATACAATTAACCGTGCCGCACTATGTGGCTTGCCGCACTAAAAAAACCTCTGAAGAAGAATTTAATCTTCCAATCAAAATAATTGCAACAAAATATCCCAAGACGTGCGCACATGCCTAAATCTCAAAAGCTTATATGAAACCTTAAGCGAATGTTTTACCAAATCAAACTAATATAATAAAAATAGCGAGGATATCATTATAATTAAAATAAAGCTTTATACTTATTACTGGCCAGTTACAACTCAGACCAAGGCTACCATATATATATGTTATGGACTTATGGTCCAAATAACAACTATAGAATCATCCCTAATATATATATTTATACGAACATGAAATAAACTAAATAACTAAGTTGATCCGATCAAATATCCGACCAACTAACCAAATCTGTTTTATATCAAAATAAATGCTACGTGTTAGAACATTATTACATAAACATTAGATGGAATTAGAGCTGTCAATTCGGATAAACGAGTCGGGTTTGGGACGGGTAAAAGTGAATTGGGTCAACTCGGGTTGGGTCAATTCAGATTAATTCCATAACCTATGCGGG
Source organism: Chenopodium quinoa (assembly GCF_001683475.1). Classification (NCBI taxonomy): domain Eukaryota; kingdom Viridiplantae; phylum Streptophyta; class Magnoliopsida; order Caryophyllales; family Amaranthaceae; genus Chenopodium; species Chenopodium quinoa. The sequence goes on from NW_018742969.1 coordinate 1,105,355, forward strand.
TTAGGTTTGGGATGGGTCATGCTTGAGTCGGGTCACGTCAGGTCATACTTCTTATCGGGTTTGAGTCGGGTTTAGGTCGGGTTACATTCGGGTCGGTGAACAATAGGTCGGGTTTAATTCGGGTTTTCACGGGTTAGGGTAATTCTCGGGTTCGAGTCGGATTCAGTTCAAGTCAATAATTTGCAGGTTAGAATCAGGTCGGGTCATTCTCGGGTTTGAGTCGAGTTCGGTTCAAGTGAATATTTTGCGGATTATAATCAGGTCGGGTCATTTTCAAGTCGAGTTCGGTTCAAGTCAATAATTTGCGGGTTATAATCAGGTTGGGTCATTTTCAAGTCAGGTCATTCTCGGATTCAATCGGGTTATGTTGAAGTCAATAATTTGCAGGTTACAATCAGGTCGGGTCATTTCCAAGTCAGGTTATATTCGAGTTCAACTAACTATAAATAGATAATTATCATTTTTATCAAACTAATTATTTCCTTTGACTATAATATATATGGCAATATACTAGGGAACTATAGTATATAATTTAGGAAGATAATTATCTCCTTTAACCATACAACAAATATATACTATATTTAACTCTTAAATTTGAAAATGATGCTCCTTTCGTTTTGTTGTCCTGAACCGACTTGGTCTCCCTAGACAAAATAATGCTTTTATCAACAATAAAAAGATGGTCTAAATTGCATTTAAGGTGATTTGAAATCGGGTGATCAGAAACAATTTGGGTTGAATTTAGGTCGGGTCAATAACAAGTCGTGTTGATTTCGAGTCGGGTTAGTAACATATCGAGTTGAATTTTTGAGTCGAGTTAGTAATAGTTATGGTAAAATTCGAGTCGGGTTAATAACAAGTTGGGTTGAATTTGGGTTAGGTCAATAACAAGTCGGGTTGATTTCATTTGGCTTAAATTTGGTCAAGTTAGGAACGAGTCGGGTTGAATTTATGTCAGGTTAGTAACAAGTCGGGTGAAATTTGGGTTTGACTAGTTAAAAAGGGTTTGGGTCAATTCAATTCAACTCGGGTTCGGTGCAACTTAATTAAATTGGCCGTTGTAAACCGGTAAAACATTGCAAGTTGTAAACCGGTAAATTGGTCGTTTAAAAGAAAATTGAATGGTTACACACACCCAATTGGACTCCCGGGGGGTATTAGGGACCATGGTAACCATTTCGGCAATTTTTATTTCCGGGCAAAAAAAGTCAAAAAATTCCAAAATAGAAGGCTAATATACACGCTTTTTGAGAAATTTTGGAGGTTTCGGCGGGGCCCGGTATAGAAAGGTCTTGAAATTCTATGGGATACATCTCGGGTCATATTATGTCGTTTGAAACCATATATGATCATTATATGTTATCATAATTGTTCGTAGTAGGCTTGAGTTAATGAAATTTGTGCAAGTTGTAAACCGGTAATTAAATTTGCCGTTTAAAGGCAAATTGAATGGTTCTACCAACCCAATTAGACTCCCTGGGGTACTAGGGAGCATGGTAAACATTTCGGCAATTATTTTTATTTCCGGACAAAAAAAGTCAAAAAATTCCAAAATTGAAGCCTAATATCCACGCTTTTAGAGAAATTTTGGAGGTTTCGGGGCCCGGTGTCGAAAAGTCTTAAAATTTTAGGGGATAAATTTCGGGGTCATATAATGTTGTTTGGAACCATATATGATCATTATTTGTTGTTATAAATGTTCGTGGTAGGCTTGAGTTAATGAAATTGGTGCCACTTGTAAACCGGTAAATTGGTCGTTTAAAGGCAAATTGGATTGTTCCACCCACCCAATAGGACTCCCTGACGGTATTAGGGACCATGGTAAACATTTCGGCAATTTTTATTTCAGGACTAAAAAAGTCAAAAATTTCAAAATTGAAGGCTAATATCCATTCTTTTTGAGAAACTTTGGAGGATTCGGGGCCTGATGTCGAAAAATCTTGAAATTATAGGGGATACATCTCGGGGTAATTTAATGTCGTTTGGAACCATATATGATCATTATTTGTTGTCATAAATGTTCGTGGTAGGCTTGAGTCAATGAAATCGGTGCAAGTTATAAACCGGTTAATAGGTCATTTAAAGAAAAATTGGATGGTTCCACCATTCCAATTGGACTCCCAAAGGATACTAGGGATTATGGTAAAAATTTTGGCAATGTTTATTTACAAGCGAAAAAATAAAAAAAAAAATCCAAAATTGAAGGCATGGTGTCTAAAAGAGTTGAGATTTAAGGGAATATATCTCGGGGTCATATAATGTCATTTGGAATCATTTATGATCATTATTTGTTGTCATAGATAGATGTTCGTGGTAGGCTTGAGTTAATGAAATCGGTGCAAGTTGTAAACCGGTAAATTGACCGTTGAGAGTAAATTGGTGGTTCCACCCACCCAATTGGACTACCAGATGTATTAAGGACCATGTTAAAAATTTCAGCAATTTTTATTTTCGCGCGAAAAATAGTTAAAAAATTCAAAAATTGAAGGTTAATATCCACGCGTTTTGAGAAATTTTTTGAGTTTCGAGACCCGGTGTCGAAAAGCTTTGAGATTTTAGGGGATACATCTCGGGGTCATATAATACTTTTTTAAACCATAAATGATTATTATAGGTTGTCATAAATGTTCATGGTAGGCTTGAGTTAATGAAATCGTTGCAAGTTTTAAACCGATAAATTCGCCATTTAAAGGCAAATTGGATGGTTCCACCCACCTAATTGGACTCCCGGATTGTATTAGACACCATGGTAAAAATTTAGGCAATTTTTTTACAGGCGAAAAAAGTCAAAAAATTCCAAAATTTAAGGCTAATATCCACGCTCTTTGAGAAATTTTGGAGGTTTCGAGGCCCGGTATCGAAAATCCTTGAGATTTTAGGGGATACATCTCTTGGTCATATAATGCCGTTTGGAACCATATATGACCATTATAAGTTGTCATAAATGTTCGTGGTAGGCTTGTCTTAATGAAATCAGTGCAAGTTGTAAACCAGTCAATTAGTCGTTTATAGGCGAATTGGGACCATGGTAAACATTTCGGCAATTTTTATTTCCGGGCGAAAAAGAGTAAAAAAATTCCAAAATTAAAGGCTAATATCCACTCTTTTTGAGAAATTTTTGAGGTTTCCCCGATATCGAAAAGCTTGAGATTTTATGAGATACATCTCGGATTCATATAAGGAGTTTTGAACCATATATGATCTTTATATGTTGTCATAAATGTACGTGGTAGGCTTGAAATAATGAAATCGGTGCAAGTTGTAAATCGGAAAATTGGTTGTTTAAAGAAAAATTGGATGGTTCCACCCACCCAATCGGACTCCTAGAGGGTATTAGGGTCCATGGTATATATTTCGGCAATTAATATTTCCGGGCGAAAAAAAAGTCAAAAAATTCCAAAATTGAAGGCTAATATCCACACTTTTTGAGAAATTTTGGAGGTTTCAGGTCCTGGTGTCGAAAAGGCTTGAGATTTCAGGGGACACATCTTAGAGTCATATAACGTCTGGAACCATATATGATCATTATATGTTGTCATAAATGTTCGCGGTAGGCTTGAATTAATAAAATCGGTGCGAGTTGTAAATCAGTAAATTGGCCGTTTAAAGGCAAATTGGATGGTTCCACCCAACCAATTGGACTCCCAGAGGGTATTAGGGACCATGGTTAACATTTCGGCAATTTTTATTTTTGGGCAAAAAAAAGTCAAAAAATTCCAAAAATTGAAGGCTAATATCCACACTTTTTGATAAATTTTGGAGGTTTCGGGGCTCAGTGTCGAAAAGTTTTGAAATTCTAGGGGATATATCTCGGGCTACTATAATGCTGTTTGGAACCATATATGATCATTATTTGTTGTTATAAATGTTCGTGGTAGGCTTGAGTTAACGAAATCGGTGCAAGTTTAAATCGGTAAATTGGCTGTTTAAAAGAAAATTGAATGGTTTCACACACCCAATTGGACTCTCGGAGGGTATTAGGGGGCCATGGTAAACATTTCGGTAATTTTTATTTCTGGGCAGCAAAAAAAAGTCAAAAAATTCCAAAATCGAAGGTTTATCCACAGTTTTTGAGAAATTTTGGAAGTTTCGGGACCCGATGTCAAAAAGTTTTGAAATTCTAGAGGATATATCTTGGGGTCATATGATGCCATTTGGAACCATATATAAATAGGGTTACAACCACCTCAAAAATAACAATGCATGTTAGAGAGATATGAGATATCGGAAAATATATGTGTTGACAAATTAGAGAGGAAATAGAACAGTATGGCTTGTTTTTTTTTCATCGATAGGTAGAGTATTTATACAAAACCTACGCTCATAAAATAGAAAACAATATTCCTAAAAAAATATATATACTAACCTAGCCATAAACCTAAAGATATATTCTCTAAATAATATCTTAACATAAAATAAACCTAAATATATTATTCTCTTAAATGATATCTCATATCTCTCTAACAATGCAAGCTATGAAAATAGTGTAAAAAACAATATAACTCCCTTCGTTAGCATTCTCCACAATACATACAATCACCTAGCTTAATTTATCTAAGTGGTCTTTCAGAAATGAATTTTTGTATTTTTATCATCTTTTCATTCCTAGCATCTTTCTCTTGTGCTACTATTGTTTCCATGGTCTTTAATAAAAATTGAAAGCTATTCACAGGCTCATACACCATGTCACCATGCAAAAGAAAAATCAAGTTTGATAAATTTATTCCGTTTCTTTTGTCCAATGATGTAAATATGCGTATCCTCTCATTAAAATTGATGTTACGAAACTTTGTACCAAGTTCATATAAGTGTAGATAAATCATGTCTATATAATTGAAATCGAATATCCCTTCTTTCACTTAAACAGTAGTAACTCCTAAATTTGTAACATAGGTATTACGATTACCTCATAAAAATTTAGAACTACTCGTATGATTTGGATCTTACTCATTAACTCTAATATTAACTCACCTAAATTTTTTCTTCTTAATCAATCTCCATGCACACTACAACAACAACGACAAAAACAAATTTTTAGCCTCAAAACGATTTAAGACGGTTAATATGAATTATCATAAGATTAATTAGTACTAGGTAGCATATTTAGAGAACAAGAAACATTACTCATAAAAAATAAATAAATAGAGCTAGATTAATACTAGGTAGCATATTTTAAATTGGTTGATAACTTAATATTATGAAATACTACAAGCATCAAAATAAAACTTGAGGGACCTAATTACAACAGATGATGACACAATATCTAATGTTTTTTTTTTTTTTCTTTGCTTGTGTAAGGACCCTCAAATTTTATTTTATTTTTTAAAACAAAGGTTTATACATATAAATATAAAAATTTTGTATCACAAACTACGAGCTAGTTCATTTCTTACAAAGAGAAAATTTGCCGGGAACAAACAAATTTTAGCATCCACTAGTTGGTCATGTAAAGGCGCGCAGATGTAGCTAATGAAGAAATGAAGTTAGGAAGTCATAAGAAGCTGTAAATGGCTAACTAATAGTTCGTTTATTGGCAAAGTGGATGACTCTAATTAATCACCTCGTAAAATTAAATGTTGTGGTGTGTATGTGAGAAGAACCACAAATACTTTTCTTTTCGAGCTGAAAAAGTCCGGAATGATCGAAGATACCACACGAAATCGATCCACTATCAAAAGTTTTGGAACCAAAATTTGAGGTATCTCGTGATTGTAGAAAATGCATCTTTAGGTCATATATATAATGTCTTTTTGAGCCTTTTTAAGTTATTATATAATCACTATTTGGTCATATAAAGTTCCTCCATGCATGTTGACCTTGAGCTAATAAAGGGAGGCATAACCTTTTAATATATAGCTAAATTGATCGTTTAAAACTTTATAGGTAAAGTGGATGTTCCCACCACCCCCATATAGCCTCCTAAGGTGTCTTAGTTTCCATGGGAAGAACCCCAATCACTTTTCATTTTAAGTTTGAAAAATTTACAAAAATGAAGGCTATAATGCCTATTAGTTAATAATATACGAATTCGGATAATTTCAGAGGTTTTGTGAACCAGTGTCGTCGAAAACTATCGAATTGTAAGGGGTATGTTGCATCTCGAGTTCCTATAATATTGTTTGTAACCATATTGTTTGTAGGGGATGACCCGATGGCCGGACCTTGAGTTAATAATAATGAAACGCGTAAGTTATAAATGGGCAAATTTTAGTAGTTTAAAGACAATTTTAGACTAGATAAATATGTAAATATTTATTGTACAAAGTTATTTTGGTATTCTTAGGGTATTAGGGTATTGTGTTGCTATTGAAAAATATATACTCCATTATATATTTTATTTGATGCAAATATATACTCCATTATATACCCTTAGGATATGTGGATTGCTAAACAACGCCCGCAAATCTCCACATAAAGCCCACAAATCTATATTGAATTTACCTTATTGCCCTAAACCTAAAATAAAAAAATCTAACCCATACCCACACTCTAATCAGCCGAAAATACGGCAATGTTGAGGCGGCAAGGCAAGGACTTGGCGGCCACAGCGGCGGAGGGAAGGACGGCTCACGGTGGCAGGGTATTTTTTAAAAAAACTCCAGAAGAGGTGGGGCGCCTGGCCAGGACGCCCAGCCCCTGGTGGTGGCGTCTGCTCCGGCCGCCGGAACCAGGGGGCTGGCGTCTGACCTGGACGCCTAGCCACGGTTGTGGCGTTTTCCAGAGGCGCCACCGCCGTGGCTGGGCGTCCAGGTCAGACGCCAGCCCCCTGGTCCCGGCGGCCGGAGCAGACGCCACCACCAGGGGCTGGGCGTCCTGGCCAGGCGCCCTACCACTTTTTTTTTTTTTGTCTAATATTTTTTTTTTTGGAAAATCAGAATTCTTTTGTTAATGTTTAATATTTTTGTTTTATGTGTTAATGTTTTTATTTCTAATGTATATATTTTTTTTAAAATCAGAATTTTTTGTGTTAATGTTTAATTAAAAAAAACAAAAACTTTAAATAAAATTTAAAAAAAATTACAAAAATTTTAAATAAAATTACAAAAAAAAAAGAAAAAAAATAAATAAAAAAATAACAAATTACAAAAAAAAAAAAAAATATTCAAAAAGTAGGGGTGGCGTCTGGCCAGGACGCCACAGCCATGGTGGCGGCGTCTGGCCAGGACGCCACAGCCATGGTGGCGGCGTCCTGACCAGACGCCACCCCTACTTTTCGTAATTTTTCCCCCGGATTATCTCGCTTTCCGGCGACGATGACGGCTCTTCGGTGTCCCTCGGCGATCCACTCCAGCTCCACATTCTCGTGAGAGTGAATTACGGTTTCGGTAAAAATTAGAAAAAGGGCAAAAGAGTCAAAGTAAAAATATTTGTGGGCTTTATGTGGAGATTTGCGGGCGACGTTTAACAAATCTCGATATGTGTTAGTGCTTACAAGAATACAACGCTAATTATGTACAATAAAATACCTAGTCTTACACAATTCATAATATAAAAATTCATATAATGCTATTAAATTTGAGCTTAGAAATAACGTAATAGCTAGCATGAACTCAATGCAATCTTCCAATTAAAATAACGCAACAAAATATCCCATGACGTTTGACGTGCGCACATACCTAAATCTCAAAAGCTTATAAAAAAAACCTTAAGCGAATGTTTTACCAACTTAAACTATAAAACTAAACATAGCGAGGATATCATTAAATTTAAAATAAAGCTTACACATAAACACTTACCCAAATACAACTCAGGCCAAGGCTACCTTATTGTAGAACTCTAAAAAAACAAGTATATAAAATATAATTACGCCAACGTGAAATAAGAATGACCATTCAATGGCTAAACTAAATTTGTAGCCATTGTAATTGTTTCGGTTGAAAACAATGGGACCTTGCCGAAGGTCCGCTGAAATGGAGAAGACTGGATTCGGTCCAAGTTGTGTTGGGCCGAAGGTTTCCTGCACAGTGAACACACGTAAACTAGCCTCGGGGGTGTTTCCGAGGAAGGCCCCTCCGATGCTAAAGTCAGTACAATGTGTAAAAGGAAGACACTATGCAAGAGAGTTTGTAGCTTGAGGCTTTTGTGGAATATTTCTGAATGCAAGAATGAGCATATGAATCTGAACGTGAATGTATGAATGTGTCAATATGATGGCTTTTATACCTCATCATACATGGTGAGGTTGGGCCTTAGCCCAATTGGCATGCTTTGTGGGCTGACCTTTGACTTTTGTGCAATTGGAGAGTTGAACCTTGACCTTGGGCTTTTAATTGGATCATTTAGTGCTTAGGCCCAATTTTGACTAAATTGGACCCAAACAACTTGCCCCCCAGACCCGATTTGGAAGGATGACGGGTCGGGTTTGATTTAATTCAGAAAAGGAGGGAAGTAAATGAGTTAATTGATCCAAAAATTTGAATTTAAACCGTAATTAATGAGATAACAACGGTTAATGATTTGCGGAAGTTGGACGGATAATGGGCAGTTTAATCACAAGACATGTGTTTAATGGTTACTTAGTGGGTATTTAAGAGAAATTAAAGCACAGACTCTTCGTATCCCGTACCTGGAGATATAAACAGAGGCGCGTCATTCTCCTCACTTATTCACCAACACAAACCCAGAATTCCTCGAGAGAGAAACCAAGAACCCGCATCAAAACTTCGCAAATTCCCCGAGCATTGAGCTTAGAAACTGAGACTTGCCACTACGAACTCGTAAATCGACAACTTTCGCTTCAGATTAAGGTAAATTCCTTTGATTTCAGTTTATTTTTCTTCGAATTCGAACTCCTTCCCCTTTTCTTTCGACTTTTCTCTTCGAAATAATCCATGGCAAGAGGAGTTAGAGGTAGAGCCCGTGCTCCAAGAAGAGCAAGGCCGATTCCCGATCCTAGGAACAGGATTGGGACCTGGAATGGTCAAAGGCCGGAGTCTGACCCTGCTGAAGGGATTAGGGCGACTCCCCTTTCCTCGGCTCCTCCTCAAAGAACGGATGAGCCGAGCGCTTCTGGACGGGATGATGAAGTTCCCGCTGTCCTTTGGGATATCCTCCCTGGGTTTTCAGAATGGGAGAATGCCGAAGTCGTTTCGGCCATGATAAAGAACCGCCCCTACTCATGGTGGGTAGAGAACGCCGATCAATATCGATTTGCCGAGCAAATTGAGTTGCATTACGGCATTTTTGAAGCTGATGGATATTGGTGCCGAATGCCCTCGGCATCCGATAGAATCCATCGTCCACCCCCGGGGTATGTGGGGGTGTACACGAGACAACTTCAGTATGGGCTGAGGTTCCCTTTGGACGTTTTCGTCCGAGACTTGCTGATCCATTACAACATTTCCCTATGTCAGCTAACCCCCACCAGCATCCGAAGGGTGATGACATACTTATGGGTCTGCAAGTTCTTCAAGTACGTGCCGAACCTGCACTGCTTCGGAAAGCTCCATCGGCTAGTGCCAAATATTCAAAGTGGGCACGGAAGCCATGGTTCTGGGTGGTACCGGATTGAGTCCCGGCCCCAATACTTGACCATGTGGCCAAATGACTCTTCAGACAAGGACTGGAGAGGTCAATGGATTTGGGTTAGGGCACCCACAGATCCGGGCCACCCTTGCGTCTTCAGCGCTCCCCGGTACTTAGCTGAGCCTGATCCCGAAATGGGAAGTCTAGGTCCCCCCGCAGATAACGGGGCGGATCCGAACCTGGATCAGCAACATATCTTCGGCAAGCTGCCGAACCCGGGGGGAAGTGGTCGAATGCAGCATATCCCGGAGACTTGGCTCCCCGATACGCATTACGTTTTCCAAGAGAACATGCTAGCAGCTGTTGGCCTCAGCCGAAAGTTTAAGGATGGTAAGCTTCTTCGGCTGGGGCCGAGGCTTTTTAACTACCTCTTTTTCTTCTCTCGCTTTGCTTTTTTTTTATGCTGTGCCGATATATCTGAGCTAAACTTTTCCCTTTCCTTTTTTCAGAGCGGGACGAGACCAACGTTGGCATTAACTACGCTCGTCTTGGTGTTAACCGAGAGCGAGTTGTAACTGAACGGGCCCCGTCTATCACTGAGCCGAGGCATAGGGAAGTTCATCTGGACTCTTCCCACTTCCAAATTGAGGCTGTTGCTCTGTATCAGAGGCAGAAGCCTTGGTGGAAGAAGAGTGACCCTTGGTTTCAGCTGCTGAACGAAGAAGCTAAAGCTGCCCGCACAGCCGAAGAGGTTGCACGGGTACTTGAGGCTTGCGAAGGAGGAGAAGGGTCCTCCAGAGCTGCTGAAGCCGAAGCTGCAGCTAGAGCAGCTGAAGAAGACGAGGCTTTGCTGAAGACCTCGGTGAGCTTTCAGACAACTTTTTCTTTTTTCTTTTCTTTTTTCTTTTTTCTTTTCTTTTCTCTTTTCTTTTTTTTCTTTTTTTCTTTTTTTTTTTTTTTTTTTTTTTTTTTTTTTTTTACTCACATTCTTCTTCCCCCCTGTCTGTTACAGTCTGAAGAGAGTAACAGACACAGAGAAGGCAAAGCTCCTGTTCGTCCCGAAGACCAAATACAAGAGTCTTCAGACTCAGATATGGACGAGCAGCCCCTTCTGAAAAGGCGCCGAAGGATGGCCATCATCGGCCCTCATGACTTTCAGCAGAGGCCGATGACCATCGGCGTCGCAATAAGGGAACCTGAGGAAGGCAATGGATCGCCGAGGGTTCCCCAGCCAACACCCCAATCTCCTCAAAAGACCCCTCCGCCACCTCCTGAGATGGAGGTGGATCAGAGAACTCCCGAACCTAAGGGAGGGGTCCAAGAAGAAATGAAGAAGAGTGCTGATGAGCACGAAAATAAGGATGCCGTGATGTCCAGCGCTGAGGGCTTCACGGCAGACATCGCAAGAGAGGTTGAGGCTTTCGTCCTCACCCCTGAAGAAGAGGAGGTCATAGTAATTGACTCCTCTGAGAAGGATGATGCTGAGACAACCAAAGCTAATCAAGCTCCATCGTCATCCTTCCCTTCTTTCCAGACTCTGCATTCTGGAGAAATGGGTTTCTCGGCCCCCCGAATTCCAATCCCAGATCACATCTGGGACCTCATATGGGGTCAAAACCGAGAAGGAGCTGCAGCCTACTTCGGCAATTTTGCTGGCATGTCCGAAGTAGACAGGGCAAGGATCTGGTCGCTGAAGGCCACTGCTGGGATGGGCGAATCCAGCAGATCAGTTCCTGACCCAGCCAGGTCTAACCTAACCAACTGCTGATGATGCAGGTAATTTTCCTTCATTTCCTCCGAAATTCAGCTCTTTATATATATATATATATTTTTTTTTATTTATTTATTTTTGTCTTCCTGTTTTCAGTTCGTGCACAATCAGACTCTCACTGTAGAGCTGATAGATACCCTACAAGATAGGGTAGACGCTGTTGTGCACGAAAAGAAGGTGGCTGAAGAGGAAGTTAAGCTTGCTAAGCTGAAGCAAGCAGCAGCTGAAGAGAAGCAGCAGGAGGTTGAGGAGTACGGGAAAAAAGCTGCCGAAGCCCTGAAAACCTTCTGCGATGCTATGGAGAAGGAAGTTTTTCCCCCACTGATGGAAGGGGAAAAATTCCTCCAGGAGCATATGGGAGTGGACGTCTCCAAATTCAAGGCTGCTGTTGAGAGCCGAATTCAAGAAGGAACTGCTGCACAAGCTGAAGTGCAGCAGCGTCTAGAGGCTCTTGAAGCCAGCCGAATGGCTGCTGAAGAGTTGCTCCTGGCCAAAGACGTCCAACTCTCAGAGGCTGCTGCTGCTGCTGAAGCCCAAAGAGCTAAATTCCAAGAGGCTGAGGATCAATTGCTGATCCAGAAAGTTGAAGTGGCCCAGGCTCAGACAAAGGCTTTCCAAATTCAGCAAGAGCTGAATGAGCTGAAAGGTTCCTCCTCCCAAGTCGCTGATGAGCTGAAGAAATCCAAGGAAGACTTGGAGGAGACCCAGAAGAAGCTGGCTGATGTTGAGGCTTTACTCAAAGTCCGTGTTTATACCCAAGAGGAATATGAGATGGGTTTCAGAAACGGATTCCGAGTATGCCGAAGAGTCTGCCTTCATGCTGAGCCGAAGCTGGACTGGTCTAAATGTGCTGAGTGGGTCCAGAATCCCGAAGACCCTCACATGAAGTATGCAACTCCAGCCGAAGCTGAAATTCTTAAGGCTGAGGAAGCCGAAGAGGAAGCTGAAAGACTGGAGTTGGAAGCTCAGCAGAGGGAAAGGGAGGCTCGGCAAAGTGCAAAGCCCGCTTCTTCTGCTGCTGGGGCTGAGGCCACCATGGGGCTCAACGCTGATCAGTCTGATCCTCAGGCTGAAGCATAGGAACTCGGGCAGTCGTCTTCAGAATCTTGCGGTTCATCATGTGCTTAACTTTAGACTTGCCGCTTTCTGAGTTTTTTGCCTTGTTTTTTGCTTCAGCTTGCCTTGTCGTACAGCAGTTTTATTTTTTTTGCTTATGTACGTATTTCGGCAGCTGTTATTTTCCGCTTGTGGGCGGCTGCCGATACTGAATTATTGAAATTGTAGCTCAATTTTTGAGCATGAAATATTAATCTAATGCTCTTTTCTTCAGTTGCTTTATTTTGATGCTCTTTTCTTCAGTTGCTTTATTTTGATGCTCTTTTCTTCAGTTGCTTTATTTTGATGCTCTTTTCTTCAGTTGCTTTATTTTGATGCTCTTCTCTTCAGTTGCTTTATTTTTGAATGCTTTACTGTTTCTTTTCTTCAACTCTGCCGAACATAGTTGCACTGAGTGCTTCTTGCCCCCCAGAAATTGAAGTATGACTTCAGTTGAATAAGCAATTTCTGCACTTCTTCAAAATGGGTATCCGAAACACAGGGCCAACTGAAGGCAATGCTTCTGGGATACAAGTCTTACTGAAGATTGACTGTCTGAAAGTTGGATATCCGAAACACAGGGCCAACTGAAGGCAATGCTTGGGATATTAGCTTTCTGGGACTAACCTCTTTAGAACAAGTCTTACTGAAGTTTGACTTCAGCTGAAAGACCAGCGTTGTTAAAGAAGACGCATATCCGAAACACAGGGCCAACTGAAGGCAATGTTTCGAATAATGGCTTTCTGGGATACAAGGCTCAGTTAAGGCAATATCCCAGAATTGTCCATGGACTAATGTCTTTGGAGAACAGGTCTTACTGAAGTTTGACTTCAGCTGAAAGACCAGTGTTCTTTAAAAGGACGAGTTTTGTAAGCCATCTGAAACCCAGTTACCCGAAGGCGAAGGTTTCAGACGAGGCTGATTTAAAAATTTTCAACTGTTGCTGTTATCCTTGATTTTCTGTCTATCTTTGAAAAATGGATACCCGAAACACAGGGCCAATGATATACGTGTTTTATACAATGGTTTTCCCCGGTTTTACTTAGTAATTTTATATGGTTTTGAGCTCTACGGAGCCATTTCTTGCTAACAATCTCTTCTTTAGTGTATTCGATTGTTTTAGTAAGCTTTTCAGGAATATGAAGCGTTTCTAGGCAATTGGACGTGTTTTTAGTAGATTCGGAAGAGTTGATAGCCAAGAACTGCAATTTATGTGGAGTGCCCGACCGGGCATGGCTTGCCCGGGCAGACCGGGCAATGAAGAGTTCACAGGAAGAAGCCCAATTCTGAACGGTGCAACGCGCGCCCGATCGGGCAGGCTTCGCCCGGTCAGACCGGGCGATGAAGAAGTCAAGTTATGAAGATGCAATTCTGGAAACGTGTTACGCGCGCCCGACCGGGCGAGGTTCGCCCGGTCTGACCGGGCAAAGAAGGAAAACTGTCGTATTTTACGCAGCCTTCCTCCGCCCGATCGGGCGAGGTTTGCCCGGTCTGACCGGGCGATGTTCAAGATTGCGCGATTTCAGCTATTTCCGAATTTCTATCTTTTGAGGGTATAAATACCCTTTTGTAATTAACTTTTAAAGAGAGTTTTTCATTAGTTTTTCTCCTTAAGCCCTAGAAAACTCTCAAGAACCCTAGTTTTATTTCCTTTAAGCAATTTCAATCTTTTAATCCCAGATTAATCAATTGTTCATCAACAATTTGAGTTCTTTCAATTGGAGTAATTGGTATTTATCTTACTTCACTCTTTTCTGATATTCACTGTTCTCTAAATATGTTTTCTTTACTGTTTCTTGTTTTTGAACTTGATTTTGATTTTATTATGATGTGTGAGTAGTTTCCTTAATCCGGGATCTTGCTAAGCCCGATTATGATTGATGTATAAAGTAGATCTTTAAATTCCCCAATAATAATCCCAATTGACATGCTTAATTGATTGTGTTTATGCCAATACTAGATTAGGAATAATTAGTATTGTTATCATCCCTTTGTTCTTATTGCAACGGAAGTTGGGTATTAACGGGATTAGGTTATTCCAATTAAGGGTTTGAAGATCATCACGGAAGTAGATGATTGAATAATTAGGAATCTAGGCATGGTGTTTAATGTCCCTTATTCGCTTGATTCCACGGAAGTAGGCTTGATAGTTAATTTGGGAAGCCATTGATAACTTGGAAGAGACCTTTGGTATTATTATTAGGGATTGCTTTTCTTCTTGTCAATTGATTTATATATTGGGGGTAGATTTATTAGTTTATCAATCATAATCGTGGTAATGCTTGATCTTGGATGCTTTAGTTTATTGATTAATATTTCCTCTAGTTAATTGTGTTATTTAATATATTAGTTGATTATTATCATCCATTATTGATTGGTGACGTGCTTAGTGATTAATTGAGTCTGATTAATTGAATGAACCATAGTCTCTTGGGATTCGATCCTTACTTGCCCTACTACACAGTTAGAAGGAATAGTTAGGTTATTTTTGTTAGGTACGCGATAAGCCTATCAAATTTTGGCGCCGTTGCCGGGGACTAACGGTTTCATATTGATTTTCCGTGATTCGTTTTTACTAAGCGTTGTTTGTTGCTTCGGCTATTGCCTCCTGTGTTTTTGATGTTCTTTGCCTAGTTCTTTGTTGTATGCAAACACGTCGCTCAGGGTCAGACGACTTAGTGCCTCTCGATTCAGAAATTGAAGCGACTGCAAGAAGACGAAGAAGTAGAAGAAGAGCAGGTAACAGAAATATGGAAGACCAAGCAACAAAGTCTCTTTTGGAGTACGGTATCCCTGACACAACAACCGGACTCCTTTCTAGCATTGTTAGACCACCTATCACCGCTCAGAATTTTGAATTGAAACCGCAGTTTATTCAATTCATATCCAATGATTCATTTACTGGCACACCTCTTGATTGCCCAGTGAATCATATAGATGGTTTCTTGGAAAAGTGTGACACTATGAAGCTGAATGGTGTTACAGATGATGCTCTTAGACTTCGCCTTTTTCCATTCTCATTACGGGATAGGGCGAAGGAATGGTTAAGAGATGAGGGTTCTGGTTCCTTTGATACATGGGATAAACTAGTAAAAGCTTTTCTGGTCAAGTTCTTGGGACAAGAAAAGACTGCAAGATTAAGGAACGAGCTATCCACTTTCAGGCAATCAGATGAAGAATCCTTATATGACGCATGGAGGAGATTCAAGAGATTACAGAGACAGTGCCCTCATCATGGCATACCTGAATGGATGTTAATCCAAACCTTTTATAACGGTCTAACCCATGAATTCCGGATCTATATCGACGCCGCATCTGGAGGCTCCCTTTTAACTAAAAATCCAACCGAAGCAAAGGAGCTGGTTGAGAAGATGTCAGCCAATGACAACTATCACCCAGGCGGCCGAAATAGTGTCAAGAAAGGAGGTAAATTAGATGTTGATGCTCTAACTCTTTTAACTAGTTATGTGCAGGCACTTTCAAGCAAGTTCGATAGATTACAAACTGGATCTTCTAATAATGTGCTAGAAACTTGTCAAATGTGTAATACTCAAGGTCACATCGCACCTAATTGCCCACGAAATTCGAATGAGGTATCAATTGAGGAAGCCAATGCCTTCTACAATTCCAACCCTAAAAGACCATACGATCCCCATTCTAATACTTATAATGAAGGTTGGAAGAATCACCCAAATTTCTCATACAAAAACACCCAGGCTCAGCAAAATCCACCTCCGCCCCCACCTCGAAACAACAATTATAATCCACCTGGTTTTCAACCAAGACCACCCCTAGTACAACAACCCATGCAACCTATGCAACCACTCCCTCAAAAATCCAATCTCGAACTAATGATGGAGAACTTCATCAACACCACAAATAATTCCATCCAACAGTTACAAGCCCAGAATAAGCTCATGGAAAATCAAATAAGCCAACTTGCTCATCAAGTCGGCCAATCTTCAAAAACACCAGGTACGTTTCCTGGCCAAACAGAGCAACCACAAAAGGGGCACATGAATGCTGTAATTTTAAGGAGTGGAAAACAGTTGGAAGACCTTCCCGTAAGGGAACCATCAACGATAGATATTGAGGGAATGAGTGAAAAACAGGGGATTTTGCAAAATTCTTCTTCGCCCGGTCAGACCGGGCAATGTCCGCCCGATCGGGCGCGAGAAGCAGTCGACGAAAAACAGGGGACTGTGCGAATTTCTTCTTCGCCCGGTCAGACCGGGCAAGGTCCGCCCGATCGGGCGCAAGAAGAAATTCCAGACAAACAGAAGAACATAAGCAGCTCTTCTTCGCCCGGTCAGACCGGGCAATCACTGCCCGACCGGGCGGGAGATCCAGACAGCCTAATTCCAAGGAATGATGTTCAAGAAAAGCCACGGGAACCGATCCCACCTCTCGCCCCATACATGCCAAGAGTCCCTTTCCCACAGAGGTTAGCCCAGGCTAAGTTAGAGAAAAAGTACGGTAAATTTCTAGACATCCTTAAGAAACTTCACATTAATATACCGTTCTTGGATGCAATTTCTGAAATGCCTTCTTATGCAAAGTTTTTGAAAGACATGCTATCTAACAAGAAGAAGCTTGCAGAGAATGCTACTGTTTCTCTAACTGCAGAATGTAGTGCCATTCTGCAAAACACTCTTCCTAAGAAACTAGGTGATCCAGGCAGCTATTCAATCCCAGTGAAGCTCGGAGATATAGAGATCAATAGAGCGCTATGCGATCTTGGTGCAAGTGTAAGCCTTATGCCGCTCTCCATCTGCGAAAAGCTTCAAATGGGTGAGCTAAAGCCTACAAGGATATCTCTGCAACTTGCAGACAGGTCAGTTAAATTTCCCCTCGGTATACTTGAAGATGTTCCATTGCGAGTTGGTAAATTCTTTATTCCATGTGATTTTGTTGTTATGGAAATGGAAGAAGATGCCCATGTCCCTATTATTCTTGGTAGACCATTCTTAGCTACTGCAGGTGCAATTATTGACATGAAGAATGGGAAAATAACATTTGAAGTAGGGGATGAGAAAATGGAGTATTCATTACTGAATGCTATGGGAAATCCGTCTATGGGTGAGACTATTTGTCAAGTGGATGTCCTCGATGATCTACAACAAGAACAACTTCCCCTGATCAAAAAGGAAGATGCTCTTGAAACGGTGTTGATAG
Source organism: Chenopodium quinoa (assembly GCF_001683475.1). Taxonomy (NCBI): domain Eukaryota; kingdom Viridiplantae; phylum Streptophyta; class Magnoliopsida; order Caryophyllales; family Amaranthaceae; genus Chenopodium; species Chenopodium quinoa. The sequence continues at coordinate 1,122,861 of NW_018742969.1, forward strand.
GGAGTATCCATGATGAAGATTGGGAAGTAAGGGAGTACACGAGGCTACTAGAAGACGCAAAAGCTAATCCAATCATCGCTCCAGTCAAGGAAGTCCTTAGTACATCGAGTGTTGGGGAGAGTTCGACGCCTCCCGAGGTAGAGTTGAAACCCCTTCCATCTAATCTTAAATATGCATATCTTGGTCCTAAAAATACATACCCTGTTATTGTTAATGCTGAGCTTAATAACATTGAATTAGAGAAACTTCTCGCTGTTTTAAGAAAATATAGAAATGTTATTGGGTATACCATTGATGATATCAAGGGTATTAATCCCTCTTTTTGTATGCATAAGATCATTCTTGAGGACGATCATGCCTCCTCTAGAGAACCTCAAAGAAGGCTAAATCCAACTATGATGGAGGTAGTCAAGAAAGAGGTTCTCAAATTGCTTGCTGCAGGAATAATCTACCCTATCTCAGATAGTAAGTGGGTTAGTCCTGTACAAGTAGTACCAAAGAAAGGAGGTATGACAGTTGTCAAGAATGACAAAGGCGAGCCTGTTGCCACAAGAACTGTTACAGGGTGGCGGATGTGCATTGATTACAGACAATTAAATAAAGCCACCCGTAAAGATCATTTCCCCTTGCCTTTCATTGATCAAATGCTCGAACGATTGGCTAACCATTCCTTTTTCTGTTACTTGGATGGATATTCCGGTTTTTTTCAAATCCCCATCCGCCCTTGTGATCAGGAAAAGACTACATTCACATGTCCATATGGCACCTTCGCATATCGCAGAATGCCATTCGGACTGTGTAATGCCCCAGCCACGTTCCAACGGTGTATGATGGCTATTTTCTCAGGTCTCATAGAAAATTCTATGGAAGTTTTTATGGATGATTTTTCTGTTTATGGTTCATCTTTCGATATTTGCCTTGATAATCTAACAAAGGTGCTCCATAGATGCCAGGATGTCAATCTGATATTGAACTGGGAGAAGTGCCATTTTATGGTACAACAGGGAATCGTTTTAGGCCATGTAGTTTCAAACAAAGGGATTGAGGTGGACAAAGCCAAAGTAGAGGTAATAGAGAAACTTCCCCCTCCAAATTCTGTGAAAGAAGGAGAGCAAGTCCTTCTATTCAATTCAAGGTTGAAACTATTTCCAGGGAAACTCAGGTCAAGATGGTCGGGCCCTTTCACGGTCTACAAAGCATATCCTTATGGCACCATTGAATTATGGAACAACACCGGGGGCACCTTCAAAGTCAATGGACAAAGGGTGAAGCACTATCGAGCGGGAGATCCTATTGAAGAAAAGTCAGATATCACATTCTCTTCCTCACCACAAACTCAATGAGGATGAATACGGTCAAGCTAATGACCTTCTAAACAAGCGCTTGCGGGAGGCAACCCGATTCTTTTTGAGGAGCCGTCGAGATTCCTATGCTCTCCTTAAGCTGCAATGAGGCCATTGCCGCATTTAGCTTGGGGGAGTTGCTTCGTACATGTGGTACTCTCTCTCTCCTTATCTCTCTTATCTTTCTTGTTTTATTTTAGTGTAGTTATTTTAGTTGTTTTTTTTAAAAAAAAAAAAAAAAAAAAAAAACATACAAAAAATACGATCCAATGAATAATAAATCATGCTTCCCTGTGCCCCATTCATGAAAATTGTTTTAATTCTTGGTATATGATGACGAGTATTGTGGATAGGTTAGCCATGATTTGATGTTTGATTACTTGGATGTCTTAACATGAGTCAATTTTGCCCAACTACTTGTAAATATAGTGCTTGACTAGTTGATTTGGTTAGGAATGTGTGTTAGTTCCTGGTATGTCAATGAAGTTGAGTATTGGTTTATAACTTTGAGTAATGTTTGCATGACTCATTAATATGCACATTGAGGAGGACGAAGGCATTTGTTCCTCTAGGTGGCTTTCAGACGATATTAGATACATTTGTTCCCTTCTTGCTACCCATGTTGTTGCTTGTGCCCTTTTATTGTTTATTTTGCCACATTACAAGCCTATTTAAGCCCCATTGGTTACTAGTCCCAAGCTTGGCTTGGGGGAGCTAATAGTGAGTGAGGTGAGGGAGTTGTAGTGTGCATGTAATCTGCACAATTTTGGGTGGATTTGAGAAGTTTTTATTTGTTCTTATTGTTGTGGATTGAAAAAATTGAAAATTTATTGTGCAAAGAAAAAAAATTCCAATGTGAGATGAAAAAAAAAGGGAAAAGAAAGAGCAAAAGAAAAAATTGTTTCAATGTTCAAGTGTTCTAATTGAAGGCTGCTCAAGAAAAAAAAGGAGAGTTCAAAGTTTGTTTGTTCACTCAAGTTCTATAATTTTATATTTTGTATATATGAGTGAAATTTTAAGTGTTGGAAATTTTTAATATAATTGGATGTTTGGTGAATTTTTGGTAGAGTTGAGTTGTGTTGGAGATGATTTGGTCATTAATTCATTTTGACCTTGGTTTTATTTATTAGGATTTTGGCTCCCTTAAGCATAGCTTTACTCTTACATTTTCCCAAATATTTCCTACCTTTTATCCTAGCCTTACATTACAAGCTTTGAAGACCTTCTGACCTTTGTGCATAGAGTTGTGTGAATGTGAAATTAGTTGTTTTCCAATGCAAAGAATGATTTGATATATTTCGAGTCGACTGCTAGGTTGAGTGCTTGTTTTCTTTAAACACACGAGTGCGTGAGTTTGGGAGGGCATTGTTCACATTTAAAGGAGTTGGATGGAGAGCGATCGAGTATATCTTTTACTCGCCACATAAATGAGAGTTGAGTGTGTGAACACTAGTCTTGAATTCTATATGCTCTTGTGGTTTGCTCTATGTGACTATTGTCAGACAGGATGAGTAGTCAGATGGATTTGATTGGTTGACTTTGATGCATAACTGTCGAGTTTACCTTTAATCGTATTTATTGATTTGAATTGCTTTTGGGGTGAAGTATTGATTTATTTATTCATTGCTTTGCTTAGGGACAAGCAAAGGTTTAGCTTGGGGGAATTTGATATACGTGTTTTATACAATGGTTTTCCCCGGTTTTACTTAGTAATTTTATATGGTTTTGAGCTCTACGGAGCCATTTCTTGCTAACAATCTCTTCTTTAGTGTATTCGATTGTTTTAGTAAGCTTTTCAGGAATATGAAGCGTTTCTAGGCAATTGGACGTGTTTTTAGTAGATTCGGAAGAGTTGATAGCCAAGAACTGCAATTTATGTGGAGTGCCCGACCGGGCATGGCTTGCCCGGGCAGACCGGGCAATGAAGAGTTCACAGGAAGAAGCCCAATTCTGAACGGTGCAACGCGCGCCCGATCGGGCAGGCTTCGCCCGGTCAGACCGGGCGATGAAGAAGTCAAGTTATGAAGATGCAATTCTGGAAACGTGTTACGCGCGCCCGACCGGGCGAGGTTCGCCCGGTCTGACCGGGCAAAGAAGGAAAACTGTCGTATTTTACGCAGCCTTCCTCCGCCCGATCGGGCGAGGTTTGCCCGGTCTGACCGGGCGATGTTCAAGATTGCGCGATTTCAGCTATTTCCGAATTTCTATCTTTTGAGGGTATAAATACCCTTTTGTAATTAACTTTTAAAGAGAGTTTTTCATTAGTTTTTCTCCTTAAGCCCTAGAAAACTCTCAAGAACCCTAGTTTTATTTCCTTTAAGCAATTTCAATCTTTTAATCCCAGATTAATCAATTGTTCATCAACAATTTGAGTTCTTTCAATTGGAGTAATTGGTATTTATCTTACTTCACTCTTTTCTGATATTCACTGTTCTCTAAATATGTTTTCTTTACTGTTTCTTGTTTTTGAACTTGATTTTGATTTTATTATGATGTGTGAGTAGTTTCCTTAATCCGGGATCTTGCTAAGCCCGATTATGATTGATGTATAAAGTAGATCTTTAAATTCCCCAATAATAATCCCAATTGACATGCTTAATTGATTGTGTTTATGCCAATACTAGATTAGGAATAATTAGTATTGTTATCATCCCTTTGTTCTTATTGCAACGGAAGTTGGGTATTAACGGGATTAGGTTATTCCAATTAAGGGTTTGAAGATCATCACGGAAGTAGATGATTGAATAATTAGGAATCTAGGCATGGTGTTTAATGTCCCTTATTCGCTTGATTCCACGGAAGTAGGCTTGATAGTTAATTTGGGAAGCCATTGATAACTTGGAAGAGACCTTTGGTATTATTATTAGGGATTGCTTTTCTTCTTGTCAATTGATTTATATATTGGGGGTAGATTTATTAGTTTATCAATCATAATCGTGGTAATGCTTGATCTTGGATGCTTTAGTTTATTGATTAATATTTCCTCTAGTTAATTGTGTTATTTAATATATTAGTTGATTATTATCATCCATTATTGATTGGTGACGTGCTTAGTGATTAATTGAGTCTGATTAATTGAATGAACCATAGTCTCTTGGGATTCGATCCTTACTTGCCCTACTACACAGTTAGAAGGAATAGTTAGGTTATTTTTGTTAGGTACGCGATAAGCCTATCAGCCAACTTAAGGCAATGTTTCGGATAATGGCTCTCTGGGATACAAGGCTCAGTTAAGGCAATATCCCAGATTTGTCCATGGACTCATGTCTTTGGAGAACAAGTCTTACTGAAGTTTGACTTCAGCTGAAAGACCGGTGTTCTTTAAAAAGACGAGTTTTGTCAGCAATCTGAAGCCCAGTTACCCGAAGGCGAAGGTTTCAGACGAGGCTGAATAAAAAACCCTTAAAGAGTAGATAGAACAAAGAAAATTTTGAAAGGATAAATTGTAAATATTTATATAAATGGCGGCTCCAAGGCCTTTCATTAGTTCAAAATGTACTTACAAAGATTGTTCTGCCCCGAAGGGTTTACACATGGTATTTTTTCAGTACATCAGCGTTCCAGTGATTTTTCAACTCAGTTCCATCCAACTGCCGAAGTCGGTATGTCCCTGGCTGAAGCTCATCATAAATTTCATAAGGTCCCTCCCATGTAGCTGAGAGTTTCCCATGGATTCGGCCTTTCTGAACTGCAGCAGCATTCCGAAGGACAAGATCTCCAATTTTGAGAGGCCTTGCATGGACCCTTCGGTTGTAAAATTTGCTGACTCTCTGCTTATAGGCCGCCATTTTATCTCGAGCTGAGTCTCTTACTTCGTCGAGGAAATCGAGAGATTCCCTCATCAGTCGCTCATTCTCAGCCGAGAAATGGTGCACTCGAAGGCTCTCCGAGCCAATTTCCACTGGAAGGACGGCTTCGGCACCATACACCAGTTCTAAAGGTGAGTGGCCCGTTGCCTCTTTTTCAGTTGTCCGAAGGGACCAAAGGGTTCCAGGGAGCTCCTCTAGCCATTTGGACTTTTGATCTTCCACCCTCTTCTTGAGGGCACTTAAGATCTGTTTATTTGCTGCTTCGGCCTGTCCGTTACTCTGCGGGTGGCATACTGCTGAATATGCCAGTTTTATGCCGAACTGATCTGTATATCGCTTCAGCGGTAAGTTGTCAAATTGCCTCCCATGATCGAAGACAAATACTCTCGGGATGCCAAAGCGAGTGATGATATTCTGCCAGATAAATTTTCTGACAGTTTGCTCTGTAATGTTCGAGGCTGCTTCGGCCTCGATCCATTTACTGAAGTAGTCGACACCAACTATCAGCCATTTTTTCTGGTACACAGCCTCTGGAAAGGGTCCCAATATATCCAGTCCCCATTGGGCAAACGGGAGTGGATTAAGGATCGGCTGAAGATCCCTTGCTGGCTGATGGATAACTGGAGCATATTTTTGACATTTTTCGCATTTCCGAACCAGCTCCTTAGCATCTGCGATCATGGTGGGCCAGTAATATCCAGCCCTCAATGCCTTGTGGGCTAAGGTTCTTCCCCCAATGTGGTTCCCACAGATGCCGAGGTGAATCTCCCGTAGGATATAATCTGCATCTGTTGGTCCCACGCATTTCAGCAATGGGGCTGAGAAGGACTTTTTCAGGAGTTCCCCCCTGAAGACAATGAACCTAGAACTGGTTCTCTTCATCTTGGAGGCCAAAGCTTTATCCTCAGGAGTTTCTCCCCGAAGCTTGAAAGCTAGGATGGGGTCCATCCAACTAGGCTCTGGGTCAGCGCAGCACACTTCAGGTGCTTCGTCGACACTTCTCTCTCGACGCACTTCTACATATACAGATCTGTTCAGCTCGGTAAAAGATGAACTAGCAAGTTTGGAGAGTGCATCGGCTTGAGTATTCTGACCCCTTGGGATCAGCTGAACCTCAAAAGTTTTCAGCTCTGCAATGACTGATTTGATCTTGGCAAGATAAGCTATCATGGAGGGCTCTTTGGCCTCGTAGCTGCCACTGATCTGATATGCAACTAGCTGAGAGTCTGTTTTTAAGCAGACATGATCGGCTTCCAAGGAGATGCATAATTGTAGGCCGGCGATTGCCGCCTCATATTCGGCTTCATTGTTCGAGGCCTTAAAAGAAAATTTTAGTGCATACTCAAAGGATTTGCCTTCGGGAGAAGTTATCACTACTCCTGCCCCCGAACCGTTTTCGGTGGAAGACCCATCCGTAAACACGGTCCAGACTTTCTTTTCACTGTCCAGCACTTCTTGGTATGAGCATTCGGCCAAGAAATCCGCCAGGGCTTGAGCCTTAATGGCAGCCCTCGGACGGTAGCTGATGCTGAATTCGGTGAGCTCAAAAGCCCACTTGGCTAGCCTACCGGATTTTTCAACCTTGCCAAGAACTTTTTCCAACGGCTGATCAGTTAAGACCACTATCTGATGGCAATCAAAATAGGGCCTCAGCTTCCGAGCAGCTACTACTACCGCGAAAGCAACTTTCTCGAGTAGAGGATAGCGGGTCTCGGCATCTGTCAGTGTATGACTGACGAAATAGATCGGTTGTTGACTCTTACTCTCTTCCCTCAGCAATACTGCGCTGATGGTGGCCGGGCTAACGGCCACATATAGGTATAGAGTTTCTCCTTCAACTGGGCTAGCCAGCGTTGGGAGTTGAGCCAGATGCTCCCGAAGCTGTTGAAAGGCGTCTTTTTGCTCTTCCTCCCAAACAAGCTCTTTTGTTTTCGGGAGTTTCAGGGCTTTGAAGAAGGGTAACCCCTTATCCGAAGCTCTGGAAATGAACCTCGAGAGGGCTGCCATTCTTCCGGTGAGCCGCTGAACATCCCGCTTCGTTTTCGGCTCAGGAAGGTCGAGCGCCGCTTTGACTTTAGAGGGATTGGCATCAATCCCCCTTTTGCTGACCATGAAACCCAGGAATTTCCCTGACTTCACGCCGAAGACACACTTCTTCGGATTCAGCTTTATTTGATGCTTTCTCAAGGTGGCGAAAGTTTCAGCCAGGTCCTTTACATGGTCCTCTAGTTTTCTGCTTTTGACGATCGAATCGTCAACATAGACTTCCATGTTTCGGCCCTTTTGATCGGCGAAAACTTGATCCACCAGCCTTTGATAGGTTGCCCCCGCATTTTTCAATCCGAAGGGCATCATTTTGTAATTATACACCCCAGCGTTCGTGACGAATGCTGTCTTGGCTCGATCGTCGGGGTGCATAAAGATCTGATGATACCCCGAGAATGCGTCCATGAAACTAAGCAAGGCATGGCCACTTGTCGAATCGACTAGCTGATCGATTCTCGGCAAGGGATAGAAATCCTTTGGACAAGCCTTATTTAGGTCCGTGAAGTCAACGCACATCCTCCAGGTACCATTGGGCTTCTGAACCATCACCACATTTGCCAGCCATTCCGGATATTGGCAAGGTTCAATGAACCCTGCCTCCAATAATTTTTTGACTTCGGCTGCGATGTCTCGGTTCTTATTGGCGGAGTAATTCCGCTTCTTTTGCTTAACTGGTCGACACGTTGGGTCAACATTAAGCTTATGGGAGATGAGGTCTGAACTTATCCCGGGCATATCAGCTGCCGAGAAAGCAAACACATCTCTGTTATCCCGAAGGAGCTGAATAAGTTCACAACGGGTGTTAGGATCAAGGTCCATCCCGATTGTTACACATTTCTCAGCATCTCCTTCGGCCAACTCAACTGTTTCAGTCTGTTGGTCCATGTCCATTGTCGATGGACTGGACTCTTCAGAATCTGGTCTGCTGCCAATGTCAGCAGGTGTCCCAGTCTTTGTGTTCTTCGGCTGGCTCTCTGAGTCTTGCGGCTCAGCAGAAGAGTCAACCTTTTCCCTTTCGGGACCTTTTTCTCTGGGCACGGATCCTTGGGCCGAAGCACTTAGGCCTTTCGGCTTTTTTGTGCTTGGCTCTCTTTCTTTTTCTTTCTCCTCCTCATCCTTGTCGTCATCTGGGCGACTACTGGATGGCTTGAGGTAGTTGCACCTTCGGGCGTCCTTTTGGTTGCCCTGTATCCTTTCGGGGAAGCCGGCGTCTGAGACGTAAATCATCAGCTGATGATAAGTTGAGACGACCCCTTGGATCTCGTGAATTATGGGTCTCCCCAAAATCACGTTGTACACTGAAGGAGCGTCGATGACCAAAAACTCAATCATGACGTTCCGGGCTGCCTCATCGCAACCGATGGTGACAGGAAGTGTCACCTTCCCATCTGGATAAGTTGAAGCCCCATTGAACCCGGATACCGGATAGGGTACCGGCGTAAGGTGCTTGGGCTTCAGCTTAATTTGATTGTAGGCCTTTCGGAACAGAATGTTTGCTCCGCTGCCACCGTCAACAAGGACCTTACTGACGTCGTGGTTGGCCACCGTGGCGATGATCACCAACGGATCCTCGTGAGGGAACGTAATCCCCCGGCAGTCGGCGGCTGTGAACGTCATGTTCGGCACCGGCGACTGGGGAGATTGAATGTCAGCGTTGTTCACCTGGTGAGTCAAAGCTCTAAGGTGACGCTTGTGCTCCCTCCGAGAGTATATTCCTCCCGAGATAACATTGATCGGAGGGAATTTCCCCTCCGGTTTTTTACTGTTTTTCCGGGGGAAATCAAGGTCCTGCCGAGGGTCCTTTGCTGGCCTCTCGGATTCTTTTTTCTCGCGGTGATCCGCGATGTATTTTTTCAAGTATCCCTTCCGGACCATGTCCTCTATCTGGTCCTTCAGCTGGATACACTCCTCAGTGTTGTGGCCCGAAGACTCGTGGAACTCACACCACTGATTTTTATTTTTTCGCTGATACCACTCTGGGAGTGGTCTCGGCTTTCGGTAACTCTGCTCCTCCTTCGTCACACTGTAAATTTTGGCGCGTGGAAGAGAGAGCGGAGTGTAGGACTCGTATCTGCCTGTGTATGAGGAAAACCTGTCCTTCTTTAGGTCATTGGCCAAAGATGGCTCCGGAGCCTTTGATTTTCCCTTTGCCTTATGGCCTTGGCCTTCAGACAAGGGTATTTGCCTCTGTTTCCCTCCCCCGGATTGAGGTTGGGTTTTTGCTTTATTCCATTCTTCGGCTCGGATGAACTTATCCGAAGCACTAAGAGCTTCCTCCAAGGTCTGCGGGGTATGCATGACCATGAAGTCTAGGAATTTTCCTGGCTGAAGGCCATTCTGCATTGCAAAAACAGCTAACCCCTGGTCCAGCTGGGAGACGCTTGATGACTCGTTACTGAAACGGGTCAGGTAGTCTCGGAGGCTTTCGGTTTCCCCCTGTTGCAGACTCATGAGCTCTGCGGTAGTCTTCTCTCGGCGGTTTGCCGTGGAAAACTTGCTCCTGAACTTGGAGGACAGATCATCCCAACCTGTTATGGAGCCTTGCCTTACTCCCTTGGAGATCCACGCTTGCGCGACCCCCTTGAGAGTGGTTGGGAAATATTTGCACCAAGTCGCCTCGGATCTGGGGCAAAGATGCATATGAGTCTCATACGAGGCCACGTGGTCCTTCGGATCCGTGGTCCCGTCATATGTGATATGCGACGGTATTTTAACCGTGGGTACGTGCTCTTCCAGTATCCATTGCTCGAATGGTGAACTAGCGGGTAGCATAACGGCCTTACCCTTGTTCCTGGCCGAAGGGACCGCGCTCCGCCCTCTTAGAGAGGTAGGAGTGGTTTTCGTCCCTGGCTGGGAAGTCTGGGCCTCGGCTGCAGGGAACGAGAGGCGACTACGCACGCTCGGTTCCTGGCCGCCGAGTCGGTCAAGGACGCTTCTGCGAACAGTCTCAGGTTCCCGGCGAGTAGATTCTGGCCGAGAAGCTGAGCTGCTGCTCTTATGCGCTGCTGGTCTTGAGGATGAGGATCCTTTAAATAATTGAGAGTTCTTTTTCCTCTGTTTTTCATTTTTCCAAGAATCCTCCTCCCACTCTTCCAATTCCCGGAAGGAAGGAAGCTTCCCACCGTCATGGTCTAACTTCCTCCGCTGATGCCGGGTATGCGGAGGAGTTCGATCACGAGGCGGTGGCATATTCTGTGCCCTCATTGCCTCCATGAGTACTGCCAGCGCTCTTGCCACCTCTTCCGAACTGGGCCCCGTCAAAGGGGTCCTCGGCCGAGTGTGGGAATGAGGCCGTGCAGCCGATGGTTGGCTTTGGGACACTGAATATGTCCTATGATCAGACTGACCCCTGCTAGACCGAGAGTGGTCCGGCCTATATTGAGAGTCATGCATTACAGGAGATAGGGAATCCTCCTTGTATGATCCTCCCCCCGAGCCGGCACCCTTGGGAGAGTTCCGGTCCGGCGAGGGCGATGGTGTAGGGGTTTTAGGCTTTTCGCCCGCTCCTTGACGGAGGCTTTTGCTCTTGCGGTTCTTAGCCATGGCTGCTAAGATAATTGCAAGATGATCTTGGTTAGGAATTTGGCTTAAAGATTTTTTAAAGTCTTCCCCACAGACGGCGCCAAATTGTTTCGGTTGAAAACAATGGGACCTTGCCGAAGGTCCGCTGAAATGGAGAAGACTGGATTCGGTCCAAGTTGTGTTGGGCCGAAGGTTTCCTGCACAGTGAACACACGTAAACTAGCCTCGGGGGTGTTTCCGAGGAAGGCCCCTCCGATGCTAAAGTCAGTACAATGTGTAAAAGGAAGACACTATGCAAGAGAGTTTGTAGCTTGAGGCTTTTGTGGAATATTTCTGAATGCAAGAATGAGCATATGAATCTGAACGTGAATGTATGAATGTGTCAATATGATGGCTTTTATACCTCATCATACATGGTGAGGTTGGGCCTTAGCCCAATTGGCATGCTTTGTGGGCTGACCTTTGACTTTTGTGCAATTGGAGAGTTGAACCTTGACCTTGGGCTTTTAATTGGATCATTTAGTGCTTAGGCCCAATTTTGACTAAATTGGACCCAAACAGTAATTATATGTAATCCTAGCCTTTCAATTTTATAGAAGCAATCTCAGCCGTTCTTTTATATATTTGACTTAGAGAAAGAAAATTAAATAAGAAAACTGCAATATTATTGTTGTAAAACGGAGTTATGAACAGAAAATTTTCACTATCGATTCAAATACGATGATGATTAACAATTAAAAACCTCCATAGATTTGTAGTACACATGCACTAATCAATCTTCCCAAAAGTGATTAAGCAATAACCTAATCAGCGATTTCGATAATACATGTATTCCATGATTTTATTTATTTATTTTTTATTTTTTTAACTGCTACTACAAGCATTAACAACATCTAAAGATTTTGTCATTAATTGATGTAATGAAGGTGGAAATTACCCACCACTGTTCTTATATGGAGCAGAGGTTGAAGAGATAAAGATCAGATGCGTAGGAGCATCAATGAATTAGATTCAGAAATCATGAAAAGGAAGGGGAAAGATTAATGAAGTTTTCATGGTAAAAAAAAATATTTATAACTTAGTCAATGAAATAGATGGTGAAGATTTAACATTAGAAAATAAATGGTCATGATCAAAACATTACAATGCATGGCTACCAAATTATTGTGGCCATTGCAAAATTATCCCGTGAAATAAACTAAATAACTAAGTTGACCTATTCAAATAACTAAAAAAAACTAAGTTGATCCAATCAAATATCCGACCCACTAATCAAATCTGTTTGATTCCAAAATCAATACTACGTGCTAGGAACATTATCACAAAAAGATTATACGGAATGATTAATTAACACTAATGTCCCATTAATTACATCAAATTGAAAAAGTATATCCCCTTTATCAAGCACATGTATGTAGGAACGTCAATAGTTTAGTCACCCATGCATCATACATCTTATCAAAGTTTCAAACTATTTGTATATAAATAGGGTTACAACCACCTCAAAAATATAACAATAATATAATACCCTTTGTTAGCATTCTCCACAATACATTATACATACAATCACCAAGCTTAATCTAAAATGAATTTTCGTGTTTTTATCATGTTTTCTTTCCTAGTATCTCTCTCTTGTGCTACTATTATTTCCGACTATTGTGTTGGAGACTTGAGCCAACCAGATGGTCCGGCAGGATACCCTTGTAAGGACCCTGCTAAAGTCACAGTTGATGATTTTGTTTATTCTGGTTTGAGAGTGGCTGCTAGCAGCGCGAACCCTTTCAAATTTGGTGCAAATAATGCTACTGTTACCCAGTTCCCGGGTTTGAATGGTATGGATATTTCCATAACACGGGCAGACTTGGATGTAGGCGGGGTTGTACCATTGCACACACATCGTGTGGCCGAGCTAATCATAATAATACAAGGAACGGTAATTGGAGGGTTTATTGACACGAAAAACACTGCATACTATAAAACTTTAAGCAAGGGAGACATAATGATCTTCCCACCAACACTACTACACTTCCAAATTAATGTAGGATCAACACCGGTTCTTGCATATGCTACTTTCGCTAGTGAAAATCCCGGTTTCCAGGCAGTGGATCTCGCTTTGTTTCGAAGCAGCCTACCTTCGGAACTTATTGAGAAGGTTACTTTGCTGGATGATGCACAAATCAACAAGTTAAAGAAATTGTTGGGTGGCACTAATTGATCAATTAAATTATTTGTGCCTTTTGTATTTGGAAAGAAAAAGAAATTGATCAAACTTTAGTTTTATTTCTTTCACGCTTAATTTTTGTAATTTCTGTCCAACGAACTAACGTCCATTATTCTTGATGACTGATGGAGTTTATTCTTAATGTTTTACTAATGGCTTTCTTTGTTTTGATGAAACACAAATAGAGCCTAAACATACATAATAAGTACTAAATTATTAATAAAGAACATAAGTTTTTCACAAACGACTCATTATTGTTGGCTACCCCGTTTCTCTTTCATTATGTTTGCAACATAATACAGTATTTATTGGTAAATTTTACTAACACCAATAGGAATAAACACCAATTCAAAAGCTACTCCATAGTACAGTATTTATTGGTAAATTTTATTGCTAAAATGTTCATTCATATTTATAGAGAAAAAGTGTGTTGTACGAAGGTTACATTTAGGTTGAGTAAATAAGTAGATTATGTAGTATGTCTAGATAATTGAAATCTTGTAGCCTTTCTTTCTCTAAATAAGTACTCCTACACTCTTTAACACAAATCAAAGTAAATCAAAATTACTCGAATGATATTAATTGGATATAACTAATAATCAGCCTTTTTCTGTTCAATCTCAGCTCCATGCACAAAATAGCTATATAAAAAAAATGCCCTATTAAAATAGATTATAATTAATTACTACAGATTAAGAGATAAGAAACTTGCTTCAATTAGGAACATGAAAAAAGTATTTCTCTCTATTTTTTTTCTCCTCATTCTCTTTAAAAATTAATTTAGTTACACAATTTACATCGTCAAAACGTGCATAGAACTAACTCAATTAAGGATAAATTGTCTCAAACAAAATCAACCTATATTAAGGCAATATATATTCTTAATTAATTAGCCATTAAGATAAGATAGATCGATACGTAGAAAAGGTACGGTTTAGCCTATCTTATAATTTTGGCAATTAAACAAAGAAACATCACCCTTATAAAAGGAAAGTAATCAATTATTGTTATGATTATAACTCCGAAATAGGGGCGCTAATCGAGCAAGTTGATACGGGCTAAAGAGTGTTCAATTTGATTCAAAAACTTTATACATGTGCTCAACTCATGCTCGCTCTACGTGTAATATATGTATACGATCTTGCTCCACTCGTGCTCTTTACAGTTTAGAGCTGAACCGAGTCGGATAGCTCACAATCTGCAGCTCATTAAGGTTTTAGTCTGTCGTTCCTTCTAAAATTATATGCATATTTTAAATTTTAATGCCGGTTGGTACATAGAAATATTACAAGCAACAAAAAAGTTGAAGGCCTTTATACAAGAAATTAAAGTGCCATAGTAACAACTAATGGTTGTTGTTGTTGATGTAATTAAAATAATACATTTTTATGGTTGTTGAGATCTCTACTAAAACCAAACAAGTAACTCAACTGATCAATTCAATCATGTTGTACCCCCAACCTACCCTACACGCCTAAAAAGGAACTAATAAACTTAATCAAGTAATCCTTTTACTTAATTTACACTCATTTACTAATAAATCACTATATACCATATATATACGTACAACCATCGAGTTCTAATCACCATATATGCATATCTCTAGCTAGCTTCATTCCAAACTAAATATGAATCTTCCTATCTTGTTTACGTTTTCTCTCCTTGTTTCAATCTCTTGTGCCGATACAGTTTTCGACTTTTGTGTCGGAGACTTGAGCCTACCTAGTGGACCGTCAGGGTACGCTTGTAAGGATCCTGCTAAAGTCACGGTAGATGATTTTGTACACTCGGGTCTGGGTGTCGCGGGTAACACTACTAACATGTTTAAATTCGGTGCAAGTGTAGCATTTAGTCCTCAATTCCCAGGGTTAAATGGTATGGGAATTTCCATGGTACGAGCAGACTTGGGTGTTGGTGGAGCCGTGCCAATCCACACTCATCGAGTGGCGGAACTCCTCATATTAGTCGAGGGTACCGTAATTGCTGGATTCATCAACACAAATAACACGGCATATTACAAAACGTTACATAAGGGGGACATTATGATCTTCCCACCACAACTTCTTCACTTTCAGGTCAATGTTGGGTCAACACCGGTTGTTACGTATGCAAGTTTCGCCAGTGATAATCCCGGTGTTCAATCAGTTGACGCGGTGTTTACAAACGATCTACCGTCCAAGGTGGTTGAGAAGGTCACTTTGCTTGATCATGCACAAGTGAAGAAGCTTAAGAAAGTATTTGGTGGCAGTAATTAATTAATAGTTGATTACATATACATTAATTAATGTCATAATTTTTGTAATTTCTTTTTTGAGTGATAAATCCTTAATTAATGATTTGCACAATTAAGCAACTTCCAAAAAGCTATGATAATCCAAGCACTCGTATTAATTAAGTTGGCATAAGGAGAATAAACTCGTTATTGTGTTTATTTCGGATATTTCAACACATTATATGTATGAATTATTAATAATTTGAGAAAATTAATTTGTCATGGCTAATCAATTCAATCATCTACTCCAATCCCTTTATATATATATTTTTTTAATCACAAAATCTCCAAAAAGTTCAATTTATTGTAAGCTAACATTGAAGCTATGCACTTGCATACCCCTCAAATCATGTTAATTTTTTAATTTGTCTCAATAATGTGTTGTATAGACAGAGTAATATCAACTTTATATATTTTTTGTTAAAATTCTAATGGTAAAATACCGCGTAAAGTGAAATAAATAGGCACTTAATTGGGGATGATGTGAATATTTATTTAGTGTTTTATCTTGCAACTTTGACTTACATGTTGATTATTTCGCATTAGACTCATCTCATGATGTTATCTAATTTGTTTATGTAATTGTGCATAGCCTAGTTTTAAATCTTGGATACACCACTTATTGTAAGACAGATTAAAATTATCATAAAAGTATTTAAAGTTACCATTTATAATACAAAAGTTATTATTTTTCTAATAAATTTATCTTATTACAAAAAAAAAAAAAAAAAAAAAAAAAAAAAAAAAAAAAAACTTATGAGATTAAATTAATCATTTTAGCCTTTGTAGTATGTACATGAATGTATAAGAAATTACACATTAAAATAAAATTCAAACCATTGACAAATTAAAAATTATCCTTTAAGGGAGTCAAAGTTACCATTAAAATAGTTAATTAAAAAACTTGAGGAAACAAATTGAATGTCTTATAATAAAATTAATGTACACCCGTCTTACACAAGATTTTCAACAATGTTGTTTGGTGATTGATTTAATTTAAATTTTTTGTTCTTTGTAGTAATAATGCTCATATACTACTGTACTTTCAACAATGTTGGTTGGTGATTGATTTATAGTTCATACATAACTATTTAAGGTATATAAATATATTCTTGTTATGTTTTCTCATATCTCATAATTAAAATTCATCAAAATTTACGTATAATTAAAAATACATATATTGCATTATTGAATGGTAAAAGTTCTCTGTTGCTAAAGGAGAAAATCAAATTATGTACTCCTTAAATTTAATGAGTTTTCACTTTATAGTAATATCAACAAAATATGTGGTACGTTTTGTCAGTAAAAAAATGGTTTTGATTAAGTAAATAAAGTTAAAGTTTTAATTAATTAAAATCAATTGCAATCAAACTTAACTAGTAAATTAATTTCATAGAAATTTGTGATATTAACATCAATATTTATAAGGGTTTTCAATTTCTAAGGGGCTAAGGACTAAAGTTTCATGTCTATGATAGATTATTCACTCCAATTTTTTGTTCCTAAAAATTCAACTCAAAACGGAAATAGTGTAAAACAAAAATTCGACGGGAGTTCATGGTTTTATCATTTACTTCGTACAACATATTATTATAGTATACCATTATGAGACCACCAAATCCATGGAAACTGCATATTCATAAGTAATGTACGTAAGTTCTTCAAAATTCCGATGCATGCAAGACTTTGATGTAATAATAGACTTATTTTCCTTGATAAAATTTCCAAATCCTACCTTATTAATTAGTCAATAAGAGTTAGTTGTTCTAAAACGGATGCATTGTCTAGAAGATGTTTCAAATCGAAATCAAATCCGCCACAAAAAGCAGTACTTGGATCACCTTAAGCCGCGGCAGATGAACACTAGTAGCTAGGAAGTACCAAATTTAATTTTGGATTGCTCAGATCAAAATCATGCATGTCCTTGCGAGAAATTGTGTCCTAGCTATTTAATTAATGCAAGTACTACAATAATTTGTAGAACAACTTTCCTAATCCAATGCCGTAATAATCAAGAAACTTAATTAGGTAAATCCTATAGTATATAAATAAATTTGATGGCATATTGAAGAACATAATAAGTGTAAAAAATGTGTATGAAGATGATAAAAGTCATAACTCATAAGCCGTCAAGCCGAGGAGCATCGCACATCCAATCTTAGCTTAGTAGTAATTAAGTTTGTTCTTTGTATTAAGGCCACATCGAATAATTTAACAACAATGTATGTAGCATAACCATGGACAATTTTGTATGTGCAAAATATGTTTAGATCAATTTTATTGGGATATTAGTTTTCCAATGAATTCAAGTAAAATTACAATTTAAAATAAATCAATTTTTAATTTGCATTGTTTATATAATTTAGGACTCCATGTCATAAGTTTACCAAACAATAATTAATTAAGTGCATAAATAAATATAATGGTACATGCATGATGTATTGGTGTATATAAAGATTTAGATCGTCAGCAATTGATGGTACGTTGTCAGTTAAAGACAAACCAAAGAGAATACAATATAGATGTACTAAATTCTTTTACTTGTATTTTCTCTTACTAAATATA
Source organism: Chenopodium quinoa (assembly GCF_001683475.1). Taxonomy (NCBI): domain Eukaryota; kingdom Viridiplantae; phylum Streptophyta; class Magnoliopsida; order Caryophyllales; family Amaranthaceae; genus Chenopodium; species Chenopodium quinoa. The sequence goes on from NW_018742969.1 coordinate 1,140,639, forward strand.
TTTTTGGGTAATAATTTAAAAATTTTCCCTTATTTAAATAATTATCCAAAAAAATTTATTTATTCATAGGGCTTGTTTGGTTGACAAAGGAATTAATTTTCTATAAGCATTTGTATTTCATGTGTATTAAAATCTCACATCAATTTTCCTACGAATTAACTAAACTTGTTTGGTTGTTATATGGGTATTTACAAATCATGGAAATTTGAATTACCAAGAAGGGTCTTGGTAATTAAATTCCCATAATTTTACACTTTTCACATTCTCACTTTTTATGGTCGACTAAACAAGTCCTTTATTTTTCCCCCAAAAAAAAAAAAAAAAACTTTATTTTCAAATTCATGAGAATTTCAATTCCTCCATTTTGTATGTATGTGTAACCAAACTAAAAAGAAGTGGAGTAGAATTTTTGACAAATGTATATTAGTAGTATAAAAAATATGAAAAAATATAGAGGTGGAATTTCTGTACTATGGACAACGGTATAGACTATAGTATCGTACGAAGTACAATTTAAATTACCCTTTCATTCCCACCTGCCACATTCATATGTTTTTGTTGTCTCAATGGGGTGGAGCATTGATGATTTTTATTTTGTTGCGTGGAAATAGTTTCTTTTCATTTCACCTGTTTTGCTACATAGGTTATCGTGTAAGATAAGAAAAGAATATTTATACTTGTAAAACTAAGTTAATCCGATTATTCCACCAACTAATTAATTAATACGTGTAATTTTTTATTACAAAAATCACATCTAAAATGAACATAATCACAACAAAACAAAAAGAGTAAGGGATGGATTGGGTAACTAAAGAGCATCTGATTTCCGCACCCCGTAGGCCGTAGCTTGCACTTGCAAAAAATGATTAGAATTAATTTGTTTTTCTTTACTTTATGTATTTTAGGGTTCGTTTCGCATTATTGTGGTCTTCTGTTTTTTGATTTTTTGTTTTTTAAAGTATATGATGTATGCCCCATAATGAATCAAAAATTATTTGAACTTATTAAAATCATGATAATTTTAAAAACTGACAATAGAAAAGTGGAAACACATTTTTCTTGTTTTCTTTTTTGGTTTTTAAAAAAAAGGAAACTGAAAACTAAAACTAATGCCAATTAATTAATTGATTTTCTTTTATTTTAGGCACTGTATTGTTTTTTCTTTTCTTTTTTTTTTTTTTTTTTTTTGAAACATGTGGTAGTATCTTTTGTTTCTATGGCAAATCACTGAATTGAAGTCAAAATTAATTAACTTTTAGTTGGGTTTTAATATAATTTTTTTTTGACATGTAAGCAATTTTATTGTACCATGTATTTTTTTTTTTTCTATTTTAACTTTCATAAAAATAACTTTAAATATATTTAAAATTTTGATTTTTCTTTTTTTACATAAATATAAAAGTGACATTTTATTAACAGTCGGTTATATTAAATATTGAACATTAGTTTAGGGGTGTTTAATTCTTGTATTATGAATTTTGATCGTTTAAAGGATGATTGTAAGTGCGGAATGATTATTATTATTATTTAATGAAATCACCCTCCCTATTAAAAAAAAAACAAAACATAAAAAAAAAAAATTATTGAACATCTTAAAATTAACAATTATGATTGTCTCAAATTAGGTTAAATTCACAAATATTACTTCATCGTCCATATTACTAAAATACGTACAAAACATTATTGTCTCAAAAGTTACTCCCTCTGCTCCTAAATAATTGACACGTTTGATTTTTTATTTTACTTTTTTGATTATTTATACTTCGCTTTGACCATCATTTTCAATAACGCGTGAATGACGAGACCGACCTAACCTAAAGTAAGGGCTCTTCCAGCAACGAGACTTCATAAATCCAGAGACTTGAGAATGGTCGTATCAAAATAAATTTTATGGCATGTTATTTAATAAAGTAACTAGCCTTTTGGCCCGTTCAATGCACGGGTTATAACTTATGTTATTTTTATATAAATGTATGCTTTTTAATAGTTGAAACTACGAAATTATTATTGTTACTATACATGACTTTTGAGGTGAAAACTTATTTTTTTTAAAAAAAAAGTGAGGGTGGGACTGTGGAAGAATATGCAGTAAATTTAGTTAAATATATATACATGAATATTGTAGAATATGAATGACATACTTCGTATTTGTTTAAGCTATATTTTAAGTTTAAGAGACAAAAAGACTATTTTTATTATACTTTATATGTTTATGTAATAATTAATTCAAATTTATTCTATCATGGTAGAAATGAAACACTTCATTTTCTTATTTAAATGTGCAAGTTGCGCATAAAGACTTAATATTATGTAATATTTTAAATTTAATTTTTTTAATATTAAAAGGTAAGAGAAGTAACATGTGGCATATGAATGGATTGTGAGGACATGTGGCATATAAATAAGTTGTGGGGACATGTGGCACATGAATGATTGTGGTTTGAGTTTTTAAATACTAAGTATAAATATAGATATAGATTAAACTAATTAAGTATAAAGACAAACTAAGGGTGTGTTCTATTCACCTTATTTTCACTGACATGAACTTATCTTAATTTATATGAACTTATTAGACCTTATTAATACTTATTTTAGTTGTAATTTGTATTTGGGTACCCTTATTAAAATTTATTAAACCTGAACTGAACAAATCTGAACTTTTTTTTTTTGAGGTTATATGAATTTATTATGCTTGAAATAAGTGAAAATAAGGTGAACTTATTACAATTGTTAAAAAATTGAAGCATAGTAAATTCTTATTTTTTCTTATCAGTGGTAAAATTTTGTCAAGTAATTACTTCATATAATATTATATTCCCTCCTTTTCTTATTTACGTGTCTATTTCTAACATTTAATTTATTACTTACATAAAAATGAGAAATAAGCATGTAAATAAGAAACGGAGGGAGTATATCACATTTTCCTAACATTTATTAAGTCTGACATCTACCTAAAAGTATTGTCAAAGTGGTGTACTACAAGTAAATAAAAATAGTTGAAATATAGAAGCAATAAAACTAAATCATAACACACATATGAATTAATTAATTAATTAATTAAAGAGAAATAAATTTAAGCATAATCAATCCATATACTAAAAAGTTAACAATTTAAATTATGGGTAATGCCAAAGTGCTATATACACTCTTGAAAATTGTATAAAATTAGGAATTCATGACAAAAACACGCGTAATAAGTGTAATTAGTGTTTATATTTTAATTTTTTTTTTTAACTTTTTATGATTTTTAAGTATAAATTTAATGCTTATATTTAGCCCTAAAAGCTATGTATAATATTTTCCTTAAAATTAAATTATTATTGATATGATGAAAGATCAAATAACTTACAAACAAATGATCATAACAGGAAACTCATTCATATCAGGCCCAATAAAGATTGAATGTACTCGTAGTTCAAAACAAGGATTAATAATGTCACAACTATTTGGGTTAGTACACCGTAGCAAATTTTAAAAGCTGAGGACTCGTTTGGTCGTGATATAAGAATTACATTCAGGTGAAAAATTACATTTCATGAAAAGTTATTTATCTAATAAAATTTTAAGAAAATTTCAAATTTCTATGTGCTTTGATTGATCAATGGAAGAATTGGTAATTTATTTAAATTTATATCTCATGTTTTGCGTGATATAAAGACTAGAATATACCCGTTCTACAATAACTTATTGTAGACCCAACCTTCTAGTATACCATACGAATGTGATTATATCATACGAAATGTGATTATATTATTACAAAAGTGATTATATCATCTTGAAACTGTTATGTAAATGTATCACTCAAAAAGTGAATTTATCATTATAAAAAGTATCAAATTAATAAATTACATCATTCAAAAGATGATTTTTAAATTTTATCATCCTAAAGATAATTATATAATTTCATTAAATGGTTTGATATGAGATCAAAATATGACTCACAAAAAGATTTAAAAAATGATTATATCATCCGGAATGTGATTATATTATTTGAAAGTATCAAATTTTGGGTCTACAATAATTTATTGTAGACCGGGTCCATACAAGACCAATTGCGGGAAACAAAAACTTTTGAGTTTTTCACTTTTTTCATTTTTTCTTTTGTATGTCAATCGAGCAATTATCCAAATTATTAAATTCCATAAATTCTCACTTCTCTTATTTTATATTGTAAATCGAGACTGCATTGAGAATGATCTTTGTTAGTATAAAGAATAATACTGTGCAAGCAACCAAAAAAGTTTAGGGTCTCTAGTCTCTACTCTCTACACAAGAAAGTGACATAAAAATAATAATAATAATAATAAAAAAAAAAAAAAAAAGAGCTAGGGAAGTTGTAAAGAGTATACTATGTATGTATACCATAGTAACAAGAAAATGTTACAAGTAGACGGAGTTAGTATAACATTGGGGTCTAAGTTTTTTATTTTTTTCGCCTTTTAAGACCTCAGTTTTTTTTTTTTTTTTCCTTCACTGTTTGGGACCTGTAGTCCAATTTTCGGTCAAAAGTAGCTAAAGGTGAGTGTAAAAAAAAATAGTCCTTTCATTTATTACTCTCTTTCACATGTGGTTAATTACAAGGCTAAAGTTTTTCTATTTCATTTTAGAATAAGCTATTAATTTTTATATTTTTTCTCCTTTACCTTCAACTCTGATTATTAAAAGATTTTTTTTCTTTTTTAAAATTTGATGTTGTTCATAATTGTAGTGCACGTACAATAACATATTAACAATTAGATAGGTAGTCGCTTAGTATGGATCGATGGTGTACATCACAACTGTCATTAACTCATTATATACAATAATTAGAAAACATAATCAACGATAAACAATTGCAAGCACGCTAACTAAACCCACAATAATAAACCAAAATAAACTTGTAAAAATATTGTTAAAACAATGAATTATCCCCGTAAAAAAATATGAAGTATAGCTCAATTTATATACTTGTAATTATATGTAAAAATAAATTAAAAAAAAAAAAAAAAAACTTATTATCTTCCATAATCCCTCAGTTAAAAACTTTGTCTCTTCATTTATTATCTTCCATTTCAGATTTTTAAGGACTAAGGACCTACGGAGTATGTTTTTTGGGAATTTGGCAAGTAGCTAATGGGAAAGGACCTATGTTACTCCAGTGGGTTTAAGTGTAGACGTGTAGATAGGTGGCTAGAATGTTAACTCTAAGTCCCAAAAGGTAGAAAAAAAAAAAATTAAGATCCTAAAAAGTGAAAATTCTAAAATCTTAGTCCCCATCTTTATACTTAACGCCAAGTAGACGTACTTGCATTGTTAAATTTCTTGAACAAAATTCTTACCATTTGATTGCCTTTTTACTCCGTATTTTTTAATTCCACAGAATACCCTTTCCAAAAAGTTCATGTTACCAAACTCTTTCCATTTGGTTGAAGTAAAAGTAGATATCTAACAGAATGCTGGTTAGTTAATTAGTTCTTGCCTTTGTGGCTAAATAGATGAGAGCCTGAGAGTGTTCAAAGTGAATTTTTTCTTCTTCTCATATATGTCTTATTCTTTAATAGTTTAACGTGGAAGGTTATGTAAAAAAGTGGCTAGATCTCTGAAGCATGAAACAGATGGCGCTGTGCTAGTTTTGTATATAGATTATAGACTAAGTTATTTGATTTGACTTCAACTTGTCCTAAGCACGATAATGGTTGATGAATCACTGTGAGGCACAAGGAAAGAAGCTTTGAATTGGCAATTGATATTCCATGTGTGGCTCACGTCATCAATTTCGACCTGCCTCGTGACATTGATGACTATGTTCATCGCATAGGTTGAACAGGATGTGCTGGTAATTCGGGTCTTGCAACTGCTTTCTTCAATGACAAGAACATGTCAATCTCCACGGCACTAATTGAGGTTATGGAGGACAGTAACCAAGAAGTACCTTCGTGGCTTGCTGAATATGTTGAGACACTCACACCCTCATCTTATGGATATGGAGGTGGCAGCAGTAGTTGCCGTTCCAGAAATGGCAAGTTTGGTGGTCGTGATTACCGAGGTTTTAATCTAGCTTCTAATGGCTATTCTGATTACTCCAACAATTACTCTGACCATGTTCTAAGTGCTGGACCTTTTGTTGATGCTACATCTGTTGCTGCTGATCCTTACAACTCTCAAGAATATGGAATTGTACCCAGTGGCTGGGATTGATCTAGTAATCTGCTTAGATAATCTATCTTTTGGCAGACCTCTTAAAACTGTTGCTGCATAGCATCGTTACGTGCTCTCTGATATGCATAGCTAATGATAAATAGGATGTAAATGCAACTTTGGTATGGAGCTTTGTTCAAACCAATCACGGTTGTGACTTGTGACTTGTGAGGCAAAGTTGTAGTTAACTTTCACTAGGCTTTGGGTGGGGGTGGACTACTAATTGGAGCTTTTTGTACAGGTGGTTGGTATATCTATGTTTTACTAATTACTATTGCTCATTGGCTTGGAACAATATTTTGAGATATATGAAATCTTTGTTAGATCATCTAATTGTCTGCTGGCTGCTTATTTTTCTAGGAACGAAATCTGAGTGCGTGTTTATAATACATTCTTAGCAGTGTGCTTCCAAACCCTCTAATTGAGCCAATGTTTGGGATGTTTAGTACTTTAGTAGTCTATATTCTTTGTCCTTAAATAAATATGCAGAACTTTTCGGTTGTCTCAGTTTTAAGAAATTAGCTATATAAAAGAATTATGACCTCAAATGATTAGAAGAAAGAAATGTTATGCAAATGAAATTACAAGGTTTTTTATTTTTTTGAGGAAAGTTTTTTCTTAAAAGTGTCTTCTGCTGGCTATTATTCTATCAAAATCACTCCTGATTATTGCAACAAAGGAAACACGTTTATGGCGGAGATCACTGCAATTACACGGATTTACATGAATGGGGAAGAAGAGAGATTACATAGTTGGTGGCAATTGGAGGCCTTGGAGCTGGCAGCATGTTTACAGAGAAGGTGCAAACAGATTGCTGCTGAGGTTGATGCCTATCATAGTAGAAACTCAGTTCAGCCCATCCGATTCTGACAGTCATCCGATTCTGACAATCGTATAATAATTCACTTACAATTTTCCTTGACAAAGGTTGAAAAACCGTGCATGGCACGGGATCCAACCTAGTGTTTTCTATTTATAACATTCCTCTTAACTAATTCCCTTGCAATGCCCCTTCCCATAAACATGATTCATTACATACAAGTATAATGTATATTGCCAATACAAGAGTTTTATTTCTTCTGTGAACTCAACTTTAAAAGGTGAAATGCACTACAAATTCTAAGATACGCCTTGGCATCTTCCATGAACTGCAGGGAAAAGCATCAATACAGCACACCCTGTCCACACTGCCTCCATAACAGATGATGAATAAGAAAGGTGAAATGAACGACATTTCCTATATATATCACAAAAGGCTGACCTCTCAGAATCTACTGTTCACTCAACAAGTTCTTCTCTTCCTCCTCAATTCTACTTAGCCACTTTAAGCCAAGATCACAACCTGTGTTAGCAGCAATCTGGAACTGTTCTTTTGCCAGTTCTATTGAGTCAACCTTTGAGTTCACAGAATTTGTTTTTCCAGCCTTTCGTTTCTTCAAGTTGAATTTAGTTGTGGACTCCAGAACTGTGTGACCTGCAGTACCATAATAAGAGGATCTATTAAACTTTATGCTGCATTTACTGACGACGTGCAGAAAAACTCTAAAAATAAAAAATAATAAAAAAAAATAAAAAATAATAATAATAATTAAATTAAAAAATTAAAAAAAAAAAAAAAAAACCGAGCCCATCATATAGCATTACAGGAGAAGAACCAAGGAAGACAAGCTGACGAAGTGCTGCTCATTTGGCAAAGGTATTGCCAAGAGAAGCCAAGGAGTTCAATCATCCTAATACTCGCATCAAAAGATCACAAGCAAGATTGGTTCACAAAGAGCCCATTAATTGGCAAAGGTAAGAGGAAAACCAAGGAGTTGCATTTCCCAACACTGAAGGGATCACACACTCACACATACGGAGTAAACAACAAACATATGCTACCATACAAAACTCATTTTTTTTAGGTTGACCTTTGACTGTTTCTAATATTATTATTACATTATGGGCACAGTTCAACTTACAAAAAAATTAATTAAAAAAAAAACAGAAAAGCACACATTATTAAATTGGAGAAATTATATGCGATGACAAGAAGAAAACTTAATCATCAAGAGCAGACCTCTAAGGAGAAGAGATCCGTATGCTACAGCTGCACCAGCATTTCCCTGCAAATACAGAAGAAAGATGATTTAAACTCTGTTAAAGTAACTAAAGATAATTTCCCTTTCTCATTTAGTGTCCCCTTATTTCTATCTGCTGTTGCTTTTATTGGACTTCAAAAACTACCAGCCAGACAACAAAGCATAAGCATGAGTATACTTCACCTAAAGTGGAACATCAGCGAAGGATCATGATCATGGAGAACCTTTGGTGCTAGTAAAGGTTGTCAAAGAAACTTAACGAGCAAAAAATGATGGAGCTAATATACCATATATGTATCAAATACAGTACAGTCAGAGTCCTTGCATTTAATCATGACATTACAGTTCATTGTATGACCCAACTCTTGTTTCAGAAAGTTGGTACAAACAAGTCTTAATCCACTATAGGCCTTTCAACACATCTTACATTCAATATTCATTAATCACTACGGAGAGCGTGCAGAAACATTTACACTTTGTTTGGATAGAAGAAAATGGAAGGAAGAGAAAGGGAGGGGGCCAAACTCTCTGTCTTTCATTTCTCTTTTCTTTCACCAACAAAGCCCAAGGGATTGGGGGAAGGAAGGGAAAGGAGAGGGAGGGATCCATTTTCCCTCTCCATTTAATAACATAATCCCTCCGAAATTGGAGAGATTCGGAGGGAACTTGGAATTCACCTCTCCTTCCCTTTCTTTCCCCTTCTTTTCCTTCCTTATTTGTTATCCAAACAAAGTGTTAGGAAGCTCCTATGAGATCACCTTTGACTATTAGCAGGAATGAACAATTTAAAAAACAAAACCATCTTTTAATTCACAAACTGAAACGATCACAGACATCTATGCACAAATTTTTACATAAGAAACTGCTATCAACACAAAGGCTTACCACTAACTTCTCAAATAGACTCAATAAATTATGTAACATATATTTCTCTGCTATGACTAGCAGATTTACTAATATACTTACTGCAGCAACTCTAACTCTCTAAGTACCAAATATCCACTTCAAAATAGGACTGAGCAGCAAAATCAGCTTCATTTACCTTCTCTGCTGCTCTGTGAAAGCACCACATTGCAGATCCCATATCTTGCCTCACACAGTCCCCTGATAGGTACACAGCACCTAAAAGATAAAGAGCGCCTGGATGCAACTGAGACACAGCATACTGCCATAAGACCTTTGAATAAATTTTATCCATTGACCACAGTAAATGAATAGAGTTACCTGTTCGGCAGCCTTCTCCAGATAATAAAATGCTTGCTGAGATGATTGGACATAGTCATTCTGCCAAAAATGAAAGATACTTCAACATCAGAGTATTTATGTATTATCTACTTTAAATCTTTTTTATCAGCTCAGTTTTAGAACTAAGAATCTAAGATGTTTAAATGAACTGAAAAACTTGACAATAGCACAGCAATTGTAACATCAAAAGCCACAATATAATACAAAAACTTGATGACTTGATGAGCCAACCTCAATTCTTAAGCTGCCACCTAATTCATAATTTCATACAGTGCATCAGGATTTCCCATATCAGCAGCTTCCACCAGAAAAGCAGCTCTTCTGATAGAAAAAACTTTTCAAAACTGATAACCCATTGTAAAACCATCATTTCTATCTCATACAATTCAATAATTCTATGGCATCTAAAAAAAGGACTGTAGTTTAGAACAATTGTGGAGGTTGACTATAAGATCTTTAAACTATATTAAGGAATGATGAACTAACTCAGCAAGAAATGAGAAAGCAAAAACAACAAGCACAATGTGCTTGCTCGACATCATAATATAACTCACACTGCTTTACATGCCCCTGGGACGTGATATTTAAGGTGTAGCTTGGACAACCAATAGTGTGCATTGATATTTGAATTATCAACTTCTAAAGCCAACTCAAAATTCTCCTTAGCACCGTGGTAAACTTACAATGAGAAACAACAATTAGATCAGATTGAAGCATTAGCCAATCAAACCAATACAACTCATCAAAATGCATGCCTAGTTAAAATGAGTATTATCAATGAAAACTAATACGAGTATATTAACAAGAGCTCATAGAGCAACCGAGACACGGAAAAGGTTTAGGGATTAATTTTAAAGTTTCGGAAAACATTCACCTGAGTTGCCGCTAAACACAAATACACAATCAAACATCGATATATGCAATAGTAAATAGGAGATCGAAAAGGGCAAGTGAACTGAAAAATAAGCACTCACCCTGAGAAGAGGAAAGAGACGCCTATCATAAAGTTCACAATAATCCATAACTCTATCAACTTCCTTCATAGCACTCCACCCTTTTGCTATAAATTCCATGGCTTTCTTGTTTCTGCTGTGCAATCCTCTCTGTTTCATTGAATCATACCATATGTTAGGACAAAGATAAACTGAAAGCACACCACAACTTTGCAAAGAACTTACCAACTGATTAAACCCAGAAAGCCTGGAGTTCAATCGAACAGTCTCCTACAACAAAATTGATCTCAGCATCTTCTCTAAAGGGGACAAAAACCACGAAAACACATTAAAAGAGCACAACCCATAAACCAAAAACACAATATTGGCAGTTAGATAACACTGCCAACAGTTTCTCGTTTATAAAGGAAAAGGATATTCGTGCAATCACGAAATAAAAGACGAGCAAGTATAAAAGATTAAGACTTTTGTTCATGACTTTTATCAAACACCTGGTAGGCAACTGTTTGATGATAATTAGCACACTATCAATGTCAATTCAGCAACTCAAATCTTCAAAATTAATTTATTTGCAGATTATAAGAAAAGCAATTCCAATTTGAAGATCACAATAGCAGAACAGTTAACTTTTTCACAGAAAAAAACTTGGAACAAACAGCGTAGAGCTAGAAGAAAGGTACCTTGAGAAATGCTGAGATGACTGACAATGGCTTAATGGGTGTTGCTTGCAAATTACTCTATACATTTTTTTTTTTTTGATAAGAAAAATACAAAAGTTAGATAAGTCTTCTCTCAAGACTATACCCTAACTTATCTAAAGAAATAAAATAAGAAAAATTAGCATCTACATTAGGGTCAATGTTTACCTAGCCTGAAATTTGATGACCTATAGTTGCAACATAATCTGCTGCACGATTAGCTTCTCGATACACATGGCAAGAAGCAACAACCTCGAAGTGACCCAACAACTTCTTAACGTCATTCATTAGCAATTGAATTTTCCAAGGACAGCGTGCTTTATCCTGCAAAATATTTATAATTAAAAGGTTATCACCTTCAATAAAAAGTTTTCGTATATTATGTTCAATAGCTAAGAGAAGACTGTTACGCAGAGTTGTAGCTTCTGCAATAATAGGAGTCGAGGTACCAAGATTATAAGCATGACTAACAACATTATTTCCTGTATAATCTCTAATAACAACTCCGGCTGACCCAAAGTTATTACAAACAGAACCATCAAAATTAATTTTGAAAACACCAGGGGCAGGGGGGGACCAAGCTACTTGGATGGTTTTATGGTAAAGAGGAGAATGGGTCTTGGGAACAATGTCATTAAAAGAATCAAGATGAGAACGAATATTCCATTCTGTAAATGTTTTGTAAGCTCTAGAATAAATACTCATAATAGTAGAGGGGATATGACTAAAAATAAGAGCATTACTACCTTTCCATATACTCCATAAAGAAACAATAATTTTTTTTACAGGAAGGTTAACATTAAGACGAATGTCCCAAAAAAGAGTAAGGAGATTCGGGGTATTAACTTGAGTTCCCATCCAATGACTAACGATATCTGCATCCCAGTACTGTCTAATAAATGGACAATTTAGAAACGGATGATCCCGTGTTTCAGCATGTGAATTACAAAAGGGGCAAGTATGAGGGACATTAATATTACGGTAAATCAAATTATTTCTAGTTGGAAGACCATTAAGTAGCAGTTGCCAAATAAATATCTTTAGTTTTGGAGCAATATCAAGTTTCCAAATCTAAGAAAATTCCCATTTTTAAGAATTAAAGTTATGAGCTAATCAGGTTGCTGACTTTACCGTAAACTCTCCATTACCAGAAAAACCCCAACAGGGTTCATCAAAAGTATCATTAATTGGCAAAGGAATACCTTTAATGGTCTGAACTATGTAAGGAGGTACCACTAAAGATAGAGCTGCAATATCCCAAGAATGATCTTCAGTAATAAATTGATTAACTGTAAGGTCAAGATTTTGAATATCAGAAATATTTAAATCTAATAAAGTAATTAAATTCGTAGAAGAACACCAATTATCTAGCCAAAAAAGAATATTAGAACCCAAACCAACTTTCCATCTCAGCCCCTTAAGAAGAAGAGGGCGAACTTGTAAAATTTTTCTCCAAATCCAGGAGTCCTTAGCGTGGGGTTTACATTCAAAAAAAGAGCTATGTTTTAAATATTTAGCCCGAATACTACGAACCCATAAATTATTATGATCCGAGATTAATTTCCAACCTAATTTGGCAAGGAGAGCAGAGTTGATTGCTTCCGTTTTCCTTAAACCTAAACCTCCTTGACTTTTGGGTTGACAAATTTTGTCCCAAGAAATCATGGGGAGGCCATTCTTATCCGGAGATTGTTTCCAAAAGAAATTACGGTTAATTTGATCCAAAGATTTAGTGATTGTTTTAGGAAGACGCGCAGTAGTCATAGCATAAGAAGGAAGAGCTTCCAAATGACTTTGAATTAAAACAGTTTTACCTGCCTTAGAAACTGAGTTGACAGACCAGTTATTCAATTTGTTTTCTGCTTTTGCTAAAAGGTAATGAAAATTCTGCTTAGTAAAAGACGATGAATTAAAAAGGACCCCTAAATAACGACCAAGGAATGATTTAGGAGTCATATTGAAATAACTTGCTAAATTAACTTTTCTAGAGTTATTTACTAGCTTTGAAAAGACGATAGAGGACTTATGGAAATTGATCAATTGGCCGGACATTAAAGAAAATTCATTAAGGATATCCCTAAGAGTAGCACAAACTCTAGATTTGGCCTGACAAAATAATAAACTATCGTCTGCAAACAGTAAACAAGGGGTGATCGGAGCAGATGGGGTAACTTTGAGACCAATACCAGAAGATTTATCTAATGATTGATGAAGTAATTTTTGAGCAATAACTTCCATACAAATAACAAAGAGAACTGGGGACAAAGGATCCCCCTGACGTAGGCCTCGAGTAGGAGTGATTAGTTCTGTAGAGTTGTTATTTAGAGAAATCGAGTAAGAAACCGTAGTAACACAAGACTTAATCCATGTAATCAAAGTTTCATTAAAACCAAAAGCTTTTAAAGTAGCCCATAGGAAATCCCATTCAACCCGATCATAGGCTTTTTCCATATCTAATTTCAAGGCTAACCATCCTGACTTATTTTTGGACTTATTAAACATATTTAAGATTTCTTGGACTAACAAAACGTTATCTTGGATTGCTCTTTCCGGGGCAAAAGCATTTTGATATGGTCCTATAACTTTCTTTAAGAATGGTTTAATTCTATTTACTAGAAGTTTAGCTATTGCTTTATAAATTGTAGTACAAAGACTAATAGGGCGAAATTGATGTGCCTTATTTGGATTGTCGATTTTTGGAATTAGAGTAATAATCGTATGATTAAGTTGTCTTAATAAAATACCATTATGAAAAAAAACCTTTTATTGCTTTACAAATATCCATTCCAATGATAGGCCAATAATATTGGAAAAATTTAGGCCCAAAACCATCTGAACCCTGAGCTTTATACGGAGACATATCGAAGAAGACTTGTTTGATTTCTTCATCTAAAAAAGGTTGTGTCAAGGTTAGATTGTCTTCACTAGTAATACATGGTTGTATCCAAGGAATGGAAATATTACGAGAGTATGTATGATCTGGGTTGAATCTATTTGAAAATTCCTTAAAAAATAAACGAGTAATATATGTTGGGTCCTCAACCCATTGATCAAGTTCATTACATAGCCTGAAAATTTGAGTTTTTATTTTTCTTATTTTCATTGTTTCGTGAAAAAATCTTGTATTTCGATCACCTTGTGTTAACCAATTTTTTCTAGCATATTTACCCCAGTATTTTTGGCCAAAAAGTTGGCCAAAAAGGAGTAGTATTTCACGTTGTTTAATTAGACGATTTAGATGTTGTTCAATATGATGATTTCCGGGAAATTGTTGAAGTTGTAGTTCCACATTTTGTAAATTTTCTTGGTTAATAGTCAATTTATTTTTAATGTTCCCATACTTATGGAAATTCCAATGTTTTAAATCAATTTTTAGCCGTGATAATTTCTGCATAATACAGTAAAAACGAGATCCTGAATATTTTTGTTTCCAATTCTTAATAGTCAAATTCTTGGCCTCAGGGTCCAATGTCCAAGCATTTTGGAAACAAAAAGAAGATAGCTGATGTGTACTAGAATTGTCCACATATAGGCAAATAGGGCTATGATCTGAACAAGAGAAATATTCGTAAGATAAAGTTGCATACGGGTAATTTTGTAACCACGAAGTACTTACTAAACATCTATCTAAACGTTCATAGATAATATGATTATTTATTTGTTTTTTCCATGAGAAGGCTATTCCTCTAGGAGGAATATCTATTGCATTATGTAAGTGAGCAAAACGTTGTAATTTCAAACATCGATTTAAGGTAGGAAAAGAACCTCCTCTTTTATCAGCCATACATAATAATTCATTAAAATCTCCGATAATACACCAAGGGAAAGAACAATTATTACGAATTAGTGAGCTAAAATTGTTCCAAAATTCCAATTTTTCCCCTTCTTGAGCAGGGGCATAAAGACCAAAAAGAGAAAAGCATGTATTAGTCTTTTTATCTGTCACAAACAAATGTGCAATCCTGTGTTGAAGAGATACAATTTGAACATCAATGTGAGATTGATTCCAACAAATCCACATACCACCGCAATGGCCAATAGGATCTACAAATTTGACATTTTCATAGCCTAAAGTTTTAGACAATCGATTGCTAGTAGAAGGTGAGACCATTGTTTCAATTACAAATAAAATGTCAGGATTTATTTTTTTCCGCAAATAAATCAATTCACTGATGGCTTGGGATCTTTTAGCGCCCTTTATATTCCAACTTATAATCTTCATTCTATCAATTTTGTAAGAGAAGGCCATACATACAAACCAAATATTCTGGAAAAAATAATTGTACAGAAGCTTGTATGCAAAATAATTCTCATCGGAATAATAGTAGGACAATAATTGAGCATCAAATTTAGATAGATTTTCGGGGACAATAATTGTCCGAGCAAGCATCGAACGATGCGGGCAAGGCATATTGCCATTCCCAATAGAGTAGGATTAGCGTAATACTCACTTTTTATGATGACAATAGTAGTATAAATATGTATGTGACAAAGGTGTACCATTAATACACAATTATTTGTGTATAGAAAACTTACCTGGAAATCAGCGAAGTTGTGTCGGTGAGATTGCGGTTCAAGGTGCCATCTGTAAGATTTGAGAACTTCTTTCTGTAGGAATTGAAGAGTTGCTAGTTGATTAAGGGGAAAGGACAAAAAATTAGGCAAATTAATTTGAGGAAATGAAATTAGGCAAAGAAGAATTGTCTGTGAAGAAGGAAGGATGAAGAAATTAGGGGGACCTTTGTGACTTGAGAGCCTATCTCTCATACTTTCTCTCTCTAGAGTTTTCACCGTTGTTACTCTATACATACTGTTATACTAACACCCCCATTTCTATAAGAAATTTCCTTTTTTTACCCCTAGCATATAATTACGGAGTTTCTACTCAACGAGTCACATATTCACATATTTCATTCTCTAACCTCATTCACTGTCATTTTATCTCTCTAAAAATTTAAATCTGAAATTTTTATTTAACGAGTCTTTAATGAACGAACATAATAATAATCTCGAGCTTTCTGTACTTTTGATATTTGAAAATTTCAAAATAAGCATAATAATTGAATCTTAATTATAAATTTAATAACTAACATAACAATTGTAAATAGATCAATAATTCATGAACATAAATAAATGAGTAGTTCATGAACATAAATAAACGAGTTGTTCATGAACTTATCTAAACGATCATATTATGTTCGTGTTTAACCTCATTTATTAAACAAGTTTCAAAATTTGTTCAAGGTCGGCTCATTTATTAAATAAACGTACATGAACGAGCTTCAACCGAGCCCAAACACGATAGTTTATTGATCGGCTTGGTTCATTTACATCCCTAGAGCCATAGAGGAGATCAAGTCAATTAACCAAAGATTAACTAATAAAAAAATTAAAAAAAAATTTAAAAAATAAAAAAAAAAACTGATAAAATGTAGTAAAAGGTGATACACTAGGGGGAAAAAATATAAATTGAAGAGTAATTATGCTAAAAAAAAATTGATACGTATTTTGGCATAGTTTATGAATTTTTGCCATTTTAGGAAATTCTATTATCATAGAAAACAAAACCATCTTATATGCATAGTAATCATAATGTATAGTTTAATAACCTTTTGGATGAAAAAAAAAGGAACAAGCCCAAACACGAGAAAAGAATTGAAACTAAGGGGTCGTCTGATTCGCACGAGGGAATAGGAATGGAATGAACAAAGGGAAAGGAGAAGAATGGAATGAAAATACCCTATTTTTATTTTGTTGTTTGTTTTTAAAACAAAGGAATCATTCTCACCACCACAACCACCACACATTTCATCTTTCTCAACCGCGTGAGCCTCGACCACCCCTCACCCCCACCGGTTTCCCCCTCCCCTTGTCAGCGCCGGCCACCCCCACACTCAGTCCCACCCCGACTCCTGCACTCAACTCCACCTCGACTCTTACCTCAAACAACCCCCAAAAACCAGCCCCCTCCTCGGAATTACCCCTTCCCCCGTTTTCTGGCACCCATAGCCCTAATTTCGCACCCAAAAACCCGTAAAACCCAAAAAATTTGAAACCCTAAAAAACGGGTTTTCTGGATTAACGGGTTTTTGGGTGGGGGATTAAAATTGGGGGGCTGGAAAAAAAGAGAGGAGGCAATTTTCGAGCAGGGGTGTCGTTTTTTGGGGGTGGTTTGGGGTGGGGATGACGGTTTCGAGGGAGAGGGAGATTGGGGCTAGGGGTGATTTTTGCGGGGGAGGGGGTGCAGCGGTGGTCAGGGGAGGCTCGACGGTGGTCAGGGTAGGGGCGACGGTGGTCTGGGCTGGTTTTTCGGTGGTGTTTGTAGGTGTGAAGGTGGGTAAGGAAAGGGAATGGGAAAGTCTAGGGGGGTGGGGAATGGAGTTGGAAGGATTTGGGGTAATGAAGAGGGTAAAGGGAATGATTAAAGTGCTAAACAAACATCAACAAAGGGAATCGAGCCAGTTGATTCTCATTCCCTTTCCTGATTACCCCCAACCAAACGGCCCCTAAAAGGATTAGGATAAACATGCAACTATTGAAAACGTAAACAAAAGCAAAAATTAAGGGCTTGTTTGGCATCAGTTTTGGTTTTCAGTTTCCTGTTTTTTTTAAACCAAAAATAGGAAACAAGAAAAGGGTGTTTCCACTTTTCTGTTGTCAGTTTTCAAAATTATCATAATTTTAATTTTAATAAGTTTATATAATTTTTGATTCATTATGGGACTCATATCATATACTTTTAGAAAACAAAAAACCAAAAAACAGAAAACCACAGCAATGCCAAACGAACCCTAATATATTATAGTCCGAAAACCATATGAGAATTAGCTACACCAATGATTTTCTCCAAACAAAATAACTTGAATTTGTTTCGTGACTACCTCAAACATTTTATGTAGATGATCAATTTATTTAGTTGGTTAAAGTCTCAAAGATTGTACTTAAGATCTGATATCAAATTTTATCTACATCATTTTCCATTGTGGTTTTTCCTTAAAAAAACACAAAGGAACACAATAACAAAACTGATATCAATGAACATAGGAATAAGAACATAGGAACACCCAACTTCTACCGTAACAAATTCAATGAATGGTCCATTATACATATTGTTAATGCCAAAAATCGTCGAGGAACGACCTTTGGTTGGGATACCAATAACTAGATAAAAAGGGGGGTTGCGAAATGTAAACAATGGAAATAGAAAGAAGAAAGACACGATATGGTGACGCGGAAAACCCCAATGAAGGTGAGTAAAAACCGCGGGTGACTACTTTTCCACCAATTCACTATGATATGGGCGTTATAGCCATTATTGGTACAAATACAACGATAACTCGGGCGTCTAAGGCCATAGATGGTAAAGAAATAAATAAGAACAAGAGTTAAGTATACATTAGAGCTATTGAGAAGATATATAAACGTTGAATCAATCGTTGTAGCTCGTAGAACAATCGGATGAGACTTGTCGTCGTTTAGATCGTCGAACGGAGCCTCATGATGTATCATTTGATGATGTATCTTGTAGTGTATACTTATGTGGTGTTTTATGCTTGGAATATGATATGCATGATCTGCCTTAATGGATGGTCGTTTCTCTCCTTTTATAGGCCATTAAGTGGTAGAAAATCGGTTGAGGAAGATAAGGATGACGTCCTTGATTTTAGGAGGTTGTTCGTTGACTTTAAGACTTGGTCCCTTGACGAATGTGGACTTGTTTAGGCTCCATATCCATTGTAACAACTTCATTGACTGGTTAAAGGCTGCCAGAAATTCTCTCCTTGATTATAGGATCCACTAGTAACAACATCGACTTGTTCTGTAGCTTTCTAGCGTCGCACTGCGAGACGCGTCATGGTTGGACGTCGGGCGTCAGCGTCTGTGTCATCTTCAGACGTCGTATGACTGAAGGACGTCAGAGGTCACCGGAGGTCGACGGAGGTCATTGAAGGCCGTTAGACTTCGCTGTAGTTTGTCGGGCGTTAAGTATTGACGTCCGTCACTAAGGTGTGTCGTCACTAAGGTGCGTTATTAACATTTGCTATTGCTTGGAAATGAACATTAGTTTCATTGGCATTCCCCATCTTATTCAACCTTGAACGCCAAGACTCGTCTAACCTACGGTCGTTTTGGTCGTAGGACAAGACTAAGGAATTTACATATCCTTAGGTACACACTCATGCACCTAGAAATAGGTGTAAAAACCACAATATAACCATTAGCTTTTCAGAAAGTGAACATAGGCATGAACATTAGCTTTTCAAAAAGTGAACATACGATTTTTTTTATGTGATGACTTTGTGATTAACTTCGATTAATTAGGTTGTACTACCTTTATTAACATTTAGTTGCAAGTTGCAACTTTGGGGTTTTATATGAGAGACATAAAATATTCCAAACTTGCAACTAAATGTTGACGGAGGTAGTATATGATTTTCATAATTCTAATGAATTGAATTTTATTTGATTTTCTGCATTTTTTTTATCAATGAACATAATCATGCAAAATATGAACATATGCATAGGTTCCCTTAAATGTGAACATTAGCTTTCGTAAGCATTGGTTTTCTTTTTTTGAGACAAAGCATTGATTTTCTTAAAGTGAATATAAGCATTTAAAAGGTGAACATATACGTAAAAACATACAAACACAAACATATAAGAAAAACAACATATGTATAAATAGATTTAATTAATATTTCATGAACAACAAATATTTACATTATGAATATTTGAAATTATATATGAACATATAAAATATTATTATCAATATAATGCATTTAATTTTGAACATAAAAATTTTAAGAAATAAAAAATAATATGATTATGAAACATATGCATTATTTTTTTTTTTGATGCAACGAAACATATGCATCAATCAATATATATATTAAAACTCAAAGACAAGCATTGTAATCTTGCCACGTGTTGCCATGTCACATACTATTACCAATCATCAATGTTTCCACACAAAAATTAATAATTTGTGAGCAATAGTATTTGAACCCATGACCTCATCTTCATTAAAGTTAAACTCTAACCATTACTCCAACAACAAATCTTATGATAATAAAGTTGTATTAAAAAGAGTTATTCATGTTCATAAATACAAAAATTTTAATAGCCAACTTATATGTGTATATTTTGACAACAATATAATTATAAAATTAATTTCATTTTTTTCAATTACTCAACCTTTAGTATAAGTTATACACTTATATTTAAGTATTAAAATGTGTGACCCAAATTTAAATAAAGGTTTTTTTTTAACTAAGAAATTTGTTACTAGAAGAAATTTTAATGATACGATATAATATTTAGTTACTTCATATTAATTAATAATTAACAAATGGTCGATATTGTTTTTATAAAACCACCAATGTATGTAGGTGGCTGGCATGGGCAGTTGCCGGATTGGCTAGGTGGTTGGGCTTTGGCTGGTGGGTTTTGTTCTTAATTTGTTTTTAAGTTTTTTTTTAATTTTTTAGCCAATTGATTCGTGACACGTGTCACTTTAATTAAAAAAATAAATAAATAACTCATTCAACCGGTAACCGGTATTTGGGATTGAAGAAAAAGAAGACCCCCCAAAGTTCGGATTATTCCAGAATAAATGAAAGTTGGGATTATTTTTTCTAATTTTTCCTTTTTAATATAGTATTTTTATATGCATACAATGACCCGGGGCAGCGCCCGGGCCAAAAAACTAGTTATAAGTATTAAATGTTCATTTTTACTTACATATTTATTTTTTATTATTAAATGTTCCTATGGTTTTACTAAATGTTCATTTTATAGAGCGTATCAGCGTAGTGTTAATTTTGACGGATCGCAGATATGTTGCCTGGATTATTAATTTGGGTCGTGCGTTTTGGGCCCTCCCTTGTTGCACCTATCTTACGTGCACCTAAGACCAATTGCACGGCACTAATGATATCATTTTCTCCTCATGCTCCCCTCTCTCTCCGTCAGTTCTCCTTTGAATCGCACTCAACCTTCTCCATTACAAGCTATTGGTTCTCAGCAGCTTCTGAGGTAATTTGTTGTTTCTTTTTGTAATCAGTGGCGGACCCAGGAATTTCCGACTGGTGAGTCACAATCGATAATCAAATATGTAAAACTTTTTTTTTACCAAACAACCAAATAATAGTACTAAAAAATACATCTAAATATTCAAACAGTACAAAATACAACCAAATGTTCATATAATACTACAAAAGATAATTAAATAGTAATGCAAACTTATTACAATAGTTCTCGACGAGTTTTCATGTTTTGATATCGATTTATGATATCTTCCATGCTAACATTCAAAAACAAATCATTCTCCAAATAAGTAATTAAACAATCATTCAACATTTGATTTAAAATAATCACTCAGGCACTCAGCAAGTCAGCACTTCAGCATTATCATTATTATCATTATTACCCCTAAAACAAAAACTTAGAATTCAAACAATATAGATTTAAAATAATAATAATCATAATTGTGAAAACTAAATAATAGCAGAGACAAAGAAAAGCTTAAGTTTCATAAAATCTGGAAAATTATAATCTTACTCGTCCCACTTCGCTAGAAGATCGTCCGTAAACTTATCGAGGTTAGTGCTATCCCATGGATCTGCATCCCGAAACTCAGTTAGAGGAGGAATAAAACAAAAAAGACGAACAGGGATAGAGTCATCCATTTTTCTTTAAAGTTTTTTCTCAATTTCTATTGCTTCTCTTCGATTAGGGTTTTCTGGAAAATTTGAGAGGAAAGAGGTTTGCAATTCAGTAATCTAAACTGCAATTTTAAACCTGCAAGTATTTGGAGTCGGTTTTGGTTTAAATCTTTTTTCTAATATCAGGCCTCCTGTTTTTCTTTCGAGCAATAAAAATCTCAGCCCTTCACTACCCTTTTCCTGTTATTGTCCACCGTCCACGACTCCACGGAGACAGAGCAGGCGAAGAGAACGGTGGCTGGGTGGAGAACTGGAGATGAAGCGAAGAGGCGAAGAGAACTAGAGAAGAAGGCTAGGGTTTGAACTTTGAGGAACAGAGGAAGACAGTAACTCGGGAAGCTAAAGAAAGTTTTTTTTTTTTTTTTTAAATAACTTAAAAAAAATTTTGGGCCCTGGTAGAGTCACTTGACCCACCAGGCACAAGCCCAGGTCCGCCACTGTTTGTAATCATATCAAATTCACAATCTAAGGTTTATCTGTGATGTTATTCTATTTAATTGTCAGTGAAATAAGTTTACTAATCGAATTCTTCAAAAAAAAAAAAAAAAAAAAAGTTTTTGAAAATCTCAACTATTGGTTCCAAGTACTAAGATTATAAAAGATTATAACCAGCGATTATGTTGCTAGAAAAGATAGTTATGAGCCTAATTTAATAATTGAATCACATGCATATTCCTAATAGCCTAAAATTATGTGACGAAATTAGATTGCTAATGTACTGCACAACCTTTTAAATGTTAGGATTGAACTATGAAATTTGACCTGTTCTCAATTTGTTTGTATATTTTACAAAGTAGCAAATTTCTTCATTATTTTGGATTTTAACTTCCAAAAATCTACCACTGGGTTTTTGGTATTCAGTTTGGAATAGATTTAGCTATTAAAATCCAAATAAATTCTGTGAGAAGAAATATCATACGAAGTAGTATTTTAGTTAATTTGTACCATTGATTTGATTTGAGTTTGTTTGGTGAATTTATTCAGCAATGGAGAAATTTCCAGGTTGTATGGTTGAAATATTTTCGGTATGGATAGAACCGTACTACACTAATGATATCGAAAGTGTTGAACTTGAAGGTTTTGTGAGGTTGTTAGATAACACAATTGATGTCGATGGTGGTATTGATATTTTCAAACCTTCAGATACTGAAAACTCTATAATATTTCCAAATGGAACCCAACAACTGCATTTGGTTGGTCCTCCAAATTGTGTAAGGTCTGATAACCATTCTTGGACTTTATTCCTCGACCTCGACGACAAGCATCATAATTGTTGAGTCCCTTAGGTTTTGAATGATGGTTTTGAATGATGACAAACAGCTATGGGAAACAGGTTTTAATAAGTGTTGAAAACAGTTGGTTGGAACTAGCTATAATAGAACACTGTTTCCCTAGATAAGTTATTGATTATATGAGTTATCTATTGAACTAACTTATCTATATACAGGAAACAGTTAGATGATAAATGTGCTATGTACTGGTGGGGAACCAGTATGAACCGTTTCCTTGACTGCTACGTGGTAAAGCAGTCACATACTCTTTATTGTGCATTAACCATGTTACATGTGCAGTAGTTGAGTTGATTCCAAGACTTGGAGCATAGAAGCCTTTCGAAGATATTTCGAAGAAAGATTGTTTGCTCATAATAGAAGTATTCAAGGAAGATTCAAGTCTTGAAGATTACATGAAGAAAAGACGATTTATGCTTTAATATGTTATCTAGGTTTTCATGTAATATGCTCCGTAGTATGCTTGCATGTTTGGGTTATATAAGTGCTTAAAAGTATATTGAAGTATGATATGAAATCTGGTACAAAGTTGGAACAGGTTTCATAACATGTTTCAATTCAGGGAACCAGGTCGGGGAACCAGGTTCACTGTATTCGAGCTGCCGTTTTGGAAAAAGATTTTACAAAAAGATTTTTTCGAAAAGATTATCTTGAAAATATTTTGTGCAGCTGGAAATAAGATGAAATATTCTTGGTTACCTAAAATCTAGGAGTATTTATCTTAATTGATTCTATCTTTGTGATTAAATCAAATAAGATAAAAACTTTCCTAAAATTACATTATATCTTATTCTCTAAGATTGTGTGATTTAAGGAAACTAGGTTTTAGGAATCTAAGCTTATATAAACTCATCTTATTTCACATATTTCGTGTGCCTCTCCAGAAATCAAAAAGAGCAATTATTTGAGAGCATATACTTAAGCACTAATCCCATTCATCAAGTCATATACAAGAGCATTCTAGTACTTAAACTTTTTCTCTTAATTAGCTTTGTAGAAGTGAGATCAAAGGGGAGTTCTTGATTCTTGTATTGAGTCTTTAACAAAGGGGTTAAAGGCTGGGTGAGTGTTTGTGAGTTCAAACACATTGGGCTTACGAGTGTAAGTCGAGAGCACACTCGGAGTAGAGTGTGGGGTTTGCTGGTTCCCGGAGTAGGGAACAGCAGAGTGTTCTTTGTCTTTGTTTTTCGGAGTAGATTAATAAAGAACTTAGGATAGGAGGACGTAGGCCTGAGTTGGCTGAACCTCGTTAAATTTGTTGTCTTCTTTATTGCTTATTTATATTCCGCTGCGTACGGGAACCAGCACAACTGGTTCCTCACACATAATCCGAAAAGAAGCAAAATTAGCCAACGATTACTTAACACTCAATTCACCCCCCCCCCCCTCTTGAGTGCCCATTGAACCTTCAATTGGTATCAGAGCCTAAGCTTCTCGAAAGAGTAACATCTAGAGGAGTTAAGAATGAGTACTCAAGAATTAAGTGCAATCGGTTATGACAACAAGTCACCCAAGTTTAATGGAAATAATTATGCTTGGTGGAAGAACAGGATCCAGAATGTTATCATGGGTATTGATTATGAATGCTGGCTCGTAGTTAAAAATGGTCCTAATATCATCCTCAAGACAGATGTGGAGGGGAACCAGGTTCCCAAGAAGGATAGCGAATTGGTCATTGCTGATTACAAGTTGCTGGAAAAGAATGCTAAGGCAATGTCAATACTACAACAAGCAATAGGTGAGACCGAAACAAATCGTATCTCTGGCTGTAGTAGCGCTAAGGAGATATGGGACACCCTTGAACTTGCGTTTGAGGGAACCAGCGAGGTAAAACGGTCTAAAATTGATTTAATCATGTCTAAATATGAATTGTTTGCCATGAATAAAAATGAAAAAATCAATGACTGCTTTCGTAGGTTTATGACTATTGTAAATGATCTTAGATCTCTTGGTAAAAATTTATCTGACGAGGATCTTGTGAGAAAATTATTGCGTAGTTTAACAGATGCATGGACAGCCAAGGTAACAGCAGTATATGAAGCAAAGGATCTGTCTACCTTGTCTCTGGAACAGCTGATTGGTTCCCTTATGACTCATGAGATGCTGATTGACTCTAAGTCTGAGAAGGAACCAGCAAGAGGCATGGCGCTTAAGGGAACAGTAGAAGATGATGAAGATGAAATTAGCATGATTGCAAAAAGATTTGAGAGATCTCTTCGAGATCAAAGAAAGAATTTCAAAGGTAAGCATTTTAAAAACTATAAAAAATCTAACTCTAATTCTTCTTCTACAGGATGTTTCAAGTGTGGAGAAAAAGGACATCTTATTCGAGATTGTCCTAAGTGGAATGACAAACAGTCTAAATCCGGAGATAAACAAGCATACAAGAATGCCATGATAGCTTCCATGTGGGGAGACTCTGACTCAGGGTCAGATGAAGAAGAAGGATCATCCAACTCAGATGTTTGCCTAACTGCCTTTACAAACATCAAGGAAAACAGCACTGGTCCAGGAACCAGAGGGGGAACCAGTACATTCAACAAATGCTTTATGGCAAAGAAGGATGTACTACATGAACGCAAGGTAAGCTTAGAGCAAATTAGAGAAGATATGCATGAATATGATAGAGAAAATATGCTTGCTTGTATTGATTCCTTACTAGATGAATGCTATAAACTAAGTGAAACATACATAACTTGCAAAAGAGAATTAAAAGAAAAACGTGGTGAATGTAATATTGCTATTGCTAGTTGTGATCATCTAGAAGGAGTCTGTTATGAACTAAAAAATCAAGTAGCAGAACTAGAGGTTGAATTGGACAAGTGTAAAGTGGAACTAGAAAAGGAAAGATCGTTTGAACCAATTGATGGAGAAGAGGATCTGACCTCCTGGTTCCCTAGAGACTTATCAACCACTAGTGATACTCTTGATTTTTCAGTAGCTATAAGTAAAGCAAATTCGTGTACTAGAACTTCCTTGGTGAAGGCCTTTGAAACATTGGCTTACAACCTGGAAAACTCTCACAAGGAAATTGCTTCACTTAAAGCTGCACAGTTCACTGTTTCCCCTACAGGTACCAGTGTAGATGTCAGTAATACGATTGATAAGTATGAAAGTAATATTTGTGATTTGCATGCGGAAATCAATCAACTGAAAAAGGACAAGCAACCAGTGATTGTTGACATGTCTATTGACTCTATGGTTTCAAAACTTAATCTACAATTCGAAGCTTTAAAAAGTAACTTTGATTTTCTTAAAGAGAAAAACGAATTGTTAACTAAAACACTTGAAACCAGAGAAAAAGAACTTAATGATAGTCATAGACATGTGGACAAATTATTGAATGCTCAAGAATCCTTAAATTACCTGACTTCATCAAGAGGAAACAGAGGAAAAGTTGGTCTTGGTTATACTAGACAGAGAACCAGGACTAACTGGTCTCCCAGAGAAACCACCTGGATCAAAGAATATCAACGAGGCAAGTATGTCATGACTAAAGAAATGCATGTGTGTTTTCATTGTGGTAAAAATGGACATAAGATACATGAATGTCCAGCTAAGAAAATTAGTGCTAATAAGAACAGCAAGGGTGTAAAATATGTGTGGAGAAGAAAGGATCAACAAGATGTTAATGTTGTTGAAAAGGGACCCAAGTATGTTTGGGTTCCTAAAACTAATGTTTGATTTGCTCTTGCAGGCTAGAGTGAAGGGAGACACCTATTGGTATTTGGACAGTGGTTGCTCAAGACACATGTCCGGGGATAAAGATCAATTCCTTTCACTAGTGGCCTTTGATGGAGGAAGTGTCACCTTTGGGGATAACAACAAGGGAACCATCACTGGTTTAGGTAAGGTTGGTAAGACACTTTCTAACGCAATAGATGATGTTTATTATGTTGAAGGCTTGCAACATAATCTCTTGAGTATTTCTCAATTATGTGACAAAGGTAATATAGTTGAGTTTCAAGCCAACCTATGTCACATAGTTAACTCACAAACAGGAGAACTTGTATGTGAGGGAACCAGGAAGCATGATGTTTACATTACCTTCTTAGATAAAATCCCTCAAGACAAGTCCATCTGTTTGAGAGCTGTTTCTGACAATAATCAATGGATTTGGCATAAGAGGTTTGGACATGCTAGCCTAACACTTCTAAACAAACTTAAAACACGTGACTTAGTTGTAGGCCTTCCTAACATTAAGTATGAAGCTGATAAAGTTTGTTCTGAATGTGTAAGGGGGAAACAGGTCAAAAATTCTTTTAAGTCTAAAACTGTTTTGAGTACCAGCAGACCCTTCGAACTTGTACACATTGATTTGTGTGGTCCCATGAGAGTACAAAGTCGAAGAGGTCATAGATATGTCTGTGTTATGGTTGATGATTATTCCAGGTACACTTGGGTAATGATGTTACACACAAAGGATGAAACGTTTGAAGAATGGGTAACATTGGTGAAACAAGTGGAGAACCAGCTCACCCACAAGCTGGTCTCGGTAAGATCAGACCATGGTACTGAATTTGAAAATGCTAACTTTATTGATTATTGTAGGGAACATGGAGTTAATCACAACTTCTCAGCCCCTAGAACACCTCAACAGAATGGTGTTGTAGAAAGGAAGAATAGAACTCTTGAGGAGATGGCGAGGACGATGCTCATTGAGAGTGGTCTCCCAAAGAGTTTTTGGGGAGAAGCTGTTGACACTGCTTGCTATATATTGAATAGAGGTCTCATTAGACCAAAGTTAAATAAGACTCCCTATGAACTGCTTAAAGGTCGAAAGCCCAACATTACATATTTTCGCATTTTTGGATGTAAATGTTATGTGCATAATAATGGGAAGGACCAGCTTGATAAATTTGATCCTAGAAGTGATGAGGGAATCTTCCTTGGATACTCTTCTCACAGCAAAGCATATAGAGTCTTTAATAAAAGGACTCTTCGTGTTGAGGAGAGTGTCCATGTCATTTTTGATGAATTTAACATGTCTTCTGAGATTGCGCAGGTACAACCTGATGAAGTGATTGGATTGATGGATTTCACGGGGAACCAGTATACTGGTCCCACGGATGAAGTGCAAGCAGATCTAGGCCTACCAAATACTCCACCAGATGATAATGATGAAGTGCCTAGAGAAGAAAATGAAGATAATGAGGACTCTGAAGGGGAACCAAGTCCTGATGGTTCCTCAAATAATAGACAGGTAATGAGTTCAGGGGGAACAGAAGAAGGTACCACCCCTGAACCTGAGGTAAGTAATGATAGAGGAAACAGCATGAATGTGAATCCTCCTGGCTCCTCAGAAGAAGGAGAGATCCATGAACATGCTGGTTCCCAACTTAATGAGAAAGCACAAAACAGTCTTAATTTTAAAAGTTATAGATATCAATCTTCTCATCCCACTGATCAAATAATTAGTGATATAAATAAGGGGATTCAAACGAGAACAAATGTTTTTCAAAACTTTTGTGCTTTCTATTCTTTCTTGTCTAATGTAGAGCCTACTGACTATAAAATGGCATTGACTGATCCTGATTGGGTACTAGCTATGCAAGATGAGTTAAATCAGTTTCAGAGGAACCAGGTTTGGCACCTGGTTCCCCGTCCCAAGGAAAGATCAGTCATTGGCACTAGATGGGTCTTTAGAAACAAGTTAGATGACCTTGGTACTATAGTCAGAAACAAAGCAAGGCTAGTGGTGCAAGGGTACAATCAACAAGAAGGAATTGACTATGATGAGACGTTTGCACCAGTAGCTAGGCTAGAGGCTATTAGGATTTTAATTGCTTATGCTGCTCACATGAATTTTAAGCTGTTTCAGATGGATGTAAAGACTGCCTTCCTCAATGGATATTTAAAGGAAGAAGTATATGTGGAGCAGCCACCTGGTTTTGAAGATGCACTGTTCCCCCAACATGTGTACAAGTTGGACAAAGCATTATATGGGTTGAAACAAGCTCCGAGGGCTTGGTATGAAAGATTGTCCAATTTCTTGATGGCAAATGATTACAAGAGGGGAACAATAGACAAGACCTTGTTCATAAGAACCAGGGGGAAACACTTGATTGTAGTACAAATTTATGTTGATGATATTTTATTTGGTGCTACTAATCAGGTTTTATGTGATGAATTTGCTAATCTTATGCAGAGTGAATTTGAAATGAGCATGATGGGAGAACTAGGATTCTTCCTAGGGCTGCAGATTAAGCAAATGGATGATGGAATAATGATCCATCAACAAAAGTACTTAAAAGAGTTGCTGAAAAAATTCGGCATGGAGAACAACAAAGCTTATGATACACCTGTTCCCCCATCTACAAAATTAGATGCTGATCTTAAGGGAAAAGATGTTGAAGCTTCTCTTTATAGAGGAATGATAGGTTCTCTACTTTACCTAACAGCTAGTAGACCTGACATTGTGTTTTCTGTTGGTTTGTGTGCTAGGTTTCAAAGCAATCCAAAGGAATCTCACTTGAAGGCTGTTAGAAGGATACTTAGGTATCTTGTAGGAACAGCAAATCTGGGATTGTGGTACCCCAAAGGCAGTACCATTGATCTTATTGGATACACAGATGCAGATTATGCTGGTTTCTTAGTTGATAGAAAGAGCACATCAGGTATGGCACACTTTCTTGGCTCTTGTCTAATTTCATGGGGTTCTAAAAAGCAAAATTCAGTGGCCCTATCCACAGCAGAGTCTGAATATATAGCTGCAGCTTCATGCTGTTCCCAGCTACTGTGGATAAGGAACCAGCTGAAAGATTTTGGTGTTATTTATAAAAGTGTTCCTATTTTCTGTGATAACACTAGTGCAATCAATATTTCAAAGAATCCTGTGCAACACTCCAAGACAAAACACATTGAAATAAGACACCATTTTTTAAGAGACAATGTGGAAAAAGGATTGGTGGAGATGTTGTTTTGTAAAAGTGAAGATCAAATTGCTGATATCTTCACAAAGCCTTTGTGTAGAGAGTCTTTTTGTAGGTTAAGAGTCCTTTTAGGTCTAGTTAGACTTTAGGTATTGGCTTCAATTACTTCCTTCAATGATTGGTTAGAATGGTATTCTCTTGTATAGTGTGTGTACATACTTATGTTGATATCTTTCAAGTGTTGTGTAGATGGTTCAAAATCTCAAAAGGATTGAGAATCATTGTTGTAAGAAACAGGTGAAATCAGGCTGAATTGCCAGAAACAGCGTGACATGGTTCTATACAGGTACCAGCAAAGGGAAACAGCAGACCAGCTCTGATATGTCATCCGATAATATCTTTTATTTTCGGAAGATTACTATAAGATATTTCCTTTTGGAAGGAATTTATCTTATTTCAGTTATTTAATCCCATATAAAAGGCAAACATATCATATGCCTTATTTACAGTTGGTTGAGATAATTATGGTAAAAGATAATTACCAAATTTTTGATTTCAATTTAAAAATATCCTTTACAGTTGCTTTTTATTGGCTCAACTAACTCTTTTCTTTCCTTCTTCTCTCTTTGTGCTTCATTGTTAAAAATATACACTAACCCTTTGTGCAGATCATCAATCATCATCACTCGAAATTCTCTCTCTCTCTCTCGTATGCTTTAAATTCATCATTGTTCATTTGGTTACTGTTCACTCAAGGAACCAGCTCAGTCTCAGGGGGAACATCAGATGGAAGCATAAGTGTCCTTAAGCCCGAAGTTGGAGGAAATTCAGAAAATTCAGAGTGAAGAGGATGAAATAGAGATTGTTGGTTATTATGAGGAAACACCCATTGCTAAGACCATGGTACGAAGTAGAGTAACTCAATTAAAGAAGTTCACTGAGAAGGTGCAGGAGGAACAGTCCATTGACGCTGTTCCAGGAACCAAGAGAAAAAGGGTACCAGCAAGAACCTCTTTGCTTGATTGATGTGATGCTAGTTTTGCACTCGTTATGCAACAAGGAGAACAGTTTTGCACTCGTTATGCAACAAGGAGAACATTCTGAATCAGTACATATCTCTCATGCTTTCTTTAAAAAAAAAAAAAAAAAAAAAAAAAAAAAAAAAAAAAAAAAAAAAAAAAATAGAGGAACCAGCAGGTCAGGAAGTGGTTTTGAAACAGATTGGGGAATCACAAGAATATGCTTAGTAATATAATGATTTTGGTTTAAGCAGAGCATGGTGACAAGGATGAAGAGGAATCAGATGATAATACAGAAGATGTTGCAAAGTTCGAGGAGGAGGAAGGGAACGAGAATGATGATGAGGAGTGATGCTGTTTCTGTTCTTGTTTCCTCACCCTCATGTTTATTCTAAAATAACTGATTTTGTTGGTCTGTCTACTTCTCTCCATTCCATGAACTTTCTTTTTGGATGGATTTGGGCTTCTTTGGTTGAACTTTGTTGGCTTGTATGAACTACTAACTCTGCTATGGTATGAACTGTTTGACTAATCTCTTTTTGCAGCATAATGCTTGAATGGTGGTTGATGCCATTGTATGGATAAGCACATTAACTTGTGCACATTGCTTTTACTTGTGGATACTTTTTAATGATGCCAAAAGGGGGAAGTAGTCTGAAGTTGAAGCCTAAGGTTTAGCTAGTTTAGATTGAGTCTCAGTTTGAGTCTTTTTATTTCGTATTTTCTATTTTCTGTTTAGGGAACCAGTTGGCCTAACTGACTTGTTCCAAAGAGTCTTGAGTCCTTGAAGTTTTTGACGGTTTTCCTTTTGAGCATGTCCACAGGTTCAGGAACTTCAAAAGTTTGTCATCATCAAAAAGGGGGAATTTGTTGAGTCCCTTAGGTTTTGAATGATGGTTTTGAATGATGACAAACAGCTATGGGAAACAGGTTTTAATAAGTGTTGAAAACAGTTGGTTGGAACCAGCTATAATAGAACACTGTTTCCCTAGATAAGTTATTGATTATATGAGTTATCTATTGAACTAACTTATCTATATACAGGAAACAGTTAGATGATAAATGTGCTATGTACTGGTGGGGAACCAGTATGAACCGTTTCCTTGACTGCTACGTGGTAAAGCAGTCACATACTCTTTATTGTGCATTAACCATGTTACATGTGCAGTAGTTGAGTTGATTCCAAGACTTGGAGCATAGAAGCCTTTCGAAGATATTTCGAAGAAAGATTGTTTGCTCATAATAGAAGTATTCAAGGAAGATTCAAGTCTTGAAGATTACATGAAGAAAAGACGATTTATGCTTTAATATGTTATCTAGGTTTTCATGTAATATGCTCCGTAGTATGCTTGCATGTTTGGGTTATATAAGTGCTTAAAAGTATATTGAAGTATGATATGAAATCTGGTACAAAGTTGGAACAGGTTTCATAACATGTTTCAATTCAGGGAACCAGGTCGGGGAACCAGGTTCACTGTATTCGAGCTGCCGTTTTGGAAAAAGATTTTACAAAAAGATTTTTTCGAAAAGATTATCTTGAAAATATTTTGTGCAGCTGGAAATAAGATGAAATATTCTTGGTTACCTAAAATCTAGGAGTATTTATCTTAATTGATTCTATCTTTGTGATTAAATCAAATAAGATAAAAACTTTCCTAAAATTACATTATATCTTATTCTCTAAGATTGTGTGATTTAAGGAAACTAGGTTTTAGGAATCTAAGCTTATATAAACTCATCTTATTTCACATATTTCGTGTGCCTCTCCAGAAATCAAAAAGAGCAATTATTTGAGAGCATATACTTAAGCACTAATCCCATTCATCAAGTCATATACAAGAGCATTCTAGTACTTAAACTTTTTCTCTTAATTAGCTTTGTAGAAGTGAGATCAAAGGGGAGTTCTTGATTCTTGTATTGAGTCTTTAACAAAGGGGTTAAAGGCTGGGTGAGTGTTTGTGAGTTCAAACACATTGGGCTTACGAGTGTAAGTCGAGAGCACACTCGGAGTAGAGTGTGGGGTTTGCTGGTTCCCGGAGTAGGGAACAGCAGAGTGTTCTTTGTCTTTGTTTTTCGGAGTAGATTAATAAAGAACTTAGGATAGGAGGACGTAGGCCTGAGTTGGCTGAACCTCGTTAAATTTGTTGTCTTCTTTATTGCTTATTTATATTCCGCTGCGTACGGGAACCAGCACAACTGGTTCCTCACACATAATCCGAAAAGAAGCAAAATTAGCCAACGATTACTTAACACTCAATTCACCCCCCCCCCTCTTGAGTGCCCATTGAACCTTCAATAATGTTAACGTATGTCATGGGGCTGTTATGTACTCAGCAATGTCTCATTATAAGTGTTGCAATAAACCTGCTTCCACTATTGTTAAGGGTGAAGATGGGCATGCTGTAGTGCATTCAATCTTCTATACAGATGCTGTTCAAGCTGCTGTGAAAATCCGTCTTGTGGACAGACTACATGGTTGTGCAATTTATGGTCATGTACGCGCTTACAGCAGCAAATTTGCCTCTGATTGTGAGTATGATAAACTGTTTCATAGATCAACTCTGTTCTATGCGTCACAAGAAAAGCCTAAGAAGTTGTTGGAGGGAGGTTATTTTTCACTGTCAAGAGATAAGGTGGCTGTGCCACTAGATAGCCACCTTTGTCTTGATGTGTATTTGACAGATGCGTCAACTGAGAATGTAGTGTTTAGTGGTACTCTTCAGATACCTGTAGAAGAATGTGGTTCAGTCGTCAAGCACGAGTCAGGAGAGGGTACATTGTGTATGCCTTCACAATACCAAAATTGTATTAGAGCAGCACTAGTCAGGGAGCATCATAATTTTTTCACAATTGTTTGTTTATTTAAATAATAAGCACTTTGATGCTCAAGTCACTTTAATCATTTTCCCTCGATCTCTCTTGTTACCCCTCATTTCTTATATTATGATCACCTCTTCTACTAGTATAACATTATGTGGTTAAATAACTTGAACTCCAACAGACCAACAATATGTATAATTGTCAAAATCGAATGGATTGAGCTGAGCTTCTAGTCTGATAGGCATCAACCTCAGCTGCAATATGTTTGCGCCTTCTCTGTAAACATGCTGCCAGCTCTAAGGCCTCCAATCACCTCCATTTTAGGACAAGTTTAAGTCACATCAAATAACTTAGGCTATACACCAGATTAGTATAGTAGCATATGATATAGAGGCAAGATCTGGTTTACTAAACAACTTGTTAATTGGTTGTCTACTTTGTAGTTCATGCAAATGGAGAGATTGGAAACATGAGCTTTTCGGTCAAACAATGTGTTATATTATATGACTGGTTATATCCCCGTACAAATGCACGGATTTATAATAATTAAGACTTGAGAATAATATAAGTCTATTAAAATGGAGTTAGT
This sequence comes from Chenopodium quinoa, assembly GCF_001683475.1. Lineage (NCBI taxonomy): Eukaryota > Viridiplantae > Streptophyta > Magnoliopsida > Caryophyllales > Amaranthaceae > Chenopodium > Chenopodium quinoa. Next base: position 1,175,106 of record NW_018742969.1, read on the forward strand.
TTAAATGTAATGGCTTATATATTAAGTTTTTTTATTTTTCAATTTAAATTCACTAGAGTGTATCCGTGCAAAATGCACGGAATATATATTTTATAGAAAAATATTACAAAGATCTAATAACAAAAATATATTTTAAATGCATGAAGTTGTTTGTGACATAGTAAGTTACTCTTTTATATGTGTTGGATACTCCGTGTAGCTAGCATAAAAGTTATTTTGTCAATGTTATAGGTGTTACTTTGTCAATGTTATAGGGGTTACCCGTTCAGTGTTATCCGCTAGTGTTATAAGGGTTATGCGTTTAGTGTTATAAGGGGTTACTTCGTCAATATTATAGGGGTTACTCCATTCACACTACTTGTCGAAAAAAAAACGTGTTGTTGCATAAAAAACATTATGTATATATTTTTTGTTTCGATGATTATTGAATTAGTAATAAAGTTAACTGATTTTAAAAAATATAAATAAATAACTGGGAGAATTTTAAAAAAGGAAAATAGTGGAACTTATAGTAACGATATTATTAAAAAAAAAATGCACACAACTTTGGAAAAAAATGTGCAATTATTGTAATATTGTTGTTTATAAAGAGAATTTGGGTAGTATAATAAAATACTATGTAGGTAGTTTTTGGGTAGTGTGTGTTATTAGGAAAAATAATAGTGGAAGTTTTGTTTAGAGGGTTTTTTAAATTTTTTTTTTAAAGGATAGGTGGAAGTTATTTGGAGGGCAGAAGAAGAAAAAAAAAAAAAAGAAGAAGGAGTGAATGAGAATTGAGAGATTGGGTTTTGGAGTGATGTGGTGAGAAGTTGCAAAAATGACTCTTAAATTATATCTTAAACTAGAGTGTACCCGTGCAAAAAGCACGAGATTTTATTATATTATAAGATATTAAATATATAATATAAGAAAAAATATATATTTAAATACGGAAAGTTGATATTGATGTTGTAATTTAAACCCTATTATTTTGAGTTGAGCTGTTATGGACTTTTGGTCTGGTTTGCTCTGCTGAACCCTGCTTAGCTGTACTCTACTGAGTATTAATAATTTGCTGACACTTGTTCTGCCTTGCTTACCCTGCTCTACGCCGTTGAAATATGATGTTTAGGGTTGTACAGTGTGCGGTTTGCGGTTTGAAAATTGTGGTGCGGTATTTGAAAATGACCAAATTACGGTTTGTGGTTTGGTGCGGTTTCCAATAAAATTTTGACCAAATCACACTTTTATACTATATTTCTATTAAAAAAAATTATAAATAATTTTTTTTTTATACTATATTTCTATTAAAAAATTTATAAGAGAACTAAAATATATGAGCTAATCCTTGACTATTAGCTAATTAAAGCTTAAAAAAAATTACTATTTGAATTATAAATTATTAATAACAAATTAGAATTAAAGTTTTGTTTTTTAAAAAATAATTATAATTTAAACCGCATGCACCACACCAAACTGCACCGCCAACACCCCTATTGGTGTTCTTTGCTCTGTTGTAAAGCTCAAAAGAATTACTTGGTTAGTGTCATAGGGGTTATTTTATCAATGCTTTAGGAGTTACTTTGTTCTTTGCAAGCAGTTATTTGGTGCCAGTCACGCAAAAAGCGTGATGTATGTACAATTATTTATTTATTTATTTATTTATTTATTTATTTTTTATGATTAGAGAAGTTGAAGTTGTTTGGAAGGTGTCCTTAAAAAAATGCATATAAATGAAGGGTTGAGGATTTTGAGTGCTATGGTGAATTGTTGATAAAGAAATTTTATACTCGTGCTAATTCATGGCATATTTTATACAAAGTACAAAAAAAAAAAAAAAACACACACACACACACCAAAAAAATATATGCTAGTAGTGGTTTGAACAAAAAGAAATGTTATTTTAACAGTCCCATGAAAAAATACAAAAAAAAAGTGGGATGGGTAGTTATTTTGTGAGAGTTAAATTAAATATAAATAAATAAAGTAATGAATGGGTAGTTATTGTTTTTTACAAAAAATATATATATATATATAAAAAAAAACCTAATGCAGGAAAATTTAGTATTGGGGTTTTGGAGGCTTCACGTTAAGACTGACTCTACAATTATATATTAGATAAGATTAGGTCCCGTGCCATGCACGGTAATTTTTAAATTAATAATGAAATTTTCTAAAATATTATACGGAGTAAAGAATTCATTATAAAAGACCCTATAATTAACTATAATAAAAGAGCCTATTAGCCAGATAGCTATTTTTAAAATGCATTTGACAATATATATATTATTATATATTTTATTTCATAAAAATTGGTTTAATTTTCTTGTTGTCAACCAAATGGATTTCTTAAAATGTTGTACATTACACTATATAGTCACTATGTATGTCACAAATTATGTAAAAAACTTGATTTTTTTTCTCTTAATTTTATAGTTGTTAATATTTATTTGTAGAAGGATACATCAAATCTTTTATTTTATCTATTTTTTAATATTTGAAATTCAAATTACTCTCTTAGAGCTTTTTAACATATATTTAACAATTAAATAAAAATAATATAATTATTGTTGTAATTATGGCACAATTATGTTAAAAATCTGATTTACTATTTTTTTTATTTACATGGAAAGACATATCAAATCTCTTATTTATATATTATTTTGCTATCTTTTTATTTATGTACTACATATAAGATTTGTCAAATCTTTTCTTTATGTATTATTTTGCTATCTTTTTTGTTGATGTATAAGATTTGTTTACTAAAGATTATTTTAAAAATAAATAAATAAATAAATAAAACCTAAAGGACACACCAGAAAAAAGACATGTGTCATTGCTGGTGTGTCTTTTAGTATATATTATTGATGATTATTGATGTAGTAATTATGGCACAATAATGTTAAAAATTTGATTTACTATTTTTTTTAATTTACATGGAAAAACATATCAAATCTCTTTATTTATATATTATTTTGCTATCTTTTTATTTATGTACTACGTATAAGATTTGTCAAATCTTTTCTTTATGTATTATTTTGCTATCTTTTTTGTTGATGTGTATAAGATTTGTTTACTAAAGATTATTTTTTTAAAAAATTAAATTAAACCTAAAGGACACACCAGAAAAAAGACACGTGTCATTGCTGGTGTGTCTTTTAGTATATATTATTATTGATGTTGTAATTATGGCACAATTATGTTAAAAATCTGATTTACTATTTTTTTTATTTACATGGAAAGACGTATCAAATCTCTTATTTATATATTATTTTGCTATCTTTTTATTTATGTACTATGTATAAGATTTGTCAAATCTTTTCTTTATGTATTATTTTGCTATCTTTTTTGTTGATGTATAAGATTTGTTTACGAAAGATTTTTTTTTTAAAAAAAAATAAATAAAACCTAAAGGACACACCAGAAAAAAGACACGTGTCATTGCTGGTGTGTCTTTTAGTATATACTAGATGTAAGCCCGTGCGATGCACGGTTCTAGTATATCATTCTATTTAATTATAAATTTTCTATATTTATGAAGATCATTCATTAGATATATGGATAAAATTCGTAATATCATAAGATAATTTTAATTTTAGCACTAAAGTTATTTTTTGTTGTTTTATTTATTTTAGGTGACGCTTGAATTTAATATTCCAAACCTTATTCACTAATTTGCTTATGTGACAATATAAATTTTTAATTCAAAAAAAGAAATGACAAAGCTCGTTTTTTATTGATCAAAATAAGTCTTTTGCCTATGCATTTATTTAATATACTCGTTCTGTTAAAAATGTTAGTCTCATTTATAATCGGTTAACGAACTATTAAAAATTATGGGAAATCAGTCATATAAGATTTAGTTTTATTCGTCTTGATGAGTACATTATTAAAATCGAACTTTTATAATATTTGTTAGGGAGGGATTAAAGATACGTAGAATTTTCCATCAAAAATTTGCATCCATATGGGGGAGTAAAAAGATATTACTTTGTTTTTTTTATTTAAATTTTAATTATTCTCCATTCGTAAAATTAAACTTTTACAATATTTTCTAGAGAGAGATTAAAGATATTTGCGATTAAAAATTTGCATGTAAAAAAAGATAATTATTACTTAGGTTTTTTTTTATTATTTTTTTTTATTTTTAGAAAAGATAATTATTGGTTTTTAAAAGTAATTTAAATTTTAATTATTCAATACCTATGTGTCAAAATTCTTAAATCCTATTCGTCACTTTTGCTTAGGTGGCGAGTAAATTTTTTAATTCTGAAATAAATTATTAATCTAATTTTTCATTAGTCGAAATAATACCTTTTCTTATGTGGCGCCCCAAATGCTCCCGAAAAATGCCTACTTTATTTATATATATTAGATTATTGATTATTGATTATTGATTATATAAAAGATATCATGCCTATCCTTAATATTCTTTTGTTAGATACATTATTTAAAATATTTTATAAATTATTGTAAGTTTTTATTCATGAATTTTTTTTTATCATGTTATCTTTTAAGGGGAAAAAAGAAATTAAAAATAATAACTAGAAAAATATTTGGGCGGGAAAATTTTTGTTGTAAATGTGACATGTGTACTTAAGGGATAACTCGATCTGGTGATTACTTTCATTAGTATATAATAATATAATAATATAGATAGATAGATACTTCTTGGTACATACTACCATATTATAAGATTAGAAATGTAATTTAATCAAGGAAAATTTGTCAGAAAAAAAACCTTTTAAACGGCTCATTTCGCAAGAAAAAACCTTTTAAAGCATTCTTTGTTAAAAAAAACCACCACGATCATTTTGCCTTTGTTTTGTTAGTTGCACTCACCCTTTTATTTCTTCCCCTAATTTTCACTCCAAATTGTTTCCTCTGTATTCTCTCTCTCCTCTCCTCCATGAATGCTCTGCAACAATATCACATCAAATTGGGTTCTCCCTTTCTCTCAGCTCGCCATTAATACTTGATCAATAAATTGAGGTAAGTGTAAAGTAATCACTTTTAAACTCAAAAATCGCCCAAAAAAAATTGGGCGGGGTTTTACTGTGTTCAAGACAAGCAAACTTGCTCAAATTTTTTTACTGTTTTCAATGGGTAAAGGACGAAGGAAGACGACGCTTGGACGCAAATCAACGTTGCCCAATTACGTAGTGAAGTACAAACCCAGGTATGTTCTTCATTTGCTCAATCTGTGTTTAAATTGTTAGGTTTTATCGCCAAAAATTTACATAAATCAAACATAATTAACCTAATTGTTGTTGGTTGTTTGATGATTTTGAACTGTATTGGCTTAAATGATACATGCAAGCTTGTTTTGATTGCTCAAAAAAATTGATTGGAATTGTGAAATTGTTACCCTAGATTGATGATTTTCTGGAATTTTGTTATTGTTGGTGTGTTTGTCAGGTTTGGAGATTTGATGACTACAACTGTGAAACAAATTGATGAAGAACCCTAATTTACCTATTAATTGATCTGATTTTGGGGGAAAAGTTGCTCCAATTTGGAATTCAGTGATTAGGGGAGGGCTTTCCTAGACTATATATAGGTGGGAAATAAGGGAGCCAAAAAAAAGGAGGGAAAATCAACCAACTGTAGGCTACAAGTAGGAAAATAAGGGAGTCAATTCAATGCCTGAATGTCTTGGTCAATGCCGGAAAAGAGGGCCCAGGTTTTTAACAAAAAAAATGATCATGGTGGTTTTTTTTAACAAAGAATGTTTTCAAAGGTTTTTTCTTGCAAAATGAGCCATTTAAAAGGTTTTTACTGACAAATTTTCCTTTAATCAGACAGTTAGGGAAAAAACAATGTACTGCATTTGTCATCAAACAAAAACATAAAAATGGTAATCCCATGTAGCTAGCAAAGAGTTCAATCTATGGGTAATGTTTAAGAATTAATGTGTATTTTAGGAATATTTGTACAACTACCCTTTTTTTGGCTTTTTTTTAACAACTACCTATTTTTGAGAAGTTTGTTTACATCTATACATTTATTTCAAAAGTTTGTAAATCACTACCCACAAACAGATTCTGTCTAATTTCACTGTTTATGGGCCTACATTTTCGTTTCCCATCCCTTAACCCCTTTTCAACCCTAATTAACCCCCTTCCCACCCCATTAACTCATTCCCACCCTAACTAAACCTCTTTCCAACTACCTCTTCTTCCCTAAATACAACCAAAAAATCAAGGGATATCATCTAGGGTTTAGGCTAGGAAGGGGGTTAATTAGGTTGGGTGAGGGGTTCATTGGGGTGGGAAGAGGGTTATTAGGGTGGGAATGGAGTTAATAAGGTTGGAAAGAGGGTTAATTCAGATGGGAATGGAGTTAACTAGGGTGGGAAAGGGGTTAATTGGGGCGAAACTGGAGTTAATTAGGGTAGGAAGAGGGTTAATGGGTGGGAAACTAAAAAGTGGACCCCACAAATAGTGAAATTGGACGGAAATTGTTTGTAGTTAGTGGTTCACAAACTTTTGTAAAAAATGGATAGTTGTTAACAAATTTTTCAAAAACGGGTAGTTTTTCACAAAAGAGCCATTAAATGGGTAGTTGTACACAAATTTTCGAATATTTCATTAGGATATGCAGCACTGAAAAACATAGTTTATCTTGAAAACCCATTTTTAGCAATCTACCTGCCTCGTCCAAGCGCCAAGGTATAGCCACAAATCACCCCAACATCACCCTAAAGTTATATACCACCATCGATCACCCTACCAACGTTACAGATGTTACCACATTATTTTTTTCGACACTCCCTAATCTTAGCTTTGATTGGACCATCAGTTTGTATACGAGCTTTTTCATAGCTTGTATACAAAAAATCCCAAACTTAGGGCATGTTCACATTTAATGAACTGAGCTGAACTGAACTGATTAGAGCTGAACTGAACTAAACTGAGCTGAAATGAATATTTAATGAGAGAATGGAAACTAGGAGCTGAACTGAACTGACCTGATTGAAGCTGAACTGAACTGAAATTAAGTAAATATGAATAGGCCCTTACTAAGTTTTTCTATACAATCTTTTGCACTTCATTTCATCAGGTTCAGTGGCTAATATTTCATTGTTTAATACCATATAATTATGAATTACCTTTTGAAATTAGAAAAGCTGAAGAGATAAAATATGAAACTAATAAAATATGATTTAGTTGAGCTTATTAGTTGAAAGAAATGAATTGAATATTTAAAAAATTTCTAATAAGTTTATGGAGAAAGTATTTAAAAACGACCGCAAATGAAAAATGAAGCAAGTATTTATTTATTTTTTTGCAATTCTTCCGCTACAACCTCCTGTAATTCTTTTTCAATAGGATTAGGTGTTAAAAGGGTATTTCTTAACACCATATTCTCATGAATTACTTTCTAACCATTCGACTTTCAATTCATAATTTTGTACTTCAATTTTCCTCCAATATTATCCACATCTCCAAAATTTTAACTAAGAGTAATAATTGTGTCAAAATTATTTCAAAACATATAATTTTTAAAAAATATTAGATTCTAAAGCTTATAACAAGATCGATTATGATATTTTAAAAGCCTATGGAAAATGATAATATTTTTATCGAATAAATCATTTGATTTTGTAATTTTAAAAAAAATATATTATGATCCATTATTCGTAAATAGTTTGACATAAATTGTTAATTCATAAATAAATTTATGTAATTTGTTAATCAATAAATAGTTATGTGTTCTAATCTATTGGTTCATTATACACGTGCCTGTATTTCATATTTATATAACGCAAGATTTTGTATCCATTTTTATTTTGAAATCAGATATATAGTTGTTTTATTTTTAAGTTTAAACCATTTAACCATATATAAAATCATTATAACAATTACGTAATATTGATTAATGAAAACAAACTTTGCTGTATTATAATTACAATTATAATATAGAAATCTTTTTATAATAAAAATAATAAATTTTATATAATAAAATAATCTTTTCTTATTTGAAAATGCATCATTTATACGACAAAAATATTTAGAAATTTGATTTGAATTGTATAAATAATATGCACATATAAATTGTTTTTATAACTATATAATTAAAAAATAAAAAAAAATATGAATGATAGATTTTGTGTAAACTTATAATCTTTGTAAATAGTTTATATAATATCATTTTTAAATGTTTGTAAACAAAAGATAATAAAGTTTTACGATCATAATATTATAAAGGATTTTGGGAAATTCTCTTTGGTAACACTATAGTTTTAACATTTCTCAGTGGTGAATTGCGAAAAATCTTAATATCTTTGGTAAACCTAATTTTTTTATATTATTTAATTGTAACATTAATGATAAAATTTAACTATATATTTGTATACACCCATTTGTGTCTCCCCAAAACCAAATCCGGTGACGAGTACCTTTCACGTCGAATCATAATCGAATGAAACGAAAGTGTGGAAAGGTCTAGTGTTGCGGAAAGTTTTTATTTCTTTTCTCTTCCCTCTGTTTTTGAAAACTTTATTTTAAGAAAACAACCAGTCCAGTTTGGTTGGTCCATGATATGGGTCCAATAATGGTGTAGTTGGATGGGGCTTGCAAAGACCTTTCCAATGATATATTATAAACCCAATTCCGATGAATATTGAGGAAGTTATGGCCAATTTACTAAACTAGGCCCGGTTTGAGCTTTATGTGCGGCCCAATGATTTAGGGGAGGGCCTAATATGATTTATCATTCCTAATGCAATTAGGAATGGTTTTAGTCTTCTAGAATCTTCTAGAAGGTTCTTTTCATTCCTAATTCAATTAGCATTGATAAGTTGACTTTGTTGACTCTTCAGAGTTTTAATCAAAATCAAATAGCATTTTCGAAAGAATTATATTATTTTATCCTCCAGTACGGTAAGCTTATCGGATTTTCGAAAACGCGTTAGAATCAAGACTAGCGTCCAACCCCAGGCCTTGACGCCTGGCGCTAGCCACTGGTGCCTGTCGCCAGCTAGCCAGGGTTGGCGCCAACCTTGTTTCCTAAGCGTCATACTCTGTTTTGTTAAATTATCTTTTTTGGCTGATTTTCTCTATAAATATCGTATCAAAAACTCCGTTTTCATTCACCAATTCATCATCTACATTCACCTACGACCAATTCATCATCTACATTCACCTACGACCAATTCTATTCATTCGCAAGCTTTCATCAACAATCATTAATTCTTTAGCATTCTCTAATTCATTCATCTCCTAAAACATTCAATTCTTTCTTACCTTGTTTTCATACAAAATTCCGCATTCACAAGATCAAGAAACACCTAGCCATATTCGAAGTTGCCTTCGCCCTAGACGTGAAAGGTTTTAATTTCTGAGGGTTTGGTCCCAAATCTCTCTTTCAATTATTTAATTTAATTGTTTTGATTATTATTTTTCCTTGAAGTTACTAACGTGTGTATTTTGTTATTAGAAAGTGGTACGAGGCATCAAAGTAAGTACTTTAATGGTTTGATTGATATTATGATATAGAAATCATGCTTAGATTGTTATTTTGATTCCTAGTATCATGTCTAGGGTAACTTTAATATTAAGTATGATTAAAAGTATGATGTCTTTTATTCTCTTCCTAATATTTATGATTGTTAGTATCATGTTAGGGCTAAAGCTTTGATTTTTAATGCTTAGTGACATGCTAGGGTTTGTTATTAATCTTGTTAGTATCATGCCTAGGATCTTGCAATTATTATGCTTTAATATTAACATGAACATGATTATGATTATAATCGTTATAATTTATGATGATATTATTATTATAATTATTATTCATGATATTGATTATTTATTGTGTTGCTTGATATTTATCGTTATTGCTTGATCACGCCTTTATGCATGTTTAAAGGGAATTAATATTTGTAATCACGCTTAATAAGATAATTAATAATCTTGTTAGGGTTAATTGTGATTATAATTCAAGTGACCGCCAATAATAGTTTATTTGTGCATTAATATTCAACCAACATAGATTAAACAGGTTTAGGGTTAATCATATTGATTGCATGTTAGTCAGAAAACGCACATGAATACGAGCAGAATAAAGTAGAGGCCTATTATTAGGGCATGTTCAATCTCTTTTAGGTTGAATTTGTACCATCATCCCCGAACCCTTATTTGGTTCATGACCTTATGGAGTTGACGATATCTTGGATCGTTAAGGGGTGTAACCTTCATCCTATGAACGGTTTACAAGTTCCTTAAAAACTTGTTGGCGACTCTTTTGCTCTATATTCTTCCCTTTTGGACGCCACCGTACTTTAATGTATGATCACAGTGGGGTTCAAGCTAGTGGGATTTTAAAGACATGAAATTATTCCCTACAATATTGAACTATGGTTAATTAGTTTTTTTTTTGGAAAATTTTTCAAGAATAAGTCAACCTTTGCGCGGTTAGCTCATAATAAGTCAACCTTTTAATTAACTCAAAATAAGTTAGATTTTTAAAGAGTATTTTTTTAATAAGTCCAATGACCTACAACTTAATAAACAAGTCGATTTTTTTTTAATTAAAATTAAATTATTAAATTTTAGTTACAATTACATTAAATAAACTAATTAAATTCTCCTTAAAAAAAAAGACTAAACTAATTGAACAACTAACAATCCCAGCCACCCCTAGTCCCCGGCCTACAGCATTACGCCACTACCAATGTCAGCCCCATCCCTACCAGCACCCTTGGCTCCTGCCACCGGCCGCTTGTCAGATACCCCCTCCCTTTCCCCCACCCACGAAACCCCCATTCCTCCCTTTCCCTTTTCCCCACCCCGACCCCTCCCTTTCCCCTTTCCCCTTTCCCCACCCCTCCTATTTCAATTTGCTAGTTCCCCAAAAATTTATTGAAACTCAATTCAAGTATTCCATGGTTGAACTTGAGAAGAAGATTATCAGGTTAGAAATCTACTATCATAATGTTAAATTTGGGCTTGAGATTTATAACCAAACCAAATCCAAGTTCGAGAGGTTTCATAAACTTTACTAGCAATCATAACAATCTGAGAGTGAAAGAGGACAGAGACGGGTCAGTTGGGGATGTGGGGAAATTAAACGGGAAAAGGGAAAGGGAGAAGATATCGCGCCGACGCAAGGGGAGGGGTCGGTCTTAGACCGGCATCCGGTGGCTGGGGAGCTGGTGGGGAGGGGCTGGCAGTAGGTAGGGTCGTATGGTGGCTGAGATTTTTAGTTTCTTTTTTTTTTTTTTTTAATTATTTTAATTTTTAATTGAATTTTTTTAATAATAATTAATCAAAAATAAATCTTAATTATTTTTTATAAAAAAGACCAACCACGTCATGAAACGTGGCATAATTTACCAAAATAACCGGTTACCCTAAAATTTAACAGGTCATTACTCATTATGAGAAGATAGTTTATCTAGGTCGACTTATTTTTAGTTAATCGAAAGGTTGACTTATTTTGAGCTAACCGGACAAAGGTTGGCTTATTCTTGACAAAATTTCCTTTTTTTTTAAATATTTATTTTAGAAATATTTTTATTAAAAAAATAACCCATCTCCCCAACAGCCAGCCACGTCCTCCCCCACTCCATCTCACGCCGACGCCCAGCCTTACCTTTCGCCGGTGCACCGGCGGTCGACCTCCTCCTCCCCCCTCCCGCGCGCCTCTCCTTCCCCTTGAACCACCACGCCTTCCCCGAAATCAACTCCCCCAACCCTGAAACCCCCCTCGAAAATCCTCAAATTCTCAATTTCTTCTCCCTAAATGAAATCAGATTAATTCCTCAAATTTTCGAAGCTTTAGGGTACGATTTTGCTCGGTTTTTGGGTTTGATTACGATGGGTTTGATTTCGCCCAGTTTTGAGGGTTATTTTTGCTCAATTTTAGGGTTCCTCATGTTTGATTTAGGGTTTGAAGGGGCGTTTTTCGCCGGTAAGGAAGGGGACACCGACGATGGGAGGAGAAGGCTTGGTCATAGGAGAGAGAGGAGAGGGTCACCGACGGTAGGTGGAGAATGTTCAGTTAGAGGAGAGAGAGGAGGGTTGAGGAGGAAAGGTCGCCGACGGTTTGTGAGGGTGTGGGAGGGCCGATTAGGGTTCTTCGAGTGTGGTGGACTGGGTGGGGGATGTTTCCAGGTGGTTTCGGGGGTAGGGGAGGTGAAGTTCCAGGTAGTTTCAAGGGAAGTGAGGTGGAAATCGAAGGGGGAGGGGAATGGATGTTCGCCGGCACCAGAAAAGGGGAGGGGGTCTAGGTGGCGGCGGCGCCGGCAAAGGGAGGGGCTGGTTGCTGGTTCGGTGGGAGGGTTGGGTGTTTTTTTTAAAAAAAATTTAAATTTAAGTTAATTATTAAAAAATTAATAAAATTAACCATAGTTAATGATTTTAACTAAAATGATTATTATCTTTGGTAAACAATAATACAATGTTACCAAAGATAATAAGTTTTTTTTGCAATTTACCACTGAGAAAGTCAAAAAAACATGGTGTTACCAAAGAGAATTTTTTATTTTTATATAAAAGTTTGTCCCTCTCCTTCACAACAAAAATAAAATAAATAATAATAAAGAGTTTTTTTTTATTTTTATATATACCTGTAATACCCCTAATTTTATGAAAGATTTTCTTAATTATTTTAGTAATTTCTCTAATTAAATAAATTATGATCTTGGTCGGTCCATAATTTGTTAGTTAACGTTGTACGCTATTTATTTATTTAAAAATAATAATTATTATTATTTTTCCGGATTTTACCTTAACAATACTTAACAACCTTATCTTAATTATTATCTCATGAATTATAACTAATCTTAGTTTTGATATTATCTATATTTTATATAATAACTTGATTTAATCATCAAATTCAATTATTATATTTATTATTTATGATTTTTGTTTTTTTTATTAAAAAAATAATGGTCGTGACTTTGAGGCCTAGTTGTTTTATCATGGCTTAGCTTTATCTTAACTTTAAACATTTATCTTAATTTCATCTACCTTCCTTAACCAAATTAGCATCAATATTAATTCCATCTCTAATCTTTTCCATTGGATTTTTTTTACATGAATTAACCTAGACTAAATTTCACTCATATTCATTTAACAAACTTACATTTATCATGTTCCCATGTTAATCTCAATCCTCCCTTAACTCTGTCTTACTACCCCTTAAACACTATAAATAGACCCTCAACACTTCACAAATTCCTCACACCAAAAATCAAAAATCCTCTTCTCTACTCTCTATCTCATCACCCCTTCTTCTTACTCTATCTAGCTTAAATAAACTCTGCAACCCATAACCAAGTTGTTGCCACCGAACAACTACCTCTTCCGCCACCAACGACCACCCAACTATACTAATAGCACTATTTTGATAAAGGTTAATATTTAGGTAGTGAATGCACAATAGAATGGTGTTTTTGGTTTTGTGTTATTTTGTTAACCTTATATTAATTAAGGTTATTTTATTTGTGTAGGAGGAGTCTCTCGATCGTGGTCAAGTTTAGTAGTCGTACCTTTTTGTTCTCGTGATCAAGGTACGTATAGGTGGCTAGGTCCTTGATACAATTTTTGAATGCGTGTTTTGTATAATGTTTGTTTTAATGATTGTTTGAATAAATGTTACGTATGAATATTTAAGTTAACAATTTTCATGACAAGTTAAAGTATATAATTTTATGATTTGAAGGTTTGATCTCTAAATGTTGATCGATTTAATAAAATTTGTTTGATTTATAAATCACTTGGTTTAATTAATTTGTAGCTGATTGTGAGCCTGAGTATTTGATATTTTAATTGTCCCTCTACCCGGGACTGGTTAAGTAAGACCATGAGCTTTGTATGATCTGGTCTTTCCTCGAGTATAGTATAACTTGCTTAGGGGGTGTGCACACTTAGGTGAGCAAAATTGGTTTAGAAATATATCAAAAATTGAGAAGTTTATAAATTGGAAAGCTTTTATTGATGGATATTACTACCCTTGGAAGGTTTAATTATTTTTGGAAAGTTTAATTTTGGAAAGTGACTCGTGACAGGTTTAAATTTAAATGGTTATTTCGAAAGCATGTTTGCCTAATAAAAGTATTTACATGCCTTGCACTTATACGTACTTAGCATTTTTGCTAATCTGTTTTCCTTTTTGTTTTGGTTCGCCCTGTTTACCATTTTGGTAAGCAGTCTTGATTTCAGGTGTGAAGTTGTTCGTACGCATACTAGAGTCGGGATTGGGATCACATAGATAGGAATTGATTTTATTTATGTATGGGCAAGTTTTTATTGGTTTATTTTGAAACAGCTATTATGGTTATTCATATTATTAATAAAAGTTAGTTATTTTTCCGCTGCAATTTGAGTAATTAATTAAGCCTTACGTTTTCACATGGCGGTAATACGCCCAAGTCTATCTCTACGGTATTTGTATACCTATAAATATAGTATTTACGTAGAGGAAGATTTGGGGGTGTTACAAAGTGGTATCAGATTTCCGGGTCTACGAAAGATTAAAATTGAAAAATAAAACTTATGGGTAGACTTAAGATGGGCATATAGGATAGATAGAGTTTCGCATTCTTCGAAGTAAAATTATTTTCTATAAAAACTATTTTTTTTATTTGGAAAGGTGATTGAGAAAATGATGCTCGAGTTCTCTTCGGAGGCCTATAATGGGTACGACTCTCTGTCTAGGAAAGGCTCGCCTCGACGCTGTAGGTAACTTTCCTGGGAGACGCGGGCTTGACCGTCCAATTTCAAGAATCGAGTACATTATTATTTTCGAAAATAAAATGAATTGAAACTATTTGATTTTGTAAACACCTAATGTGCATTAGTCTAAGTATAATTAGGGTCGTCTAGTTATTTATGTGGTTATGGAATTTTGGTTCCATTAATAATCATTTTGGATTTATCCATGAGGAAATTTGAATTGCTTACTTAAATAGTTTGTGTTATCACAGATGATGGAAACTGTTAGAAGACATTTCTTTGATCAAAGGCTAGTAAAATCGGATGTTATATATGTGCATGACTTTATAACAGACATTGTTTGGCATGCTACTGATATAAAAAGACACAAGAATATGAAATTTATGATCGAGGAACCATGGATCATCCTACTGGCCTTAGTTCACTTACCCAACACACCTAAATATAATACATTAATCCGAAAGTGTAGAAATGTAATTAAACCTAATGGGTTGTGGAATATTGAAGCCTATATGCATGAAGGAAAATGGCTAGGAACCTTAACCAATTTTAAAGCAGACCTACATTTTGCCAAAGTTGACTGGAGCCGAATCCCAAGACCAATAGTTGCTGAAATTCCTCTTCGGCTTACACCTCAAGAAGTCCAAAAGTTAAATAATCTAAACTATGATATGCCACCCTTACCACCTCCACGTTTCCATCTTGACTATACATCATTCGATGACTTAGAAATCCCTCACCCAAATGACTTTGAATCCCCACCTCATACTACTGAATCCCTTGTCCCAAGAGGTCAAGTATCTAGTCCAAAACACAGTACAAACCATAACCCTGGCCCCTATGTTAGCCCAAACTGCAACTCTAGCTATGGCTCGTGTCGTAGCCCAACTTATAGTGAATTTTATCCTACCTTCTTGCTTGAATGTTACCAAATTCCAACCCACATGGCTAAACCTTTAGAACCTGATTCCCCTCAACTTTCCACAGGAAACACAGGTGACGTGGCCAGAAAGATGATCCAGCAAGCTAAGACCAAGAGTAGAACTTCAGAATAATAATTGAATGATTTCTTCCATTAATAGAAAATTGTTTTGTTTTGTAAGCCAACTAGTGGCCCTTATGAATTTGTAGTGACAAAATGAATTAATTATTTTAATAAGCCTATGTGGCTAAATATGAAGTTTCAATCTTTAATAAGAGTTTTATGAAATTTTCTCATATAATAAATGTGTATTATTTGTTATTTTAAGTTATTCAGGATGTCTCTAAGAGCCGGAAATAGTAGACGCACTAGTTCCAAAATGAGCTCTACTCTTAGGAAGCTAACTACCATTGCTCAAAGCATGAGTCAACTGGTGAGTCAGGGGAATCGTAGCAACGACTTAGATCAATTTGTGGAAGTTTTTAAGAGGGTAGCAGCTGCAAAACCACCCACTTACCTTGGGAAGGAGGATCCTGCTAGTTTGGAGAATTGGATAAGGGAATTTGACAAGTTGTTTGATGCCATTAACTATCCTGAAGAATTGAAGGTTAATAATGCTGTTTATTACTTGAGGGAAGAGCTGACCTATGGTGGAGTCAAAACCGGACTAGGCTTTTAGAAACCCCTAACTTTGGGTGGAAAGAATTGAAGAAGGCTATAAGAGACAAGTTTTATCCCGCCTACCTGAAGAAGCAGAAATGCATGGAGTTTACCAATTTGAGGATGGGGAATATGACCATGAATGAGTATTATAATAAATTTATTGAGTTGATGAGGTTTGCACCTGAGGTAGTACCCACGGAGGAGTTGAAAGCCCAAAGGTTCGAGCAAGGTTTAACCCTAAGTCTTCAGGGGAAGTTAGGAGGGGTAACCTTTGAAACACTAGATGAAGTCTATGGAAGAGTTTCCCACCTATATAGGATCCGAGGGAGAGAGTTAGAGAACTCAGCTGGAGGGAAAAGGAAGAGTGATGGGTGTTCACATGGAGTTGATAAGAGGCCTAGAATTGGGGAAAATTCTGGGAAGTGGGCAATTTAATAGGATGGACAATAGGGGAAACCTTAGGAAGGGAGCTAATGGACACGGAAATAACAATCATGGGAATGGAAATAAAACCAGGCCTAAGAGAAGTTATTTCTGTAAGAGATGTGAGAAAAATCACCCAGGGAAGGACTGTGAGGTAAACCGTCAAAAACTGGGGCATTGGGAGTATGAGTGTTACACCAAGGAGAAGGATGTTAAGATGGGGATAATCCATTAGACCAATAACCCACCTAAACCACCCCAGACCAATGGATCAGCTCAGAGGAATGGAACCAGTAGCGGTGCAGGAGAGGCCCCTAATGGTCGTGTGTTCGTGATGAATCGTCGTGAGGCTGAGGCTTCTAATGATGTGGTAATTGGCACTTTCCTTGTTTGTTCTTTGAATGCTAGAGTCATGTTTGATTTGGGTGCATCTCATTCTTTTGTTTCAAAATCTTTAGTCCAGAGATTAAAGTTAGAGAGTCCATTGTTAGTGTCTCTAGATGTTTCTATTCCAACTAGGGAAGTGAGGAATTTCTCTAAGTCACATAAAGGGGTACCTATCACCATAGCTGGAGTAGAATTTCCTTCAAATTTGATTGAGTTTGATTTGCAAGACTTAGATGTGATTTTAGGAATGGACTGGCTGGGAAAGTATAAAGCTCACATAGATTGTGCTGCTCAGAAAGTGAAATTGTTGGGTCCGGGTAATGTGACAGTGACTTATAGGAAGGAGGGGAAGAATTCAGGGATCAAAATCATTTCTGCCTTGCAGTTTCAAAATTGTGTCAGGAAGGGTTATCCTATATACATGTGTAGTGTTCAGGAAGTGGGAAGGGAGGATGAGAAGAAAAAGAGTATTCCAATAGTTGAGGAATTTCCAGATCTATTTCCTGATGAGATACCAGGTATGCCGCCTGTAAGGGATGTTGAGTTCACCATAGAATTGCTACCAGGGACTAGACCTATCTCGAAGGCTCCATATAGGATGGCTCCAGCTGAGATGAAGGAATTGAAAACTCAGTTAGATGACTTGTTAGATAAGGGATATATTCGACCCAGTTCTTCTCCATGGGGTGCTCCGGTGTTGTTTGTGAAAAAGAAGGATGGAAGTTTGAGGTTGTGCATAGACTATCGGGAGTTGAATAATGTGACAGTCAAGAATAAGTATCCTTTGCCTAGAATTGATGATTTGTTTGATCAGTTGAAAGGGGCTGGAATATTTTCCAAGATAGATTTGAGGTCAGGGTACCATCAGTTGAGAATTGCAGAGCAAGACATTCCCAAGAGTGCTTTCAGGACGCGTTATGGCCATTATGAGTTCACAGTTATGCCATTTGGGTTAACTAATGCACCTGCAGTTTTCATGGATTTGATGAACTGAATCTTTAGGCCATATTTGGATAAGTTTGTGGTGGTTTTCATTGATGATATTTTGATCTACTCCAAGAATAGGGAGGAGCATGAAGATCATTTGAGGAAAGTATTGTCGATCCTGAGGGAGCACCAATTGTATGCTAAGCTGTCAAAGTGTGAGTTTTGGTTAGAAAAGGTAGCCTTTTTGGGGCATGTGATTTCTAGGGAAGGAATTTCAGTAGATCCCTCGAAGATCAATGCAGTGAGTGAATGGCCAACACCTAAGAATGTGTCAGATGTTCGAAGTTTCTTGGAATTGGCAGGCTATTATCAAAGATTTGTGAAGGATTTTTCGAGGATTGCGAGGCCCATGACGAATTTAATGAAGAAGGAATGTAAGTTTGTTTGGACCCAGGAGTGTGAGCAAGCGTTCCAGACCTTGAAAGACAAGTTAACCTCAGCACCAGTATTGGCTTTGCCAGATGAAAGTGGGCAATATGAGGTGTACAGTGATGCATCGAAGTTTGGAATGGGTTGTGTTTTAATGCAGAATCGGAGGGTCATTGCATATGCTTCGAGACAATTGAAACTACATGAGGTAAACTATCCAACCCATGACCTAGAGTTAGCTGCGATTGTGTTTGCTTTGAAAATTTGGAGACATTTTCTATATGATGCAACTTGTAAAATGTTCACAGATCATCAGAGTCTAAAGTACATTTACACTCAGCAATATTTGAACTCGAGACAAAGACGATGGTTGGAATTTATGAAAGGTTATAGTGTGAATATCCAATATCATGAGGGGAAAGCTAATGTGGTAGCTGATGCTTTAAGTAGGAAAACCAGTCATTTGATGAATTTGATGATTTTACCAGACCAGTTGTGTATAGAATTTCAAAAGATGAATTTGGAAGTGGTGGAGCATGGAGAGGTCAGTAAGATGTCAAATGCCTTGGCAGTGAAACCTTCTATTTATGATGAGATTAGAGAAAGTCAGTTGGGCGACTCGAAGTTGAAGGCAATAAAAGAGAAGATTAAGGGAGGACAAGTTTTGGACTTTACTATCGCAGATGAGGGAAGTATTCGATTTAAAGGGAGATGGTGTATTCCACAACATCGTGGGGACATCAAACAAAGACTGATGGAGGAGGCCCATAGCTCTCCTTATTCGATGCATCCTGGAGGGGATAAGTTGTATAAGGATATGAAGAAGGTCTTTTGGCGGCCAAACATGAAGAAAGAAGTAGCAGAGTTTGTGGCAAAATGCTTAACATGCCAGAAAGTGAAGATAAAGCATCGAAGGCCACAAGGAATGGTTCAATCCTTGGAAGTACCAAATTGGAAGTGGGATTCGATTGCCATGGATTTTGTGGGGGCATTACCAAGGACCAGGGCAGGGAATGACACTATTTGGGTCATTGTGGATCGATTGACTAAGTCCGCAACCTTTATACCTATGAAAAACACTTGGTCTATGGATCAGTTGGGAAGGGCATATGTGAAGTTTGTGGTGAAGTATCATAGAGTGCCTACAGATATCATTTTAGATCGTGATTCGAAATTCTTGTCTAACTTTTGGAAAAGTTTGCAAAAGGCCATGGGAACAAAGCTAATAATGAGTACAACTTTTCACCCTGCAACTGATGGTCAGACTGAAAGGACCATACAGACCTTGGAGGACATGTTGAGAGAATGTGTATTGGAGTATCAAGGTTCATGGGAAGATCACTTAAACTTGATTGACTTTTCATATAATAATAGTCATCATGCAAGCATTGGAATGACCCCGTTTGAGGCTTTGTATGGAAGGAAATGTAGGAGCCCAGTTTGTTGGAGTGACATAAGTGAAACTGTTGTACTTGGGCCTGAAATGATAGAGGAAACTGTTAAGTAAGTAAAGTTGATCCAAGAGAAAATCAAAGCAGCCCAAGACAGACAGAAAAGTTATGCTGATGAGAAGCGCAGAGATGTAGAGTTCCAAGTAGGAGAAAAGGTATTGCTAAAGATATCTCCTATGAAGGGGGTAATGAGATTTGGTAAGAGGGGGAAGTTGAGCCCAAAGTACATTGGGCCATATAAGATTCTTCAGAAGGTTGGGAAAGTAGCATATAAGTTGGACTTACCCAACGAGTTGGAAAGGGTGCACAATGTTTTTCATGTAAGTCAGATTCGCAAGTACATTTCTGATGTTTCACATGTGCTAGAACCAGAGACAATTGAGTTAGATGAGAGTTTGACCTATGAAGAAAGACCGGTGAGAATTTTAGATAGTAAAGTTAGAAGCACCAGAAACAAGGATGTGAAGATTGTCAAGGTTCTATGGTCGAACCATAAGGTTGAGGAAGCAACTTGGGAGGCTGAGGCAGAAATGCGTAACAAGTACCCTAACATTTTCATGGTGAGTGGTTAAGTTACGGGGACGTAACTCTCTTTTAAGGGGGGTAGAATGCAATAGAGTTTCGCACTTTTCTTTTTATGTCTTTTTATGAGTCTTTTGAGTCGAGTCTTTAGGTTGTGCATGAACTTACTAAATTTTAATCAATTTAAGATAATTTGGAGTATTAATTCAAGTTATTGAATAATTTTAAGTTTCGGGACGAAACTTCTTTTAAGGGGGGTAGACTGTAATACCCCTAATTTTATGAAAGATTTTCTTAATTATTTTAGTAATTTCTCTAATTATTTGGAATAATTAAATAAATTTTGATCTTGGTCGGTCCATAATTTGTTAGTTAACGTTGTACGCTATTTATTTATTTAAAAAATAATAATTATTATTATTATTATTTTTCCGGATTTTACCTTAACAATACTTAACAACCTTATCTTAATTATTATCTCATGAATTATAACTAATCTTAGTTTTGATATTATCTATATTTTATATAATAACTTGATTTAATCATCAAATTCAATTATTATATTTATTATTTATGATTTTCTTTTTTTTATTAAAAAAAAACAGTTTGATTTATAAATCACTTGGTTTAATTAATTTGTAGCTCATTGTGAGCCTGAGAATTTGATATTTTAATTGTCCCTCTACCCGGGACTGGTTAAGTAAGACCATGAGCTTTGTATGATCTGGTCTTTCCTCGAGTATAGTATAACTTGCTTGGGGGGTGTGCACACTTAGGTGAGGAAAATTGGTTTAGAAATATATCAAAAATTGAGAAGTTTATAAATTGGAAAGCTTTTATTGATGGATATTAATACCCTTGGAAGATTTAATTATTTTTGGAAAGTTTAATTTTGGAAAGTGACTCGTGACAGGTTTAAATTTAAATGGTTATTTCGAAAGCATGTTTGCCTAATAAAAGTATTTACATGCCTTGCACTTATACGTACTTAGCGTTTTTGCTAATCTGTTTTCCTTTTTGTTTTGGTTCGCCCTGTTTACCATTTTGGTAAGCAGTCTTGATTTCAGGTGTGAAGTTGTTCGTACGCATACTAGAGTCGGGATTGGGATCACATAGATAGGAATTAATTTTATTTATGTATGGGCAAGTTTTTATTGGTTTATTTTGAAACAGCTATTATGGTTATTCATATTATTAATAAAAGTTAGTTATTTTTCCGCTGCAATTTGAGTAATTAATTAAGCCTTACGTTTTCACGTGGCGGTAATACGCCCAAGTCTATCTCTACGGTATTTGTATACCTATAAATATAGTATTTACGTAGAGGAAGATTTGGGGGTGTTATAATACCTATCATTTTTTGTTTACTTTATGTTAATATTGACAAGTGTGTCGTATCGTGTACTTATTTGTATACGAAATTAAACAAGCTGAAAAATTTGAACAGTATCATAACCCATTTAGGCCTGTCATTTGGGTCAACGAGTAGAGTTCGGGTTAGAATTTGAGTCGCTTTTAAAAAAAAATATTTATCTCTTATAGTATAAAAACTTAATATTATCACAAAAAATATGAAACTGGTTGTATTATGTTGATTTTGAGTCATTTGGATTTCTCTCATTAACTTCGAATTGAATTTAAGTCGGATTCAGGTTGGTTAGGAATTGACAACTCTAAACCTACCTATTTAATAATGTGTCGTATTGTAGGTTTTGTCTGTTTAATTAAAAATATATGAAACACTAATGGAATGAACAAATGTAAAATTTATTGTTTGTAATACAGTCGTTCCCTCTAGGTTTTCTCCTTGAGAGGGTTTTTTTGGTTCCTTCTAGGGGTTTTTTTTTTCCCTTGGGAAGGTTTTCCTAGCCTCCATTGCTAGGTTTTTTTCAATTTCTTTGAAGGTTTTCCTTATCTCTTCTCCCTTTTTCTCTCCATCTCTACCATCTCTTTTCCTCTTGGTCTCAATTGTGAATTTTTGTAGGGGATTCCACTGGTATTTTTATCAGCCCCAAAAAACCTTTCAATTGATTTCAATAAAAAGATCTCATCCTTGTGATGATGATTTTTGTCTTGAGTTTATTTTCGTTTTGTGTTTGTTTTGTAAAAATTGAAGATCTAGGGTTTCATAATCTCTACAAGAATCCGGATGACCACATGAATATTTTCACTCAGACGACTACGCATCAGTGGATTCAAGTCGAATCAGTGCGAACTCACAGATTGTATTGCTTCAGATGAAGTTTTTTTATTAAGGCGATTGTTAATCAAATCTACGATGTATTTAGTTTTAAGGTGTGTACTAATGTTGCAATTCTTGATTTTCTAGGAATTATATGTAAGTGTTTTGACTATATTTTATTAATGAAATCCCTTTTCTTCTTGTCAAAAAAAAGAACAAATGTATTAATAGTAACAAGTCCAATGCTATAAAATACTTGTATCTATTTTTTGTTAGAACTCTTAGAAGATATCAAAACCTACATCAGTTACTGGAGGGGTGTAGTTTTTTTTTTTTTTTTTTTTTGGTTTAATTAGGATGAAAAATCACACAATATAAAATAATCTATTAACTATTATTAAAACAAAACGTGCTAATGTCATCAATTTCTTAAAGTGTCTTACTAAAAGTATGATGTCATCAATTTATTTTTAATTTTTTAGCCCTTTTCCTTTTACTTGCTAGAATTTAGGATTAAGTAGGTTTAAAATTAAATATAGGAAACTTGACTTTATTGGCATCAATGTTGTTGTATACTCCTTACTACTTTTGAATCTTTTTCAATATACAACAATATTAGATTTTGATAGCTAATTATATGCCTATTTTTAGCTTCCACTCTAAACATATAAGCACAATAGACATGAAACATTAAATAAAATTTGTCTAACCATCATTTAGTAAATTTTACATAACATCATAGTAATTATTATATTGCAACATTAAATAATAAACATTTTTAAAGGGCTATGTACATGTTTTTTTATTATTATTATTAATATACCAATTTTTTTTTTAATTTTTTTTATAAAAAAAAAGCCAAGTTATTTTAAAATCATATTAAGTATTAACAACAAAATATATAAAAAAAATATGGAAAAATTACTTATCACCACCGTGCAATGTGCGGTACTATACTAGCAAATTAGTAATGTATTAAAAAACTAATCACTTTTGCAATTGTATGTTTTAAAACATTTAAACATACACATATTTTAATAAATCTGAACAACTATTTTTTTTAAAAAAAAAATCATGACTTTATTAAAATAAAAAATGTCAAAAATATCAAGAGAAATTATTATATTCAAGATAATAAAAAATAATTAAATGTATGAAATTATAAGAAAGTATAAAAGAGATTGTATTGTTAGTGTCTTTATATGTTTTATCTCGAGTGCATATAAGCGCATAACACCTATCAGCTAAGCATGCAAATAAGAGGGTATTGTGGGGTTTTTATTTATTTATTTTTATTTATAATTTTTTTTCAATAGTGGTATATTTTTGTGTACTACTCCGTATTATGCATGTATAATGTTCCATTAAAGTATAAGTTGTCTTAATACTCCCTCCGTTTTTAAATACTTGCTCCACTTTCCTTTTCCGTCCGTTTTTAAATACTTGTTCCATTTCCTTTTTTGAAAAGCATTTACAATATTTAATTCATTACTCACACTTAGTGGAGCCAACATAATACTCTCTCTCCTCCTATTCTTCCACTAATTTTGTTTTTTTACAAATTTTTTATTTTCTCAACTATCCCACTACCTCCATATTTTATTACTTTTTCCAAATTCTCCTAAAACTCTGCGCATGGAGAAATGGAGCAAGTATTTAAAAACGGAGGGAGTAATATTTTTTTGTGTACTATTATGCATGTAGTGGTACTTTTTGTCATCCTATATCGTTGATTATTTTCTCCTAAAATATGTATCACATGTCACCAATTAGTAGTGATACATTTTGTCATCCTATTTGTTTCTAAAACATACAGGCGCTATGCGCCAATACTTATTCCTTTATCTCATCAAGGAAATAGTAATGTTATGATAATTGGTAAATAAGGAGTATAAAATATTTGCTACCAATATTATTTATCACATATAATCTTTGACAGTGGTTTCTGGTGCGGCTGGCCGCACCATGAGGCAAGTTGTCAAATCAGCAAATGACAAAGTAACCACCAGACAAAGTAACTACCAACCTGGCAATCCTGACCCGACCCGATTAACCCGACCCGAATAACCCGACCCGTAACCTGAAATTGATCTGAAATCATTGACCCGAAAATGACCCGAACTCGAACTAACCCGACCCGACTTGAACCCGACCCGAAATGGAGTTGACCCGAACATGACCCGATGACCCGAAGTGACCCGACTCGAATGACCTAACCCGAAATTGACCCAAAACCTAAACTTGACCCGACCCGAAATGACCCGAAACAATTTTAACCCGAATTGATTGACCTGAATCAACCCGACCCGAATTGACCCGAATAATAAGAGAATAGGATGAAATGGTTAATTACTTGTTTTAAGGCTTCTTTATTTTCTAAGTAATAGGTACTCACAATTTTATTTATTTATTTTTTTAACGATTTTACTTTATTTTCCAACTATTTTTTTTAAGTGAATTTATTTTGGTGACCCAACACAAACTTGACCCGAATAGACCCGACCCGAGTTGACTCGACCGAAATTGACCCGACTCGAAAATTGAACTGAAAATTGATCCTAAATAATGACCCGACCCGAAAAGACTCGACCCGAATTGACCCGACCCGAACTTAACCCGACCCGAACTTGACCTAACCCGAACTTGACCTGAAGTGCTGACCTAAATTTGACCCGAAACCCGATTCGACCCGACTCGACCCGAACCTGACCCGAACATTTGATGACCCGAACTTGACCCGACCTGAATTGACCCGACCCGAACTCGACCCGAATGACCTGTTTGCCAGGTCTCCCCAAGAGAAAAGTAACTCCTGACTGACCTAGTAACCCATGACCTAGTAACCCCTAACCGACCTGGTAACCCCCGACCTAGTAACCCCCGACCTAGTAACCTCTAGTAACCCCAAGTAACCCCCGACCTAGTAACCCCCGACCTATTAACCCCAAGTAACCCCTGGCCGCCGACCTAGTAACCCGAAGTAACCCCTAACCAACCTAGTAACCCCTGACCTAGTAACCCCAAGTAACCCCTGACCGCCGACCTAGTAACCCCTAACCGGACCACCTAGTAACCCCTAAACGGCTCTAGTAACCCCTTACCCACCACCAACAACCACCACCAATGAACCACTACCAACCTAAACGCCTTGCCACTAGCCCCTAACCTACAAACAAACCATTAAAAAAAAATCAAATCAAACAAATATCTTAAAATGTTAACAAGAGTTTCGAATATCACTTCAAATATGGCTAAAAAGGCCAAATTCGACCATGAAAATTCTAGATCTAGAGTTTTCATAGCTGCATTTGGCCTTAAAAACTTTGAACTTGTTTTCCGACTACGTGGTCACCAAACCACCACTACCCTCCCAGTGAAACCACTACTTCCAACGAACGAACCATGAAGACGACTATTGATGACGATTGCGAAATTTGTGTTACGTTCTCTGAGAAAATGAGATAAAGCTTATGGCTTGAAGAAGAAGAAAAGAGGAGAGAGAAAGAGAATAGAGAGGAGAGAGAAAGAATTAAAAAAAAATTGTGGTTGGCCACACGGTGTGGCCAGCCACATATGAAACTTTGTAAATCTTTGATTTAGTTAATATATTTGGGTGGAAAATACGGGAAAATTTTAATCATAGAGCGACATGTGTCAAAATATAATTCGAGTGCGTTTGTTTTTTTTTTTTTTTGACAAGACGAACTAAGAAAGAAAGAAAGAAAAAAACAAAGAAACAAAACTAAAACTAGAAACCTAAAAAGACCACAGTAATAACCGACGCTGACGAGCCTGAAGAGCCAACCAATGAGCCGGAGCAACCCACCGCCGAGGGACTTTCCGAATAGCACAGGAATTAAAACCACCAAGCAGATTCCTTATTTCCTGAAGTAGCCAAATACAAGAAATATCCCAATTGTCTTTAGCACGAAGATAAGTGACCAAGTTTGAACAATCAGTGTAAAGAACCAGCTTATCAAACCCACGATGAGAAACAACTTTAAGAGCCCAAAGACAAGTCTGCAATTCAGAATGAAGCGCCGAAGACGCAAGAAAAGCCCTCGCCCCTCCGCCAATAACCCTATCTGAGTCCAAGTGCCGAAAGATCCAACCAGCCCAAGCTGAAAAGTCCCGAGAATCAAAAGCTCCGTCAAACACCAAGCAAAGAGCATCAAAAGACAAAGAATCCCCGTGAAGATAACTAAGCGAAGAAGTAGACGTAGACCCACATCTAGGACCCGAAAAAATTCTGGAAGCATGGAAGGAACCCCTGAAATCCTGAGCCGCAGAACTACGAGTGACCCAGTCTTGCATAAAATGAAGAACAAGAGCTGGAGAAATAACAGCCTGACGAAACACCTTATGATTGCGCGCAATCCAAATGGACCAAAAGAAGGAAAACAAGCTAACCAATGTTTCCCAAGACTTAGAATGACGCAAATTTGTCACCAATTCCATGACCCAAATGGAAAAGGGGTAATCCCGACAAACAATAAGTGACGAAATATTGGGAGCAGTGGACCAAAGATTAGAGATAAAGGGACAGTCTAGGAAAAGATGATCTTGAGTCTCTTGATCTTGCAAACAGAAAACACAAGTGGAGTCAACAGGAATCCCCCGAAGCCGCAAGATACTACCCAGAGGCAAAGCATTGTGAAGTAACTTCCAACCGAAACAATGCAACTTAGGTAGAAGGGGTAAACCCCAATACTTCTGCCACCAAGAAGACGGGATGTCAGAAGAGCCATGTGAAACGGTAAGACGCCCAAGCAGCATGGCATAAGCCGATTTAGTGGAAAAAGTCCCATCTTTCGAGTAGTTCCAATAAACAAAGTCGTCCATCGGCCTACTCGGTCGTTCCTGAGCCAAGATACGATGAGCTGTAGACGAGTCGAATAACTGATGAACCAAAGAGGTATCCCACGCATAAGAACGCAGATTAATGATAGAAGAAACGTGAGACGGAAAAGGCGTCTCACAATTATCACGAAACAAAACGGGCTCTCCTGGAACCCAAGAGTCTTGAAGAATGCGAACTTGAGTTCCCGAACCAACCTTCCAGGCAACCCCTTCTGATAAGACTGACAACCCATGAACCAAACCTTGACAGCCCCACGAAGCACCCGAGATCCTCCTAGGACTTGAAAGGTGAAAAGAAGGATATTTGGCCGACAAGAGCTTAGAAATGAGGAGCTGAGGGTGGTGATGAATACGCCAACATTGACGAGCCAACAAAACAGAATTGAAGGACTCGAGACGACGAATACTGAGACCACCCATTCCTCTTGGTAAATGCAAAAGGGACTTCGAGCGTAAAGCTAAACCCTTTGAGTGAGGATCCGACTTCCACCAAAACCGGGCTAAAAGATTATCCACCTTAGAGCAAATTGACGAGGGAACTCGGAATACAGACAAAATATGATTGAACGAGGCGACCAAAACCGAGTTAATGATGACCAATTTAGCAGCCGCAGATAGACCTAAAGAAGCAAAGGCCGATAGACGATGAACCACTTTATCAATCAAGAACCCAAACTCTGCCACCTTGCTCCGCCCTAATTCAACGGGAAAACCCAAGTATGAACCCAAGGAAGGTTTACTCTGGAGTTGCAAACTTCTGGCTAGATATTCCCGATAGTCCCATGGAATATTAGGACTGAATTTCACAAAGGATTTCTGAAGATTAATAACCTGACCAGACAACGAACAAAATTCCGACAAAAGAGCAGCAAGATTGTCACAAGCCTCAGGAGTAACTTGCAAAAATAGGAGAGAATCATTTGCAAAAAACAGGTGGGAGATCGAAGGAGCACCACGAGAAATGCGAATTCCTGTAAAGAGAGAGTCCTTTTCAGCTTTTCGAAGCATAGCTGACAGTATTTCCATGCATAGAACAAACAAATAGGAAGACAGAGGATCCCCTTATCGAAGACCGCAACAAGGCTGAAAAGCAGGAAGAGGATTCCCATTCACTAACACCTGATAAGATACCGTAGAGACACACTGACGAATAATGTGGATCCAGTAAGAGGGAAACCCATAAGCTTGAAGAAGCCGGAACAGAAAGTCCCAATTTACCCTATCATAAGCTTTATTCATATCCAACTTAATCGCAGCATAGAACCGCTTAGTAGCCTTGAATTTGTTCATAAAAGACAGCACCTTGTGTGCAATTAAAGCATTATCCGAGAGAAGACGACCTGGAACAAAGGCATTTTGGAAATCTGCTACCAAGCTGGGTAACACCAATCGAAGCCGAGCTGTAAGACATTTTGCTACACATTTGTAGATGACATTACACAGACCAATAGGACGGAACTGGGAAATAGACTCTGGGTTATCCACTTTTGGAAGTAAAGCTAAGAAGGTACGGTTCCAATCCTTTAGCATGTAACCATGAGCAAAAAAATACTGAACCGCCACCACCACTGAAGGTCCTACAGAATCCCATAAAATCTTGAAAAAAGACGAAGGGAAACCATCAGGACCAGGAGACTTACTACCATCAATGCTAAAAATAGCATTGCGAATATCCTCAGAAGAAAAGGGAGCCATAAAAAATTCCTGTTGCGCAGTGGAAAGAGAAGGCAACTGAAGACTATCCTACCAATCTGAATCAAAAGTAGGAGAAGTCTTAGAAGGAGAGTAAAGATCTTTATAAAAGTCTAGAGTGATGGAGGCTATAGTCGCATTGTCACTATGCCAACAACCAGAAGAGTCCCTAAGCCCTAAGATCTTATTCCGACGCTTTCGAGACTGGACTGAGGAAAACAGAAGACGGGAGTGAGAATCTCCTAACGCGTCCCACTTGAGTTTAGCGCGCTGCTGCCAGAAAATATATGCTGCTTGTGCCTCAGCTATCTTCTCATTTTTAGTGGAAAGAAATAAGTAACGATCACTTCGGGAACAAAGAGAATGAGAAGCTTGCTCAACATCAAAGACTAACTGTTTCCAATTTATACCCCAGACTTTTTTATGTGAAATACACCAAGCTAGAAGACGATCTCTAGAAACTGAAAGTTTCCGAGAGAGAGCATACATAGGAGAACCCGGAAAGAACAAGGAGAGTACGGAAGTGATGATGTGATGAACCTCTACAGCAGACAAACACCAATTTTCTATCCTATAAGGACGCTTAATCGGATCAGGATTCGCCGTATCAGACAAAATGATAGCTGCGTGGTCCGAAAATAAAATAGGTTGGTGAATAAGATTGGTGTCTGGATAGTTTAGAAACCAAGTAGAAGAACCATAAGCTCGATCTAAACGTTCAAAAATAGGATCTGAATCCAATCTGTTATTAGTCCAGGTATAACGAGGACCAGTGAAAGGGACATCTATTAAATTCAAACCAAGACGCCAGTTCATAAAATCCAATTGGCCTGGAATAGAAAAATTCCCTCCAAGTTTATCCGAACTATATTCAACTTGATTAAAATCCCCAATAATAACTACATTTGGAATGGACTCCAAAATATTACTAATCAAGTACCAAATATCCAAGCGATTAGCAACATGAGGCGAGCCATACACAAACATCACATATTTTATTTCATCTCCTTGAACTAATTTACATAAATATACATTCTGAGAACTATAAACAGGAACTACTCCTAATGGAGAAAACCAGCATATAAACAACCCACCACTTAAACCTACAGCATCAATACCACAACAAACCAAAAAAGGCAAAGAGGCTAGCTTTTGAGCAACTTTATCTACAGAAATCATAGTTTCCAAAAGACAGACCATATCTAAACCATGAGAGCGGACTAGAGTAGAAATGTAAGGAATTTTAGGGGAGTCCGCTTGACCTAAGCCCCTAGAATTCCAAAGAGCCACTTTCATCCCGAGTCGGGTGACTTTTCCCAGGAAGTCACCGATCCCTCAGAAGAAACATGAGAAGAAGAGCCAATATTTGCTTTACGCTTCTTGTATGGAAGAAAGCAGGAAAGACAAGTGGAATCCGAAAGAGGTTGATGACATCGGGGATAGGAGGAGCAGAAGGTGAAAGCTGTCCGCCGGCCCTTTTACGAGGCCCATGTTGCTTGACCCAATCCCACAATCGTTCACCACTTCTACGCAACTTAAGAGGAGAGCAGGACCGCAATTTGTCTCCCATCTTGCGCAAAGACTGACAACCTGAACTCTTGGGAGGAGAGTTGACCACCACATCCAAAGTCGGAGGGGAAAATGGTGGAGAACAATCCATTGGAACCGCTGTATCCGAAGCAGAGGAGTCTTGATCCAAGGCAGAAAAATCAGGTTCCCTCGGAGTGTTGTCATTAACAGCATTATCAGTTTGGATATCAAGATCAGGAAGGAACTCAAAAGCCGAAGAAGATGAATCCGCCACGTAACCTGAGTTTTCTGATGTGTCAACTGGAAAAGAAGACGAGAGAGAAGGTGACGGAGAAGACACATCAGCAGGCTGCTCCCAATTGCTCGGACCTACGCCACGTAACCTGAGTGCGTTTGTTTGAGTATATATAAAGTAGATCGATTATTCCTGATTCGATTTAATCATAGAATCGCATAAATTTACAAAAATGCCACTATGCCATTGGTCAGAGAGCTGGTGAAAACTCAAATGTATATGATGAATTATTAATCAATAAAAAGAAGAGAAGACATGACATGTACATTTCGATATCCACACAAAAATCACAAAACATGGACGCAACACGTAAACATTGCATCCCCTAACCTTGATCATCATCACCTCTCATCCTCCCTAAAAACCACCGCAAATGAACCAGAGCACCACCACCAATGCCCCTGCTTCTCTCTTCCACAACAACCACTGCATCTCTCTTCCTTAAACTTACCTCTCCACTCTCTCTCCTCCGCTTCTCAACCATGTCTTCCATCAATCTTCAATCCCACGCATTCGCAGGCAACCCCATTAAAGCCAAAACCCCCAAATCAAATGACCCTTTTTCCCCTAATTCAGCCCTTGAAGCTCTTAAATCTCACCTTTTAGGGAATACCCATGACGTCATTGCCCTTAATTTTAAGGTATTGCCTTTCAGAAAAGGGCGCCCTTTGGCGGGTTCTCAGGGTTCTTCCCCAAATTGGCATCTGGGTTGGCTTAGTTTGGGTGATTGTAAGGGTTTATTGGCTGATTCTTCGGTTAGATTTGAGGGAGATTCGTTGGTTTATCTGGGTTCAAAATCAGAGGAAGATTCTGTTTATTGGGCAATTGATGTTTCGGAAGATGATAAATTGGTGGATGAATTGGGGAAGAAGTATTTCTCTTTTGTTGAGCTTAGGACTTTAATGGTGGCTACTGATTGGTCTGATTCTCGTGCTATGGCTGATTTAGCTGTTGCTGGTCATGTATGTATTCTCTTTCTGCTTATATTACATTGATGATTATTCTTTCTTTGATATTTCTGCTAGTTTGGTTAGATTATATTTGATTGTGCCTTTGTGTTTCAAATTGATTACCATCATTTATAGCTAGGTGACACTTTGAGATGATACTT
The DNA here is from genome assembly GCF_001683475.1 of Chenopodium quinoa. Taxonomy (NCBI): domain Eukaryota; kingdom Viridiplantae; phylum Streptophyta; class Magnoliopsida; order Caryophyllales; family Amaranthaceae; genus Chenopodium; species Chenopodium quinoa. Next base: position 1,207,160 of record NW_018742969.1, read on the forward strand.
AATACCAATAGAAGTGACAAATAATTGGCTCGTCCCACCGTCACCTTCTTGTGAGTTGTTTTATATGGCAATGATAATTGTCTCGACGTGATCTTATTGAAAATTGTGATGTAGATGGCTAAGAAGGTTTATTTGAGAATGCAATGCAAAATTGTGTTGGTGTTAGGTTTTGTTAGTTGGTGACCTTGGTGTAAGTGTGAGGATGTCTTATACGTAGTATATAAGGGAATGATTGAATAGAGGTGAAAAGTAGTTAGAATTTCGAAGGTCAGTATTTGTAGGTTCTGATTGCTTTGCTAAGAACAAAATAGCTTCTTTAGGTATCAGAATTAGCTCATGAATTAGTAATGTGGTTGTATCTGTTTAATTTTGACTCAATTATGAATGTGCAAAGATGTATTCTTTAATGAGGTTGAAGATCTATTCTTGGTGGTAGACTGGTAGATGTAGTTGTGATTGAGCGTCTTCTTATTTTCCTTCTTATTATTGGAGATGGAAGAAATATGTTTGATATGTGCCAGGAATGTTAATGATTGTTAAAGAAGAGGAGCTTAAAAATGTGAAATTTTATTCATGCTGGTACAATAGGTGGGTTTGGTATACATGATTGTGGTGAATGGAACACATGAATGACAGAGAAACATGAATGAAGCATTTGTATTGTTCATTTTGAATCTTGAAGCTGGAGATGACTCTTGGTTTCTATTTAATGACATCTCATATTGGGAAGTATTAATTTCATGAGTATTATGTGGGAAGATGTAATATGTATGTAGATTAAAACTGTTAGCTATATTCAGTTCTTTAACTTCACATTTAAACAAGAAATTGTAAATATGTAGACTTAAAGTAAATAGATATGCAAGGCTATCTTCCTCAACTCCGTTTTACTATGGGGTTGGGAACTTGGGATTGAATCTGTTATCTAAACATTCAATGACCAAGTTTGTTCCTTTCAAACGTGCTTGAGTTTCTATCATAGTGGCAGTTATACAGCCTTGCTTTGCCAAAATATATGTCCAGTTACTTTGTGTGACTGCTGACGAATCTAGTTCTTTAGCTCTTTCTATTTGATATTGTTCCTCATTCTAATTCAGTGCATAAGCTAAAAATCATTTATCCAGTACTGGTGAATTCAACATTTCAGTTCTAAACAGCTGTCTTGATTCTCTAGCCTCTTAATTTGTTCTCTTGTTCAATTTCCGTCTAACTATGGTCTTATATTTTCTGCGTCTGGTGTTTGTTAGGCTAGAGCATTGCTTGAATGGCATGGAACATCTCGATTTTGCGGTCAGTGTGGAAGTAAAACAATTCCAAGGGAAGCTGGTAAAAGAGTGCAGTGCTCAAATGAACTGTGCAAAAAGAGGATATATCCTCGTGTTGATCCAGTATGATGATGCCAGTCTCTCATTTTTTATGCAATGCAGAAGCAGTGTTTGAACAAATGGAATTAAATTCTTCCTGTTGTGTGTCCTGTTACCAGGTAGTCATTATGCTCGTGATCGACAAGGAAAATGACCGTGCACTTTTAAGCAGACAGTCGAGATTCGTACCTAGAATGTGGAGTTGTTTAGCTGGTTTTTTTAGAGGTTAGTACTCTGCAGAAATATGATGACTCCATAGCTCATTTGTGCCTCCAATTTTGCGATGTGTGACATTATAAGAATCATTTTCTTCTCCTCTCCTTTGTGCTTTCTGCTTCAGTTACTCTGTACCTAAAATATATGTTAATTAATTACATTTGTCTTAGCCCGGAGAGAGTTTGGAAGAAGCAGTGAGAAGAGAAACATGGGAGGAAACTGGGATTGAAGTAGGAGAAGTTGTCTATCATAGCTCTCAGCCGTGGCCTGGTAAGTTCTTTTGGAGCTGATGTCTGAGTAAAAGTCATCTCCTATTTAACTATTTTTTTATGTTGTCATACTGTAATGATCATAGCAGATAAATTTCTGCAATCAGTTTCTTGTCTCAGCTTAACAAACTTTAACTTTTGACCTTTTCCAGTTGGGCCAAGCAGCATGCCCTGCCAGTTGATGGTAGGCTTCTTTGCTTATGCGAAATCTCTTGAAATAACTGTGGATAAGGATGAATTGGAAGGTATGGTTTGCCACATTTTCTCCTATTTATTGTATTATCTTTCTTTTGCCTTACTCATTTGGACATGAAACTCAAAGTAGTTTGATCTCAATACTTCCTTCATTACTTGATGACTTTTTAGACTACTTATGGGACCTCATTTTATTACTAATAAGTAAAAATAAATGTAACTATTATAATTGTTGTTGGGTTAACCTCAGTATAATTTTAATATATTGACTTTATTTATTTATTTATTTTTTTAACAAAATTAGTTATCAAGAGTCAAAGTTTTCATTGGTAATCATGAAAGTCAACGATTTATGTATTGAGAAATAGAGGAAGTATTACTTAGGTAAGAACTTACAATTAACTGTTCTATACTTGATTAATGGATTGTGAATATCAGCTTATATCTGATCTATTTTACGTCTCTAATGTATGTATGCGGTTGTTTAGATGCCCAGTGGCATAGCAGAGAAGATGTCAAGAGAGCTCTTACATTTGCTGAATACGAGAAGGCACAAAAAACAGCTGCTGCCAAGGTGGAGCAGATTTGCAAGGGGGTCACGCAGAGTCAGAACCTCTCCTCGGACTTCAACACTGAAAGCGGAGAGCTTGCGTCCATGTTTATTCCCGGGCCTTTTGCAATCGCCCACCACCTCATATCTACTTGGGTCTTTCAAGGGGCACCAGTAAGCAGTTCTAACAGTGCACTTAAAGAGCCTAATAGTTCTCTTTCAAATCTGTAGCTGCTAACTTCTTTTCCTCTCCTAATTTATTTTTAATTTGTAGCTTATTGTGATTATTCTTATTTCATCAGAAACAAATATTCTTTGCCTGTGACGTATATCTATAATGATTTTTACGCAATACCACTACCTTCGTTCTTTTTTATTCTACTCACGTGACATCTTGTTGGAATCATTACAATTTGTAGGATCCAAATATCTAATTTTTCATACGCTTGTGCGTAATTAAAGATATTATGGGTCAAACATGTGTGTTGGAGACCGTGCAAAATGCAAGTGAGTAGAACAAAAAAGAATGAAGGGAGTATGATCAAATAGTCCCCAGTCCCCCGCCCCCCTTCCATAATTTCTTCTTCTGTTTATCCCATGAGTCCATGACCCCATGAGCTCTCAATACCAGTCTGAGATCAGGTGGGTGCACTCCCACAGTGTGTCTGTCTCTCGCCTCAGTGATAGATTTCTGATTACAGCAATTAAATACTGATTACAGACTTGAGCCAAATATACCTTGGCACATTGGTGTCCTTACTCTTGGGAACACATATGGGGTTATTGGGTCTCAGCACCTTGTGTAACCCTGAAAGTAATTGAGGACATTGTAGTGAAAAGTTCTTGTCATCAATAACTTACTACGGAGTACATGTTTCTTTCTGTCATGCAACCCTCCCCTATACTCCCTCTTGTGCGAATATGCTTAGGTTTTACTTTGTTAACCTAGAAAACAGGGCATTGGACAACTCTTATAATGGTAGGGAAATTAGTGTCTTTGGAACTCCAGTCAAGTCATATGTTCCTCTGAAGTCTGAAGTATCTGTTTTTAGTATTAACAGTTGCAATTGGCTTTCGTTGAGAATATAGTGTGAGCATTATATTGAGATAGATGAAAAAAATAAAGTGCTGATGTTATTAATATCCAGGAGGAGTATGTCTGTATGTGCCTAGTTCTATTTCATAAGTTTGAGTGCGGCTACATATAAGAAAATGAAAAGTCCTCATGGTGGGTGAATAGACTCATTTAAACTACCTAAATCTGGTCTGTTGTTGCAGCAACATTAAGTCCGTACCCTGTTGCTGCATAATCGAGGCTGTTACGTACTGAAATATGTTACAAATTGACTAGGAAAGAAATTGTAATCATGTCTGATAGGAAAACAAATCACTCTCAATCCACGGATTAATGATTTAACCATCTATCATTCAACTGCTAATAGCAGTCGTTACGGTTTACACAATGACTTGTTGATCGAGGATTAGACAAAATTTACAGTGTACTGCGCAAGTCGATATTATAGTGATGGAATTTGTCACTAGAGCATTCCAATATCAACTTGGCTGCTGTCACATGCCCTCAACGATAAGAAACTGTCTCAATAATTCATACTAAAACAATTTACATCTTAGTTGAGTTATTTCTGCCGTTCACTGAACTGTCACATACCAATAAAACTTTGGACCCCCCAATTCTGGTGTCTCTATCAAGGCATCTATCAAATGTTTTTCCAGAAAATTTGGTTAGGTATATACCAATTACCTATTTTTCTAGAAAAGTAGATAGTAACATGATGACTACAGAGTTTTTTTGTGTGCTGGGGGGGAGGGGGGATGATACCGTGGTTGTAAATTGTAATGACCGTACTGTAACCAACACAGTAACACTCTGTGCTTGGCGCTTGCCCAAATTATAACTACTGTATGTTTAGTACATGACCAGGGGCGAACCCATGAAGGAACAAGGGGGGACCCTTGTCACCCACTTTCGGGAAAAAAAAACAGAGGAAAAAAAATTTAGAAAAAAAAATAAAATTGGAAAAATAGTTATATAAAATTGAGTGTAAGAATAAACAAATTGTTTGCCTTAGCTAAGTTGGTAGTGGGCTAAAAATAGTCAGGGGGCCCAATTTTAGGTTTACCTAGATTAGGGTTCGAATCCCCCTTGTAACATCATTCATTTTTTATTTTTTAGTGTTTTATTTTAAGTTATTTTGACTTTTACCACCCTCGAAAACGAAAAATTTGGTATTACCACCTCCATAAAAAAAAGTTTTATTTTACGACCACATAAAAAAAAAATTGGCTGTTACCACCAATCACCGCCAACTAACGGAAATATATAAATTAATAAATAAAAAAAACGAAACCCAATAATATGGTGACACGTGGACATGATAGGCCCTACTAACGAATTTATGGACAGAATCCGTTAGTTGGCGGTGATTGGTGGTAAAACTCAATTTTCATTTTTTTTATGTGGTGATAAAATAAAACTTTTTTTTTATGGAGGTGGTAAAAACAATTATGCTGTTTTTTAGAGGTAATAAAAATATAAAATTCCTTTATTTTAACCAAACCACTCGACTACTCCATTATTTCTATTTCCCAACCACGAGGCACGAACCACCACCTACGCAACCACGAGTCATGGACTGCAGCAAACATCTTCGGCAAATGTTTGTTAAGAAATTAACATCACAAGATAATATGGCATTCGAATCCCCCTTGTAACATCACTCCTTTTTTTGGGGGGTGTTTTATTTCAACCATACCACTCGACTACTCCCTTATTTCTATTTCCCAACCAAACCCAAATTACTTGTATTGTGTACCCGTTTTAATTTTTTTAAATAGGTTGATGTTAGTTGAATTATCGAAATTGTCCCCCCATTGACAAATTTCTAGGTCCGCCACTATACATGACGGGGTATTTACAGGTCGTAGGGACTTAATAGGAGTCATTTTTGGAACCTTGAAGATTAAAAGAGCAGCAATTTTTGATTATTCGGTACTTATTAATTGATATAGAATTTTTGCTAACTACATCTATTCATTGGAGACTTGGAGTTTGTCCTTGTTCACTAGTAAGGTTTCCATTCTAACTTGGAGTCCATGTGGTCCAGGTAGCAATGAAAGAGTAAAACTATGTACATCCGTGTCGCTGTGTGAGTGCATGTGTAATTTTCTTTCTTATGCTTCTCTTTTACTGCAGGGTTACTGCTTAATCTTTTAAGCCATGCCTTGTGTGTGTGTGTGTTTTTTTTCTAACGCAATTGTTCTTCTGACTATTTACGATTCCAAAAAAGATTCAATAAAAATCATAGAGTTTTTTTTTTTTTCTGCTGGTCTATTTTGTCTCGTTGATTGTTTGATACATAAAACCAAGCATTGAAGTTTGTAGGCCCTTGCTCAGTGATAGTACAAAAGGGCAATAATTTAGATTCCTAATTTCCTATACAACCTTCCAATGTCAATAAAGCCCCCAAAACTTTGGGAGAGTATAAACCTGCCTCATGCGTCTTAATTCTGTATGTTATTTCATGGCTCTGTAATTACTCTTATTTTTAAATCTTGCCTTTTCTTTTATTTTTCTGTGTTTTTAATCTGTAGGAGAAAAGTGTTCTGTTTTTTTATGTGGCTGCACTCTGCAGACAAAAATCATTATCATTAGTGATTGATATTTTATGTACTCCGTATATGTATACCTGATGCTGTACTTGGACTTGGAGTAGGCATGGGATTTTCATTTGCTCCCCCGAGTTATCCCTTGAATGTAGTGAATGACGTAAATAAAAATAAAAACAAGCTGTGCATGATAAGATCACTTCCTTCTTCATCTTTGGTTTCCCTGCAGTTCTCTTCTCTTCCTATAAAAACTGATCAAAACAAGAAAATTACATCAGAACCTCAGAATTGTAACAGTTCCTCAAGTGCTTCTCCCAGTTACAGCCAAGAAAATACTGTTGGAATCATTGGAGGTGTGTCTGTTCTTACCACATTGATCTTTCTTGAGAAGTTTGTGCTATGGAGCTCAAGAGATAAATACGACACTGTCCCTTTCATTGTCTGCAGTGATCCAACATCTCCTTCAAGCCGTGAGTACATTTCTAACACCAATGATGGTAGACCACCTTCTGGATTAGACCAAGTTAGAATGGTTGAGAATCTGAGAGGTAAGAGGTTGTTCCTTGAAGAAGGGGGAGCACGATGCATTGTCATGCCTTGCCATATTTCACATGCTTGGTATGGAGAAATATCACTAGGGAGTAAGCAGCCTTTTCTTCATATGGCCGAGTGTGTTGCTTTAGAACTCAAGGAAGCAAGATTTAGGCCTCTAGAAGCTGGAAGCGGTGTCAAAGTTGGAGTTATAGCAACTGATGCTACCCTAATGGCAGGATTTTACCAGGAAAAACTACAGGACCAGGTATAATTATATTATTTTTGGTATATCAATGTATTGATTTTATTTAGTGCGGCAAAAATTTTTATGTATCTGCTGTTGAATTTCTCTCAAGTCAGATTTTGTAGTGGAGTGTTATTCTTTTGAGTCCTGAAAAAGAACTTAGCCTCTTTTGTCTTCATCAGGCTTGTGCAAAAGATGGAAAACAAAAATACTTGTCCATCTTAGACCAAGTTGAACGAGATTTATAGCTTAGTATTTCAGACTAGATTGAAGGTTTTAGCAAGGTTTCTGCTACTTCATGCAAAAAGTTTTCACAAAGTAGCAAGACATTCAGTTAAACTTACTGATATATTTTGTTTATCCAGTAGCCAGTGTAAGCAGGCATGTCAAACACCAGGTTTTTAGTTCTGTCAACCTAATTTATCAAGTTTGAAGTGTTTTTGTACCAACCCTTAACGAGTTTTTGACGTTTTCACAAAAATTTGATTGTGTTTCCCTAAGTCAGGTGCAATTTTTTGCTTTCTTGTTGTTTGAAGTGATTTTTCAAACTTTCTCATTGGTTTTCAAGATTTAAAGCCAAGTTTCCTTTGATCAGCATTCCTGATGGATCAAATTTTGACCGGTCTATGAGTTAGCTATGTACATCAACCCTTAGACTTCTCCATTGACAGAAGCGTTGTGCTTTTGATTGATGTTCTGATTTTGGTGTGAGTAGGATCCATTCATTGTGCTAAACACAAAAATGAACGTTCCTGAGAATTCTGTCTACTATCTTAATTCTTGACTTTTATTAGCAGTCTACAATGTTGCTATAATGCTATTGACTTCTGAATTCTGACAATTGATACAGGGGTTTGAGGTGGTGTTGCCAGATAAATCAACCATGGAGCATGCCATATACCCGGCTATAAACTCCTTGAAGCGGAAAGACATGAAGGGAGCTCTTAACCTGTTAAGAATCGCGATTCAGCTCCTTCTGGTGAAATCTGTTAACATTGTGATCCTTGCCTCCCATGAACTGCAATGTCTGTTACCACATGATGATCCCCTTGCTAAGAAATGCATTGATCCGATGGATGCTTTGGCAAGATCAGCTGTAAGATGGGCAAAATCTGCAAAAGATACACGAGAAATTTAGATGATATAGAGTTCTTGGTTTCCTAATGATATTAATCCTGTACATTAGTACTTAGGTTCAGCCAACTACTGTAAGATTCTCCTTAGTTCACTTGATGTTGTTGCCTTACTTTTGGACACAAGTACCCTCCACAAAATTTAGAAGTTTAATTTTGAGTTGTGTTTCTTTATTAAGCTATATATACTTCGGTTATTATTGAGGGTGAAGTCTTATCCTTTTCCTTCTCTCAAAGGCCTAATGTATAATTCTAGACTATGTAACTTTGTGAGGAGCCTTAAAGTGATAGCTTATTAACATTCAATTGCTCTAATATCCATTATACAAGTATAAGTAGTTAAATTCCTAACTAAATTTGGTTATACTTTATTTAATTCAAAAATATATTTTTTCATGCATTGCACTTCAGCATTGTTTTATTTATTTATTTATTTAAAGTGAACTTATAAACAAGTGTGTCTAAATAAAAAGTTAACTTATAGATACAAATTAAGTCGTGACTCTTCCCTTTATCCTTATTTTCGTAGTCAACCAACTTTTCTTACACAACCAAATAACCAATGTTTATTTGTAGCTATGCAAGTCACTATTCGTGGCTCCAAAACGGATTTCTTGTTACATCCATTTGAAATCTAGGAGTATGGTAGAGTAGAGGCCTTTTATTCTCCACCGTGGCTTCTACCTTGCTATGGCTAATGAGACCCGTAAAATTCACTTAGAATATCACCATTTGCTTGTTTTCAACGTTGTCCTTTATAAATTGGAACCGTTGTGAATTGAATAATGTCTAACATGATCGAAATTGTCCATAAAATCTTTCAATGTTTTGATAATTGGCAAGAATCACCTAACTCTTCAAGAAACTAATTGAACAATCAATCGGATAACCTCAATAAAATAATAGATGTCATTAGACTTCCCAGGTAAGTACATTTGGTTGTTGACTTCTTGTAATTATTCTTTCATAAACTCTATACCATTTTTAAAATATAATATGTTCAGGTTAACCTCAAAAGATTTTTTTTTTTTTTTTTTTTTTTTAAGATCAAAAGAAAAAATTCTTACCATACCATTCCATCAAAAAAAAAAAAAAAAAAAAATCATCTAGACCTTCCACGTAACACTCTCACTCTCCTTATTGGAGTAGTAGATTCTTTTCTTCTTCTTTCTCGACTTTGTCGTCTTCTCCAAATTTGAGCTCTTAAACCCTTGTTTTACTCTTCTCTGTGAATTTGTGATCTGAGAAAATGACATTGTTCTTCAGAAGATTAGCAAAATCAGCTCCAGTTGCATTATCCAATGCATTTAAGGGCTATCAAAACTCCAATTCTTACACCTCTCGTAACCCTTTTGGAGTAGTTGCCGCTTCAATTTCTGGAGGAATCTCACTTTATTACCTCACTTCTTCCCCAAATTTGGTAAATTTTCGGCTTTATTTCATCTGGGTTTTCCTTCAATTTCTCAACGCTTGTAATGCTTCTTATTTTTTGATGATTTTCTTTTGGTATATTACTTTGTTTTTCTTTGATCGAATGAGGGAGGTTTTTAATCTCTGATACTCGTATTTGGTTTTGAATGGTAATTTTATGATTATTATCATTTTAAGTCGAAATGGATTAATGGGTCAATAATTGTTGGTAGGTAGGCTGTTCATCAAATTGGTTGTAGGTATCATTGTTGTTTGCAATTGCAGCTTCTTTGAATTTGATATTGCTGATTAATTTGTTTTGCTGTGATAGTGGTATGATTGTATGAATGTATGGTAATGGTATGTTGGTTTTATAGATTAATATTCATTGATACTTAATTGATTAGTGATGATGGAACTGTTATCTATGGTGTGTTAGGTTCCAATTTGGATTTTGGATAATTTGTTGGGAGCATCTGGGTGTATTTTTTTTATTGCTGTCGAAATGGGTTGTGGCTCGATAATTTTGGATTAATTTGAGGGATTTGTGGAGTGAATCCTATAAGTAGTAGATAGTCAGATACTGAATTTCGATTATCCATGCTTATGTTGTTGTCTAACCCCTTTGATTGGGACCGTACTTGGATGATTCTCTACGACCAATTTTGCTAGCCTTTCATTTCTTTGGTTGTATTTAGGGCTTTTGATGTGAAGCTTTTTGTTCATCATGTCAAATTCTGTGGTGTATACGTTCGAATAGGTTACTTATTTCATTTTGCACATTCAGTATGCTAGTTTTGAGAACCAATATAAATAAGATTTGAATTTTTTCTTTTTTCTTTTTTATGTTTTGTGGCCAAGTCACAAATTAGATTTTACAGCTCTACCATTATGTCTTTGCAGGCTCATCTGGATTCAATCAATGAAGAAACACAGAAGAAAGTAGGTGAGTTTTCTTTTTACCATTGCTTAATTAGTGTGATTCTCAGCCTCTGCTACACTATGAATTTATTTTCTCTTCATGTAATCATGTTAGATCATTGATTGTTTACGGTGAAAGAATGTACAAATTACTCAACAAGTTTTTATATACTCAATTTAGTAACTTAAATGGCTATAAATACTTTTGGTATTTCTTTCCACCTCCCCTTCCTATTATTCACTGTTTTCATTTAAGGTTTCTTGCCTTGTTCAACTCTTTTATCTGCCCCACTGTCTACCCCTTCTTCTTACAGAGAGAGGAGAACGTTGAAAGGATTTTATTTTTTTTATTTTTTTGAATTTTTGAAAAGGTGGAAAGGATGTTTTTAATTCATCATATATAGAGGCAAGCAAGTGGTCAGTGCCGTCAATCTGATCTTGGCTTACATGATAAGTCTCAAAACCTTAATTGATCAATCAATCAATCAAAGCCTTAATCCCATAACCCAACCTTGATTGATGATTATTTATTTATTTATTTTAACAATGATTTTTCTCCTAGCTGTATATATCTTTGACTGAAAACTTGTGTAATTTCCAGCACTGAATCCAGATAAGTGGCTTGAGTTCAAACTGCAGGAGAGTGCAACTGTCAGCCATAATACTAAGCTCTACAGGTTATACTCCTGTTTAATGCATGTTAAAGTTTCTTTTGCTTTTGATTCTTTTGATTTATTAAAAGTGTTGAATAATTTCTTGTAATGAGGCTGCTATATAATTTTCTTCTGAATCTTTCAAAGATGTGACTTTGACACATTAATGGTGCTTGAGAATTAATATTAGAGGAAAATTCTTATGGCCTTTTGACATCTGATACAGTTGTAAAGTCATATAATTGGTGTTCTGAAATTGTAGGTTCTCATTTGATCCTGAAGCCGAGTTAGGTCTTCACATTGCTTCTTGCCTCCTCACAAGGTACATTTTCTATTCCTAAATGTATGATCTACTCAATGACCTGTATTGCCTCCAGGTTGTAGCATTTTAGAATAAGTTTTTTCTTGCCTTGTGATACCTTTTAAATCTACGCACTTATATTCTTAACAATCATGCTTCTTTGTGTAGAGCTCCCACAGGGAAAAATGATGAAGGGAAAACGAAATATGTCGTTCGACCGTAAGTTTCTTCTTGAGCAAAACATGATTATTATGATTTCTTCTTCCATTATCTCTTCTGCCTTTGTGTCTAATAGAAATATATAGTCTAGTATGACACAGATGAATCATCATAATTCAGAAACTGCTTTATTAATTTGTTTGTCTAGCTATACATCCAACTACAGCTTGCACTTACATTCTGTGTACCCATTGACATGTACTTGAACTTAATTAGTCTCTTTTTGTAAATATATGTATCCTCACTTATAGAAATATTGGATATGTAAAACTTGTTTTCTTGTAGCACCACTAGTTATCTTTCTTTGTCTTGGTAATAATTCAAAGGATAATAACACATACCAACACTTCTATTGTAAATCTTCATCTGCTTGTTGGGTCATAAACACCACATTGTCATGCAGGTTGAGCATCCTAAATCTAAGATTAAATCAAACATATAATTAGGATTGCTATCTTCTCTACTGTAATCTTTTTGTGATAGTTTTCGCTTACTGGAACAAATTATATAAATTGAGATGTGGAAGCCTTTTTCCGTTAGAGAGTTCTCAAAGTTGGTGTCTTTAGTTTTAAGTAGTGAACAGAGATTGGAAGGAGGCTTCATCTACAACTCTGGTACTACTATAATCAATTGCAGCATGTTAGCACACTTTCCACATTGTTGCAGTACTATAACGTTAAGGCCCTTCTGTGCAAGAAGCTCTGGAAAGTTTTACCCGTTATAGATTCTCTATAATAGTATGATCCCATAGTGTGGTAGTGTTGCATGCATAAATTTGCTCGACTTTCTTTTCCACTGAGGGAATTCCTCTGTTGGGTACATGTTTAATAGTGTAATTGTTTGGTAGCACCACCTGGAAATTGCAGATATCCTGTGCTTCTGTCTTTTCAGGTTCACATTTTGGTATAATTCATGAAAACTATATCTGAATTCCTGTCCATGACAAGTCTAGTTTTTCTATGTTAGAGGTTTTTTAAACATGGCTATCAAACCAATGATCAGTGAAAACATGTCATTCGATGGAATGTCGTATTTCTCTGTCTTACTTAAAGGTTGAATGGATGTTTTTTTTTTGGGGGGGTCTACGACTTTGTATTCCTGATTTTTTTGCGAATTGTTTTCAGGTACACTCCCATTTCCGATCCTGATTCCAAAGGGTACTTTGATTTAATGATCAAGGTCTGTCAACTTCTATCGTAGACTTGTTTCCTCATTTTATTATTTAGTTGTTAGCTAACCACTCTGTTTGTTCAAATACAGATATATCCAGAAGGTAAAATGAGTCAGCATTTTGCAAAACTCAAACCTGGTGATGTTGTAGAAGTCAAAGGGTAAGCTGCTCCACCATTTTATTAGTGTTGTTTAGGATTTCAGTGCAGTTATTGATCAAGTTTGCTTATTTGAATTCTTGTGCAGACCCATTGAGAAGCTCAGGTATACTCCCAACATGAAGAAACACATCGGCATGGTAAGAAACACACCGGCTTGGAACTTTCATGCTAAGTGTATTTGAGAATTTGTTAGATCTGACAAATGAGAGTAATATTACCATTTTATTAACTTTGGCATTATCATGGTGGTGGTAGCTTTGCCCTTTGCCTATGGCATCGTCTGAATGTTGAACCAATTGGAAACTCGATTTGTATATAACTGATGATTTGCCTGAGTACTAACACTTAAAAGTTTGGGTGGTGGTCCTTGTTGTGAAGATAGCCTCATTATCTACATCTTCAGTCAGTACTACTGCGAACCAATCGAGACTTGGGTTTTCACTAGTGTCGGTGGGTCATGGTTGCTGTGAACTCTCCAGTATTGAGCCTCTTGTCCTTCTTCCTTCATTTTATAATACTTATGTTGAAAGTCTTAAATGAATTGGCCATCGCAGGAAGCGAGGGGGGGGGGGTCATATAGTTATGCAAGATCATGTTTTTGGTCAGTGTCATTGTTTCCTTGGAAAATTCTATCAAATTACCTACGCCGCCTGCTGATAGAGGACTCAGGACTTTGCCTTACTTTTAATTAAATGTTGTAAACTCTTTGTTTAAAAGTATTCTGTGGGATGATGTTTCGTATACTCCCAATTGGTGTCCAGATTGCTGGTGGGACTGGTGTCACTCCAATGCTTCAAGTAGTTGAGGCTATTCTGAAGAATCCAGATGATAAAACTCAGGTTAGCTACCTTTTGCTTTGGTACTATGTATAAAATTTGTTTCAGCATTCCTTTGTACGAAGAAATATTTGAAAAAAGGGCTAATAATTTCATAATATTGTCAAAAAAAAAAAAAAAAAAAAAAATCCAACATCAATGTTATTATGAATCTGGATTTTCATAGTTATTAGCTATCAATTGATCTTACAGGTATCACTGGTCTATGCAAATGTCTCTCCTGATGATATTTTACTGAAGCAAAAGCTTGACATACTTGCCACTAGCCACCCTAATTTTAAGGTACTGTTGTTTGATTACTGATCAAATTCTGTCATCAAATTTGACAAATCAGGATGCTGAAGGTTTCAATGAAATAATATTTAGGTATTCTACACTGTTGACAATCCATCAAAGGACTGGAGAGGCGGAGTAGGCTATGTCTCAAAGGATGTTGTCACAAAAGGCTTACCTGGTCCTGGGGACGATACTCTCATCATGGTAAGATAAAGATAGCTCTTTCAACTACTAGTCATTGGTTTTTGAATTTCCATCTACAGCAGGTGAATTGAAGCCTTTATTCCTTTCTCTCTCATTTTTTGACTTTCATCTGCTCTTTTAAATCCAGGTATGTGGTCCTCCTGGTATGATGCAAAGTATATCTGGTGACAAGGCTAAAGATTACTCACAAGGAGAGGTATGGAGTATCAAAAACACTTCTGTTGCTACATTAATTGTCTAACATTTACAGAACCTAAACTCGCCTTAGACTCCTAGTTTAGATTTCTAATCTCTCCATCCTGAACTTATAGGGCGCATTTTTAGTGTTAACAAGCTGGAAATTACACCATAACTATCTACAAGTATCATCTATTGAATTTTTACTTTGAGATGACCTAATATGGATTTGTGCCCTATTATTTTGTGGGCGGAATCAGTATATGCTTGAGCTGCCTAAGGTCTTGCTGCATGGTGTTGCTAATTTTCTACAATAACCAACTTCAGTATTCCTATTTGGTGTTGACTCAAGTCATCATTATTGATTCATAGCAATGGTTTCCTGTTTTGCAGGTAAGTGGAATACTCAAGGAACTTGGATATACAAAAGAAATGGTCTACAAATTTTGAGGGATCCTGCAAAATTACAGAAATAGGAAAGGAATTTGGATAACATAGTAAGCATCTTGTAGCTTGAAGGGCACAAGTTTGTTATAAGTAGGAAATAATTTGATGAAGGTGCTCTGCTTTTATGGGTTTCGTGCCTTGGAGAAATGGACACTTGTTTTCTGCGCATTCACCAAACTGAAGAAACATTTGTAGGGCGTTTTTCAAGCTCTATTGTTGAAATGAAATGAGTATTGTTGGCTCATTTTGTAGATTTTCTTACATATATGTGAATGTGATAATCCACAAATGAATTGGGGATTTATTTCATAAAATTCAACAAGATACTACCCCTTCTTTTGAGTTTAAAATTGATAATGAATTAAATATGCTTTGGGATAGTTTTCATTTGCTCTTTGGCAATTTATGTGACGTGGCGATTATTATTTTTTTGATTAACGGGGGCATTTGGAATGTGGGAGTGGGAGTTTGGGGATTAAAAGGTGGGAATGAGATTTGGAATTAATTGATGGGAATACATAAAAATATGTTAATATCTTGTTTGGATAGTGGGTGGGAATATATAGGGAATAACAATTTTTGTAATACCCTTGTTAAAATTTCTTTTTCTTAATGGCAAAAATGTCATTTGGTATCTATTTTCATTCTCATTCTCATTCTCATTCTCATTCTCATTCATTTATTATCTACTCTCCCTAGGTAATACGAGTAAAATAATGAACACCCTCTAGTGGTTTTAATATTGAACACTTCAAATGGCATACATGGCTTGATGTCTAATATTTACAGATGGTACCTTGGTTCATCACAAGGTCAGCCCTCCTAAATAGAAGCTGCAACCTATTTATAAAATCACAACATATATTATACTACTATAACCTCAATGATGATTCAGGTGACCTTCTACACCATGTATCCTTCCTTTTTCTGGCAGTGATTGTAAACTGTGTTACATAAGATGATGTTCAACAATGTAAGCAACACGGTAGGCCGTGTTACATAACATGATCATCAAAACAATCTTAAAATTGGTTGTTATTATCAAACAAACAATTACACAAAGCATAAATTAGAACCAAGAGCAAAGAATCGACTCAATTTAATTTCAAAACAAATTGTTACTACCTCCGTTACATATTATTTGCAACGATTTGACATAAAAAAGAGAAGAAAAATGTCTAATCGTTGCAAATAATATGTAACGGAGGTAGTAATTTTCTAGAAGATAATATTTGTATATAAATAAGCATATTATATCCATATCCCATAAATAAATATATAAATAAAAAAAAGCATATTATACTTATACCCATAACTACTACTTGTACTTATAAACTTTCTTGACTAGAAGAGTGATGTCATTGCTCTTATTGTCAAAACTAGGGTTGACACCAAGAAATTGTGGATTGTCTTTTCAAGACAACATTTTCATATAACAATTCGCTTTTAAAAGTCGATACTTATTAATAGAGTACCGCTGTACCGGTGAAAATAATTTTAGTTTCAATTAGTAAAAATAATTTAGTTTTATACTCGTACAAAATAAAGTAAAGTAAACATTACATAAACATAATTGTCAATTAACGAAAAAAGAAAAAACACGGATGAACGTAACTACCTACGGCCCTACCACCACCACCACCACCACCACCACCACCACCTCCTCCTCCTCTCTCGGTTCCCCATTGAAGCGCACTCAACGTTCTCCATTGAAGCAGCTTACCAGGTAATTTGTTGTTTCTATTTGTAATCATCATGTCAATTTCACAATCTAGGGTTTATCGTTGATCTAATACGGAGTATTATCTAATTGTCAGTGTTTTAGGGTTCGAAAATTTTAACTATTGCTTCTAATATAACCTTCGATTATGTTGTTAGAAAAGAAAATTATAAAGCCTAATTTAATAATTGAATCAATCACGCCTTTACTCCCTCCCTAATATATTGTGGTTTTTGTGGCCTTATTTGACAATTGAATCAAATTTGGTTGCTAATGTGTTGCAAAACCCTTTCATATTTGAATTGAACTATGAAATTACCTAAAGTTGTGATCTTTTCATTTTTGTTTCTCTTCTGATGTTTTTTTTTTTTTAAAAAATTTTTTTTATATTAATTTAGCCCCTGCCTACAAAATTCTAAATCAACTTTATCTCATTAATAACTAAAAATAACTTTCCACTTTGTTGATGGGTTGATGATGACACAGAATAATCAAATTTGGTTCATATAGCCGACCCCACTAATGATAAGCCTTTGATTGATTCTAAAATGCTAAATTGTGGCCATATATTGACTACTTGTCTTTGAACCTATAAAGAGTATAAACTAAAAATCCTCCTCTGAATTGAATACATGATTCCATATTTATATTTGTTAATTAATTAAGTTAATCGATCTCCATTATATTGATATGATATGATACGATAGTAGTGATAACAGGTTGAGATGGATAATGATCACTTCGTCAAAGATGGAATTGGTCACTCGGGAGAACCTGTAAGGCAATTTGCTGAATTGTTTTCGGTGAGGATTAAACATGATGCACTCGAGAAATTTCGAGTCTATGGTACCATATTTGTTGAAGATAACGAGGGTAATTTCTGCATCTTCAATCGACAACAACACTTGAATCAACAACAACAAGATGATGATGCTGATCTAATAAATGGTACCTTGCCTCTAACTTTTAAACGGCCAATCCGTGCTAGATCAATTTTTACTCTTGCTTTTGATCTCAAAGATGAAGATGGTAATACAATTAAGGACAAATTTGTTGCAAAATTAGTAACACAGAAAAATGGCAATTTTAATAAATTGGGTGTTGATCGTATGTTTGGTAGTATGGGTTGTGCAACCATATATTACACTTTTAACCAAGCAGCAAATATTTATGCTATAAAGGATTCTATTTTTATGAAACACAGCTTTGATTCTGCTAACTCTGAAGGTCACAGTTGGGTTTCCGGAAAGATTGTTTTTCAGTATGGAAGGCCGTTTGATTCTCGGTCTCGTTCTCTTGCAACCCAAGACTTGGAGGACGATTGTCTTGATATTGTGCTATTTAACGCGGCAAAGCCAGTGCCATTGGTAGTGGATGAGACGGGTTCTTGTTACAAGTTTCCTCTTCTTAGATCACACCTGGTTGTGCCGCATAGCAACTCTTTAATCTTCAAATTCGACTTGGTTTATTCTGATAAAGGCATGGTCAAATGTATTCAATTTGATAAAATCATTCCGATGTTAAACAGGTTTTGGATGAACCTTTCTGACAAGGAAGGAGATGACATGCTTATCAAGTTGTTATTAGAATTCCAAGTATGATGTACTTTTGTGTTGTATAATTATTGGTTATTTGACCTAAGTTAGAGACTCAGTTATTAGAATTTCAAGTATTATGCACTTTTGCGTTGTATAAGTATTGGTTCTCTGACCTTAAGTTAGAGACTCGGTTATTAGAATTCCAAGTATTATGTACTCCCTACCTTTTGTGTTATATTTGTATTGTCATTTACTCATTTTGTCTTTAAAATGTGTCTTGTATTAATGTAATGTATTGTTATTATTCAGTGTTGATTCGGTAGGAAACTTTGTTTTTCCTAAAAAAAATAATCTAGCTGTTAACACTCCAGGGAAAAAAAAAAAAAAAAAAAAAATCGGTAACAAGCCATCTGCAGCAGAAGTACAACATCTACAATGTACTGTATTATTATTCAATGTCAATTCATCTGCAATTCTGCAGCAGTACAACAGCTACAATTGAGTTGGCAGCAGCTTGTGCTCTAGAGGATGCATTGATTATTTTTAGGTGAAAGGGTGGCAAGGTTGGAAAATGAGACCTAGTAGTTTCGTTGTTCATGTGTATGAGATTGATTCTATACCATACCATTACAGCCTCTAAGATGATCAGGGCGGACCTATTGGACCATTTATCCTTCCAATCCGATTTAGACTCCTAATGCAAGCCGAATTTTTGAAGCGTAACACTGATTGTGTCTATTTCTTGGCCTCTCCTTTCACATGAAAGAATGTTCATTTTTTTCATAATTTTTAGACTGAAGAGCAGCACGAGTCAGAGAGGGTACCCTGTGCCTGCCTTCTCAATATCAAAATTGTAACTTAAGCTATCTAACTATGTGTTTGTTAATTTTAACAATTAGCGCTTTGATGCTCAGTTTATTGTTCCTGTATGTAATATTAATACTTCGTATTGGTTATGTTATAATATAAGTACTTCGTATTATTTATGTTGTAATACAAGTCTTCCATACTTGTTTATCTAGAACCCCTTACCATTTTCACTAAGATTTCAGCTGATGTACTGCCTCTAGTTATTCTTTTGATTAAGTTTCAGTACTCTTGATAGTTTTATGCAACATAATGGTGCAATACTATTTGTTGTTAAAGCCAGATCATATGTGGTTGTATTAGCAAAAAATAAAATTGATTATGTCATGCCAAATCTTAAGATAGACATAATTACCTTTCATATGATAAGTCACTTTTTAGATGATATAATTATCTTTTGCAAGATTGATATAATTATAACCGTTCAAATGATATAATCTATCAATTACATACTACTTGTTTCGGGGTTTTCTGATGTCCTGCGGGAGAGTTACAATTCTGAGACTGGAACCGGACGCCTGTACCTACAAAACAAACGGATGCTCCGGACAATTGGAGATCCGCCTCCGACGGTCAAGTTAGTACTTGATTAAGGAGTAATTAATGCGGAAATAAAAGTAATTGGGTTTCTCTAGGTGAGAGTGTTAAATGTGCGTCCTCTCCCTTAATGAGGATTAATGGGCATATTTATATGCCTTGGGATGCGTGCCAGTACTAGGTTTAGGTTAAACCTAAGGCTGACTGGGCCTCCCACAATGATTGGGCCTTGTTGGCCGGTTTTCCCATTTGGCATGGGTGGACACGTGTCACATTGCAATTGGTCCAAGGAGGACGAATCTCTTGATGACACGTGGCAGGCTCCTATTGGCCTACATGAAGGACACGTGGCGAAACCTGGCTGGCCCACGTGTCGGATGCTGATTGGTGGATAAAAATCCCCTAATCATTTGCCCCTCACAGGTGGCACGTGACTGGTCACGTGTTACCTGTGACAGGTGACGACCTGCTACAGGTGTCACTCGGTGAAAGGCCGAGAGATTCTCCCGCCTAAATTTTGAATTTTGGAAGTGACCCTTCGCCTTCTCACTTTGCCTAATAAGGGTGTGTTGGCTTCAATCATTTTCACACTTGAGAACTTTTTAGAGAGAACATTCGGACCCCTGAACTTGCTCTGACATTCCGGACTCTTTCTGCCTACCGCCTGCTTTGACAAGCCGGCTACTCAGGATTTTCAGAACTCCGTCAACTTCACTCGTTCAGGTAACCGTCGGTTCTCTTACTCTTAATTTTCTCTTAATTTTATTCTTTTTTGAAATGGCACCACGGAAGCACACGACACGACCTAGGTTAGTGATCAGCCGGTCACCGGGGACGGCTGAATCTAGGACTAGGAGTGCCGCCTGCCCTTTTCCGGACCCATCTTTGCCCTTTATACAAAGTCCGACTGTCTCTGTGTCTATGCAGAACATGATGGCCAGAACAAAAAGAACTGCTAGGATCTCGAACTCAGACGGCTCCTCCCACAGGGTGCCGATTAGTGAAACATCTGACCAGGCGCCAGATGTGGAAGTGAACCAAGGCGGCTTGACAGCCGACAGTTCTGAGGGAGGGGTCAAGGTGACCCCTTCCAATTTTACAGTTGACATGTCTACATTTTCTCCTACTCCTTTTGAAGGAGAGAAGGCGGGCCCCTCTGGGAGAGGGGAGGAATCGTCCTCTTCGGACTCGTCAGAGGACGAATCGGAGTCTAGTTCTTCTGGTCATGCTTCTCTGGACACGGAAGAGAAAAACAACCGTCTACAAGAGGCGAGGCTTTCTCACGCAGTTGAGAAGGGGGACAATTGGGCGGAGCCATCCGCCTCTTACCGAGAGCAAAATACCCCTTACTACTGCACTGTCCCACGGGGCCGGATCACGGCCATGCAAGAGAGAGTGGGGAGCTTTATTGCGAACCACACAATGGGCCCCGGCTTTTTAGTTTTCGTGCCGGATCCAGAAGACACAGTCGTCTGGCCGGCTGGTACTAGTTATGATAGCGCCTGCTTTGGCTGCTACGAGGCGGCCATCAGGGCTGGGCTGCGCTTCCCACTACATCCGGCTGTTCAGCGGATCTTGGATGGGTATGAGTTGGGGTTATGGCAGTTAGCCCCAAACTCCTGGGTCAACGTACTCGGCTATGTGGCCGGGTGCGAACTGCACGGGGTGGAGCCAAACTTCGAGGCTTTCGCCCACATGAACTACCTCAGCCGGACCCCTAAGGCAGGCGGTACCGGCTGGTATCAATTGACGAGCCACAGAGGCTACCTCATGACAAGAGGTAAAGCAAACAAGTGGAAGGATTGGCGAAGCACCTTCCTTATCATTGAAAGTTCAGACACAGAGCTGAACAAGCACTTCAACAGGTGGAACAGGAATCCGCCTCTTCTTGCAGGCGGCCGCAGCATGCCGCCTGTTCCCCCCAAAGCCAAGAAAGAGATCCTGGATAAAGGACTCTTTAAAGTAGAGTCGAGGGTCGACTCTACTACAGGGGTACGAGAGCAAGTACCCCTGCACTGCGTCCCGAGCTTCAAATGGCTCTATGACGAGTACTTTCTGGCCGCCTGTGGCCTTAGCAGTCGGTGTTCAAGAGGTAGCCGGCCTGTCGAATACTCTTTTTTTCCATGAGTTACCGTTTATCTTTTTATTAACTTGGTATCTTGTCTTTGTAGCGGACGCCATGAGCAAGATCACCGCTTCCAAGACTGCGGCGGCCATGTTGCGAGCCTCTATTATGCAACAATCCTCAACCGACTCCCCCAACAAGGGGGCGCCCTTGGTGAGCTCCGAACCTTTCACTCTCTTTTTGGAGTTGGGTTTATGCATATACTGACCGAGTTTTTTTTTTTTCAGACGGGAACTCCAAGAACCTCTTCTTCCCAACAGCCGGACTCCAAGACCCGGAGGACGACTGTTGCGAGCTCTCCTGGTACTGCCAGGAAACATGCGGCGGCTGAGAAACAGCCGTCCACTCCTTCTAAAACTCCAATCAGGCCGCCTAGAAGTATGAAGCTGTCCTTGTGAATTTAGACTTGCTCCCTTCTTTACTAGGTCTAACCCGTTTGTTTATGCTTGATGCAGCCGGCCCTCAGGAGCCAGACTTGGTCGAGGTGGCCAAGTCTATGATCAAAGCCGTCCCTCCGGCTGAGAGGGAGGCGGTCAGGGGTGTCGGCACCCTTGACCTAGACGGGATTGCAGGGGTCCTTGCTGAGGTATACTTAGCATATTTTTGGTTATTTAAATTCCAGGACGCCTGTTTTTTGTTTGAAAACTGACGCCTGTTCCCTTTTACTTAGGCCCTGCTCCGAGTGAACGGCCTTCGCAAGCCGCTTGACAGGAAGAACAAAGAGGTAAAGGCTGCAAAAGCTATGGCCGCCTCTGACTGTGATAAGGCAATGTTTCAAATTGCCCAAAATGAGATTTTGATAACTGATATTCTTTATTATCAGGCGCAGGCTACTTCTGCTATCCGGGCTCAGTTGGAGGCGGCCCAGAAGAAAAATAATGAGCTGGAGGCGACCATCAACAATCTCAAGGCCGAGCTGAGACCTCTTCGCCAAAAAATGTCCTCATACGACACCTTGGAGAAATCCTTGGCACACGTTAAGGAACGCCTGGTGAACCAGGAGAAGAGTCTTACTCAGGAGCTCTCGGCAAAGGCCGAGCAAGAAAAGAAGGAGCTGGTCCGAGAGATGATGGAAGACTCTGCTCAGATCCAGCGCCTGACCTGGGGCCGCCTCTTCCCCAATGCCGACTTTTCCTCATGGGAAAAAACGTACCGCCAGTGTTCTGATAGATATAATCAAGAGATCCTGGCGGCTGCTGAGGACGAGACGTTGGAGGAGGAGGAGCCGGTAGTGGCGCTTGTGCCGCTTGGGGTGGATGCATCGAAGAAGGATGCAGCTGAAGCCGAGTCCAGCAAAAAGAGTGATGACCAGGCGGCAGCTGCTATTATTGAAGATCTGCCCCCTTCTTAAGCTTTATGTATTCTTTTTACGGCCTGCGTGCCGTTTGTTTCTGTTTCCCCGGCCAGGGGGCCGGGGTTTTGAATATTTTGCCGGTCTTAATGACCGGCTTCTTTTTGTATCTTTTACCCGGCCAAGGGGCCGGGGGTATGAATATTTATGACGGTCCTTCTGGCCGGCTGTTAATATAACTCAGGCGACCATTATTTTAGGTCGCCTTTTTGCCAAAATGTTTTGAATTTGTTTCGTTTCGAATTTGTTTCGACTTTGCTAAGTATCGAAACTCTGATATCCAATTGCATACTATACCGACTGTTTTGCATGGCCGATAGTTGCGGACAGGTACGAGGTAGTTAGTCACGCCACCTATGCCCCTGGACGACTAGTTGTCTGTTTCCAGGCTAAGCGATCAGTCGGCCACTTTAAAGACTGGATCCCCTTCAACCAAGTAGGAAGGTGGTTTCCTACCTGCCTTGTTTGTTTTTTGTTTGTTTTTTTTTTTAGGCTAGAGACTCTAGTCGGTCCAGGCCGACTGTTCCCCGCCACATTTAATCTAGTGTGAACAGGCGCTGTATGAACACCTTTTTAGTTTCATACTAAATTTTTAAGGAGTGACCAAGTAAACATGATTGTTACCTAGTCGCCGAGTGACTGAGTAGTAGAGGTTTCAAGCGGTGGGTACCGGTTGTTCCCCTTTATTCGCCAATGTTTGTTGGCTATTAACTCATAAGATACCGACTGTTGTTATCCCAAGTAGTTCAGTCGGTTGGTTGACACGGATGGTTACTGCGAACACTTGTTTGACCTGATTAGTCAGTTAAGTGAGAGGTATCCTTGTCCTGGAAACGGCTACGTGGTTGTCTTGGTTAGACAGTCGTATAGGTTCCGTGTAATGATTTTATAGAACAATGTTCCACCCAAAAGGGAGCTGCTCTCTGCGACGAATTTCATCCGGATGGATGCCGTCGGACGCCTGCTATAATGTTGGGACAGGTCGAATTAAACTTATATTTGGATCAGTTGGCTTGGCGCCTGGTCTGATCATTTCAGCCATGAGCCTTTGATAGTTCTTGGTGAACTGTGTTATGGGAGAGTAGCCGGTTGTGTGGAACAAGCGGCGTGCCCCTCTTAAGTAAGAATGAAAATTTAACATGGAGAGTAGCCGACTGTTTGTCAGTAGGCATGCCTCTCTTAGTACAAAATTGAATGAAACAGCAAACTTTTATTAAGTAGCCCTCGACTATTTACATCATTCAAAAGAAATATTTCTTAAGATTATCTACATTCCAGGTTTGAGGCAACGGTTGGCCATCTGGTGTTTCCAGACGGTAGGTACCGTCCCTGACCTCTTCATAGATTCGGTAGGGTCCTTCCCAGTTGGGAGTTAATTTGCCAGACTCATTAGCCCTACCAACTGCTTCCATTTTTCTAAGTACAAAGTCCCCCACTTTGAGTGGACGCCTGTGTACTTTTTTGTTGTATGATCTGGTCATTCTCAGGCGGTAAATTTCATGACGCAAGACAGCATTTCCCCTCCTTTCTGGGAGTGAGTCTAATGCCAGGCGCATGGCTTCCCAGTTTGCCTCTTCGTCATATAACATTACTCGAAGAGTCGGCTCGTAGTGTTCAATTGGAAGAACAGCTTCCGCACCATAAGTTAGGAGGAATGGAGTTTCTCCAGTCGCCCCTTTTTCAGTCGTCCTAATGGCCCAGAGAACATGTGGTAATTCATCAGCCCATAGGTCGCCTGCTCGTTCAATCTTTTTCTTGAGACCGTCTGAGATGATTTTATTAAAGGCTTCTACCTGGCCGTTTGCTTGTGGACGGCCGACTGATGCAAAGTGGTGTGCAATTCCTTGGTCACCTAACCAGCTTTTGAGAACAAGCGTCTCAAATTGGGGACCATTATCAAAAAACCATAGACATGGGAACCCCGAACCGAGTGATGACATTTTTCCAGATGAATGAAATTACACCCTTCGTCTTGATTCCCTTTACAGCCTCCGCCTCCACCCATTTAGTGAAGTAGTCGACTACAACAAGTATGTACCTCCTTTCGCCTGTAGCAGGCGTATAGGGACCCAGAATATCCATGCCCCACTTAGCAAACGGTAGTGGGCTATGAATGGTAGTGAGGTCAGTAGCCGGACGGTGAATTAGTTTGCCAAACCTTTGGCACTTGTCACATTTTTTCACCATCTCCATTGCATCTGCTTCTAAAGTAGGCCAAAAGTAGCCCTGCCGCCTTGTCCGTTGAGCAAGCGACCTACCGCCTATATGGGAAGCGCAGTAACCAGAGTGAAGATCGTCTAGTATCTCTTGTCCCTTTTCTGGAGTAACACACTTTAAGTAGGGTTGAAGGTACCCTCTTTTGTGAAGTTCTCCCCTTATCATTTCAAAACTGGCTGCCCGTTTTTTCAGCGCAGCCGCCTGGTGATGATCATCCGGCAGGGTACCGTCTGTCAGATTTGCCCTGATTGGATCCATTCAGGTTGAGCTTCTGTCTAGGATTCCAATAGGGTCTTCCTCGATGCTTCTCTTCTCCATTACTTCCCAAAAAACAGTTCGAGGAGTATCACAAGAGGCGGATGATGCTAATTTTGAAAGTGCATCCGCCTGGTTGTTTTCTGATCTCGGCACTTGAGTCAGATGAAAATCTTCAAGGGATCCGACTGCTTGTCGTACCGCCTGTAAATACTTGATCATGGCCGGATGGGTTGCTTCGTATTCGCCACTATACTGACTCACTATCAATTGTGTTTCGGAACAAGCGTCTATCTTGTGATTCCTGTTAGTAAAGCTTCATATTCTGCCTCATTGTTTGAGGCCTGAAAACTGAAGCGTAGAGCATACTCGTACCTGTCGCCCTCTGGCGACTGAAATATGACGTCTGCTCCACAACCATTTGAAGTAGAGCTTCCGTCCACATATACCTTCCAGACTTGGTCTGTAACTTGAGAGTCCGGAGGACGAGTCATCTCAACAATAAAGTCAGCAAAGGCTTGCCCCTTCACTGCTTTTCTAGGCTCGAAAGTAACTTCGAGGCTCTGTATTTCTATGGCCCATTTGATCATTCGGCCTGACGACTCCATGATGGTCAGTGGCCGCTTGATAGGTTGGTCTGTATACACGACGACTGCATGTGCCAAAAAGTAGGGCTTCAATTTTTTAACAGCCATGAAGAGTGCAAGACCAAATTTCTCCACTAAGGGATACCTCAACTCGGCATTTTTCAGTACATGACTGACAAAGTAGACCGGGAGCTGACAACCGTCTCTTTCAGCAAGAAGAACAGCGCTTAACGCATGATCAGAGACAGCCAGGTACATGTAGAGTACTTCTTTGGGCAAAGGGCTGACCAGCCTCGGCAAGGAATGCAAGTGAACTTTCAATTTCTGGAAGGCCGCCTTAGCATCCGGCCCCCATTCAAACCTTGCCTTCTTCTTAATGGCCTGGAAGAAGTATAAGCATTTGTCGCCTGATCGGCTTAGAAATCTTCCCAAGGCCGCCAGACAACCTGTTAACTTCTGAACCTCTCGGACGGTACGAGGCGACTGCAGGTCGATGACCGCCTGCACCTTCTCAGGGTTCGCCTCTATTTCTCTCTGATTGATAAGGAATCCGAGAAATTTCCCAGACTCAACTCCAAATACACATTTCTTGGGATTGAGCATGACATGGTGCCGCCTGAGTGTGGCGAAAGTTTCTCGGAGGTCCGACAGATGATCTATCTGAAGCTTAGACTTGACAATCATATCATCAATGTATGCCTCGACGTTTCTCCCAATCTGATCAAAGAACACAGTGTTTATCATTCGCTGGAAGGTGGCCGGGGCATTCTTAAGACCAAACAGCATGACCGTGTAACAGTATAACCCTTGATCAGTGACGAAGGCCGACTTCTCCTGATCTTTCTTCCATAAAGCAATTTGATGGAAACCAGAGTAGGCGTCCATAAAGCTCATCAAAGCATGGCCGGCTGTTGAGTCGATCAGGTTATCAATTTTAGGCAGAGGGTAACTGTCTTTGGGGCACGCCTTGTTTAAGTCTGTGTAGTCTACACACATTCGCCAGGTGCCATTCGGCTTTTTAACAAGCACCACATTTGCAACCCAGTCTGGGAAGTAACATTGCCGAATGAACCCTGCATCAAGTAATTTTTTAACTTCGGCGGCTGCCGCCTGACTTCTTTCTTCGCCATGGTTCCGCTTCTTCTGCCTTACCGGCTTCTTTTTCGGATCCACAACCAGTTTATGTACCGCCAGGTCAGGACTAATGCCTGGCATTTCGTGGACTTCGAATGCAAAGATATCCTTGTATTCTTTCAATAGTTTGTGAAAGTCGTCACCCAGGACTCTCAGAGCAGTCGTCCCAACTTTGACTGTTCGGTCAGGACGCGAGTCGTATAAGATCAGGTCCGTATGCTCACCAGCCGACTGAGGGCGAAATTCATCCGACCGCTCCTCTGCCAATGATTGCTATTTTCTGTCTTTTCTTGCGGCCCCCGTCTGGGCTGCCTTTCTCTTCTTGCTGCCTGCTTCTTGAACAGGCGCACTCTCCTTGACATTGTCAAGGTCTGTTTTTCCACCACTTGACCCAGCGGCCATAACAGTGGGCTTGATATCCGAGAGATAGCACTCTCGGGCCATCCTCTGATCTCCCCTTAGGGACCCGACTATTCCATCATCCCTCTCAAACTTGAGCAACATAAGAGATGGGATTATAACAGCCTTGGAATTATTCAGGGTTGGTCGTCCCAGAATCATGTTGTAGGCCGAGAGTTCTTCTACTACCAGGAACCGGACTACCATGTGTCGTCCTTCCCCTTTTTCACCCAGGCGGATGGGTAAATCCACTCGTCCCACTGGGTGGACGACTCCTCCTCCAAACCCTACTAAAGGGTGGGATGCCGGATGTATGCAATCAGTCTGATATTTGAGTTTTGACAGACATTTGCTACTGATAAGATCTGAGGAGCTTCCGATATCTATAAGGATTCGGCCAACTCTCTGGTTGTCCACTTTACATTCAATAACGATAGGGTCGTCATGCGGCCCCCTTACCCCTCCTAGATCTTCTTCAGTGATGACAATCTCAGGAAATGAATATTTGGAGGGTCGTTCTTGGTGAACGGAATTTACGTCTAACCGCCTGATATTGTCTTTGTTGCCCCTAATAGTGGGGCCGCCTCCTGAGAAGCCGCCTGCAATGGTGAAGATGACTGCATCATCTGTATCAGAGCTGTCGGCCTGTTGACTCTTTTTTGTCGACTGCTTTTTCGAGGAAGTGTTCCCCGTAGATTTCTTGACATAAGAGTCAAGATCGCCTTGCTCAGCCAGGCGGTCCAGATACCGCATGATACTGATGCATTCGTTGGTGTGATGACCAACATCTTCATGATAATCACAGAATTTTTCTTGGTTCCGGTTGCTCGCAGAACCCTTCATGGGGGCCGGCTTCTCAATTGAGATCCGTCCCTTGATTTCCTTTAGGATAACTTGGCTATCCTTGTTAAACGCATACTTTGGGGAGTATGGTTTGAATTCTTTCCTCTTCTTCTGGGTCGGCTGTTTAGAGGAATCAGCCGCCCAGACCTCTTTTCTCTTCTTCTCATCTTTGTTCGACGACTGTTTCTGCCGTCCTTCTCTTTTGTCGAACCTTTTCCCGTCCGACTGTTTTCCCGTACTACAAAGATCAGTCGCCTGTATATAGGCTTCCGCTTCAATCAAGGCCTCTTGAAGAGTCGCCACCCTCTTTCGAACCAAATAAAATTTAAATGTCGACCCGTCTTTGAGGCCTCTGAAAAAGTCAGTATAGGCTACCTAATCCGGTAACCCTTGAATCTGTATTCTCATCAGGTTAAATCGCCTGATGTAAGAACGAAGCCCCTCCTTCTCGCCCTGCTGAATCGTTCCTAAATCAAGGGTCGTCTTCTTCGCAGGTATGTTCATGGCAAAGTTGGAGGTGAATAAGTAAGCAAGCCTCCTGAAGTTATTCACGCAACCAGTCGGCAGGTTGTCGAACCATTGTTGTGCGATTCCTTTGAGAGTCGCTGGAAAACACTTGCACCAAGTGGGATCATCCAACCCTTGAAGGTACATCAGGTTGGTGAATGCCATCAAATGGTCTTCTGGGTTAGTAGTGCCGTCATAGGCGCCTACTAATACATTTTTCACTTTGGCCGGCTGAGCGGCTTCAGTAATTTCCTTGGAGAAGGCCGACGGCTGTTCCCCAATTCTAAGCAACCGTAGCTGCCAGTCCATAGGTTGGACATTCTTTGCTGCATGCCCTCCAAAAAGAGGTGGCTGCAAAAAATATTGTTGTTGCGGTACATATGGTAAGTTTGGTACCGCCTGGTCACTATGAAAGCCGGACTGACGGGAGGTACCGCCTGACTGACTCTCATGATGCGACTGAGTATACCTCATCGAGGTATTGCGTAGACTGCCTTGGAAGTCTGAAGTAGAGGCCGACTCTGACAATCGGTCATTCTTCTTCTGCTCTAGCAATAGCCGAGCATCTGTGTATGTTTTCTTCGACCCGTCCGCCTGAATATGACGAACAGGTTTCCTCTTTCCTGGAGTAGGAAAGCGGTACTTTGTGAAATCAAGGACAGGCGGCTCCCACTTCCTAGAATTAGGATGAGGGGTCGCCTCTCGCCCTTGAACAGGCTTCCTCTTCCCTGAAGAGGAAGGTTTCTTAGCCGACTGCTCCTTGGCCAGAGCAGGCGACTTCTTGTTGAGCAACTCTTGAATCTCTCCCTTGAAGCCCCTCATGAAGGTCATGAGTTCGTTTCTTGTAATGGGAGCAGACCCATCAGCCGGCTGCTGCTGAACAGGCGGCGCGCCGGCTGGATCACTGAGTCCAGTTTGAAGATCTTCCCGTTCTCTCCTTTCGGTATGACGGGTGCGTTGGGCCCTTAGGGTCCCATCTGAAGCTGTGTGAGCTTCAACTTCAAATTCTTCCTCAGTATCATGGTCCGACTGAACTTGAGGATCGTCCTGGGGACGCCTCTCTTCAGGAGTCGGTACAGACGTGGATTCCATCTCAGAAGTACTCTCCCCACAGACGGCGCCAAAATGTTTCGGGGTTTTCTGATGTCCTGCGGAAGAGTTACAATTCTGAGACTGGAACCGGACGCCTGTACCTGCAAAACAAACGGATGCTCCGGACGATTGGAGATCCGTCTCCGACGGTCAAGTTAGTACTTGATTAAGGAGTAATTAATGCGGAAATAAAAGTAATTGGGTTTCTCTAGGTGAGAGTGTTAAATGTGCGTCCTCTCCCTTAATGAGGATTAATGGGCATATTTATATGCCTTGGGATGCGTGCTAGTACTAGGTTTAGGTTAAACCTAAGGCTGACTAGGCCTCCCACAATGATTGAGCCTTGTTGGCCGGTTTTCCAATTTGGCATGGGTGGACACGTGTCACATTGCAATTGGTCCAAGGAGGACGAATCTCTTGATGACACGTGGCAGGCTCCTATTGGCCTACATGAAGGACACGTGGCGAAACCTGGCTGGCTCACGTGTCGGATGCTGATTGGTGGATAAAAATCCCCTAATCACTACTAAAAGCGAATATAAGAGGATACTTGTATGATCACAATGGGGTTCAAGTTTTGGGTAATGCTTGAAATATTCTCAACCCATATTCAATTTAAAATCACAATCAATCAATAATTATCAATAATATATATACTAAAAGACTCACCAGTAATGACACGTGTCATTGCCTGGTGTGTCCTAAAAAATATACTACGTATTTTATTTATTTTTTTTATTTGGATCTTCTTTTAATAAAGTTTAAATGAGGTAAAAAAAAAAGTTTTCAAAAAGTACGTAACTTTAATTGTAAAAAATTAATTATCATCTAGATTTTTAATTATAGAAAGAATAAATAAACAATAATTTTTTTAGGAAAAAAAATATCATATAGATTATCAACATAAGATTTTCATTCTTATTTTTGTCAAACAACTTATCTTGATAATCAATATCTATGTAAAAATATCAATAAATAACTATATAACTTATTGATTGATAACTATTAATTATTATATAATGTATATATAATTTCAATACATTGATATTTGAATTAGAGTTGATAGTAAGAGAAGTTGAATAAGAAATAAGATGTTATTGGAATAATATTATTTGTCCCTACCAAAGTTATTAAAATCGGGATTCTACTTTGAATCGGAAGGGGCTATCAGAATCGAATCGTAAAATCGAATCGTAGAATCGTAAGATTCTTCCGACATGTATGAAAGAAGATAGAATGTAATTTCTTGCTTTCATTCAAAATATTGGCAGATTATATACAGCTCTTACGAGAATAGTTAGGCCTATAATTGAGGCTTAGATTAGGGAGTTGACTGAGCTATTCTACAGCTAATCTTCCTATTTACATGCACTAGATAAATACATGGCATAAATAGATATATACAATAAAATAGAATATAATTAATATTATATTCTAACACGCCCCCGCAGTCGAAACGGGAGCATCACGAATGCTGAGACTGGCTCGAAAATCTTCAAATAAAATAAGAAGAAACATTAGCAACTCCTCTGTACTCGGCCTCAGCGCTGGATTTTGATAGAGTTGGTTGCCATTTGGATGACCAACTAATCAAATTATCACCTAGATAAACACAGTAGCCGGAAGTAGATCGTCTAGTATCCGGACATCCTCCCTAATCAGCATCAGTAAAAGAAATTAATTTATTCAGAGAGGATTTATAGAGGTGGAGACAAAAAGATAATGTACCCTGTAAATAGCGCAGAATACGCTTGAGAGCATTCATATGCTCGTGCCTGGGATCATGCATGTGAAGACAAATTTGCTGCACGGCATAAGAGATGTCGGGTCTGGTGAAAGTAAGGTACTGCAAAGCACCGGCCAAGCTGCGGTACTTAGATGGGT
Source organism: Chenopodium quinoa (assembly GCF_001683475.1). NCBI lineage: Eukaryota > Viridiplantae > Streptophyta > Magnoliopsida > Caryophyllales > Amaranthaceae > Chenopodium > Chenopodium quinoa. Next base: position 1,239,123 of record NW_018742969.1, read on the forward strand.
CATCACAAGGATCACCTGATGAAGCACTGAGTTTTGGTTTGGTGTCAACAGGAGTAGCACAAGGACTACAATTAGCCATGCCAGCTCGGTCTATAATTTCTGTGGCGTACTGAGTCTGAGACAAGAACATACCATTGTCATTTCGGGTAACCGCAATACCCAAAAAGAAACTGAGAGGACCTAAGTCCTTCATAGAAAATTTGCCATTCAAAAGAGACATGAAATGCTTCCTTAACCTATCAGAAGAGGCGGTAAGAATAATATCATCAACATATAATAAGAGGTAAGCCATATCCGAGCCCTGTCTGTAAATGAACAATGAGTTATCTGATGTACTGTGTGAAAAACCAATAGTGGCTACAAAATCCGCAAAGCGCTGATACCAGGCCCGCGGAGCCTGTTTAAGACCATAAAGAGATCTTTCCAGTAAACAAACATGATCAGGGCGACTTTTATCACGGAACCCCATAGGTTGATGCATATAGACGGTCTCATTGAGATTACCGTGTAAGAAAGCATTCTTGACATCTAGTTGATGAATGGGCCAAGATTTTGAGATAGCAATGGTAAGAACAGTACGAATAGTAGTCGGTTTGACAACCGGACTAAAAGTCTCATCACAATCAACACCCTGCTGTTGAGTTTTTCCATCACCTACAAGACGGGCTTTATGCCTCTCAAAAGAACCGTCAAAATTCTTTTTGTGACAAAAAATCCACATTGATCTAATAACATTCACACCCGGTGGCCTAGGTACTAATTTCCATGTTCTATTTTCAATTAGAGCATTAAATTCATCTAACATTGCTGCTTTCCAATTAGGGTCACGAATAGCACTAACCGGGTCTTTGGGCAAAGGAGAAATGGTAGTGGTGGTAGTGGTAGCTAGGTTGGCAACATATTTGGTGTTGGGTTTGTAAATTCCATTTTTTGCTCTAGTAGTCATAGAATGGGAGGGCTGTAAGGTAATGGGTGTGAGAGTAGGAGTAGGCTGATCTATGTGGGATAGTTGGGTTGGCCCAGTTCGGTGGGTAGGGGAAGGAGGCGAATTGGGTTGCTGTTGGAGTCTTTGGAGATGGACAGTTCCAGGAGAGTGAGATGAGTGTGGCCCAGAAGAAGGAGGGGGGGTAAGGGGTGGGCTTACTTGCGGCCCAGACGAGAGAGGATGGGATGGAGCTTGGCTTGCGTGTGGCCCAGAAGAGGGAGGACTAGTGAGGGGTGGGCTGGTGTGCGGCCCAGGAGAGTGAGGAGGTGAATTTGGTTGGTCTTCTTGGTGCGCATGATTAGTGGGCTGAGCCAAATCAGTTGGTGAGTGTTGTTGCATATAACTAACAAGAGGATTGACATCTAGAAAGTTGTAATCATCAATATGAGGCGTGTGAAGTTTAGCAAAAGGGAATTCATGCTCAAAAAATTTCACATGACGACATATTATTATCTTGCCAGTTGACGTATCATAACACTTAGGACCTCTATGATTTGGGGTGGGACCAAGATAGACACAAGGGGTTGACCTTTGTTGCAACTTGTGAATGGAGGTGGATGGAAAGAGGGGTAAACATAGGCAACCAAAAACACGTAACTCGGAGTAGAGAGGGTCACATTGATATAGAATTTGAGTTGGAGACTTAAATCCTAGATTTTTGGTTGGAAGTATGTTTAGAAGGTAAGTGGCCATGGCTAGAGCATGATGCCAAAATGAGAGAGGTAAAGAAGCATGTGCAAGTAAGGTCCGTATGATATTGTTTATGGATTTTATGTGTCGCTCGGCTTTTCCATTTTGAGGAGAGGTATGAGGGCAAGAGAGACGAAATAGCATACCATGTTGATCAAAGAACTCATTAAAAGTGCCATTGATATATTTTGTACCATTGTCACATTGAAAAGTTTTAATTTTTCGATTAAATTGTGTGCTTATGATGGTATGAAAAGATTTAAATAAATGTTTGACTTGAGATTTTTTTGCAATAGGAAAGGTCCACAAAAATTTACTGTAATCATCAAGAAAAAGCACATAATAACAATGGCCAGAAGAACTCACAATAGGCGAAGTCCAAAGATCACTATGGATAATATCAAATGGAAAAACAGTGTTTGACATAGAATCATGAAAAGGTAATTTTGCAAGTTTCCAAAGAGGACAAGAAGAACAAAAACTCTTACAAGCCTTATTACAATCAATGAATTTACTTTTACTAAGAGAATTAAGCACAACATCACCGGGATGTCCTAAGCGATTATGCCATAGATCAGAAGAGATAGTTGTAAAAGCTGAATTATTGACTTGAGGATTGACTTGAGTGTTTGAGAAGATAGGATATAGGTCACCGGCACTGTCACATCTCATTATTTTGACTCCCGTCTGTAAATCATTCACAGAAAAGCCATAAGGGTCAAATTCAATGGAAATTGAGTTATCAGTGGTGAATTTGCGGACAGATATTAAGTTCTTAATTAATTTAGGAGCATGTAAAACATTTTTCAATTGAAAGGGTGGGTGAGGTGATGGTAAAGTAGTACTACCGTGACCAACAATTGGAATTAAATGTCCACTTCCCACAACAATGTTATCATTTATATTGCTCGAATTAAAATAAGAAGAAAAAATACCTTGATCCGAAGTCATATGAGCCGTGGCACCGGTATCCATATAGTAGTTGTTGTCGGGTTGAGAGTAGCCACTTGAGAGTGCACTCATTGCTGCTTCAATATCCATGGGTGAGTAACTGGGAGGAGGAGCCATAGCATTGTAGGCTTGGGGACGTGGGCCCAGTAGCCCAGGCCCAGCAGGACGAGGCCTAGACGGTTGTGCTGCTGGCGGTTTAGGAGCCCACAAAGAGGCTGGATATGGGCAGGGAGGAGCCCATGGAGCATAGGCCCAAGGAGATTGAGGCCAATTGTAAGGCACATGTGGGCCATTTAAGTGGGTTTGTTGTTGGTCCCCAAGAGAAGAGTTAGGGTTTCGGCCCTTGCCAGAACATTTAGCAAAAAATTTCTTTTGCTTTCCCCCTTTTGAAGCAGAGTGATTTGAGGAAGAAGAGGCAGAGTTGCTTGCAACGGTGGATGTGACGAGAGCTTGATTGCGGTTGCTTGGACCACCCTCCTTGGCTAGGCGATTTTTAATAGTCCGTTCAGCAAGTTTGAGGCAAGAACGACAGCTTTCGAATGAAGGCAGCGATTCTTGGTTTTGAATTATGTCCACCGTGCCGGCATAGGCTTCAGGGAGACCTGCGGTGAGCTTAAGGACTAGACGGTTGTCGGAGAGAGGAGCATCTACATCAGCGAGACGGTCAGCAAGAGATTTAATATGGTTGCAGTAGGCATCAATGGATGAGAAATTCTCGAAGACGAGATCGACAAGTTCTTCCTCAAGGTGGGTAGCACGAGAGGCTTTATTGTCTTGAAACATTGATTCGAGACGAGCCCACGCCCCTTGGGCGGTGTCATCTTTGAGAAGAATAGCATGAAGAAGGTCGGGAGATATGTTTCCATAAATCCAGTTCAAAACCGCGGCATCGAGACGCCTCCATAGAGCTGGATCAGCAGCTTTGGTGGCTTGATAGGCGGCAATTTTAGTTGCCTCCGTTGGAGGAACTATATGATGATATAAATCATGGACCCTAACAAGTACCTTGAATAAGGTAGCCCAAGAATGATACATGCCTTGATCATCCAATGTTATGGGAATGAGAGACTTGACATTGGTGATGGTGAGGGCGGGGTGGAATTTGGAGGATTCAGGAGACATTGTTTGCAGCGGAAGATAGAGAAGGTGGTGGAGAATGGGCTATTGTTAGGGATGGTGAAGCCAAGGTCGTAACCTTAATCTGATACCATGAAAGAAGATAGAATGTAATTGCTTGCTTTCATTCAAAATATTAGCAGATTATATACAGCTCTTACGAGAATAGTTAGGCCTATAATTGAGGCTTAGATTAGGGAGTTGACTGAGCTATTCTACAAATAATCTTCCTAAATTTACATGCACTAGATAAATACATGGCATAAATAGATATATACAATAAAGTAGAATATAATTAATATTATATTCTAACAATGTATAATCAAGACGTCAAACATAAATTTAAATAAATATATTGAAATTATAAGTTTAAAACCTAATTATTGATAGATAATAGTTATTTACCCATTAAGCAATCAATACTTGACAATATATATTTTTAAAAACCTATATAAACATGTTTGTTACTTGTAAGGATTTCGCTAGTTCAGAAAAATATTTAAAATCGGTTAGAATCGTAAATCGAATCATTGTATGTTGTCCCTAACAAAGTTATTAATATCAGTTAGAATCGTAAATCGAATCATATGATATACATGAATCGTAAAATAATTAGATTTTAAGATTTAAATCGGTATTTTAATAACAATGGTCCCTACATACAACACCATTAGAAATTTGACACATCATCAGAAAAGGGGAGAAAGTTAGAAGTCAAATATAAATTGAATATAATGGAACTTGGGACCATTATTCTAGCTAGCCAATAAAAACATGACAAATTAGAGTTGAATATAGGGACCACATACAACAATTGTATGTGTAGTCTTTGTCGATTTGGTGTGGCTGGTGGGGTTGAGGCAGGGTTGATGGGAAAGGAAAGACATATATTTTATTTTTTTGATTTAATTAAGCAATTTTTTAGTTATTTATTAGTTTAATTCTTGTTTAATTAGTTGATAATTGTAAAATTATTGTTATGTTAGAGAACTTTTAAAAAAATAATGCTATTTGAGAAATTTGTCAAATAGAGTATTTTGTTAGCATAAAGAATGGGCAAAAATATACGACTGTTATGAAATATTTGTGGTTATCCATTATCCTCCTTTGTATAATTCCGGAACAATCTAGATCTAGGGTTTATATTCTTATCCATTCAAACCCTAATATATTGTATTTATATATACCCCCATTATATGGAATAGAAATACACTGATATATTCTCTATCAATCTCTCTTATATTTCTCTCTATTTTATAACACGTTATCAGAACCAAAGCTCTAAATTTTATTGTTGATTTGTTAAGTTAATGATTAATTCGTTGTATACTGAATGTGCTAAATTATACTATATTAATTATCTTGTTGTGTCGCATCTTGGGAAGAAATTAGAAGGAGATTAATCTTGATCAGGGTTTTGATCTTTTAATAATGAAATCACACGTTTCAAGAATGTTATATCATTCCCAATCCTCATTAATTAAGTTGAGACTAGTACAAGGAGTCTCACAGTATTAATAATTTGGTTATAAAGAACTACTCGTATTATTTTTCGATTGCATTGGTTTGTTTATCTTGAATCATCTTTCTCATCTATCCATAATATAATAGATTAGCCTTAATCAAGGGCTATACTTTATTTTCTTTTCATTGACGTTTTCATGAGTTACAGGCTAGCAGATGACGTTGATAACATGAAGTTGACGATAAGGCTGGTTTTTATAGTGGGAACGATTTTGATATCAGGAAAGTTCATTCTCAACTATCCTGTTATTGTTAATTTTAAACCTTTACTTAATATGTTTATATTGTTTCCCAAATTTTTGTATTTTTATTATTTCTGGAGTTCAATGAGCAATTTGGGAATAGTTGAATTTGATGCAGAATAACTAATTAGTAGTTTTGTTTTGACTATGAGTTTTGTTTAGTTTGAATCTAAAAGGCTATTTAGAATATTATTGGGGTTAATTTTATGAACGTATGGTTTTCATGAAATTGAATTACATATATTTGCTAGATTTTGGTATTACTTTTCCTATCCGTAAATGAGTTTGGTTATTTCTCTATGCTTAATAGCAAATATGAATGGTTTGATTTAGCAATTATTTACCCATATAATTTGTTTGTGAAATCCTATGTCTAATGCCTTGAATGTTTGTAAATTGTACGAAGTAAGCATAAGGTACATGTATGTTTTTATATTTCAAGTATGATATGAAACATGTGGTTTTCCACTGACGTGAACGTGTTAATTTTGGTTGCTTATGTGCTTGTTTCTATTTTCTAATTAAGCTTTATCAAGCAATATATTGATATAATTGACCCGACAGTATAGTTGATTCAATCGATTCAGGTATGTTTTTATTAAAGCGTGAAGTAGTAGGTTTTCATATTTTTACCTTCTCATTCAATTATAATATTATGTACCTACTTGAAGTTTGATTATTATTAGAATAAATGTAAATTGAATACGATGTGCGGACCTGAAGTTCCTTATATTTATAAAGAGTATTCACACTAGCTTGAACATATTAATGGCTCAAACCCTTAAGGATAATACAAAGAAATGTGCATGATCTACAAAGCTAAAGCATATTGCTTAGATATTCACTACATACTAACGTGATTATATAAACACAATGTCATGTTTACTTATGTTTCCAAAGATTAATTTTAATTTGGCTAGTGTAGTTGAGTGGATCGAATAAGGTATGTTTTGATTAAAGCTCGAACTGATTTCGTCATGTCTTATTTTTACCTTCTCTTTCTGAAAAATGTAGATGGATTGGTATATATTCTCGTACATATGGACCTGAAGTTCCTTAATTAATTAAATATATAGCAAAAAGTGTGTTATGAGTTCAATTAATTAAACATGACATTGTGAGAAACTATACATAATTATAAAAGGTTTTGTTTTTTTTTTTAAGATGAATGTAATTAGGCATGAGGAACGTGATAAGTGTTCTATAAGTATAATTTTATATAAGCATGTTTTTGCTAAAAGGAACATGTTACTTGATACATGACATTGCCAAAAGAATTTATGGCTTAAAAGTTGCAAGGATTTTAAAGGTTGTTGGATTGATTCATTCCATACCCCATATGCAAGGATTAGGGGGAGATTGTATGTAACCCTTGCATATAAATAATTAAATATATTGATGTCAATTTGATACATACAATAACTTAAATATCAACGATTTATTTAATAGAAGTGGCCACATGTTCATTAAATATTTTGAAATGATACCATCCTGAAGATGGATACAAACAAATGACATTTATCATATACTAGTTGTAAATGCTCTAATTTAAAGTTGATGTCCTAAGAGTACAACATCAATTGTTGATGAACCTATAGTATGCCTGAAGCGTGATAAATCAATAGGTTCTAAAGATAATTAAGTATCTTTGAAAAGGAAAGGAGTCACTATTGACAATGACAAATTTGAGGAAGTGGTAAATATCATTACATTTCTAGAAGAAATCACTTTTAGTAAAGTTCATATGTTTCATGATTATATAAAAGACTCCAGAAGAGTATGAATTATCCATGTATCAAGTTTATAGTTTAAACTCCAGTAGAGTATGAGTAATTATTGGATAAAATATTAATTGATTGTCTTGCCAATTATATAAGGAAACACATGTTGGTGTTCTAAAATCACATCACATTCATGGCCATGCATATAGTAAGTTTAATAAAGTAATCACTAGTGTTGAAAACTGACCAGAGTTCAAATTTAGAGAAGTGATTGGATGTGATAATTAAATTAGGTCATCCGGGTTTAATAATAATTACCCGTAATGGAAACCTGAAGCTTCATTTGATAATGTGCTGACGCTTTCTCAATGTTAAATATATAAAATGAATTGAATGGCAAGACGTAATATTGAGATTGAGTTATATTTGGATTGTGAGTTATAATAATTTGTATTGATGAAAATTTCAAGATTTAATATGTTTTGATTTTTTTTTATATAAAGGAGTAATGGCTGACCAGAAGTTCACCAAAATAACTTATATATTATTGTCAACTATCAAGTGATCAGAAGCTCACCAAATACACTATTTAAGTCTTTAACGATCCAGAAGATCATCACCTACTAGAATTACGAGCAAGTGATTTATGCTTGTATAACAATTCTTTTTATTGGGGCTATTATATGTCAGCACATATTAAATTGGAGAAGAAAGAAAAACGCACAACTGCACAACATATGTCTCCCCATTGAAATTGATCTCCAGAAGAGAAAATAATATTGAAAATTTAATAATAAATAGTTAAATACACATGAAATATAAAGTTAATGAATAAATAATTCTTCATTGAAATTGTTCTCCAGAAGAGATAAATTTTGATTGTGATCCTCCCAATGAAATGAATTTTAATGCAAATTTATATACTAAGTTGGTATAGAATTAGACGCCCCTATAAAAGAGATATATTACCAACTTAAGGGGAGAAGAAATAGCAAAAGTTGGGAAAATTGAAAAAAAAAATTAAATAAAGAATATATGATCCCTATAATGGTAGTTTGAAAAGTTATATGTATGCCAACTTTTGTATATATATTATCAAGATATGTTGCACATTTATGATTTGATTTGTATTCAGTTATGACTCATGTTGCATAGCATTGAAGATACATTTGGTCATATTAATTATGTGTATACATTGAGATAAAATCTTGCCAATTGTACTTGAATCACTACACCTGAAGTGTAGGTTGTATATGATCGGTTCCAAAATAAATATATGTTTAATAGATATGATATTTGGCAAGATAGTGCAGTTGACACTAATAGTGTAATAGTATATAAATACCATAGTGTATGAAAGACCCTAAAAGTGGTATAGATATCTGAATTATTATAATAGATGGCCTATGATGTAAGAAAAATTATGATGGTACCAATGAGAAATGTATGCAGATATCATAGTAAAATAGCATGCGGAATGTAAGTTAAAGAAACTTTATGATACCGGTACATAATGGAATCGATAAATAATATGCATATGCATGATAGAATGGACTAGTGAATAAAGGGATCTGAAATATATGTCCATTTTATTGTCGACATAATGATAATGATCAAAAGTTTATTATGGACCAGAAGTTCAATGAAATATGGATTTTTAAATCCACATTGTACAGTGTCTTGCATCATTTTGAGTCTTATTTTCATGTGCATGTGTGAGTCATAAGTTAATGGATATTTATTACATATATAGGAAGTTGTTAGATGCATTACTCATTGTATATTTGTTAATATGTTATCATATTTTCTATATCTCATATTGCATGCATTAATTTCATACAATAACTGTGGTGTATGTAAATGTTCATTCAAAGTATAGTAAGGTATGTTTACAACTTTGATGAAAAATTAGAAAGAGATTAATATTCCAATGGGCTTATAATTATGATAGAATTATTGATGACATCGATTTAATTGCACATTATGAATTAAGAAGAGTTCCTGAAGAACTTATATACGACCTATTGTAATATCCAGCCCTACAAAGTTTATATCTTGAATTTGCAATTATTATCAAACTCTTGAAAATCTATGTACGTGACAACATTATTAACATCTCAATCTGAAGTTTGAGCATATGAGAGTTGATGAAATTAACCATGAGTATTTGCAAGAGAGTTATCGTGTCAATTATGAAACGTCTAAAGAATATCAATGGATCACTTATGCGTGACAATATTTTCTTATGGTCCTGAAGAACCATAATTAGTGTATATAATTACGTGTGTTATATTATAATTCATATGAGAAGAATGATATTAACAATATCAAGCTAAGTTTTGTCATCAAATTATTACTTATATTAATGAATGTTTGATCAAATAATGATCATCAATATTTATTATCAACGACTTCCAGAAGAAGTCATAACCGTATAAGTTTATCCTTTGAATCAACTATTAAACAGAGATTTGAAATAATGATATTAGAGATAAACACATGTATGGTGAAATGAAGACACTTCACATGTTCACATGAAGACTTGAAGAATTGAAGATACAACTTCAGCTTAGGAGAGTCGAAGATCAACAAGTGATATTTTACCAGTTATTAGAAGATATCCAACATATTGGATTCATTGTTGCGACACTAGAAGATCTCAAGTTATGTATTCATCAGGGGGAGAAAATACGCGCCGCACTCTTTTTCCCTTGACCATGGTTTTGTCCCAAATTGGGTTTTCCTGGTAAGGTTTTTAATGAGGCAGCATCTCGAGCGCATTACGAAGAATGATGTACTGTTTTTCCTTCACTATGTTTTTATGCCACAGGGTTTTTCGTAGTAAGGTTTTAATGGGGCATAATCTTCGATAATGGACATCCAAGGGGAGTGTTATGAAATATTTGTGGATATCCATTATCCTCCTTTGTATAATTGCGGAACAATCTAAATCTAGAGTTTATATTCTTATCCATTCAAACCCTAATATATTGTATTTATATATACCCCCATTATATGGAATAGAAATACACTAATATATTCTCTATCAATCTCTCTTATATTTCTCTCTATTTTATAACAATGACTACCATTTGAGAATTTTCCTTGAATTTATTCTACATTTCTGTTTTAAGAACATAGCCCCTTACAAAGCCACCACCACCTCCTCTCAACGTTTCCATTGAAGCGCACCCTATTGAAGCAGCCTACGAGGTAAATCTTTTTCTTTTTTTCTATTTTTTTTTTCATCATGTCAATTTCACAATCTAGGGCTTATCGTTGATCTAATTAAATTTAATTGTCATAAGTTTTAGTTTAGGGTTCGAAAATTTGAAGTATTGGTTCTAATATGACCAGCGATTATGTTTATAAAAAAGACAATTATGAATCTAATTTGATATTTGAATCAATCATGCCTTTCCTCCCTCCCTAAAATCATGTGATTTTGAGGCTTTATTTGACAATTGAATCAAATTTGGTTGCTGAACCCTTTCATATTTGAATTGAACTATGAAATTAACTAAAGTTGTGTTCTTTTCAGTATTGTTTATCTTCTGATTTTTTTTTATTTTTTTTTTTTGGATTTAGCCCCCTGCCTGCAAAATTCTAGATCAACATTATCTCATTAATAATAACAAAAAATAACTTTCCCCTTTGTTGATGATTACACATAATAATCAAATTTGGTTCATGTAGACGACCCCACTTATGGGATCAAGCCTTTGATTGATTCTAAAATGCTAAATTCCGGCCATATATTGACTACTTGTCTTCGAACCTATAAAGAGTATAAATTGAACTGAATACATAATATCATATTTATATTTATTAATTAGTTAAGTTAATCTCCATTATATTGATATGATAGTAGTTATGGCAGGTTGAGATGGATTATGGTCCCTTCGTAAAATCTGGAATTGGTTACACGGGAGATGATGTAGAACAATTTGCTGAATTGTTTTCGGTGAGGATTAAACATAATGCACTTGAGAAGTTTCGAGTTTATGGCACCATATTTGTTGAAGACGACGAGGGTACTTTTTGCATCTTCACTCAACAAGATGATGATGGAATTGATGCCGATCTTATAAATGGCTCCTTGCCTCTAACTTTTAATCGCGCAATCTGTGCTAACTCAAATTTCACTATTTCCTTTGATCTCAAAGATGAAGATGGTTATACAATTGAGGGCAAATTTGTTGCAGAAATAGAACCGGGAAAAAATGGCAATTTTAAATAATTGGGTGTTGATAGTATGTTTGGCAGTATGGGTTGTGCAACCATATATTACACTTTTAACCAAGCAGCAAATATTTATGCTATAAAGGATTCTATTCTTATGAAACACAGCTTTGATTCTGCTAACTCTGAAGATCACCATGGGCGGAGCTAGAAGGGGACATGTGGGGACACTTGTCCCCCCATTTTCAAAAAAAAAAATTTTTAAAAAAAAAAAAATTTAAAAAAAAAAAAAATGCAATTACAGATTTACAGTGCTCTGTTGCGTTGCGACATTTGCCAGCCAGCCAAACCCTAAGTTTTTCAATTTTCAATTTCTCTCTCTTCGATTCGCCCTCGCCTGTCGCCTAGCCGGCTCGCCGTGACGCCGTCCACCGTTCGCCGGCAGTTCGCAGCAGTGACGAGGTTCAACAGCCGCCCTTGAGCCTTCGTCCTTCGTGACTTCGTGTCTTCGTGACTTCGTCTGTTCGTCAATCGCCTAGCCGGCTCGCCGTGACGCCGTCCACCGTTCGCCGGCAGTTCGCAGCAGTGACGAGGTTCAACAGCCGCCCTTGAGCCTTCGTCCTTCGTGACTTCGTGTCTTCGTGACTTCGTCTGTTCGTCAATCGCCTAGCCGGCTCGCCGTGACGCCGTCCACCGTTCGCCGACAGTTCGCAGCAGTGACGAGGTTCAACAGCCGCCCTTGAGCCTTCGTCCTTCGTGACTTCGTGTCTTCGTGACAGCGTGACTTCGTCATATGCATAAGCATAACACATTTGCTGTAAATCTGGATTTCAATGGAGGTATGAATCAATGAATGTATGATTAATTGAATAATTGATTACTTGTTTTGTTGTTTAAATGTTTAATTGTTTAAATTTACAGTAAATCTGAAATTCTGAATTTCATATTTTTATTACTTGTTTAAATGTTTAATTATTTATATTTTTATTGTGAATTTGTCATTTGTGGCCTTGTGGGTATTGATTATTGAATAATTTGAATTGATAAATGATTATTGATTTATATTTGTTTGATTGTTTCCCCTGTTAGAGTTTTTGGTTGTTTTTGTGAAATGTGAATTTAAATTATTAATTATTGTAAATTATTGAAATGTGTAGTTGAATTAGAAATTTAAAATCTTAGCCTCTTAGGTTTTGTTATTATGTAATGATGTGGATTGTGGTCTTGTGGAAATTGATATATAATTTTCAATTTAACTAGGAAATATCAAAAGATTCACCAAATTCAAACAAATCAAAGGCAACTAAACAACCCGATCTTCGACAATTCTTGTTTAAAAGAACGAGACTCAATGAAAATGAGTCCAATAACTCACCTTCAGTTAGCTCCCCTCAAAGTCAAGAAAATAGTATGGAAATGGGTGGTTCAAGTAATAGTAATGTACCATTAGAGGAAGATTTGGTGTATGATGTTGAACTTCTTCCTCATGATCCGGGAAAAAGAATAAACATTATGGATTACCCCGCAAATGAACGAAATGCTGTTAGGAGGGGTTATATTCTTAAAAAACCTTGCCAACCAAAAACTCATGTCTTCCCTACAAGACAAGTGTCTGGTTTGCGTCGCTTTAGTGTTCATTGGTTCAACAAATGGGATTGGCTTGAATATAGTATTGAAAAAGATGCTGCATTTTGTTTTGTATGTTACTTGTTCAAGAATGAAGTTGGTATTAAACCGGGGGGTGATGCATTTGTTGATGGAGGGTTTAGGGCATGGAATAAACCGGAAAGATTTGAGAAGCATGTTGGTGGAATTAAAAGTGCTCATAATCTTGCTTATGAGAAATATGTGAATTTAAGAGATGAAAAAAAGAAATCAATCTTGAATGTGATTGACAATGCAAGTGATGTGATTAAAAGTGAATATTTTATCCGCTTGAAAGCATCTTTATCTTGTTTAAGATTTCTTTTGGGGCAAGGTTTGGCATTTCGTGGACATGATGAAAGTGGGGAGTCATATAATAGGGGTAATTTCCTTGAGCTTTTGAAGTGGTTAGGAGAAAAGGTTGAGGAAGTAAGGATACATACTCTTGAAAATGCACCTAAAAATTGTCAAATGACTTCCCCTCCTATTCAAAAGGACATTATTAACTGTTGTGCCAAAGAAACAACTAGGTGCATAATAGAAGAAGTTGGTGATGATTACTTTGCTATATTGGCCGATGAGTCAAGTGATGTGTCCCAAAAAGAACAACTAGCTCTTGTTTTGCGTTTTGTTGATAGAGATAGTGGAAAGGTAATGGAGCGATTTTTAGGCATTGTTCATGTTGCTAATACTACCGCTTTAACTCTTAAAGATGCAATCATGTCTTTACTTGTTGAACATTCATTGAGCCCATCTATGATAAGAGGGCAAGGGTATGATGGAGCTAGCAACATGAAGGGTGAAATAAATGGCCTTAAGACTTTGATTATGAATGATACTCCAAGTGCCTACTATATACATTGTTTTGCTCATCAACTTCAACTAACATTAGTTGCCGTTGCTAAAAAGAATGATAGTTGTGGTTGGCTTTTCGAGATACTTGGAAATTTGTTGAATGTGGTTGGAGTTTCTTGCAAGAGAAGAGAAATGATTCGTCAAGATCAAGCTCAAGAAGTTGCTCGAGCCTTGGATGTTGGGGATATTGTGAGTGGATCGGGTTTAAATCAAGAACTTGGTTTGAGTAGGCCCGGGGATACTCGTTGGAGTTCTCATTACAAGTCACTTTTAAATGCCATCCTCTTATTTCCTACAATTATTAAGGTGCTTGTACAAATTGGGAAGCATGGTGCATCGGAAGATAAGTTCAAAGCTCAAATTGTTTTAGGACAATTAGAGTCATTTGACTTTATTTTTGTTGCTCACTTGATGTTGACTATTTTTGGATACACTAATGATTTGTGTGTTGCTTTGCAAAGAAAGGAGCAAGATATTGTAAATGCCATGGAACTTGTCACTTATACAAAAACGGTGTTGCAAAAAATGAGGGAGCGAGGATGGGATACTCTCTTAAACAAGGTAACTTCATTTTGCACTAAACATGGTGTTGTTATTCCCACTATGGATTCTCTTTATGTTCCTCATGGAAGATCAAGACGTTTTGTTGAAGAAGCAACAAATGAACATCATTTTCGGGTTGGAATTTTCTTAAGACTAATTGATTTGCATCTTCAAGAACTTGATGAACGATTTAATGAGAGGAATATGGAGTTACTATTATGTATGGCTTGTTTAAGTCCTAAAGATAACTTCTCATCCTTTGATAAAGATAAGGTACTTAAACTTGCCTCTTTTTATCCCGAAGAATTTTCAAGCTTTGATTTGATGGCTCTTGAATATCAACTTGATGTATTCATGGAGAATATGCTAAATGATGAAAGATTTCAAGGTTTAAATGACCTTAATTCTCTTTCTATGATGCTTGTTAAAACCAATAAGCATAAGACTTTTCCTCTTATTCATTTGCTTATCAAGTTGATGTTGATTCTTCCCGTTGCCACGACAAGTGTTGAAAGAGTGTTTTCTGCAATGACATGTGTCAAAAACAAGTTGCGAAATAGCATGGGTGATCAACTTATGAATGATTGTTTGGTCACTTTTATTGAGAAGGATGTCTTCTTACGAGTTTCCGACGAAAAGATTATTGATCGATTTCAAAGTATGAAGACTCGAAGAATGAACTTGTAATTTTAATGTAATGTTTATGTAATTTTTTTCATCATTTTGAATTGTATGACTAAGTATATATTTGTATTTTGAAATTTTAATATTAAGTATTAACCAATTTGTGTGTGAGTTTTTTTTTTGTTTTTATTTTTTGTTAAGCTTTTCGTAAGTTAAGCATTTTGTCCCCCCAAGTTGAAAATCCTGGCTCCGCCACTGAAGATCACAGTTGGGTTTCTGGAACGATTGTTTTTCAGTATGGAAGGCCCTTTGATACTCGGTCTCGTTCTCTTGCAACCCAAGACTTGGAGGACGATTGTCTTGATATTGTGCTATTTAACGCGACAAAGCCAGTGCCATTGGTAGTGGATGAGACGGGTTCTTGTTACAAGTTTCCTCTTGTAAGATCGCATCTGGTTGTACCGTGTTGGTACTCTTTAATCTTCAAATTCGACTTGGTTTATTCTGATAAAGGCAAGGTCAAACTTATTCAATTTGATAAATTCATTCCAAAGTTTATTGATAGGTTTTGGATGAACCTTTCTGACAAGGAAGGAGATGACATGCTTATCAAGTTGAGCCTTGAAACTAAAAGGTAGATACTTGGTGACTACTTTTGTGCTGTATAAGTATTGGTTATGTGACCTTAAGTTAGAGACTCGGTTATTAGAATTCCTAGTATGATTTACTCCCTAACTTTTGCGTTATATTTGTGTTACTCGTATCATTTTGTCGAGCCTTGTCCTGTTTTAATGTACTGTATTGTCCTGTGAATCGGCAACACCATGTTTCATTCAACTCTGCAATATAAACACAAGCAGTTGAGAATAGGAGAAATATAAATTTTTAAAGTGTTTTAATTCTGTTGTACCTTACTTGTTGTGGATGAGGTTCCAGCAGCTTGTGCTATAAGTATAGAGGCTGCATTGCTTACTTTTTTTAGAAAGGGTGACAAGTAGAGCTGTCAATTCGGGTAAACGGGTCGGATTTGGGTTGGGTAAGAGTGGATCAGGTCAACTCGGGTCAGATCAATTCAGATTAACTTCATAACCTATGCGGGTCGGGTTTGGGTTGGGTTATGCTTGAGTCGGGTCACGTTGGGTCATACTTCTTATCGGGTTTGGGTCGGATTTAGGTCGGGTTACATTCGGGTCGGGTGAATAGTAGGTCGGGTTTAATTTGGGTTTTCACGGGTTAAAACGGGTTAGGATAATTCTCGGGTTTGAGTCGGGTTTGGTTCAAGTCAATAATTTGCGGGTTAGAATCAGGTCGGGTCATTCTCGGGTTTGAGTCAGGTTCGATTCAAGTCAATAATTTGCGGATTATAATCAGATCGGGTCATTTTCAAGTCGGGTCATTCTCGGGTTCATGTCGGGTTCGGTTCAAGTCAATAATTTACGGGTTATAATCAGGTTGAGTCATTTCCAAGTCGGGTCATTCTCGGATTCAGGTCGGGTTAAGTTCAAGTCAATAATTTGCAGGTTACAATAAGGTCTTGTCATTCCCAAGTTAGGTCATATTCGGGCTCAACTAACTATAAATAAATAATTATGTTATCATTTTTATCAAGCTAATTACTTCCTTTGACTATAATATATATGGCAATATATTAGGGAGCTATAGTATATAATTTAGGAAGATAATTATCTCCTTTGACCATACAACAAATATATACTATATTTGACTCTTAAATTTGGGGATGATGCTCTTTTCTTTTGCTGGCCTAGACCGACTTGGTCTTCCAAGACAAAATGTTTTGATCAACAATAATAAGGTGTTCTAAATTGCATTTATGGTTATTTGAAATCAGGTCAGGAACAATTTTGATTGAATTTAGGTCGGGTCAATAACAAGTCGTGTTAATTTTGAGTCGGGTTAGTAGCAGATTGGGTTGAAGTTTTGGGTAGGGTAAGTAATAGTCATGGTAAAATTCGGGTCAGGTCAATAACAAGTCGGGTTGAATTTAGATTAGGTCAATAACAAGTCGGGTTGATTTCGGGTCGGGTTTGTAACAGGTTGGGTTAAATTCGAGTCAGGTTAGGAACGAGTCGGGTTGAATTCATGTCAAGTTAGTGACAGGGTAAAGTCGTATCCCCTAATCAAAAATAATTCCTAAGTCCTCTAACTAAAGTAGTTAGGGAAGTAGGGTCGATCTCCACAGGGAAACAAGTCTTTTTACTTCTAATTAATTATTATAATCTAAATTATCCAAGTAACCAATATTTATAATTGAGTATGAAACTAAACTACAAAGAATAGGGATAGGGAGAAAACAATATATAAAAGGATCTAGGGCATAGGTTCACCAATAAATAATACTTCAGGGTAAAACATAGTAATCAATCATTGACATTGCATAAATAATATAATTAACAGGCTCTCGCAATTTATTAATTAACATAGATCTAACAGGCTCTCGCAATTTACTAGATCTAAGTTCTTATTGAAAATAGCCTTTAATATCAAATTAACATCTGCTCGATTCATCAATTTAATATTGCTATACTTTTACAAGCCCCAATTGTAAAACATTAAAACAATCCAATAAGAAATTATCATGCAATACCAATAATCAATAATAGTCAATCATCAATGCATCAATTAACCAGATTTTAAAGGGCTTTTGCTACGTATTACAATCACACAATTAATTTACCGGTATTAAATCTCATCTCTCGATTCTCGACTTAACCATTTATAAATTAATCTGCCTATTGAAACTAGACCTAAACATTAATTCTCATCTCTCGAATCTTGAATCAATATTGTCAAACTCATGTATAAAAGATAGGCCTAATCTAGTCACAGAGCATTAAATCAATCAATAAGAAATTAATCTAGCATTGATAATTAACAACAACAATTTACCCCTTCATATTATTTATGGATCCCCATAAACCCTAGAAATAAAACTACTCACACATATTAAAAACTAAACTAATCAAAGTAATTAAATAAAGCATAATTAAAAGCCATAAGAAATATAATTAGATAAAGAGAAAAAGCTAAACAAGTTAAGAATAAAATCTAGAAGCTAAAACTACAACTAAAACTACTTGACTCCTACGTACTAATCCTATCCCCTTTTATAAAGAAGACAAAAACAAATCCTAACCCCACTCAAATTCCTCCACAAAACCTAACAAACTATAAATATATAAGTTGCGGAAATCTTCATAGGCTGCAATTAATTGGGCTTTTAACAACGAAGCCCAGTGATGAATCAAATCAGCTCAATCTCGCAGCAACAAGCTCGCTCGATCAGGCATTGGGCCGACCGATCGGGCCCGTCAGAAATCACGCCCAGCAGCTGACTTTTCTTGGGGTTGGGCTTCTGTTTGCTTTAGGCCCAAACCTCTCTATTCACTACTTGGCTTATCTAGTAAAATATCGTGATACTTGTTTGGTTCGTACTAGTAACATTAACTTTGTAGCTTGCTTATTTAATCGAGCTCTTAATCACCAAACTAAATTTATGTAGCTCGGCCTTGGGCTTATAATACGGTCATAAAATACGATCTGACTCTAATATATTTGTAGTGGCTCAATAAGCTCAGGGATTATCGTAATTCTGCAAATTCCTACAAAATAATATCAACTCTACAAAAACACTAGAAAACGTATATTAGTAATAAAAATAACTCCGCAGAGCTTAAATTAGCACAAATATGACCATGGGACAGGGAATATAACTATATATAAAATAGACTCATCAGTTAGTAACAAGTTAGGTTAAATTTGTGTTTTGACGGGTTAAAACGGGTTTGGGTTAATTTCGGTTCAAGTCGGGTTCGGTGCAAGTTAATTAAATTGGCCGTTGTAAACCGGTAAAACAATGCAAGTTGTAAACCGATAAATTGGCCGTTTAAAAGAAAATTGAATGCTTCCACACACCCAATTGGACTCTCGGAGGTTATAAGTGACCATGGTAAAGATTTCGGTAATTTTTATTTCCGGGCGAAAAAAAGTCAAAAAATTCCAAAATATAAGGCTAATATCCACGCTTTTTGAGAAATTTTGGAGGTTTCGGGGCCCGGTGTCGAAAAGTCTTGAAATTCTATGGGATACACCTCAGGGTCATATAATGTCGTTTGGAACCATATATGATCATTATTTGTTATCATAAATGTTCGTGGTAGGCTTGAATTAATGATATCGGTGCAAGTTGTAAATCTGTAAATTAATCATTTTAAGGCAAATTGGATGGTTCCACCCACCCAATTGGATTCCCATAGAGTATTAGGCACTATGGTAAACATTTCGCCAATTTTTGTTTCCGGGCGAAAAAAAAATCAAAAAATTTCAAAATTGAAGGATAATATCCATGCTTTTTGACAAATTTTGGAGGTTTAGGGACCTGGTGTAGAAAAGTATTAACATTTGTTGGGGTTAAATAATTCCGTTTGGAACCATATATGATCATTATATGTTGTCATAAATGTTCTTAGTAGGCTTGAGTTAATGAAATCTGTGCAAGTTGTAAACCGGTAATTAAATTGGCCGTTTAAAGGCAAATTGGTTGGTTCCTTCAACACAGTTGGACTCCCGAAGGGCATTAGGGACCATGGTAAACATTTCGGAAATTTTTATTTCCGGGTGAAAAACAAAGTCAAAAAATTCCAAAATTGAAGACTAATATCCACACTTTTTGAGAAATTTTGGTGGTTTCGGGGCCCGGTGTCGAAAAGTCTTGAAATTTTAGGCGATATATCTCGGGGTCATATAATACTGTTTGGAACCATATATGATCATTATTTGTTGTTATAAATGTTCGTGGTAGGCTTGAGTTAATGAATTCGGTGCAAGTCGTAAACCGGTAAAATTGGTCGTTTAAAATAAATTGGATTGTTCCACCCACCCAATGAGACTCCCGGACGGTATTAGAGACCATGGTAAAAATTTCGGCAATTTTTATTTTCAGGCGAAAAACAAATAAAAAATTTCAAAATTGAAGGCTAATATCCACACTTTTTGAGAAATTATGGAGGATTAGGGGCCCGGTGTCGAAAAGTCTTGAAATTCTAAGTGTTACATCCCGGGGTCATTTAATGTTGTTTGGAATCATATATGAACATTATTTGTTGTCATAAATGTTCGTGGAAGGCTTGATTTAATGAAATTGGTGCAAGTTATAAACCGGTAAATATGTCGTTCAAAGAAAAATTGGATGGTTCCACCAATCCAATTGGACTCTCGGAGGGTATTTGGAACTGTGGTAAAATTTCAGCAATTTTTATTTACGGGCGAAAAAAAGTCAAAAAATTCCAAAATTGAAGGCTAATATCCACGATTTTTGAGAAATTTTGGAATTTCGGGACCCGGTGTCGAAAAGACTTGAGATTTTAGGGAATATATCTTGGGGTCATATAATGTCGTATGGAACCATTTATGATCATTATTTGTTATCATAAATGTTCGTGGTAGGCTTGAGTTAATGAAATCGGTGCAAGTTGTAAACTGGTAAATTGGCCGTTTAGAGCAAATTGGTGGTTCTACCCACCTAATTGGACTATTGGAGGGTATTAGGGACCATCTTAAATATTTCGGAAATTTTTATTTTCGGGTGAAAAAAAAGTTAAACAATTCAAAAATTGAAGGCTTATATCCACACATTTTGAGAAATTTTTTAGGTTTCGGGCCCGGTGTCGAAAAGTTTTGACATTTTAGGGGATACATCTCGGGGTCATATAATACTGTTTTAAACCATAAATTATCATTATATGTTGTCATAAATGTTCGTGGTAGGTTTGAGTTAATGAAATCGGTGCAAGTTGTAAACCGGTAAATTCGCCATTTAAAGGCAAATTGGATGGTTCCACTCATCTAATTGGAATCTTGGATCGTATTAGGGACCATGGTAAAAAAAAAATTGGTAATTTTATTTACAGGCGAAAAAAATTCTAAAAAATCCAAAGTTTAATGCTAATATCCACGTTCTTTGAGAAATTTTGGAGGTTTCGAGGCCCGTATCGAAAATTCTTGAGATTTTAGGGGATACATCTCTGGATCATGTAATGCCGTTTGGAACCATATATGATTATTATATGTTGTTATAAATGTTCATGATAGACTTGAGTTAATGAAATCGGTGAAAGTTGTAAATAGGTAAATTTGTCGTTTTAAGGCAAATTGGATATTTCCACCCACCCAATTGGACTCACGGGGGGTATTAGGGACCATGTTAAACATTTCTACAATTTTAATTTCCGCGCGAAAAAAGTTAAAAAATTCCAAAATTGAAGGCTAATATCCATGTTTTTTTAGAAATTTCGAAAGTTTCAGGGCTCGGTGTCGAAAATAAATGAGATTTTAGGGGATACATCTAGGAGTCATATAATGCAGTTTGGAACCATAAATGATTATTATATGTTGTCAAAAATATTCGTGGTAGGCTTGAGTTAATGAAATCGGTGCAAGTTGTAAACCGATAAATTGGACGTTGAAAGGCAAATCGGATGGTTCCACCCACCCAATTGGACTACCAGAGGGTATTCGTGGTAGGCTTGACTTTTTTCTTTTTTTTGTTTTTTTTTTTTTGGACCTATCACGTGTTGACACGTGTCTGGCGACTTGCTATATCAGGTTAGATAACCGGTTGGGTGCAATAGAAATTAATACCCCCTAAAGTTGGGAGTGATAGATAATAAACGAAAGTTGGGATTAATTTCGGCGGATGAGGCAAAGTTCAGATTAATGGGAGCAATTTTTCCTTAATATTTAAGGACAGAGTTTGGTCAAATTTAAAATTCAGATCAGATTAAATCAGATCAAATCAGATAAGCAAGAAAAGGTGAATCAAACAAGCCCTTAAAGTCGGTACACATATAAACTTTTTGGGTCTTGGTACACATATAAACTTGAAATGGTTAATTGTAGTCATTTTTAAAACTTGTTACTATGGAGTACTAGTAAAGCCCAAAGCCCCAAACCCAAATTTGATTTTGACAAACAATAAAAACCTCCACATTTCTCTCTTTTTCTGCGCAAATGCCTTGAATTATTTGTTTCGATCAAATTCCATGAAATTCATCTCTTTCTCCATTCTCACTCCTCACTAGCCACGCCATATTAGCTTCATCGAAGAGAGAGAATATCAAGAAAAAGCTTGAATCTACAACAATGGAGGAGGAATTGTTGAAGCGTAACACTGATTGTGTCTATTTCTTGGCCTCTCCTTTCACATGCAAGAAGGTTCATTTTTTTTATTTTATTTTTTATTTTTATTTTATTTATTTTCGTATTTTCCTTTCATTAAATTATGATTTTATTTGTCCTTTTTGTTTCTCTGATTGTGTGATTTTGATTTTTGAATTTCCCATGAAATTAATTCGTACTTGATTATTCTGTTATTTTTGAATTTTTGTTGTGTTCTGTAGGGATAGGGTTTCGGTTTACAATTTTTGATTTATGAAAATGAAGATTTTTTGTGATTTTGATCGTGCATTTTGCTTCAGTAAACGAATTAGTTGAATTTAGGGTATAATATTGTTGTTGGTGGATGTAATTGTTGTTTTTATTGGTAAATTTTGTTCTGACTGCTAGTTTTTGTTATTCATAATGTTTAATTTTGCAGATTTTCGGTGTTCTTTAGGATTAGGGTTTTTGTTAAATTCATTTGACTGAATAGGAATTGATTGCCGTTGGTAGAGATTATGGGCCTTATGGCTGTTGTCAGATGTAAATTGCTGTTTTACTGTTTGATGTATTGGGGATTCTGAAAGGTTTGCGTGCATTTACATGAACAGGGTGTAGAGTGTGAGTATCGGCATAGTGAAATGGCGAGGTTGAACCCACGGGATTGCTGGTATTGGATGTCTGGAAATTGCCTAAATCCAACTTGTGCATTTCGCCATCCGGTCAGTTTTACATAATATTGTTTTCAATTTGTTGAATTTTGATGTCTTGAGTGATTACAATGAATGCCAAATGGTATAGTGAACTGAGTAAATTGTTAATATACTTTTTTTTTTCCGAACTAGTAATACTTTATGTGGCATGGGTGCTTGTAAATTTCAGTATGTACTCTAAATTGCTGGGATTGATCTGGAATTTGCATATACAGTATACTCATCTCAACATGTATGCCTTGTTATTAAGGGTATGCCCTGTTAGAATGTACCTTATAGTATAATTGTACTTTTGTGGATCAAGTTGTGTCTAAATGCTTAATTGTGCTTCTCGAACAGTTTGGTGAAGGAAGAGTCTTTTTTTATTATTATTATTGTTATTTTTTTCATAATTTTTGTGAATGAAAGATACATACAGGTCAGGGAAGTCTTCTCTCAAGAATATTTAATGTAAGTCTAAATACATGCAAATATAGAAGTTGCGGTCGTTGTAGACGTGTAAGGCACTATAGTGTAAGTCATAATGCATGTGATAATTTTTTTTTCCATTCTTGGCCTAAAAAGGATGTGCACTAGCTTTTAGCAGGAAAAAATTATGTCTAGCTGCTTTGGGTAGTTTTTCCCTTTAAAGTTGCTGTAGTCTTGAAATTGCTCATTGGGATGAATTGGGTCATACACTCATACTCATACATAACTAGATCTTTGTTTGAACTCTAGAAATGGTGGCATATAGCCCTTAATGTAACAACTAGGTAAAAGATAATTCTACATTAGTAAGGAAAGCATTTTCAGTAGAAAATTATAAATGTTTTAATGCTTTATCAAACCATCTGCAATTGGATGGAACTATGGAAGTAACGCCCTTTGTTTGTGGTAGCAAATTTAACAGTGTTAGATTGTTTCAAAAAGTCACATAATTTCCCCTTTTGACAAATTAATGAGTTGTCTCAAGAGTGCCCAACTCTTACCTTTTGCTTGAATCCTTGCTGTTCAAAACTATTTGATCTTACCATAGGACTTATAATAGCTGGATGATGAATGTTCAAAACTATTTGATCTAATTTCTTTTGCAGATCATTGTCTGTTTTATTCTGCAGAAGAAAGAAAAATAGTTGTTAGGCTTCATTCTTCTCGTAATTGTCTTTTTTGGTTGTATCTGACATTATATGCCCGTTTGTATTGAACCTTGTAAATAGTTTCTTGTGGAACTCTTGTGGTATTCGTGTGATTTTCTTTAATTCCCTTTTTCTTTTTAGGCTCTTCTGTTGCTGAAGTAGCGCACTGGAAATTGCTTGTGTCTACAGGAGGGGGGGGGGGTGAACAGGGCTCATACCTATTTTTTTGGCTGCCCAAAACTTACTGCCTACTGGTGCCAGGAAGGGCATGCAATGATTGGATTATGAATTTTATTTTACTTTATTTTATTGTATAGAAGAATTGAATAGCTCAAAGCATGAAAGTTGGAAAGTTGAAACACGTACAATATACTTTAGCTTGGAAATCTATATGCAGTTTTTGAGGTGAAGTTTACTGATTGGTTCCCTAAGTTAATTGCACCATTATTGTGTTGGCCTTTGAATGCATCTGATCCTTTTTATTTCTATTGCCTTATAATAAGTTTGCTGCACCATTATTAAGCTACATTCTGCTGGTGAGATGTGCTACATTAGTCTCAACTTTCTTGTCTGATGAAAGAAACAAGAATCATTGTTTTCGGTTGTTGATGTACAGCCCTTGGAATCACACAATGAAGCACCAACTGATGCTGCTCCACCTTTGCTGAATCAGTCTTCTGTGTCTGCTACAAAGACGACAGTCCCGTGCTACTATTACTACAATGGGTTTTGCAACAAAGGTGACAGATGCCCATTTCTGCACGAACCTGGTGGGGCACTTGGTTTGAATACTAAGATGGCTAATCCAGTTGATGCAGCAGTGCATCTTTTGGACAGTAAGACATCTGGAAGAGTTGAAACAGAGCTTAAACCTGCTGAGAAACATTTAATTCCATCAGAAATGACAACGACAAGTGGCAGTCGATTGCAGAATGAGCAGAAACATCAGGCTCAACACTATGCTACTATACCAGAACCAAGTACTATCTCCAAACAAACTTATATTCCTGAACGTGAAGAGACATTTGCTGTCAAAACAGTGACTTTGCAGCATGCAGAACGCTCAAATAAAAGTGAGTTTGAGCCTAGCTTGGAATCTGACCAAAGTTCGGAGGATCAAATTGATGAAAACATTGTGCGAGATGAGTGGTGTGAATCATCCCCTGGTTTTGATGTTCTTGTGGAAGGAGAGACTGAAGATTTGGTTTATGAGGATGACCCAGAGGATATGCGCTCCATTGATGGGAATGATGGAGGCAACGAGCACCTATTTATGCCTCATGGCTATGCTCATCAGGCTGAATATGATGAAAAGGAGTACTTTGGTAATGGCCATTATGAGCCTTCTGAATATATTAATGATGAGCTGAGAACTGATCTTCGAGAATTCCCCTCTAGACACACACAGGATAGAGGAACAAGACGCATTGTGGCACGCAAGAGAAACATATTGTGTGTGGAAACCCCAGTTGGTGGCTGCCATGATGTAGATCTTCGAGACTATTTGAGGAAACGAAGGATGGTTGATGGTTATCTGGAGACACGTGACTTGAGGCATGTAAGAGATGGCAGGCAAGAGAAGCTTCAAAGGCATGCTTCAAATCAACGAGTACATGGACGACTGGCATCTAAGGTGGAAAGACCTGGTGTTAGACTGCCTAGGAGAAGGAATTCTGCAGTTGATGCAGAACAGCGAGGCAGACCTAGGAACTCACAACATAATGGCTACAGGCAGTATAATGGGATGAGGTCACGGCAGTCTTTGTCTGAACGTAGGACACACTCAAAGAGAGAGAGGTATGCTCAAGAGTCCACCACAGTATATGAGCCCAAGAACCATGATGCTGTCAAAGCAGACAGAAATGAGGGTCATTTACACAAAAATGGATCTGCAGACTTTGAAGGTCCCAAACCTTTGAGCGAAATCCTCAAAGACAAGAAGAAGATGTCGTGAGCAGTAGCATCTGACCTTTTCTGTTTATGATAGGTGAGCTTACTGATTTGAAGGTTTTGCTTTGATGGCGTGGCTGCAAACTACAATATCTAGATTAATTTTTTTTTCTTTTTTTCTTGTTTGCTATATTCTAGTCTAAGTCTTAGCAAATTACTTGCACTTCCATTTTGGTTTTTTAAAATTTTTGGGGATCTTGGGGTGTTTGTGGTTGCCTGTATTTCTATTCGGCAGCATTTTTTTTTCGCCTCTTTATTCTATAGGTTAAGATTTCGGTATTCCTTTTATTCTACTTAGATACTTGACCAGCTTGGCGGTCTCATTGAATCATTTGTGGGGCTGAATGGTTTGCTTATAAGGTACAACCCTGTAAATAAGCTTATGATGAGTTTTTAGTAGCACATTAATGAAATAGAGAAAGTAATCGGTCATTGATTGTTCTAACAAGGTTATATTCTGTTATGCCTGATGTTTTACACTGTACTCTGTTTATATTAAGACGTTGCATTAATTGTGTATTATTCTGAGTTATAATCTCACAGAAGGCCATACATTGCGGTGGTTACTGGTAGGCCATGTTTGGGTTACATTAAGGTCAATTGGACAGGAAAATATGTTACTTTACTTTATATATTTGAAAGTACTGTACTACTGTATGGCTCTGATATGGTGGAAAGTTTTGGTATGTCTGCTGAGAAGTATACCAAAATTAGTGGATTCTTAAATGTCTTTATTGTTTTGTACTCGTATAGTTTTCCTTTGATTATTTGCAGGCTTCCTTGATTTAGTTTTTCCTCTTTCACTATCCAACCTGTTTCTTACTACAGAGTATTTTTCAGTGCTTACGGAGTTACGGGTGCTGAGGTACTTGGCCTCGCGCTTCCCCTAGTGATGGCCGTTGTAAAAAACTATCTTCCTTCTCACTGTTACTGCTCAACAAAGACGACAGTATGTGCTTCTAGCCCATGGACCAAACGTGTAAAAAACGCTATCAATCGAAACACAATCACTTTCTCAATCGCGTAAGATGATGAAATTTTAATGCCCAATTATCGATTCTAGATAGACCCTTTGCTTTGTGTAGTAAGGATCAATGTTTGGGGCCTAGGATTGTTGAATTCATCCAATACAGCCAATGTTTAAGAAACTACTTAAATATGGGATGTATTGCATTAATTAATTTATGCAACCAATATAATGCCTACCAATCTACCATACCTTATTATCCATTTTATGTTATCTTGTAAGATCTTGGGAAGATTTAATATGTTTGCCCATTTGATAAATTATTAGTACTTGTACACTATAGATTCATAGCCTATGTTATTATAACCATATATTTTGTAGCATATATTTAATTTTTAATTAGCCATAAAAATAAGCATTTAGGAAGAATAATTAAAGTGAATCAGGAAAGAGTATATTTTTTTACTAGTCAAACTGCCAACAACGAATCTGGTTAGGCCAAGGAACCAAGGGTTTGACCACCTGTCCCAAATATATAACTAACTGCTCATACATTTTTTTAATTTATATGTTTTGGCAGTCTTTAATCTGAAATCGATTTGGGTTAGTTCTGCCTAAAAGCTGAAGTTGCAGATCTGTACCACTATTGCCCTTTTGTTAAGGATTCCAAATTTGATTTAAAATGACTTAAAGTGGAAAAAAAAATAAAATTGATTTGATAGACATGACAAGTAGTAATAAACTCCCACACTCCTCCAGTTGTAAAGAGTTAAAACAATTATCATACGTTACAAAGAATAGTAACAATGTGACAACTATCATACGTTAATGTAAAATCTTTTTTGATATATAGAGTATCGTAAAAGAAAACGACACACTCCATAAGCAAAATTTGTTGCCTTAATGTTTTTAATTCTAGTGGGATTCTGTTTCTTCACGAGTAGCATGATACGAAGAATAATTGTAATAATCTCTTTTTTCTCCCTTACTTTCCTTTGTTAAGTTGTCCAAATTATAGTAATAGAAAGTGGGAGTAAGTATTTCATGTAATTGCCTCTAGTTGTCCAAATTATATTATTATAAATTATATTTTGGCCCTATAATATATCTCACTCCTTTGTCATTAAAATTTGACTTTCTCTCTCCTCCCTTTAAAAAAATCCATTTAAATACCAAAAAAAAAACCAATAAATAAAAAAACCATCCAAATTTTTTTCTTCTCCAATTCATATTTCAACTCCACCCCACCACCCCAATAAGAATTCTCTAGACACCCATCTCAATATTTTTTCTCAATCATCTAAAAATTTCATAGTTTTTAGAGAGAGAAAGTGAATTTTTTTTAGAGAGAGAAAAAAAAATGGAAGGATTACAAAGGTCAGCAATAAGCTTTAGAAGGCAGGGATCCTCTGGTTTAGTATGGGATGATAAATTGGTACAAGCAGAATTGGCTAAAGAGAAATCGGACGGTGGAGATGGAATATCGGTCGATCAGAAAGATGATGATCAGAAACCTGATTTTAGAAGAAGTAAATCAGACGGTGGAAATAGGCGAGCCTATCGTACTGTTAAGGTTGAGCAAGCAGAGGATCCTCCCTCTCCTAGACTTTCTGCTTGTGGATTTTGCAGTGTTTTTGGTAAGCCTGCTAAAAATAATAAGAATAATAAAATTGATAAGAAAAAATCTGGTAAACCGAAGCATAAATAAAATTAATTCAAACAAAAAAAGATTTAGGCTTTTTTTTTTTTTTTTAAAAAAGATTGTTATGAATTTGATGGGGTTTTTATGGTTTATCCTATATGATACTTGTATAAAAAAGCATATATTATAATTCAATGTATCATGTAGTTTTAGTTAGTGTTATGTTGTGTATTTATGTCCCATTTTAATCCAAGAAATGTTTGTGAGAAGTATGATATGAGGTTTTATAAAATTTTCTTTTGAATTTTAATTATATGGTAGAGGATGTAATTTTTGTTCAAATTATATCTTTGTGTATAATTTGTATATGATCATGATGTTGAGTGTTAATCATGATATTCTGGGTGTGGCCTACAATGTACAAATATTACTCAAAAATATTGTTGCACTCTTAGAATTTGCCTGTAATTATCACACTTTAATGTTTTTGTTGGTACTATTAATTTAACCTTTTGGCGTGTTTAATGAAATTTCCTTGGATATCAATTCGTTATAAAAAAGACAATATTTTAGACGGGATTGTGATACCAGTTCTTGAGGTCACTTAAGATTTTAACCAACTAATATGTTTGGTGTGCCTAAACAATCCCATGTGATTTTGGTACTTGATATTCTTCATAGGGACTAAAATTCTTTGATTCTTCAATTCACATGGAATCTATGATTAATTCTTTCCTTGTTCTATATCTTTGCTTCTTATTTAAATTTTTTTTTTAATGATTTTAAATTTGTTTCAATAAAAATGTATGTAGTGCAAATTGAGTTGTCATTAGACAGTGATTATAATGGCTAATGATTTCAAAATTGATGCACTCCTGTCATTCACATTGATTTTAAAACCTTAATTGAATAGTAGGATTGGTTTTTCTAAATTTGTCTTAACTGCCATTTTGCAGTGTTCTACTGTTCTTTTCTCCCTTTATAAGTCTTCATATGTTAGCTGGATTCTCAACCTCATTGAACCTCCTTTTCATATTTAATGTTCCCTCCATTACTAGATAGGTCGTAGCAATTCCTCTAACCCCCCCCCCCCCCCAAAAAAAAAAAAAAGGAAGATAGGTTAGGTTGTAGCTTTATTTTTAGACTGTTCCAAAATAATAGACCTACTTTGGTGATTTGATTTTTTATAGAGGGATTGTGATTGTGATTGTTACGGAATATGATATTTCCATCTATTTTATCTTAAAAAAGAAAATATCGACCATAAAAGGTACATGGAAGCACTCTAGATCGAGTAGCAAATGACTTACTTCCTCCGTTTTTATTTTATTGCACCATTACGACTTTTACACTATTCACTTAATGTTCTTTGACCATCATTTGTGATTTATTCATTAGAAAAAATAGTCATGAGAGATCTAGTTAGATTTGTCTCGAAATCTTCATCGAATTTTTATAATTTTTACAAAAGTACAATAGAAGATATTAACAACTAAAGTAATGCATTGATATGCGTGAAATCCCTCATGGTGCAATAAAAAAAGAACGGAGGAAGTACAACAATTCGGATGAAGGTTTAATAGGAATTGGTATCATAAGGTTGTCATAATTCATACTCCTTAGTTTTTACCATCATATTAGGGTTTATAACTTTCAAATTAGAGATTGTATTTAATGTTTGTGACTAGATCAATATTTTCATTTTTAATACAATAATACTCCTTAGTTCTTACCATTATATATATTAGGGTTTATTTCTAACATAGATCTAAAGGGTTTTGTTTTTTGTGTAAAGCATTATATCAATTTTCTAAAGTTTTTAATTTTCCAAACTAATGCAATATATAAATATGGGGAGAGTAAAGATAGCTCTCCTCCCAATTCTAAGAGATATTCTATAGATTCTCATCAGTTTCTCTTTTACCAATTATTTACTACTTCGTATTTTTTTTTCTTATTAATTGTATGATATCTCTGCTTTAAATTCCAACCTTTAGGGCTTTGTATGAACATTTAAGAACACGATACTCTCGGATTTATTTAATTTTTTCACAATAATGACCAAAAGAGATAATAGGGCTCAAGGTAAGGATGTGAACTTGAATCTAAAAAACTCAAACTAATACAATAAGGGTACGTCTTGAAAAGGATTTAGATGTATAGATAAACTCTTCTCAAGAAGATAGTAATCATATAACTTGAATTCGTGTCTCAAAAAAAAGTAGTGCCAACACCATTGTCCTCTAATTATTTGCATTCTTTTTCCTCCTCACACTGTTAAGGGCCTGTTCATATTTATTTATTTTCAGTTCAGTTCATTTCATTTCAGCTCCAATCAGTTCAGTTCAGTTCAGCTCCAATCAGTTCAGTTCAGCTCTTAATTTCCCTCTCTCATAAAATATTCATTTCAGCTTAGTTCAATTCAGTTCAACTCCAATCAGTTCAGTTCAGTTCAGCTCCAATCAGTTCAGCTCAGTTTCAGTAAATATGAACAGACCCTAAGAGTTGAATATTAATGCATTTATGAGCTAAGATTCTAAGCATTATCTTGATATAATGCTTTTATGCTCCGTATAAGATGTTGACATATTTATAAACCTAAGTAATCCTGGGCACCGTGCCGTGCCGGGCCGCGGGCTGGTTCGTGCCGTGCCGGTCGTGCCGGCGGGCCCAGGATTTCGTGCCGTGTCGTGCCGGCCATTTTCACAGGCCAGCCCACGGCACGGCACGGCCCTCGTGCCTGGCGGGCTCGTGCCGTCCCGGCCACGTGCCGGGCTGCGGGCTGGCCTGCGCGGGCTGGTGCAGTTTTCATTTTTTTTTTTTTTTTTTTTTTTTAATGACAACATTATTAATTAATAAGTTTATAATGTATATAAGTTATAAAATTATAATTATAAGTTTTATAAGGTAACTTATAAGTTTATAACTTATAAGTTATAAGTTATTAAGTTATGAATTTTATAATTATAAGTTGAATATTTATGTTTTATAATTTGTATATTCAATATTTATATTTATATATTTACTTTATACTATTACTTTAAAATTTAATGTTTATGATTTATTAGTAATTGGTATAATTTTATTTTTTTTTAATATGAATTTACAAATTGTAACAAAACGGGGAAAAAAGGCAAATTGGACTTTGGATGTGAATAATGCGTACTTTATATTATTATTACTTGAGTTGAGAAAATTGTACAATGATAACAATGATAAAAATCATACAATGATGGTATTAAACAAAAATTGGAAAATGATAAAATTGATATTTTTAAAATCATACAATATACAATAATTGTCTATTCTTCTTCTCCTTCTTCTTGCTCGTCTTCGTCTTCGTCTTCGTCTTCGTCTTCGTCTTCGCCTTCGCCTTCAAGGTCATCGGCTAGTTGCATAGATTGGGAACTAGCCGAACCCGAACCGGAAGCGGAGGTTCCTTCTTCGTTGTCGTTGTGGTCGTAAGAACGGTCTTGTGAGCGATTTTCCGCATCCAACCAATCTTTGAAACACACGCACATTTCTAGTGTTTCGGGTTTTAGACTTGTTCTTCTATCGTCTAAAACCCTTCCGGATGCGCTGAAAGCTCGTTCGGAGGCGACGGAGGAAACTTGGATAGCAAGAATGTCTCGTGCCATTGCCGCCAAAGTTGGATGCTTCGAGCTTTGTTGTTTCCACCATGCAAGGAGGTCGAGGCTGTTTATCTCATCGTCGTCCATGCCTTTGGTGAAGTCGTAACTCAGGTACATCTGCAACTCCGAGACGTCGCTTTGCGTTCTCCTGATTGATGAATCACCTGAAAACCTTGAAATCAAGTTAGTAGCTTGTGAAAATAAATGTTTGGCCTTCTTACTTACGTTTTTGGATGGTTGGGAAGGCCCTGAGCGAGGAACGGTGCCATATTTGGCTTCATAGACTCTATATAAAGCAAAAAACTTATCCTTCACATTAGTCTTATAGTTTTCTACATCATCGTCAAGAAACATGCATTGAAAGTAAATGTCAACTAACATAAATGTGTTTTCATACTTTTGCCTAGGATCTAATATGGAAGCAAAAATATAAATCAAAGGAATCTCACTATAATATTTACGCCACTTTTTTTCCATTGCTGGAAGATACTGATCATAATCACTTTGATCGCGATGATCAGCGAAAAGTTGGGCGAGTAAGCATGCATTAGAAAGAAAGTTTTGAGCACAAGGATTGTAAACAGTAGAAAAACAATACGTCATGTTATATAATAACTGTAAAAATTGCATATATCTTTCACAGTTATTCCAATCATCATCATACAAAGCATTTTGTGGAAATTTTTGGTTGTAAAATAATGTTAACGGGCCCTTGTACTCAATTGCCTTTGTTAACATGTCATAGGTGGAATTCCACCTAGTTGGGCAATCGGTTCTAATTTTTATTACCCTTATCTTTTGTTGTTTTAGAAAACTCTTCCATTCTTGGTATCTCATTTTAGAGCTATTAATAGACATAATAGCATCTCTGATTTTGCTGTAGTATGGGCCAATTGCCCGAACTCCATCCTGTACACATAAGTTAAGTACATGGCAAACACATCTAGTATGAAGAGCTTCACCGTCTAATAGTACATCGGTTAAGTTTTGTTTGATAAGATTAGCTGTGTATGTCATAGAGGTTGCATTATCAAAAGTCATAGACATCATTTTATCTCGAAGGTTGTATTCGTCTATTGCTTGCATTAAATGGTGAGCAATGTTAATGCCGGTGTGTGGGTATTCCAGCATTTTGAAATGTATTATTCTTTTTTGTAACATCCATTGATCATCTACCCAATGGCAAGTCACACATAAATAGTGATATTTATAACCACTATCCCAAGAATCGGCTGTTAAAGATACTCTACAGTTAAGGTTACTCAATTCGGCTTGTAACCGGACTTTGTACTCTAGGAAATTTTTCATTGCGGCGGAACGAACGGTTTTCCTAGAGATTCTTTTATGTTGGGGTTGTAGTGCTTTGTTAATGTAGGTGTTGAATGCGTCACTTTCCGAGAAAAGAAAAGGTTGTTCGGCGTGTACTATCATTTTTCCTAGTTCATCCCTATCCCTCTCATAGTTGTATGTAAAGCCGTATGGATGGAATTGGGAAATTTTGGGCTGGGTTGGATCACTAGCTGGTTTTGCACAAGCTTTCATGTGTCTAGATAAGTGTCCCGTCCCGTTTTTGGTAACTGCCGTGAATACACTATTACATGTTTTACATTTTGCCCATTGTTCACCATCTTTACTTAGGACAAAATAACGCCATACCTCACTCCTTCGGTTTTTCAAAAGTAGCATCTCAGTTTCGGTTAACCATTCATGATGTGTGTGATGGTTAGTAGGGGGACTAGTGGGAGTGGCAGTAGAAGGGGTAGAACCGGAGGGAATTCGGGTACTTTCTTGGCTACCTTGGCTAGAACAATAGTTTTGTTGATTACCGATATAATTAGGTGGAAATTGGTATGGTGGTAGTGGAAATTGGTTTAGTGGTGGTGCTGGAAATCCCGACGTATTATATGGCTCATAGCCCGGGGGGAAGTAAATGGGGTCATTGGTTTGACTCGTAATTTGGGGGCTCGTTGTATTTGGTGGTTCCCTAGAACTACTACTACGGATAAGTCGGCCTTTCCCCCTAGACCTAGATGATGGGTTGTTCGATGCCATAATTAACAATTAATTTTTTAATAAAAAGTGGTTAACTATAATAATAATAATTAATAACAACAATTTTAACAATAAAAATATCAATAATAATAATTAATAACAACAACTATAACAATAACAATAACAACAAAAATAAATAATAACAACAATTGTAACAATAATAATAATTAATAACAACAATTATAACAACAACAATAACAATTAACAACAATAATAATTAAACAAGATTATTCTAATAATAACAATAAAACAATAATAAATTTAAGATTAGTTTAGATCTTACAACCGTGCTTCAACGCTCCACTAATTACGATTACGAACTTTTTAATTTTTTCCGATATTAGGAAAATAATTAGAGAATTTAAGAGAATAATTAGAGAATTTAAGAAAATAAGGATTATTAGAGATTTAGAGAATATAAGAGATAAGAAGAAGAGATTGTGATTTTGTGATTTGGGAATGAAATGGAGGTGAGTATTTATAGAATTTTTGGCAAAAAACTAGCCGTATATAGCCGTTTTATAGCCGTTGGCCCGCGGGCCGTGCCTGCGGGCCAGCACGGCGGGCCATGCCCGTGCTCGTGCCGGGCCGTGCCTGGGAATTCTCCACCGTGTCCGTGGCACGGCCCGTGGCACGGAAGTCGAACTTCGTGTCGTGCCGTGCTTGACTTCGGGCCGTGCCGAGCTGCTCCGAACGGCGGCCGTGCCGGGCGGCACGCGGGCCAACCCGGCCCGTGCCCAGGTTTAAACCTAAGTTTAGTTATCAACGTAACTAATTATTCATTTTTGTTAAGGTTTATCTTTATCCTCTTTAATAGTATCAAATTGCTTAATTATGTAGTATATTCTTAAAAACACATACAATCGACAACAGGAACTTAAATTGACGACTATTAAATATTAATTAATACAATCAAAATCATTAATAAAATATATATAAAAAAATAACTTCCGTTAAATATTACTTTGTATGTGCAATTTTGAAATATTTTATATCTCATAGTCATAGATAATACCCCAAGTTGCTCGTGACATTTCAAAATCATAGGCCGCTAGAAAGTGCCAACATCGACATCCAATTATATCATTTATATGTTGACAATTCAATATTAAGTGGTTTTATTTTAATAATTTTTATTATAATGTTGCCGAACCTGACCAAAATCCAATCAATATCTTTTAACTTGTAATTACTTCTCTCATGATACTGTCTTGTTGCACAAATTTATGTACTGAGACATTAAAGTATGGCGTAACAGAAGACTTACATACTATACTATTTTAATCAAAGTACATGCATTTGCGTATTACATTCAATGCCTAATTATTTTTACGATTTAGTATGTCATCTGTTCATGTCTTGTTTGAAGGTCAAAATACATAAAAGTTTGTTTTCAACATGTATATATCCATTTAAAATTATTTAAAATCTCATTAACCTCCGTCCAATTAATTAAGTTTGGTACAATTGATTATAAAACATGCTAATGTAATAAGAATTGCAAGTGCCCTATCACTTTGTTGCATGTCTTTGGAGTGTTGGAAGCAGTCTCAAGATCGATAGCAATCATTCAATTGTTTTACTCTACATTTGTTATTCAGTACGATTCTCATCTTCAGATTAAAACACCTAACGAGTATATGTAAACTAATTGAGCTAGAGAGATAATAGCAATAGAGACAAAAATATCTAATGAAAACCACAAAAAAAAAACCTTGAAAAATAAATGCCCTCTTGGTGTGGGATCTTAAAAAAGGCAATCGCAATCATAAATTAAAGTGGAGAATTAAATGGCAAAAAAAATGAGCCAATGAAAAGCCAAACGCCTAACGGGACCAAAATTGAAGAGAGCTGGCTGGCAGCCACGCTTGACTTGACGGTAGTCGCCTACATAGTCGGTACCCTTCATCATGGATAAACTTAACCTTTTTTTGTGCGTGTCTACTCTAAAAGCTAAAATTCGATTTGTAACACATTACACATGTATTTAATTTGTAATTTGTCTAGTTTTCTAGACTTTTTATTTGAAAATACTACGGAGTATACATACTCGTACAATTTTATAATATATATATTTTTAAAATAACTTTTCCTTTTGTTTTGACCAATAATTACCTAACGGATTTTTAGATGAAAACTGTTAAGTGGTGATGGTAAAATGTATTTTTTAAAATTTTTGATGGTTTTAAAATGTTTTTTTTTAAGTGTTAAAAACTATTTTTGTATTTTTTATGGTGTTAAAAATTTCTTTAATTAGATCAATTTGGATACAATAAATGGGATCGAACAAAGTTTACATTAAGTTGTGAATAAAGATTAGATAGAGTAAAACTACAAAAAGGTGATAAAAGAGCAGTAATTTGTGTCCAAATGACATATTAAGGGCTTGTTCTGATTGACTGAAGTGAGTTGAACTGAACTGGACTAAACTTATTGAAGCTGAACTGAATTGAATATTTTATGAGAGAAGGAAATTAAAAACTGAACTGAACTTATTGGAACATAACAGAACTGAACTGAAAATAATCTAAAGAGAACAGACCCTAAGTCTACAATATTTGATCAAATAAATGTTGCGGATGTTTGTTGTTGTTTTTCCTCATAAAAGAGCTTTGTAAGCATGCACATCAAATCAAAATGAAAACAATATTTCATAAAACGTGCACATATAGTAAGGATGGCTTGCATATTATGAGGTATATTATACGAAGTGCCTTTCGTAAAGACCTTTTTGAGAATTATGACTAACTCCAATGTTTTTTTTTAAACACTCTTTTTTTTAAAAAAAAAATAATTTATATTCTATTTTTAGTTAAATGTATGACGAGTCGCACCATTAGATCCTCTCTCAATATGTTAGTGACTAGTGAGCTTGTAATGTCCTTTGACAATAGTATATTACTCCGTATGACCTGAAAACACAAGATTCTAAAGAAAATTTTTACCCTAAACTACCTCTAATTTCTACGCCTTTACTAGACCACATTAGAAGAAAATCTAATCGAATACAAGCTCTGCGGTCATGTTAATTTATTTATTTATTTTTTATTTTATATTTTATGTAAAATAGGTAGTAGTTTAGTGATGATCTTATAAGCCCGTCATCTTTTCTCCGTATCCTACGTAACAAAGTAAGTTCAAATTTACCTCATATGTTACCATGTGGGTTACTTTTCCTAACTATGAATTTTATTAGATTTAATCAAGTTCTTAATAGAAGTCAAAATGTAAAAGATCGAAACACTTACTATTTTAACAAGAGGGAGTATAACTAACATCCTAAGAATTTAAATAGCAAACACTTTCAGACCTTCTTAGTGTTATTGGATTGTCAAACTTCATGAATAAACCTCTATATTCTACTCATTTTTTGGCAAATTTGGACTATGTTTAAATCTTACAAGATTTTACAAGCAAAATGAAAAGGTCAAAAGTAGATACAATTATTTGGTTTGATTATTACATAACCTGTAATCATAAACCAAGAATTTTTCTTGGTAAACGAAAGAAATTAAACTAAGTCAAAATTGAGTAGTGTTGGCTAGACACTGACAACCTTTTATTTGTTTATTATCTGACTATTTCGGCATTTCCACCATGTTGGGATTGAATAAAAAGTCCAATTTGACCAAGGATTACCATTTATTACTCCTATAACAAGTCAAAATTAGCATGCAATTATTAATTTACTAGACCAAGGATTACCATTCACTTGATTTAACGACTACTACGTATTACGGAGTATGGTATCTTTTAAGTTTTGAAAATAGTGGTCGGTCTAACTTGTTATAGTTTTTATTTCGTATAGATATAATAATTGTCACTTATCAAAAAAAAGAATGGTAGATCGATTATATTTATATGAAGGAATCTCACTCGTTGATCCGAATTCAAAATCAAACTCAAAATTGATTGATTTGCGAAAGGTTTAAGGCATTTCGTGAGAATTAATACATCAAGAGAGACTATAAATTAAATGAAGTATAAGTCTCACCAACAACCATCTTCCAAGTTCATTCAAACATGACATACTGGGCTTAATATTGAAGCTTACTCTCACAATAATGGCTCATACTTTTCTGGGCCTATTGGGCCTATGTACTTGTTGTACCTTGTACCCAGTTTCTTCTATGACTAGAGCAAAGAATGATAGATAGGTGTGTAGACGTATAGTTGTATACTACATATGCTAAAAAAGTAAAAAGTGAAAGACACCAAAATTTTGGTTGGCAACATAGAATTATCATAACTTATTACTACGACTATACGTAGTAAACTAGTAATACAATTAAATAACGTGGTTCTCTCTACACCAAAAATTACGCAGTTAAATAACGTTACATGATAAGAGTGCGTTTCTATTATAGATGGTCACCTTATTACTTGGCCATCTCGACCCAAACTTCTACTAATCTAATTTTCTTTTAAACATTAATATTGCACCAATAATTGACAATAGGACCAAAATTGGCCCAACATCTTTGGTCCAAACTCTGGCAATGAATAACTTGTCATACATAATCAAACGAAGGATGTCCAAATATATATGTAGCAAATGTTCATATAAGTGCCTTAAACTTGCAAAAACCTAAATGAAATTTCATATTAAATCTCAAAGTTCTCAACAATATACTTTTATGAAACACATTAACAAATGGGGTAAGAAATATACTTCGATATATGCACAAACTTACATTAATTGTAATCATTTACAAATTTGTTGTGTGATTGACCAATCTCAGATCAGAAAAATAGAACTAAAGGATATATTAAAAAAAAAAAAAGGGTATGTGTCATAAGACCTGGCCTATATCTCTAAAAATTTAAATTATCATCTCAGTTATCACTATTGCAAAGCTCTCTGAACTTTGGTTCTAAACAACAAAATGCACAATTTCTCCATTGAGAAGTAGAGGAAGCAGCCAGTTGCATGAGTAACAAAGGACCCAAAACTCGAGCCCACGATACAATGCCAAGCGGGCCCATATACCTTATCAAACTCCTGCAAAAACCCAATGTTAACGGTATTAGCTATGATGTATACGAGATTTGATCTAAATTTAAACTTGATAAAATAACACATTCTAAAATTACACGAGTAACCAATTCAACTAAGCTTATTGACATTCACATGAAATTAAAAATGTTGGGAAAATAATAGGAAAAGGCCCATATATAGTGACTACTGACAGCACATGGAGGGTGACTAAGGTAAGGCATATTAAATGTACTAAAAAAAAATAGGCAAATACTGACAAGTTACAAATTCCAGTAATTATAGAGGATAGTTAACTATTCATCACAAGTCATTAGTCATAACACATGGGTTGTTGGAAATGGATCTTTCCTAATCTCAAGTTAATTGAATTAGTACCACTAAAAATAACTATTTATATGCATGGCATCTTGCTATTTAGTAAGGGATAGCAATTATCAAGTGGGGACCAAATATGGAGGGACTAGATTGAAGCAAAAGTTGAGATCTAGATTGTTGTTCATTTCATTTTTTCATTATTGGTCTTGATTGTTTGGTCAATTTGACCAATTTATTGTCTACTATTCAATGTTTTTGTGATGAGGAGATCATAAGATGGGATCTTCATATACTAGTATTATACAAACAAGGTTTTTTTTTTTTTTTTTTTTTTTTTTTTTTTTTTTTTTTTTTTTACACTTCTAGGTTCATAATGGCTTGATATAACACATGATTGTTGCAATAATTTCAACATTATTAGATAAAAGAATAGAAGTTATTCTAGTTAATTAGTTTTCGAAAAGTGTTATCTTGCTTAGGAATCGAATATCATCTATGTCAAAAGTCATTGCCTTTATGGTAATTTTATACAAAGTAAATATAAAAAAAGATATAATTTTTTTTTTAAAAAACCATAATTTCACAAAGAATCAAGGAGATGTTTGGCTCATTATAGTATACAAGGGAAATACACAGAGATAAACTCAACATATAACGCGTGCTTGCACATACAAATTTTGATATGAGACAGACTCATTACACTGCTACACGACTAGCTACTCATTATAAAATAAACAACAATAACTTTTTACTTTCTAGGAAAATAACTTTGGTGTCTACCTCATCTACAAATTGGTGATAAATTTGATGTTGATTTCTAAACTCTCTTATCTAGAATACATTCTCTAACTCTAAAAATGACTATGTTCATAAGAAGTGTCACATACCATGCATGCGTAATTGATGAGTGAGACAGACAGTAGAAGTTCTTTGAAAGCAGTTGATGTGTATAGTGGCTAAGGAGTGACCACTATCTCGTGTAAGCATTAAATTTAGTTGGACAAGATAAAATGGGAAAAACCACAGATCCCATGTGCTGCATATTCTTGCAGTATAGTACTTGTGGTCTTGTGGAATTTGTCTAAACTCTATAATATTTAGCTTCATAGGTGAAACCAAACATGTGAAATAACAATAACGAGCTATGAACGAAAAATGATGCAGACGAAAGTTGATCACAAGTTTTAAGTACCACCTAACCTGCCTCTGAATTAGCTGGTATGTATTCATGTTTTAAACCTACCTCTAAATATTCATGTTTTAAACTTACCTCTAAACCTTATGTTTTGGATTAATGTAAACATAAAGATTAAAGAGGGATAATAGTGTCATTATTTGCTTAGCTTAATTGGTCTATTTGAGTTTTAGGTAAGCTTTTCACTCATTTTTCTTCCTTGTTATTATTCCTAGATTGTCTTCACAATAATAATGTCATTATTATCACCTTCATCTAATTAACAACGGAAAAAAAAAAACAATACACTCCCTTCATCTTTAAATGTTGTTTCTATGTTGACTTTTCATTTTTGTTAAGGCAATCAAATGAAACAACATTCAAAGACGAAGTTGTACATGTACGTCAGAATTATTATAATAATCTTTAAATTAGACTTACCTTCTTCAAGTTGAAAGCAATATGCTTGGCACTGAATTTCTCCAAACTATCATAAGTATTTCTTGCACATTGAAAAGCTTGAATTTGCATAAAAGCAGGCATATCAGTTACCAAAACCTTAACTTGCAACAATGCAATGGCAGAACCCATGTCATTTTCCAATTTTGCCCCTGTTGATTTCCTTGCTTTTTCCACAAATTTCCCAACATAAGCCACATTATTTTCAACATGAGAAACAGATTTCCTTGCTCCTTCCCCTTTCCCTTGTAATAAATCCTTTGTTATTGGGAAAGGGAATTCCTTTTCCTTTCCCTTTCCCTCTATTTCTTCACTATTAGAAGTAGATTTCCTCCCTTCTATAATATTATTTACCTTATTACTTTTCTCATTACTTTTTACCAAACTCAACAATATACCTTCTACACTTGACACTGATTTCCTTTCATTTCCCTCCAATTCCTTTTCCTTTTCCAGCTTCGATTTGGGTTTCGATTTTC
The DNA here is from genome assembly GCF_001683475.1 of Chenopodium quinoa. Taxonomy (NCBI): domain Eukaryota; kingdom Viridiplantae; phylum Streptophyta; class Magnoliopsida; order Caryophyllales; family Amaranthaceae; genus Chenopodium; species Chenopodium quinoa. The sequence goes on from NW_018742969.1 coordinate 1,280,870, forward strand.
TTAGACCACCCCATACACTAGAAGAAATAATTCTTTTTGTCACCGATGTCGCCGGAGTTTGATACTCCGGCGTCCGGCTACCCGTGGCAAACTTGTACACATATAAATTCCCTTTCTTTTGCTTCTCTAGTGATGTTGCATTCATATTTTTCTTTTTTTTTGTTTGAGAGACTTTACTATATGTTTTGGTATATGGCACAATATTTTTTTGGGTGTTCCTAAGGTGTATATATAAATGTGCATAGGAAGTGACACTATTAAGGTATAATAGCCTAAAAAAAAGGGTTGGCCCATCATTTAAATATATATATAAATAAATAAAAATAATAATGATATATTCATATATATTATGATGATTTAAGAAGTTGGGTGAAAAGATGATTAATTAATGTAGCAGACCATGTGGTAGTGCCAATTATCAAGGATCACATAAAGTGGGTTGGTTGTGGAGAAGGATGAATTTGTGTAATTTAATTAACAAAAAATATTTTAATTAATTAATTATTTTTAATATTATGTAATGAATTGATTAATTTTTGTTTTTATTATTCTTGATTTAATATAATATGAAATAAATCATAGGAATTATGATGGTATACTGACCAATTGGACCCCTTTTGGTGGAGTATATTTGTCAGGAAATCAGCAATGTTTCTGAGCTCCCTAACAAAAGACATTGCCCTACCACATTTTTTTGTTATCATTCCTTTGAACAATCAACTCTTAGAATTAAGAAATTGACATTGAGTTTAATTTAGCTTGAATTTTTACTAGAATTAAAGTGTTTGAATGTGTTTGGGGTAGCATCAATTCAAAGATGATTTATTTTCATTGTTATTGCATTTAAAAAATTATGAACCCTATTGAAAAGATATGTGTTTCGCACACTGATACATATTTATACAATTGATTTAAAATGTTTTTTTTAAGCATATCATTATGATGAGGAAAACGCATGTACTATTGAATTTGAGACCTAGCATGTGTAAGGCAAGGTACCTTATCACCAAATCAATGAATTTCGTTTCGCTCTTATTAAGTACTCCGTGATTAATAAACGATTTACATCAATCTATTTTCACGAAACTTACCTGTCTAGTAAAAGTCATACTACAGTGTAACAATATTTATCCTTTAAATTAACATTCACGATGCTGTCACAATTATTGTTAGGGCCCATGAATTTGTTTATTGCATCTGTTTAACATTCATGAACTACATTTAAGACTGATTAATGTGAAAAAATATAGATAAAAATGAAATACAATTGATGACAAACAAAGAAGTGAGAGTTATTAGCAAGGGGTCCTGCACTACTACTGCAAACGTAGTACTGTAGCAAATTTAGCCTTATTAATAATAATGTGATTTAATTTTGGGAGTTAGTGCAAAAAAAATGGACTGCCAAATTAAGGGCATGAAGTAAGCAGAAAACAATTAAATAGGTAGCCTCTCATTTTCACGGCCCAAAACAAATTGAAAGTGTCGATGAAATTATAGACAAAAGAAGAAATAGTACAATATTTCATGCCAGTTATTAGCTATATGTAGAATTCACCATAACATTTCTGCTGAAATTTAGGGCTATTAGCTACGCAATTTGGCGATTAGCTTAGCACTAGCTAGCATGATATCGACTTAGCCACAAGTACTTATTTTTCCGCTTAGTCAATAATATAAAGTACGAATTACAAAGTATTCGTATTAATAAGCCATGATGTTTGAGAGGTCTATTATTCTCTCGAGTGTAATTAAATTTAATTTTAAGTAGTATATTTGATCACCAAACAAACAGCCATAATAATGTCCATTTTAATTTGCACAAAACTGTTTTTTTAATGGAAATGCAAAATTGTTCATTTTTTACTTGTTTTGAAAAAAAGATCGAGTATGAGAAATTTGAATGCAAAAGTCTTGTTTGCTTACTTTTATCAAATTCACCTTATTATTATTGTATATTATAATTTTAATTGATTTGAATTGAATTGCCTTATGAATTAGGCATGTCCGTACCAAAATTGATACTTGAATATATTTAGGCGTTTCAATGTCAACTGAAACGTGAACATCAAAAAATGAACTGTATTCATCTATAAACTTGTTTCAATGAAATATAAACAGCAATAATATTTCCCAATCAAAAAGTTCGAATTTGACTTCACAATAATGTGTTTGGCTATAGTACACTCCATTGCTAAGAACACTAAGTTATCTATGGAATTAAGAACAATTTACGTAGGGTCGTAGGGACGGGTGGATAGCTAGAGTATCCAAGTATCGACCACTCAATGATTTGGAGCATCCAAGTATCCAAATTCCAAACAAGGATGACCTTAGCCCTCCCCTATATGCTTCAAAACCACATAACAAGAGCAACCAAAATCATCTCACAATTGTTGCAAATAATGGAAAATTGACCATACTTCCATTTTCTCCCACATAAGAAAAGATAGGATAAAAATGTAGGGTCAATTTATATGTTACTAGCTAAAAGAGATTCATAATTTGTTTTTATTTTTGTCCTAGTACACTTGTATACTTTTTATTTATTTATTATAAGCCTGGTTTCATCCTAAATTTAATTGACGATAAGAAAGTAATCCAACAATTAATCTTACATGTTAGTAATTATCTCTCTATTTCTTCAATGTACTGCGTGGAACACTACCACTCACATATAGATGGGCTATAATTAAGTTTATAGCTTAATCAAACAAACGAGTTCTTCAAATGTGGGACAATTACTTTTACTCTCATGTATACGCAACGAGATTAAAGTGTAAACTACTGCTGAAATGTTTTTTCCGATATGGAGTAATCAATTCCCTATTTATATTGCATTGCACGACTTTGCTGCTTTGCACCCCCAATATGCCAATATGGGTATACTATGTTAAAAATTGTGCATTTCAATTCTTTTGATGCACACATAATTGCGTAAAATATGTCCTACGATTAGGCTTAATATTGGGCAAAAATCATGGTAATTGAGCAACCCACTAGCATAATATATGTGTAGACTTTTTTCCCTTTGCAGTTTTTGGAAGTAATTAAGTTAGAAAACGTACTATATATGATCTATCCACTTTTTAGGCTATAGATAAAACGTACTTCCTAATGCACTTCCGGAGGAATGTTAGTTTTGGTGTTCGGCGAGGGAACACCAGTGCACATATAAACAACCTACATGAACAAATTAAAGGTCTGATAATCCAATGAAGGATTATTCATGATGCCTTAATAATGGCATGACATATTGACATGGTAGTTCTTGAACATAAATAGGACAGATAGACATATTAGTCACGTTGTTGGAAGTGAAACTAGCTACTTTAATTTTGCCCTTAACTCATTCGTGTTAGTTTTAGCACTTTAATTCCGATGCACCCCAACAATAAATCATCGCCTTTTCATTTTAATTTCCTGTTTTTTCTTTTATAAACAAAAAACCAAAAACAAAGGAAGAAAAATGTATTTCTACTTTTCTATTATCAGTTTTAAAAATTATCATGTTTTTAAATGAGTTTTATAAATTTTTAATTCATTAGATGACATACATCATATAATTTTAAAAAACAAAAAACCAAAAAATAGAAAACCATGCATAACAATTCCAATTAAACGAACCCAAACTGCACCCAAGGCCTTGTGCCTACATGATCAACATGGACATGACTAATAATTTTGGGAATTTATTGGAAGATTTGTTGTTGCCTTGTTGTTTTTCAATTCAATTCCATACATATATACCTAATTTATATTTTAATAGAAGAGATGAAGAAGGGAATGATGTGAGCTCCTCATTTAAAAAGTAAAAACCCTAAAAATAAAATTTAAAAATTTAAAAAATAAAAAGGCATACTAGGAATCATTGTCCGGTGAAAAAAGACAATCTAGATCAACAATCTGTGGTATGAAGTATGTTAGTAACATTATAAAAGTAAAAAAGTTACCCAGATTTTGACAATTTTTAGGACCACTAGCAATTAACTGAAATATGCATGAGTCATAAAGCTAGCTTCTTATTGTCATCAATCACCATGAACTAACAAATTGACTTCTCTATTGAGTTTAAGTGTACTTTCTATATCCTAGGAAAAAACCAACCAACATTTTAAAATTTTGAGCTGAGCTGATAACGATCTAATCGGTGCATAATACTTGCTTATTAAGTACTAAGAAAAAAATGACCAAGAAAAGTTAAGTGTGTTGGGTTGAACACACTTAATATTACTAGGATGGTTATCGCGTACAATGCGCGTGTTATATCTAACCATGATGACTTTGTCCTTGCTGATAAGCCTTTTTAAAGGTCAATATCAAAAGTAAGTTATGATGAGCATGTATCTATGGACTCCAATTCGAATCTACATGTAAATGATTTCACAATCAACATTGATTGATTATTTCATATTCATCAACACGTAGTCAAATAATTCATGCACATAGTAAGGTTGTTGTAAGAATTTAAAATTATTGAATAATAGATGGAAATCTTTATGATTGTCAGCTAACTTCTCAAAGTTGAATGGAGTCTAAATTAGCAATAGAACATAACCATAAAACACCAATACATAGCCTAACAACTAAAGCTTAGCCTATTTGAAATGGTAAAAGTTTGAACAAACACGAAGGTATTTAATGATACTCTTTTGTTTCTAAAACTTTGCATGTAAAAGTAGTTGATATATATTACTTTGTTCAGTTTTCTTTCCTAAAACTATAATGTTCAACAATGTTGAATAAACATATTAAATGAACATCTTTTTTCTCAATTGAGAAATTTGATGTTGAAGAAGCAACTTGTACTAAAGGGTCCATTTCTCTACACCTAAAACGGAATCGAAAATCCTCTTCACGCAACAAGTAAAATGGAGAATTCCCTCACCTAAGATGTAAACTAGTACACTAGTAGTAAGATCTATCTCCTTAGGGTGTCCTAGGTCGAGTTAGATAACGGAGTAAAAGTCATCAAGTTTAGGTGTTTTCATTCCAAAACTAGCATCTTATTTAATTAAATTAACGTGAAAATACCTTTACATATGCCTGAATTGTCAAAAAGTCCGATCTCTGAAAGTATTTTGTCATTGCTCGCTATATCCAAGAGCAAAAAGGCATGCAAGTAGTTCGGTAATAAATATCATTCTCTACATACGTACATACTCTAGTTAGCTAACCATTATATATAATTGGCTAACTACCTAGAGTATATTGACATTTCTTTATGAAATTCAAATTGTTTAATTTCTCTGCTTTTTGCCTTATGTTAGCTCAATTTTGAAAGAAAAATGAGAAAATTGCAGAAATAGGGGTTCCTTGCAGCCCAAAGCAAGCGCGATAAACAAGTTTGTGTGGCTTTGGACTGAAGGGAGCTCCTAATTCTTCTGTTTTCCCTGGTCGTTTGGTTGTTCGTTTGCATGTTTTCGATCAACCATCAGCTCGATCGAGCTAAGTAAACAAGTGCTGCGCCCCTTTGTGGCTTACATACCTTATATCAACACTTGGAGTAGTCGATATCACTTATCAAGGTACTACTGCATGCACGTTTTTTTGGTGAGGCTTGAACTTGTGACCTCAAAGTCACAAGATGAGTTTCCCACCAAGTCCATCAAATTTTGCTTGGTATGTAATGTATGCATAATTGTACATACTATACATGCAGTATTATTTGATCTTATTTATAGGTATGTACTGCTTTTACTTTTTAGAGTGACATTGTTTTTTGTGTTTTGAGATCTAATGTGCACATGTCGTCTTGTAATTGGCTCGCCATGCATCAATCGTAATATTTTTATATTATTATTACTATCGTTAGTCAATAAGTATTAATATTAGTCATGCATGCATTAAGTTGATTAATTGTCTTTTATTAGAGGTGAACTATGACCCTATGTTTGTTAGGAGTCTACTAATCGATCGACCAACAGAGATCGAGCCTGGCCATTCCCAGCTAACCCTTATCTCCCAAGCGACGGCTCGTGGTGGGAGTTGATGATCAAGTTATACAGAACATGGTAGAGCACTAGAGCCAACCAGCAACCACACATAGTGACATAGAGAATTAGATGCTTAGATGAATTAATTAATGAGTTATTCTAGCTCGATCAAGCCTTAGAAATTAAGGATTGGAGGTAATTTAAATAAAATCAGTCAAAGTAATGGCCTAATCTGTAATCTCGTGGGCCCATTCCAATTCAAAGAGGGCCTTACCGACTAAATTTAAGCTCACAAACTTGTATATCACTCATATATGAACTACTCCCTTCGTTTTTAATTATTTGCTCTACTTTTTATTTTCGACCGTTTTTAAATACTTGCTTCTTTTTCTTATTTGAAAAAGTGAAAACTTTAACAACTTTTAATTCATTTATCTCAACTAGCAAATTTATGTGATCACTTTGTACAACTGAATTACAAAACTTAAATGATGGATTTATATCTTACTATTGTAATTGGTATAGTTTAAAGCATGACAAAATGAAATGAAGACAAGATGTGTGAAATGGGGAAATCTAAAGACAAAATGAGACAAGGAGTCAAGGAATGTAAAAAAATATAGTTCATGATCATGCATTTTTTTTCTTTTTTCCAAGAGATTCATAAAGGGGAGATGTGTAGATGAGATCTGGTCCCAGATAAGTCGGTCTTATGTACCATTCCTCAAGACATTTAACAAACTAGCTAGCTAGTTAGTAACTTGGTATCAACAATGTAGTACACTTATAAACTTGATCTTTCTACAAAAACCGTTTAACAAAAAATTGTTGTCAATTATTTAGAAATTGCTGAAACGTGGACAATATCGATTGGGCAAGTCGCGTCTTAGTGGGACCACAGGAAGATTATCACAGTCGCAAATCTCAATCACAAAACCATCTGGGTCATGGAAGAAGAGCTGATCAACGTGAATTCCACCTTCAATCACCCTGTTTTTAACATGTTCTATTTGCATCTTGTCTAGCTTCTTTTCTACCGTAGCCATGTTTTCGCACTGCAATAATATCATTTCATTTTGTCAATGTGTGCGTAATCATGCATTGTAGTAACTCTATAGAACATTTTTAGTAGTTAACGTTATGAACATACCATAAAATTGTCCATTAACACGTGTGGAATTTAAAATATAACGATATTTAAAAAGCATAGGTTGTACCGTTGTATGTCAAATTATGTAGTCGTAGTTATAACCAAAATTTCAAACCAAATTCATAGAACATAATTGAAAGAAGAAGAAAATGAAAGGTAAAAAGAAAAGAAACGTACTATGAAGGAGATATGATTGTCCTTGGGATTAATCACTTTAACATCCAATTTGCCATTTGATTCATCATTGCACTCTAGCAAATGAATGCCAATACCATAGTTAAACAACCTACAACAACAAATTAAGGTCAACCAACAAGTAAACTTAAAATTCGAGAAGATAAATGATGCACTTATAAAGAGAAACGTTTTTTTATGCTTACCAAGCACCAGGAAAATCTAAAGACCCTGGTCGTCTAATTGAAATAAATCCAAGGACATTTTTGTAAAAATCAAGAGATTTTTCAACTGAACGACACCGGATTGAAATGTGATTTAAGGATACTAAACGAAGAGGATTCTCTATGTTTTCTATCGTCATGATATGTTCTTCTTCGCACGTTGATTCAACCATGTACTTATATGTAATATATCACTAATCTAAGAAAAAGAAAATCAAAGAATTAATGGTGTTTCAACAATCTAAAAATTTATAGTATATATAGAATGAAGAAGTAAGAATCAAAAGAAAATAATTGATGCTTTGACAATGTCTTATGTACGTAAATGTCGAAGACGAGTACATGTTTCATACGCCGGTCCAAAATATAATAAAAAAATAATAATGATTAACTCACGTAGATTTCCGCGTTGGAAATCAAATAAGCTAACCAGCTGTTCCCATTAGATCGACACGGTTAAGTACATGATTTGTTTTGATTAAATTAATTTTTTTCATCAAAACGTTAATTATAAAATAAGGACATGGTTTACACATTCAATAAGTATAAGATAATTAGCTTATCTCAAATGTTAACTAGTTTTGTTGACATGGTATAATCCATGTATGTCATTTCTCAATAATTAATGTCGTGGCATAGGATAAGAAAACGACGATGGTGACAAATTAATTTCGAGTGCATAGTAAGCATTGTGCATCCGTGTCCTAATCTGCAAATAAAGTATGTCATACATTCATAGGAGTGTAGCACTACTTCTAAAGAATGGATCAACTAAAACCTATCAAATGTCATGCTAGATCAACTAATTTGCTGATCACGTTTATAAAAGAGTCAACGACCAACTAAATCACTAAATTTGTTGGAAGGTTATTAAGAATTTTTTATAAAAAAAATGATTATGAAGATTTAAATATGTGATTTCCAACAACAATATGAAAGTAACAAAAAAATTCTCCCATAATATAAAGTACTTTTTTGTTTAAGTATGGTTAAATGTTAAAATATATACAATGATATTTTGGTAAAATTCAAGGGATGAATTTTTGACAAGTAACCATAATTGAAATGTAATTTAAGAATATTAGACCAAGTGAAAATTCTTTTGTCATAAAAAATTTATACAACATGATTAGTTTTGATAGGACTTTACTTAATGAAAACTAAATGTATATATATATATATATATATATATATATATATATATATATATATATATATATATATATATATATATATATATATATATATATATTATAAGTAAATTAACTGTAGATAGATGTTTGACTATAAACAAATCAGGGAAAAAAAAAAAAGAAAAAAAAAACCCTACTATAATGCATGTTATACACTCAATAGACATAATAATAATCAAGTAATAACTAACAAAAGTCAAGTCTTATACGAGTACAAGTAGATTTCCCACGTTATGATGCGAGATTGCGAGGGATACAGGTATTCACGTAATCAAGTTGTTTATTTTAAACTCCATGTTATCTACGTTCACTTTGTTTAATTAATAATCAGTTAATCACAACCCTACTAAACACATATATATCCAATATAATATTTCATATTGTTAGATTTTCATACGTACACTCAATAATTCATTTAAGACAAGGATAATTGGAATGACATATAACTTCAAAACAAAGTTTCATACAAAAAAGTAATTGATTTTGAAAAGAAAAAATCATTTAACTAATAAAGTACTCCATTTCTGATCTGTTTAAGACAAGGGTAATTGGAATTACATATACAAAAAAACAATTGATATTGAAAAGAAAAAATCATTTAATTAATAAAGTACTCTATTTCTGATCTAAATAAGCAACTATGGAGTACGAGATAAAGGATGTTAATTAGTAAAAACATTCATTGTAAATTACATTCGAATGTTAGGAATGACATTCAAACCTTTAATTTTATTTAAACAATCAATAAATAATTAGAATTATTGCTCGATTACTTAGAGTAGGAGTACGTAGCCTAATGGAGTACCCTAATCAAATAATCAAGAGTGAGAGTTCGATAAATTTTCCTATCCAGATTTATATACTACCTCATTTAAATGTTATGTGCAACTTTGAGGTATTATTTGTGAGATATAAAATATTCCAAAGTTGCACAACATAATATTTAACGGAGGTAGAATATGATTACTCTATATATCTTCCTGAATTGTGGCAGAGCTCTACTTCATTTTGAAACTTTAATTTCAAAGATTGGTTCAACTTAAACCTTAATTTCAACTTTCAAGATCAAGCAGACGGCTGATCAAGACTATATATTAATTAAAAACAAGTACTAAATTTGTTAGAAGCATAATACTAATTCAATCAAACTAAGCTACTCCGTACAATTTTGTGGTAGGTTAATTAGCTAGCATGAGTACAATCTATTTTACTTTGGAATACAGCATAATTTATTTTCGTTTTTATATATGTGTCTAATTAAGTATATTTATTTTCGTTTTTATATATGTGTCTAATTAAGCATAATTTATTTTCGTTTTTATATATTAGCATAAGTATATTTTAGAAAGATGGTCCTGTGAGCCAAAGGAAATAATTTTACAATAATCATATATTCGTATACACGTAGATTTTGTGTTGATTCCTTGATGGTATGGTAATTTTCAATGTATATCTTATGACATAATTCGATAGTTGCACAGCAATAATCTTATAAAAAATTTATGTAAGGTGGAAAGAACTACTCGTGTTCGGAACTATATTTTTTTTTACAAACATAATTTTTTTCTTATAAAAAATTTATGGTGCAAAAGAGGGGCAAATCTCAAACAAAAAAAAAAGGGTAATGGTAACCAATAATAAGCATATACTACCTCTACAATATCATCATAGAGAATACAACGAACTACCGAAACTGTGTATAATTCCTTTATTCAAATTATAATTGCATCATATTACAACGAATTTTTTATTTTTTAATTTTTTAATTTTTTTTGAGAAAGTACGACGGGATTTTTTATCTTATACAACAACATGAGTCGCCAAGGCAATGTGAATGTGGAGCTTGCGCCCCTCCACAGCTTGAGATACATTCTCCATCAGAACATCCTGGATCTGGTGTGCAACGACCACCTACTCCAAGTACTCCGATTTCTTGAGGTAACCTTGAGCTCGTAGCATTAATTCCTGCTCTCATAAAAAAGAATTTAAAGTACTCGATATTAATATATAAATTATGGTAAAATTATAATCCTTGTGATGATCAATGAATGTTCAATTAATTAAGTGATTACTTTTTCTAATATACATATATAGTTAGTGTAAAGTGTAGACTAAAAAAAAAACAAACTAAAATTTAGGCATTTGCACTTACCACATGATAAAATAACTAATAGCACCAACATGAGAGTCATAAATGATGTTTTTCCAGCCATTTTTGTAAATAAGATTAGTATTATAGAGATGTGATGAGTATGTTTTTTAAACTTAGTTTTGGCTCTTTATATACTTGTAATTGTTGTTTATGTTATCTGTAGTTATAAATCTCTATGATTTACTCCCTAAAAAATTGAAATCTCTTTATGATTTACTGTCTAATATATGTAAATCTCTATTTTTTTTTTTTATTTTTTTTTTGACAAATGCAAATCTCTATGATTTACTCCCTAAAAAAAATTTAAATCTCTTTATGATTTACTGTCTAATATATGTAATACTCTTATGATTTACTCCTTATCTAGCTACTTTATGCAATATCCTTTTGAATGTTCACAAATTGAATACCATCATCTGTAATATCCTTATAGACCCTCACAAATTCAAGATCATGATCCTTAATATCCTTTTGGACCTTCACATCATTGCATGATCATCAGTTCATCACCTATATCAGTTATATCCTTTTGGACCTTCACAAATTATTTGTAATATCCTTTTGGATCTTCACAAATTCAAGATCATCATTTGTATTCTGTAATATCATTTTGGCAATCATGATTTCTTTCCCATTTATTAAATGAATTATTTTGAACTAAAAATACTACTTCTTTTTGTTGGTTTGTCTTTAATCACAATTTATCAAATTGAAAATTAGTAACGAATTGGAGTATTTTAATTATAAAAAAATGATGATAATATATATATCCTTGAGTATGTAAAAACATCTCTAAATCTTTTATATATATATTCCCGAGTTTTTAGAAAGTCACGTAAAATTTTCTTAACGAGCCACGTAAAATATAAAGTTTAGTGGTAGCCAATAAAATACAACATTATTAATCTTTTAAAATTATAATTTAAATGACACGTAAGCTAAATTGTCGAATGAGATTTTTCCAGTTTAAATTAATTAAATAAAATATTATCTTTTGATATCAGGAATTTTATCTAAATATATAACAAATTTTAGCATATATATATATATATATATATATATATATATATATATATATATATATATATATATATATATATATATATATATATATATCAAAAAAGAATGAGACTAAAAGAAATGTTAAGGAGAAGCTTCAAACTTGGAGCTAGAAAATGTTTCTATATTCTCACCCAAAACCAACTCATTTATTGTACAATTAACATAAATTAGCGCAACATTTATTAAATAACTTAAACCAAGGGGGAGGCCAAGGCCCACCCCAACCCCCCTTGGTTCCACCTCGATTGAAAACTAAAGCAAGTAAATTTCAGTCAATAACCCAAGTGGACTATTCTTCTTATCGCTAGAGCTGTCAATTCGGGTAAATGGGTCGGGTTTGGGTCGGGTCAACTCGAGTCAGGTCAGTTCGGATTAATTCCATAACCTATGCGGGTCGGGTTTGAGTTGGGTCATGCTTGAGTCGGGTCACGTCAGGTCATACAACTTATCGGGTTTGAGTCGGGTTAATAATAAGTTGGGTTACATTCGGGTCGGGTGAACAATAGGTCGGGTTTAATTTGGGTTTTCACGGGTTAAAACGGGTTAGAGACGAGTTCGGTTCAAGTCAATAATTTGCGGGTTAGAATCAGGTCGGGTCATTCTCGGGTTTGAGTCGGGTTCGGTTCAAGTCAATAATTTGCGGGTTATAATCAAGTCGGGTTATTCTCGAGTTCAAGTCAAGTTCGGTTCAAGTCAAAAATTTGTGGGTTATAATCGGGTTGGGTCATTTCCAAGTCAGGTCATTCTCGGATTCAAGTCGGGTTATGTTCAAGGCAATAATTTGCAGGTTACAATCAAGTCGGGTCATTTCCAAGTCAGGTCATATTCGGGTTCAACTAACTAATAGATAATTGTCATTTTTATTAAGCTAATTATTTCCTTTGACTATAATATATATGGCAATATACTAGGGAACTATAGTCTATAATTTAGGAAGATAATTATCTCCTTTGACTATACAACAAATATATACTATAACTCTTAAATTTGAGGATGATGCTCCTTTCTTTTGCTGGCCTAAACCGACTTGGTCTCCCAAAACAAAATGCTTTGATCAATAAAAATAAGGTGGTCTAAAGTCTAAATTGCATTTAAGGTGATTTGAAATCGGGTCAGGAATAATTTGAGTTGAATTTAGGTCGGGTCAATAACAAGTCATATTAATTTCGAGTCTAGTTAGTAACAAATCAGGTTGAATTTTTGGATCGGTTAAGTAATAAGTCTGGTAAAATTCGGGTTGGGTCAATAACAAGTCGGATTTAATTTAGGTCAAGTCAATAACAAGTCGGGTTGATTTCGGGTCGGGTTTATAACAAGTTAGGTTAAATTCGGGTCTGGTTGAATTCAGGTCGAGTTAGTAACAAGTCGGGTTAAATTTGGGTTTTGACAGGTTAAAACGGGTTTGGGTCAATTTCGGTTCAAGTCGAGTTCGGTGCAAGTTAAATTGGCCGTTGTAAACCGGTAAATCGATGCAAGTTGTAAACCGGTAAATTGGCCGTTTAAAGGCAAATTGGATGGTTACACCCACCCAATTGGACTCCCGGAGGGTATTAGGGACCATAATAAACATTTCGGCAATTTTTATTCCGGGCGAAAAAAGTCAAAGATTTCCAAAATTGAAGTCATGTCCACGCTTTTTGAGAAATTTTGGAGGTTTCGGGACCCGATGTCACAAAGTCTTGATATTTTAAGGAATACATCCGGTGGTCATATAATGCCGTTTAGAACCATATATGATCATTATATGTTGTCATAGATGTTCGTGGTAGGCTTGAGTTAATGAAATCGGTGCAAGTTGTAATCCGATAAGTTGGTCGTTTAAAGGCGAATTGGATGGTTCCACCCACCCAATTAGACTCCCGGAGGGTATTAGGGACCATGGTAAACTTTTCGGCATTTTTTTTCGAACGAAAAAAAGTCAAAAAATTCCAAAATTGAATGCTAATATCCACGCTTTTTGAGAAATTTTGTAGGTTTCAAGGCCTGGTGTCGAAAAGACTTGAGATTTTAAGGGATACATCTCGGGGTCATATAATTTCGTTTGGAACCATATATGGTCATTATATGTTTTCATAAATGTTCGTGGTAGGTTTGAATTAATGAAATTGGTGCAAGTTGTAAACCAATAAATTAGACGTTTAAAGGCAAATCAGATGGTTACAACCACCTAATTGGACTCCTGGAGGGTATTAGGCACCATGGTAAACATTTAGGCAATTTTAATTTCCGGGCTAAAAAAGTCAAAAAATTCCAAAACTGAAAGCTAAGATCCACGCTTTTTTAGAAATTTTGGAGGTTTCGAGGCACGGTGTCGAAAAGCCTTGATATTTTAGGGGATACATCTAGAGGTCATATAATGCCATTTGGAACCATATATTATCATTATATGTTGTCATAAATGTTCGTGGTAGGCCTGATTCAATGAAATCGGTGCAAGTTGTAAAATGGTAAATTGGTCGTTTAAAGGCAAATTGGATGGTTCCACCCACCCAATTGGACTTCTGAAGGATATTAGGGACCATGGTAAACATTTCGGCAATTTTAGTTTTCGGGCGAAAAAAGTCAAAAAATTCCAAAATTGAAGGCTAATATCTACGCTTTTTGAGAAATTTCGAATGTTTCGGGATCTGGTGTCAAAAATAAATGAGATTTTAGGGGATACATCTTGGGGTCATATAATGCAGTTTGAAACCATAAATGACCATTATATGTTGTCATAAATGTTCGTGGTAGGCTTGCGTTAATGAAATCACTACAAGTTGTAAACCGGTAAATTGGTCGTTTAAAGGCAAATTGGATGGTTCCACCCAACCAATTGAACTCCCGGAGGGTATAAAGGACCATGGTAAACATTTTGGCAATTTTTATTTCCGGACGAAAAAAGTCAAAAAATTCCAAAATTGAAGGTTTCGGGACCCAGTGTCGAAAAGACTTGAGATTATAGGGAATACATCTCGGGGTCATATAATGTCGTTTGGAACCATATATGATAATTATTTATCGTCATAAATGTTCGTGGTAGGCTTGACTTGATGAAATCGGTGCAAGTTGTAAATCGGTAAATTTGCCATTTAAAGGCAAATTGGATGGTTCTTCCCACCAAATTGGACTCTCGGAGGGTATTAGGAACCATGGTAAACATTTCGGAAATTTTTATTTACAAGCGTAAAACAGTCAAAAAATTCCAAAATTTAAGGCTAATATCCACGCTTTATGAGAAATTTTGGAGGTTTCGAGTCCCGGAGTTGAAAATCCTTGAGATTTTAGGGAATACATCTCGGGGTCATATAATGTTGTTTGGAACCATTATGATCATTATATGTTGTCATAAATGTTCGTTATAGGCTTGAGTTAATGAAATCGGTGTAAGTTGTAAACCGGTAAATTGACCCTTTAAAGGAAAATTGGATGGTTACACTCACTCAAACGGCATTATACATCTCGGGTTGGTATAATGCCGTTTGGAACCATAATGATTATTATATGTTTGTCATAAATGTTTGTGGTAGTCTTGATTTAATGAAATTGGTACAAGTTGTAAATCCCCGTTTAAAGGCACATTGGATGGTTCCACTCACTCAATTGGAATCCCGAAGGATATTAGGGACCATGGTAAACATTTCGGCAATTTTTATTTACGGGTGAATAAAAGTAAAAAAAAAACTCTAAAATTGAAGGCTAATATCCACGCTTTTGAGAAATTTTGGAGGTTTCGGGTAGAGCTGTCTATTTAGGTAAATGGGTCGAGTTTAGGTCGGTAAGAGTGGGTCGGGTCAATTCGGATTAATTCCATAACATGTGCGGATCGGGTCAATTCGGATTAATTCCATACATATGCGGGTCAGGTCAATTCGGATTAATTCCACAAGAAGCACTACAACTTCTCAATGACCCAAACGTTAATTCACAAATTTTTGTATGAGGCAGACTTTAATATATTTATTGTAAATGGGTAAATGTTACCTAAAAAGTATTTAAACTTACCCTTATATACTACTGCTTATAAAAATTACCATTTTAAACCTAAATTTTACCTTTTACAAACACTTATAATGTATTTGTATTAGATAAAGCATATTACACATTAGTCTTTATAACATGTATTGCTTAGAAAATAGTTAAAAAAAAAACACATTAAGATACAACATTACTCACAAATTACTCCATCCGTTTTTAAATACTTGCTATATTTTCCTGGACATGTATGCTAATGCTAATCCTTGATCAATAATATCATTAATTATCAATAAGTATAAATTATTAACAATTGAAAAATAATAATCTTTTCATTGATACGATCTCAACTACGGAGTACTATTTACAAAATTATATTTTTATGCTATGTATAAATTACAAACATTAGTCAAATCAGATCAAATAAATAGTGCAAATTGTATAAATTAACCGTCTTCCAATAAAATAAGGGAGTAAAAATTTACCTTGCAGGCTTGCACCAATAATTTTTTTTATTTTATTATTATTATTTTTTTTATACCGGCTCATTGATGTTAGTTAGGGCTCAATTGCAGTTAAGCTGTTAACTGTTGTGCAAAATCTCCCCTAAAACCTTAAAACTCCGGCGAAAGCTCAACAATGGCGGACGGAGGCGACATGGAAATCTCTCTGGACAAACTCCCTATCAAACGCCTCGAAATCATCGAAGAATCCGGCGCCGAACGTTTTTCCCCGTACTTTCTCTCTCCTCCATTTATGCAATAGCTTAATTTGACCTAATTTTTTCTGCAATTTTGGTGATTTTGATTTGAAGTTGTTGAATTGTTTCAGCGAAATTGAATACGAAGAGAAAACTGTGAACTTGATTCGGCGAATCGACTTCGCCTGGGCGTTGGAGAGAGATGCGAAGAAGCAGAAGAAGACGAAGGAATCATCTGCACCGTCCACATTGCAAGGGGTGATTGAGAATTTGAGATTGGCTCATCAAGAGCTTTCCGTTATCATTGATCTAATTAACACTGTAAGCTCCTTTTACTACGAATTACACTGATTTTATTCTGAGCTGAAATTGTGGTTTTTGGTGATAATGTTAAGTAGTTTTTTAACTGTAAATTTTGAATTTTGCGCCAAATTTGTAGTTTATTGATGCAAAATTGAGGTTTTATGAATTTGTGTGAAGTGTGAATGCTGAATTTTGTAGTTGGGAGTGTTTTGGTCTTTAGAGTGTGAAGTATGTTTATTAAGATGCAAAATTGATGTTGTATGTAGTGTAAATGATTGATTTTTATAATTGTGAATGTTTTCGATGCGAAGTCGGTTGATTAAGATTCAAAATGAGATTTTATTTTTGAAGTATAATCATTCAGTATTTAATTGCAAGTGTTCAAGAATCATGATGAAAGTATTGTAGAATGAGGATTCAATTTGAGCTTGAATATCAGAGTCTATTTGCAGCCTAAAAGTAATTTGTCCTGCCTTCCTTGAGCTTTTTTTTTCATTGCCATTGCTTCTCATCCACTTTTGAGTTCTTGGACATGAAGTTGGCCCTTCTTGGAGAGAATTGAAAATGGGATGATCATTTGAGCTTTACTTATTGAACATGGTCTTAGTTTACTGGAAAAGTTTTTGTAGCTCAATTAATGAAAATTTCTATCTAACATCGTGGCTGTTATCAATGTTGCTCAACCCCAAGGTGGGTGACCATCAACTCATAGTGGTTTAAGCAATACTATAAGATTATAATTGGAGCTAGTTTGCTATTTTTTTTTTTAGTTTTTTTTATTTGAGGGACTATGTCATTTCTTTTGCATAATTACCCCGAAATTGACATTTTTAATCATTGATAAGCTGCTGAAGTGCTGAGTATTCTCTCATTAACTTAAAAACTTATGGAAATTCAGATGCAAATATTGGGGGAAACTTTGTTATGTCCTAGTTGTTTTTGGCTTTCAAATAAATGTGTTATTACCTTAAATTTGATTAAGGTGAATTATTTGGCATTTAAGTACGTGTGAGTTGTGACGATATCAGCACTTTGTTAGAACCTTTTACTGTTTGCTTCTGGGATAGGGTACTTTTTCTGAATACTGCTTTAATTTATAAATGTGCTAATCAGGAATATTTCAGCTCGATATTCCATTTTTTTCCACATACCTTATTTGGGGCAAGCTTCATCTTGTAACTTGTCTTGTCGAAAGTGCTGATGGGCAAATCTTGGCTAATTGTTCAGGTTGAAGCTAATGATGCAGTTACCGTGGCTCATATGAATAGGCCAAAACCATTGCCTAATGAAGCCCTGTCCGACCTTGCAATATCTGCTGCAAATAAGCTGCAGTGTTTTCGGGTATCGTCATTGTTAGACTTATTGTATCTTTCACCTTACTCTACCAATACCCCCTTAGTGTGTATGTTACTGCAACTTAATACTTTTTCCCTGCTTAAAATAGAAAGATGTATCATAATAGTTCTATATTGAGGTCTAAAATTGCAGTTCACATGAACATTTTCTCTTAGTTGCTTTTGGAATAAAATTTTAACCTTGCCTCCCTTGCAGCATCTCAGTAAGTACTTTAAGCAGTCTGCGAAATCCTTGGAACATCAGATTGCCAGGGAAGCAAGATTCTATGGAGCTCTCATTCGGTGAGTGTGCAGAAGTGGATACTCTCTCTTTCCTTATATACTTGTGTATTTTGATAAGATATAAATTGATGCCTTATCATGCCAATCTGTTGCATTGCAACTCTCATTCAACATTCAATACCTCACTTTCAGTTCATCTCTACGTGCCTTGTCTACTATCTAGCATACATTCTTGTGGTATCTACTATCTAGTCACCTTTCTTCCATGTCCTTGTAGCCGAGCTTTGACACCGTTTGGTGTTTCCACTTTCCATTATCATTCTCCTGTTATATTCATAAGATTTTCTATGTTTACTACATCTTCTCTGCATATATTGTGTATTATACACACTATGTTTAATTTCCTTAAGGTTTGCATTAATTGTTAGTGCTTCTGACAATAAGTATAGTAAATCAATAAATATAATTTGATGCAACATCTAATATATAATAATTTGATGCTATGACTAACCCTTCTTTCCTTGGTGTATCTTCAAAGGCTTACTTGTTCATTGCTACTTTTCTGTTTGTCTTCATTGGACTGTTCATCCTTTCACTCTGACAAGCTGACAGTTTGCAGCAGAATTGGAAAGTCAAATGGCATCGTTTGGCAGCAAATGCTCCTGGTAGCGATGGCTTCTTGATTGATCTCTCCAAGAACACAGCACATGAGCAAGCAGCAGTTGCCAGAGCTCCTAAGTTTTCTATGGTTCGTGTGGAGCACGATTCATCTGGCATGCTGGCTGTGAATTTGCCTAAAAATTCATGTCGTTCTTTCCACTTTGGTTTTTTGGATGCTCATTCAGATGATTGTCCAGAAGGACTTGGATTTGGGCGAATGAATTCTGGTTCCGTTGATGAATCTTTAAGTGAAGCTAAGAAGGATTCTAGTGATGATGATCGTATACGAGAAACACACACAGTCCTTTGTAATGCCCACAGGGCCATATTTTATGAACAGGTAGATGTGAACAATTTACTACCCCTTATTGGAGCTTCTTAACTTTTCACCATGTCCTTCCTTTTTTGACATGCCTTGTTTCTGCTTATAGGTTTTTGAATTAGTTAGCCGTGAATCCTTCAACCCATCTTTGGGGGTAAACGTGACTGGAATACGAGAAAACTATTTGGAACTGAGCATAAAGCCAGGGGTATCTGTTTTCGTATCGCTAATGCCATACAATCAGGAAGATCAAGGTAATGATAGCAGTGACACTAAGAATGTGGACGATTTATCTAAAGTGTCAAGCCTGGTGGAAACCAAGCAAAACATTGAGCAAATGTTTGGACACCCCAACCACATCACTTATGAAATATATCTGCTACAGCTTTTCCGTGATGAAATATATGGCAAAGTGAAGCACCAACCACACTTGCCTGGTAAAGTTCAGTCTAATCACCAGCCTAATGATGCTGTGGGGCTTGTGAATCATTTCTGCCTTTCTTTGGCTCACCGAATCTTCTCAAGCAAAGTTCTAAATAAGTTGGAAAACCTGGTATTGGCAAATCTGAACTCTATTTGCATTAGTTTTGTCAACTGAAATAGGAATTGTATATCTGACTCGTTTTTCTCTTTTCTTGCTGAATTTTCGTTTTCATCAATTAGGCTACAAAGATTCCGTATCTCCAGCTTATTTCACAACCTACCTGGCATTCACGGACTTCTTCTTGGGCACTGTCTGTGAAAGTTCCCAAAGCCATACTTAATGCGCAGTCTCAGGCATGGAGTTCAGATGAAGATCAGATTAAAGATAACAAGTTACTATTTCAGACTAGGGTGGTGGTGAAAGATGATAATATTAGCATTGAAGGGGGAGGTTCTCCTAATGTTGTTGGTTTGTTTAAATGTAATCCTGAGGCAATGGGATCCAAGAACAGATTCAATTGTGACTTGGTAGATCT
The DNA here is from genome assembly GCF_001683475.1 of Chenopodium quinoa. Lineage (NCBI taxonomy): Eukaryota > Viridiplantae > Streptophyta > Magnoliopsida > Caryophyllales > Amaranthaceae > Chenopodium > Chenopodium quinoa. The sequence goes on from NW_018742969.1 coordinate 1,301,236, forward strand.
CCCTACGGTGCTTCTGTTGCAGGTAATCTTATACTCCGTAGATGTTCAAACTCTTGCTGGAGTGACTACTGAGTACTACTTGTTTTTATCTTTATTATTTATTTATTTATAGTGTTTTGAATTTGAGATGTGAACTTGTGGTTGAGGGTGTTTTGGGTTTGAATGACAGATAGCTAGTCAGATCATATGCTGGCTTCACGAGGAGGCATTGATGGTGGGTATAAAAACACACCAGGATTTTCTCTGCCTTTTCTTGGAGCTTGAACAAGGTGAGACTCTGAGCCTGGTCGCGCATGTTGATCCGGAGGATGCACTAGGATGCATCTCCTGGTGGCTGACTGTGGAGGATGGCTCTACTCAGGAGCGTAAACTTCAGGCAGATCTTCCTGATGGTGAGTCTCCTTCTAGACGGTTTTTGGGTCACTTGTCTTTGGATACATTGTACTCTACATTAATGGATCTTGTTAGTGTGTGCACCGTCAGTGTTAACCATTAAATCTGGTCTAGTTTTGTTTCATATATCAATCAATGAAAATGTATACTGGTATCCCTGTGTTTTAAGTGTTTAGCTGCAAGTTATGGCCTACAGCCTATGAGAAATGTACATGAATTGAACAAATCAAATTTCACTTTACATTTGGGTAGGATGCCAGAATAAGTTACATATTTCATGGTTACATAATGTATGATTAAACAATGGAAACCAAACATCAATGATGGAAAGATATGTTAATGAAGCGTAGTCAATGTTTTTGCTTCATTGTTCTTTTATGATTACTCTTCCTCATTTTTCTTGCAATTTTCTATTACTTGTTGATTCAGTTTACAGTTTTATTGCACAATCACAGGTTCTTAAGGAAATTAAGTGTCCTTAGTTCCATTCTGCTGTTGGATAAAAGATTTGATTGTGATTCACTAATTCCCCCCCATAATTACTCTTGCTGTTTGTTGAGGCTCAAGTCTGAAAGAAAATGCCACTTTATTTATTTTATTTTTATTTTTAAAAAAAATCAATTAAAAAAGTTCAGTAAACCAAATCTTGTTATGCTTTTTGATAGATTTCCATGGTTCCTTCAGCCATACTTGTTAATGGATGAACAAAACTTTCAAAACACAGTTTTACTCTAGTAGAATAAATCTGCTTCCCAGCAAACTCATCCATTAAACTTGTTTCCCTGTTCTGCTCTTGTGGTTTATACCAGGCTGTTAAACCATTATGTTCCTGGGGAAAAAAAGTTAAGTCACCCTGCTATAAACCAGAGAATTTCTTCTTCTTTCGTAGATTGCAACAATTTCTTATACAAACAAAAAATTGCATTGTCTAAAATGTACATATACAAATTTTCTTGTTCGAGATTAAGGGGAGAGGGAAAGGGAATCAGAAAGTGTGTACAAATACAAAGGAATTGGGAAGGAAAAATAATCAGTATATATTTGTGATCATTCATATCATTACCTTCTAGGATTTCAGTTAATACAAATTGATGAAGCATAAACTTCTTAGATTATGTTTTATTCTTATATAAATCTCTACAACTCATCTTCTCAAGCATTCCTTCTTCAGCTAAAAGCAGATAGCCCCTTACCCTGTGGCATTCTCTTTGTGTCAGAGTCTTCGACATCCTTCTTTTTATAGAAGTGAGGAGCGATCTCAATCAGCCACTCTGGTTTCAGCTCGATTACTTGTCTCATATATTCTTTGGTTGTCAAAACCAGCTCATGGAATACAACCCACCTTGGCTGTGGATGTATCTGTGCTAAGCTTGAACTAGGATGAAGGTATGCAATCTGAGGATGCTTAATTGTCCTATAGGACCCGTCTTTCTGTAACTTTGCTGAGTGAGGGAAGAATCCAGCTGTGATAGCCTTTTTGATTGCGTCCAAATCATTCAGATTAGATGTGACTTCTATTTCAACCCTCTCCAAGAGCCCTTTCAGTTGATCTCTTATATCCCTTGCGCGTTTCATACTCTTGAACTGAACAAAATTCTCGTAACACCACATGCTTCCATAGTCATATGATTTCCATTCATTGTAAACATTGAGAAGAGCAATATGATCTCCAACATTCCCCTCACTGAATCTCACTCTTGCATTATCTGCAAGGACTTGTTTATCCTTGGGGCGGTAAAAGATCGAGTTGCCTATAGAAAGCATTGCTGCAATCGTAATAATCTCCTCTGAGCATCTATACTTCTCTGAAGCAACAATCATCTTCGATAACATGGGATCAAGGGGAAATTCCGCCATTCTTCTTCCAACTTTTGTCAATTCACCGTGCTTATTCAGAGCGCCTAGTGCATATAGCAACTCAAGAGCTTTCAACAATGATTCAGATGGTGGTGGATCCATGAAATCAAAGTTCAACAAGTCCTGAATTCCAAGACATTTGAGAGTAAGCACAACATTTGCTAGATTAGTCCGTTGAATTTCTGGGACAGTATTATCTTCCAGTTCCTGGTAATTATAAGCAGTATATAATCTGTAACACTTACCTGGACCTGTTCGTCCAGACCGACCTGCACGTTGGTTTGCTGATGCCTTAGAGATTGGCTTAACCAACAGTGACTCCACTCCTGTTCTTGGATTATATGACTTTATCTTGACAAATCCCGGGTCTATAACATATTTGATCCCCTGGATCGTTAGAGATGTCTCTGCGATGTTTGTGGCCAACACAACCTTGCGTGCTCCTTCAGGAGTAGGTTCAAATATCTTGTTCTGCAGATGTGTTGGTAGGTTGGCATAAATGGGGCATATGATGAGTTCATCAATCTTCGTTCCGAGGCCCCTAGTTCTGTGCTTCAATATCTCCTCTACTGTTTCAATTTCTTCTTGTCCTGTGAGAAACATCAGAATATCACCAGGTGGTTCTTTGACATGTATTTGGAGTGCAGAGACGATCGCGGCATCTAAATAATTAGCCTCTGGTGCCTTAGTGGAGTGTATCTTGACCTCATAAGGCCTCCCTGGAATCTTGAAAATCGGGGCTGAATCAAAATAATCGCTGAACTTCTCAGCATCAAGAGTTGCACTTGAGATGAGTAACTTCAAGTCAGGTCGAAATCGAGCAACATCCTTGACCAAACCAAATAATATGTCTGTAGTAACAGTCCTCTCATGTGCTTCATCCAACATGATAACACTGTAACTACAAAGGTCTGGTTCACCAAGGAATTCACGGAGCAGCATACCGTCTGTCATATACTTAATACTCGTCTTCTCTGATGTACAATCTTCAAAACGAATGGAATAGCCTACCTCATGCCCGAGTTTCACACCCATTTCTTTGGAAACACGAGCAGCAACACTCATTGCTGCAACTCTCCTAGGCTGAGTACATCCAATCTTTCCAACTTTTGTATATCCAGCTTCATGCAGATACTGTGGGATTTGAGTCGTCTTCCCACAACCAGTCTCACCGACAATTACGAGCACCTGGTGATCTCGGACAGCATTCAGTAATTCATCTTTATAGCCATAGACTGGCAGGGTTTTCTGCTCTTCCTTAATCTTCACACACTCAAATTTCTCCAAATCAGGATAATTTTTTTCTCCTTCCACTACACCTGTGTTTATAAACTCAATTTGATCTCCGAAGACATATTCATATCTGTTTGCCTTCAATCTTTTGTTTTTAGAACCGAAGTTAAGGGCTGCTTTTCCCATCTGTTGCTGCTCCCATTGTTCTTGTTCAGCGAACGGATTCATCTTCTTACCCTTTGATTCACCATCTCTGGAATTCTTTAAAGCGACAGCAAACCTTTTCTTCTGGTTCACTCCAAGATCATATGCATCCGGCATTGTATACTCACCGCAATCATCTTTCATACTATTTTTGACAATCAGGTCATAAAGATCCTGTTTGAACCTGAATTCACGGCGCTCTGATTCAGTCAACTCAACACTGTCAAACATGTTCTGTTCATCTTCTATCTCATCTGCAAGCTCTTCCGACTTCTGTTCCACCCTTTTCTTCAAGTACTCTTGTCTCGATATAATTCTTAGTGCTCCAATATCATCTTCCTTTTCCTCCTTTGCCAAATTTCGCAAATGTAGCTTTCTTGTTCGAGCAGCATCCCTTTCTTTGATATTTCTCTCTAATTCTTCCCTCTCTCGTCGGTCGCGTAATCTTTCCCTTTGCTCTTCAGAGACGTATGCTTTCAAGTCTGCGTCGTTCTTCATTATAGAAAGAGAACTGAGATTGATAATTTTTTTTCTTCCTGGTTTGATGATGCAAGTGACGTTGTTTTTTATATGCAAAATTAACCTAAACGGTTAGGAATATATGAAAAATATTACGGAGTATTGTAATTTGTCTTATATAGATTTGGATATTATATTTATGGTAATTTGATGTTATTTAGGATAAGAAAAATTTATATTTGATAGAGTTTGATATTGTTTAGGTTTTCTTTTGTACAATGCAAAACTTCAACGATTAATAACTTTAATTCTCCATAAGTAAAATTTGTAAAAGTTATATATTATGATAGTACTTCTTGAGACGAATTCAAAATATCCAACATGAACATATTTTTCCTTACAAATTATTCAAAAATGACGGTCAAAGGAGGAGTGGTGAATAATGTAAAAGTCAAAGCGGATCAAGTAAAAAAGAACGGAGGAAGTATGTTATAAATATTGACCAACAATATAAAGCATTTATGTGATGATATATTTTCCTAAAAAAGAAAACAAAAACACGTGGGGCTTAAAAAAAATCAACTTGGGGCTCAAGCATTTTTTTTATAAACTTGGGGCTCAAGTATAAAATAAAAATTAAAAAAATAAAAAACTTTTTTTTTTTTTTTGAGGAGTAGGTTTAACGATTGTATATTAACTTAACTTAATTTTTATCCTAATAAAAATTAAAAGAAGAGTATAATTTTAATTTATTTCTATTCAAAAAAAAAAAATTATTTTTATTTTTATTTCATTTTTTTTTTTGTTATGAAACTGATTAAAGAAACAAATGTTAAATAGTGGTGTACATTGTTTGAGTGAGAGCTTAAACGTTGCAAATCTAGCAATACATTGTAATAGAAATACATTGTAATCTATTCAAAAAAAAATCTAGCAATACATTGTTAGAGTTATGAGAAAGATAAAGAGTACAGAATGATAACTTATTATTCATTCCTAAACGATGTTCTTCATCTGTACTAATAGAGGAAGAGGAGGGTTTAAGTCTAATTTACCCTAATCATATAATTAAAATCTTTCTGAGCTGGATGACTCACAGTGGCGGAGCCACGGTGGGTTCAAGTGGGTTCATTGAACCCACTGATTTTTTGAAAAAAATTAAAAACTTTTTTTAAAAAAAAAAAAAAAAATCAAAATAGGTTTAAATAGAATATTTGTGTATTATATGGCAACAAGTAAAGTTGTAGCCCAGTGGTTATTTTTACCACTCATCATACAATGATACAAGAGTTTGTGGGTTCAGGGTTCGAAACCCATAACTCACACTTTTATTTTTTCATTTTGTTTCCTTTCATCCTGCTTCCCCTAATCCCCTGCTTCCAGCTTTCCTCTTCCTCATTCCCCCAAATTGCAAAACCCTAACTTCTTCCTCCTTCTCTTAATCTCTTCCCGTTCTTCCTCCTTGGCTCCTTCTCTTCCCGTTCTTCCTCCTTGGCTCCTTCTCTTCCCGGCGCACGGGCGCAGCACCGCAGAAGTCCGCAGCAGCCACTCAGGCACTCAGCCAGCACCGCAGCACGGCAGGTCGGCAGTAGGCCAGTAGTCACTAGTCAGCCCACTTTGCCGGTTTCCTTTAAGGCTTTAATTGTATGTCGTCTTCTATCTAGTTCTATCTGGCCTTCTGGGTTAATAATATATAAAGTTTTTGGTTTCATGATTTTTGTAGATAATTACGTGAATACGTGGTGTTTGAATGTGTGAATGTGTGATGAACTTTAGCTATCAATTTTGGGTTTTTGGGTGACTACTGTCTATTGAAAAAATGGTTGAAATTGGGGTCTTGGGGAAGGAAGTATCTGATTTTCATTTACTGATTTAGGGTTTGTAGATTGTAGAAGTAGTTCATTTGTTGAATTGTTGTCTGTTGACTTGAATTAGTGTAATTTGTATAGCCTGTACTTGAATTGTTGTTTGTTGAATACTTGAATTGTTGCCTGTTGAAGTGTTGAATGTTGATTGTCGGTTGAAGTGTTGATTGTCTATTGTTTTAGAGTGTTTATCAATGATTCAATGGAGGTTGTTTTAGAATGTACTACATTGTTCTCATGTTCTGTAATTAGTGTAATCTGTACATTGTTCTTGACTTCTTGTCATGGGTTATCATCGATTTATTGCAGAAGTCGATTAGAAGGGGATAATCAGTGCTCGGTGCTCCACTGCTCCGTCATCCACTCATCCATATTTCGTGGCTCTGTAGGTGAATAACTGAATTTTTACTTCTTAATTTCATATATTTTACATACTATTTGTTTTGATCTTGAATGAATGAATTCTTGATAATAAATTATGATGTATTGATTTTTATTATCTAAAAAAAAATCTGAAAAAAATTGTATGCAATTGCAAAGATATTCTTCTTCTTAGTTTGCTGTATTGCTGTATGCCTCTATTGCCGTATTGCCGTATGCAAAGATATTCTTCTTCTTGAATCTTGATAAATTATGATGTATTGATTTTTATTATCTAAAAAAAAATCTGAAAAAATAATTTTATAGTGATTGTGTGAACTTCTGTATTGCAGTATTGCCGTATTGGTGAGTGGTTTGCTTATTGATATTTTTTGGTTTATTTCTTTCTCGTATCCATTCTTTCCAGTTTCCAGTTAGCCTATTGTTGCTGTATTGTTGCATGTTGCTGTTAATTGGCGAGTGGTTTGCCGTATTGTTGCTGTTAGCCACTTAGCCTATCATTGAAACTGGTGAAATTCGTTGAGTTACTTTTGGTCTTTACATAATTGTATGCAAATATGCAATTCGTATAATTGTATTCAAATATGCAATTCGTACATAATTGTATGCAAATATGCAATTCATTCAATTGTAAATTATGATTCTGAACTTTCGAAATTTCGAACCCCCTATTTGGAAATCCTGGAGACGCCACTGATGACTCATAACTGTGATGAGTAGGGGAACTGATGTACAATTGTACACAATGCTTTGCTTGGTAAAATTAGTAGAACATCAAATACCTAATTGCCTTCAAATGTTTAATGTCTCTTTAAAAAATTGTAGATGTGTAAGTACATTTTATGAAATTTAATTATATTTATACTAATGTGATACTCATTTAGGAGTTATTCGGTCGGGTAGCGGTTATCTCAAAATAAGTAACCCCGATCACACATATGATGAGACAAATATTATATTTCATACTTCGCATTATATATCAATCTATTGCTTATTCATGTCATTATTCCATTCATTTCAAAACTTGATCCAACCATCCAAGGAAAACAAAAACTAATTAAGCATGATTAAAGAAAAAAGATAAAAAGCTTGAGCCTTTTCCTAAAGAAATGCTCTCAACTTAAAACTAAGAAAAATCTTATAATAGCAGCAACTACTCTAAACAATAAATGGTTAACAAAAAGAAGCTAACACATGAGAATTATACTTAAACTAACTGATAGATTTTCTCGCTTGTTTCTGTGAGAAACATGCGAGGTGTAGCAAAACTTTCAATGCATATCTTTACTCTAGTAGAATAGTGATGACCTCCTGTACACCCACATCCATGAAGTCCAACCTTGTTTATCCTCTTTGATTTCGGATTATACCAACCTAAACCATACTGAGCTCCCGGCAACAGATACTCCTGTGTTTCTACGCGATAAGCCACAGGAATTCCACTTCCGTTAGGTACATTGCACACCTTTGTCCATGACTCCTCCACTCCGTACTCCTTCATGATCCATAACCCGAGATGTGTAGAGCTAATGCCTCGAGACATCAAGAGGCATAAACATCCATTTAACACTCCAAGCTCTAAGATGTAGGGTTTTACTATAAACCCTTTCATAAAGTACCCCTGATATAATTCCTCTGGCTCTGGCACTGGCATTGTACCCCATACTTCGTTATGAAGATTGAAGGTAAGTATTGTTTCCTTCGAGTACTCAAAGATTTGTGGATCATACTCGGTGATATTCCAGTGTAAGTGGTTGTTTACCACGACACCATGGTTATGTGGCTGGATATATAGCTTATAATCATTGATGTCCTGTTCAAATTCACTTGCAAGCTCCAACTCAGGTAAATCAATCATCCTCCATGAAGGGTTACCTTTAGACAAATTGTAAATAAGAGCATTTCCTGGTGTAAAGCATACTACCTTGTAACAGTGGCTGTAAATATCATAACCAAATCCGAAAATCATGAATTGAAATGTTCTTACTACATCTCTTTGGAGAGGTTGATCATCTAAGTTCAGCACGTAGGTTGAATCATGAGTGTTGTGTTTAGAGGAATTAAAATTTATGGTGGGTAAGATCTTCCAAAAGCTGGAATGTTTTAGGTCGTTAATAGACGGGTTGCAGACAGCAGCGTGGTGCGTCCCACATAAAACCAAAACCAACCCATGGCAAGAGCCGGCAATATCAATCCTCCCATAGGTCACCTTTTTGGGACGAGGTTTACAAGGGAAACCATAGTTGCCTCTACTAATTTTATCTGGTGATGGTTGAAACGAGGGAGGCAAAATAAGTCTGTTGATATCGAGGTTGTCGATGTCATTACAGTCAAGGTAAGCGCGGTTGAGGAAAGGGAAGAGAGTAAGTGTGTCATTGATGTGGAGGGTGGTATGCCAAGTTGTTAAGATGAGGGAGAAATTAGTAGAGTTGATTTTGAGGGATCTAAAAAGATGATGCTTGCAGAAATCATGGCTTTCGATGAGGTTTTTCCATGACTTGCATACACATTTGAATCGATGGAGAGATTTTACAGGCATTCGCGACAAAATTTCTGTAGTTACCTCCACAGGAATGTCTCTGTAATATGCCATAGTTTCAAACAAAGAACAAGAAATATGATGAATGGTAGTTTTCTCTCTTTATTTGAGAGGAAGAAAGTTTGTGAATGCCAAGATTTCCATGGGATTCTAGGTATGGTTTATGAATGGAGGTATTGTTAGAGGTATTAATAAAATTCATGAAATTATATGCATTGCGATATATTTTGGGAATTAGGATATATTTTAGTGAATAATATGATAAATATATGGTACTTTATTATCTTATGGGAAGTTATTATAAGGTTCTAGGTTAGTATATTATATAGAGATTGACTATAATCTATTATATAAATATGAAGTACTTGATTATTTTTTCAAGAATATAGAAGCTTATACGATAGCTTTATCCTAAACTTGCCAAAACCCACACATTTGTCCACATAAATTTTCAAGATCATACTCAATTATACTATACTTTTTTACTTTCTTATACTTCTTCCGTTCTTTATATTGCATTTTATTTTTTAGACTTCTAAACTACTCGCACATTCCATATGCAAGGAAAAACTATAATCACATGGAATCTTTTAGGTTCGTTTTAATATAAACTTTTAATATTTCAACATCTAATTTTAAGTTAAAAGATACCGAGTATATAATTATAGATACTAATGCTATACCGGAGTATTTTTTTTAAAATAAATTATCAAAGATTCATCCATGTTACTTATTTAATCAAACCAGAGTTTAAACAACAAATTATCAACAACTATACCGGAGTATATTACTCAGTATTAATCATACCAAATGACAATTATGTTGCAAAAAAAAAAACAAAACATAAAAATGTACTCGATCTATGAATTACCCCGCAAAATACATACAAAGAATACAAACCAACTTTTTGTCATTTGATTTATCTGCAGTTAACAACCATAATTGCCATTTGATAATTGTATTGAGATCCCTTAATGGCTTAATATGATTTTTTTTTTCCTAATCCTAAGTCTAGGCAAAAGATATATTAACAGCTTCCTGAAACACATCTATGCCAATCTTCTATTGGGCCACTAAACTACAATCTTCCAAAATTCATATAACCACCAAAAATAATGCCATTTTTAGTTTTAGCGATTTCTGGACAGGGGGAAATTCTTTTCCCAAGGATTTTCATTCTACCAAAGATATCCAAAGAGCAACAGCCATTCCCAAAATGAGTGAGATCAATTGGCTTACACTACTTTTTAGTCCAGGGCTCCCATTATTGTTCATCTCAGCTAGGACCCCAGCAACCGAGATATAGATGAATCCACCGGCTGTGAACCCCTGTAAATGGTACAAAATAAATATTAAATGAGAAAAATTTCAACAAGATTGTATGAATTCCAGAACTGAGAATGACTACATGATTTACCTCAATGAGAGATGACTGTCCTGGATCCTGGCCGAGAAGTAAAGCCTACAAATATGCAAGGTTTTTCTTTGATGAGTAACTTGAAAAGAAAATTAATAGGAATGTTTTAGTTAAGTGAGACTGAGACTGTGAGACTACTCACCAGAGCTGTTCCTGCTAGCGCTACGAGTGCTGATAGGAAGTTGAAAAACAGGGCTTTTGACACACTGAAACCTGATCGTACCAAGATTCCAAAATCACCAACCTGCATAACACAAAAAAGCTGTTAATCTAGTATCTTTTAGCTCTAATGCTACTCAGGCAGATTTTTTTTTTGTTAATAATAAATGTTAAAACAGCAATAGCACACTATAAAGCAGGGAAAAGAAGGAAATTTTTATTATCTGAAATAAAGTCAGATCACAGAGCGTAGCATGGCCAATCACATAAGTATATCAAAATAATTGATGTGGGTGCTGATAAGTTTCGGAAAATTCAGTATGTATGCTGATAAACTTAAGAGTTGAGGCCACCAAAAAGAATTATCGGCCTATGTAAGTCAAGAGAATAGTACTCACAAAGATTGGACTTTTTATTACTAGGGCATTATTTTTTTTATTTTTTTATTATGATACTTGGTATATAGGGTATTCTGCAATTTCCTAGCTTTATTATGGGAAAATCTGACTTTTGATATTAAACTTTTTACTCCAATTCTAGAGATCAACTAATAGTTCCTCATTTACTTCTGTCTTATTAACAGCTAAAACATCTACTCCATCCTCAGTAAAATATAATACGGAGTACACAGTAGTTGTACATGACAAATTATAGCTCTAGATGGTTCTACAGTAACTATGCACAATCACCATCAAGGCACAAACACAATCAGGAATATTTATGTATACTATTATGTCGTGGAATCATCGTTCTTCAACAAAGCCAAGCATACCCATTTATCTTTTACGTAAGTATTATATATGTGAAATTGTTGTTCTAGAACTTGCCACAAGGATTTGAACATGATCAATCATTAAAAAATTACAAATCTCAACACAATCTTAAAAAAGAGCACATAATTATATTTTGAAGTAAAAACAAACATGAAGAGCAAAAGCAGTGGCTTATTCTTTAACATAATTCATGTGAGACTTAAGATTAAGATCTCAATACACACTGATACCTTGAAATACTGCTAAGGACTTGGTTTTTGTACTAAGCACTGTCATTTACCCAAAAAAAAAAAGAAAAAAAAGATAGGGGGGGGGGGGGGGATGTGTCACAAAAATGCAAAGCTGTGCTCCTAAAGTTATAAATAAGCAAAAGCAGAGAGAACAATTCGTCAGCAGTAAGAATATGCAAATAGAATCATTATTCATAATGAAATACCTCTTGAGGGATTTCATGGGCAAGCAAGAAAATAGTTCTAGACCATCCACCAACAGATCCGTAAAGTAAGAATGCACTTCCTAGAGCCATGCCATCAGTGAAATTATGCTGCAACAGTTTAAACATTACATCACGTCAGAGACAGTACTTATTTTAACCACAACAGTTACCATCTTCAATCTTGGTGGCAACTCTGGCAAGTCTACCACCAATCAAAATGCAAAACCACTACATGATACATACTCACCACAGCATCAGAGAAGAGATTAAGATAACCAAAGACCAGGTTTGACGGTTGTTTTGCAGGCTTTGCTTCACCCACTTTCCTGTCAGCAGCATCTATATCCGATTTGTCATCATTGGTGTTGGCATTTTTATTTCTCTGTACACCAAATGAAGTCACAATGGATTTTAATAGATATAAGTAAAATTAGTTTAAAACTATATCATGATCAATTTTCAGAGGATCAGAGCAGTGGAAGTACTATATAACCTCACAACATAAACCTATTGGTTTATAATCACAATTGAGGAAACCTGGTTCAGAATTTATCAAGTGGCAACAGACAAACAACATATGAAGATATGCCCATTTTACAGGACATTGATTACAAAAAGTATTATGTGCTAGCAAATGTTGCCAATGATGTTATGCTAACTAGTAGACTAAAAAAAAGAATAGTTCAATTGAAAAACTAAAGGCACTAGTCTTTTGAACTCACCTTTTTTAGTTCCGTTTGGGACCCGGAACCTTGCTTTGACTTTGAAGTAGCATCAGCAGCTCCATTCAACTTTTTCTCTTTTGATGGCTTTTCTGATGATTTCTCATCAATATCATCATCATCCTTAACTTTTTTACTGCTTTTATTATGGCGATGATGATGGTGAGAATGAGTCCCTGAATGTTCACCCCCAGAAATTTCTTCAACATACCTAACTATCTTCTCCACAATCAGGAAAACCACAATGCCAGCTGCAGCAACACATAGCAGAATAAGAAAATTGGAATATTTTAACATTTGACTGCAAGAGCACAATTGCATGTTAGACAAATTATCAAGCCTAAATTTATAGAAACCTCGTGAAAATTATGATCAACCAAAATGCAAACCAACATAGCAACCATAACTCCTATGCAAGTTTTAGATAAGATATATAGTGCACAGCCTACGCAGCAAAGATACAAGAAGTGTTATGAACAGAACCAAAGTATATTTCATAACTCTGTTCAGAAAAGTAAATCAAAGGGACAATGTGCAGATGCAGAAACAATCAAGTTATCCCCAGTGGTTAAATTACAGTTGATAAAATAGGTAAAAGAAAATTGTGTAAATTATTTCATTTCATTTTTTTTCAACAACAGTTGTATTAGAATCGAATCTGCTTAATCAGAAACATCAATACCAACACACATATTGGTATGATTCATTCACATTCACCATGACAAGGTATTGACAAGATTCAAAATGTCAAACAACTTCAGTCAAATTTCTGAAATCTATTGAAAAAACTTTCTACAACTTCAGTCATAAGATGCATGCTATCACCATCAAGAATATTAAATTTTGTAAGGTGTGATAAAGCAACTCACCAATCCATTACATCCAAAGCATACAGCATATAACAAATGACACAAGAAGAAAAGTGGAAGAGCTCACTCATAGGGTCATGTACGTAAAAAAAAAATGATACTAATACATCTCAATCATACTTTTAAAAAATAAAAAATAAACACAATTGTTTGGCAGAAATCTTCAAGGGGGGAAATATGTCTGGAATAAGGAAAATGACGTACTTTCATTCATATCTGAATCATTAACAATCAGCAAAGTTCACAAGAATACATAAGCCTTGTGAAAATGAGAAGCTCGAAAGTGGTAACATGAAGGCCTTGATGAAGAGCTAACGTGGAAAAACAAAAAGAAGCTAACCACACTTACATAGGACTGACAATCCAATGGAGAGATCTTTCAAAGAATGAGCATGAGAATGTGAATGTGATTCTTCAGAATGAGCATGTTCATCATGTGAATGAGAGTGGCCACCACCTGTATAGATGCCATACACCTTAGATATAATACAATATGCCCATTCAACTACAGATTGACAATGTATTAACGGAATAAACTTTTACACAATTGATAAATTCCAGTAAAGACCCAGCTTCTGAATGTTAAGCATGCATGGAGATATTAAACATCAACTGCCCTATCATCAAATGTCCTGCACAAATCACACTAGAAACCCTACCTGTCTTCCTCCCTCCATCTACATTGCTTCCTTTACCTAGAAGAGTGACTATGGATTCCACTTTAACTAATGTTTAGGATAATGTAATCATTTAGATGTAGCACAGGATGTCAACTGTGCTTTACTGTGGACCTGTAACACTGATTTGACTCTATAACAGGTATCCGCTGAAATATCATCTGGGTTATTTGAACAATAAACTGATGAAGTGTTTTAAAATTTCAGATAAAGGCTCTAATCATCCATAAGTTTTGAACTCTCAGATAAGTTAAATTCAAACAAGATTGGAAGGTTTAAAAGGTGCCCTCCTCTTCCCATAATCCCATTTATGTCTTCACGTATCCAAGCAATGAGCAAAGCAGAGCAAGGGTCTATATATTGTAAAAAATATGTGCTCACAAAGGGTAGTATAAATGTATAATGTTAAAACCATACAAGATTGAGGATAAGCAGAATTTGACTTCAGAAATAAATTGATGAGTGCAAAGATAAGGTAGGGTAAATGTATTCTTACTGAAAGCATGAGGTAATTGATGCAAAAAGGCATCACCCAACATAGCTCCAGCCTGCAGACACAAAAAACATATGAAAACACCGTGATGCCAACAGGAAACCAGTGATGCCAGAAATACTCCATGAATATGAAACTTCATTTACATATTTAGAACATACTTCTATAAGATTTTACTGCAACCCTCCCCCGAAATGAAATTAATATCAACACTTTTGAAGCAGAAAAAAAATAGAAGTTACAGACCACAACAAATATAATAGGCAGTTTACAGGACCAATATCTGCTTCCCCTTTTCTTTAGCATAGACAGTTTTTACAACAAACTGATACAGTATCATCTGATTTATAACACAGTTTCCTCGATAATTCACAGTGATTAGGAAAACCACATTAACAAGTTTATAATTATAATTACATATAAATAAAGAAGTTTTAAGTTTCAGAATGCCTTCCAAATGTTCCAATAACATGATTTTAATATCCTCAGTCTCATATTCCATTGAGATAATATTAACAATGTTTGAACAAATTTTCACACCAATGAAGGACAAAGGGGATAATAAAAAAGTCATTACAGCTCAAAGAAACCTGACCCCAAATATCGCCAATGCATCAACAACCGCCTTGGATGGTTTACCATTTGCTGCAATCAAAAGAAGGTTTCAGTTTTCCATTCAAACATGCATCAAGAAGTAATTTAATTGTAGCATTTGGCACTCTTCAAGCTTAAACCACAATCAAATTATCAAATGGGTAAACCTCTTATTTTAAAGTTTTAAATATCACTAACAATTCTAGGCACGGACTACATATTTTGGGATTAATCCAAGAATGCACTATCATCCGTTCAACATAGCACTGAATCACAGCTGAAGTTCTTCAGACCCAATTCCAAAATCAAATCAATTACTATAATCCCCAACACACACTCACCCAAATAATTTGGATTAAGTAAATGGTAGCTAGTTAATTTAATTGGTAAAGTCTTCAGGTGATACCCAAGACCAAGAATCAAATCTCGTCTACATCATTGTTCTTTGCAGCTATATATACACATTGCACCCAATTACAAACAAAATGAGGAGTAAACTCACCACACAAAATCGGAACAATGGTCAAGCAGATCAAAGAAGCCAAACTCACCAAGAGGGAACACCCCATTGCATTAATCCAAAGTCCTGATTCCAAAGAATAACACTCCATTATTATAAAATAAAATTCCTACTCAAATTAATTACTCAAAAAACACAATGCAGAACACAAGAACCCCCAATTTCCAAACATACCCAGATAGATTATTGCAACAGAAATTAAGGCATTTTAATACCAAGATCAAAACATTATAGAATTCAGAAAAAGGGTAAATTAGGGAAGAAATTACGAATGCCAGAGAGTTGCTCAAAAAATCCAATGTAGAACACAAGAACACCCAAATTTCGAAACATACCCAGATAGATTATTGCAACAGAAACTAAGGCATTTTAATACCAAGATCGAAACAATATAGAATTCAGACAAAAGGGTAAATTAGGGAAGAAATTACGAATGCCGGAAAGTTGCAAGTGGGACCCATTAAGGTGATCTTCATGGTGGTGATGATGGTGATGATTGTCTGATCCAAAACCGTACAATTTAAGGTCTTCTTCCTCAGCAAGCTCTTCTGGAAGTAACTTCCTCTTATCAACTGATTGATCAATCTCATCATGATTATGGTGGTGATGATGATGATGATGGGTGTTTTCTTGGTCATGATGATGGTGGTGATCATGGGAGCAGCCATGGTGAGAAGCAGGGGATTGGTGCCCAATGCATAGATCTAAGAGGGTAACCAAGAGGAGTAATAGCAAGATGTGTTTACTCCTTTGGACCGCCATTTTCGGGGTTTAAGGAAGAAGACAATGGAGTTGAGAGAGAATGAAAGAATGATTGAGCAAAGTATTGGAAATCGGGTCATTCAAATCGGGTTGTACTAAGGTAGAAATGGGGTCATTTAAATGGGAATTGATTTCAATGTTTTTTATCACGTTGCTTGATTTGTTCATTTTATCACGTTTGTCAATGTGAAAATAATTAATAATTTTAATTTTCTATAACTAAAATTAATAAAAGTTATATATTACAGTATGATATTATTTCTTGAGATAAATTTAAAAAGATCCCATAAATAGGCGTGAACGAAAACAGGTAAATTAGATGCTTAAAGATAAATTAAATGGTTCCATCCACCCAATTGTACTCTTGGAGGGTATTAGGGTCCATGATTATTATCTCGACAATTTTTGTTTTCGAGTAAAAAAAGTCAAAAAATTTCAAAATTGAAGATTATAATTCACGCTTTTTGGACAGTTTGGAAGGTTTCGGGAACCGACGTAGAAAAGACTTGAGAGCTTAGGGGTTACATGGTGGGGTTATATTATGTCGTTTGGAGACCATATATGATCATCATATGTTGTCATAAATGTCAGGGCTAGCCACGAGTTTATGAAATCGGTGCAAGTTTTAAATGGTTAAATTGACCGTTTAAAGGCATATTGGATGGTTTTACCCACCCAAATAGACTCCCGGGGTGTATTAGGGTACATGGTAAACATCTCGACAATTTTTTTTCCTGGGTCAAAAAAAGTGAAAAATTGTCAAAAGTTGAAGGTTATACACAATTTCGAGTCAATTTTTGACATTTTTTCAAAAAATTAACTGCATGCGTGGGTTAACTCCTAGGGTCAAATAAGGTAGTTTGAAAAGCGGGTCAAATAAAAAATAACGGAAAAAGTATTTCTTAACTACTTAACTAAATATTTAGATACAGTACTGATTTGAAAAGTTAATGAACAGGTTTATCAAATTAATCACAACTCAGAATAAAATACTCCATAATATGTTATTTATCACATTCTAATACATGGAGTGATACAAGAGCCCAAAGAAAAAAAAGAAAAGAAAAATATCTTCTTCCAAAGGTTCCAATATCCATCAATTTACGTAATTTGACAAATATCATAAGAATCTCATATCATATCCATTCTTGTATAAATCTTTAAGTTGCTATAATCTAAAGAAGCCAAATTTAGAGGAAAGGTGCCAAAGCACACCAGGTGTTTGATTAAAGGCCTAAGTGAAAGCAAAACAAACATGGAAGTTACAGTTGGAACGCTGCTTAAAGTTGGAGCTACAGTTGCTGGTGGAATGTTCGCCCTCTCTCTCGCCACTTCCACCACCATCAAAGTCATCCAATTCGCAACCGAAGCTAAAAGGGTATCCTCTTCAATCTTCTAATTGTAAGGATATAATCTCCGTTCTAACTATTAGACACCTAACAGTTTTAATACTTCCGCAAATTGGTTTTATTTTGTTGCAGAAAAGCGAGGCAAAACCATGTTTAGGATGTAAGGGAAAAGGGTTCTATATTTGCAAACTTTGCAAAGGGAATGCTACCATACAATGGTCACCTTTGTATGATCCTATTCATATTAACCCTTGTCAATGCCCGACTTGTGATGGTCATTGGTTAGTCTTAGCTTGTTCATTCCTTCAGTATTTGATCGTTTTTCAAAGCTCAAAATTCATTAACTTTCATTGTTCATGTATATTGTTGTTTTTTTTAATCTTTTTTCAGCATTCAACGGTGTCTTAATTGTATTGGTAAAGGATACTATTGAGCTCCAATGGCGTAGCCTGGTCCAACTTCTGCAATCTATTCGAGCTAAGCTGCATAGTGAGTTGGATGGAATGTACTTCATTGTTGTCGTGTCAAGATGAATCTAAGCATGATCGTGGTATGTTCCTATCAGTTTTTACTAGCTTAGCTGATTAAAGTCTAATAATATCGGCCTAATTTGTACTGTAATTGTATTCTGTTTTGTTTAGTGATGTGCATGAGAACATATTCTGTGTTATATTTCGCAAAGATAATCTAATGACTTCTATTATTAGTTATATAACAGTTAAATTAAATAGAGCTGTTTTGTGTAGTAGAAAAAGCTAATTGAGTAATAATTAACTATCATCAAACTTGCAATAAAAAAAATAATATACAACATTTGATAGTCTTGTTACTTACAATTTATCATACAAAGTAGAAATTATTGGTGACTTGTGATCCCTGTGCTTTAATTTGATAGATATGCTAAATCGTGCACCAAGGTAATAAAGATCTTACTGTAGGTAACTGTGATATTTCATCTTGTTGTAGTCTATGTACGTCGTAGAAGTTGAACAACTTAACCCAATGCAAGTGTGGATAGAGTCGGATAGCCTTTTGCTCAACGACCTCATCCCTTCAAGCTAAGAGTAGAGTTTAGCTAGCCTATTTTTGAGTTATATGTAGTAATGTTACTCGTATGGCAATTCAAATAGGTTTAACTTATTTGGTACAGAGGATGTTAGGAATTTAGGATGGTACCAATCTCAATAGCATTTACATACGCTAAACCATTTTAGCCAAGACCTTGAATTGGTGCATCGTTCAAAAAGTCCCTCATCAGCATGTTCTGTTCATCGATAATGCTCATTATGTAATTACTCATTTGTGTTTCTTTCTATTCTGTACTTGTTTTTGTTGTATTTGGCTAATTATGACAAAAAAAAACTTGTAATTACATAATAGTGGTATAGAAATTATTGGTAATGAAGCGACAAAACACATATATTTATATAAAGGCTACCAATTGAGTAGGTAATTGAAACACACGAAGATTATTTAGATAATTGGATTATTGAAATAGTACACAAGTGCATAGGAAACATGAACACAAGGCGTACTAGTGCAGGGAAGTTTTATTTAATACGTTATACTAGCTAGCTAGCTCGTAAGACTGCACCAGCATTATATTAGTAGTTGGGCAATGCTAGCTCAGCCCCAAACGACGTTAACTTCGATGGAGCCATACTTTCCGCTGATGGGTTTCTTCTCACTCACACCAGAGTCTTTGACCAGAAACACAACGCTACCGTTTGCAATTTCATCGTCGGGAGAAACACTATCATAGTCCATCAAGTACGCTGTAATCTCCATTTCCGTGGCGGCTTCAGGCACATTCACATCCGACTGGCTTAAGGGAATGAATGCGTTGGCTTTGAGGCTTATTAAAGAGTGAAAATTGGCTAGTGATTCCAAAGCGACCGGTTATGGTTCCGTAAACTTGTGCAGGGTCTTCTCCATCGCCGTTGATGAGCTTAACACTAAGCGTAGCTTGAACATTGTTACTGAACATCACCTTCGTTGCTGCATATTCTTGAGTGCTGGCCATCTTTTGAGTACAAAAATAATATCCTACATTCAAACCACAAATTGAAAATTATAATGAAAATCAAATGTGTTAGTGCCAAATATTTTTATTACATACCAATAAAATCTTGGCTTAGTGCCAAATGTCTATGATTACATATACGAAGTACAATATATCATTGTTTCAAATCACACCTCTATTTGTAACTTGTATTGCCTTTAATTGTAATTCATTCAGACCCAAAAAATAAATACTAAGCTAGTTAAGAATTTAAGATCAATGAATAGAACAAGCTAATTAATTAAAGAGATAGATAGGCACTTACCTTAATCAAGTATGACCTTAGTATGTATGTAATCTGTCTGACTTAGCTTGCAAACAATAATGCCATGCTTGGCCACCTTTATATAGTGGGAGAAGATGTGATGGAGGCAATATTTAATTAATTGATGGATGATGTGATTCTTTGGGGCCTACAAATGCTCATCCGAAGGAGATTCTTAAACCGGATTCTCAAAACGTTTTGTTCTTTCAAATAAATTATACAATAATGTAAGAGAATTTTTTGAAGATGCCTCAATATATTACAATAGTAGAATTTCCTCTCTTTTTAATACTCCCAAAATTACCCGCAAGATCACTGATCGTCACCTTCGCAATTCTGCCTCAAACGACACGAATCGCCTTCTAATCTTCAACACGGTTGGTGAAAGGATTCGATGCATGGATTTAGATACGTTTTGGTCTCCTAATCTTTCTATTCCATCAACTAAATCATATTATCGCACGGTCGGGTCGTGTAATGGACTAGTTCTCATTAAGGTTTGTACGTTTTATAACAACAATTTTTTAATTAAATTGATGTTGTTCAACCCTTGCACGGGTGAATTACTTTATATCCCGTATTTTATACCCGAATATATGGAGTGTTATGATTTTGGGTTTGAGTTTGGGTTTTGGGTTTTGAGTTTGATTCTTCGACACAAGACTATAAAATTGCTGTGAGTAAAGGTAAAATACAGTCCCTTAACTTTTGTATTTGTGCACTTTTAGTCCTTGTTAACTTTTTTGTGCACTTTTGGTCCCTCTTCCACCACTTTAGGTGTTTTCTAGGCAAAAATTTAGGGACTATGCTGACTAAGCATTAGTTTAGGGACTATGAGTCAGCAAAATAGTTTAGGGATGTTGAGTCATCAATTGCTCAATTTTTATAAATATAATTTACACCTAGATAAAGCTTAATTTTTTTATTTTTTTTCAGAAGAACTATTAAGAAGGTGTAAATTTCTTTTAGTTTCTGATTGGGGCTGAAGTGAACTGATAATTGAATAGATTGAGATGAAATGAATTGTTTATGAGAGAAGAAAATTAGAAATTGAACTAAAGTGAATTGAAATTAAGCTAAACAAAACATGCCCATAGTTTTATTGGTGTAATAATAGTTGAATTATGGACAATATTTGAAATTCTTTCCATCGGATCTAAACTAATGGACAAAATATATAAATATTTCTTGTGCATTAGTGAAATATTACAATAAAAGCTATACGTGGAAAATTTTGAGTCGGCATCAATAGTTCAATACTAAACCGATAATTGGTCATGAACACAAAGCTCAAAAAATTAAATATTATGTGTGAAACCAAATATTTTGGGTCAAGAGGGTCAAGCGTAAGTCGAAACCTATACAAAACTACCCAACCCCAATTAAAATTGATCAAAAAACAGTTCTAATATTCAATCTTAAAATTTTGATCTAAGAATTCAAATTTCAACACTTAGGCCCTGTTCTCTTCACCTTCAAAAATAATATTAAGTAAAAATAATATCAGTTCAGTAAAAATAAGTTCAGTTCAGTAAAATTAATTTCAGTTCAGTAAAAATAATTTCAGTTCATCAAAATTCAGTTTTATTAAAGAATAATTATAATAGAAAATCAGTAAAAATGATTTCAGTTCAGCAAAAATAATTTCAGTTCAGTAAAATTAATTTAAGTTCAGTAAAAATAATTTAAGTTCAGCAAAAATAATTTCAATTTAGTTAAACAATTTCAGTTCAGTAAAATTAAGGTGAAGAGAACGGGCCCTTATTTTCAAATGGTGGTAACTTTATTAGGAACTCCATCTAAGAAAATCAAATGCAATAATAATTATTTATAGTATAATATCATATCCATTTAAAAAAAATAAAAAAAAAAATTAAACCACCCAAAAAAACCCTAATTGGATAAGAACATATCACATCAAACTAAAATAATTTAGATTATATAAACAAATTTCATATAAAATCACTGAACAAACATAATGTCCATAGATAGTCATATATATAAAAGACATGCAATCTATCAATCTATCATAACTTCAAGAGAGAAAAAAGAAAATTTACACCAAACTTAATAGTTCTTCCGAAAAAAATAAAGAAAATTAATTACTGAAATTTAATTTTTTTTTTTAATTTTAAAAGATTCCTTTTTAATAAATTTTGAAGGAAAAAAAAAAAAACAAAAAAAATATAAGTCATGGTCCCTAAACTATTGTTGACTCAACATCCCTAAACTATTTTGCTGACTCATAATCCCTAAACTAATATAATGCTTAGTCAGAAATAGTCCCTAAACTTTTGCCTAGAAAATACCTAAAGTGGTGGAAGAGGGACTAAAAGTGCACAAAAAAGTTGACAGGGACTAAAAGTGCACAAATACAAAAGTTTAGGGACTGTATTTTACCTTTACTCAAATTGTTGTACTTGTTATAGGTTATGATATTAACGTCTTAGTATTGTTTAAAGGCTAATTCTTGGAAAACAATTGACAATGCACATATTCCACCTTTATTAATGTTTATAGAAGACGGCCAAAATGGTGTTCTTATAAACAACCATTTACTTCATTGGAAATTATACTCTCGTGAGATGAAGTGACATAAAATTGGTTGTTTCGATTTATTGAAGCATGTACTGCTGCTGCCAGCCAGGATCAGCTCAAGTCAGCATTAGTGGCTTGCTTACTACATACACCTGAGTCAGAAGATGTGCCATGTCAGCAATTCGTGACTCAAGCATATTTGCCAAGTCATCAATCTGTGCATGGTAATACAAGTCAGCAGCAAACCTAACAAATTTTGTTATAGAGAAAGTAACAGAATTTGTCTTGTTCTGTAACTAACTTCCAGCTGGTTGTTAGAAGGTTGTTATTGGTTTGTAATAGCCTAGATAGTTCGATTACAGTAGTATAAATACTTGTAAACTTCTCTATTTTGTAAGATGATGGATTATTCTCCAAGTTTTCTGAAATGAATATAACTTCTCTTCTTCTCCCAAATTCTTTTCAATAAAAGTTTTCTTCTTGTATTCTGTGAATTTTATCATGGTATCAGAGCAGTAATGATCTGCAATTTTTCCGCAATTTTGATTTCAATTTTTGATCAATTGATTACTGAAGAAGAGTATCATTTTTCTTCAGATCTGATTCAAGAAGAATTTGATCTGATTTACTTTAGAATTCAAGAAGTTCTGACTGGTTTTGATTTGATTTCAAGAAGATCTTGATTGTTTTTCCAGCTTGATTTGAGATCTTCAATGGCAGGAGCGAATACTCTACCATTGATGCAGGATCCTTCGAGTGTTTACTTCATACATCCTTCAGAAATCCAGCAAATCCTCTAGTTTCAGACAAGTTTAATGGTGAAGGCTACTCTGAATGGAATAGAGGTATAATTCTTGCCTTAGCTATCAAGAATAAAGTATGTTTCATTGATGGTTCATTGCCTAAACCTACTGATGTTAATAGTCCTGAGTTTAAGGCTTGGGATAGATGCAATTCTATGGTTATGTCATACTTATTGAGGTCATTAGACACTGGTTTAGCAAAGAGTGTTCTATTTCTTTCTACTGCTAGAGAGATATGGAAAGATCTTGAGGATCGTTATTCTGTACTTCTGGACCACAGTTTTATGGATTACAGCAAAATCTGAGTGAAATTAATCAAGGAGATAGTAGTATTGCTGATTATTTCACAAAATTGAAGGTTATATGGGATGAATTGAGTAGTGCCAGTCCAGTGCCTGCTTGCAGCTGTAATGGTTGTACCTGTAATTTGACACAAAAATTCTTGAAAGTGCAGTAAGAAGAAAGACTGATTCAGTTGCTTATGAAGTTAAACAGTAAGCATAGTTCTGTCAGAACTAATATCTTGATGATGAATCCGTTGCCAAGCATTTCTATGGATTACAGACTCCTGGTTCAAGATGAGAAGCAGCAGCAAATGACAGTTCAATCAGAAGAGAAGTCAATGGCATTTGCTGCAGCAGAGCTTAAACATCATGCTGGAAATTATGCTGGTTATCAAGCTGGTTTTAATAAGAATTACAAGCAGAAAGTTATGGTTGGACAAGATAACAAGTTTATGATGCAGAATAGGCAAAAAAAATTTTGTGATCATTGTAAAATAGGTGGTCATACTACCAACAAATGCTGAAAACTGCATGGTTATCCACCTAATTTTGCAGGCAAAGGAAGAGGCAAGAAGTTTGCTGCTCTTGCTCAAGGTGAAGATGATGTCAGGCATATCTCAGCAGAACAATACCAGCAGTTTCTTGAATATTGCAAGAAATCAGAGACAGAACAGACTGAACACACTGCAAATGTAGCAGGTACTTGCTTAATCACTTGTTCTAATTCAAAGTGGATTATAGACAGTGGGGCTACTGATCACATTTGCAGTAATCTTGATTGGTTTGATGATTATGCTGTGTTTGATAAGACTGTTAAAACAATTACTATAGCAGATGGGAAGAAAGCAGAAATTAAACACATAGGTGATGTAAAAATTGGAAATGGTATAGTACTTAAAAATGTACTGCATGTTCCAGGATTTCAGTCTAATCTGATTTCTACACATAAATTGTGTAAGGATTTATCTTGTGACATAGTATTCACACATGATAAATGTCTGATTCAGGATCATTCTCAGAGATGTACAGTGGTTCTTGGTAAGCTTGAGTCAGGCCTGTATGCAGTATCTGATAAGGTTGATATAGAGAATAAGGAGTTTTGTTTGGACAAGGATCATGCAGCGCTTGTGTCTATGAGTGAAGAAATTAAGCTTTGGCATTTGAGAATAGGGCATTTACCATTTGAGAAGTTGCATCTTGTTAATAAGGCTTTGCCTAGTATAGGAAAGAACTGTGATGTCTTATGTCAAGTTTGTCCTAGAGCAAAGCAGTCAATAAAGTCTTTTCCTGTCAGTTTTTCTAAGACATATGAGTGTTTTGAGCTCATCCATGTTGATGTATGGGGGCCATATAAAGTAAAAACACATGACAGGTACTTACTTTCTTACAATTGTAGATGATTTTTCAAGGAATACTTGGACTTTTATGATGAGAAATAAAAGTGATTCTGTTGATATTTTGTCCAATTTCATGATCTTTATTAATACACAATACAATCTCAAAGTAAAGTGTATTAGAACAGACAATGCAAAAGAACTGTGTGAAGGCAGAATATTGAGTGTTTATCATGGAAATGGGATAAAACACCAGAGGAGTTGTGCTGATACACCTCAGCAAAATGGGGTTATAGAGAGAAAACACAGGCATCTACTTGAAACTACCAGAGCTCTTTATTTTCAGTCTAGGTTGCCTGTAAGATTTTGGGGAGAATGTTTATTGACTGCAACTTACTTGATTAACAGAATGCCTCTCAGTTCAATTGGTTATGAGATTCCTTTTGAAAAATTGAACAAAGTTAAGGTTGATTTACAGCACCTAAGGGGGTTTGGGTGTCTTGGTTATGTTTCTACTCTGAAAACAAATAGATCAAAATTTGATCCTAAAGCTGTACACTGTGTTTTAATTGGTTATCCACCCAATCAAAAGGCATATAAGATGCTTAACCTTGAAAATTCCCAAATTATCATCTCAGAGGATGTTACCTTTCATGAAAAACACCTTCCTTTTCATTTGTCCTTAACCAAACACAAACGTGATCCGATTTTTCTACCATCAAACACAACCTTAAATTTGGATAATTCATTTGAATATCCAGATGTTTTCTCTTTTTCAGAACCAGAACAAGCTACTCATTTTGATTCTGAGCATTCTGATGGTTCTGTTTCTCCTCAGCATGCCTCAGATTCACACTCTTCCCTTCACACTCCAAACACTCAGTCCATAAACACTCAAACTACAAATACAACCCAGCTTAATCCTGTTCCTAACTCTTCTGAAGTCAGACAGTCTTCAAGACCACATGTTACACCAGTTTGGATGAAGGATTATGTTTGTCCTGCTCCCACAGGAAGACATTGGTGTAATGTGGTTCATTATGATCAGCTTCCTAGTTCCAATAGAGTTTTGGTTACTGAAATGGCTAAGGTGGTTGAACCAGTTAGTTACCTTGAGGCTTCTCAAGATGAAAGGTGGATAGAGGCTATGCGGAAGGAAATCAGTGCATTAAATGCCAATGACACTTGGGTGTTTACTGATTTACCAAAGGGAAAGAAGGTCATTGGATGCAAATGGGTGTTCAAAGTTAAGTTAAAAAAGGATGGTTCCATTGAGAGATTCAAGGGAAGGCTGGTTGCCAAGGGTTTCACACAGAAATATGGTGTGGATTATCAAGAGACTTTCTCACCTGTTGTCAAATTACCAACTGTGAGATGTCTTATTTCTATTGCTGTTAGTAATAAATGGATTATTCATCAGCTTGAAATTAATAATGCCTTTTTGCATGGTGATCTATCTGAAGAAGTGTATATGAGAGTTCCTGAGGGGGTTTCTAATCCTGATAATAAGGTGTGTTTGCTCAAAAAGTCATTATATGGCTTAAAACAAGCAAGTAGGCAATGGTTTGCTAAGTTGACTTCTCAGCTGATTTCTATGGGTTACAGTCAGTCAAAGAATGATTATTCTTTGTTTTTGAAGGATTCTCAGGCTTCAAAGACAATTATTGCTGTTTATGTGGATGATATTCTCATTACTGGTCCAGATGTTGCAGAAATTCAGACAGTAAAAGGTACCTTACACAATAAGTTCAGCATTAAGGATCTAGGTGAGCTGAATTATTTTTTGGGGATTGAGGTATCTAGACTTCCTACTGGGGTAGTGCTGACTCAAAGAAAATTTACTAAGGAGCTTCTAGCAGATAGTGAGCTTGATGTGTCCAGGGTTGCTAAGACACCATTGCCTGTTTCTCTGAAGCTGAAAGCTATTGATACAGACTCTTATAGTGATCCTGCAAAGTACAGATGCTTGGTTGGCAAACTTAATTTTTTGACCCACACTCGACCAGACTTATGCTATGATGTTCAAACTCTCAGTCAGTATTTTCATAATCCTGGTATTTCTCATTTCAAAGCCTTGCATCACTTGTTAAGATATGTTGCATGTACTGCTGGTCAGGAGATTTTGATTGAGTCTGCAAGTCATCTTGTTCTTCAAGGCTATTCTGATTCTGATTGGGCTGCATGTCTTGATACTAGGAGGTCAGTTACAGGGTTTGTTATGCTACTGGGTCAAAGTCCTATTTCCTGGAAATCTAAGAAGCAAGGGACAGTCTCAAAATCTTCTTCAGAAGCTGAATATAGAGCTATGGCAGCAGCTGCTTCTGAAATTACTTGGCTTGTGAGACTACTTCAGGAGCTAGGAGTTCCTAACTTGGGTCCAGTTCAGCTTAAATGTGACAATCAGTCTGCAATTCACATTGGAAAGAACC
This sequence comes from Chenopodium quinoa, assembly GCF_001683475.1. NCBI lineage: Eukaryota > Viridiplantae > Streptophyta > Magnoliopsida > Caryophyllales > Amaranthaceae > Chenopodium > Chenopodium quinoa. The sequence goes on from NW_018742969.1 coordinate 1,328,653, forward strand.
CTGTTCACCATGAAAGAACCAAGCACATTGAACTTGATTGCAATTTTACAAGAGAAAAGGTGCTTGAGGGTCTAATTGAGTTGGTTTTTGTTCCAACTAAAGAGCAATTGGCTGATGTTTTTACTAAGATCCTTAGTATTCCTCAGCATTCTCATATTTTGTCCAAGCTAGGAATGATTGACCTTCAATCACCCACTAGCTTGAGGGGGGGTATTGAAGCATGTACTGCTGCTGCCAGCCAGGATCAGCTCAAGTCAGCATTAGTGGCTTGCTTACTGCATACACCTGAGTCAGAAGATGTGCCATGTCAGCAATCCGTGACTCAAGCATATTTGCCAAGTCATCAATCTGTGCATGGTAATACAAGTCAGCAGCAAACCTAACAAATTCTGTTATAGAGAAAATAACAGAATTTGTCTTGTTCTGTAACTAACTTCCAGCTGGTTGTTAGAAGGTTGTTATTGGTTTGTAATAGCCTAGATAGTTCGATTACAGTAGTATAAATACTTGTAAACTTCTCTATTTTGTAAGATGATGGATTATTCTCCAAGTTTTTTGAAATGAATATAACTTCTCTTCTTCTCCCAAATTCTTTTCATTAAAAGTTTTCTTCCTGTATTCTGTGAATTTTATCACGATTTGAAGACCGAGAATTGGATTAAAAATGTACCATTACCGGACTGTCTAGATGATAAAGATGTAAAATTATCATCACCTATGTACCAAGGAAATCGGTATCTCTATGAATTGTTTGATGTGAAGGAGTTAGGTGTCCTCGACGGATGTTTGTGTGCATTGACCAAAGAATATTTTGTAGATGTTTGGGTGATGAAGGAGTACGGAATCAAAGAGTCTTGGGTGAAAATCTTGGGGGTTTCGGATTCGATTATTACCAAGTCTTTGAAGCATTGTCCTCTAGCTTACCGTGGGATTGAAAAGAATGAAATTTTAGTTGTCAAGGAAGAATATGATAAAAGAAGCAAGTCAAGCTTTTATTTCGAGTTTTTATGGTACAATATCCGAGATAAAACATACGCAAAAACTCATCAAATCCACAATTTTCCTATACGGAATTATATTGATGCTTGTATATGTCATGGCAGCTTAGTTGTCCTCCCCCATTGCTAAAAAGGAACAACGACGATCAAAATTAGTGTCACATTGCAGCTAGTTCGTTCTATAAGCTTTTAGCTATTGAAATTTTTATCATACCAAGTTTTTAATAATGTAGTTTCAGACTAAACGTTTTTTATGCTAAAGGATTTTTTTCATTTATTGTTCATTGCAAGCCTCTTAATGAAATTTGTTTTAGGGATCTTTTTCATTCATTATTGATTGTATAGGTGTCAAGTACTAGAGTGTGATTTTGATTCTTTATACCTATATAATTCTTCGTTTTAGATTGTAGTGTGTACCATCGATTAAAATATATAGAGGTTTACAAGAGTCGTAATCCTATTATGATAAGGATACGAGGTATAACAAAATAATCTTAATCTGCGACAAATATTATCTAACATATAATATCTATCACACCTCCGCAGTCGTAGCGGGAGGATTGAACCTGAATTCCAGAAACAATTCTCGTGGTAGGCCTTTCGTGAAAATGTCTGCAAAATGAATATCTATCATTAGGGATTACCGTAGTACTCGTTTTTTTGGAAGCTATTAACCATATACGTATATATGTCAATGCATATATTTTTTTGAGAATAATAATATACATCTAGGTATAATAAGGTGCGTGTTGGACTAGTTGGTCAAGATGTGTGGCAATTAAGTACTCCGTAATTACAATTAAAAAAGGGAGGTTGAATTGTATAATACGAAGTACTTCGTAGTCATTAACAAGCTTGATGAGTTTATGATTCACAAGGGCGAAAACTTGATTTAATGGACAGGAGGAACCTTCAAGTAGGATTTGTTACATGTTCTAGAAGAACTTTTCTTTTTAAGGTTTGATTAAGTAGTACCGAGACTACAGACTAATGATGACCAATGAAAACTCCATTTTATGAGCGATCACTTAAAGAAGGCTCAATCACCAGTAGAGTTTGACTTAAAAACTCAAGATGGATCAGATCGATGGGTTTAAATAACTCGGATTCCATATCTATAGCTACTTACCAAAACATAATTTCAATTTGTAAAAATAAGTTTAGTTCAGCAAAAATAATTTCAGTTCAGTAAAACTAGTTTCAGTTCATCAAAAATAAGGTGAAGTAAACGGGGTCTAATTTCTCGCATAAAAGTCATAAACCATGTCAAACTAACTAGCGTGCAATGAATTAACTATTCCTGAAATCTCATTGCATTAATGGTCACCATATGGGCTAAGTTTGATTCCAACAAGTAATTAAAATTCCAGCCCGAAAATTGTACAATAATAACATGAATGCAATAATGAAGATGACTACAATTGTAGCAAAAAGGTAATCAATTGTGCCTTTACATCCTATTCTGCACTCTTACATATTCATATGTTCTTGCCTAATTTAGTACGGAATAGTAGACAATTATTTAGTACATACTAGTATCACATGCTCTAGCTTAATTAACCCACTAATTAGTTTTTTTTCCTTTTACATTAATATATATGGTAGTCCATATCATTATGTGACATGTGTAATTTCTAACAAAGAAAAAAAAATAATGGAAGAAAAATTAAGCCAAGTATGACTGGCAAGATCACTAATAACCTAGGCTGTAAGGCGCCAAGTGGCAGTTTTACATTTGCACTTCTCACAAAAGGTCTAATTAAAAACATATAAATGGAGTTTTAAACAGTTGTAATTGATTATTACAAATACAACCTACACTAATTTAACACCATTAGTTCAATCATGTTAGCCAATAATTCAGTATTAAGTATTAAATTTAGCACCCTTATGGCATAAGAAGTACTAGGGATAAAACTTAACATCGGTTACACCTTATAGATTGGTATAATCAGTGGCGAATCCAGGATTTCCAAGTAGGGGTAGCGAGCGCATAGTTGTTTAAGAAAATTTAAAACTAAAATTAAAACCAAACTTTATTTTAGCTATTTATATTGAAAATTCCCACAAAAACGATTAGCAAAATAACAAACTGAGTGGTTTTATTGATGCAATGCAATGTGTTAGTACATTGTTGTGCTACTTATTAATTGACAATGTATTTTGGACATGCATACATATATATGACCGAGAACTTAAAACAATTACTAAGATATATTATACTTATTAAAAATAATTACGATAAAAAAAAAACTACATAATGGTATGAGGTATCATATTAATTATTTTTAGAAATTGATACTAGTGTTTTTACTCGTACTTTTATTTTAACAAACAATTCGTATCTAATTATCATTATAGTTCATAAAATACTCCATAAATCATAGATAATTTGTGAAAATGAAATAAAATCTTTATTAATAAGAGTAATGGAGAATTTTAAATTACTATTAATCTTATTAATGTTTTACTTATACATGTACATTATTATGGTATAAGAAATAAAGTCTAGGGGGGAATTGATTTGTAACAAAGAGTAATAATAAATTAAATGTTAAAGTGCTTAGAAAGGGAAAAATAAAATGAAAAAATAAGAGGAAGTGGGCTCGAACCCTTGCCGCAAAACACCAAACTTGGGAAATTCTCTCTTACCACTGCAGCATTGATAAGCATCTAGTATAAATTAAATGTTTAGTATTAAAAATTTTATACCAAAATTCTGGGGGTAGCATGTGCTACCCCTTGTTACAACATGGATCCGCCACTGAGTATAATGCTTAACAAGTGATGTGTCTAAGGAACTGTTCACTTTAGCTTAAGCTCAGTTCAGTTTAGTTCAGTTCGTCTCCAATCAATTTATTTCAGCTCCTAATTTCCTTTTCTCATAAAATATTCATTTCAGCTCAATTTGATGTAGTTCAGTTCAGCTCCAATTAGTTCAGTTCAGTTCTTTAAATGTGAATAACCCTATTTATATTTTCTTAGCAAACTAATCCCGTATTATAAACTTGTTTATTTTATAACACTATATTCTTATGGAAACGTGGATAACTAATATGAAAATGATAAGGAGATGCGCACATAGTGATAAGATCTAGATAATATAATACCTTTCCATACATAGATGAAATAATTATGATCATATATTACCTACCCTACGATCAAACATAATATCTCTTTGGCCAGTTGACCATATTGGTATATAAGTTAACACCCTTATGACATATTGGTATATAAGTTATTGCCGGCGACATATTGATATAAAAATTAACATGTGGCGACATATTGGTATATAAATTAACAAATTGTGACATTTACCCCTATTTTTTCTTCGGATGAAAGAGCGTGTTGTATACTTCAAAAATTTGTTTTAATTACTTTTGCAATCTTATTTATTATCATAATATACTTGTAGACACCTAAAAATGTCTCCCCAAAACCAAACCCGATGATGAACAACCTTTCACCGCCACTATTGGTCGAGTTTAATATTTAATCCCGAGAGTGCTTAAAAAATCGTATTTTATTAAATTCATATTTTTGAACAGTCCATGGATTAGTCTTGATGTTTGGTAAAAGCATAGTTATAATTTCAGCCCAAACTTATTAATTAATTCTAGCCCAAACCTTTTTTATTTTATTGTTTTATTATTTATTTTTGGCCCAAACCCTTTATTTATTTTTATTTAATTATTTTCTTATTTTAGCCCGGATAATAAAAAGTCAGAAAAGGCCCGAAATTGTCAATCGGCACTTAAAATGCCGAAGGAAATTAGGGTTAAAAATGTATTTAGACGGAAAAACAGGCAGGAATTTCCCGCGCCACGGCAGGTACCTACCGTGTCACGGGAATCCTTCCCGTCTGACGGTGGGATTTCCCGTGACACGGGAGGTCTGCCGTGACACGGGACATTCCGTGTCTTTTCCGCGTAAACCCTTGACGCGTTTTCTATCCCGTTTTCTGAAAATTTCCCGCGTCACGCCAAAAGTGTACCGTGTCACGAGAAAGTGTACCGTCTGACGTGGGGATTCCCGTGTCACGGTACAGTTTGACCGTGTCACGGGATACTTTTTTAGGGTTTTTATCATTTTAGGGTTCTGTGTGCTCCCTCAGCACATTTTCCCTATAAATACCCCCCTCATTTATGATGAACGGGGCACCGAGTAATTTTATTATTTTATTTTCTCTCTTCTATGTTATTAGCCTAAAAACTAGCCTACCCTTTTCACTTCAAAATTCCTTCTTCAAGTACTCAAAGGAGTCCATATTTTACTCGAGGTTCTGTCCTTAAGCCAAGGCGTGAAAGGTAGAATTGTTTGAGGGTTTGGCCCCAAAATCAACTTTATTTTATTTAATTTAATTTAGTTATTGTTTTATTTATTTCCTTGAAGTTACTAACTCGTTTATTATTTTGTAGTTGCAAACAAACAGAATCAAAGTAAGAGTCATGCTCCTTTTATTTTTATTATTTTTCTAACGATTTTATGTTGTTGGAATTGTGATTAAATTGGTTTTAATATTAATGTTATTCTATTATTGATCACCATATTGCATGTTTAAAGGGAATATTTAATTGAAAATCACGCATAATAAGATAATTTGGACAACCGGTTTAGGATCCTTTTAATCTTATTATTAATTGAAGTGATCACCAATATTTTAGAATTATGTGTGCATTAATATTAAACCAATTTAGTTAAATAATAGTTTGGAGCAAATTGAATTATTGTTTGTATGCCTTTGAGATCACATGAATGCTTTTCACTATAAGAATCGAGTAGAGGCCAATACGGGCGAATGTGACTCCATGACTCACTTCGTACCATCATCCCCGATCCTCCTTTCGTGGTTCCGAACCATATGGAGTTAGTAATCTCATTGATTATGAATGGGGTGTAACCTTCACGGGTCAATCGTTGTTGCCTATCGTTGTCCCTTATCGTGGTTACCTTTTTATGATCTGTGAACGGTTTACAAATTCCTTAAAAAATTCTTGGCGGCTCCCTACTTTATTTGTCCCTAATCGTATTATGTCAATTCCCACTTCCTATGAGTGCCAAGCATATTCACCACATGCTTTTAACGTAGGCGCACTTCGAGCGGCGCCTACAATTTGGTGACTCCACTGGGGAGGATTCTTAATTATTTATCGATTTGAGTGATCGGTATTTAATTAAGATGAGTGGATGAGACTTGAAAGATTCTTGAAAAATATTCCTGTGATTAATTTGGCATTTTTGCATCTACATAGACGTTTTAACGTCGCATTCAGGTCTGTCCCGTAAAAAAAATTGGATAACTTGGTTGCGCGCGAAGGAAAACAGGCCACCAATCAGATCTTCTGACTGCCGTGCCACGGCAGAATCTTCCGTGTCACGGTACAGTGCACCGTCTGACGGTTTCACAGTACCGTGACACGGGAATTTTTGTCGTGTCACGGCAGTCCTAAAATCAGTCCGGTGGCTTATTTTCTTTCCTCACAGTCGACTTCCTTCGATTTTTCTGAAAAAACGTATGTGTTCTACATGCGTCTTAGCCTCGGGGGATTTAAGCTCTATCGACCCAAAAACGCTCATGGCAATAAGGGTTGATCCGAGTTATTAAATCCACCCAAATCATGGAGTCGAGTTCGATTTCATCACGAACTTGCGGAGCCGCCCGTTGGCATACACCCTCAAGGGAGGCTGCCTTGCTAACGCGTCCAAACTCTTAACCATGGTACCCTTTTGACACCCAAAGCTTGACCAATAGTTGAACATAGATCTTGACTCTAGGTTGCGAACTTTTTTACATCATCGTGCCTAAATGCTATGTGGTTGTTTGGTGCTGACCTTCATGTGTTTGCTCTTTTGTTTAACCCATGACCGAGGGTTCTTATTCTCACATAGTAATTAGTACGGATCTAAAATCGGTTAAAATCTGAAAAAATCACAAAACTGACCTGGAACTGCGCACCGTGTCACGGCATGTTCTGCCGCGCCACGGTGAACAGTACCGTGACACGGGGCTGTCTACCGTCTAACGGCAGACTGCACCGTGTCACGACAGTCTGTATCGTGACACGGTGCCCAGAAAAGTGTCCTGTCAGTCCATTTTTTCGATTTTTGTGCGAATGTTGTGTCCAGTTTTGTGTCGTGTCTAGTTTTACAGTCAAAACACGCGTCCATAACCTCACTTAATCACTCACATGTCGTGTTCACACACTTTTTTGCTTTAAGTCGTGTACCACTTTTTTGACCGTATTTTAGGGAAGTCTTGTTTTTGTGTCGTTTTTTTTAGAGTAAGTCGGATGGTATCCTCCCTTTAAAAATAAACAAGTAGAATTTCAAAATTATAGTTTTTTTTTTTTAAAAAAAAAAAAAAAATCGTGCCACGTCAGCATCCACCGTGGCACGGGAATGGTTGCCGCGACACGAGACTGTCCACCGTGGCACGGTGGACCTGTAAAATAAAAAAAAACATGTAAAATATTCCCGTGACACGGGATTTTATCCCGTCTGACGAGAGAAGTTCCCGTGTCACGGCAAAAAATAAACAAAAAAACAAAAAAAAAATGTAAAATACTCCCGTGACACGGGATTTTATCCCGTCTGACGGGAGAAGTTCCCGTGTCACGACAACAAAAAAAAAAATCCCGTGCCACGTAAGCATCTACCGTGGCACGGGAATGGCTGTCGCGCCAGGGGAAACTCTACCGTGTCACTAAAAATTTCCACCGTGACACGGTGGAATTTTCAAAAAAAAAAAAAAAAGAAAGCGTCAGTCAAGTCTTCCGTGTTAATTTGGTCCTTGCGTCAGTCATTTTGGTTATTGTTCACATGTCTAGCCATACGATCATACCACGAGTCTTATAACATCACTTAGTCACTCACAAGTCAAGTATAGTCCACACACTTTCTTTATGTTCCGACTCGAGTCGTGCACCAGGTCGTTTATGATCGTATATTAGGTTCATGCACCCTTTTTTCGTCATAATAAAAAATGAGTGGAGTTTTCTCACCTGTTTTCAAATGTCTATTTTTTTCCTTCCTTTCCTATCTTGAGCAATGAGTCAAACAATTAAGTGAATTATTTTATTTCACAGTACTTGGTCAAGGAATAGGGATAGATCAATACGGTTCGAGCCATTACCGCAACAATCTCTCAGATCTAATAGGCGTTTAAAGAGAACTTTTTCATCTCCGTTACTCATCACCTTTCAATGGCCACTAAAGAAGACATTGAGAACATCAACAATGGAGGCAATGTCTTCCATGATGCAAACCCTTACCACTAGAGTCACTACCATGGAACAAAACAAGGTCACTGTTTCCACCCTTGACAAACTGAAGGAACAAATGAGTAAGATTTCTGAGGATTTCACTTATGTAGAACAGCCTCCCACTCCTTTGAATGTGAAGGACAGACTCCCTGAAAAGTTCTCCACTGCTGATATTCCAAAGTTCAAGCCTACTGACAATCCAATATTCCATTTGAAGGCATTCTCTGCAACCATGGCTCTTAAGGGATTGGACGTAACACTCTTCCCTACGGTGTTCCCTCTCTCCTTAGAACATGCTTGCCAACAATGGTTTTATTCCTTAGATGCCAAGCATACTGCGACTTGGCAAGATGTCACCGAAAGTTTCATGAATCGTTGCAAGTGTAACACTCAAACTAAAACTTCTAAACGTGAACTCTCCATTTTCAAACAGAAAGAGAATGAAGGCTTCACCGCTTACCTGAACAGGTGGAGGGAAACAGCTTCACTCTTGGTAGATCCCCCCAAAGAAAGGGAGATGGTTCGCCTCTTTATTCAAAATCTGACTCATAAATATGGAACATCTCAAATTTCTTCCACTGAACACTTTCGAAGCTGTATACGACATCGGCATCAATATCGAGGATGAGCTAATAAAGACTGCTGGTAGTAACAATAATAACGCTTGGAAAAACAAGAAGAACGACCATCCTTCTTCTTTGTCTTCTAAGCACGAAAATACTACCAACAATATAAGCCAAGTTGATCTCAATGAAGTGTTAGCTCTTGATACTCCATTGTCCAAGAAGAAAAGAACTTACACTCCTTTAGGAATGACTTATGATGCGGCCTTTGATCGTCTTTACAGTTAAGGCTTGATCACACCTATTGGGCCATTTCCAGAGCCAAAACCTGAAGAAAGGAGCGCCAAATGCAATCCCAATGCCCATTGCAAGTACCATCAAGGAAGGGGCCACACTACGAAGCAATGTTGGAATTTGAAGGACGTCATTCAAGACTTGATGGATGCAAATAAACTTCCTGTCCCTCCAGGCGGCAAGAAGTAATAAATACAAGGCACACAGATCCTTCGTGCAAGATTTCATGGTTTTTTTTATTCTTTTGTTTCAACCCTCTCCCCCAATAAGTCTAGCATAGGTTCCCGTTATCCATGTGTACTTTCTATGTGTCATATTTCTTACCTTTTCCATCAATGAGCATTCCTTTCCTTTGCAATCGATCATCGAATTCATTTGCAAAAAAAAAAAAAAAAAAAAAAAAAAAAAAAAATCAATTACCGAACTAAACCCAAGGTACACCAATGACTTGAGGCACCTTTGCAACCTTCTATAAGTTTCTAAAATATCTTAATTATCCTTTTTTGAAAAGATAAGATTAAGGAATTTGATTTAAATGTAAACTTTCCTTTTTTATAAAACTTTCCTTTTTTTAAAGTCCTAATTCTATTCGGATTTAAACATGTTCAAAGACAGTCAGATATTATTTTCATGCCTCATATTTTTTATCCAAATTTTATATGGTTGGATAGATCTCGAAATTATCTTTCCAATGATATATTATAATAATAATTCCGAGCTATAACGAAAAAAATATGAATAAGATATCAAACTCTATCCAAAACTGACACCGTCTCACTATTTCATTCATATCTTTTATTCTACAATATATTTTAATCTGATTACAATTGGGTTAGAAAGTAGAATTCAAGATCTTTCCAATGACATCTTATTCATCTTCTTCCGATTTCTGGATCAAAAGATATGATAAAAACAAAATCCGCAAAAACTGCTGTCTACGAGTTTTATTTCGATTCGAATTTGGATTCTTTTCTTAATTCTTCGACTCTCTTTTTCCAATAAATAGAGGTCATATCTCCTCTTAATCGATAACCAACTCTAATCAAGATTTTCTTGATTATTCTCTCTCTCTCCCTTTTTTTAAACTAGCCTTTTCTCAAATAAATAATTCCGCATTCATTAGATCTTGATACACCTAGCCATATTCGAAGTTGCCTTCGCCCTAGACGTGAAAGGTTTTAATTTCTGAGGGTTTGGTCCCAAATCTCTCTTTCAATTATTTAATTTAATTGTTTTGATTATTTATTTTTCTTGAAGTTACTAACGTGTGTATTTTGTTATTAGAAAGAGGTACGAGGCATCCAAGTAAGTGCTTTAATTGATTAATTGATATTATGATGTAGAAATCATGTTTATATTGTTATTATGATATTCCTAGTATCATGTCTAGGTTAATTTTAATATCAAATATGATTCCTATGATGCCTTTTATTCTCTTCCTAATATTTATGATTGTTAGTGTCATGTTAGGGCTAAAGATTTGATTTTTATTGCTTAGTGACATGCTAGGGTTTGTTATTAATCTTGTTAGTATCATGCCTAGAATCTTGCTGTGCTTTAACATGATTATAATGATTATGATTATGATTAGTAATATTATTCTTATTAATGATGTTGATTATTTATTATGTTGCTTGATATGTATTATATTTTATATTATTGCTTGATCACCTTTATTGCATGCTTAAAGGGAATTTGTATTTGCAATCACGCTTAATAAGATAATTAATAATCTTGTTAGGGCTAATTTGATTATAATTCAAGTGATCACCAATAATAGTTTATTTGTGCATTAAATTCAACCAACATAGATTAAACAGGTTTAGGATTAATCCTATTGATTGTATGTTAGTCAGAAAGCGCACATGAATACGAGCAGAATAAAGTAGAGGCCTATTTTTAGGGCAGGTTCAATCTCTTTTAGGTTGGATTTGTACCTTCATCCCCGAACCCTTATTTGGTTCATGACCTTATGGAGTTGACGATCTCTTGGATCGTTAAGGGGTGTAACCTTCACCTCGTGAACGGTTTACAAGTTCCTTAAAAACTTGTTGGCGACTCTTTTGCTCTATCTTCTTCCCTTTTGGATGCCACCGTACTTTAGTGTATGATCACAGTGGGGTTCAAGCTAGTGGGATTTTAAAGGCTTGAAACTATTCCCTACACATTGTATTCTTGCTTAGCTTCCTGACCTGAGCAATGTTCATTGTTTCGCATAATGTGCTAAGAAACATTTATATATCAATGATTTTTAATCATACAAAGCATATCGTGCTTAGCTCCTTGACCTAAGCAACGTTCATTATGCAATAATCACTATACGTGCTTAGCTTCCAGACCTAAGTGACGTTCAAAATCGCTTCTTTACACCATATATGATGCTTAGCTCCATGACTTAAATTCATTCATCTATCATGTCACATGATGTAATTGTCCTTAGCCTCCTGGCCTAAGAACATGCATCATGCATACATTATTTTCAGGACAAACAATTCAATCCATACGAATCATTTCGTCTTGCTCAAGGAGGAAGTTCAAAACTTCTCTCCCTTTTCATTATTTTATTTTGGGGAAGTTCAAAAAACTTTTTCCAAGTTTTCACCGAAGGAAGTTCGAAAATAAAAGTTCAGTTTTCACATCTTTCTTTTTCGGGAGAAAGTCGGTACCCTCCACTCATGACAAAAATTGACGGAAAATTTTTGCTTTTGCATCTTCGTTTTCTTGTGTCTGCACACACACATATACACACACACTCACAAGTCATACACATGTCATGTCACATCAAGTCAAACTTGGTCAAGTTAGTGGTCAAGTCAATCACAGTATATACGAGTCCATTGGCAAATTTATTTTTGCAGGTTTTATCTACAGCCCACGTCCGGGGACAAGCGGACCATCTACAGCCCAGGTCCGGGGACAAGCGGACCATCTACAACCCACGTCCGGGGACAAGCGGACCACCATCATTTCATGACGCAAGGTTCTCGATACACAGAGACTTGCAATCTCATCATCTTTCAACTTTCCTCAAGCATGGAAAGTATTATCCGGTGGATTTTTCTTCAAGTATAGAAAACCGCCAAATCGGCTTTCCTCAAGCATGGAAGGCATTATCGGTGGAATTCTTCAAGCATAGAATGACACCATATTTATCAGTCGGCTTTCCTCAGGCTTGGAAAGCGTTATCGGTGGATTTTTCTTCAAGTATAGAAAACCGCCAAGTCGGATTTCCTCAGGCTTGGAAAGCGTTATCGGTGATTTTTCTTCAAGTATAGAAAACCGCCAAGTCGGATTTCCTCAGGCTTGGAAAGCGTTATCGGTGATTTTTCTTCAAGTATAGAAAACCGCCAAGTCGGCTTTCCTCAAGCTTGGAAAGCGTTATCGGTGGATTTCTTTAAGCATAGAATGACACCAAATTCGTTCGTCGACTTTCCTCAGGCATGGAAAGTATTATCCGGTAGCTTTCTTCAGGCTTAGAAATGTACCAAACTCTTCAGTCGGCTTTCCTCAAGCATGGAAAGCGTTTCAACAAATGTCACTCGGTGGATTCCTTCAAGCGTAGGAAGCTGCCAAATTCGTTTGTCACCAATACACTAGTGCCAGATACGTATTCTATCCCTTTACTCTTTTATCTGTGGAATTAACATTTTTCTGCAGGTATCGGCGTATACAGAGTGATTTAGGATCGCAGAACGTCTTAAATCATTCTCCGTCCCTATCGGCTACTTTGACTATCGTTTTCGAAATTGACGTTTCTACAAACTCAGTCAAAGTGGGGGCTTCTGTAGACACCTAAAAATGTCTCCCCAAAACCAAACTCGATGATGAACAACCTTTCACCGCCACTATTGGTCGGGTTTAATATTTAATCCCGAGAGTGCTTAAAAAATCGTATTTTATTAAATTCATATTTTTGAACAGTCCATGGATTAGTCTTGATGTTTGGTAAAAACATAGTTTTAATTTCAGCCCAAACTTATTAATTAATTCTAGCCCAAACCTTTTTTATTTTATTGTTTTATTATTTATTTTTGGCCCAAACCCTTTATTTATTTTTATTTAATTATTTTCTTATTTTAGCCCGAATAATAAAAAGTCAGAAAAGGCTCGAAATTGTCAATCGGCACTTAAAATGCCGAAGGAAATTAGGGTTAAAAATGTATTTAGACGGAAAAACAGGCAGGAATTTCCCGCGCCACGGCAGGTACCTACCGTGTCACGGGAATCCTTCCCGTCTGACGGTGGGATTTCCCGTGACACGGGAGGTCTGCCGTGACACGGGACATTCCGTGTCTTTTCCGCGTAAACCCTTGACGCGTTTTCTATCCCGTTTTCTGAAAATTTCCCGCGTCACGCCAAAAGTGTACCGTGTCACGGGAAAGTGTACCGTCTGACGGTGGGGATTCCCGTGTCACGGTACAGTTTGACCGTGTCACGGGATACTTTTTTAGGGTTTTTATCATTTTAGGGTTCTGTGTGCTCCCTCAGCACATTTTCCCTATAAATACCCCCCTCATTTATGATGAACGGGGCACCGAGTAATTTTATTATTTTATTTTCTCTCTTCTATGCTATTAGCCTAAAAACTAGCCTACCCTTTTCACTTCAAAATTCCTTCTTCAAGTACTCAAAGGAGTCCATATTTTACTCGAGGTTCTGTCCTTAAGCCAAGGCGTGAAAGGTAGAATTGTTTGAGGGTTTGGCCCCAAAATCAACTTTATTTTATTTAATTTAATTTAGTTATTGTTTTATTTATTTCCTTGAAGTTACTAACTCCTTTATTATTTTGTAGTTGCAAACAAACAGAATCAAAGTAAGAGTCATGCTCCTTTTATTTTTATTATTTTTCTAACGATTTTATGTTGTTGGAATTGTGATTAAATTGGTTTTAATATTAATGTTATTCTATTATTGATCACCATATTGCATGTTTAAAGGGAATATTTAATTGAAAATCACGCATAATAAGATAATTTGGACAACCGGTTTAGGATCCTTTTAATCTTATTATTAATTGAAGTGATCACCAATATTTTAGAATTATGTGTGCATTAATATTAAACCAATTTAGTTAAATAATAGTTTGGAGAAAATTGAATTATTGTTTGTATGCCTTTGAGATCACAGGAATGCTTTTCACTATAAGAATCGAGTAGAGGCCAATACGGGCGAATGTGACTCCATGACTCACTTCGTACCATCATCCCCGATCCTCCTTTCGTGGTTCCGAACCATATGGAGTTAGTAATCTCATTGATTATGAATGGGGTGTAACCTTCACGGGTCAATCGTTGTTGTCTATCGTTGTCCCTTATCGTGGTTACCTTTTTATGATCTGTGAACGGTTTACAAGTTCCTTAAAAACTTGTTGGCGGCTCCCTACTTTATTTGTCCCTAATCGTATTATGTCAATTCCCACTTCCTATGAGTGCCAAGCATATTCACCACATGCTTTTAACGTAGGCGCACTTCGAGCGACGCCTACAATACTTATTCAGCACCAAATAATATTTTTTTCCTCTTCCCTTCCAATACAATAACTTTGATAAATCAATCAAACGATAAAACCCCAAAGAACTAATAAACAATAAACAAAATCTCAATATTAGTTATTTAATTTCAAAACCAATTACTAGTAGATGCTAACTTTCATTATTATTTCATTTGTTTAATTATACCCACAACTTTGTAAATCAACAATATAATAAGAAAAAATATATATATGTATTAGGAAAAGATAATAGAGTATCTTAGTAATATCTTATTAATTGGCAAAGATAATTATTTGCTATATTGTTAGTATTATCTTAGGCAAGTATGATAAACTTCCTAAGTATGATAGACTTTTGATCCTTGTGCCCTAAGGAAAAAGCTTGTATAAATATCTTATGATGATGAATGAATGAACGAGGCTTTGATTCACAATTATCTTAACATGGTATCGGAGCAAGTTTTGCTTTAATAATTTTTTTTTCTCCCTTCCACCATGGCGGGTGATGATAGAACACCACCACCTTCAGCCACGGCCAACATGGCTGCTCCTTCCCTCACTGCCGAGCAATGGCAGTCCACAATGGCGTTTATGGGCAATACCCCCCCACCTTCTCACCGTGTGAATGGAAAATGGATCATTGATACCAGTTGCTCCCATCATGTAACCGGCGATCTATCTTATTTATTGGATGTGCGTGACATTCCCTCATGCAATGTAGGACTCCCGGATGGGCAAAGTGTTGTTGCCACGAAAGAAGGGGTCGTAAAACTAACGGACAAAATTACTCTTCATAATGTCCTTTTTGTTCCTAAATTAAATTGTAACTTGATTTCGGTTTCACAATTGTGATCTAATAATAATTGTGAAGTCATAACTAACTCTTCAATGTGTATTATACAGGACCAACGCACGAGGGAGGTGATTGGAATGGGTGATCTCAAGTATGGACTATACTATCTTCGGGAAAAGACATCAATTGCGCCTATATCAGTTGAAGACACCTTGAAGCTATGGCATAGGAGGTTGGGTCACCCTTCTAAGAAAGTCGTAAAACTTCTTCCTTTTCTTAGTAATTCTAGTGGTCATTTAAATAAAGCCTGTGAAGTATGTCATCGTTCAAAACACTCTAGAGACAAATTTCCTTTAAGTGAAAATAAAGCTTCCCGTATTTTTGAGATAGTACATTGTGATTTATGGGGGCCATATAACGAACCCTCATCTTGTGGTGCTCATTATTTTCTAACCTTGGTAGATGATTACTCTCGTGCAGTTTGGATTTATTTATTGAATGATAAACCAAAGTTTTTAAGATGTTCATGTCTTTTATTTCTATGATAGATAGGCAATTTTCTCAGAAAATAAAAATTGTGCGGAGTGATAATGGTACCGAGTTCTTTTGCTTGAAAAATTATTTCCTTGCCCAAGGTATATTATTTCAAACATCTTGTGTAGGGACCCCACAACAAAATGGGAGGGTAGAAAGAAAACATCAACACATTCTTAATGTTGCTCGTGCCCTTCGTTTTCAGGGGGGTTACCAATTTATTTTTGGGGGGAGTGTGCTCTAGCTGCGGCTCATATTATTAATCGTACACCTTCTATCCTCTTAGGAAATAAAACACCTTATGAGATGTTGTTTGGCTCCCCTCCTCTTTTTAGTGAACTACGTGTTTTTGGGTCTTTGTGCTTTGCTCATAATCAACGGGCAAAAGGCGATAAATTTGCAAGTCGTAGTCGTAAATGTATATTTGTTGGGTACCCCTTTGGGAAGAAGGGATGGTATTTATTTTATCTTGATAAAAAGGAATTTTTTGTGTCTCGTGATGTGCGTTTTTTTTGAGGATGTATTCCCTCATGTGGATGCCGAATGTACCAACATTGATGGTTTGAATGCCACTATTGATTTGGGAGTATATGGATTATCTTCCCACCTTTGAATATGGTGACGAGGGGTCACCACAACAGCAGCCACCTGTGGCCGAGCCACCTCCACAGGCAGCAGATGCGCAGCCCGAGCTCACTCAGCAGCCGCTCCCTGCCGTTCCCACTCCTCCTATCATGGCAACAAGCAGGGAGGAAACCGAGGATGCCACGACACCCAATTTAATGGGGCGTGGACATCGTACTAAAATCCCTTCGGTCAAATTAAAGGGGTTTGTTACTCATACTAATGTGGCTCGAAATAGTCCATCCAACGATCCACCTAATTCAATTGCTACTCCTCCCTCAAGTATGCCGTATCCTATAGCACATTATGTTAGTTGTGATAAGTTTTCTGCAAAACACCGAAATTTGGTTGCAGCTATTACAGGTGGGAAGGAACCAAGATCCTTCAAAGAAGCAATGCAAGATCATGGTTGGCAGATGGCCATGAAAGAAGAGATGCGTGCCTTAGAAACCAATGGCACGTGGACTTTGGAGAAGCTCCCCCCCTGGAAAAAGGCTCTTGGAAGTCAATGGTTGTACAAAATAAAATACAACTCTAATGGTAGCATTGAAAGATTGAAGGCGAGATTGGTTGTCTTTGGTAATCATCAAACCGAAGGCATAGATTATGATGAGACATTTGCCCCGGTTGTCAAGATGACCACGGTTCGTGCATTTCTTACCATTGCCGCTGCAAAGAACTGAGAATTACATCAAATGGATGTACATAATGCGTTTCTCCATGGTGACTTGAATGAGGAAGTATATATGAAACTTCCCCCGGGCTTTACTACTGATGAACCGGGTCTTGTTTGTCGTCTCCGAAAGTCTTTATATGGTCTCAAGCAAGTTCCTCGTTGTTGGTTTGCTAAGCTTACTACGGCTTTAAAACAGTATGGTTTTGTTCAATCTTACCCGGACTACTCTCTATTCACTTATACACAGGGATCAATTCAACTTAATGTCCTTGTTTATGTGGACGATCTAATTGTTGCAGGGAACAATTCTACAGCCTTGAAATTGTTCAAAAATTATTTGAGTTCGTGTTTTCATATGAAGGACTTGGGTGTTCTCAAGTACTTTCTTGGCATTGAGGTAGCACGGAGTAGTATCGGTTTATTTTTATGTCAACGTAAATATTCTCTTGATATAATTATTGAGACAGGGCTTCTAGGGTCAAAACCGGCTTCAACACCCATGGAGCAAAATCATCGCTTGGGTCGTGACAACAACCCCCTACTCGATGACCCAAAACCGTATAGAAGATTGGTTGGGCGCCTTGTTTACTTGGCTGTAACTCGGCCAGATTTGACATACTCCGTGCATGTGCTCTCTCAATTCATGAAGGCTCCACAACAAGCTCACTGGGAGGCTGCTATACGAGTGGTGCGTTACTTGAAAAGCACCCCGGGTCATGGAATATTGCTTAAAACGGACAGCGATCTTACTCTTAAGGGCTGGTGCGATGCGGATTGGGATGCTTGCCCACTCACGCATAGATCAGTGTCGGGTTGGCTAGTCTTCTTAGGCCACTCCCCGATAGCTTGGAAGTGCAAGAAGCAGCCAACGGTGGCTACTTCCTCTGGCGAGTCTGAGTACCGTTCCATGTGTGCAATCACAATGGAAATGAAGTGGTTAAAGGGCCTACTATTGAGCTTGGGAGTTCAACATCCTCGGGCTATACCAATTTATTGTGACAGTCAAGCGGCCATACATATTGCTCAAAACCCCGTATTTCATGAACGAACAAAACATATTGAAGTTGATTGTCATTTTGTTCGAGATGCAATTCAAGAAGGCCTAATTACTCCAAGGCATGTGCGTACGAATGAACAACTAGCGGATATTTTTTACAAAGGCCTTGGGAAAACAACAATTTGATTATCTTCTTAGCAAGTTGGGCATCTTTGATCCAAGTGCTCCAACTTGAGGGGGGGTATTAGGAAAAGATAATCTTAGTAATATCTTATTAATTGGCAAAGATAATTATTTGCTATATTGTTAGTATCATCTTAGGCAAGTATGATAAACTTCCTAAGTATGATAGATTTTTGATCCTTGTGCCCCAAGGCAATAGCTTGTATAAATATCTTATGATGATGAATGAATGAACGAGGCTTTGATTCACAATTATCTTAACAATATGAATCTACTATACCCTTGTGATGCGTCAATCACCAACGCCCTCAATACATTCAAGCTTATATCCCTTTGCTCAAGCTTTCCTATTCGTTTTCCCCTAGCTTCTTTCTCATCACTTTTGGGCTTTTTTTTTTTTTTTTTTGGATTTTTACTTCATAATTTTTTTAAATTAATATAAAAAGTAGAGAAAAGTACAAAAAAAAAAACAAAATGTCAAATAAAAGTTATTAGCACTAAAATTAAGAGCGTGTATCATACGCATATCCTCCGACGAGAAAATAGGGGTAAATGTCGCAATTTGTTGACTTATATACCAATATGTCGCCACATGTTAATTTTTATACCAATATGTCGCTGGCAATAACTTTTATACCAATCTGTCATAAGGGTGTTAACTTTTATACCAATCTGGTCAATTGGCCATATCTCTTTTGAAAATAAAAAAGGGAGTGTAATTTTAGCTAATAATCACTTAAATAGTTAAATGAAATTATCTTTGTTAAAATGGAATTAAATTTAAACCTTTAAATTATTTCTTTTCTAATTTAAAGTATTTCTAATGAGCTTAAATTATATTTAATGAAGTAATTGCACATTTCATATGGAGATGAACTATAGCAAATTCTTTTGAATAGATATGACAAAAGTTCAATTGTTCAAATACGATCATCAATTATACGAGTATACAGCCAAGGGGGATAATATAATAAAGGAATCATTTCATCTTTTTTCTTTTCCTTTCATTCATTTTTAATTTTTTTTTTCAATCAATAATTTAGAGTCCTACCTTTATAGTTCTCAAAAAGAGGAAAATCAAATGATTAATACTATCTCAATAATCTAAAAATAAAAATTGCTTTTTTCATATTTTATTGCAGTATGTTTATCCAAATGAGAAAAGAAAAAAAGCAACATAAAGAATTTTGTAACGTCATAAAGAAAAGAATAAAGATAACTAGATGAATGCGATGCACGGTTTGTTTCAATTTTTTAAAACATTTTTTTACAAATAAAATTTGTTACATATTTAGATAAAATTTCTAATATCAAAAGATAATATTTTATATTTAATTAATTTAAACTTAAAAATCTCAATCGCCAATTTTGCGTGGCATTTGAATTATATAATTCTAAAAGAAAATAATAATCTCTTATTTGATTGGCTACAATTAAGCTCGTGCGATGCACAATTTATTTGAACTTTTTAAATAACTTTTTTAACATTATATTTATGTGCTAAAATTTGTTATATATTTAGATAAAATTTCTGATACCAAATGATAATATTCAATTAATTTAAACCGGAAAATCTCATTCGCCAATTTTGCTTACGTGTCATTTAAAATATTTAAATCTAAAAGAAATTAATAATCTTGTATTTAATTGGCTACCACTAAAATTCAGCCTATGAGAGTCAAGCTAGGTGGTTTATTAACCGGAGTGATGAAAGTCCATTGTCCTACGTGGCGCGCTGAAAAAATTAAATCCTACGTGGCTCTCTAAAAACTCGGGAAAAAACTCCCCTTTATATATATATATATATATATATATATATATATATATATATATATATTAGATTTCTTTCTAAGCTACCAATCGAATTTGCCTCTACTGCTTCTATAACAGTCAATTAAACAAATTGTTAAAATACTTAACATACAATTAATCGAATTCACGCAAACATTATAGCATAGAGGATCTAATATTCTAATCCATAGTTAATTACTACACAAATTATTTCACACTTATGAGGTTGTAGCATAAAGCCTCGTTGTAGGGATTTTAGGGCGGGGATTTTCTTACCTCTCCCCTCCCTGTGCCTTCCAAAGGACTTAGCTCACTAACTCACACCATATATTGAATTATAAAATGGTTCGGTTCTTTCTTCCGTTATCTAACAAAAAATTTTAAAAAATATATTTTCTAATTCTTGTAAATTTAACGGTATAGGTAATAATTTTCTATGATTAAAAAGTATGATAGGTTGTGATTTTATTGCACAAAATATAACATATTGTCGAATTATTATTCCATTTACATTAATTTGGTGATTGCAAAATCTTTTCTAACCCAAATAAACAAGGTAATTTGTACAGCAGTACAAGTAATATTTTTTTTTGAACGGCAGTACAAGTAATATCATTGTGTAATGTACTAATGTGTTAGATTGATATTAACGTCAATGACTCAACTTCTCTGAAATTTTGTACCAAAAAAATTAGGGGTTGTTAAATATCGCCCTCAAATATCTAACTAACGCCCGCAAATTAAAATAAAATTACGTATTTATCCTTATAATAATTATAAAAAATAATTAATTTTACCTCAATTTCACACTTTTACTGTACACAAATTTTTTTACCGTTCTCTCTAGTGGTCAACGGCCACCAACGCTCATCGAACAACCACCCAAACCACCGTGAGTTTCAAAATCAAACAAATTTTTAAAATTTTGCAAAATCAATTTCGTTAGATCTTATGGACAACGACGAATACAAGAAACACAACCTTAGACGCTTGTAGAAGGCTCGTCAAACCGTATGAAATCGGTACGTCGCGATAAATTTTTTTTAAAAAATTCAAAACCCAGGAAACGCCTAGTTTTTTAGAATACCGTAGGCTGAAACGCCTAGTTTTTTCGAAACATCCTAGGCTATTCGAAAAAACTAGGCGTTTAAGCCTAGGGTATTCTAAAAAACTAGGCGTTTCACCTCAAACGCCCGGATTTTTCATACAACCACACGGTTGTTCACAAGAACTAGGCGTTTGAGCCTAGGACGTGCGAAAAATCTAGGCGTTTGCCGCAAATTAAAAAAACTAAAATAAAAAACATTTTCTCCGTTGGCGATTGACTTTCCTTTGTCCTTACTTGTCATTACCGCGGCTGTGTAGATCGTGAAACCGGAGGTAAGGAGTTGGTGGTTAAAAGAGGAGGAGGTGGTGGTGGTGGTGGTGGTGGTGGGTATAGTAGTATGATGTAGAGGGGGTAAATTGAGGGGGTAATTTTTTGATAAAAAGGGTAAATTTGTAATTTTAGTTTATTTTGCGGGCGTTAGTTAGAGATTCGAGGGCGACGTTTAGTTTTCCATAAAAAGGATATATATATATATATATATATAATAAAAAAAAAAATAAAAAAAAAAAAAAACTTCGAAAAGTTCGAATTTCTCTTACATTCTTTCGAAACTACACGAAACGAATCTCCCAACTTAGCCATCTTCTTTAGGCAAACGGCGCATCAAAGAATTCACCAATTTCGTCACATTCATTTACATTTTACTTTTCTCTCTTTCTCTCTCCTACTCCAAATTTAACAGTTGTCTGAGTGCTGTCAGTTGGCTTCCGTTAATGACTGATTTCGAAGACTCAGAGGAAACCACCAATTGGGTTTTCTTACTATTCAAATCTAAACCTGGGTTTCTGAAATTTTCCCCAATTTAAGCTATTTTCAATTGGTGGGTCATCAATTTAGGGTTCATTCAATTGTAATTTTTCTGGGGTTTTGTCAGTTATTGATTGTTTCTTCACATGGGTTTTGGTTGGAATTCAGTTTACAACATGGGATTTCAATTTTGGAGGTAATGAAGCTGAGTTGGTGTTTGATGATTTTGTTATTTGCTGAAATTTTTATACTGTTATTTCGTTAAAAGAAAGGGGGCAATTAACTTATTTTATGTGATTCCCCCCCTTTTTCTATTTGATTCAATTCATTGTTTTTGTTAGTCTTACCTAAAAACTTATAATTAGGTGGAGAATTGTTCTTGAAAGTAGTAGTTGAGCAGTAAGTAGGATTTATACAAAGTTGGTTCTATTGGAGAAAGATTGATTCTTGTATAATTCTTTAGAGGATTGAATTCTTGTTGGGTGAAGTTGAATTTGAGCTGTTAATTTAGCTGTGTGAATTATGTCTGGTGGGAGTGGTACCCCTGTTGGGGCTAATTTCATGAGGCAGAGGCATAGTTGGGGTTATAACTCCGGTGGGGAAGATCTAGAAGATGATGCATGTTCGAAACCAATGCCTTCGACGCCTTCGATTCCGAGAGCTAAGACATGGATTGAGATCATGGAGAATGTTCTCTGGATTGGTTCAGCAGTATTTATCATATATTTTGGTGATTGGCATTCAAATCTTGTATATCTCCTGTGGCACGATGATCGAATTAGGAGGTAAATTCATCTGCCTTAGATCTCATGCTACAATTCTTTGATTCTTGCTAGTGATTCTCGATTTTCGATGTTTTTGTACTTTGCTTTTGGCTTTTGATGTGCTTATACTCTTAATTGACTTTACTTTAGTTGCTTATATTTTGATTCACTTTACTTTTGAGCTTTTTGGGCTCACAAACATGATTATGGATTTGGCATTTATGCGTGGAACTGTGGATAGAAAAGCTCTAAATTTGATTTGTCTCTAGCTGTCATGTGATCAAGGTTCTTGGAGTTGCTTTAGTCGCTTCTAATACAAAAGATGCCTTGAGTGACTTTTTGAACATTGACTAGGATCTTTTGGTGTGCCAAAAATAAAATTTCATGGACAAATAGTATTTTTCCTGTGTAGATGTAAAAAAGGAGAATTAGAAAATATGACCAGGTTTACAGTTTCAGAGTTTCTTGCCCTGTTATTTCACTTAGTGTATACAATGCTTTGGCATTTTCTCTACACTTTGAACGTAGATTGAACTTGGTAATTTTATTAGATTTCAGTATATCTGTATTCTCTACCTGTATGCGTGGTCGGCAATGCAAACAGTCTTTCAGCGGTTTTACCTACCAGCCAGTTTTTGGGGTGAGCTTAATATAAGTCATTCTAGCAGACTTAATCAGGCCTGATTTCTCCCTACAGTGTTCATAAACTGTATATTATCACATTGTTTTGAAAAATATGGCCATAGTTGCAATATCGGGAGTTGAGCCTACCATCTTGCTAAAAGAGAAAGACCAATGGGGTACATGTGTCATGTGTGTTGTTGATGTAAGTTAGATGTGTGTGAAGGTGAATTATATGATGGTCAGAGATGCATACCTCTGCATGGGAATTGACTTTCTTTTTCTCTTTGCCCTTTTAAAGACTGTAATTGTGCCTGAGTTACTTCATACAGAAATAAAAACACTGTCTATGCTTGGTCTTTTGCTCTGAAACATATAACCTCTGTCTAGACGAACAATTTTTTAGCTTGTATTTCAAGTTTGAGGTGATATGCTGCGTATATCCAACTGAAAAATGGTGAAAAACTAATTTATGTAGAGAATTCAGGGATCATGGCCGTTCTCACTCTTGAATATATACTGTTGACAGTCTCTTTGTTTAGGAAAAAGTGAAAAAATGTTGAGGATGGATTTTTTTAGCAGTTTCAGTTACAGTTGTATTGCTAGAGTTTTGTCTTTTGTTACCCGGCAAAGAGTTGTGAACTTCAGATGCTTCTTCCAACAGAACTAATCTTCTTTCAGTTTGAGATTTGGGATGGACACATGGACTATCCAGCCCCTTTGTGGATGAACAATTAGTACATTTAGATATTCTGTGCAGGCAGTAGCCTTTATGTGGGAACTCAAGTTCGCAGATTGTCATCTTGAAATAACTTTATGCACTTCTATGTATAGTCTCTTTATTAATCACAGTGATCCAAAAGAATTCTTGTTGCCACTCTCAATTTGCATTTCTGTTTTACATTGAGGACACCTATCCAAAAGCCAACTTGCACCCAGTTTTTCCAGGGCATACAAACCTGATGCTGGAAGCAACTGTGCTTATTAGTGCCAAGTCCTAGATCAATTTCTTTCCTGCTTCTTCCTTTTCTTCCTTGATCCTTATTTAATTAATTTGCCTGCTGGTTGCATCCCTGCTCTCGTAACGATCCTCTAAGATTTCTTTTGAAAATTCTTTCATTCAACAAGTATATTACCATAAGCGATGATTTCCTTGTAGCTGTTCATACTGCTGATGAAGGATACCATTGTAATACAATTACTTGTTATCCTGAAGTGATCCATCCTTGGGTAGAGTTCCATGCATGCTGAATTTTAGACCCAAGTTTTCAGTTAAGGCTTCATTTGATTGAGTTGGCAAAGATGATAAAATAAAAGTGAACCTTCAATTATTGATCTTGACTTTGTTTGAAAAGAGGGGGGAGGGTTTCCATGCTCGTTGGAGTTTGGATGAATGTGAATATTCTAAGGAAGCTCATTTGACTGATTCTAAACATGTTTGGGCATATAAAATTTCTTTTCAAAATCTATTGATCTTTTCTTTTCCATACCTCCCAAATTTTTTGATACCTCGACAGGTAAAATTGATTTGTTTCTTATGCAGTGATTTGATTTGAACCAAAGATAGGGAGATGATAAAAAAAGAAATTGTCTGATAGAGGCACGAGTACTCATACTTCCTTAACCCTGGGGTGCTCCCTCACTGAAGTTTTTTTTAAAAAAAAAAATAAATAAATAAAATAAAATTAAAAAAAAAAAAAAATCATTGGGCAATCCTTAGATGATAGGGCCTTTTTCTTTCAAGAATGTCAGTAGTGGGTAATCTTCCTTGACTATCAAAACAAAGATGTGAAGATTTTGATTATAGGAAGGCAGTTCATCTCTTAGATACTATCGTGACTATCAAAGAACAAGGCATGTAGGCTTTCCCAGAATGGTTATTGGAATTACAGAGTCAAGAGATTAGGGGAAAGGAAATGGATTGATTATCAAAGAGCCATTTTCCTTGTTGAATGCAATGTCTCAATTTGAGACTCATTTGTGTCCTTTTCTGTTTACCTTTTCTTAAAAGCTTAGTAGAGTTTCATTCTTATTTATTTTAGTTACTCTTGGAGTTTCCCATATCCATGACCTCCATATCTAAGATAATCTTATCCCTGAATTAAGTAATTTTTTTCCATCTGTGATCATTTTCTTGCGTGTAAGAGTTAGTCGTTATTAGATACACCCTCCCTTCCTCTGCATTTTTCCCTGATTCAAGTGGAAATTATGTTGAGGAAGAATGTAGTGTTATCCAACTTTGTGCCTGCAGCCTACCACCGTAGCTTTGTTAATTACTTTTCTAATCAGATACTTATGTTCCCTTCTCTAACATTCTCCAGTGATGTCAAAAAGAAAAATCCACCTAAACACTTTAGATATGGAATTTTTGGCATGTTTGATTTTTTATATTTTGTATGGATGTCATTATTGAACAAATAGGAACTTGGAGTAGAAATTTCACCTCCTTTCAAAGCGTTAGTCATTTTTATTCTTTTTTTCTATGTTAATATTCACTTCGTCCTATTATTAACTCTTGAATATAACACAGATATTAGAAGTGGGATGAAGAGTTAGTGAGAGAAAGTGTTGGGCTCACTTGGGAGGGAGAGAGAGAGAGAGAAGGGGATATTGTTATTCAATTAAGGCTTAACTTGAAGAAAAAGTGTGAATTCTATTTTGGGATAACCTAATCTAATAAGTGTGAAGTTTGTTTGAATTGTGAGTTGTGACAAGTACATGAGTAATTGACTAATGATCATTGATGTAACTCTTCAACATTCCCATTATGGGGTACCATGGGGTACTTCATTAAATTGTGGCTTCTAGATTATATTAACCTTTTAGAGAGATGCAAAATTCTAGAAAGTACTTAGCTGAAGCAAATCTAATGACAATGTCATGACTAGAAAAATCGCATTTATCTTCCCCTTGCATCATGACTGGGACATACTTGGTGCATCTGCCCTTGCCATTGGTTATTATCTATGTTATTTCTCTCTCTGCGTTTATTTAATATCACCATGTCTATGCTCTAACTGTCTAACATGAGCACCTTCATGTTTTCTAATGCCAGCTTCACATGCATGTAGGGTTAAGTTGAGTCCTGCAAAGAGCTTTACCTTTGTGTTTAGTTACCTTATTTGCTCTAGGTTGATCCAGAGTTTCCAGTCTGTTGTTATGATTACTTCATCCAATGTCATGTCCTGTATTGACAACAATTTATAGCCAGTATTGATGTTCTGTAGAAGGTAGATATGTTTCAGCGATTCCTGTATTGCATTAGTTTCTCTAAGCAGTTAAATACTTCGTATAATATTTTGACAGTTTCTGAGACCTCTTTTATTATGTATTAAGTTGATTATATGAAACATTCTTTTTCAACTGTTTTGGCATATTAATTTTTGTTATGCATATGATTTTTTGTTTGATTGAGTCATCTTTTTCTGTATTCCAATGGCCTTAAATTATTCTGGATCTGAATACCAGTTTATTATTCTTATGTTGACTTTCAAAGGCAATACTGGCATGGTACTGTGGTAGTGCAATGCCTGTTGCACACAATGTCTATATCTTGTCCAACTTGACAATCTTTTTGCTTCGTAACCTGCAGGATACCATTATACCTAGGATTTGGAGGTGTTCTTTTGAGTGCTGCTTATTTCGTTTATACAAGCATGTCAATATCAGGTGTTAGAAAATCGAATGAGAACTGGGAGATACTTGGTGGTTCTGCCTTGCCATTGGTTACCCTTCTGGGCCTAACTTCCTTTTGCCTGTGAGTGCCAACCCTAATTCTGATACATTTGTGAAATCACTCTTGACTAAGTGTGCTTAAACTTGAAATTTTGCAGATTCACCTGGGCTTTGTGGCCGATTTGGAGCTTCTTGACCCTACCTCTTGTGGTATGTCTCCATTCCTTTTCTCATCTTAATGAATACCTCTTATTTGAACACCCCTCAGCCCCATGCCAACACATGAAAAACTCACTTCTCATGGTCATTCTGCAGTTCACGCTCTTCATGGCCTGTATGGTTATATCACCTTATTTGATTAGCGGGACAGTAAAATCACAACCCGAAGTGCTCCGTCTTGATTGATGGTCGATCTGAGTATTTCAAGGGATATGCACATGGTGAAATCGACTTTAAAAAACCATTCTAATCTCGGGGAAAAAGGATAGTAGCAAAATTGTGATTCATGTAAGTTTCTTTTTCTATGATGCAATCCTTCCCATGTTGGTGCTAACCACTACATGGAATCAGCTCTGATCTTCACACATGTTCGCGTTGTATTCTTTTTACTTGCCCAACCAATTGAATGAAGTAATTAGTTTAAAGTAGGCCTACATTGTGTCTTTGCCAGATCTCACAGTGAAGTATGTTTTTTTGTGTATGGTCTAGCACCATCTGTAAAGAATTATTAAATATAGTGTGGTTTTTGAGTTTCTCCATGTTTTGGGGAGGTTATAATTTGCAACATATTAAACTTGGGCCAAGCGTTGATGCGCCAATTACAGCAATTTGCGCTATGGATCCAACTGCTGCAGCATATTTTAATTCTCAATTTTTGTCCAAATGTACCTTGTCCAAGTTTACATACACTGCATTTCTTTCACAGATTTCCTTGTGCTTTTACTTGAAACATTGTTCTCTTTATACCAGCAATTCGGTTTTCTTTGTAACCCTGTTACTGCTACTCCGTACTGTCTTAGAATTTTCGTATATGGTTGCTTGTTTAGTAGATCAAAATGTCACAATGGTAATATGGTATTGAGTTTATATGTAAGTTTGCAAAAATTGCCGAAATACTTGTGATCTTGAGACTATCACGGAGTAAACCATGAGGATCTAGGAGATCTCTCCCCCCCCCCCCCCCGCCTAAGTGAATAAGTGATAGGGGTTTGATTCCTCATCCCCCCATTCCTGTGATGGATGGGGGGCCTTTCTCATATCTTACGGTCTTACCGTGTATTTTTTATTAAAAAAAATGGAGTACAGCATTCTTGAGATCATAAATGCAACTTCATTATGTTTACGTGAATTGTATTAAGAATACTTTCAAAAAATTTCATTATGATTACGTGGAATGAAAATGCATACTTTTCTTTACTTTTTTTTTTTTTTTTTTTTTGACAAAGAGGTGCCATAAACGAACTGCCAACTATATCTGAGTTTTTACTATTTTCATTCACAAAAGAAAATAGGTGTGGGGTGGTTTGCCCATCTCGTGTCACATCTACCCTAAAGTTGACCTCATATCTTGGAGACTTCTTCTAGTTTGTTTGTTTGTTTTTTTTTTTTTTTTTTTTTTAAACATGTTTGTTTGTTTTTTTTTTTCAAAATCATGTTTTATAATTTAGAAATATCTAAAATAATAGCTACACCTTACATTAAAAATTAATTAATTAATTAATTAAATTAAATATAAATTTTTTAGTGTGTTTTTTACCATCAATATATGTTTAGTTGATACGGAGTTCTTAAATTGATATATATGGAAAACTTAAGAATTTAAGATGCATAAATGAATTATAAATATCACATGATGACTTCAGGGAAAGTTATCTCAATCAATTAATACGAGATTAATAGAGAGTAAATTATACTCCGAAAGATAAACTTACTTTACCCTAATTTCCTCTTACTCCGTATACAATTATCATTTGTTTCCTTCTAAGGGATTTACTTGGTTAGGGCCTATTCAAAGGCACACCATAACATGCACACTCTTTCTTCTTTATTTATTTATTCATGCTAAATGTTACTCCATATTCTAAGCTTGTTTTTTCAATACGACAATAATCAACAAAATTACAGAGTAAAATTGCTCAACAGAAAATTCAAAATTACATTTAGTTAAACTAGCTCCTATAAAAACACAAATACAAACATAGGCCTTAAAAATTTTCAGCCTCGACAGAACTCGACTACTTGAAACACGCTCCTTTTGCCTTGAACCCTAATACCCTATCATGTTATATACTCTTTCACGTAATGAAATTTAATAAGAAATGGAGTATCAAATGCCTTAAACCCTAATATCCTATCGTGTTATATACACTTTTTACGTAACGAAATTTTATAAGAAATGGAGTAGCAAATAAATCTCATACGATACATACTCGTAGCTAGTATTCTAATCAGATAACGAAGGAGAATCTTGCACGTAAGGAGCGTTACGTAAGTACACTAGGATTACAATTTAAATTTGTTGTATTATTAATCCAGCAGACCACGCAACCTAGTAGTTATAATACATAATATATTTTTTAAAAAAATTATCTATTAATTTAATGTTGCTCAAGACAAAACGTCATAGAGTATTAAACTACTAATTACTACTCTTTTACAAATAATATCAACTTTATTAATATTTCTTTGTAGATCGGAATCCAATTGAACTCACATGTTTTGGATTATTCTACACTGTTTGTCTCGTTTGATTGGAAAAGAATTTAACAAAATAATGGACATGTAGGTAAATCAAAATTTTACTATTGGAGAAATAAAGGGCGAAAAATTAAAATATATAAATAAATAAATATAAATACAATTATCTAAATGTTGTATGGAAAATAAAAATTAATTTTGGGATTAGAGATGACTAACTTATGTAAATTGAGAGAATATAAAGTAACTTGTAATATCAAGCTTTTTACATAGTTTTTTGGCATTGAATGACGTGTTGTTTAAAAAGGTGTGATTTATTAACTTAATTAAGCAAAGTAGTGTTATCAAGAAATTTGCTAAGCTTTTTATAAAGTATTTTGCTACGTGTGCATAAGAATGTTTGCTGCTTTGTACTATTATTGATTAAATCAATTAAATTAGATGTTCAATCGTCTTAGTTACTTTATGATTAAGTTTGGGGTATTAGATAGGACATATGATTGAATTTTATTTACATTACATAATCAGAGTGTCCAACTTGATATGATGCGTTCAAAATTTTATAATTAATTTTTGGAGTGATAGATATAGGATATATAATTAAAATTACATTTACATTACATATTCAGAGTGCCGAACTTAATATGATGCTTTCAAAATTTTTGTTCAAAAACTAATATATATATATATATATATATTATGATCTATCAGTCTAATTATTATGAATAACACAACAATATTTCTAGCTAATATTTTTATCATCATAGGCCAAGGATTGCTTCCTTGGATTATTTTTCCTTTAATTTGTTTATAACCCTAAATTAGAAAGCCTCGTTGAGCTTCTATCAAGACTATTTAACCTCGGAAAAAATCTAGTAAAGTTGTAACGTAAACAATAAGAATTGACAATACATATATTAGGTTTACTTGGGGTGATTTTGAATTCAATAAAGTGGCTTATTAAGTTTATATTTCAAGTCGAGTTTTGACCAAATCGAGCTCCAATAATATCCGGGTTGTATCATATCTAAGCTAATCTTTGCCTCCTTGTTCCTCCCTTTGCCTCTGTATCAACAGGTTTTTTTCCCCCTTATCAACAAGTTTATCAAAAGTAAATTATTACAACAACAACAAAAGATCAAACTCCCTGAAATGTTGGCTTTTATTTTAAATTTGATTGTCAATTTTGTGTACTTCAAATATAATTTCTATCTTAAAAATAAAAAGTGAAAAATGTTGATGTGAAGCTTGTGAGCCCCACTAAAGATGAGCAGTCTATATCAAACTATAATCTCAACCATCTTTGGTTCCCCCCAACTTGCAAGTTGCTAGGAAACAATTAACCTCATCCAAATAAAGCAACATACTTTTTCTTGAAAATGTTAGCAATCACAAAACAAAACTAAGGGTTTGTTCTCATACGTTGAAATTCAGTTCAGTTCAGTTCAGCTCAGCTCTTAATTTCCTTCTCTTATAAAATATTCAGTTCAGCTGAATTCATTCAATGAAAACAGACCCTAAGTTTGATTTTTTAATGGAGAGTAACTCTAATGGTTGCTCTAAGAGATTTGATTGCAATTTTTATAAATAATTTATTAGCTTTGATTCTGATGAATTTGTGTTGGTCAAAGTAGTTGACTACAATCGATATATTGAAAAGGTAGGGTTTAGGATTGGACTCACATATTAATGATATTTGTAAAGTAGATCAGTAAAAATGTGAAGGAAGAAAGTTAGTAGAGAAGTCTACGTTATATGAGTTAGGTGTTTATAAAGATCCGTTTAAAGCTAAGTAATAATAATATGAAGATTTTTTTGTGAAAATTGTAAAAACATATAAGTACATGATCGAAGATTATATGTGATTAGATGGAATTTGTAAAGAAGCTAATTGTTGGAGCTAAAATTAGCTAGCAAATGTTTGTAGCTTGAGCATATGATGTGACAATACAGGCTACTATAAAGTTTTATCAATTACAAATACCCCAAACAAAATATCATATGAAACTAGGGGTAAGTTTTATCATAAGGTCGTAGCTTCAATCGTGAAACATCAAGCATGTAGGAAACAAGAACGAAAAAAAAATGGAGAATATTAAAGTGGTTTCTATATGTAATAAGAAAATAAGAATAATTAAGCACCAATTATAACAACATACAAGTATGAAAGTAAAATGAAACTTTAAAATTATTGGCCCCATTTAATTACATTTGATCATCATTAATTAGGGGACCCATTTGATCATTACAAGTTACAACCCATGATTATAGATTTATAGTGAAATTGGAGTTATTGGACTAGCTTTTTCAATGCAAATAGTGAAATAGAAATTACTTCATTCCTTTCAAATTAATTTCAAATTTTATCTATTTTAACCCGTCTCAACTAAATTATTAATTATCTTTTGTCGTAATGTAGAATAGTTCTCACTTGTTTTTACACTCTACTTTTTTTTTTCATGAATTTTTTGATAAATAATTTGTATCTTAAAATAAAATAGAGCATTTTTTTAGGACTAATGCACTAAGAATGATGAATGGTGGGCTCTTTCTTTCTCATGTGTTACTACTTACTATGTACTAAAACCTTAAATAGGAAAGATTCTTACCTCTTTTTAAAACAGGGGAAAAAAGGAAGAATAAAAGGCAAACAAATCCCACTTTCTAATTTACTGTAGTTCTATAGTGGATAAGTGTTAAAAATCTGTATAGAATTGAATTAAGTAGATTGGAATGAAAACTTGTTTGCATTTTTTATTGCTTCGTACTTTTTTTTACTGCGTATATTGTAAGGATTTCTTCACAAATTATAAATGGAGTTGTATATAAAGTAATTGATGCAATTTTCATTGTACACCTAAATGTAATATTACACTCAAACTTGTATAAGAGTGTAGGAGATTGTAAGATTACACTAGAGAGAATTATAAATAATAGAATAATGGGAGGATTACAATTTCAATCATCTACATTTCATGATTAAGTGAATCTAAAACTTAACTCTAACAATTCAACATATGTTTATTCATATGGTATTAATTCACATATACATGACAAAATTATGTACTTCCTACGTTTTCTTTGTAGTTGCAACATACACTTCATTACGGTTTAGAAATAGTGGACCTCATGTTATATAATACACTTAGAATAGGGTAAGAGATTGTTAGGAGTATGATAAAATGGGCCATTAGCTTTTAATAAAAGTAATATTATAAATTTTCCATAAAAACCTTCAATTTATAGGGCGTTGGCATGTTGCAACTATTATGATATTTTCATTTTAATTGCACCTAAAAAAAAAGTAGTAACTAGTGTCATGTAATTACATATTATTTTCCTTTCGGCTACACAATTGAGAATTTTTAAATTGAAATCATATTATTTACTACCTCCGTTATATATTATTTGTAACGATTAGATATTTTTCCTCTCTACTTTATGTTAAATCGTTGCAAATAATATGTAACAGAAGTAGTATAAGATTATGCAAAAAGTAATTTTGACAACTAATTTAGGATTATACTTGTAGATTATTACTCATACACACTCCTCAAATTTAAAATTTGGAACCACAAGTTGCCAAGATCTAAATTGCTCATATGCCAACATACCATTTGTAAAATAGGCAAGTCAAACATAATGGGATGGCCCACACTAACAATCAAAAGCATCTTGTTGGATTTGAAGTTATGTGAATCTCAACTTTTTCACCTTTTTCTTGAAATCTTCATCCATTCTTGGTGCATGTAATTTGTAAGCAAGTAATTTGGTGTAATTACATATATTAAGTATTTTTATCAAAAAAAACAAATTAAACATAAGAATATAAATTTATACTCTCTCCCATTTGACCTTTTTTTTTTTACTCTCCCAATTTTTTTTCCTTTTGTTTTTTTGGGAGCAGAGTTCATTTTCTCTCTCCTCAATTTCAAACAAACAGCAAACTTCCAAAGCTTACACAAATTATTCCACCGAGTAGTTCTTGGGGTTTTGCTCTGATAAACTTACCCACCCAAAAAATTTGGCATCATACCCATTAAAAACACCCTTTAATAGTTCATAGTGGTTTAGGTTTAGCCGATTTGGGGCCTCATTTCATCATCTTTTTTATCAGTTTCTAATTCCCAGACATTGTTTTTCTTGTTTAATTGCATCTTTTTTCTGGGTTTCTTCTCACTCACTGGTTAAATTTCACAAAAAAAACCTTTTTTTTTTCACCTTTGTTGCTTGCATTTTAAAGATTTTTTTACAAAAATAAAACTTTTTTTGGGGGGGAAATTTAGAATTTCTTTATAATCGAAGCTATTAAAGTGGAAATTTGATGTTTTTGTGATGTGGGTTATTTATTTTGGAAATGGGTTTTATAGATTATGAGCTGATTATGCTTAGTTTGTTACCAATTTTGGTAAAAACTTAGGGGGAATTTTTTTTTTAATGGGTTTTTTCGCCTTGCCATTGAATTTCAAGAAGTGAAGAATTATCAGCTTCAATGACCTAATTGGTGGGTAATTTAAACCTATTACTTTTGAATTTAATGCTGTTTTTAGTAGTTAGATTACTTTTTTAAGTTTATCTGTTGAAACTTTGAATTTTGATATTACTGTAAAAAGCTATCAACATTGTTATATCACTTATATGTAATTTGGTGTAATTGTTTTTTGCAGGGGTTGGAAAAATTTGAACAATTGAGGAGGGTTTGGTGATGAATGAGAAATGGATAATAAAT
This sequence comes from Chenopodium quinoa, assembly GCF_001683475.1. Lineage (NCBI taxonomy): Eukaryota > Viridiplantae > Streptophyta > Magnoliopsida > Caryophyllales > Amaranthaceae > Chenopodium > Chenopodium quinoa. The sequence goes on from NW_018742969.1 coordinate 1,363,200, forward strand.
TTATTCAACCTCCTTTGGTAAGTTGTTTTGTCCTGCATATTTCAGTCAATTTTATGATTGGTAATGTTTTGGTAAATTTCTTGTTTGTATGAATTTTGTTGGTTAGTTTTAAGTTGCAGTGCTTGTTCAAATGCTAAAGAATGTCCATCATTCAAAGTTTAGATCTGCATTATGGATGATCTTATTTATTTATATATTTATTTTAATTTATTTACTTATATGGTGAAGGAGTGGCGAGGTGGGAAATGAGAGTTAGCAGTTTAATTGTTCATGTGTGTGAAACTATACTTTATCGGAAATTAATGTATACTTTACGCGAGGTGGTGAGGAAAGGAGTGTTAGCAATTTACGCGGGTTGGTAGGGAAAGGAGAGTTGCAGTTTTGTTGTTCATGTGTGTGAGACTAATCAATATCGAATGTTACCGTGTACTTTACGCGGGGTAGGGGTGGGGGGAGGGGGTGCTGAACATTCTTAGTTAACTCTTAGCAAGTCAACAAGTCAAAAACTGATCATTATGGAAAGATATTCAAGCTGGGGATTCATACCAAGTCGAGTAGTCAATACTGGATGCCGGTTGAGTGAGGGAAAGGAAATTTTGGAATTAATTGTTGAGTAAGATTGTCAATCATATTGTCAGTCAATAGTAGTACTGATTCGGACATAGGCATTTCAGTTTGAATCTTGGTTTAGAAGATTCAACCATAGAGTAATTGAAATGGTCATGCTGTGTTTATCATTCAAATTTTTTTTTTTTTGACACTGTTTATCATTCAATGATTAGATAAAGGGAAGTGTTTTTTGGTTGGTTTTTTTGAGGGTGTAAACACATCAAGGGTGGGTCTGAATAAGTGATATACAAGCGAGCGCTTTATTTTACGCCATATGCTCAGTTCTTTTGCTGAACTCTAATGATGGCACACGAACCAAAATCAGGAACACTTCTTGCTCAGGTTGGCATGACGGAGTACTTAATTACTTTCATCTTGAGTCTCTGATCTTTGACTTGTATATTATATTTGCTTTCAGTTAGATGATTAGCATTAAGCAGAACAAGTATTGCTGAAATTTCTCCTTTATATAAATCTGTAGTTGATTATTGTGATGATAAGTAAAGTCTTGAAGTTTATCCTGATAGGTATATCATTTTCTCTTTCTTGCCGGATATTGTGAAGAATTTCTTAAGAAATGCTAGGGAATTTATGTATGTTGAATGGTAAGAATGAGTAAGGAAAAATGATCTTAATTTATAACTATCAGAATAATTCTCTTCTTGCAGGTTGATACAACAGCATGCTTGTGTAGAGTTGATGCTGGTTTAAAATCTGTAGCTGGAGCAAAGAAATATGTCCCTGGGACAAGGTTGTGTCTTCAACCTGACATCAAGCCTTCCATTCATCCTACACGGCAGAAGCCTTCACGTGGTGACAGAAGTCGCAGTCAGTCTCCTCTCCTTCCAGGTCTCCCTGATGATCTGGCCATTGCTTGCTTAATTAGGGTTCCAAGAGTAGAGCACCGAAACCTCCGATTAGTCAGCAAAAGATGGTACCGTCTTCTTGCTGGCAACTTCTTTTATTCATTAAGGAAGAGTCTAGGAATTGCAGAAGAATGGGTATATGTCATTAAGAGAGATCGAGATGGTAAAATATCATGGCATGCATTTGACCCTGCCTACCAACTCTGGCAACCCCTTCCACCTGTTCCCAAAGAGTTCTCTGAAGCTTTAGGATTTGGATGCGCAGTTCTTAGTGGCTGTCATTTATACCTCTTTGGAGGCAGGCACCCCCTTAAGGGCTCAATGAGACGTGTTGTATTTTATAGTGCCAGAACAAATAAATGGCATCGGGCTCCAGATATGTTACGCCGTAGACATTTCTTTGGTGCATGTGTCATTAACAACTGTCTGTATGTAGCAGGTGGGGAGAATGAGGGTATACACCGTTCCTTGAGATCAGCTGAAGTTTATGACCCTAACAAGAATAGGTGGTCCATAATCTCTGATATGAGTACAGCAATGGTGCCTTTCATCGGAGTTGTTTATGAAGGAAAGTGGTTCTTAAAAGGGCTTGGGTCACATCGTCAGGTTTTAAGTGAAGTATATCACCCAGAATCTAACAGCTGGTATCCAATTTATGATGGAATGGTTGCAGGTTGGAGGAATCCCAGTGCCTCTTTGAACGGGAAGCTCTATGCCTTGGACTGCAAAGATGGATGTAAACTTAAGGTATATGATGAGGCGAGTGATTCCTGGAGTAAACATATCGATAGCAGAGTTCATCTGGGAAACTCCAAGGGTTTGGAGGCAGCAGCCCTTGTTCCTCTTAATGGGAAGTTAAGTATTGTACGCAATAACATGAGCATTTCTTTGGTAGATGTCTCAAGATCTGAGCATGCAGGAAGTGCAGCAACTACTGATGATCTGTGGGAAACAATCACAGGGAAAGGTCAGTTCAAGACTATGATGTCGAATATTTGGTCAAGTATTGCAGGTAGGAAACGCCTAAAAAGCCATATTGTCCATTGTCAGGTTCTTCAAGCTTGAAACTAGGGTATACAACAAAGAATCGGAAATAGGAATTTTGTGCTGTGTTTATGGCGTCTCTTGATGTAGCAACCTTTAGGCACATGATGTGCCTAAATTTTGCTATATTAGAGCGAGTAATGTACAAGCCTATTAGCGTTGTGTTTTTATATTATATTGTAGCTCATGCACCAAATAGATCTTCTATCTATTGCACATAGTTTATATAGTGAATCATGCTCTTCATGGTTTATGCCTTGTAGAAGTTATTATGAAAGTTATTGATCACAAGTTCACAAACTTAACATTTTCATGCAAATGAATTGGTGCATTTACAATTGAATGATCTTGATTAGCATTAAAATTTTGAAATAAGGTGAAATAAACATAGCTTAAATAATCCAATATGAAAATAGTTTAATCAAATGCTGGAGAGATGACTTTCAACTATTAGTCTATTATACTTGAACTTGACTAATTTGTAAGATCATGTCATATCGTGTATAAGGTAACTTTCTAATATTCAATATTGGATGGACCATTATCTTCAAAACAAACTTCCAATTAGTAATTGCAACTATTGAATTGACGTATATAGATGAATAATTACGATAATCACCGTACTGCATCAGGCTAGAAAGGAACAACAGCATCCCAGGATTACAACTTTATGAAAGATTTCGTAAACAAAATAGCTGCTGTAGTTTGTTACTGAAACACCCTCAAATTTCTGCTTGCAAGTAGTCTGTCAGAAGATTCAACCTTGAATGCTTAAAATATAAGGATGTTTGAACCACATCTTCAACTCGTTAATGCTGACATTTTATGTAAATAGTTAAATACTAGCAGTGGTTAGCCACAAAAATCAATCTAGTAAACTGATTTGCTGCAACATACTCTAAAGTATAGATTTTCGGGAATCAATTCCAGAAAGATCCTCAGTTTCTGGGCATCTTACCGAAAGTGGTGCTAAGATTATAGAAACTAGACTCCAGGCACCAGGAGCATTTCAAGGGGGAGAAATGAATCAGCCTTATTTATTTATTATGACAAACCAATGTTACAACAAAACCAAAGACACATACATTTATTCATCTCTGTATATATTGTGCTACAACATAGTACAAGACCGAAGCATATAACCCCATATACCCTCTAGGTGCTTGAAAAGTACCTTCAGCACTTCGTTACCTGGCTAGAAAGAACATCTTCAAACAGGGTGAGAGATGCAGGAGGGGGGAAATAGAGAAAAGACGACTTTGGAAAAGAATAGCCAAAAAACACATTAACAGCTGAGATCTGTTGCTGCACTACATTAATATTGAGTGACCTGCAAACGGAACTCTTAGGAACTTCTCCCTGAAGCACACATTGAGCTGACCATACCAACTCAGAACATAAAAAAAAATACAGCACCTGCATTCTAGGACTGAGACTTGCTGAGGTAAGATTTTGCTGAAGAGAAGACATCTTCTTTCTGCTTTTTGTATTCGTTGTACCGCAGGAAGAAGTAACTGAGATAGTCAAAGTCGATAGGAGACATCTTTGCCTGTTCATTAATTAACAAGAAGAATTAATAGAAGATATAAAGTTCCAATGATTTCTTCTATTAGGTGCCTATACATTAAAATACCTGAATTAGAGCCCATAATGCCCAACACAAATGCGAAGCTAACATGAAAGCATTTGCCTCAACATAAAGTGCTTCTAGATCACAGTCAGGTACCTATTGCAATAAAAGAACCATATAAAAATGTTAATCATGTTCGAATTGTAGTTCTTTCCGTAGAAAGATCAGGATTGAATAACATTTAACTAGGAAATTCTCCTTCAAAAAAACAAAGAAACGGAAATGGTTTCAAAAAAAAAAAAAGAACACACACAAAGAAACAGGAATGGTGGGTGATACTGGATCAATGAAATGCTCTCTGTTTCCTTTAGTTCTTCCCTGTTACTATAGCAACTAAAGCCAACGAAATGAGGAAGTACATGGAAAATGAGTCACTTTTTCTTTTTTTTTTTTTTTGGTAGGACCATGAAAGTTGTTTAGAGATGTGGGTATTATTCAAAAATATAATAAGTGGAACCATGTAATGGAGTAAAAGAGGGTAAAAGAAATATTGTTTCATGCCATAAAAAGACAAAGTGAAATATGAAAGAATTCAAAGGGGGGATTTATATGGGTACAGGCAATAACTCAAAGGAACGAAAAGAGTAGATAAATTTATGTCCGAAACAAAGGACGTTATTTATTTGTGGGTTTGTTCTGAAAATTGTGGCGCAGCATGTTCAGCATATCTTTCAATAAATAGGTTTCACAAAAGCCATCTGATAATTTCAATACCATTTCAGTAGTTTAATACTTTAATCAGAGAACCTATACTCCTAACAAAGAGAACATGGGAGCACTACTGTTCAAGATCCTCAAGAATTTTCCTTTCCTGACATTAAAGCCCTAAGCACTTCCCACAACCACAATGAAAAAGCCTGTTTTTAAAACAAATGTCTGTTTCCTGTGCTGCAACGAGACAGGACAGATAAAATTTCAGACCTACTAAGCAGACCACATAGAACATTGGACTGAAAAAATGACTCCTAGTGAAGCAACATGGGATGCCTAAAATAATGATTATCTCCATTATTAGTTTCTAGTCTGGTCCTTCATACTACACGCAGCAGAAAATCTTCTTTTGAGGTCTTTTGGAAGATGGAGGCTGAATTTCACTAATATCACTAAAGTTGAAAAAAAAGCATCATTATTTACCTTGTCTACATGATGTACTCCATATGATAGATATCTTCATCTTCTAAATTTCAAGTCAAGTGGTACAGTATGCATACAAAATATTTCACATAACTCCCAAAAGGTCAAAATCCTTGCAATCATGAAGGCTACCCCTATGCGTGCTCAAAAAGAGCAATATATAAGTAAAGATGTAAAAATGAGGGTAATACTGTTATTGCATTAGGACATGGACAAAGATGAGGAGAAGTGCACACAGGACATCATATAGCGCACATATGATTTTATGACAACCTATAAACCCTTTTTTTTTGGAGGGGAGGAGATTAGGCTAAAGTGACATAATCATCCATGGGCAGTGCAAATGCCAAAAATTCCACCAAAAACAGGACAAACAGCAAAAATACCAATTATCATGGAGGAGATGATCAAGATGTGTGGAAGCACAAAACATCTTAGGATAATGGCACCTTGCCATCTGTACTTACCTCTTCTGGTGCATTAGGACACAAGTAGTGCCTGAAGAAATGGTACTGCTCATCCTTGCTAGGGTATCTACAAGAACACAAAATTCCAATATTAGCTGTACACACAGAAAGGCATCAAAATGATAGTCTACTACATAACTTAATGCTAGTTTACAAAAATAGATATGTTACGTACAGGGTATAATCGCAGTCATAGCCTGCATATTCATTGAAATGATTTCCAATATCAAAACCTCTGTAGTTATATGAGCCATACTCAAAGTCTATTATGTACAGCTTCCCTGTCAATCAGTAATAAAAATATTACAACAAAAACAAGTAAATAGGGAGCAATTAATATAATATAATTTGGGCAATTTTATTCGATACAGAGCATATTACTAAAGTACCTTCCTCTTCGTTCAACATTAAGTTCCCAGAAAGCAGGTCATTATGAGAAAATACCACCGGAGCATCAAGACAGTCTGTTAGTGCCTGACATAAAGTTAGAAAGTATTACTAGCAAAATTTTGCACATTCAAAGAAGACGAATAAATAACGAAATAGGTTATATCCTAAGATTCGTAAAGAATCCTCAAAAAAGGCAGAATACATTGTAAACTAGCCCATAATTTTAAAACCCAACTGGAAAATGTATGTGAAAACAAATTTAGTCACATCTTTAAAGGAAGCTAGCCAGCAACACGCAATCCCAAAGTCAGTCAATTGAAAGAGGGACCCCCTTGGCATGTTTAGCTTTCTATAACTACACCTTTTCAAGCAGCCAAGAATGTAATTAAGCCGAATGATATATAGGAGATAAAAAAGGAAGAAGAAGTGAATAGGGTTTAAATTTTGTTCTAATTTAGCTTCATTTGTATCTACTAAATCAGATACTTAAGGCTATGTTTTGACAGCACAGAACTTTAAGTTTCATAGAACTGCATAAATGCTTTTGTTTAAAACAGGAAGGCCTATAAACCTCAGTGAGAACAAGATTAAACACCTAGAGCTAGTAAAGATTGTCAGAGAAAAGTGGGGAGCCACTGACCAATTCCATGAATAATATAGAGAAACAAGCATATCTGCTACTGGGCTGCCAAAATTTTTATGAAGGTACTTATTTTATGGGCTTCACCCATTCAACCAGGAGAGAAAATTAGAGGATGTTGAAAAAAAAAAGGTTTTGGTAAATTTGGCAATATCTGTAAGATCATATGTGCACAAAGTTGTTCAAAAAAAGTAGTGTACCATTAGTGATTAATCCAAATTATCGGATGCACAAAATAAAAGCAAAAACTCCATAAAGGCCTTGAGCTGAGGGAAGGAACATATCCCATTTCCTAATTATGATACAGTGTTGAGACTGTCAACCTTCACAATGATGAACAGCATTTTGATAGGCATGTTGCACTTCAAGAACATCTTATTACATCTAAATCTTTTTCACTTCAGCAACTCAAAAGTAGGTTAATAGACACCTATATCCTAAGAATGAAGCAGATAATCTGCAAAATAATATACATGGATGACCATATACTGTGCAAAATTTTAGGAGCATATATTGTTCTGTATGAAATTCAGTGTTGTAAAAAAGTTTCAAGTTAATGAATGGTACACAGAGAGATTAGGTTACCTTAAGCTCATTAATCTCATTCTGAACTTCTTCAAATGAGATGGTTTGATATTTCTCCTGCTTCTCATTGTCATCAAATTTGAGTTTAGATGCTGCAACAAACGGCTGAAGATTAGACATGGGGCTTAAAAGCTAACTTCACCAAAAAAAAAAAAAAAAAAAAAGGTCCATTATGAAATCTATACACTAGTAATTCAGCTTCAAACAAGGGACTTTAAAACCTCTCTTTCACTTTCTAATGTGTGTTGAGAGAGAGATGTGGGGGGGGGGGATTCAGGGAATAAACAGAGCAGTTCAAACTTCAGGTGCAGAGAAAGTTACTTATACAAAATGAAAGGAAAAGAGGAGCAAGAAAAGCATATGTCCAAATGATTCTCTGCAAATCATCCAAGAACTTTTGGGGAATATGACATGAACCCTTCAAACCCCACATATAGTCAGTTTAACATAGTCATATTCAAAAGTGGAGTAAATGAAAGCAATTTAGATGTGGATTAGCACAAAGATTAAGTGCCAACGAATTATATAGAGAACCAAGACGTCTAATGAAATAAGTGGCCGGGTTATCTAAATGAGTAATTGGGAAATTAAAACGACATAGGAAAAAACTGCTCCGTTCGTAATCTTTTTGCAAATTGGAGTACCAGCAGACAAGCCGGGATACCAGCTAATCAAGTATAAAACAAGTTTTAGTAGTGAACCAGTCAAGAACAAACCTTTCTCAAAGAACTTCGACAAGTCAATCCACAGCTGGGAGTCTTTAGAACCAGGGATTTCCACTTCATGAAATTTCCTAAGCTCTCTAGCTATCATAGCTGCCAGCTTTGGATCCCTCATGTCTGCCCAATATTTGAACAAGAAAAAAAAAAAGGAAGAGAGAAAAATTAGAAAAAAGTTAGGAACTACACAAGCATAAAGATTATGCATTTCCAGTCTCCCCATCCATACCCAAGGGAAGGAGCAATAGCCAATACAGATACACCACTGCCTGTTTTCAGAAAGACCCACCAAAACCCAGAATCTCTACAATAAACTTGGTATGGTACCCAGATAGAGACAAGACCTAACATTCAGAACCACAATCTACCATTTGTTTCCTACAAAAGTACAAAGAACTCTTAAGGAAAAATACACCCAGCAACATGTTAGGATTTGAAGCAGAAGAGCATATATTCAACAAAGTACAAACCTATGTCACCATCACATTTCTTTCCCTGTTCTTCAACAAGCTAGTAATCTTTGTAGACAGGATGTCAGAAAAATCAGTAAGCTATGTTTGAGGGCCTTTCTAAGCTTTCAAGCCACTTATGTTCTAAGATGTTGGGGTGCAAAAAACTATAATTGTAGAGAGCCCCAAAAACTGGATCATACAGATGAAGCAATAGCATTAAAGAGAATTAGGGAGTCTATACATACCTGGTGGAGTAAGTGTCCTTGCATTGATGAAAGATTGAACCATGCCATTCTCAAAAAGCGCAAGCAATTTGGCCCCAAATCCTGCAGCTGAGAGGTATCTAATAGACTATAACCAATATGCATTAATGAATCAATTATCGAACATGCAATGCGACACAGCAAAAAGAACTTAAGATAAAGTAACCATATCAGCACAAAATAGCTATTCTAGAGAAGAAGAGATGTAAGATAATGCATGAAAGAAAATTGTATCAGCTCAAAAATAACTCAAAATTCCCACCGAAAAATAAATAAATCAATAACTCAAAATAGATGTTGCACTCAAGTCAAACTGTCCCTAAAATTCTTTTCAAAACTGGACGAAAACTATGCATTTTACAACCCATAAAATTCCATGTTTTTTGCCATGAAAACCAAGATAATACTTCCCAAAAAGAATACATGACCTGCAGAAAATGTTGATCCTTCAGTGCACAGAAAAGACATGAAGGACACAGTTCTAAAGAGAGGGTTATAATACACCTATGATACCCATAATCCAAGTAGTGAAACCTGCCTTTAAAAGCACCTTATAACACTGAAAAGTGTGAAATTCTTCCCAAAAATCACTTAGAAAATATTTATCTGCCAACTGTTAACCCATGTTTATTTACGGCTACCTTCACCCAACTGTGAACCCATGTTTATTTAAAGCTACCTTCACCCAACTGTGAACCCATGTTTATTTAAAGCTACCGTCACCCAAGTAATAGATTCATCTAACATCATGCTTCACAATACACAAATAATCCATCAGGAAAGACATTTATGTAAAAAAAAAATGTGAATTCAGATAAGACAGCTTATTCTCTCTGCACTCTGCGGTTCATATTTTCATGTTTTGCATCACTATAAGTGATCTGCTCAACAATCAAAGCTTTACTAAAATTAAATTTCACTAAAAGCAATAAGGGAAAATAGTACAAGACCTACCAGTAGTTCCCTCTCCCGATTGACAACATAGTCGGTGTTTGGCCCATACAACCTAACCGTAATGGACACCTCATTGCCGTCCTCCTCCTTGACCGTAACCTTCAGCACTAAAACAAATGTCAGACAAAAGGATATTTTTCACTACATCAACCCAAAATTTACTCCAACAAATGAGCCAATCTAGTGTGATACCCCCCTTTTATAACCTTGTTCCAAACTCCTTATAATTAAAGATATGCCACAATATGACTAAATTAAACCCTCTATAATAGTTGTGTCATTTTCAAATCGTCATATTCTCCCATCCATAATATAATTATCGATATCTTTAGAGATTCAATCAAAAGTCATTTCTATTTCACACCTTTTTCTTGTTTTCCAAATTAATAAGCTTCTTTCCACATAACATGTAGCCTATGTCATTACCAAAGGTGAAACTCCAAGTGTTGCAATAATAAAGTCCAATATTAGCAGTATATTCTAATTCAGCAGCTAAAAAGTAAGTACTAAAATAAGATAAGTTCTGTCACTTACAAAGATTGGTGATGCCTCCAGCAACAGTATCTACTGCAAAGCATGAATCATCCAAATTCGACCATTTCTCAAATATATCCTTACACAATTCTCTGAATCAAATCAAATTAATTCAAATCAAACCACAATTTATCAGTCAAATCAAATCAAACTCATACTTAATCAGTCATACATCAAATTAAATTTCATCTTCCAGATTCCAGAAATCACATCACATTATTCAGAAGTATGCAGCAACTAAAGAAATTTAAAGATTTCTGAATCGTTAAAACCCTAATTTTACAAGTAAAAAAACGAAATTAAAAGAAGAGGAAGAAGAGTTACATGACGCGAGGTTTCATGGCGGGAAGAGGAAGAGAAGTATCAACGGAGAGAGAAGAAGAGAGAACATCAGAGGTTCCATTAACTGGAGCTTGAGAAGCTACTTCCATGCCGTCGGAGATAGTCGCAGCTCCCATGTGAAGGGATTCCAAAGGTTTAGGAGAGAGAAAATAGAGAAGATTTAACAATGGCGGAAAATTTGTTAAGGGCGTGTTTGGATTACCGGGAAATAATTGTATATAAAGTATGAAGATTTTTAATGTGGGCCTTGTTTTTATTTGGAATGCCAAACGTGTCCTCTGAATGGAAATTGATATTGACTTATTTTGTTTTCTTGTATTATGAAGTACATGAAATTAAGATTTATAGGTTTTTGTTGTGTAATTGAGAGGAAAAATATGTGATTTTGGTTGGTTGGTTTAGGATTTATGGCTTGTAATGAAAAAGAGCCCTTTTAAAAAGAAATATAAATGGTGACAATTTGTAATGTAAAAGACGTATGGAAAGTTTTTGTTGCTATTTTAGCACTATTGTGAATTGTGATTTATAATTGGTTGGGTTGTTGATTTGTTATTTGAGTTTTGAGATTGTTCATAATTAATTAGAGTCAAAATATATTGCTTTAAAGATATGAGATGATTAATATTTTTTTTTTTTGGGTGCAAAGACTATCAATATTATTGGAATATATGTGTATTATATTTTCCCATTCTCACCTCAGATGCTTTAGGATCGCCCCTTGTGAGGATGGGTCCTAATTCTTTCCTTTTTCTTACCTTACAAAATAAATAAATAAATAAGTAACTTATAACATAGTAGTACTACTCCCTTCGTCTCAAAAAGATTATTGAATATACTCGAAAAAAGTTGCACCATGCCTTGACTGATAATTCCCGTTTACATTTTCACTTCACTTGCTCTTCTCTCTCTTCTCCAGTTCTTAAATGCTCACTCATATGCACAAAATTGTACCGTACTTGCTTAGTTGCTTGAGTGCTTCTTAAATAAGTGAAGCGAAAATGTTAGATAATTTTTTAAAAATGGATGGAGTAGTACTTTAATTTATTCACAGCAAGACGAAATACTCCGGTAGTATTTGGCCAATGTAAAGGCTGAAAGTGATATATATGTCAACATTTGTTCATTATTCATATTTTCTTCTTGTTAATTTATTATCCATTGAATAATGAACCTGCTTATTTATCTTGCCCACTTAGAATCAACTTACTCCATATTAATTAGTTGCTTGTACAAGTATGAAATAATAGACCACCTTGTCTCTGACGTAATTAAGCTTCTGGGTCACCCTATATCTTGTGTAATACTACAAACTTCATCATATTCAAAGGTTATTTAATAAAATTAATGTAAACATCAATTTTTCTATGGAGTATTTAAAATACGTGGATGACACAAGACTTTTTCTTTTTTTTTTTAAAAAAAAAAAATACGTGGATAACACATGACTTTGGATTACTTCAAAGCTTTCTAAAACGAGCTACATTATTCCTCATGCACAAAAATGCACGAGAAATTCAAATAGAACATAGAAGAACATTGAGAATTAAGATTAGTAATAAGGACATGCATCTTCCTTTACAAACCCACTTATACAAATGCAAAAATATAAGATTACAATAATTCATTGTAATTACCCCATACACTACCGTTAATCATTTTATTTTACAAGAATGAATAAAGTAAGACACAATTTCTGAGGGATAGCTCAAGTGGTTAGAGTTTTCCTCCCGCTTTTATGAGCTCTTAGGATCAACTCAAAAAAAAAAAAAAAAAGACATATTTTCTTTATTTTAAGATAAAAATGTCTACAAAATTTTGACTAATAATATCATTAATTATCAATAAGTATAAATTATAAAAATTTGATGTTTGGAAACTTTATATTGAGACATACAGTTCTAATAAATATTTACAATGACTTCTTTTAATCTCATATATTAAATATATATGGAGGTCAATGTATCGATAGAGCATAAGTCAAGGTAAGACATTTTATCGAAAAAAAAAGAGTAGATAAATGAGCCGATATCCATTGATCCACATACGACATACCATAATCACATTTATGCCCTTAAATTCTTGACGTGTAAACATGTGTAGTGAGCTAGTAATCCATAGTCCAAGTTAATTAAGTTTAATCAAACAAAGCCCTAAATTCAAGAATGTACAAATAGATACGGATTGTACAACAAATTCAAGTCGTAACTAAATTAGCCAACATCCACTCGATCTGGGCACCATTACCATCTAATCATCTATAAGTTCTAATGTTCTATACCTCTATAAAATGTCCAAAAGAATAATAATAATAAAAAAAAAATTAAAATAAAATAAATAAATAAATAAATAAGTGTAATTGTGAAATTTGTGACTTGTGTAGTAGAGTTGTAGACTATTAGTCCAAGTTAAATTCCAAGACCACCAACAAAGCCCAAAATTCAGGTGTGTGTACAAATACAGCCAATTCACAAAACTAATTCTCAGACAATTATTTTTGGCATTTTCGTATTTTTGTGCTCTGCTTCTCACTAAACCCACAACAATGGCGTCTCTTCCAATGGAGTTAATCACCTCCATTCTTACCCGATTACCTGCAAAATCACTAGCTCGCTTCAAATGCGTTTCTAAAGATTGGAATTCCCTACTCAAAACCTCCCATTTCCTCAAACTTTACCTCGCTCAATCTCTCTCCTCCAACAATCGTCTCCTTATTCTCAACTATGGCAGTCACTTGGAAACGACGCCATTAAAGCTGAACTCCGAGTTCGACCCTTCAGCTAATGCTACTACTTACTCCAGGTTTGATCTACCCACTTCATTTTCTGGTTACGAGTTTTCGATTTCTGGGTCTTGTAATGGATTAGTAGCTTTGAGTTGTAGAAATGTTGATAATCCTCAATTGTTTGAGATTATGTTATGGAACCCATCTACTAATACCCATATCATACTTCCTCATCCCCCTCATAATGAAGAACTGGCTCCGGATTTTATCAATATCAATTTTGGTTTTGGGTATGCTTTTGATAGAGATGATTATAGGATTGTGACTATTGCTGATTATTTCCATCCTGATGATTCTGTTTGTGAGGATGGTTGCGATTGTGGTGGTGATGTTGGTGGTGGTAGTGGTGATGATGGTGGTATAGATAACGGTGGTGGTGATAATGGTGGTGGTAGTGGTGGTGATGATGGTGGTATCGATAGCGGTGGTGGTGGTAATGGTGGTGGTAGTGGTAGTGGTGGTGATGATGGTAGTATCAATAGCGGTGGTGGTGATATTGGTGGTGGTGGTGGTGGTGGCGGCGGTAATGATGGTGATGGGAGTGGTCATAGGTGCAAGTTTGGTTATATATTCAGGGAAGTTAGGATTTATAGCTTGAGAGCGAATCAATGGTATATACATCATATTTTAGGTTGTATATATGATAAGATGATGTGGGATAGCCCTGGTGCAGTGATTAACAACAATGTAGTTCATTGGATGTTCTGGAACTGTCTTGAGAGAAAGCCTCAGGTCAGAGGGTTTAATCTCTCGTCCTTAGAATGGACTGATTATTTGGCATTGCCTGATCTCACAGGATCAGGGAAAAAGGGTTATAGCTCTGATGATGATTCGCGGTCTAGTTATGGCTATATACCTGATGACTTCGTTGTAATAGGGGTTGTAGACGAATGCTTATGCTTAGTGACTCGAATTTGCCCTGAGTTCGATAATGTCTATGTTTGGCTCATGAAAGAGTATGGTGTTGAAGAGTCTTGGACTAAATTGTTTAATATCACCGAGGCCAGCATTGTCGGACCTTTGTTGAGTGCTCCACTTGCTTGTTCTGAAGGAGGAGATGCAGTTCTGCTGAGAAGAGAAAATGAGGGTGACCTTTGCTGCTATAATCTGAGGGAAAAAACTATCAAAGCTGCTCCTACTATTCCCAGCAGCCTTAAGCTTCATGATTTCAGCCTTTGTGTTGAAAGCTTCGTTCCTATTGCAATGAGGATAGCAATGAACATTCTTCAGCAAATGAGGCAAAAGAGTGAGTGATATCTTCTCGTTTCATAGGGTGCTTATCTAGTGGAGTAGTAGTTTGTTAATTTGGAGGATATCATGTTTCTGTCATAGCTAGCTGAGTTGCTTCTGAGATTAGATGGATCCTGATGCATAAGATCTTGTTTGGTTGCCTCTTTTTTTTATCTTTTATGCTTTCTTTTGTTCTGAATCTTCATTATATAGTTTTCTGTAGTTTGGTTGTGAACTTGTGATGTGTAGTAGACGAGTAATACTCCTAAATCTTCACTAAAGATTGAGGAGCTTCTCTCTTGGAATGAAAAAAAAAAAGTTTTGATCGTTTTACATACCTCAGTGTGAATAATGATTCTTACATATGTTTGCTGTCAACTTATGCATCTTACCTTTGTTCCTTATGGTACGAGTCCAGCTACAGATCTACTCTCGTGTTCACCATGAAACAGGGCAAGTTTTTCTTGGTACGAGCTATATACTCTCAATATGAATATATGATATAGATACAACACTGTCACATTCATAGTTAGTATTTCATGTTAAGTTTGGCTCCATATCGCACAAATTGTGTTCTGTGAAAATTTAGAAGAAGCAGGACATATAAGGAGCTATTAGATACCTCTCTCCTTAGTTAATCCTGTGTCTTACTTATATTTATATATGTTGAGGCTGCCTTCCAAAGTTTTCATACTGTCCTAACTGAAACTGTAACGTAGCTTCATATTATATAGTCTGACTTATAGCTGAATCTGCAATTTCAAGTCATATCATTAACTATTTTATGGCTATCTTGCTTTTTATAGACCTGTGGCCTGTGGGTAGATTCAGAAGAGTTTCCATATGCATAAGGAAGCCTTATACGTAGTATATGTTTGCGGTATAGATCTTTCTTTTCAGTATAATGTGGCTCTGTATGTGCTTAGAGAGTTAGAGCCTTGTATTAAATCCTGTATTAGGTGCATGACGGTTATAAGGTAGGTTCCCTGGTGCCTGCTAGTGGTTACCATGGCCGTCTTGCTGGGTTGAAAACCACTTTAGGTGTTCCTTTATTCCTATATCTTGTGAACATAATACAAATAAGCTGAAAGAAGAGGGGGAAGAAAATGTGTTACTCCGTACTAGATAATCATAAAATTAGATTGAATTGAATGCCTACAGATTCCCCTGTATCGTTTCCTCTGAAATTTAATCATAAATTTTTTTTTTCCCCCTCAAAATCAATCTTATGTTTATCATTATTTATCCATTATTAAAGTAGCCAAGCTCAGTTATGCTCCAACTACATCTGTTTTCAATTTTATCTTTGTGATTAAGGTAAGCTAATCGCAAACCTCGAGTGGCTTAATCAAAGCTTGACAATAGTATAGACAAACATGAACCAGCAAAAAATAAATGAATCAAGTTTACAAGCTTAAGCAAATAAATAAATAAATAGAAAGCAATATTAAGAATTTCTTACTTATATTTCCCTACATCTGCCATTATAGCTAGCTTGCTTACCACCGGGAACGCTAACAAGGGTTTTGTTAGCGAAGTATGCAAATGATTTACTCACAAGCGGATTGTCAGAATAACCAGTGACTCCATTGATGTCAGTTATCTTTGTTGTTTTATATCTAATGTTATATGAGACGAGGTTACTATTGTACAAGTCCCACAGTAACATCTCCTCTCTCGATCCTTTGGAATAACCAAGTGGTGTAAAGTCTTCGAATTTGAAATCACTAAGCAACTTCATCCATGACTCTTTCACTCCATACTCTTTCATGACCCATAGTTCAGTCTCTCTTATATCAAATTCGGAGAGTAAATACAAGCAACCATCGAAAACTCCAACCTTGGGCAGGCATCGATAGATATCAGGCTTGATGGAGTCAGGTACCTGTAGTACGCTCCATTGTTCAGTACGAATATCAAAACAACCAATCCTGGTGATGTTTTCAGAAGAGAAAATCAGGTGTAATAGATGGTTGTCAATAACAACAGCCTGTTCAAAAGACATAGTTATACCTCTTAGTATAATTCCGGTGTATCTCCAAGAATTGGCATTCAAGCTGTAAACATATATTTCCCAGTACCAGTAACCTGTATCGAAAACAGGTTTGAACGTGACAAGCTTGTAATCATCTTTTACATCGTCGTACCCAAATCCAGATATCATTATCGATTCCCGGCCTCGGCCAGTTGGACCGGATATTTCATTGTAACTTCCAGTAAATGGATTGAACACTACATAAACTGATGTCTTGATGTTTGCAAAACAATGTAAGCCGTTACAGCATCCTACCCAACTGTCGTTATCGCCGATGATTATACCGTTAGATATTTCGACATAACAAGGGAGTTTGACGGTAGAATAGTTAGAAGATGCCAAGTCCAATGCGTAGAGACCTTGTTTGCCATAGACTTGAATGAAGATATGGTTCGATTTGAGTGAATGACGGAGATGAAGGGTTATGAATTTGTGACTTGAGATTCGGGTTTTGAAAGATTTTGAAACACTCTTAAATCGACAAAGGGATTTAATTGGTAATCTAATCAGTATTTCTGATTCTAATATGTCTATGGGAATGTTTGCCATTGATCAATTGGATTTCTGCTAAGGAATTGATGATGTGATTAGGGTTAATATTTTTTTTTTTTTTTTTATTAATCACAGCCCGAAGGCAAGGGTTTATATCTTTTAGTTAAAGTAAAAGGGTTTCTTCTTATTATTATTTTTTTGTTGCTGGAAGAAAGGAAAGTTTCCATTTTTTTTAAAAAATATCCCATTTATATTGTTTCAAAAAATTTATCAATGCTTGCTTCAAAAAATAAAAAAATAAAAAAAATTATCAATGCTAAGGTTCCTATGTGATATAAAATTGTTACTTGTATTATTATTATTATTATTATTATTATTATTATTATTATTATTATTATTATTATTATTATTATTTACTTATATAAAAAATATCGATTAAAAGAGTATTTTATATAAAAAAAAAATTATCAAAACTTGATGAAAAGAATAATTTAAAATTTTATCAAAGTTCCTTCAAAAAAATTAAAAAAAAAAATTATCAAAGTGAATATAAATTGAAAACAAAGTGTGTTAAAAGTAATTAAACTAAAATAACTAGTGTTGATACGAATATAATGATCAATCATGCTTCCGAAGTATCAAGTGCGAACTATGAAATCTATTAACTATTACTAAAACAGAAGATTGCTAATATCATCCTTTCCTCAAACTGAATACGTGTCGCTCTCTTATAAAAAAAATTTACCGCCTAATGCACTTATGATGTCATATATATTTTTAGTTTTTTTTAAGATTTTTTTTTTTTTTTGAAATAAGGAATTCGTTATTTCTAACATTTTTATTTCAATCTTTGATTGTATCATAAATATTTTTTTTTATTGGAAAAACAAATTGATATTGAGTTAAAACATTTTAGGTAAATACGACCTTTTTAAAAAAAAAAAAAAAAAAAAAGGTTTTATTGTTATTTATGTGTGTGTAAACTAAGGAATGTGCATTTGTGCAAGCTACCTAGCTATGAAATCATGTAATAATATGGATGTTTGTTATAAAAAATAAACTAATGTTGTCCTTAAATGTTACCATTATATTGTTTCGTAGTATTTCCAATGAGCTTCAATTTATTTAATTTTTTTTATATTACATCGCTTCAATTTATTTAAGTTACATGTTTTTAATGTGTATTTCGAACTCTTAGATATATAATTCCTATGCATATGGTTTGATTAGATCAGATTGACTTTCATTTTTATATTTTATTACTAAATAATTTGTTATGAAAGATATGTTTTTATGATCTAATTTATTAGTATGTACGGGAAAATAATTGAAACAATTTATCGCATCCTAATAATTTTTTCAATATGTGCATCGCACGGGTCTAATCTAGTATATTAGCTATATGCCTATATCCATATAATAATGCGTATACCATTAAAATAAAATGCGTAGTAATGTATTTCATGTTGGTACGGGTACCGGATACGATGATCAAACAATCAACCATACTTTCTGAGCGAGGTAGCATTACGGGACTACCAATTGGATATTGGTGTAGTGGTAATTGAGACTAAACTTGGTAGGAAGGACCCACATTCGATCTCCCACAGCAACAATTGGAAGGGGACTGGCCTGGAACTTAATCACCCAGAACATATCCTAAATCCAAATTAGCCCAAAGGGAGGGGAAAAAAAAACCATTACGGAACTACAGAATCTAGTCTGTTCTGATTGACTGAACTTATTAGATTTGAATTGAACTAAGGGGCCGTTTGGTTCGCACGGGGTAATCGGAATGAAATGAACAAAGGGAAAGAGAAGGAATGGAACGAAAATACCTAAAATTTGGGGTGTTGTTTGTTTTAAAAACAAAGGGAATAAGACCCACCTATCCCACCACCACACAACCACCACTAACATTCATTCTCTAACGTTCCAACCACCGAACCACCACCAAACCAGTCGCCGCACCTCCCTTACCCTTCGCCTCCCTTCTCCGGCCATCCCCGCCCCTCGCAAAACCTTCCACGGCCCCGAAAAAACCCTAATCGAAAAAACCCTAGATTGACGAGGGGTTTAGGAAGTGGCGGAGGAATGCTTTTGCGGGGAAGGGGACAGGCGGCGAGGCTCAGGGAAGGGTCGGCGATGGTGGTGGGAGGGCTGGGCGGCGGTTTTACGGGGATAGGGAGGGGTTTTGTGGGGGCTGTGGGATATTTTGCGGGGTAGGGGAGGGCGGCGAGGGTCGGGGGAGGGGCAGCGGTGGTCGGGGTAGTGTCGGCGGTGGTAAGGTGGGCTGGTTTCCGGTGGTGTTGGTAGGTGTGAAGGTGGTGATGTGGTGGTGTGAAGGTGGGTAGGGAATAGAATGGAAATACCTAGGGGGGTGGGGAATGGAGTTAGAGGGATTTGGGGGAATGAAGGGGGTAAAGGGAATGAAATAAAGTGCTTAACAAACAACAACAAAGGGAATCGGGGTGATTGATTCCCATTCCCTTTCCTGAATACCCCCAACCAAACGGCCCCTAAACTTATTAGAAGTCGTATGAGAATAGGCCCTATATTTAATCATTTATGATCCATCCGACCATATCCCACCACTCTATTTTGCAAAAAGGCCCAAATTACCCAATTTCCCTACATTTTAGGGGTTTTGCAATTTTGAGGGGTAGTTAAGCCGTGATACTCAAGGCAAACAAAACTAACCCATTTCAATCTCTCTTTATAAAAACACCTCCTTTTTCTCTCCATTTTCCACCATTTTTATTGATTTTTGCTCTGTTTTCTCGAAATCCACAACAGTGGCGTCCCTTCCAATGGAGTTAATCACCTCCATTCTTACCCGATTACCCACTAAATCACTACTTCGCTTCAAATGTGTTTCCAAAGCTTGGAATTCCATAATCAGCAGCACCCATTTTATCGGACTTCACCTCGCTCATTCTCTCTCCTCTGACCGTCGTCTTCTTATCCTCAACTATGGAACTCACCTGGAATCGACGCCATTGAAGTGGGGTTCTGAGCTTGATGCTAAAATCGATTTGACAAGGTTTGATTTACCCAGTTCTTTTTCTGGTTTTGAGGTTTCGATTTGTGGGTGTTGTAATGGATTAATTGCTTTGGTTTGTAGAAATGTTGATGATCCTCAATTGTTTAAGTTTATTTTATGGAACCCTTCTATGAATTCCCATTTTATACTGCCTTGTATTCCTGTTGTTGGTGATTTGTCTTCTGAGTTTATGGGTGTTAGTTTTGGTTTTGGGTATGATTGTGGAAATGATGATTATAAGATTGTTAGAATTGTTGATTATTTTCATCATAGGGATGATAGTAGAAGTGGTGGTGGCAGTGACAATGATGTCGATTTCGATGTCAATGGTGGTGGCAATGACCTTGTCGAAGATGAGGATGGTAGTGATGGTGATAATGAGGATGGCGGTGTCGATGTCGATGGTGAGAATGATGGTGATGGAAGTGATGGTGATAGCAGTGATGAATGTAGTGTTGGTTTCATATACAGGGAAGTTATGGTGTATAGTTTGAAAGAGAATTGTTGGAAAATGATTCATGTTGCATATTTTGGTGATGAGATGAAATGGTTTTGCTCTGGTGCAGTGATTAATAACTGTATTGTTCATTGGATTTTCTGGAAGTATAGGAAAAGAGAGCCTCGGCTTCGCGGGTTTGATCTGTCTTCCTTTAAGTGGACTAAATTGGCCTTGCCGGATTTCAGAGGAACTGAGAAAATAGACTGTCCTGAGGATGATGATGGTAATGATACATTGTCTAAGGCTGAGTTCGAGAGTAATGATATCGTTGCCTTAGGTGTTTTGGATGAATGTTTGTGTATAGTGACTAGAATTTGCCCTGAGTTTGACAATGCTTATGTTTGGGTTATGAAAGAGTATGGTGCGGAAGATTCTTGGACTAAATTGTTTAATGTCACTGAGGCTAGCTTAGTTGGTCCGTTGTTGAGTTCTCCACTAGCTTCTTCCAAAGGAGGAGATGAAGTTTTGTTGAGAAAAGCTGATGAGGATGGCCTTTGCTGGTACGATTTGAGGAGGAAAAGTGTAAAGGCTGAACAAAAGATTCCGAGAAGCCTTAAGCTTCGCGATGTTAAGCTTTGTATTGAAAGCCTTGTTCCTGTTCCGGGGGTGATTGATGGAATCATGGAAGTGATGAAGGATCTTAGGTGGGATAGTGGATGAGCAAATGGTTCAGTGTTAATCTTACAGTCTGGTGAATTTGGCAGGATAATTATGTTTTTGGTGTAATTACTTGAGTAGCTTCTTAGGTTAGATCTAATGCATTAGCCCTTGTTTGGTTATCACTGATTTTAATCAACTATGCTATCTCATGCTAATGAATCTTATACATTCAGTCATCTGTAGTTCGGTTCGGTACTCCTGGTTGTAAATTTTGTGATGCTATCATGCACAATTGCATATATGAAGCTTTACTTGAGAATACATTATCTTTGATTATGTTATCATGCATAATTGCATATATACATGAAGCTTTACTTTGGAATATAGTATCTTTGTATGTGTTATCATGCATAATTGCATATTTGAAACTTTACTTTGGATCTAAAAATCTATAACGATATTCAAGCCAACCACATATGAGCAAAATAGTAATGATGCAGATTGTCACAAACCTCAAAAAATAAGAAACTTTTTGATGGTGAAGCTACAAATAACAAATCAAAAACAAAACTAAAAACTTTCTTGTTGCTTGTTTTGATAAAGAATTAGCACACATTTGTTCATCAATATCATTTGTGAATGTACATTAGCATCCCTGCCCTTCTTCCTTGTTTTGCAAAGGCATCAGCGCGTCCACTTGCTTTATCGTCAAATCTTTTCCCTTGTCATCCATGAAGATTAGTTTCCCTTTGTTGCTGTTTGGGTAAAGCATTAGGGCAACCAACAACCCTTAGTGAACTTTCGACTAGCTATTCTAAATACCTCTTTCAAAGAAAAACGGAATCCCTGAATGAAAAATATACATCCGTGTTAGCTAAAAATTTTACATCTGGAGTTCAATAGATCAATACAACTTCATAAAATATGAAGAAAAAATCTTATAAATTATTATAGCAACAAGCCAACAAACATATGTTACATGAAAATAAATTTATATAATTGCACAGTCCTGATTAATTTAAATAAAAAAAAAAAAGCACCATTAATATAAAATACATATAATCTCAAGGTTTAGTTAAAGTAACAATCTCGTGTATCGCCTGAGTTACACACTAGTTTTATAATTGTAATCTTATAGAACATGTATATAATGTATCAAGTATTTTACTTAAGTACATCATGTACTCATGATAAGATACATTCCTTGCATAAATTTATTCCTAGCTAAATGTACCAAATTATTTAATCTGCTCTGTTTATGAAGACTTAATTAATCACTTTGTTAAAATTTTTGCAATGTACTAAAACATATCCTATGATTTTTCAAAAAATTACACAGATGATTGCTTATTTAATAACAACCAAAATATAATGATATATACAAGAGTAAAAATAAATTGTAGCAAATCGATCTCACTCTCTTTGCATATATCAATTAGGCTTAGAAGCATACCTTGTTGATTTGCAGTGGTCGACCACCAGGAATGTTAACAAGGCTTCCATTGCATAAATAAACTGAGGTTATAAGTCTAGGTAATTTAAACCCACGTATCATCTTTATCGATTTTACATTGTTATTTTTTAGATCAAACCAGATCAGACTAGATAAGCCATCATCCCAAATTGAAATCTCGTCCTTTGATTTATTGGTGTAACAAAGAAGCTTTAAACGCCAAGGACTATCATAGATGATATTTACTGGTAGTTCCAAACATTGATTTGATATTTCGAACAATTTCATCCATGATTCATTCACTCCGTACTCTTTCATCACCCATATATCCAATTTATTTTCACTTGGAATCTTAAAAATCACATACAAACACCCGTCTAAAACTCCTAATTGTGGTTTTAAACGCGATCCAATTACTAAAGAGTAAGGCCACACGATGTCTTCCGTCCATATCTCATTACAAATATCAAAACAAGCAATCTCCAATTGACTCGGGGTTGTCTCTATAATCCAGTGAAGTAAATGGTTGTCTATTACGCTAACCTCCTTACCTTGGTGATAAGGAAATGATACAATCGTACGACTATTCTTAGCTTGTCTCCAAGAATTCATCTTTAAACTATAAACCATAACATCCATTTTGTTTATATGATTTAAACTATCGTGTATAATTCTTACTACCTTATAATCATCATTAGCAGCATCAAACCCCAACCCAAAAGTATTTGAAGTCATCGGTGAGGCCAAATCCGCGACTTCAACATGCTTGTAAATCCCTGTCGATGGATTATATACTACGATATCTAAACAATTCGACGGCATCCTTACACTACAATGCAAGCCATTGCATGAGCCAACAAAAGAGAAGAAAGAATAATCCTTAAATGCTCTTATGGGAAGAGCTACTTTCTTCAGTTTAGTGTATGGACATGTTAAGCAGTCGTGTAAGTTCGAGGTGTAGAGACATAATTTACTCTCGAGGTTGAGGTTAATGGAAAAAATGAAGAGGTGATCAACGTCGTCTAAGGCATGACAGGGGTGATTCAGGTGAAAATAGATGAATTGGGGACTCGAAATTAAGGAGTTTAAATGTTTGGAAACACACTTAAATCGGCAAAGTGTTTTTACGGGTAATCTGTGGAGTATTTCGTTGATCAGTATATGATATCGATTGGTTCGACGTGTAGTAGTCATCCAAAACATCTGTTCTGCTTACCTAGAAGAAAATAAAAATTTAGAGTTTTGATGGAGAATATAGAAATATGGAAGAGTTTAGGTTAGAGGCGATGCATATTTGTTTTACAGTTTTGCTATCCACAATATTCTCTGCTTGTATAGTCACAAATTCAAGATTTAATTACTCTTGGGTTTGTATTATCAGTTTTTATCTTAAGTTGTAAAATAATCCAAACCCAAATAAGACTAATGAAGTAAAACTGTAATGGAGTACTTCATTAGTCTTATTTGGGTTTGGATTATTTTACAACTTAAGATAAAAACTGGTATAACAATCAAGTGTTTTTTTAATAGGAAATCAAGAATTTTAGTTAAGATTGGATTATTATTTGGAAAAATTGCCCAAAATAATCCCACCTTTGGAGCGTCCGCTAAAAATAATCCCACCTTTGGATTATTTTTAAATAATCCCACCTTTACCCCCTAATCTTTTTTAATGGTCTCATTTTACTTGGAACCGTTTGAGTAGGTAATTTTTTTAAAAAAGAATTAATTTACATGTGTCGCTATTTGATTGGTCAAAAATTTAAAAAAAAAATAAATAATAGTAAAAAAAGTTTAAAAAAAAAATAAAAAAACCACCACCACCACCTAAGCCACACCAATTCAGCCACCACCACCCAAACCCTTGAAACCATCATCCCACCCAGAAACTGACCGCCGCTGACCGGAATCCCACCCAGCCACCCAATCCCACACCGCTTGAAACATGTGTGTATACTTGATCGGAAAAAATTCACACCGCCCTAGCCCACTGATTATATACTTGATGGGAATTGATTGTAAAGTTCACACCTAGCCCACTAATTATATATAATTGAAACATTAGTGAATTCACATCAAAGATGCGGCTGGAATCGGGGGACGGGGTGATCGGTTACGAAGGAGAAGCAGCACAACAGCAGGAGTAGGTGTTGTGGGTGGCTAGTGGCGCGTTTGCGAAGAAGCAGCAACGCGCAGTAGATGTTCGGGCGGGTGCTGGGGTCGGGTTGGCCGGAAACTGGGAGGGGGAGGTAGGGGCAGTTGGAATCGGGAAGGGGAAATAAGTTGGTGGTCGGAATTGAGGAGGGGAAGGGATATGGTGGCCGGAATCTGGGTTTGGGGCCGGTGGCAAGGCTGCCAGAATCTGGGTTTGGGTTTTTATTTTATTTTTATTATTTTTAATTGAAAAAAAATAATTTTATTTTATTTTTTTGACCAATCATAAGCTGACACGTGTCTAGTAACTTGTAATAACAAGTTATATGACCGGTTGAGACCATTTAAAGCGGAAGAGGTGTAAAGGTGGAATTATTTAAAAATAACCAAAAAGTGGGATTATTTTTAACGGACGCCCCAAAGGTCGGATTATTAAGGACAATTTTTCCTTATTATTTTGAGTTTTAGTTAGATTGGGATTATTTAAAGTTTTAGATATAACTTACTGTACAAAGTATGTACATTGTACATGTTAAGATATTTTATATCTTATTATTGTGAATTTGTGATATATATGTCATGAATAAGATTAGAAATAATTAGTTTATTATCCATTTTTTAATATATATCGTTTTAGGAATATTCTAATAAATTCGTCATATACGTTAGGTTGTACCTAATATGTTATCAAGTGTTTGGTTATAAGGCTTGGGTAACAATTACCATTATGTAAGGCAGTAAGGGTACTGGTTTCCAACGGAATATTTGTTTGATCTCTAGAAGTAAGTTGTTTGCATTAAATTGAAACAGACCCTTAGTCAATTACTCTTACCCTCCTCAAACAAAACTAAATAGAGTTAGGTTTAAATGGTTCATTTGCATGTTTCAACCAAATAAATGAAAAGATAAAGTTTAAATAAAGATAAAGTATGATCACATTAATAGAGTAACAAGAGTACAAGACTCGAGACTCATTTAGCAATAATCGTAAAAAAGTTGCATTAATATACTTTAACGAAAGCAAAAATAAAGATGACCAATTAAATACTCCATAATTTGCAAAACTAATAAAGACCAGATTCTTCAGGTTACAATGAAGATACTAATGTACTTCGTATGATTTTTATAAAAATACTCGTAAGAAACTTAGCAAAACTAATAAATAATCATAATCATCTTCTTTTTATGTTTTTTTTTGAGGGGGATAATCATAATCAATTGAAAAACCTTTCTTTCTTGTTTTGATAAAGAATTATTAGCACACATTTGTTCATCAATATCACCTCCCTTCTTACTTCCTTGCATTGTTTCGAAACAACATCATCGCGTCCATTTGTTCATCAATCTTTTCTTTTGTCGTCCACAAAGATTAAAATCCATTTGTTGTTGTTGTTTGGCCAAAGCATTATTAGAGCGACCCTTAGTACCCCTTCGGCGACTACCGAATCCAAATACATCTTTTAATTTGAATCCCTGGATAAAAAAAGAAATAATAATCGATGTTAATAAGCTAGACTTATATATTACAACTGTATTATTGAGATCATCAATCAAATAATTTCCTTTTCATCTTCTCTATTTGTTATTGGAATCAACAGGTATTTTTATACAAAATTACAAAAGAAATGAGGCATACATACCTTGTTGATGGGTAGCGGTCGACCACCAGGAATGTTAACAAGGGTTCCGTTGCATACATAACCCATGATCGAACTTGTAGGAAACCCGTCTATCTTTAGATTCATCACCCTTTTCACATTGTTATTTTTTAAGTCAAGCCAAACAAGACGAAATTGGTCGTCACGATCCCAAACCAAAATCTGGTCTTTTGATTTATTGGTGTAACCAAGAACCCTCAAATGATAAGTGTAAATTGCCATAGCATGAAAGTCAATTTCAAACAACTTCACACATGATTCTTTCACTCCGTACTCTTTCATCACCCATATATTGAATTTATTTGTACATAAAATCTCAAAAAACAAGTACAAATTCCCGTCTAAAACACCTAATTGTGGATCTGAACGAGATCCAGTACAAGTTACTAAAGAGTTAGGCCACACGATGTCTTCCCTCCATGTCTCATTACATATATCGAAACAAGCAGTCTCCACTGGACCTAGGGGTGAACTTATAAGCCAATGAAGTAAATGGTTGTCGATTACGGCTGCCTCATCAGTTCTATCGTACACGTCCCGATTCAATGATCTAGGACAATTCTGAGCTCGTCTCCAAGAATTTGTCTTTAAACTATAAACCATAACTTTCGAACCTACTAGATCATTTAAATAATTGCGTGTAACTTTTACAATTTTGTAATCATCATTAACATGATCAAATCCAAACCCAAATTTTGTAAAATGTCTATCTTCTGTTATTGGTATGCTACTTGCTCCATGGAAGGCCAAATCCGTGACTTCAACACGCTTATAAATCCCTGTCGATGGATTAAATATAATGATATCTACATATATCGACGACATTCTTACCGTGCAATGCAGGCCATTGCACGAGCCAGCAAAAAAGAATAGATGATCAAAATTAGTATATTTTAATCCTAAGGGAATAGGTAGTTTTTTGCTCGAAATTTTAGAAGAGTCGTCGTCGTCTAAATTGAAAGTGTAGAGACTTCTTTTATAAATACATTCCTCCTCGTCAAAGTCATAGCAAAAGACGAAGACGTGATTGACGTCTAAGGCGAGGTTGAGGTGAAAATTGATGATCAGGACTCGAAATTAGTGTGTTCAAATGTTTACAAACACACTTAAATCGGCATAGTGATTTTGCGGGTAATCTGTGGAGTATTTCGTTGATTAATATATGGTATCGATCGTTTGAACGCATAGTAGTCATCGAAGCCTCTTTTGAGTTTTCTCTAATGTTTGCCATGGAGGAAAAAAGTGAGGAAAAAAAAAACTAGGGTTTTAATGGAGAATTTTAAACTATGGAGGAGATTAGAGGCAATGCACATATGGTTATATGGTATATACTGTCTCCTTATAAGTCACAAGCTCACAACTCAAAAGGTATTTTTTTTCCTTATAGAAATATACTTCCTTGCACATATCTAAATCCACTAGTAGAAAAATGCTCATTTGCGTCACCTTATTTGCGTCACTCGTAGAAACAAATGACGCAAATAATATATTTTAGCTTCACTATAAGTGATTTGCGTCGCACATTAACTACAAAGCAAAAGTCTGATATATTTCAGCTTACTCATATTTGCGTCGCTTTCATAAATAAAAACGACGCAAAAGATAATGTTATTTGCGTCGCTCATTTATTGACAGGTGACGCAAATAGCTTTGTGAGTAAATTGCGTCACTTCTTTCTTTATTGAGTGACGCAAATGACTATTACAATTACAATCCACTCAACTCTTCCTCACATTCAATATAAAACACTCTTGCTGCCATGTCGCCGTTCGAACTTCAAAACCCTATCAGCTTCAACTGAAAAATCCCCTAAAATTCAACATCAAAACCTCAATAAATTCGTCTAACTAGCCGAATCTCCAGCGCTGCCTTGTTGTCGTTCGTACTGCAAAACCCTAGCGAATTCAACAGCAAAACCCTGATAAATTCGACCCCAAACCAACAAATTTGACCCCAAAATCAATAAATTCAACCAGTAATTGAAAACCCCAGAATATCCAAGCCAAAACCCCCCATTTTCAAGCAAATCCGAGGCAAAACACCCTATTTTTGAGCAAAAATCGACCAAAACCCCCCACAAAATTCGAACTATTAAAACCGCTGATAGTCGAGATGAAATACTCTACATCGAGGCTAGCAAGGGATTGTTGCTTGTTGGTGTTGTTGTTGATGGTTAGCAGGGGAAGCAGTGGAGATGGTTGACAGTAATAAGAGGTGCGAAATTATCGTTTTAGGTAATAAGAAGTGCGAAATGATTTAATTTCGATTGATTTAAACTATTTTATTAAATTATCGTTTTATTCTATTGATTTATATGATGTTTTCAATTTTACTGTAATTAGCGTTGCGAAATGATTTTAATTTTACAAGGAATTTAACTTAGTAGATGATGTAGGGTCAAAATTTAATTTCATGAGTGTGTATTGATTTTGGCGTGAAATTAAAAAATTAATTTGGTGTTATAGTTGAATTTCTGTTTAGTTTGTTATATGTTGATTGGAATTTTGTCAGATTATTGATTTAGTGTAATAATAGATTCTTATTACAAAATTAGTAGATTTTCTATTATAAAAATAAAGTATTTGTTTCTATATCAGATTACTTCTAGAGTATTGCTTAATTATATTGACTTTTTCTTGTTTGATCGAGTGTTCGTATCTAGATATAAAGTTAGATTAGTGAATTACTTGGTGCAGATATGCAGCAGGTGCTTGTGGTTGATGGTGAGTGCGGTGGTCTGGCCTAGTGTAGTGGGCAATTTGTTGCAGATAGCTATTTTGTTGTTGAGTTGTTTGTGAATTGCAGGGGATAATGTCAAGGTTTCTCTCTCTTATATTTAGATTAACTCTAATCTTATTGTTATTCAGTGAATTTTCTGGTTTAGTTGTTCTATAATTTGAGGTAATAATTAATTTCTTACTTGATTTCTCTCATATTAAAGGTAATTTAACATTACAATTGAAGGTTTAAAAAAAAATTACAATTGAAGCGGCATAATCTAGTTCTTCATTACCGAATAAGAATTTTAAGAGAAGTAGTCAAAATAATGACACAATGTTATTCCTTTGTTTTGTGTATGATATTGTTTACCTCAAATTGAAATGATGATGTTAATTACTACTTACTGATAAAGTGATTATGAGTTGATGGCATTCTGTTTTTGCATTTCGTATTTTAAGAGAATAATAGCACTGCAATTTTCATTTTGTTTTGTGTACGAGAAGACAGGTACAATGAACATGTTTAAGCTAGACATATAAACTTTGGTAAAACAGGACTAAACTTATTAGGGCCGTGATTAATAGCAATTGTAGCTTAAATTGGTCCATAGTTTTTGTGTATGTTATTAATCAAATAATGAAATAATCACCCAACCTTCCAGCAGTATATTAACTCTGTAGAGTTCTAGCTGAAATCTAATCTTTAGTAGTCCTCATCACCAAGTGTTCGAATCGAAGGTATCATGATCTTACTCTGGAGTCAATGAATGATGCTAACATTGTATAGAATGCAAAATTCGAATAATATGTTACTAGAATTCCCATTAGTTACTGTAATAGTTGCAATTGCAGAATTTACAGGAAGAATTATTGAAGAAGATTGATTTTGATTTAATATATGTATGATCCTTAAATCATGGATATAAATTTATCAAAACTGAATATAATGGCCTGTTTTTCTCTTTAAAATTGTGAATTAAGTTCTAATCCGAGATGTTTTTCTCTTTAAAATGTGGTGAGAATGATATGATTAGTATTCTTATTTTTCATGCTTAGGTTTTATCTTGTTTGAAATGAGTTGAATGAGTCTATTGACTTTGTGGCTATGATGCGAGCGTGTAGTGTCATCAAAAATTGGGAGGAAGTGAGATGTGGCTACTATGTCGTGTACTATACGTTTGAAACAGTTCAACATCACCGTAGTAATGAGGATCTTGTTAGTATGTGTTGTCAGATCTTTCACTACTAATTCATCAATTTATTTTAAATTGGCTACACTCTTGAATTGATTAGTTTTTGTTTTTATGTTGTGTTAACAGGATTTTTCAAGAACAATACCTTATAATGGGGAGGGGATAAATGAGGTTCGAGATATTTAGTCAAAATATTTCATGATCAACGTTGAAATTTAGATTTAAACTTAGCTAAATCCATTTGTTTGTTAAACTTTTTTTGTTTTAGTTCTTAGGCTTGAAATGAATGTATTTGGGGTACCAACATTTTGGGTTGGTCTTTGTTCTTGTGTTGGTTGATGATATCAATAATTTTGAGTTGTAAAATTTTGAGACTTTGCCGAAATTTACATTTGCATTCAATAATATTGCATTTTAATTTCAATTATTAGCGTTAGCATATTACTTTATACCACTAGCAAGGAAAACAGGTACTACAAACATATACAAGCAATTATTATAATTAAAAAAAAATTCACCTCATTTGCGTCACTCATTAAACAAACAAGTGACGCAAATAAAGCAATTTTGTATTGTCTTGTTTGTCATTTGCGTCACTCCTATATAAACAAGTGACGCAAATAACAAATAAGAAGTTGATCAGACCAGGTATTTGCGTCACTCCTTTATAAAAGAGCGACGCAAATAAGAAAGGAGTGACGCAAATGACTCTTATTTGCGTCGCGCTTAGGAGCGACGCAAATGACTTTTAAATCATTTGCGTCACGAGCAGTTGCGTCACTCATAGAAGCGACGCAAATACACTATAAATAAGCGACGCAAATGAGCCTTTTTCTACTAGGATCACTCATATTAGTCGTGTATATATATATATACATACAAACATATATATATATATATATATATATATATATATATATATATACATATATATATATATACATATATATATATATATATATACTAGTTTTGTACCCGGCGATGCCCGGGTTGTTTATTGAATTTTAAGATAAATTTATAGTTCGAGTTAACTCATGACCAGACCTAACAGGTCTATATAGTAATAAAATTCTATTAGATTGTGAAGTATATATGTTATTTTAACCGATTAGTACATATTATAAATGAATGATTTGCGCTTTGAACTACTTTATTCGTTCCAAAAAATATTATGATACAAAAAAATAAATTTATATGATAAATTTTTAGAATTATAATCTAATAATTTTTTTGAATAAAATTATAATTTAATTTGTACGTTTGAAATATTGGTATTTTATCGAAAAAAATACTCTAAACCAACAATTTTATCCTAAAATTCTATCTTATGAAATCTATTTAAATCTATCCAACGTGGGATGACACTTGGCGAAAAATTGGAACGCCAAGTGTCGCTGCATCGTGACTTGGCTAAAAGTTTAGCTTTATATATTAGTTATATATATATATATATATATATATATATATATATATATATATATATATATATATATATTGCCGAATTAACTTAGGAAATATTTAATTTGCTATAATATTTTCCTTCCTACTTTAATGTATTGATATCTTTTCCTCCAAAAAAATCAATATAATTTACATATAGAAAACTAAGTAGATATTATCATTAATAAAATATAAATAATTTTTATTTTTTTTGGTATTTAGAGAGAGGACGGGGTGAGAATCGAGAGAGAAGCTCTAACCACCTGAGCTATTCCTCACTCTCAATATAAATAATTTCTATTATTTCCTCCGTTTAATTAATTAATATTGCATCACTTGCCAAATGCCAAGGTTGTTTTCTTTTTATTTATTTATTTTTTTTTTTTTTTTGAACATTGATTTCACAAATCCTCAAAAAAAGGTTATTATTCTTTAAGTACGAAGGAAAGTGTTGTTGTATAAGAATGCATATACAGAGTATTGCGAGTAATATGAGACAAAAAGATGGAAATTTTTAATCAATGGTCCACATGTGTTAATTACGAAGCTCTAAACCTTGTCTTACCGGCCTACTATACAAATACTCGAGTCGAACACTTGAACCACTTGGGTAGTCCACAAGACCACAATCCTAATTACCTTTATAAACTACACTTGAGTAACATTATATTACAAATTTTTAACTAGACTCTAGTGTATGTAGCTTTCCCTACACCCCCTTTCTATACTACGTCGTTTTATCAAGCAGCTACTTTTGCATAATTTTTTTTCCTTCCCTTCTTTACCTTCCATTCAAATAAGTACTGTATATAAACATTTTTATAGACTTCATTTTCTCTCTCATTTCTTTCACCAATTTCATTTTCTCTCTCCTCTTTTTCACCAATTTCATTTTCTCTCTCCTGGTTTTTTTTTTATTTATTGTTTTTCAATTTTCTCTCTCTTCTTTCATGGAGATCAATATAAGTAATTCTTACTTTTAATGATAATTAGTCAATTGTTTTGATAATGCTTTGTTTTACAATTGTAATTGGATGATTATAATGATCTGATTTCATAGTTTTTGTTGTATTGACTTTAATTTTGATAATGCTTTGGTTTTGTTATTGTTGTTATTAGTTGATTAATAATTTAGTTTGTATTGTTCATCTAATTCGGGGGTTTTTTTTTTTGTATTTTTGATTGTTGTTTATTCCAGTTTTGTGCGTTTCGTATGAGTATATATTGTTGTTTTAATTTTGCTATTCGATTATTTTTACCAGTTTTGTGCGTCATAAAAAAATAATCTTAGTTAAAATAATTATCACTTCTGTAACAGTAAATGTTCATTTATATTTAATGTATTTTTTATGTATTAAAATACTTGTATATGTTTATTGTAGTTGTATTTGAATACTTACGTTGTACATGTGAATTTCAATTATTTTCATTGTTTTATAAATGCTCATATACATTTTAACTAGTGAATATATTTTATATTTGTTCTGTTGTAATAATGTTCATTTATGTAATTATAAATGTTCATTTATATATATACTTGTGTTTATGGAATTATATGTTGTACATGTGACTTTTTTTAATGATTATCACTATTTTGTAGTTTCAGAAATAATGTTCATTTATATGACGATAGATGATCATTTATGTTTTACATTTGGTAATTCAACTGTAATTCCTATTATCTTCCAAAAATGTAAAAATTCCTATAAATGCTCAAATGGCTCTAATATTTATAAGAATATCTTTAACCTTTTGTTATTAGGATCTTGCTAACGAGCGCCCCGGGGCGTTAGATAAGGTTAAATTATATTGGTTGAAATAGTATTAAGTTAGGAATTCATGACAAAATCATGCGTCGTTCGGTGCAATTAATGTTAATTTTACTCTAATATTTGCACTTTAATTCTCTTATCTAACGCCCCGGGGGCGCTCATTAGCTTTTGCCTTGTTATTAAGTACTATTCTTCTTATTGAATATTAATTTTTTTTAAAATCTTCTATAAGTGAATATTTTAGTATTTGTAATTGAGCATTTAGTTTTTAAAAATGATCATTAAGTTTTTGTAAAGAATCATTTAGCTTTTGTGAATGATCAAAATTGATTAACATAATACTTTACATAAAATCCGCAATTTTCATATAAAATTGTAAGAATTATTCTATAAACAAATAATATCTACTCCGTATCAAACTTTAAACGTATAAAATTAAATAGTTAATCACATAGAGTAATTCTGTTAACAAATAATATCTACGAAGTATAAGTTTTATCAACCAGCTATGGACATATATCTATCCATAAGTGAACATATTATATTATGCCTTTGCAAATCTTCTTGATGCTATTCTATTATTCTTAGACTCATGGTTTTTCTTCAGTAGCATTAGTTGAGCAGTGTATTGCAATTTGCATCCCCAACCTTGTGATTTAGCCTACATGTTAATGAAAATGAATTGTTATTAAAATAAACAGTACATAAAGTGTTATATAATTGAACATTATGTGCTACAAAATTGAACACTAAATACTATAACTTGTTTATTAAATTTTACTTAAAATGTTAGCTTTAAAGGCACAAACCTAGATTTTCGACTTATTGTTCTCTTTTTGCCCAGCTTTTTAAGAAATTTCAAAGTTGAATTGATGGTTTATATATACTTCATTTATTTTATGATAAAAATGTATAAGTATAACTAAGCGTTATATTTATGAACATTTAGTTATCTATATTTGAACATACTTTTTTAATTATGTATGAATGTGTGTCTTGAGTTTGTTAAAAAAAAAAGTGTATCTTGAGTTGTACGTAGGTATACTATCTTCTTTTCACTTAAAATGGTACTTCCTCCGTTTTTCTTTTATTGCACCATAAGGACTTTTACACTATTCACTTTATCTTCTTTGACCATCTTTTGTGATTTATCCTTTAGGAAAAACATAGTCATGTGGGATCTAGTTACATTCGTCTTGAAATCTACTTTTCAAATATCAATTTTTTATAATTTTCACAAAAGTATAATTAAAGATATTAATAGCCAAAGTAATGCATTGACAAGCGTGAAACACTTTATACTAATAAATGTTCATATATTACAATCCAGCTTATGGTGCAATAAAAAAAAGAATGGAGGAAGTATAAAATTTACAATCCAGCTTTGTTTGTTATGCATTTTATAAATGTTCATATATGTGTGTAGAAATGTTCATTATATTTTAAAATCATGAACACATTAATAAATGTAAAAGCAGATATATAAACTATTAATTAACATTTAAATGAATGGTATTTCAAGTTTTGTATGCATTCATAATATTTTATACTAATCATTAGCACATATTTTAAAAAAAAAATCAAATTAGAATATGTTAATGAATACATATTAACATGTAATTATAGGTAAACACGTGAATAATTTCATTATATGGAAATGAACGTATAGTGCTTTGTAATTGTTCAATTTACCTATGCATTCGAGATATTATTTTTTCAACTGCAACACTCGATGCTTGTATATCTTTTAAAAGTGTTGGATCTACAAGAGGACATTTTTTCTCACTTTTTTTTTTCTTTTTCTAATTTTATGTAGAGGTGTTTCATCATCACTGTTTTTACATTATATATTTATTTATAAATAATTTTTTTGAAGAAATATTTGTAAATTTTAAAAGTTCGAGTAAATATATATTTACATTTCTGAAGAATCATTGTTTTTCTTCTCTGAAATAGATTTTTCCGAACCGCAAATTAAATTGAAACAAGTATATGTTAATATTACTAATTATTTGCCTCAAAAAAAAAATTACTAATTATTCGAAATTAAATAGTCGCTTTGAAATTGATCAATAATTAACATAAACACTTACATTGATACATTTTCAGCGATTGAATTATCAATTTGTTTCTCGGAACACAATCACAAACAAATTCTCAAAAAATTAGGGTTTGTATTTATATCTATTTATTTTTTTTGCTATAAACATGAACATTAATACTTACTCTTTTGATTTCCGCTTGTTTTTTTTTTGGTGAAATTTGCTTCAATTGTTTGATTTCGTCTATGAAATCTGCCATTGTTGAAGTTTTAGAGCTTTAGATGCGAGAGAAAATGGAGAGAGAAAATGAAAAGAGATTGAGATGAAATGAAAGTTTTTGTTTTTTTTTTTTTTTTTTTTTTGTGTGTGTGGGGTAAGGGAGTTTACTGACAGTTTTTTTTACTTAGGATAGTATGGTGTATTGTGGCCTTTGTGGGGAGTAATGGTACGCTGTGTTTTGTGGGGGTGTAAGGATAGTTCCCTACCATAGGGTCTAGCCATAAATAATTAACATTATATCTCGATATAATTTGTTGAGCCCATGAACAACCCACATGTGAGCATTCATTCTTGTCCCCCTTCTTTTACAAGACCAAGAAGGTTCCACCTCAAAACCATATGGCATTTTTAGTTAAAATCCGAACTGGGCCCGAAAAAAGCCCGGAAACCCGCTACTTTTTCACGGGTTTGGGCACGAGAAATTATGGTATGGTGTTAGGAATATATTTTTGGTTTAATTTTTTTTTTTATGGAATAACCATGTGATACGTGGGTTATATTCTTAACATATGGCCCGACCCTACTCGATTTTTTATCACCTCTAAATTTTTTCCGTTAATGTATCATTTTTAAGAAATTTTTTATTAAGTTTTTATCTGGTTCTTTTTATTATATATTTATGTTCTTTGGTAATGCATGTTTTTGTTAAATACAAACATGTTTTTGTCAAATACATGTATTTTCTTTATGAAACACAAGATGTTCTTTCCGTCTTTTATTTATTTATTCGGGTGTACGATGAGCAATGTACACCCACGTGTATAAACCTTAGATTACAGAAAATATATCACATAAGATAGGAATACTGTTATTCAGGGACTCCTTTTTACGATATATCACAATAGATTCCGAGAAGCCTTAAGCTTCACGATGCTAAGCTTTGTGTTGAAAGCCTTGTTCCTGTTCCAGGGGTGATTGATGGAATCATGGAAGTGATGAAGGATCTTAGGTGGGATAGTGGGTGAGCAAATGGTTCAGTGTTAATCTTACAGTCTGATGAATTTGGCAGTATAACCATGTTTTTGGTGTAATTCCTTGAGTAGCTTCTTAGATTAGATGGTTTCTAATGCATTGTCCCTTGTTTGGTTACCTCTGATTATGCTATCTCATGTTAATGAATCTTATACATTCAGTCATTTGTAGTTTGGTTAAGAACCTTGGTGCATAGTTTATATATAAAGCTTTAATAGAAAGTGTTTCGGTTGAAAACAATGGGACCTTGCCGAAGGTCCGCTGAAATGGAGAAGACTGGATTCGGTCCAAGTTGTGTTGGGCCGAAGGTTTCCTGCACAGTGAACACACGTAAACTAGCCTCGGGGGTGTTTCCGAGGAAGGCCCCTCCGATGCTAAAGTCAGTACAATGTGTAAAAGGAAGACACTATGCAAGAGAGTTTGTAGCTTGAGGCTTTTGTGGAATATTTCTGAATGCAAGAATGAGCATATGAATTGGAATATCAATGATCATATGTGATGTCCTTTTGAATGTGTTAATATGATGGCTTTTATACCTCATCATACTTGGAGAGGTTGGGCTTTAGCCCAATTGGCTTACTTTGTGGGCTGACTTTTGACTTTTGAGCAATTGGAGAGTTGAACCTTGACCTTGGGCTTTTAATTGGATCATTTAGTGCTCAGGCCCAATTTTGACTAAATTGGACCCAAACAACTTGCCCCCCAGACCCGATTTGGAAGAATGACGGGTCGGGTTTGATTTAACTCAGAAAAGGAGGGAAGTAAATGATTTAATTGATCCAAAAATTTGAATTTAAACCGTAATTAATGAGATAACAACGGTTAATGATTTGCGGAAGTTGGACGGATAATGGGCAGTTTAATCACAAGACATGTGTTTAATGGTTACTTAGTGGGTACTTAAGAGAAATTAAAGCACAGACTCTTCGTATCCCGTACCTGGAGATATAAACAGAGGCGCGTCATTCTCCTCACTTATTCACCAACACAAACCCAGAATTCTTCGAGAGAGAAACCAAGAACCCGCATCAAAACTTCGCAAATTCCCCCGAGCATTGAGCTTAGAAACTGAGACTTGCCACTACGAACTCGTAAATCGGCAACTTTCGCTTCAGATTAAGGTAAATTCCTTTGATTTCAGTTTATTTTTCTTCGAATTCGAACTCCTTCCCCTTTTCTTTCGACTTTTCTCTTCGAAATAATCCATGGCAAGAGGAGTTAGAGGTAGAGCCCGTGCTCCAAGAAGAGCAAGGCCGATTCCCGATCCTAGGAACAGGATTGGGACCTGGAATGGTCAAAGGCCGGAGTCTGACCCTGCTGAAGGGATTAGGGCGACTCCCCTTTCCTCGGCTCCTCCTCAAAGAACGGATGAGCCGAGTGCTTCTGGACGGGATGATGAAGTTCCCGCTGTCCTTTGGGATATCCTCCCTGGGTTTTCAGAGTGGGAGAATGCCGAAGTCGTTTCGGCCATGATAAAGAACCGCCCCTACTCATGGTGGGTAGAGAACGCCGATCAATATCGATTTGCCGAGCAAATTGAGTTGCATTACGGCATTTTTGAAGCTGATGGATATTGGTGCCGAATGCCCTCAGCATCCGATAGAATCCATCGTCCACCCCCGGGGTATGTGGGGGTGTACACGAGACAGCTTCAGTATTCCCTTTGGACGTTTTCGTCCGAGACTTGCTGATCCATTACAACATTTCCCTATGTCAGCTAACCCCCACCAGCATCCGAAGGGTGATGACATACTTATGGGTCTGCAAGTTCTTCAAATACGTGCCGAACCTGCACTGCTTCAGAAAGCTCCATCGGCTAGTGCCAAATATTCAAAGTGGGCACGGAAGCCATGGTTCTGGGTGGTATCGGATTGAGTCCCGGCCCCAATACTTGACCATGTGGCCAAATGACTCTTCAGACAAGGACTGGAGAGGTCAATGGGTTTGGGTTAGGGCACCCACAAATCCGGGCCACCCTTGCGTCTTCAGCGCTCCCCGGTACTTAGCTGAGCCTGATCCCGAAATGGGAAGTCTAGGTCCCCCCGCAGATAACGGGGCGGATCCGAACCTGGATCAGCAACATATCTTCGGCAAGCTGCCGAACCCGGGGGGGAGTGGTCGAATGCAGCATATCCCGGAGACTTGGCTCCCCGATACGCATTACGTTTTCCAAGAGAATATGCTAGCAGCTGTTGGCCTCAGCCGAAAGTTTAAGGATGGTAAGCTTCTTCGGCTGGGGCCGAGGCTTTTAACTACCTCTTTTTCTTTTCTCGCTTTGCTTTTTTATGCTGTGCCAACATATCTGAGCTAAACTTTTTCCCTTTCCTTTTTTCAGAGCGGGACGAGACCAACGTTGGTATTAACTACGCTCGTCTTGGTGTTAACCGAGAGCGAGTTGTAACTGAGCGGGCCCCGTCTATCACTGAGCCGAGGCATAGGGAAGTTCATCTGGACTCTTCCCACTTCCAAATTGAGGCTGTTGCTCTGTATCAGAGGCAGAAGCCTTGGTGGAAGAAGAGAGACCCTTGGTTTCAGCTGCTGAACGAAGAAGCTGAAGCTGCCCGCACAGCCGAAGAGGTTGCACGGGTACTTGAGGCTTGCGAAGGAGGAGAAGGGTCCTCCAGAGCTGCTGAGGCCGAAGCTGCAGCTAGAGCAGCTGAAGAAGACGAGGCTTTGCTGAAAACCTCGGTGAGCTTTCAGACAACTTTTATTTTTATTTTTTTTTTTTTTTTTTTTTTTTTTTACTCACTCTTCTTCCCCCCTGTCTGTTACAGTCTGAAGAGAGTAACAGACACAGAGAAGGCAAAGCTCCTGTTCGTCCCGAAGATCAAATACAAGAGTCTTCAGACTCAGATATGGACGAGCAGCCCCTTCTGAAAAGGCGCCGAAGGATGGCCATCATCGGCCCTCATGATTTTCAGCAGAGGCCGATGACCATCGGCGTCGCAATAAGGGAACCTGAGGAAGGCAATGGATCGCCGAGGGTTCCCCAGCCAACACCCCAATCTCCTCAAAAGACCCCTCCGCCACCTCCTGAGATGGAGGTGGATCAGAGAACTCCCGAACCTAAGGGAGGGGTCCAAGAAGAAATCAAGAAGAGTGCTGCTGAGCACGAAAATAAAGATGCCGTGATGTCCAGTGCTGAGGGCTTCACGGCAGATATCGCAAGAGAGGTTGAGGCTTTCGTCCTCACCCCTGAAGAAGAGGAGGTCATAGTACTTGACTCCTCTGAGAAGGACGATGCTGAGACAACCAAAGCTAATCAAGCTCCATCGTCGTCCTTCCCTTCTTTCCAGACTCTGCATTCTGGAGAAATGGGTTTCTCGGCCCCCGAATTCCAATCCCAGATCACATCTGGGACCTCATATGGGGTCAAAACCGAGAAGGAGCTGCAGCCTACTTCGGCAATTTTGCTGGCATGTCCGAAGTAGACAGGGCAAGGATCTGGTCGCTGAAGGCCACTGCTGGGATGGGCGAATCCAGTAGATCAGTTCCTGACCCAGCCAGGTCTAACCAACTGCTGATGATGCAGGTAATTTTCCTTCATTTCCTCCGAAATTCAGCTCTTTATATATATATTATTTTTTTTTTTTTTTTTTTTTTTTTTGGTCTTCCTGTTTTCAGTTCGTGCACAATCAGACTCTCACTGTAGAGCTGATAGATACCCTACAAGATAGGGTAGACGCTGCTGTGCACGAAAAGAAGGTGGCTGAAGAGGAAGTTAAGCTTGCTAAGCTGAAGCAAGCAGCAGCTGAAGAGAAGCAGCAGGAGGTTGAGGAGTACGGTAAAAAAGCTGCCGAAGCCCTGAAAACCTTCTGCGATGCTATGGAGAAGGAAGTTTTTCCCCCACTGATGGAAGGGGAAAAATTCCTCCAGGAGCATATGGGAGTGGACGTCTCCAAATTCAAGGCTGCCATTGAGAGCCG
Source organism: Chenopodium quinoa (assembly GCF_001683475.1). NCBI lineage: Eukaryota > Viridiplantae > Streptophyta > Magnoliopsida > Caryophyllales > Amaranthaceae > Chenopodium > Chenopodium quinoa. Next base: position 1,404,119 of record NW_018742969.1, read on the forward strand.
AATTCAAGAAGGAACTGCTGCACAAGCTGAAGTGCAGCAGCGTCTAGAGGCTCTTGAAGCCAGCCGAATGGCTGCTGAAGAGTTGCTCCTGGCCAAAGACGTCCAACTCTCAAAGGCTGCTGCTGCTGCTGAAGCTCAAAGAGCTAAATTCCAAAAGGCTGAGGATCAATTGCTGATCCAGAAAGTTGAAGTGGCCCAAGCTCAGACAAAGGCTTCCCAAATTCAGCAAGAGCTGAATGAGCTGAAAGGCTCCTCCTCCCAAGTCGCTGATGAGCTGAAGAAATCCAAGGGAGACTTGGAGGAGACCCAGAAGAAGCTGGCTGATGCTGAGGCTTTACTCAAAGTCCGTGTTTATACCCAAGAGGAATATGAGATGGGTTTTAGAAACGGATTCCGAGTATGCCGAAGAGTCTGCCTTCATGCTAAGCCGAAACTGGACTGGTCTAAATGTGCTGAGTGGGTCCAGAATCCCGAAGACCCTCACATGAAGTATGCAACTCCAGCTGAAGCTGAAATTCTTAAGGCTGAGGAAGCCGAAGAGGAAGCTGAAAGACTGGAGTTGGAAGCTGAGCAGAGGGAAAGGGAGGCTCGGCAAAGTGTAAAGCCCGCTTCTTCTGCTGCTGGGGCTGAGGCCACCATGGGGCTCAACGCTGATCAGTCTGATCCTCCGGCTGAAGCATAGGAACTCGGGCAGTCGTCTTCAGAATCTTGCGGTTCATCATGTGCTTAACTTTAGACTTGCCGCTTTCTGAGTTTTTTGCCTTGTTTTTTGCTTCAGCTTGCCTTGTCGTACAGCAGTTTTATTTTTTTGCTTATGTACGTATTTCGGCAGCTGTTATTTTCCGCTTGTGGGCGGCTGCCGATACTGAATTATTGAACTTGTAGCTCAATTTTTGAGCATGAAATATTAATCTAATGCTCTTTTCTTCAGTTGCTTTACTTTTGAATGCTTTACTGTTTCTTTTCTTCAACTCTGCCGAACATAGTTGCACTGAGTGCTTCTTGCCCCCACAGAAATTGAAGTATGACTTCAGTTAAATAAGCAATTTCTGAACTTCTTCAAAATGGGAATCCGAAACACAGGGCCAACTGAAAGCAATGCTTCTGGGATACAAGTCTTACTGAAGATTGACTGTCTGAAAGTTGGTTATCCGAAACACAGGGCCAACTGAAGGCAATGCTTGGGATATTAGCTTTCTGGGACTAACCTCTTTAGAACAAGTCTTACTGAAGTATGACTTCAGCTGAAAGACCAGCGTTCTTAAAGAAGACGCATATCCGAAACACAGGGCCAACTGAAGGCAATGTTTCGGATAATGGCTCTCTGGGATACAAGGCTCAGTTAAGGCAATATCCCAGAATTGTCCATGGACTCATGTCTTTGGAGAACAGGTCTTACTGATGTTTGATTTCAGCTGAAAGACCAGTGTTCTTTAAAAAGACTGAGTTTTGTAAGCCATCTGAAACCCAGTTACCCGAAGGCGAAGGTTTCAGACGAGGCTGATTTAAAAATTTTCAACTGTTGCTGTTATCCTTGATTTTCTGTCTATCTTTGAAAAATGGATACCCGAAACACAGGGCCAACTTAAGGCAATGTTTCGGATAATGGCTCTCTGTGATACAAGGCTCAGTTAAGGCAATATCCCAGAATTGTCCATGGACTCATGTCTTTGGAGAACAGGTCTTACTGATGTTTGATTTCAGCTGAAAGACCAGTGTTCTTTAAAAAGACAGGTTTTTTCAGCAATCTGAAACCCAGTTACCCGAAGGCGAAGGCTTCAGACGAGGCTGAATAAAAAACCCTCAAAGAGTAGATAGAACAAAGAAAATTTTGAAAGGATAAAAAGTTGTAAATATTTATATAAATGGTGGCTCCAAGGCCTTTCATTAGTTCAAAATGTACTTACAAAGATTGTTCTGCCCCGAAGGGTTTACACATGGTATTTTTTCAGTACATCAGCGTTCCAGTGATTCTTCAACTCAGTTCCATCCAACTGCCGAAGTCGGTATGTCCCTGGCTGAAGCTCATCATAAATTTCATAAGGTCCCTCCCATGCAGCTGAGAGCTTCCCATGGATTCGGCCTTTCTGAACTGCAGCAGCATTCCGAAGGACAAGATCTCCAATTTTGAGAGGCCTTGCATGGACCCTTCGGTTATAAAATTTGCTGATTCTCTGCTTATAGGCGGCCATTTTATCTCGAGCTGAGTCTCTTACTTCGTCGAGGAAATCGAGAGATTCCCTCATCAGTCGCTCATTCTCAGCCGAGAAATGGTGCACTCGAAGGCTCTCAGAGCCAATTTCTACTGGAAGGACGGCTTCGGCACCATACACCAGTTCAAAAGGTGAGTGGCCCGTTGCCTCTTTTTCAGTTGTCCGAAGGGACCAAAGGGTTCCAGGGAGCTCCTCCAGCCACTTGGACTTTTGATCTTCCACCCTCTTCTTGAGGGCATTTAGGATCTGTTTATTTGCAGCTTCGGCTTGCCCGTTACTCTGCGGGTGGCATACTGCTGAAAATGCCAGTTTTATGCCGAACTGATCTGTATATCGCTTCAGCGGTAAGTTGTCAAATTGTCTCCCATGATCGAAGACAAATACTCTCGGGATGCCAAAGCGAGTGATGATGTTCTGCCAGATAAATTTTCTGACAGTTTGCTCTGTAATGTTCGAGGCTGCTTCGGCCTCGATCCATTTACTGAAGTAGTCGACACCAACTATCAGCCATTTTTTCTGGTACACAGCCTCTGGAAATGGTCCCAGTATATCCAGTCCCCATTGGGCAAACGGGAGTGGATTAAGGATCGGCTGAAGATCCCTTGCTGGCTGATGGATAACTGGAGCATATTTTTGACATTTTTCACATTTTCGAACCAGCTCCTTAGCATCTGCGATCATGGTGGGCCAGTAATATCCGGCCCTCAATGCCTTGTGGGCTAAGGTTCTTCCCCCAATGTGGTTCCCACAGATGCCGAGGTGAATCTCCCGCAGGATATAATCTGCATCTGTTGGTCCCACGCATTTCAGCAATGGGGCTGAGAAGGACTTTTTCAGAAGTTCCCCCCTGAAGACAATGAACCTAGAGCTGGTTCTCTTCATTTTGGAGGCCAAAGCTTTGTCCTCAGGAGTTTCTCCCCGAAGCTTAAAAGCTAAAATGGGTTCCATCCAACTAGGCTCTGGGTCAGCGCAGCACACTTCAGGTGCTTCGTCGACACTTCTTACTCGACGCACTTCTACATATACAGACCTGTTCAGCTCGGTAAAAGATGAACTAGCAAGTTTGGAGAGTGCATCGGCCTGAGTATTCTGACCCCTTGGGATCAGCTGAACCTCAAAAGTTTTCAGCTCTGCAATGACTGATTTGATCTTGGCAAGATAAGCTATCATGGAGGGCTCTTTGGCCTCATAGCTGCCACTGATCTGATATGCAACTAGCTGAGAGTCTGTTTTTAAGCAGACATGATCGGCTTCCAAGGAGATGCATAATTGTAGGCCGGCGATTGCTGCCTCATATTCGGCTTCATTGTTCGAGGCCTTAAAAGAAAATTTTAGTGCATACTCAAAGGATTTGCCTTCGGGAGAAGTTATCACTACTCCTGCCCCCGAACTGTTTTCGGTGGAAGACCCATCCGTAAACACGGTCCAGACTTTCTTGTCACTGTCCAGCACTTCTTGGTATGAGCATTCGGCCAAGAAATCCGCCAGGGCTTGAGCCTTAATGGCAGCCCTCGGACGGTAGCTGATGCTGAATTCGGTGAGCTCAAAAGCCCACTTGGCTAGCCTACCGGATTTTTCAACCTTGCCAAGAACTTTTTCCAACGGCTGATCAGTTAAGACCACTATCTGATGGCAATCAAAATAGGGCCTCAGCTTCCGAGCAGCTACTACTACCGCAAAAGCAACTTTCTCGAGTAGAGGATAGCGGGTCTCGGCATCCGTCAGTGTATGGCTGACGAAATAAATCGGTTGCTGACTCTTACTCTCTTCCCTCAGCAATACTGCGCTGATGGTGGCCGGGCTAACGGCCACATATAGGTATAGAGTTTCTCCTTCAACTGGGCTAGCCAGCGTTGGGAGTTGAGCCAGATGCTCCCGAAGCTGTTGAAAGGCGTCTTTTTGCTCTTCCTCCCAAACAAGCTCTTTTGTTTTCGGGAGTTTCAGGGCTTTGAAGAAGGGTAACCCCTTATCCGAAGCTCTGGAAATGAACCTCGAGAGGGCTGCCATTCTTCCGGTGAGCCGCTGAACATCCCGCTTCGTTTTCGGCTCAGGAAGGTCAAGCGCCGCTTTGACTTTAGAGGGATTGGCATCAATCCCCCTTTTGCTGACCATGAAACCCAGGAATTTCCCTGATTTCACGCCGAAGACACACTTCTTCGGATTCAGCTTCATTTGATGCTTTCTCAAGGTGGCGAAAGTTTCAGCCAGGTCCTTTACATGGTCCTCTAGTTTTCTGCTTTTGACGATCGAATCGTCAACATAGACTTCCATGTTTCAGCCCTTTTGATCGGCGAAAACTTGATCCACCAGCCTTTGATAGGTTGCCCCCGCATTTTTCAATCCGAAGGGCATCATTTTGTAATTATACACCCCAGCGTTCGTGACGAATGCTGTCTTGGCTCGATCGTCGGGGTGCATAAAGATCTGATGATACCCCGAGAATGCGTCCATGAAACTAAGCAAGGCATGGCCACTTGTCGAATCGACTAGCTGATCGATTCTTGGCAAGGGATAGAAATCCTTTGGACAAGCCTTATTTAGGTCCGTGAAGTCAACGCACATCCTCCAGGTACCATTGGGCTTCTGAACCATCACCACATTTGCCAGCCATTCCGGATATTGACAAGGTTCAATGAACCCTGCCTCCAATAATTTTTTGACTTCGGCTGCGATGTCTCGGTTCTTATTGGCGGAGTAATTCCGCTTCTTTTGCTTAACTGGTCGACACGCTGGGTCAACATTAAGCTTATGGGAGATGAGGTCTTAACTTATCCCGGGCATATCAGCTGCCGAGAAAGCAAACACATCTCTGTTATCCCGAAGGAGCTGAATAAGTTCACAACGGGTGTTAGGATCAAGGTCCATCCCGATTGTTACACATTTCTCAGCATCTCCTTCGGCCAACTCAACTGTTTCAGTCTGTTGGTCCATGTCCATTGCCGATGGACTGGACTCTTCAGAATCTGGTCTGCTGCCAATGTCAGCAGGTGTCCCAGTCTTTGTGTTCTTCGGCTGGCTCTCTGAGTCTTGCGGCTCAGCTGAAGAGTCAACCTTTTCCCTTTCGGGACCTTTTTCTCTGGGCACGGATCCTTGGGCCGAAGCACTTAGGCCTTTTGGCTTTTTTGCGCTTGGCTCTCTTTCTTTTTCCTCCTCATCCTTGTAGTCATCTGGGCGACTACTGGATGGCTTGAGGTAGTTGCACCTTCGGGCGTCTTTTTGGTTGCCCTGTATCCTTTCGGGGAAGCGGCGTCTGAGACGTAAATCATCAGCTGATGATAAGTTGAGACGACCCCTTGGATCTCGTGAATTATGGGTCTCCCCAAAATCGCGTTGTACCACTGAAGGAGCGTCGATGACCAGAAACTCGATCATGACGTTCCGGGCTGCCTCATCGCAACCGATGGTGACAGGAAGTGTCACTTTCCCATCTGGATAAGTTGAAGCCCCATTGAACCCGGATACCGGATAGGGTACCGGCGTAA